>NC_090362.1:17923480-19158498 GCF_035084215.1 Heptranchias perlo
GGGTGGGGGGGTGGACAGAGAGAGACGGGTGGGTGGGTGGGACAGAGAGAGACGGGTGGGGGGGGGTGGGACAGAGAGAGACGGGTGGGGGGGGTGGAACAGAGAGAGACGGGTGGGGGGGGTGGAACAGAGAGAGACGGGTGGGGGGGGTGGAACAGAGAGAGACGGGTGGGGGGGGGGAACAGAGAGAGACGGGTGGGGGGGGGGGGAACAGAGAGAGACGGGGGGGGGGGGGACAGAGAGAGACGGGGGGGGGGGGGGAGAAAGAGAGAGGGAGACAGACACACAGAGGGGGACAGGGGAACAAACAAGGACCAGGAGACAGGGACACAGATACACAGGGAGACAGAGCCCAGGGACAGGGAGACAGACACAGAGGGGCAGGGACCTGGGTGAGGGTGGATCAGAGGCAGATACAGGGAGTGTGGAATGGGATGGTCACTGATGGGAGTTGCTAATCAATCCCTGGTCAGTCTGTGTAAAATTGTTGGACTATAACCTGGTGTTGTAAGATTCTTTACATGTGTAATTCCCAGCTGTGAAGTGGGATTCATTTGCTGTCCTGTGTCACCCTGTGTGTTTATCGGTCTGACTAATTAACTTTATTTATAGAGTACTGAGTTTTGGTATTGCTCTTGAATCATGGCTTTTTTATGAAGTCTCCTGTTTCTCTTTGTTCAGGATACATTAGTTTAGCGTTGGTGCAGAGTGGACTTCACAGCGATGTTAAATTTATGTTGTGTAAATTGGATGTTGAGGTCTGACTGACTCCTGAGCGAAGTGGTGTGAGATTCCCACCTCCAGGGAGTTTTGATCCAATGTCTGGTCTGGTCCTAACTCTGGATTTAGGATGTGTTTATACTGTAACCTGCAGTATAAGTGTGAAGTGAAACCACTTCTCACCAATACCAAGATTGTAGTGTAAATTCATCCTCTGTCTGAAATTAAATGTTGACTGAACTTTCCAATTATGTTCCTCCCCATCCCGGGGGGGTCAGTTTACCTGTTGTGGGGGGAGCTATATGTAAATTATATGATTGTTGTTATAAATTGGATAGCCAGGTGGTGAAGGATAGACTACTAGAGCCTGGTCTTCAGCTGTTTCCAAGTCTTTATTCACAGAATTCCACACAACAACACACACCACACCCTAGATCAGCTGTTTTATAAATGGACACGAGAGTTCCCAATTGATGATAAACCATCTGAATACAATTAACACTAATTGATCACGTAGATACGGTTAACAATTGCTAAACATTAACACACAAAGAAAATCTTTCCACTTGGCTGGATTGTTTGGGAGAGGGAAGAAAGCCCAGATCCACTGTCGCACTGCTCAAATGTACTGTTGGCCAGCTGAGATCTGACAACGTTGGCTTCCGTGATAGTGTCAATTAACTGGACCGTCGAAGCAAGGCACAAGAGCCTAGGTGAAGGATGAAATCCTATATTCCAGGACACCGCCAAGATTGAGAGGAGCAGGAGAGAAGATGGGCTAACTCAAGAGGTGATTATTAGGTGACACCAAGTTTGGATTTTAAAAGTCTGTAGATTGTGAGGGAGGCGGGTGGGAGACTGCGGAAGATTAGGAGCTCCACAGCTTCAGAGAAAGAATCAGTTAATAATAGGAAACAGTAAGATAAGTCTAGCCTGATACAGAAGGAGGAAGAGCATCTCCCTTAGAAGGTGTAAAAAAGGAAAGACCATAGCAATATTTATTTTAAAATAAAAATTGTGATGGAGGAATAGGTATCTGTTATATTTGCAAGCATAAGAACAATTGCAGAAATGTTGGGAATTTGAAATAAAATCAGAAAAGGCAGGCAATACCGAGCAGCATTAGCAGAGAACTTGCATTGACTGCCCCTTGTTTTAAAGAGTGGTTTTTGGTGGAGGAGTCCTAAAGGAGAATCAAAATTAAAAGTTTTTTTTTAAAGTGCGAACTGAGAGGTTATAATTGCAGTCATATTGTGCAAATTTAACCTCTTGCACAACAATTCAAAGTACATTTCAGATTAAAGGTTCCTAAATGTTTCAATTTGTTTTTTTGCAAGGACACATTGGGATTTTATTTGTTTCTTACAGAAGCAATTGCAGTGGAAGTTATTGCAAAATTGACTTTGTCTCCCTGAGTAATATGGAGGAGTAGCACTAATTTTGTGGTACAAGTGTGATGCTACAGTGCTTTTATAGTAACTAATCTTTGTATTTGTAGAAATGGATGATTTGTACTGTACAGTGCCCTCTATACCAAATGTCCAAACTTTTTGCTTTTGTGGGCTATTTAGGTGCGTAGCATGGATCCTCATAGGTCACATGTAAAGTTATAAGATATGACAAATGTAATATCTAATAGGTCTCTGCACTCCTTCAATTCTGGCCTCTTGCGCATCCCTCCACTATAGGCAGCTATGCTTTCAGCTGCCTAGGCCCTAAGCTCTGGAATTCCCTCCCTAAACCTCTCCACCTCCCCCTCCTCCTTTAAGAAGCTCCTTAAAAACGACCTTTTCAACCAAACTTTTGGCCACCTTTTTCTAATACCTCCTTATGTGGCTCGGTGTCAAATTTTGTCTGATAACGCTCCTATGAAGCGCCTTGGGACGTTTCGCTACATTAAAGGCGCTATATAAATGCGAGTTGTTTTGCACAATTTGTGTGTTTTATTTTACAATGCAGTATTTATCACTCTCTAGTTACTGACACACACACACTGCCCAATGGAAATAGCTTTTCCCCACTTACCTTAGCAGAACCCCATGTTATCTCTGTTAGGTCTCCTTTTTAATTTTTTTTGTTTTAATGAAAGGTGCTGGAATTTCTTTCATCTCCCCTCATTCTAAAGCCTCTCATCCCTGGAATCCTTTTAGTGAATATATACTGCGCCCTATCCATGGCATTGAAACCGGACACGTATTCTAAGTGCTACATAGGTTTATCATTATCCCTTTGTTTTTGTACGTAATGCCCCAATTTATAAAACCTCATAAGTATATATTGCCTGTTGAAATGCCTCTGTTGACTTTTGTATGCAGACCAGTAGGTCCCCGGTTGCTGAGTGTTGAGGTCAACACTCGGGCCATTCCTTGAGTCACTTTCTTTAACTCTTCTGCTTGGAGTCTGCTTTCACCTCTGGAGGCACATTAGCATGTTTGAATATGTGGTGTGTTCTGCATAAATGCTCGTTGAGCTAACTGATCTAAGATGGAGTGGCAGGAGGGATATTACAATAGTGTTAGTGCCCCTGGGCTAGGAAGTGGGGGGAGGGTGGAAATCAGCCAGGTTCTTTTTTCCAGTAACCAGTGCAGGAACGAACATGTGTGTACGTACCCGAGTCAGTGACTGAGCCTGCACGCGTGCAATTTGGTTGAAGACACAATCGGATTTTGCGTTAATACCCCCTTCTCCATGGTTGTAAAGATATCTAGGCTTGCATGAGTCAAATAAATACTTGAAGGGAAAAGCTTTGCAAGGCAGTGGGGAAAGAGCAGGGGAGTGGGTCTAATTAGATAACTCTTTTGAAGAGCGGGCACAGGCACGATGGGCCGAATGGCCTCCTTCTGCCCCGTATCATTCTATGACTAGAATGGTCACTGGTAAGTACGCAGTGCCTGTGGAACTGCAGCCCAGCCAGAGTCAGTGTCTCCTGGTTAGAAGGCAAGAAATTGGAGAGGTAAAAATACACCTCCAGATAATAAATCACAAAGCTTCACACCATTGCATCATTTTGGTTCAATTAAATTTAAATGAAATGCATGTCCATATTAAAGAACGGGACTTGGTGCAAGGTAGATTCTGTTTAAACTTGACCGTGGATTTGGGGCTAGTGAAGGGAAGTGAGTGCATGGTTGGATTACACCAATGTTACTTGCTCAATTCTCTCTCTTCTGCCAATTCTTACTTCCTGCAAGAACCAGGTGTCAGTTATACAGATGAGCGCTCACAGGGCTAAACTGTTATGGTTGAAAATGCAAAAGTAAGAACGATGCCCGTCTTGTGTCTGCCTTCTTCAGACTAAAAATACTGTAATTTTCTTGGAAGAAAAACCTGCTTAGCACTTGTGTGAAATGTGACTGCTTTACATTCCTGAATAATGAATACTTCCTTGTCTGGGATAGTTTTGCATAGATTAAAAGAAAGATGGAGGGCATCATTTACAATCAATATGGTTCTATAATTCTGAATTTTATAGATTTATAGTCTTGCTATTAGTTTCTTATTTTATAAGCCTTACCACTTGTTTTCACTTGTAAAGCTTGTTACAACTTTGAAAACGCTCTTGTTTTAGAGATATCCATACTGGGGAGTAGAATGCTTCTGCTCTTGGCCTTTCTACCTCAAGTATAGCACAGGAATTTTCAGAGTAAAGCTCCCTCTACTCCAGTGTTGTCCAACAGAAATTGCTGACTAACCACAGGTGTTGGGTACAGTGACACTGTTTCAGCCCCTTTCACTAATTTGAGTAGAAAATCCCTTGCATACACTCGCACAATGCAGGTAAATGTACTGTAAACATGTATATTTACTTAACAAACATCTACTACCGTTCAGTGACTAAGGAAGTAAAGCATGCAGACGCCGTGCGTGCATGAGTATTGAGATCACGTGCTGAGTGATGGTGCCTGTTAATCATTTGTGATTTACTAAGCAGAAATGCACTTTTCCACATCTGGATTCCCACTTAGCCACATGTGACATGTATTAGATGACACTGCTCCGCTCTGCCTCGAGAAATGTGATGCTGCCACAATTTAGAGCACTCCCTGCTGCACATTTATGACACTTTTCCTGTTTTCTCATACCAGCTATTCTGTACTCTCTGAATGAGACTGCTAATTATTGGGTTTACTTTCCACCATGCACCATTTTTAATGCACCACGTACGTTTGTGTTAACTTCTTGGCTGTCCTGTTTGGATAAAAATAGTTAGTCCCTTTTATTTTAAAGTGGTGCAGGGAGAAAATTAAAACTATCAGTGTTGATTAATTTAATGCTTTGGACCCATGCTCACAAAAGAAATGTTCATCCCATCAGCCAGGGCTAGATCGAATGCAAATCCTGGGGTAAAATGCTAGTGACTTATCCACTGCCTTCATCCTTCTCTTCTCCTTCCCTCTCCCCCTTCAAGATTATCTTGAAATCTCACTGAAGATGCTACTTTGGTCCCAGTTCTCTCTAATTTGTGTAACAGTAAATCACCCATTAGTTGGCCTGAAGTTGCTAACAAGCAGGCAGCACCCCTGGGCTGGTTTGAGTGACTGTGTGAGTTTGTGAGTCCATTCCCGTTTGCTATCCAATTTCTCATTGTTCCACCCACGATTACTGCCTAGCCAGCTGCATCTTTAGCTGCGACTAGTCTTGAATGCTTAAAACACAACGCATCTTTGCTTGCGCTCTCATTCCTCACACTGCAAATCCCAGGCGACGTGGGCTGAAGATGCTGAATTGCAGGTGCTGAATCTGCAGTGAGTTGGTTCTGTGCTGTGCACGTGGTACTGGAAGCTGTAATTAGCCAACGTCCATTCTCCCTGGCAAAATATTGATTTAACAGCTCATAACCTGTTGTGGTTGAGCTGGGGTTTACTCCTTTAACAGAGGATGCATAATCTGAAGCTGCCCAGAGCTGGGATTGTTTTCTATTCCTACCCATAAAATGAAATGGCCATTATTTTGCTTTTTTAAAGCTTTTTAAATATTCAGCTGCAAATTGCACTGGTGCATTCCTGGAATCTGGAAATCGCTATTGATTGGGCTTCAGAGTTTTGGTGTGTGTGTGTGTGTGTGTGTACTGCTTACTATAAGTTGCTTCGCTTCCTTTCTCTTCTCTCTCTCTCTCTCTCTCTCTCTCTCTCTCTCTCACTCTTTTCTATTCTGTTCATTTTTATTTCTCTTATCTGCCTTATCTGCTTCTCTCTTTTTTCCATTTTGAGTGACAGGGAAGGGAGCCACTCCCTCAGGGCTGCAGTTGGCATTTTCCAGCATGAGGCGTAAGGCACCAGTCGGGCGGGCAAAGGAGCCGTGGATGCCCGCAGGAATTTCAGATGCACGGCACCGGTCAAAGAAGGCAAGGCGTCTGGCCGGCCGGCGTGGGTGGGAGGGATCTCTGGGGATGCATGCTTGCTTTTAGGGTAGCGGGCTGCAGAATGTGGGTGTCAGTCTCCCGTTAGTTGAACGCAAGGAGTCGAGACCAAGTGTTGTAATAAGCGGACAAGGGCATGCAAACGTAATTCAGTCCCTGTTTTAAAATCATACACCCTGTCCTTATTTTTGATTTTAGAAGCAAGAGTCGGTTGGAGTTTCTCTGTAGCATAGGCGAGGGGATGCAAAACTGAGCTGCTACTGCACCACCACTGGTGGATTTAAACCATGATAATTTTATGTGGGGATTTATCATTATAGATGTAGACTGTAGGAATTTCTAATGGATAAAAGGTGACACAAAAGTGTGACAACAGGATGTAAGGTTTTGTAGACAGGAAGTGCATGCAGACAGGAGACATTTAATATATGAGTGAATATATTAAAAGAAAACTTGGACAAGTAGGCAGAGAAAACCAGTGGTCCTAGTTTCTAAGTTAACTGGTACAGACACAGTCGCTGTCTGAATTACCATCTCAAGTATTTTTAAACTGAACCATTTTGTCGTCATTGTTGACTTGCCTCTCCCGATGGAGGGAGATTTTTTTCTTAATATAATCTGCTTCCACCTCCCTCCCCCCACCTCGCCTCTTCTCTTTGCTGCAGGCCCCTATCTGCATTTTACTTCTATTCACTTGTTTTTCTTTAAGCGTTCTGGGCAGTTTAATTTGCTCGGTTCTGAATCTCAGTCTGTGTATCCAGCAAGGAATACTGGATCACAGTGGAATATTTGCTGCTTCTGATCTAAGGCATGTTTCTGGGTACAGAAGAGCTTTTTGATCCCTGATGCCTGTTTGTTTTTAGAACTGAGCAAGTGATATCTCCTCTTTAATGCAGCCCGTGTCTTAGTGTGTGATACACGTATTTGTCTAACAGTTTTCCATGTAAAAGTTAGATGCCTACTGTGGAAATGACTGTGCTCAGTTCAATCTTTGAATCACGCTTATTTTGCTTTGGAATAGAATAGAATCGTACAGCACCGAGGAGGCCATTTGGCCCATCTTGCCTGTGCCAGCTCTTTGAAAGAGCTATCCAATTAGTCCCCCTCCCCTGCTGTTTCCCCATAGCCCTGCAAATCTTTCCTTTTTCAAGTATTTATCCAATTCCCTTTTTGAAAGTTACTATTGAATCTGCTTCCACCGACCGCCCTTTCAGGAAGCGCATTCCAGATCATCACAACTGGTTATGTTTTTAAAAAAAAAATGTCTCCTCATCTCCCCACTATTTGTTCCTATTATAGGGCCACAGCAAAAGCTGGAAAAATGAGAGTGCATTCAAGATACTAGAGAAGAAGAAACTACCTACGACTACCACCAGAACTCCTTCAATACATCTCAAATTACGTGAGTCACAAGCTAGCTGATCGGCTGTCGTTTTTATGGGTCACTCTGGTTAGCATACGATCTGTAGAGTGTCACAGGTTGCAGATTTTACATTGTAACTTGATAATAGTGCGCAGCATAATTTTCTTCCTCCTTGCCTGATGCCGAGAGATACGATTTCACTAGTTCTGGCAGCCCTCCAGTAGTGTGCCCACGTGGCCATTCTCCATGCATGAGCCTTGATAGTGTCAGCATGCTATTCGACTGTGACGGGCGGTTTCACTGGTTCTGGCGGTCCTCCAGTCCTGCACCCACGTGGCCATTCTTCATATGTGAGCCTTGATAGTGTTAGTATGCTATTCGACTGTGGAGGGCATGACAGACGAGCCCGGTCCTATTGTCACCCAGTTTTCACACATGCACTGCCCAGCATGGATCACTAATGGTCAGGAAGGGAATCCTTATGAATTCCACCCCCCCCCCCACCCCCCCCCAACACCTCCACCACCTGTGGCCAAAGGAGTGCTGAGGGCAATTGTAGCATCTGTTCTGCCACTCCAGCTGACTGTGTGCTGACCGGGAATTGTGCATGGGATCTTCCTGGTCCTTAGTACCACATCAGGTGTTGCATTTACTCACTAGACTTTCAAGGAAGGCTATTGTTATAATTCTAAGGAGTTGAAATGGAGGAAAATAAGGAAATAAAGGTTGTATCCTAATTTATGGAATGGATGACCATTTGTGCAAAATGTTTCCACAGTTGCAATGTTGCAATAGCTTAATGACATCATCCAGTGGTTTACCAAATTTATGTTCTGACTTTAAAAAAAAATCACAACATAAATCTTAAGAGAATTGTGCTTTTGAAATCATTAATTATAATTACACAGTTATCACCCAGTGCAATGCAATGTCTGTCTCCATTCTTAAGACTTTGTAGTGTGTAATCAAACAGCAAACCGTGTCCCTAAAAAGGTTTCAAAAGTCAAGACAAGACTAAAGCATTTCACAGAGCTTCTTGCACAAACAAAAGGGTCATATAATTCTTTGTAACCCACCAAAACAGCAAGCGTGGAAAAAACAGATTGAGGTTTAGTCTGTTCCTCCTGGGAGCAAAAATGAGAAATGTAGCTCGACCTCCCTGCCTCAACTAGTTGTTTTGTGAAATGTCAATCTAATGACCAGCTCCGAGTTCACTTGCAACTTTTTGGTCAGTCTCCTCTGTTGCCTCTTGTTATTTTATTCTCCCTGCTTTGCTTCTCTCTATGCAACTGCCCCTCCCAGGATTCAAATCTCCCTGCTGTAAACGTTCCATTTTTCTTAATGATCCAGTAGTTCGCTCCTCTGGTGTCCGACCCTTAGTTCATTGAAAGAGATGAAAAGAAAAAACTATGAATGCTAGAAATCTAAAATGGAAACTGAAGAGGCCAGAAACACACAGCAGGCCCATCAGCATCTGAAAGGAGAAAAGCACAGGTTAATGATCTTGTCTGTTGGCCCTTCTTTTGATCAAGGGTCTCGACTCAAACCCATCTTTTCTCCCTTCAGATACATTCAAAGATGTAATGGATTTGCTGCATTTCCTGCCTTCATTCCTTATTTCAAAAGCCTCTTTGTTACATACCTGGCTCTTCAGTTGCTATTCTCATCACTAGTATTGCCTCAACAACTCTCATGCTATATCTTCCCACGCGCGCTCTCTCTCTCGCGCTCTCTCTCTCTCTCTCTCCAGGCAGCTGCCTCCAAATCGCTACTGCTTCTGTCACCAGACTGCAGCTCGGCTTTGGTTTCACCTCCCAGGCTGCTGTGTTCATGTTTGTGCCACTCCCAGCCTAGTCATGCTGCTTTGTGAAATTAATAAACCAATAAGATTGGTGCTGCTGGAAAGCAAATACTATTTATATTAAAAAAAGAATCTTGTACTGTGAAACCTATATAAACAGGACACCTGCAAAAAAAAAATGGACACTTATTGAGGGACCCAAATAATCTCCATGGTAAAATATACACGAGGCACTAGCAAGTTGCGAACTACAGACAGCCTTCAATGCATCAAACCCTTTTACAACTTAAAAACACGGGGCACAGTCTGTTGCAAAGCTGCTGTATCTGGAACTTTCACTGAGTCGGGATCACTGGCGCTTACCCCTGCAGCTTCCTTTCTGCCCCCAAATTTTCGTGTGGCCGGTCAGGGCGAGGCGGCAGCGGGTTTTGTGAAAGGAACGGCTTTAGTGGAATGTGGAGCTCTTTGCACAGTGGCAGAGAAACCGCTCGATCCCAGGGAGTAAATGCTTGCACAGCTCGATCCCAGGGATCTGCCACTATGGAGGGTGGGTGAAGAACTCCCTATTCTACTGAGAATTTTTACCGTGCATACAATGACCATTTTGAAAATAAAGGCACCTGCAAAAAAAGAAATGGATAGTTGATGCCAATCCCTGAGGTGTCCATAGTTTACAGGCTTCGCTTGTGCTATTAAGGCTGTTTCTTGTGACTTTTTCTTTGTTGCTCGGTCTAGCTCGATAGGTCAGTGAGCAGGCTATAGCCAACATGTTTTATAGCTTGATTAATAGACATGAGGAAGCTTTTCTAACGTTACAAAAAAGCCATATAACCAGGTGGGCATTTTACTGGCACCATTTAAAGGGTTCACTGATATGTCATTTCAGATTCTTAGTTCTGAATTGATGTGAAACTTTCTATCCCTGCACTGCTTCCTTCCAAATTATTGTTGTAACTGATGGTGTCAGTTTTATTTTGATATCTTGACAATCCAGTTTACATAATGGGGGTATGTGATTATTGTTACATTCAGATTATTTAATACATTCACTAAGAACTATTGCCTTGATTATGCTGTAATCTGGGCTCGACAGTCCTGAGCCCTGCGGGTGAATGGCCCTGTTTAGACTACCAGGCAGCTTCAGCGCTTAATTTAAAATGTCCCTGCTATGCATCGAAGCACCATGCTCAAGTCAGCTGTAGTACTCCACCTGATCTGTCCAGACAGTGAAATGTCTGTTTCACGCTATTTCTATGTTACACTTGAATTCAGGTGGAGACATGAGCCTTATTGTATTTCCTGCTGAGCTCTGTCCAGGGGTGAGGGGGGTTCCCCACTGGTATCAATAGCCATCAGAACGGCTCCTGCTGGGGTATGTCGTATTTACTTGCGTTATGACATTTATAAGGTGTCAGCTGTGGCTCAGTTGGTAGCACTCTCTCCTCTCAGTCAGAGGTTGTGGGTTCAAGTCCCACTCCAGGCTCACTTCAGTGCAGTACTGGGGGAGTGCTGCACTGTCGGAGGTGCTGTCTTTCGAGGCCCCATCTGTCCTCTCCGGTGCACGTAAAAGATCCTATGGCACTATTTCGAAGGAAAGCAGGGAGTTCTCCCCAGTGCCTTGGGCAATATTTATCCTTCAACCAACATCACTAAAAAACAGATTATCTGGTCATTATCCCATTGCTGTTTGTGGGCAAATTGGCTGCCACGTTTCCTACATTATGACAGTGACTGCACTTCAGAAGTACTTCATTGGCTGTAAAGCCATTTGGGACATCCTGAAGTCGTGAAAGGTGCTATAGAAATGCATGTTCTTCTTTCTTCCTTTGATGGAATTAAAGCCTTTCCTATTCATACATGTCATGGGGTAACCAGTAAGTAAAAGTGCTGCAGCCTCTTGTACCGTTACCTTCTTTCCACGGGGAAAGTGACAAAAGTGTTCCCCTGACGAGCATGGCTTCTGTGCCCTGTTTGACGCATCAATGGACCAAACACTGACTAATCTGACACCAGCTGTGTTTGAAAGGATTAATCAGTGTAAAAGTTCACAGTAACAGGCACGGCTGTCCCCTTGCGAGATCTTGGCTTCAGGGCAGGCTCCAATAGATGGCATATCTGGCACCATTTTCCTTAATGGAAATAGGAGAAGGCAGGTCTCCTCAGACATAGAATCATAGAGAGGTTACAGCACGGAAGGAGGCTGTTCAGCCCATCGAGTCCGTGCCGGCTCTATGCAAGAGCAATTCAGCTAGTCCCACTCCCTGGGAATTCTCCCCGGTGACATGGCCAAGAAAGTGTGCTTGTGTTTTAAAACTTAGTTCCCAGGCCAATTTTGAGCGAGCGCCAGATACCTGCGGCAGACGCCAAGATGCCTTTTTTCCCTCTGCCTGAGATCCTCATCCTTCCTTCAAATCACTGACGGCCATTGACAAGCTCAGAGGAATGCCTTTACTCAGCAGTGTGATTGGTAGCTGCCGGCAGCAATAGTGTTGAGGTTGGAGATTTTTGCAAGAAGAGTCCTATCATAGAATCATAGAATCATAGAAGTTACAACATGGAAACAGGCCCTTCGGCCCAACATGTCCATGTCGCCCAGTTTATACCACTAAGCTAGTCCCAATTGCCTGCACTTGGCCCATATCCCTCGATACCCATCGTCCAAATGCTTTTTAAAAGACAAAATTGTACCCGCCTCTACTACTGCCTCTGGCAGCTCGTTCCAGACACTCACCACCCTTTGAGTGAAAAAATTGCCCCTCTGGATCCTTTTGTATCTCTCCCCTCTCACCTTAAATCTGTGCCCCCTCGTTATAGACTCCCCTACCTTTGGGAAAAGATTTTGACTATCGACCTTATCTATGCCCCTCATTATTTTATAGACTTCTATAAGATCACCCTTTAACCTCCTACTCTCCAGGGAATAAAGTCCCAGTCTGTCTAACCTCTCCCTGTAAGTCAAACCATCAAGTCCCGGTAGCATCCTAGTAAATCTTTTCTGCACTCTTTCTAGTTTAATAATATCCTTTCTATAATAGGGTGACCAGAACTGTACACAGTACTCCAAGTGTGGCCTCACCAATGCCCTGTACAACTTCAACAAGACATCCCAACTCCTGCATTCAATGTTCTGACCAATGAAACCAAGCATGCTGAATGCCTTCTTCACCACCCTATCCACCTGTGACTCCACTTTCAAGGAGCTATGAATCTGTACTCCCAGATCTCTTTGTTCTATAACTCTCCCCAACGCCCTACCATTAACGGAGTAGGTCCTGGCCCGATTCGATCTACCAAAATGCATCACCTCACATTTATCTAAATTAAACTCCATCTGCCATTCATCGGCCCACTGGCCCAATTTATCAAGATCCCGTTGCAATCCTAGATAACCTTCTTCACTGTCCACAATGCCACCAATCTTGGTGTCATCTGCAAACTTACTAACCATGCCTCCTAAATTCTCATCCAAATCATTAATATAAATAACAAATAACAGCGGACCCAGCACCGATCCCTGAGGCACACCGCTGGACACAGGCATCCAGTTTGAAAAACAACCCTCGACAACCACCCTCTGTCTTCTGTCGTCAAGCCAATTTTGTATCCAATTGGCTACCTCACCTTGGATCCCATGAGATTTAACCTGATGTAACAACCTACCATGCGGTACCTTGTCAAATGCTTTGCTGAAGTCCATGTAGACCACGTCTACTGCACAGCCCTCATCTATCTTCTTGGTTACCCCTTCAAAAAACTCAATCAAATTCGTGAGACATGATTTTCCTCTCACAAAACCATGCTGACTGTTCCTAATTAGTCCCTGCCTCTCCAAATGCCTGTAGATTCTGTCCCTCAGAATACCCTCTAACAACTTACCCACTACAGATGTCAGGCTCACTGGTCTGTAGTTCCCAGGCTTTTCCCTGCCGCCCTTCTTAAACAAAGGCACAACATTTGCTACCCTCCAATCTTCAGGCACCTCACCTGTAGCGGTGGATGATTCAAATATCTCTGCTAGGGGACCCGCAATTTCCTCCCTAACCTCCCATAACGTCCTGGGATACATTTCATCAGGTCCCGGAGATTTATCTACCTTGATGCGCGTTAAGACTTCCAGCACCTCCCTCTCTGTAATATGTACACTCCTCAAGACATCACTATTTATTTCCCCAAGTTCCCTAACATCCATGCCTTTCTCAACCGTAAATACCGATGTGAAATATTCATTCAGGATCTCACCCATCTCTTGTGGTTCCGCACATAGATGACCTTGTTGATCCTTAAGAGGCCCTACTCTCTCCCTAGTTACCCTTTTGCCCTTTATGTATTTGTAGAAGCTCTTTGGATTCACCTTTGCCTGATCTGCCAAAGCAATCTCATATCCCCTTTTTGCCCTCCTGATTTCTCTCTTAACTCTACTCCGGCAATCTCTATACTCTTCAAGGGATCCACTTGATCCCAGCTGCCTATGCATGTCATATGCCTCCTTCTTATTTTTGACTAGTGCCTCAATCTCCCAAGTCATCCAAGGTTCCCTACTTCTACCAGCCTTGCCCTTCACTTTATAAGGAATGTGCTTACACTGAACCCTGGTTAACACACTTTTGAAAGCCTCCCACTTACCAGACGTCCCTTTGCCTGCCAACAGACTCTCCCAATCAACTTCTGAAAGTTCCTGTCTAATACCATCAAAATTGGCCTTTCCCCAATTTAGAATTTTAACTTTTGGGCCAGACCTATCCTTCTCCATAGCTATCTTAAAACTAATGGAATTATGATCACTGGTCCCAAAGTGATCCCTCACTAACACTTCTGTCACCTGCCCTTCCTTATTTCCCAAGAGGAGGTCAAGTTTTGCCCCCTCTCTAGTCGGGCCATCCACATACTGAATGAGAAATTCCTCCTGAATACACTCAACAAATTTCTCTCCATCCAAGCCCCTAATGCTATGGCTGTCCCAGTCAATGTTGGGAAAGTTAAAGTCCCCTACTATTACCACCCTATTTTTCTTGCAGCTGTCTGTAATCTCCTTACATATTTGCTCCTCAATTTCCCGTTGACTATTTGGGGGTCTGTAGTACAATCCTATCAAAGTGATCTCTCCCTTCCTATGTTGCAAAAATTCAGTAGCAGAAAAAAAAACTGCTTAAGCAATAATGTAGAACTGGTAGTGTGGCAAATCGAACAAGGCAGCAAAATCCAATTTGCAAAAAAATAATTACAGTACCATCTTTAAGAACGGAAACTCCCAAGCTTCTTGGGTGACAGCCGTGGCTCAGTGGGTAGAACTTTCTCCTCTGAGTCCGAAGGTCATGGGTTCAAGTCCCACTCCAGGGACATGAGCACGTAATCTAGCAGACACTCCAGTGCAGTACAGAGGGAGTGCTGCACTGTCGGAGGTGCCGTCTTTCGGATGAGATGTTAAACCGAGGCCCCTTCTGCCCTCTCAGGAGGACTTGATATAATGCCATGGCATTATATCGAAGAATAGCAGTGGAATTCTCCCCAGTGTCCTGGCCAATGTTTATCCCTCTACCAACATCACCAAAACAGATTATCTGCTCGTTATCTCATTGCTGTTTGTGGGATTTTGCTGTGTGCAAATTGGCTGCCCCGTTTCCTACATTACAACATTGACTACACTTCAAAAGTATTTAATTGGCTGTAAAGCGCTTTGGGATATCCTGAGATTGTGAAAGGCGCTATATAAATGCAAGTGGTTTCCTTTCGAGCGAATTATTGTTGTAACTGATGGTGTTGGTTTTATTTTGATATCTTGACCGCCCAGTTTACATAATGGGGGTATGTGATTATTGTTACATTCAGATTATTTAAGTATGGAAGCCATGAAATGCCCATTTTAAATGGGTGTCAACGCACAGAGGGAGGAGTCAAGAAAACACGAGGGGGAGGAGGGTATTTTGACTTTGGGCGATAGTGTAAAACCGGCTATATTTGATCAGCCGCCCGTTAAACACCTCTCCGAATTTTCATTTCTATTGGGAATGAAGTCAATGAAAATGGGAAGAGATGTGTAACGGGCGGCTGATCCAATATCATCCGTTTTACACTATCGCCCAAAGTCAAAAAGACCACCGGGGAATTTGTCACGGGACTCATTAAGGTTAATTGGCAATAAAGGTGGGGGTGTAATGAGGCACGTGTACACTTCTCACAGCTTCCAGGAACTTTAAGATTTAATCATCGTGGAGTTGCAGAGGGTGGTAAGGTTCTGCCGAGTTTGGGGCTCCAAGCCTGATTCTGCAACGCGTGGAATGTGTGGGTCCATTGCCTGAATGCACCATTGGCAAATTGGCCCTTTGATTCAAGTCAGGACATTATTAATCTCTTGGTTGTATTGATGTTAGACCCAGCCACGTCGTAGCTACAACTAATCCCAGAGATCAAGTTTAGGTTTCTATTATTGGAAAAGGCACAGTTTAACAATTTCTCAGAGTGTTGTGGGCAATAAATTCCCACGACAAAAGTCAATTTAAAAAAAAACATTACATTGCTCTGAACAGAACTCTACGATCGTTTAATGATATCTTGCAGTGATAAATCACTAGTTTTACTGATGGTTATTCAAATGAAGTAGTACGTTTAAAATCAGCAACATTCACTTTAGGGTGATTTAAAGGGAGAGAGGAGAGTAAGGTTATTAAACCGTTCGATAGGAGAGAACAAACTAACAAAGGAAAACAAATAACAGAACATGGGGAATCCGTCTGAAAACGACAAAGGGAATTATTCCCCTTGCTCAAGAGGTCAAAGATCATCAATTGAACTCGTTAAAATCTGTGGTCCATGGCAAAAGCTAAACAAAACTGTAGTTCAAAGTTTACTTATTGCAAAAGTGACACCAGTCATTCAGAACTGGGTCTGAATGATTAAATAATGTTTTTATTGGGTCCACTAGTTACTGAAATGGATGTGTTAATAATGAGATTAGCTTTTTCCCCTCCCATCTTGAATTTGGCTTTCCCTTCATAGAATTCTACCATCTCATTAGAAATCCAAGCTTTGCCTGACCTATCATGCTAAGTTCAGGCCAGGTTGGTCTTTTTGATGAAATGCTATACCTTTTTTCAAATTAAATTTTGTTGTATGTTGGTTTTTTTTATATAGAGAAACACAGGGAATTAGCCAAGAAAGCCCTGAAGAAGAAAGGAATGGGCGGTGGGGCAATCATGCACCAGCCTAAATCGGGCACAAAAAGGTTAGTAATGCTGCTCTGTTCCAACGTGGCCTTTACTCCTCCTTGTGTTACAGGGAGCTTGTATTCTGGGAGTTAAACCTAGCTCCTGTCAAAAACACTATAATGCATCACAGGTTGGCTCAGTGTCTAGCACTTTGTTCTTTCACTTGTTGGACCTGGGATCCAATACAGCCAAGACTGATTGGATGAGAGACTCTCTCTGTTGGTTGTGAAAGTCTACATGAATGAGTATTACATAGAACGTACAACACAAAAACAGGCCATTCGGCCCAACTGATCCATGCAGGTGCGTATGCTCCACACGTGCCTCCTCCCACCCCTCTTCATCTACCCAATCAGCATATCCTTCTATTCCTTCCTCCCCCCCAATTCATCTATGCTATTCGCCTCAACTACTCCTTGTGGTAGTGAGTTCCACGTTCTAACCACTCTCTGGGTAAATGTTTTTCCTGAATTCCCTATTGGATTTGTTAGTGATTATCGTATATTAATGGCCCCTAGTTTTGGTCTCCCCCACAAGCGGCAGCAAGTCTCAACTCATCTTCTCAGAAGGCAAGGGTGAACAGACCTTGCTTGCCTATAATTGGGCATTAATTTGGAATCCAAGGCCTCAAAGATGGCTGGTATGTGATATGAAGTTTCACGTTTGTGACAAAGTTAGGACAAAGCAAAGGGAGCTTTACTTTGTACTCGTCTGTTCTAATGACCCAGGTGTGCTTGATAGCATTGAGTGGAAAAGGTTTTCAGTTTCCCCAGTATTGACATTAGCGATCTTGCTGAGTGCAAAAAATAACCAGAATTAAAATACTGTCTCGTGTGCTTGTGTGGGTTTCGGTTGCAAGGGTTGAAATTTTTACAGGTCTGCGATTCACTGTTTTTGCTTCCCTTCAACCCCCTCTCCCCTTGTGCGGGTCTCTGCAGAATGCTGGACTTGCCAATGAACTTTGCTGAGTGTATTAAGATCTGCCGCTTTACCCCGACTTCTTCGAATGGCAGGCTTCCGTGTAGTTTTTGAATTGGTTCAAAAATCATGGCCTGGGGGGTAATGAGTCATCTCCCTGCATGTTTTTTTTTAAATGACATTTGTACCAAATATTTCCAAATATCACAAGTGGGCAGAAGTCAAGAATTAAAATGACTTTTCCAGATTATTTATTCCCTGACTAGTGGCATTCAGGTAGCTAACTCTGACCATGGGTGCTTCTATCAGTGCCTGTGGCAATATGTTTCTAAAAATCTTAGGCTCTGAAATACATATTGACAGAAAAAGATTGCAGCATTATCAGAGTTGAAATGGTAATCTGTTTATTTTTTTTTGACAAACTTGAAGTCTGTATATGAGGCATTATATAGTCAATACCTTTTCAGTGGGTGATCTCCATTAGGTTGTCCTTTGATTTAAATAATAATCCAGGCCCAAGTTCCTCCCCTCTGACCCCCAACTTGGTTGGCCAAGAATTTTTTTCCATTGCAAGGATCATGCAAATTGGATTAATCGAAATGTTTTGTCCGGCAAAATAAAAAAGAATAGTACATTGACAACTAACTCGAAGATTGCAAAGAGTACACGACTCTTAGGCTGTGTTTACACTACAATTGTGCATTCACATGGAGCAGTTTTTCTCTGAAGGACTGAGTCTCATAGAGCGAAGCACAGGTATCAGGTTAGGCCCCGACTCTGGGATTTCACTGCAACTTCCTTAGTGTACATATGAAGCGAAACCATTTCACACTGATGTTACAGTTATAGTGTGAATGCAGCCTTAATTTCCTAGTAACAAAACTGACTTCAGTTTGGTTTCTTTAAATTTATACGGAACCATCAACAACTTGCATTTATATAATGTCTTTAAAGTAGAAAAGCATCGTGAGGTGCCTCAACGCCACAATCATAAAAGGTTTTCAGCACAGAAGGAAGCCATTTGGTTCATCATGTCTGCGCCACTGTGCTGCGCTGTAGAGGGCAGGTTTGCTGGCCAAAGCCGTTCGGTTAATCCAATTTGCGCAGTACTGGCAACGGAATAAGATCTCAGCCCACCATCTTGGGGGTGCGAGGAGAGGAAAGCGGACGAGTTTGGACCGAGATTATTATTTAAATCATAGCAGAACTTAATGGAGATCGCTCGCTGAATTACCAACAGCTTGATTAAAACTTGAGCTTTGTTTTTTGAAATTACATTTAGCACTAGCGGATCTCCCATGGCGCTGCTCACTGAGTCGGAGGTGTGCTGCTTTATAATGATAAGGGTGCTGTCGGGAAAGTGTGATGGGAAGTAATTTTGATGCTTACTGGAAGTGAATGCCATATGCAGGACTTTTAATATATTACATAAATATATAAGTGGTTAGCCAGTGCCACTTTTTTCTAAATGTAGAAATTCTTCACTATTGCTGTAGTTTTGATTGTAGCACCTCTGAATAGGTTATCGATTTATTGAAGAGAAATGGAGAAGGCGCATTACTTTCGAATGTGATTGTGAAGATAAAATTAAAGATCTAGGATTCATCCCATTACAGAGCTGGCAAAGGCACGGTGGGCCGAATGGCTTCCTCCTGTGCTGTACTCACTATGATACAGAGAATGAGGATACAAAATTAGCTTGAAAAATTATGAAGGGAGAGTTGTTTGTGCTGAGTCAGCCAGCATTGACGAAGGGTGGGAAATATCTGTGGAACTGTACCCCATCAGTGCCTTCAGGAGAGAAGAGGTCAGTGAATAAAGTGAGGGGGAAAAGGGCAAGGAATAGAAGCCAATGAGTTCTTCTACATGAGCTCTCTCCATAGTGTGAACGGGAAGCTGAGTAAAATGCAAGTTAATAAGGGGCTCAGAGGAGTGCCAGTGTGATGCGTGCAGTGCTAGCAGTTGCTTTCAAAAGCTGCTCTCGACAAAGTCCTGATGCAGTAAGGGGCAGCAAGATGAGTGTTTCAGCTTCTGTGATGTAGGGAGGGACTTGGTGGGTAATTGCAGTTAATGGCTTTCTACAACCCTAATGTACCAGATGCAATGACGTTGAAGGGGCAATTAGCCGTTACTCCTTCGCTGGCTCAGTGTGGTGTTAATACGTCATAAATCTCTGTTTTTAAGACATGTCCATAAGGATGTAAAGTTGAATCTGCAGTGCATGTTATAAGATGATGAGATTGTTAAAATAGGTACTGATTTTTGGAAGCTGTGTGCATTTGGATGGAAAGTCCAAACTTCCTTCCGTTCCACCATGGTGTATTACCTCCACTGTACAAGAAAACGTTTTCATGACCGTGCATTCATGACCCTGATTTTTTTTTTAAGGATTTCTCTTCTCTCTTCCCTCCCCAAAGGTTGCAGCAAACACATCTTGACTGCAAGTGTTTAGGTGACTGAAGATGGATAAGACCTCATGTGTGGGGGCTAATGGCACTTTCACACTACCTATTAAAACTGTTCCTCTAGGGAGAGTGAGCTCTGTATATTGTGTTATCTCTCTTACTTATCAGTCAGATGTCGGTCGCATTCGGCTCCTCCATGTAATATAGAAACCTAGTTGCTTAATTGAGTGCAAACACAGAGGAACGGCTCCCTGCATTTACTTTACAGGAATTGGCAGTTTTAACCCAGCGGCAGATTTGTAGATCCACATGTTCTACGGTCATTGGCTCCAGATAGATCGGGCAGTTTACACAAAGGACTCCAGCCAGCAGCAGGACAACAGGACATCTGCACTTGGGTACCCTCCTGTAATATGAAAATGGTTTAAAACATCCATTCATCTAGTGATTTTGAGAGAAGCTCTGTATGCTAATCATTCATTGATGCTGGATGACTCTATATGCATTCAATGTTCTAAGATGCATCCAGTGATAAACTTTTGCTTCTTGACCTGACTTTTACTTGATCTTTTCAGCCTTTTTCACTACAAATGAAACTCTGATTGGGGCCAATGCTATTCTGCAAATTACAGTGGATCTCAAATAAAGTATGCCGTTTTCGTTATTTTTAATTGATTTTTGTCGATAAACTTCAAATGAACAAAATAAACTTCAATCAACCAGATTTTGAACTTACCTTGATTTTTAACAGACTTGCCAACTTGTGATTTTTCAAAATCTGTTGAGTTTGAATTCTCAAGAATGCATGTCGCTCTCATATAAAGATAGTGACTAGTTTACATAACTTTTTCTCCTCTCCAACATACCATCAAAACATAAAATTAAAATAAAATAAAACTGGAATTCCAATAACATTAAAAGTGTGTTCAAAAGCTTTTTTTGTAAATTCAAATTTTCCCTCTTGATTTTCAGAAAATGCAACAGTTTTGTCCCCACTCCAACTTCCACCTGAAAAATTTTGATCTTGTTTTAAACTGACAAGACTTTGAGTTGTTAATTCCGTCACGCTCCCAGCCCATTGAAATCAGTGGCTAATGGTGTAACGGTAAAAGCTGCTGTTCTTGTTTGCTCCAGAGATGGTGCTGCCCCCTCTATAAAAGCAGTGTTACAAAACAGGACTGCTATTCTTGGCACTGTACCTCCCTCATCCTGTTAACTACAAGACGTACATTTCCTTCAGCTTTCTGTGAGTAAGGCTATGGGAGATTCACTAGTTGTATTCAATATTTACTTTTATTTTGAGCTTAATGTCTCTTCGTCCTTTCTTTCATTATAGGTTAGTAAAATTTAATAAAGGTTACTCTGCCCTGAAACAAAATCCAGATGAATCTTTAGTCTCCTTGGAGTCTGACAGGTAAGGATTAGATCCTAACCAAGGATTTGTCTTTTTTTACAAATTGAAAAACCTAAATGAAGGGTTAAGGTCCATATAAGAGGACAGCACCGAAGTTGAAAGGGTAGAAGAGAAGATTAGATAAATGGAGAGGTGTTAAGTGGTAAAATTTGTGTAGGAGGAAGGAAAGATTCACTGCCAAATTCATAAACTGCTGGATTCTGATTCAGAACTACTGGCACAAAATTTTAGGAGAAATTTACCCATGAACTACCATTTAGACTCTCTGCACTTCGATTTTCACCTCTTTGCTATGTCCTGAAGGTATTGATTGCTTCTCAGGGTTCCAGTTCCACAGGTGATGGACAGGGTGCCCCCCCTTGTGTTGCTCTTGGAAGCCTTTACAATGAGTGTCAGCAAGCTATTCAGTCAGTAGTAACTTCACCTGCATGTATTTCCAACGGGATAGCAATCTCGCGCTAGCCCCCCAGGCATTCCCCAACCCCCTCCTCCTCTAACCTCACGGTCAGTTGTAACATGCCAGGTGCCTTGGCCGAGATCAGCTAAATCTACATAGATTGGGTGGGGGGAGGTGGGGGAGACAACTGGTCTTCATTGCTCAAACATGGATATTTTCCATTGGGACCACCTTGAACCAGCATGTTAAGCCAATTCTGTTTTGGGATTCCTGTTTTAATGATCCCTGATGTGGTTTGTAAGGTCTCTCAAACCTCCGCATAGCACAAGTAAAAGCCTCAGATTTTAGCACTGTGCTGCTGGGCTCCTGGAATCCCCTCACACGACTGAAGATTTAATTTTGAAATCTATTTAAGTGTGATATTGGACTAATGCAGGGTGGGGTTGGCAGAGAGGTGTTAGAAAGTGTCGCGCTGCCGCTAATCTCTGTCGTATCTCGTGTAGAACAGCTTCAGGCTGTTGGGTGCTGGGGATACGCCTGTCAATTTCATTCATAATATTCCCTGTTGCCTTAGCAACCATAACAATTCTACCAACCCATAGCGAGTGAAATTGATGTTAACAAGTTTCTACACCAACTTTATTTTTACAGCTAGAAATCGCCAACTTTGTAGCAAAACCTTGTACAAATAATGAGCTTAAGATTGCAATATTTTTGATTTACATTTTAAACCAAAAGCATTCGTTTAATGAATCTCATGCACTGGTTTCTTTGTATTCTTTTCCAGTGATGGTGAATTTGAGTCCAAGTATTATTCTTCATCAGGCTATTCCTCTGCAGAGGTGAGCTGACCGACGCACTTGTCTTACATCAGTGGCTTTTGTTTCAGATTATCGAGCCGGCCATGAGCCGTTTCCTGGATCAGACTGTGCTCCTCCTGGATGCTTCCCCATCGTTGACATCCCAGAGTGGCTTTAAGAATATTGCCCCCACTGGGCCATTGGGAGTGGGTTTCTTTATTCAAAGAAAGTTAATGCTTTCTACCCAACACATTTCTAAATTTAGGAATCACTGTGTTAAAGGAAAACCAATGGCAGGAAAATAAAATGTAAGGAATCTTACAACACCAGGTTATAGTCCAACAAATTTATTTTAAAATCACAAGCTTTCGGAGATTATCTCCTTCGTCAGATTCAATCATCTGACGAAGGAGATAATCTCCGAAAGCTTGTGATTTTAAAATAAATTTGTTGGACTATAACCTGGTGTTGTAAGATTCCTTACATTTGTCCACCCCAGTCCATCACCGGCATCTCCACATCAGGAAAATAAAAGGAAGATGGAAAACTTTAAATAAAAAAGCATGTCTCAGTTGAGTGGAATTACTCGAGATTAAAAAAAAAATATTTGGAATGAATATTTGAGAAAACAATTGGAGGTTAATCGGAGCAGAGCAGTGGGGGAGATGCAAATACTGTTCCCACACAAGGGAAAATTGGGAGTAGTCACTCTGGCTGCACTTGCACACATAGTGGCTGGCTCACGATTGGCTGTGGCTTGGGTCCTATTCACATCCTAAGCTGTAGCCTGAGAGATGGACCACTGGAGCGATAGAATTTTAGTTTTAAATTCGGAATTAAAAAATTTCAGTTGGCTCTTTTGAAAACCGCTTCATATCAGCGCCCAGCAGACTCGATGGGCCGAATGGCCTCCTTCCGTGCTGTAACCTTTCTATGATTCAGTATATCCAAGAGGAGACATGTCACGCGACAGGATCCAATGCAGAAAGCGCTTTGGCCCTTTTGATCCTAGTCCTACCATTCGCCTATTACTTCATTGAGCTGCTCTTTACACAAATGAAAAGTTTGTGTATTTTCTCACGTATTTCACTTTCTTTAAGAAAGGCAACTCTTTCTTTCCCCAGCAAGTTAATCAAGACCTGAACCGCCAGCTCCTGAAAGACGGCTATCATCTAGACGAAATACCAGACGATGAAGACCTCGACCTCATCCCTCCAAAGCCTGTTACCTCGTCAGCCTGTGCTTGTTGCCAGGCAGAAAGCTCTTGTACTGTCCAGTAACGACAGCCTTACTTGGATGTTCCACCACCATGTCAAAAGATAATCTCATTTTAGGCAATTGAATTTTTTAAGCATTGCATACAAGAACAGTATGTGGGTGTGTTGCGCACACACACACACACAAAACTTGTTAAGAAATTTATAAACTGGGAAACTATATTAGCATACCAGGGTCCTGTTTAAAAACATAATAGGTGGCCGTGGCCATTGCAATTGCTGATCTTTTGTCATATTAAATTCAGTCTGTGCCCCTTTAATCGTATACCATCCACATCTGAATTGTCGGCTGCATATCCAGATGATGACTGATTTGTAAGACTAAAACCTATTAAATTTCTCCAGACTATGCTACTCATTTTGACAGTGGCATAATTGAATGACAACGATATATTCCCACCCTATCTTAATCCATCTTTTCCCTTATTTAACCACTGACCCAAAGGAAGATAAATCTTTCAAACAAAGAAAAAAAAAATTGAAAGCTAGAATGGACTAAAAATACACAAGCAATAGAAGCTTTTGGGGTGAGATCATACAGTTCGATATTAGAGTGGGGAACTTGTATGAAATTTCCTTGCGTGCTAATTTAAAAGGTGTTCGCTCAAATTAATTGGCGTCTGATGTAGCGGGCGAAGACATTTTGTACAAATGTGTTTAGTGTTTGCACGCTAATATTGCTCAGCACCATTTCACCCCATATGAGGACTCAATTTAGGGGGCGGGATAGGAATGAAAGATTGTGAAAACTTTCTGTCTCTGGTTTAAATTATTGCTGGGAAATTAATACAGGAGATGGTGAGAAAAAACAAAAAATCTGAGGAAAAAGAAGCAGATTCTGGCTTTATTTTCTGCCAACTGCAGATAGCAGTAGGGATGCTGAAGTGAACCTAAATGGTGAATAGCTAAAATCTGTATTGAGCCCTAATCTTTACACACACATTATATTCATCAAATTTCAGCATTTGGTAATGATGCTGTAGCTTATAAAACCATAGCGAAGACAATGCTCAATTTAGATATAACCAGAAATAGTTCTTATTTTGGTGCAGAGGATTTATTGACTATTAATATTTAGAATCTAAATTGTGTAAAATAAATGGAAAAAGTAAAAACAAAATCATAATTTTGGAAACCCAGTGGCTGGGTTCTTTACTGTATAAATATTTCACCGTAGAATAGTGTATTATGGGTTGTCTCCTCACTGCATTCCATTCAATAAGTTCCAGATTTTAGCCACGTTATCTTAAAAAAAAAAGGCACTGGACAGTGGTGAGATGTTTCTCCAGAGGAAGGAGGGGGGGAGGGCAAGATGGGTTTGTAAGAATTAGAGGATATCCTTCTGCTACACACCAGCTGGAGTGCTTATGGCAGGGAACTGGGAAGCAGGTTAGTTGGCCATTCTTGGTCAGGTAACCGTGTGTAGTGTGGAAGAGACAGCCAGCCAGACACAAAGTAACCCTTGCACGTAATTTGGCACAGCACGACTTCTTGTGACAAGCCCTACAGTTACCACGTGCAGTGTGCTTTGCTGCCCAAGTACCGCAGTTTTCCAGTGAAAGATCAAAGATGCAGTGAAAATGCCGGTCTGAGCGTTTTTCAGCAACAACAAATCACTTGCCCTTAAAAGTAACTTACCAAATTGGAAGGCAAGGAGAAGGGTGGAAATAAATCATCTGACTGCAATCAAGTGAGGGCAATCTGATCGATTTGGGATTTTATGGGTGCTTCTAATGAAACCACCATACTAAATTCCTGTGGCAATAACCTGAAATACAATAAGCAAGAACAAATAATGAAATGTAATAATTTGCCAGCAGAAACCAGGTTGTTTGATTTGTATCTGGTTTGCATTGTAATTAACTTTCAAGTGGGCCCCACTAGTGACACATTATTGATGAACAGTCTTTTAAAAAAAAATTCAATGTGCAAGCCAGAAGACTTTTTTTCAATGAGCTTGCTTAAATTCTCAATTGGCTTGAAGTTCCACAATACTTGTAACACATTCTTGTGAAACCCTGCTACTCTTTACAGAAAAGTTTATTTTGGAGAATGTAATGATTTTGTTAGTAGGAATTTCCATTGCACAGTAGAATTTATGTGGCAGTGATTTCAGTATAAGACGTGAGCTTTCAACATTATGTGGGAATTGTTATATTTTCAAAATTTGGTGTTTGCAAACTGGACATTGGCAGGGAGAAAACAGACATTTAACATACATATTAATTTATTCTGTTTTCAATGCAAGGAGATCTATAATGCATATATGAGCAGGAGAACAAGCCAGCACTTAATGGTAGGCTGCATAGGTTCCAAGTGCTAGAGGTGAGTAGTTTATTTTCCATAAGAGACAGATCCCATTTTGTATTGTGCCTGACGTTATATTTTTAAAATGAGCGTAATCTCTAGTTGTCACCTGCCCCTGAACGCACGGGTTTAACACTCATAAAATCAGACTATTGATTGCCCCTCAGCATCGTGTTCCACAGCTGCAGTAGCCGTTCATGAGATCCCCAAACAACAACCCCCCTCAAACTCTCGACATATACTATTATACAAGATGAAGCACAGGATATGGTGGACTATCTATAAAAGTCGCAGAAGGTGGCCATTAATTTTGCACTATTAAGAATATTTTTTGTCATTAAATTGTCAAATGGTTGTGCACAGCCTAACCAAGTCGGAATAACTCTTGGAAAAGTACTGCATGTATGAAAATAGAAGTGGGTATAGGATGGGGAATCTCCAGTGTAAGTCACTATGGTATGCAGTACTGCAGCTCACTCTGGGTGCACACCTGCCTGCTGCTCTCCTGATTCTCCCTCTCCTGTCTGTTCTGAACTTGCCTCCTTTTGATTGCTGGTCTACTGCTCCCTGCACTCTGTCTCCCAGTCTTTTGCTGCTTGCCTATTTGTAGTGTTTACAATGCATGGAACAGTCAGCGTGCATTAAAATCAAATTTCCTGCTCTCTGGGGAGTTACAATAAATGGGGGGAACTCTATACATGGGTCAGATTTATTCCATCTTTTTTGGCCGGAAAGTTGGAGGTTGTCTTGTATGTGGTTTGCTTTATACTCGAGTATATGCAGTGTTTATAATATGAGCTGAAAAACATTGATTGCTTAACTGATCAGGATATCTAGCCCGGTTTATTCCATTCTGTCACAATCAAAATGCATAATTAATGGTTTTAGAACGAACTCTTTTTATAAGTGTATTTATACAGTTAAATACTACATGGAACAAACTACAAAGTGTGCAATGGCCGCGATTTCAAAGAGATCAGCTTTTACAATCCCACCGTAGTAAGTACTGCCACCAATTAGTTGAGAAGAGGACTTATTTGAGGTACTATGAGCATTTGTGTGATGGATGTCTGGTATGTTCAGTTTGAAGGCAGTGAAATCTGATGCACTTTGATTCTTGTCTCTCCATAATACCAATTCTTTGTCTAAATGTGTTCTGTTTACATGCATTTTTGTCTAAATGTTGAGTTTGAACCAATTGAACCTGGCCTCTATTTCAGTGAGATGCATTTTCTGCTCTAACTATCTGTACACGTGAGCAACAGACCATATTTGCATCCTCTGGCACGATACTGCTTGTCTATTAGGTTATCTGATGTCCTTCTCCAAGTAGCTAATTTTAAACTATAGTATTGGGTTAAAATATCGATTGCATAATTTCAATGTTGTTATGATGTTTCAGCCTATTTCATGCTAGGATAGGGGACCAGGAGCTCATTTAAAGCACCTGTTCAGTCCCTTGCACTTTGACTACCTATCGGTTCCCTATTTCCACTGGAAATACACTGGGACGTTCATTATAAGCACTAATAAATTGGACAGTTTTGAAACTCGCATGCTCAGCACTGCTGCTGATGCACTATTCTTGTTTTAGGGATGTGGAGTTTTATTGTATATTTAATGCTTGCTTGTTCAATTAAGTTGCTAGATTTACTTATTGAATGCAACGATGTGAAGTCTGTATTTTGAAAAAAATTCTTGGTCCAGCTCAGTCGACTCATTAATTTCCTTTTATTTTAGAAGTTTGTCTATAAGTTACCAAAGTTTACTTGTGTCTTTGTGCAGAATATAAACTTGGAATCTCTGTGTTTGAGCGTCTTATATCTTGGCTTTCAGCTGCTCTTATATTTTTTACTATTTAAGCAGCAAATAGTAAACTGAAAGCCTCTTTGTTTAAACTGTCTGTAAGGGGGAGGAAGAGATAATTCAGCATTGCATAGCCTGTAACTAAATAGTCAGCACCTTGTGACTCTGGCCTTGAGATTACACTATGTAAATATTAGTGTATGAATGATGAATGCATTTGTGTGCAGTCATTTGTGGCCTATTTTAATGGGAGGCATCTAAAATGAGCGAGTTAACACCTTCATAAAATAGCCCGCTAAAGAATTGCTTAACACTAATATTTGCACAGTTTCTGTGTGCGGATCTATATTGGAAAGCGCACATGCAAGGCAGAGTCTCATCTGTCAGCCATAAACTGAAGACATGATGCTGGAAGATCATTTATTTAGAAGGGACAATCATGTCTTGAAAGTTTCTTGATTGGAGAACTTCCCCCAAAGCCATGAGTCCATTGTTCCGGGCTGATGAAGTCTGAAATTCTTGAAATGAAAATATAGACTTTTACATTATCTGAATTTAGAGGAAAATAGCATTGTTTATAGTGTTTAGATTTCAGTGGCGTAGTTACTAATGGATTATTGATTCATCCAGTTTTCAAGCCAAAAAGGCACTTTGGTTTAACCATTACATCAATTGGAACAATTACTGGTAAACTCAGAAGGATGGCGATTGAGTGCTGCTATCTCAGGGGAGCCGGTGAATGTTAAACCTTAGGGCAGATTGTCCCAGCTCCCTCTGTGGACCTCCTTGGGGCTAGATGAAGAATGACCGAGGCTAAGGAGCTGGGAAATGTTGGGTGACACACGAGAGGAGAAGAGAACCTAAAGAGCAATGGAGAAAGAAATTCTGAATGCAGCAGAAATTCCCCGCCACTTGAAAATCTATGTGTGTAGTTTACTTTTGTTTTGACTTTTCTGACTCCCTGAATTTATTAACTTAATTACCAAGAGACTTCCATTTGGTTTGGTTTCCACTGCAGTTTTAATCAAGATACCAACAATGTAATGGATCTGGCTGGTAACAAGTAACACCATGGCCTTTCGTGAATTTGATCAGAAGTATTTATTGGGTTTTCTGATTCGGTGTTTGTGCATAAAATGCTACACTGACTCACATCTTACGAGCGGAATAAACTGCAAATCATGGTGCTGGCTCATAGCTTTATGGTGCCCAATTATAGGGTTCTTGTAGTCCATCCCTCAAATCCCCCTGCCGCCCAAAAAGTTCCCACAGGAAAAATCCCTTTTATTAGCATTGGGAAGTCAACAGAAATCCTGTGTGAGCAAATTGTCCTGTTTCCACAGGAAGTGGACAGTCTTGGTCCCATTGCACCGCCGTTAAGAGTTGGTTGTGAAGGATAGTGTTGCTGAAGGGTCTAAATAACAAATTGATGCAAGGGTCCAAAATTTTTTTTTTTTACATACATCAATTCTATTTAATTACTTTATCTTGGGGCAGCAGAACATTTATTATAATTCTGTTAAATTCTACTGTAGATGTTCTACTTGCCCATTGCTATTTATTATGGAGACTGCTACATGCTATAATTTAGTTTATTATATTCAATAGTTGAAATCACTATAGAAAGCATGGTGTAGGGAGGCTGTGATGTTAGCCAAGCAGACGTACGATCAATACTTTTTTTAAAAAGGAAATAAAATCCAATTTACACTTGTATAGAAATCCTGGGTGAGGCATAGTTATTTTGTAAATTAGTTCATCCATTTGAACTCAGCTGTATAATATTGTATTCCAAACCTCCATGGACAAACTGCTCAGCCTGTAAATGCTGAAATCTCTAAACTCCATGTACACTATCCTGTTAAAAATGTATTAAGGTTCTGCTGATGTATTTTAAAAGCTTTACAAGTAATTGCCTTTCCCAGACTTCGGTTATGAACTGCATGTTTGTGCAGCAATTATGCAGTGCTGTTTGCACCATTTCATGCACAATTGCATCTAGCAGTGTGTTGGTTTTGGGGAGTATTGCATACCCTTGTGTAAGAACAGTGCAGTTTAGCTAATGCTTCCTCTTCCCCCCCCCCCCCCCCCCCCCTCCTCCCTCCCCATTCAGTATGTCGTCAACATGTTACGGTCATTGCATTTACGATGGTGCCTTAAAAATAGGCTGTCGTGCTGGCCTTGAGTTTAACTTTGAACCCACTCGTCAGAGTTATTGGGGGAAGTGAGGGGTGGGTGGTGTGTGTGTGTGTGAGAGAGAGAGAGAGAGCGAGAGAGAGAGAGAGAGGAGTTAGTAGCAGCAATTCGCTGCTAGGTGGAGCACTTTGTGGCAGAGGAGGGGGTCTCTAATTGGGCCAGTCTTGCCTATGATCACTACAGTCAATTATTAATAACATTATGCAAACATCTCTGTATGTTGTGGGTTTTGGTTGTTCAGAAGGGCTGGCATGCAGAAATACTACAAATATACTGGGTGGAGCCCATTCTAAAATACTTCATGGAATCTAAGCAATTCAGTACGCGCGTCTATTTTGAGGGTTTCGCTCATGATTGAATTGGGGAATATTACAACTCATGAGCTCACGATTATACAGTAAAAGGCTAGGGAAACATGGTCTTTTTGGACCAAAATAGAAACGATTTCTGGGGAAAGTGGCACAATTGCATTCTGCAATACTAGTAATTACTGAGACTGCAATACTGATAATTACTGAGATACAATTTTAAGTCATTAGCTGCCATAAAATCACATTGCAATATTCTTATCCTTTTTGGGTTAAAAGTCAGGGTCAAGGAAAACAAAAAGGGAGTTTAAAATTTTGTTTGAGAAAAGCAGTTTAAAATTCTATAGACTAGTTCAACCATAAAATTTCTGTGAATATGGACACTGATGTGCATATATTTAAGAATATTGAACGTAATGCTGTGTATTGTGTTGTGTTCTCTCGAAGCTATCATGGATTGCGAAAATGCACTGGGCCATATGGCCATGTGGGTTCTGAAACCATCTTGTTTTCAATTTACACTCTGCAGGCAAATGCTTGCAGAGTATAAAGACTAAATATTCTATCTGTACAATACATAAACTTAACTACATTTTATTAAATTGCATTTATTTTTTTGTATGTTATTGGTATGGCAGATTAAAATAAAGAATGCTTTAAAAGACTTCAGCCTGTTCTGTGTTTGTCAGAGTTGATGCTAAAATAAATTACGGTGGGTTACTGTGTAGCAGTCTGTGCAGAACGGAAAGCGCAAAGTTTTATCCTCGGCTGTAAAGCTTGCTCCCCAACAACTTGTGATAAAATAACAAGCCGTACAGATCATAACGCTCCCTGTGAAAGAAAGAACTTTCATTTATATAGCGCCTTTCACGATCTCAGGACATCCCAAAGTGCTTCTGAAGTGCAGTCACTGTTGTAATGTAGAAAACGTGCCAGCCAATTTGCGCACAGTAAGATCACACAAACAGCAATGTGGTAATGACCAGATAATCTCTTTTTAGTGATGTCGGTTGAGGGCTAAATATTGGCCAGGACACCGGGGAGAGTTCCCCTGCTCTTCTTTCGAAATAGCACTGTGGGATCTTTCATGTCCACCTGAGAGGGTAGATGGGGCCTCGGTTTGATGTCTCACCTGAAGGACGACACCTCTGGCAGTGCAGCATTTAATACTGCATGAGACTATCAGCCTAGATTTTGTGCTCAATTCTCTGGAGTGGGTCTTGAACCCACAACGTTCTGACTCGGAGACAAGAGTTCTACCCACTGAGCGATGGCTCATACCTGTACTGAGTGGAGTAAACTGATCTCAGCTGGGTGAATAGTTGTGATGAAATAAGTTAGCCACGGTGCAACGGGCTGGAGAGAGGTTAAAGTCAACTAGGCCTCGTGCTCCTGATTGCTCTGTGTGCGTGTGCACACGTGGCGACTGAAGAGGACAGGATCAAGCTCTGCTATATTGTCCTCCATGATTGAATGGCTTGTTGCCAGTTACTGTCCAGGCTCACGTGAAGATCAGTCCCTTGAATGAACTACTGGAGGGCTGCCTCCAGAACTGTACTTCGAGTATTTTGGTGGGGGGGGAAAGAGAGAGATGTGTACACTTGTTTTACACACTTTGGTAAATGATTTTTAAAACTTATTTCCTCAAGTGGGTAACTAAACTCGCTCTAAATCTCCAGACCTGGGTTATCGGTTTCGATTGCCTGGCGAAAGTATGCGAAGGCTTTGATTGTGATGTGATTACTGCACCGACTTCACTGAGCACGATTAATCCTTTAACCTACTAGCCCCACATCAGGTATGTCCATTTGTTATCAACAGCAATGAGACAACTGTCTAGTTAATCATGTTTCTTTTTGAAGGTACTGGTTGAAAGAGGAATGTTGGCCAGAACCCTCTGGAGAATTCCCTGCTCTTCAAATAGTGCCATGGAATCTTTTCCATCCATCTGAACAGACAGATGGGCCTCTGTGTAATGCCTGATCTGAAAGATGGCATTGTAGCGTTCCTTCGGCATTGACACTGGAGTGTTGGCCATGGGTCTGGGGGGATTTCATACTGGATTATGGTGCAGTAGTTTAGACTCTGGCCTTTCACCTGTGGGATATTGGGTTCAATACCAGACCAAAATTGGCAGGGTGAAAGCTCCTATGTCAGCTGGTGGAAACGAGCTTGGGGCAACTTCAATCCAGTGGTGGGCATGGATCCATGACACAACACAGCTCCCAATTGGGCACTAGATTGGCATTCTTCCTCAGAAGAACCACAGATGCATGAAATTGAAACAGTCCCCTGGAGGTTTCCTTCTTGGGCATATGTTGAAAGCAGTCTGAAGGCAGTTACATTGCATAGAATTTAAAGCACCGAAACAGGCCATTCGGCCCAACTGGTCTATGCTGGTGTTCATGCTCCAACATCAGCCTCCTCCCACCCCTCTTCCTTTAACTCGATCAGCATAACCTTCTATACCTTTCTCCCTCGTGTGTTTATCTAGCTTTCTCTTAAATGCATCTATACTATTCCCTTCAACTACTCCTTGTGGTAGCGAGTTCCACTCTCTGGGTAAAGAAGTTTCTCCTGGTGTTTCACCAATGTTTTGAGAGCTTTCTCCAGTACCAACATCCTTCACCTCTTATGTGTGAGAATGTTATTAAAAAAAAATACTAATACATTCTAAAGTTTTTAATTCAATGTTGGGTATTATGCCTTATCTATTATGAATAATGAAGGTGTGATTGTGCAGAGCAGTTAATGATGTGTGACTAACGTGGGCTGAGATTTGAATGGCTTCAGTAAATTCTCTTAAATGCGCCTCTGTTCACTGGGGAGAGAAGGAGTTGACACCCACGATACTAAGTTTAATTCTGGGAAGTAACTGGGCAGTAGAAGCTGTAATTAGCATCATAAGTACAATAATAACTAATGTCTGTTGTTTTTAATTTAAAAAAAAATTCAAATGTGGTTTCCTGAAATTTGAGCCTACCGAATTCTTCAGGGATGTGCTGCTTGATTTGGAGGTTCACAGACCGGGATGTAATGTAAAGGGCTCTAATGCCAATATTATAGACAGAGCAAGTGGACTTGCGGATAGAGGTAAAAACCCTAAAATCATTTGAGACATTTGGATAGGTAATGGGGGAATGTTGGCACTCTTTGGATGGACTGAGTGGCATTCCTCATCTGCATCCATTTTGTGAACCAGTAGCGCAGCAATCAGTGGGTCGATTCCACTGTAGTTGCAGATTTAAACAGAACTGTACACCTTCCCCAGATGGCTCTGTTGGCAAAGGCACCGTTCAGTGTATAATTGAACTAGGAACGTCCTGTTCCCTGTTGGAGGTGTTAGCTAATCTTTTCAAAAATTCATTCTTGGGATGTGGGCGGTGCTGGCAAGGCCAGCATTTATTGCCCATCCCTAGTTGCCTTTGAGAAGATGGTGGTGGGCCGCCTTCTTGGGCCGCTGCAACCCCACAACGCTGTTGGGTCAGGAGTTCCAGGTTTATGACCCAGTGACGATGAAGGAACGGCCGATATATGTTCAAGTTGAAATGATGCGTGACTTGGAGGGGAACTTGCAGGTGATGGTGTTCTCGTTCCCATGGTGATCGGGAGTGGACCCCTGCCTGATTTTTTTTTTTTTTCCCCCTCCCCAACCCAATATTAACTCAGCTGAGATGACTAAACTGAGGACTGATAAGGGGAAAGATTCAGGGACTTTTCTGAACAGGTCCCACATAAGAGACTATTAGCTAAGATAGAAGCCCATGGAATCGAGGGAAAAGTACGGACTTGGTTAGGAAGTTGGCTGAGCGAAAGGCGACAGAGTAGGGATAATGGGAAGGTACTCACATTGGCAGGATGTGACTAGTGGAGTCCCGCAGGGATCTGTCTTGGGGCCTCAATTATTCACAATATTTATTAACGACTTAGATGAAGGCATAGAAAGTCTCATATCTAAGTTTGCCGATGACACAAAGATTGGTGGCATTGTAAGCAGTGTAGATGAAAACATAAAATTACAAAGCGGTATTGATAGATTAGGTGAATGGGCAAAACTGTGGCAAATGGAATTCAATGTAGACAAATGTGAGGTCATCCACTTTGGATCAAAAAACGATAGAACAGGGTACTTTCTAAATGGTAACAAGTTAAAAACAGTGGATGTCCAAAGGGACTTGGGGGTTCAGGTACATAGATCATTGAAGTGTCATGAAGAGGTGCAGAAAATAATCAAGAAGGCTAATGGAATGTTGGCCTTTATATCTAGAGGACTAGAGTACAAGGGGGCAGAAGTTATGCTGCAGCTATACAAAACCCTGGTTAGACCGCACCTGGAGTACTGTGAGCAGTTCTGGGCACCGCACCTTCGGAAGGACATATTGGCCTTGGAGGGAGTGCAGCGTAGGTTTACTAGAATGATACCAGGACTTCAAGGGTTAAGTTACAAGGAGAGATTACACAAATTGGGGTTGTAGTCTCTAGAGTTTCGAAGGTTAAGGGGTGATCTGATCGAAGTTTATTAGATATTAAGGGGAACGGATAGGGTGGATAGAGAGAAACTATTTCCGCTGGTTGGGGATTTTAGGAGTAGGGGGCACAGTCTAAAAATTAGAGCCAGACCTTTCAGGAGTGAGATTAGAAAACATTTCTACACACAAAGGGTGGTAGAAGTTTGGAACTCTCTTCCGCAAACGGCAATTGATACTAGCTCAATTGCTAAATTTAAATGTGAGATAGATAGCTTTTTGGCAACCAAAGGTATTAAGGGATATGGGCCAAAGGCAGGTATATGGAGTTAGATCACAGATCAGCCATGATCTTTTCAAATGGCGGAGCAGGCACGAGGGGCTGAATGGCCTACTCCTGTTCCTATGTTCCTAACACTGGAAAGTTCATTTACCGACTGAACTACCCCTTATTGACGGGGTAGAAATTTTGAACGGCAAAGTTCATGACGAAATGCATAACATACTTTGTGCTACATTCCTGTGTGCTATTTTGACGCTAGAGAATGCCTGTCTTACCCTTGTGGGATTTCTGTTTGTTGCTGTTGAATGGGAAAAGTACAATCTGATACAGACAGTCCCAGTGCACAAAGCAGCTGTCTCAGTCCACACTCCTTTCTTACCTGACCTCAAGCAGCCTTGTCTTTTTTTTGTGTCCCTCCATTATGTCAACATAATTGTCGTCAGGAGTTCTGATATAAAATGCACCAGACTCTTCCACTTAAAAATACATTTTCTTAAATTATTGAATGACTGGAACATTTGAAGAATGTAAATGAGAGAAGTGAATTGTCTGCAACGTTTTGTTTGATGAAGATGCACCTTTCGGGGAACAGTGAGACTTTCAAGCTTGTGTCTTATAAAATTATCTTTTGAAGCATTATTATTTTTGAACTGACAGGCCAGCGTCTGAAAAATGCAACACTCTTGCCCTCTAGTGATCCAAGTGGATTGAGCTTTCTGCAAACAAGCTATCCAGAATTATAAAGCTTTGTATTTGAATTCACGCTGTGTGATGCTGGTAATGGAAGTATCGACGTTATTTGCTGCCATTGTAATGAAGGAGTTAACTAGTAAACGTGTTGAAATAGCAGCCAAAGGAATTTCATACAAGTACATTAACACGTTCATTACTAATATCGTGCAGTGTGATTTCAAACCACTTAAGTCTATTCAAATGCCCAATTTGAGAAGGTGGGGTAAATCAGATGTACAATGCTTGTGTTTTAAATGCAGGTAGATTGTAAGAACAGACTTGCAGAGATTCTGGAGATTTCTGGGGAAGAATGAATTACACTAGGAGACAGTACATTGAGTCCTGATTTTAACACCGTCTGCACATAGGCAAGATGTACATTTGGTACTTAAGAGGGAATGAGAAAAGTTCAGAGGAACAAGGACCATAGTAGAATTGTTAAAAATAGAAAACAACAGAAGAGTTACAATGGAGAGTGTGACTGGAGGTTACCTTAGTGGTCAGTAACATATGCCGACTGTCAGCGTTTTAAGCTAATAATTAATGGGCCAGATTTTGCTGGAATAGGGCATCTCGCGTTGTGCCCTGTTAGTTAGACATGTTTTATGTTTTCAAACTTTTTCAAAGTTGCTAGAAGTGTGAGGGAAACGGGGCCTTGGTGAACGACGGGACAAACAGTCTACCTGTTTAACTAATGAGATTAAGGGATTGAGAAATAGAGGAGGGTGAATTAGAGTGGGTGAATTCAATGCCAAATCAGAGAGAAAGGAAAAGTAAGAAAACAAAATTAAAAATTTGACATTTTAAAAAATCTCCAACAACAATTCACTGCCTGAAGGAATGAGATTCCACACTTTTAATTGTTCACTTTCTGGGCAAGAGGGGTTAAATGACGGACATTAACAATTACCAAGTTGTTAAAAGGGTACTTACGCTATTAATTACTAGACTTAACTTTCTGCGGCGAGTTTAATGGGTAATTAATGTGCAGATGCAGCAACTTCATGAAACTCACGGCGAGGTTAAGGGCGAGATGCCGTTTTTGTGAAGCTAACGGTCGAGCGGCGCAAATCGGCCGGCAACTTGTGGCGTTTCACAATTCACGGGGTATCTCTTACTCGCCACAGGTTGCTGGCCGATTTGCGTGTTAATAACGGCGTGCGTTGTTCAAATTCTGGCCCAATATTTCAACCCGTGTGTCAGCTCGTTAATGTTTCACGAGAAAATCAGTTTTTTTTTTCCCTATGGGGATTGGGGGTTGTCGGCAATTAATGGGATCAGTTTGAAGGTGGGACTGCAGGCTGATCAGATTGATTGAGGAGTGGGACTGGAGCCAGTCAGAACCACTCAATCAGATATTTACTTTCCCCCCTGTTGGTTGCATGCAAATTTGAAGCACAAAATGTTGCAAATGAGTTGATGGCTTCTGAGAGTTGCAGTTAAAATTGTGTTTATGTAAGATTTGTCCCCAAAGAAGTTACATACAATAAATAAACTGCTAACATGCAGCCTTTGAAAACTTTTCATTTTCCTGATAGGAATTTTTTGTGGCATGCCCAACAATAGTTTTAAAGTTTATTTTATTTAAGACTAGATACTTTTTTGAGGTAAGGAGGAGGTCGCTTCATCTGAACGCATTCACTGGTTTTATTTGAGCGTTCCTGCCACTACATTTCTGGAATTGCATAGAAATAAGCCAGGGAATACTGATGTATTTTATTTCATTAAAAAATTACGCTGAGATTTCCATATTTAGGATTTCACTGCAATGTGATGTATGATGCAGTGCCCAAATATTCTGCGACTTTGAGGGTTATTCACGTGCTTAAAGTGGAGGTCCCTTTAATACTGCGCAGTAACTGAGGAAAGAGCTTGTCCGTATTAGAGTGGTGACCAGCAACAGGGGAATGTGCGTAATGACAATCAGTAAAATTGCAAACTTCCGACTGGAGGCAATCAGTCAGGTCTACCCGAGAGCACAATATTCAGCTCCCTGTGCCTGTTCCTGCAAAAACCATGTTTTCGTGCTAGTACTAAAAATAAAAAATAAGCCTTATTGCTGGGACCAAGAGAGCACTTTGGCGAGAATTTACTGCTGGCAATAAAAGCAAATGAACGCTTAACGTGTTTGTATAACATCTGGTATTTTAATGGAGGAATTAGCCTCAGTCGACAACCCTGTTAAATAGCGGACAAAGGAATGTCACATGAACACTTTAAGCAGCCGTTCATTATTATCGCAGCAATAATTTCTAGCCTCATGAATTTTAAGGTTTTTGAAGCAGAAAATCTTTGGGACGTCCAGCAGGTTAATCGGCAACCAGAGAAGTTAATATTTGGGTGTGACCTTTCGTCAGAACTCGATTGTAAGACTGTGTTTTGATACTGACTCACCCTTGACCCTCCCTGAAGCTACATCAAAATTAAAATAGCTCTTTTAAAATAGTTAAGTCAGCGTACTTCAAATCCAGGTTTTGAGCTGTCAGCCTTTATCGGACTGTCAGCTTTTGCTGGTTTTCTAGGTTGGCGATAAGTTTTCTCTTGTATCCCGTATAAAGAAGCCGTGATAGGTTCTTGGAGAGACCCTGAAGACACTTGAATAAAGTCTGGCTTTATGGAGAGCTTCTTTTAAAAAAAAAATTGCCAATCTTGCAGCTAGTGCAGGCCTGTCACACACGAGAGGTCACGCCGTTAGACATGCAAAATTATTTAAAAAAAAGAGAAACTTGAAACTTGAAATTTACAGCAATTGCCCTCTAAATGACCTCAATTTATAAAGTACCTACAAATGCCTGACTGTAGCTATTTGGAGAAGAGGCTTTAAAAGCACTGGGCAGGTTAGTGCCTAAACATCACAACTGTGTTCCAGACCTCAGGTACCCATCAGCAACACCACAGGACGTCAGCTAGCATTGATTTCAAAAACCCTGTTTTGACACTGCTTTTAGGAGTCTTCATTACAAGGGGCAGTGGTTTTAGCCATTGCTTCACCAGAGAATTCCTGCTCAGCGAGTTGATCAGCATCTACAGAGGCGTGTTGTTTTGGTGATTTGGACCTCCTGCTATCCTTCCTGAAGCTACTTAAAAATAAAAATAAACTGTTTATTTAAAATGGTTAAATCAGTGGACACTTAATACAGGTGGTCTCAGCCTAGGCTGGTGTCCAGAAAAGGGACAGAGGTGATAGTGAGCCAGTTTTGTCTTGTCAATGTAGAATGCAGGGCAGGTTGGCATTACTGGAGGTGTGTGTTTGCAAAAGGTTTCAGTTCACAAATTAACTTCATGCATCTGGAACTAAAGCAGAAAATGCTGGAAAACCTCAGCTCAGGCAGAGGGAGGGAAAATTACATCACACTCACTCTCAAACACGCACAGCAGTACACTCACATGCATAAACATACGCACTCACACGCATATAGACAGACTCTCTCACGCAAATACAAACACGCACATGTACACAGGCGGTAGGATGACTTGTAAAGTGCTTAAATGTAAGACATGAGATGGTTAAATGGCTAAAATTTCTGGAAGCACCCAGCAGGTCAAAGAGCATCTCGGAAGAGAACAGATGAGTTAATGTTTGTGGAAAAGGTTACAGATGTTCGACATTTAAAAAGAAACCCGGACAAAGAGCTGGGAGAAGGAAAACGTAGATTGGCACCAAGACCCCCTGCCAGTCCAGTGTTCCGATGGAGGGTCCCCACTGTCTTTTTGTTTTATCTGCGGTCAAAGGAACTGGAGCTGTGTTGTAGTTCTTGCAGCTACTTTTCATTTTCAAAATATCTGTAACCCGTTTAGAGGAAATGATTTTTCACTTGAAAGGCAAAATTACAGTTGCTCCAATCGTTGGAAAATGCAACAAATTAAAGTGTCCGAAATGAAAGTGGGGGAGGGAGGTGGGGTGGGGAGGGGGGAGGTGGGGTGGGGAGGGGGTAGAGGGAGGTGGGGTGGGGAGGAGGGTGGGGTGGGGAGGGAGGGTGGGGTGGGGAGGGAGGGTGGGGTGGGGAGGGAGGAGGTTGAGGTGGGAGGGAGAGGGAGGAGGAGGGTGGGTGGGGCAGGGGGAGGAGGAGGGTGGGTTGGGGAGGAGGGAGAGGAGGGTGGGGTGGGGAGGAGGGAGAGGGGAGAGGAGGGTGGGGTGGGGAGGGAGGGGGGTGGAGGAGGAGGTTGGGGTGGGAGGGAGAGGGGTGAGGAGGAGGGTGGGGTGGGGAGGGAGAGGGAGGAGGAGGGTGGGGTGGGAGGGAGAGGGGGGAGGAGGAGGGTGGGGGGGGAGGAGGAGGGTGGGGTGGGGAGGGAGAGGGAGGAGGAGGGTGGAGTGGGGAGGGAGAGGGAGAGGGGGGAGGAGGGTGGGGTGGGGGTGGAGGTACCTCCCCAGACTGAGTGTGAAAATAAATCTTGTACATTTAACAGCAATATCCCCCTCACAAATTTCCAGGCTGGGAGATAGGGTCCAAGGCGGTTCTTCTGTCATGGCCGATCATTATAGAGAGCTTCGAAACGGTCACCTGGTGGATGATTGGATTAGAGTTCAAGATTTGTTTGAAGTTAGGGAGTTATTTTTGATCCTGACACCTGCCCATTCAAACCAAAGACCATGGACACTTCTTCCTACTATATCACCTGTGACTACAGATACGGAGGGGCCTATTTTCATCTGAGATGCAGATTGGGCAGGTAGCAAATGGGAAGTCTGCTCTGCCCATCTGCTGATGTCAATGGGAAGTCCGTGATCAGGCCTCATTTAAATACTGGAGGTGAGCAGTCAGCGCTAATCGTGTTGCTTATATGCAGCTCGCTGTTTAGGAGCGCAGGAAATCCAGCAGGCCTCAAAACCAAGGCCACAACTCTTAAACAGGAGGTGGGGTTTCCAGTGGTGGACAGCACGTTCCTGAGGCAACAGGCAGAATAACGATGGCCCGGGCACCCCAATTTTCAGATTCTGCTGTGGCGGTCCTCGTGAAACAAGTGATGACCAGGAAGGAGGTCATCTTTCGTTCAGTTGGGGGACGAGTCCTGTGGCAAATTAGGCAGCAACAGTGGAGAGAGGTGGCTGGACAGGTCAATACCAGCAGCACTGTTCCTAGTACTTGGCTGCAGCGCAGAAAGAAATTCAATGACTTTACTGGAATTGCCAAGGTAAGACTCCTCTTCACATACAGTCTACACAGTCCTGCAACACCAGACCTTACTCCCAACACCAGCCACCCTTCCTCCACTTCACAAACCTCTCTAATCGCAACGGGACACTTCATTACACTCCCTTCTGCCGGACTCGCACGCTCAATATCTGCTAACGACCTTCTCCCCCCCCCCCAACCCCCTTGCTCACATCTGCTACTCCTTCCTCTCAGCTGCCTCACAGCTCTTCACAATCTCTAGCAGGGCACACACTAAACCCCTCTCACTCTTCTTGAAGGAGAACATGACACACAATTGGTGGGTGAGCTCAAGAACAGGCGGAGGTCCTGCCACGTCGCGAACTTTGACTCCAATGGAGGCCGCAGTCAATGACACCATTGGCAGAGGGAGGCCATGCAGCGTTGGAGATGGAGAGACTGAAGGCCGCGCACAGCAGGGTCTTTGGATATTTTCCTGTCCTTTTCTCTTTCCACTTAAATCAAGCTCACACCCACGCATGGGATGACAACATGGGGCTGCATGGCACTGCCGTTCATCTGCTTTGCTATTACCTGCTAACCCTTGTCCCTCTGCTCTTTCTTCTAGGTCCTTCAGATGACTCGGGCCGTGCAGACGGAGGGAGACAACCTTTCTGAAGATGTACCGTAACTCGTTCGAACCTTTCCAAGCACAAGCTCAGAAATCGACACCCTGGGTGGTATAAATAATGAGTTAAAGGGGTCTGCACAGGGTGTTTCACAGAGCACAAGTGAGCAGGAGCAGGTGCAAGTGGAATGGATAGACCGGGAAACGGATTGCAAGCGGGCAGGCTCGGGTCCTAGCTCTACTGAAGAGAACAGAGATGCAGACTTTAGGGACCCAGCTTTTAAAAGGAAAATGCTTTCGGCATGCATGCAATTGCTGAATGTACTTGTCAAAAACTGCCATAAACTGCCAGCAAAATGTCTCTCTGCAGCATTTTAAATAAGAGCGGGTGAGTATCCCTTTAAGCAGCGTTGGAAACGATCGCTTCCCGACGTGCACCCTCTGCGACTTGTGACCGGGTTGAGGAAGTAGCGATGACAGCACTGATTGACATGAAAATCGCATTGAGGCCTTCGCTGCGTCGTCTGATCCCTATTTCGATATTCAAATTAGGTCCAGTGGCCACCTAAATTGAGATCCGCTCAAGAAATCAGAGTTGGGAGACGTCCAGTGGTAAGTTGGCATTTTTTAAACCCTGATAGGGTCAGATGAAATTGGGAAGGAGGACGCTTGTGTGGAGCATAAACACCGGCATGGACCTGTTGGGGGGCCTGTTTCTGTGCTGAACATTCAATGTAAATGCAACTTTCCTCCAGCTTCCAGGTGTAAACAGAGCGTTAGTGAGACGAGAATTGGTCCCATTACAAACACTACACTGACAACAGCAGCAACATTCATCCATTCTACATTAACAAAGTGATTGTGCGTCTAATCCCACTTTGACGTGTTTTCCACTTTCTGGAGCTTGATGGTTTTCTGCTGCCCTCAAGAGGAAAGAACTGTAACTAACAGTAGGGGTTGAACAAAGCAAAGGAGAAGAGAAACAGCCATGGACCAAGTAAGGTTAACATGCTCTTCTCTGTCTTGTTAAGGTCAGTTTTGTACGATAATTAAGGTAATTTTGAACAATCATTTGCTTAGACAGAACAAGGACCAAGGTCATATCCCACAAGGGCAATAATGGATAAATATCAATGAAGGATATACCGCTCATTGATATATTCACACACAGCTGTTGATGGGCATTTAGTAGGAGCACAAAATCTACATTTATTGATGGCAATAAATAACAAAAGAGTCACATATCTATTAAAGGCCAGAACTATCTAGACAAGTTATCAGCAATTAAAATGAACTCATTTTTCAAAAATTACAAGCAGACTGATGCCCAATTAAGTGGGCAGAGAAATATTTTCAAGGGTCCGAGATGCCACAAACACTTGTGTAAGCAAAACAATTACAGTATGAAATATTCCTCTGACCTTCATGACCTGGGCATTTTAAAAACAATCAAACTAAGCAGCTCGTAATTTAAATAAATGAAATGTGCTCTCTAGATGGCTAATATTGATTTTATGTTTCAGTGTTCTGGGCTAGCTTCATTTTTGGGGCTGTATTTAATCTTCAGGCCTGTAGAACTGTTAACGTTTGCTCTGTTGGAATGACCGTTGGAACTATGCTTGTTGCAGCATCATGAATATGAAATTACATAGAATTTACAGCACAGAAACAGGCCATTCGGCCCAACTGGTCCGTGTTTATGCTCCACACGAGCCTCCTCCCTCTCTAATTCATCTAACCCCTATCAGCATATCCTTCTATTCCTTTCTCCCTCATGTACTTGTCCAGCTTCCATGTGGTAGCAAGTTCCACATTCTCACCACTCTCTGGGTAAAGAAGTTTCTCCTGAATTCCTTATTGGATTTATTAGTGACTATCTTATATTAATGACCCCTAGTTTTTGGACTCCCAGAGTGTGTGAATTTTTCAGACATTGATTCAATGTCCCGATGAGACCAGTTGTATTTTAGACCTGCTATTACCTTGGTCTACTCACTGCTTAAAGCAGGGGTGTCCAATCTGCCGCCCATGGACCGTTTGCAGCCCCCAAGCACATCCAATCCAGCCCTCAAAGCCCAGTAACTCAATCCTATTTGAGCTTGTGTTTCTTACTCGATGGCTTGTCCTGTTTGAGTTTTGTGGGGCTGGAGGTTTAGGAAGGACTGTCCTTCATGCTGTTGCCTCAGGTTCCAAGTCCCACTCCAGAGACTTGAGCACTAAAATCTAGGCTGACACTTCTGTCGGAGGTGCTGTCTTCCAGATGAGACGTTAAACTGAGGCCCCATTTTCCCTCTCACGTGGACAGAAAAGATCCCAAGGCACTACTTTGAAGAAGAGCAGGGTAGTTCTCCCCAGTGTCCTGACTAATCTCACATTGCTGTCTGTGGGAGCTTGCTGTGAGCAAATTGGCTGCTGCGTTTCCTACATTACAACAGTGACTACAGTTCAAAAAGTACTTCTTTGGCTGTAAAGCTCTTTAGGACATCCTGAGGCCGTGAAAGGCGCTATATAAATGCAAGTCTTTTTTGTTTTACAGGCTAAGCAATTATCTGTACTTTTATGTATCTAGCCCTAGTCACTTGGAGCTGGGATGCAGTGACTCAACAAACATGGTTGCTGATCTTGCAAATAAAAATGTTCTCATTTTGGAAATACAGCCTCTGACTTCTGTTTGAACCAAAGAGTCAAAAGGAGGGGGAAAGGCAGCGTTTGGAAACTTTGCACATTTCTACAGGGAGGGAAGGAAATTCATGTGTAAATTGTCACGAGATGGTGCAACTTCGTGCACTGCCCACCCGACCTCCAGTGATGCTAACTCCTGTGGGAGGCAGAAGGACTATGGCCAATTTCAGGAAGAATTCTGGGAAATTGCTCCACAGTTCGATAAGGTAATCAAGCAAGGTTCAGGAGATCCCGGTTGTCCATCACGCATTGCTTGTCGAACTTATGTAACCAAGCCCTGCCTCCCCCCTCCACCCCAGTTGCTTTCACTTACCTCCTGAGTGTGCCATACGGTTTATCTCTGAGATAGACATCCTTTGCCACTCTTGGGTTGTCGGCTGGCCAGTGGGGGCTTCTGAAACTACTGACGGTTTTCACGTTACCAAAGTCACTAGTAGAAACAAAAAAAACCTAAAATATTCGGCATGCCTAAATCAAGTTCTCAGTTCAATAAATAATACTGCTGCGGAAGCCTTCCAATAACTGAATAATATAATTGATACTCTGACTTTCATGGCTGCTGCCACATTAATCCCACCTCTATCCTCCCTCAACACAAGTTGGAAAGGTAATTAAAATAGCGCGTGCCCCTCCCGTGGCATTGCTCGTCTTAATTTGCCTACTTGAGGCGTTGACGTGAGTCACAAAACATAAGCATGTTTAAAAGTGGCAAGCTTTGCATGTCATGTGGGCTGGAGGTGTAGTGTAGTGGTTATGGTTCTGGACTAGCAATTTCATAGAGGTTTGGAGTTCAAATCCCACCATAGCAAGTTATGAAAGTGAATTCAATAATTGTGGTCACCATGAAAGCTACTGAATTGTTAGTTAAAAGGTAAATTGATTCACTGCTCACCTTCAGGTGGGAAAGCCTCCCACTACTGTCCCCACATGTGCCTTCAGTCCTATGCTATGTAGTTGACTAAAGTGACCCAGCAAGCCACTCAATTGTAAAAATAATTGCTAGAACACCCACCCTCTCAGGACAACTTGGGATGGGCCGTACATGTGGCTTTGCCCTGTGTCACCCAAAACCTGAGAGCAAATCAGAAAAAAAAAATGCTAATACAGTCTTCTTTCCTCTCTCATGTTCCACTTCTCTCTCCTTGCAGCCCACTTGGCTATGGGATTTGCACCTGTTTTCTCACTGGAGCGCAGAAGGCAGCTATGGAGGAAGTGCTATCCATTGGGACAAGGAAAACCCACTGGGAGCGAATTTCCTCGAAGCTTCTCCTGCTGTAACCCCGTTTACATAAACTGTATTTCTGCCGAACGTCTATCGAAGTTACAGCAGGGGAGTGGGAGAAGTCCCACGGGAATTCACTCCATCTGTTAAATCGATAAGCCCTACAGTTTCAAGAGAGTGCCCTCACGACCGCTACGAATTCTGGGATAGCGTGGCCTAGCATCCTGTCGTCTCTCATTCTACGCCAAGAGAAATGCCACACTGGTGGACCACAGGAAGGCACTGAATCTGAAGCCCTTTGAAGCTTGAATCACTCCTGTTTCCTATTTAAAGCGCTTGACTGCACTTCAAGGACTTAGAGATAAAAATATCCCAGGGAATGCTCAGCTTCTGTCCACGTTGGAGGCTCTTTGTATAATTGAGCATGTTAGCAGAGACAGGAGTTGACTGCTGGTGAATACATTTTTCAAAACCAATCATTTGAGGTGCATTATGCATATCATTTATGTAAGGTTGTATAATGTATGTAACGTTTTTACTATAATGAGTAAGACTGATGCTATTGTCATAACACAAATGCTGCCTCTAATGTAAAAATGAATTAGGCAGCGGAGCCACGCAGATGAGCACACAATTATTAGCTTCTAAAACCCAGTGTGTGTTTAAGGATGCCATTGGAATGAATCATTCAGATACAAATCACCGTTCATTCCAATGAAGACATTTCATTAGTCAAAAGGTTTGTTTGCACATCTCTGCATTTCCCACCTGCCACATCAGCCTTATGAGACGACAAGGTGCAACTGTGCAGGAGATGCCAGTGGGACTGGAGGAACGATCAGAGCTAAAAATAAATAAAACAAGGCCACACTTTGGAGCTATTTTTTCACCAAGTCAAGAGATTTCAGTGTTGACATGTATAAAACAATCTCTCTCTCTCCCCCACCCCCCCAATTTTCCCTCCCCTTTCCAGGGCATGATTCTACACCTGTCAGTAGCCAATGAATGAGTTCGATCTTGTCCTCGTCTTAATGTCCGCACAAACGCCCTTCCATTTACGGGTCACTGTAACCCCATGGGAATTCGGGCTGATTTCTTCACCTCTCCAGCCCAGGAGCAGTGAGGCCAATTGTAGCACTCCAGCCCAGCACCGACTGAGGAACATAGGAACAGGACGAGGCCATTCAGCCCCTTCGAGCCTGCACCGCCATTCAATTAGATCATAGCTGACCTGTACCTCAACTCCATTTACCCGCCTAAGCTCCATAACCTTGGTACCCTTACCCAACAAAAATCTATCGATCTCAGTCCTAAAAGCTCCAATTGTCCCAGCATCCACAGATTTTTGGTGGAGAGAATTCCGTATTTCTACTGCCCTTTGTGTGCAATGGCGCATCCTCCTAAATGGCCTTGCTCTATTTTTAAGATTCTGTCCCCTCGTTTTTGATTCCCCCACCAGAGGAAATAGTTTCTCCGTATCTACCCTCTCGAACCCTTTTAACATTTGAAACACCTCGATCAGATCACCCCTCAATCTTCTATACTCCAGGGAATACAAGCCAAGTTTATGCAACCTGCCCTCGTAATTTAACCCTCTAAGCCCCGAACATGGGACAATCCTGGTCTCCACAGTTTAGTACCATAGCAGGCAGTGTGTTTACTTACATCACCGGGTTCACCTGTCTGAAATTCATAGGCTTGCTGGTTAAGTCTGTAACTTATTTTGGGGGAGTGTAGTATTTTATGTTGTTGGTGTTTTGTATTGCTGTTGGGTTTATGGGTCCCTGTGGGCTCCTTGGGAACCCTAGGTTACTGATAAAGACAATGGCTGGATTTTGAGCTTAGCGGCGCCCGCCGCTCGTTAGATTTAAACTTTCCCACAAACTATTCCATGGCCTCTTGGGCACCAACTTGTTGCAACAGGGAACTGAAAAAAAGTGCAGCGTCCTCTCCCGGGCATCTGTGAGCGGGTGAAGGAACTGTCCCCTCAATCAATCAGATTGATGCATCCTCAACAAGCCAGGCAGAGTGAGAACCAGGAAGTGAAAGCTACAACAGTAAATTCAATGTAAAATCAGTTAGACAAAGCCAAATAAAGAGAGAGTAAGAAATAACGTCGTTATTTTAAGAGCAAATTCTGGGCCAATCGGTTTGGAAATTCTATCTATGTAATAACGAAATGTTTTGTAGTGGGATGCAGAATTCCAAATTGCTTTTCCTTGGTCCGTGCTAGTCAGGTGGTATTGTTGGTCATGTGGTCAGCAGGAACCAATCAGACCTGAGAATAATAGTCCACCAGCTCAGGAAACAGTCCGAATAGTGAAAGTAATTTCAACTAACAGCAAAATTGTTTGAGTAAGTTTAAGTAACTCTACAAATTTTTAAAAAAAATCAATCATGTCCTATTTGAAATTGTAACTAACTTTGAGTCGGAGGCCTGGGCAAACCTGAGGTCCCGTGAACAAACCCGGAGATTACATTTATGAGCAAAGAAGAAGTGTCTGCTCCTGAGGAATCCTAACTCTATAATTACAAAAAAGTGTCTAGGAATAATCTCACAGGAGATCATGTCTGTTTAAGATGTGGACTGATTCTTGGGGTGGGGACCTATTGGTACGTAGCCAGTAGGGTGGGCCGCACCCCTTGGGGTCTACCTGGCTTTCTTCCGCTATATTCCTGGGCCACGGAAGCCTTCCCTTTGCCAGATTTTCCAGGCTCCCGTCCTCCCCTGCTATGCTGCCGTAACCATTTAGACTTTCTCTGGACCCATCTTTTGTTTCTATACTTGTCTCATTATCACCTCCTTTTGCCTTGCGCCATCATCCCTTTTGTCGTTTAATCACTCCTGCCCTCCACCCTAACGTAGAACTCTCCCTTTTGTTCTTTTCCCTGTTCCCCTTCTCCCTGACTCTGCCCTTGCTTAAAAGCTGTTCATCCCTTAACATCTGACGAAAGGTCATCGACCTGAAACGTTAACTCTGTTTCTTTCTCTCCACAGAAGCTGCCTGACCTGCTGAGTGTTTCCAGCATTTTCTGTTTTTATTTCAGATTTCCAGCATCCGCAGTATTTTGCTTTATTTCCCCATCTACATTTAATGGTATTTTATGAATTAGAATGACAGGACAAATGGAAAGGTCTCCCTTGCGATGGGGGGGAGGAGTGAAGTGTCCCACCAATATATTACTGAAGGTCTAACCATGCGAATAATCCTTTTAACAAATATTATTCCCCATTAAAGATTAAAAGAAAATGTAATTAATGTACATTTTCCTGTACTGTTCCCATTTGTATTCCTTCCCCATCTAGACTGACAGATTCTCCTTCAGCGAGAGGCCTTGGCAACGAGCTACAGATTCTTCCACCAGTGACACTCTGCAATGTCATTTAGGGCTGTGCTAATTCTAATCAATTACAAATTTAAATGGCAGAAAATGTAATAGTTGGTAGATTGATATTGAGGTGGTTGTAATGAGTATTCCATAGGTCTGCAGATCACTTTAGTCTTTCATCTCTCTCAGGGGCGACTGAAGGCAATGTTGCCGCAAAGCACATTGAGATGTATTTTTTGGTTATTAGGGTTTCTGCCCAGTTTTCTCCTGTCTTACCCTGATATTGCTGGCCGCCCTCCGGTGCCTTGGCATTCTTCATGTGTGAGGCCCAGCGGTGAATTTGTTAGGTAGGTTATTTGTTATAGATTTTGCGGGTTTTGCACTTAATATTCTCTTGGGTTCAGTATCACCGGTCACTCAAGCAAACAGACCTCATGTCCCCTATGATCTGGAGTGCTTCTTTACTGCCCAACATTGAGTTCAACAATAGCATGAGTTGGGAATCACTCCCATAAGCAGACCTCATGTCCTCTACAATCTGGAGTGCACCTTTATTTCCCAATATCTAGTTCAATGACAGCATGACTTGGGAATCACTCCCAAAAGCAGACCTCAAAATTTGTCCTAAATTGTTGGCTTCATATAGTGACACCACAAGTCCCGGCCAGAATGGAGATGATTGGATGATTCCCCTGTCAATCACGCCTGGAATGCGCACTGCTGTAAGTGACTGGGATTGATTTTACGCACATAATTTGTATTCTGTAACTATCCTCCACTCACTGCATTTTGCTGAAGAAATTACCCTGCTTTTATCGGGAGACTTTGCTGTAGTTTTGGTCATGAGTTCTGTTTGCTGTAGTTCGTAGAGACTCTCTTTAAATAGACAGTTTGTTGTAGTGCGCTGTTTGCTGTAAAATATTGTAAACAATTTTACAACACCAAGTTATAGTCCAGCAATTTTATTTTAAATTCACAAGCTTTCGGAGGCTTCCCCCTTCGTCACGTGTCACCTGACGAAGGGGGAAGCCTCCGAAAGCTTGTGAATTTAAAATAAAATTGCTGGACTATAACTTGGTGTTGTAAAATTGTTTACAATTGTCAACCCCAGTCCATCACCGGCATCTCCACATTCTGTAAAATAGACTGTTTGCTGTGAGTTCTGCTGTAAGTCCCGCCCCGCCTCCAACTCATTGGCTGACACAATGAAACTCGTTGGCTGACACAGTGATGTCAATAGACACTGCAGATTGTTTAAGGTAGGGATACAAAACTAGTTGCATATTTTTTCAGTATACCGATTGGAGACTCGGTTATATGTGGAGCTGTGGTCGGATCCTCTCTAGAGTCACCCTCAGTGCCAGAAAACCCGCTAGGGACCATTCAGGCCACTGGCCGGGAAGTTTAATCATTCTGGGGAATCGCAGCCACGCCTCCCTCAGTTTTCCAGTGGATGGAAAGCCATGGGTGGAGCTGATGATCTCCTGATCCGTGCGCCCCAGGGAGGTGACCGGCCGTCTGAATTTGGCAAATAAACCCGCTGAGCCAGCAGGGAGGCCCGTGCAGAACATTTGATGAGGTTGCAGTTCAGTACCTGATCAGCAGATGGCACTGCTTAGCCATACTATTTACATAGAATGTACAGCACAGAAACAGGCCATTCGGCCCAACTGGTCCGTGCCGGTGTTTATGCTCCACGCGGGCCTCCTCCCTCCCTCTTCATCTAACTCTATCAGCATAATCTCCTATTCCTTTCTCCCTCATGTGTTTATCTAGCTTCCTCTTAAATGCATCTATACTATTCGCCTCAACTACTCCTTGTGGTAGCGAGTTCCACATTCTCACCACTCCCTGGGGAAAGAAGATTCTCCTGAATTCTTATTGGATTTATTAGTGACTCTCTTATGGCCCCTAGTTCTGGTCTCCCCCACAAGTGGAAACATCTTCTCTACGTCTACTCCACCAAACTCTTTCATAATCTTAAAGATGTCTATCAGGTCACCCCTCAGCCTGCTCTCTCTTCTACAGAAAACAGCCCCCTGCCTGTTCAATCTTTCCTGATACGTGTAACATCTCAGTTCTTTTTTTGCACCTTCCCCAGTGCCTCTATATCCTTTTTATAATACAGAGACCTGAACTGTGCACAGTGCTCCGAGTGTGGTCTTCGAAATTGGCATGTCATCCTTTGTCCAGGGGCCCATGCTAATCCTTTCTGCATGGTTCCAGCCTTAGTACGTCCGGCACAGTCACCTTACGAAAAAATAGAAAGTGTTGGAACTACGCAGCAGGTACGTCAGCATCTGGGAAGAGAAAGGACAGGTTAACATTTCAGGGGTTGGCTCTTCATCAGAACTGGACCCTGAAAAGTAGGGGACAAATCCTTAATGTTCTCTCTCTCGCCTCTTTGTTGGAACCAAGCAGAGGGGGTCAAAGGAAAGAACATCAAAGGCAAAAAACATCAGGGATGCTGCCTCTTGTCACAAAGAGGAGAGTGATATTACCTGCTGCATTTGTATTTCAAGTACAGTGCAAGACAAGAATTAAATGAGTTATGACAATAAGTTTTTTTTAAATTCGTTCTCAAGATGTGAGTGACGTAGGAACAGAAGAAGGCCATTCAGCCCCTCTGACACCTGCAAGAACACGTTCACAGCTGAATGATCCTGTTGATTTTTTTTCAACAGCTGGCTTACTGAGCACTTCAGAGGTCAGAGGGCATTCAGGGTCAACCATGCAGTGCGGACCTGGAGTCACCTGGAGCGGGCCAGGCCGGGAGGCGGGAGCAGTTTCCCCTCCTTGAAGGACGTTAGTGAACCAGTTAGGGTCTTACAACCAGATTTATTGATTGAATATCACAACTTATGGTGGGATTTCTAGTTGCCTGTTTAGTGCCATGCCCAGTACACTAGTGAACATCTAAAGTGGAAGATTAAGTGGTGTTGTTGGTCTGAGGACTATTTGTTCATCTCCAGGACCTGCAATTGTCTGAACCTTTGAGTACTTTTAATGGATTAGCGCCTTTGCTAAAATAGCAGGAAGAGGAATTTCGCATGAACGCGCTGTGCGTTCCTTATTGAAATCTCAACGTCAGCCATTAATTTCTATCGTAACTGTAACAAGAGCCTTCCAGCAACACCGCCCTGATACGCAGGGTTGCCTCTGCCTCCTCACATGCTCCCTAATGTGCGGAGCACAGACCAGACATCAGACGGAGGGAACAAATACTGTAACATTTGACTGAGTTAATCCATCACTAAAGCCTCAAAACCCTGCAGAAAACAGCAACTCTTAATTGTATCAGTAGAAATCCCATTATACAAACGGGAATTAATTTTTGTTTCAGAGCATTCCATCTTCTGACCTGAGGAATTGCATATCCTACAGGAACGGTAGTTGTTGAGGTACAAATAGTTAAGTTACGCAGTATTGACGAAGCTCTGTGGAAGCTCTCAATTCTTTGTAACTTGGTGTATTTGTGTGTGAGAACTAGTAAAATGCATCAATCTCATTCCTTTCTGCCTTTCTTCATTTTATCGAGGGTCATTGCTCCTTCGAGACATCCTCTCTTTTTGCTGCCAAATGCCCCATCCTCAGGACCCGACACTCTTTTTGACGCTCCTGCGTCCTGACTGTGTTGAAATCGAGACTCTTTGGGGTAGATCTTGACTTTGTGCGATAGTGTGAAATGGGTGATAGCGAGTCGGCAGCCGACTATAGCACAAAGTTTACATCTTTGCCAATTTTTATTCCCATTTGCGTGTGTGTGTGCTGTGTTTTTTGTGTGTTGCGTGTGTGTGTGTGTGTGTTTTGCGTGTGTGTGATGTGTTTATCTCTTCTTCCAAAATGCAGTTTGAATGTTGATAATAAGCAACTTCCAGAAGTCACTTTTCCTTTAATTTAATTCTGTCTCATTCTTTGAAGTAAGATGACGTCAATTGAATTTCGGGAAATCAGTACTCAGCAGGGGTTCTACGCATGAGCGTGATCATTTGTTAACAGGGGTGGTCCAATCACCTGAAAATCAAATTGTGGCTGTCTAGAGCATTCACACGTAGCATCCTGCTTATCAAAGCTTACAAGTGAGTAGGGAAATGTGGCAGCCAATTTACACACAGCAAGGTCCCACAAACTGCAATGTGATAACGAACAGATAATTTGTTTCAGGTGTTGGTTGAGGGGAAATATTGGCCAGGACACCAGGGAGACACTCACCTGCTCTTCTTCAAAAGAATGCCATGGGATCTGTTATATCCACCTGAGAGGGCAGACAGTGGCCTCGGTTTACGTCTCATCCGAAAGATGGTACTTCTGACAGTGCAGCACTCCCTCAGCACTGCACTAAAGTATCAGCCTAGATTAAGTGCTCAAGCCTCTGGAGTGGGACTTAAACCTACAACCTTCATGAACTCAGAGGCGAGAGTGCTACCCACAGAGCCACGGCTGACACCATTTCTGCTGTACGGGCAAATTTGGCTGCCATTTTTCACACACTAAGATACCACAAACAGGAATGAGATGAATGGCCAGTTAAACTATTCTCAGTGGTGTTAGTTAAGGGAGGAATGTTGGCCAGGGGCCTGGGAGAACTTCCCTGCACTTCTTCAGATTGTGCCATGTGGTCTGTACCATCCCTTTGAACCACCAGAATAGCCAATCGGAGGCTCGATTTAACGCCCTATCCAAATGATGGCACCTCCAACAAGGTGGCATTCCATTGGTGCTGCATCGGAGTGTCTGCCTGCTTTCAGGGTCAAAGTCCTTCCACTCAGAATATTGTTTTTTTTGTTAACAACTATTGCACAAATGTGATAGATATTTTTCCCGCATGTCTTCTTAAAAAAAAAGTCTGATTTCATTAACTTGGCAGAGCTGCTAAATAGCATTAGTGTCAGGTTAATGGCGTTAATCCTATCTATCAATACCCAAAGTGCTGCACTTTAATTTCCTTCTCATTGGTGCGTTGACCTGCGTTTCTTGGAGATCAGGCGATGTCAGAGGCGACCAAACCGTTCTGTGCCAGACCTGGGCCCCAAATTTCCTCTCAAGTGGATCCTTGGTGGGGGGATGGACTTTTGCTCATTTGTTATTTGCGACTCCTGACCCCAGCCCCAACATCGCTGTTTGGGGGACCTCGCTGTGCGCAAAATGGCTGCCGCGTTTCCTACATTACAACAGTGACTACACTTCAAAAAGTACTTCATTGGTTGTAAAACACTTTGGGACGTCCTGAGGTCGTGAAAGGTGCTATATAAATGCAAGACTTTATTCCTTTTTTATATGAGTGATGGTGTAAGTGTAACATGCTTGGGAGGAACAAGTGACTTTTGATCTATGGTTCCCAAAGCTTTCCATCATTGAGGTTTTCCTCATGTCTGGGTCTATTGTAGACTAGTTGACATATCATCATGGGTAATGTGTGTAACAGAAGTGCACCCCCTCTCTTTATAAACAGGTGTATAAATTATTTGCACGTAGCACACGCAAGATATCCACCCCCCACACGCTCACCTCAATACACATCGGCATGTCATTGCTGGCCTTGACAATGCCTGTGTTAGCTCAAACAGTATTTTGTAATATTAGTTCATATCAGGAACAGAAACCCACGACAGCATTACTGAACCAATAAAGAAAGAAAGACTTGCATTTATATAACCTCAGGACATCCCAAAGCGCTTTACAGCCAATGAAATACTTTTGAAGTGTAGTCACTGTTGTAATGTGGGAAACGCGGCAGCCAATTTGCGCACAGCAAGATCCCACAAACAGCGATGTGATAATCACCAGATCATCTGTTTTAGGTATTGGTTGAGGGATAAATGTTGGACAGGACACCAGGAATAACTCCCCTACTCTTCCTTGAATAATGCCTTGGGATCTTTAACATCTGCCCGAGAGAGCAAATGGGGCCTCGGTTTAACGTCTCCTCTGAAAGACAGCACACTCCGACAGTGCAGCACTCCCTCAATATTGCACTGGAGGGTCAGCCTGGATTTTGTGCTCAAGTCTTTGGAATGGGACGGTGAACTCACGACCTTCGGACTCCGAGGCGAGAGTGCGACCCACTGAGCGAGTGCTGGAGTTTTGAAGGAAGCTCTTCTAAACTGGAAGATTCAGAAGGGATCAAATCTACACTCAAAATCCAAAATGAATTCATTTTAATAAAAAGCTGAAACATACGGTAGCTGCAGATGTATATTGTGAGGGGTTTTGGCAAAGGGTAATTTATGCTAAGTAATTGCCTGATATCTTCTGTTCAGTTTGATCATTGCTTCTCCAGTGAACTGTAATGCATGCCCACATGTATGTTATTACTTAATTTAAACACTTTGGGGGTCATGCAGAAAAGGCATGAATAATGCAGCCTCCTCATGTATTATTGCTTATTTATAACTTTCTGTGTCACTTCAAAAATTCTGCAGATATTCCTCCTGACATCTGAAGAATTATTTCTTCTCAAGTAATGGTTCTGTACAGTACAAGAAGTTAACTTGACATTTTGTAAAATTATAATATAATCATTTTGATGCAATTTTTCCTTTTTTTGCGCCAAGGAATATTAGAAGCACCACATTACCTGTCTCACTGCTGGACAGCGACGAAGGCTAAACTGGGTGAAAAATGGAAGCAGAACGTTGAAGTAAGTGAACAATCGTCACTTGCCGGTTCGCCGGCAGAATATTGAGCATTCGAGGTGGGAGATGGGAGAACAACAACAACTTGCATTCATATAGCGCCTTTAACGTAGTAAAACGTCCCCAAAGCACTTCAGAAACAATTTGACGCCGAGCCACATAAGGAGATATTAGGACAGGTGACCAAAAGCTTGGTCAAAGAGGTAGGTTTTAAGGAGCGTCTTAAAGGAGGAGAGAGAGAGAGGCGGAGAGGTTTAGGGAGGGAATTCCAGAGCTTAGGGCCCAGGCAGCTGAAGGCACGGCCGCCAATGGCGGAGCGAAGGAAATCGGGGGATGCGCAAAAGGCCAGAGTTGGAGGAGCTCAGAGATCTTGGAGGGTTGTTGGGCTGGAGGAGGTTACAGAGATAGACAAGAACAAAGACTTACTTAGGCGTGTCATAGTTACAAGAAACAAGTGGAACTTTGATCCATTTGTGATTTTCTGCCCACCATTCCTACACTGACTAGTGATAAAAGCGACTAAAGCAGATACTTTTCTGCTGACAGCCGGCTGCCCTCATTACCTCGAACGATTCCACTCTTAGTCCTGCTTCATCTGTTGACATTCTTGGCTCCGCTGTTTTCTCTCTGATCTCACGTGGCACTCTCACGTCTCCATCCTAAAACTGCCTCCGAAAAACTTGGTTTACTTTCTCGTTCCAACCACTTGTACTCCCAACAACCTAACTCTCGATAAAACTCAAACCCAACCAAGCATCAGTGGTCCTTCCTGTCAGGTTTGATTAAGTAACAATCAAGAAGGCAGCAGTAGTACATTAAACTTTGGACTTTACAGTCCATCCTCATTTAAAATGTGGAACCTTAATTCTTGATTGTGCACGTTGAACTTTATGCACTATATAGAAGTGGATCTCTGTGGTGTAAGGTAGATGATGCACTGTTTTATGAGGAGTGTTACCAGGTAATGTACAAAGTATTATTCTGCCAAGGTGGAGCAGTGTCCCTTTAAGACAACCAAGCCTAATTGTTGTTAAGTAAACACTAGCTCAGGCCACTCAGAGTTTAATTGTTGTTTGGTCAGGGAATTTTACTAATTGTGAGGTAGTTGTAAGTTTTCAAATCCAGCTCAGAAGGACCTAGCGTTAATTGTTAATTAAAAAAAAATGTTTTGCATATGTAACAGAACGATGTCTGGAGTGTGACATCTGTGTGTGTGTGTTGACCTACTACTGGGTTCGATTTTAACTCCCGGGCAAAGTGAATGGCCGGCCCGTCCAGGAACAGTAGCCGAGAGGCTCAGTCGATTTTAGCAGGCGGGCCTCATTAGCATACTTCCCAACCAAAATAGTCAGCTGGAAGTGGCCGATCGGCCGTTCAAAATCGGTCGTCATTTCCTCTTTAATGTCTGGCAACACCTCGATTTTAAAATTCTCATCCTTGTTTCCAAATCCCTCCATGGCCTCGCCCCCTCCCTATCTCTGTAACCTCCTCCAGCCCTACAACCCTTCAAGATCTCTGCGCTCCTCCAATTCTGGCCTCTTGCACATCCCTGATTTCCATCGCTCCACCATTGGCGGCCGTGCCTTCAGCTGCCTGGGCCCTAAGCTCTGGAATTCCCTCCCGAAACCTCTCCGCCTCTCTCTCCGACTTTAAGACGCTCCTTAAAACCTACCACTTTGACCAAACATCTCCTTATGTGGTTCGGTGTCAAAGTTTGTCTGATAATCGCTCCTGTGAAGCGCCTTGGGACGTTTCACTAAGTTAAAGGCGCTATACAAATGCAAATTTTTGTTGTTGATATAAAGTCAGCTCTCATCCCTTACTTCTTGTTTCTAAGAAACAACATAAAACATCTTGCCTGAAGTATGTACTTTTCTCGAACAGTATGTTTTGTACAGTTCCCAGAGACAAGGACAGGATGTCTGTCATCACCAAAGCACTTTCCATAATTGTCGTCAGAAAAGGAGACTGTTGCCATTTGTCAAAGGAAAGCTCTCGGAACCAAACTTTGTTCTGAAACTAAAGTAGGTGTTTGCCCACTGTTTCAGCAGGGGGCAGCATTGTTCCAGCCATTACTGCACACACGAGGCTCTGACCGTTTCTGGGAGTTGTACAAAGTGTATTGTTCCAGCGAACTGCAAGGTGTTCTGTACTCTTTCTCACTGTTAGAAATCGAGCTGCGTACAACTGGTTTCATATCAGAGTGTACCGGAATGTTCTAGAAAGCCTGCTGCGTTTCGAACAAAATTTAATGGAAAAGCTTTGGACAAGGCCACCTAGGCCCTAGGCTCTGGGATTCCACACGGTCTTGTTGTATTTGTCATTCTAACAGCTGCAGAGGTTGAAGTTGCTTCTCTTTATAACGGAGACACCAGGATAGACTGTCAGGTTCTCTACCCCCCCGCCCCGCCCCCCCCCGCCTCCGCCATAGTCGAAGGCTTCCAACTTGTGTTAAACAACGAGCAGAAAACCTTCAGACTGTGGGAGCATCTTCACCACACGGACTGCAGCGGTTCAAGAAGAAGGCGGCCCACCACCATCTTCTCAAGGGGCAACTAGGGATGGGCAATAAATGCCGGCCTTGCCAGCGATGCCCCATGTCCCAAGAATGAATTAAAAAGTAGAGGAAAGATTACCGTTACTCAAAATCAGTCCTTTCCGTTGTGCCTGACTAGAGGTTCCTGGCCTCTGGTTTCCTCACCAAGGTGGCTGTCAGACTCGGTACTTCCGCTGACGCCAATGTGGCCAACTTCAGCCAGGAGTGAGAAGGCTGACCCAGGGTTTGAGCTGCGGAATCAGCAGAAGAACCCAATTTGGTACCAGCTGACCACCGGAGGGGCACACCAGGGCTGTGGAGGGCTCCGCAGGCCGGGGCACTGCCGTGTAGCTCTGAGGCAGCCGAGCTGACTCTGCTTTGCTTTGCGTCCCCTCAGATTCCAATTCAGCCGGCACCAAAAATTAAGAAGCGCAGTGGCTTGAAGTGGGAAGAGAAGAAAAAAAAGAGGACTATAAATCCATCCTCAAAGGACGTTTGTGAATTGTAAGGGTCGACGGGCTCTGTACTAAGGACTTTCATTTGGCGTCTCGTGGCTTTGGTGGGCCACGGTAGGTGGGTGTTTCACTGCAGCTGTGCAGGGTTGGCATGACCTCTGTAACCGGCGGCAACCAGGAAGAGAAGATTTGAAGGCTGTCAATCATGACTTCCATTCCTGACCATAGGCGTTTCCCAGTAGCTGCTGGGAAACACGTACAGGCCAGCAATGGGAATCAGACACGGGGCCTGTATGGGTGGGGTGAACGCTGAGCACATTCGGGCCTAAAGGTAGTATTTATTGTCTTTATTGGCAGTATTACAACCTACCGACCTTTTCATTACCGAACGAACTACAACTTGCATTTATCTGGCGCCTTTCTCGTAGGGAAACATCCCATGGCGCTTCACAGGAGCGTAATCAGACCAAAAAAAAATCAACACCGAGCCAATGGAAGAGATATTCGGAGGGGTGACTAAAAGCTTGATCAAGGAGGTGGGTTTTAAGGAGGGTCTTTGAGGAGACGAGGGAGGTGGAGGGGTTCAGGGAGTGAATTCCAGAGCCGGGAGCCTGGTCAGCTGAAGCCTCGGCCAATGGAGGGGGATGAAGGGATAGTGGGAAGCATGAAAATGATTTAATTGCTCCGTTGGTCATTATCTGAGCCTTGCAAACTCTCTGGGGTTTCTGCGCACAAATCTTTGAAGGTGGCAGGGCAGGTTGAGAAAGTCGTTAAAAAAGCATACGGGATCCTGGGCTTTATAAATGGAGGCAGAGAGTACAAAAGCAACGAGGTTATGATGATCCTTTATAAAACACTGGTGCGGCCACAACTGGAGTATTGGGTCCAATTCTGGGCATCGCACTTTAGGAAGGATGTGAAGGCCTTAGAGAGGGTGCAGAAGATATTTACTAGAATGGTTTCAGGGATGAGGGACTTCAGTTACGTGGATAGACTGGAGATGCTGGGGTTGTTCTCCTTAGAGCAGAGAAGGTTGAGAGGAGATTTGATAGAGGTATTCAAAATCATGAAGGGTCTAGACAGAGTAGATAGAGAGAAACTGTTCCCATTGGCGGAAGGGTCAAGAACCAGAGGACATAGATTTAAGGTGATTGGCAAAAGAACCAAAGGCAACATGAGAAACAAATTTTTTTACACAGCGAGTGGTTATGATCTGGAATGCACTGCCCGAGGGGGTGGTGGAGACAGATTCAATCGTGGCTTTCAAAAGGGAATTGGATAAGCACTTGAAGGGAAAAAAATTTGCAGGGCTACGGGGATAGGGTGGGGAGTGGGACTAGCTGGATTGCTCTTGCAGAGAGCCGGCACGGACTCAACAGGCCGAATGGCCTCCTTCTGTGCTGTAACCATTCTATGATTCGATGACATGAGGAAAAACTTTTTTACACAGTGAGTGGTTATGATCTGGAATGCACTGCCCGAGGGGGTGGTGGAGGCAGATTCAATCATGGCCTTTAAAAGGGAACTGGATAAGTACTTGAAAGGAAAAAATTTGCAGGGCTACTGGGATAGGGCGGGGGAGTGGGACTGGCTGTATTGCTCTTGCAAAGAGCCGGCACAGACGCGACAGGCCGAATGGCCTCCTTCCATGCTGTAACCTTTCAATGATTCTATGATTCTTTCTTCTCACCTCAAATGGCACACCCTCATATGTGCAACGTACTCTGCATTTGTTCTGAGGCCAGGCTCAACTTGCTCTTCAAGGCTCCTTGTCGGGTTCACCAGGCACTGCTGCTCCTCATCGTGGGCGCCAGGATGGAAAACACCCACCGTTCCCGAGACCCTCTCCAATTGCTTGTTGAAGAACAGTTACAGCGACACTTACCCAGGCCGTTGCTATGCATATTTTGGTCGTTGGCAGCCCATGAGTTACTGCCTGCAGGTTTTCTACAGCGGATCGACACCCTCATTGTTTGTATTCTCTCATCCCCTCCCTTCCTTCCCCACAGCCACGCCACAGTTTTACTCTTGCCAGCCACTGCCACTAATTGTCCAGTCCAGATCCTGCTAGGTCATGAGACAGAGGGAGCAGGCCACTTGCACTCATGTGGAATGAATGCAAAATGACTTTAATGTCTGATTTTTTTTTTGTTTATGGAAGTTATTGGACAGTCACCTCAAAACCTGGGCTGCCTGGTCCAGAACTATAGTTGGATCATTCAATGCTTCAGCCGCACAATGACACTATGCGAATGTTTTGGATGAGACGTTAAACCGAGGCTCCATCTGCCCTCTCAGGTGGATGTAAAAGATCCCACTATTTTGAAGAGTTCTCCCCGGTGCCCTGGCCAATGTTTATCCCTCAACCAGCACCTAAAAACAGATTATCTGGTTGTTATCACATTGCTATTTGTGGGATCTTGCTGTGCGCAAATTTTTCTGCCGCGTTTCCTACATTACAACAGTGACTACACTACAAAAATACTTCATTGGCTGTAAAGCGCTTTGGGATGTCCTGAGATTGCGAAAGGTGCTATATAAATGCAAGTCTTTATGGATTCTTAACATGTTTGTCTCTCCATTATTTTAACAGAGGCTTTAAGCTTCAAAACAGGTTAACATCGCTGGTTAAAAAGGCCAACAAAGGGATTTCAGGCAATCTCATTAATGGTTCAGTCTAATATTTACATGCGAGTAATTTCACGGCCTTCATGATTTATCTAATTGCTGCCCAGATTTTCTTTCCCGCAGAGTTTGCTCTGAGTGTTTTCTGCCGACCCTCTTCATAGATTGTGCTTCATTGGTCATACTATAGTGTGTTTTTTAAATTATCATTTTAAATTTACAGAAATACTAGGATAATCCCATGTTAGGGCCTACAAACCATTTTGTACACAAGAGGGATTTTCTTAAAAGCAAGCTTAATCTATTAAATCAAGAATTTTACGTTTGGAAATCCATTTTGTGAAATAATTGAGTGAATTGCATTGCTACATTGTGTTATCCAGAGCAGTCTCATAGATGACTAAAAAATACATTAAGAACATTTATATACCCAGTTATTTTCTATAAAATATACTGTAGGGGAGCTTAGGGGATCAGATAAGAGGCTTTTATAAATCTTCAATAAAACTACAGGCATTACATAAGGATACTGTACAAATAATCTCTTCACAACTATGGGTTTACAAAAAGAAGAGTTAAAAAAAGAAAGATCTAGCATTTATATAGCACCTTATCACAACCTTAACTCAACCCAATGTGCTTTACAACTAAAGGATTATTTTTGAAGGACAGTCACCATTGTTATGTGGGTAAGCACAGTACCACTGTGGTCCCACAAACAGCAATTGAGTGGTTGATGAGATAACCTTTTTTTAACATTCATTCTTGGGATGTGGGCGTCGCTGGTAAGGCCGGCATTTATTGCCCATCCCTGGTTGCCCTTGAGAAGGTGGTGGTGAGCCGCCTTCTTGAACCGCTGCAGTCCGTGTGGTGAAGGTTCTCCCACAGTGCTGTTAGATAGGGTGTTCCAGGATTTTGACCCAACGACGATGAAGGAACGGCGATATGTGTCCAAGTCGGGATGGAAATCTGTTTTTGATGGCGTTGGTTGACAGAGGAATGTCTCTACCAGAAACTTGTTCTTCTTCGAATAGTAGCAAAGGGTCATTTACATCCACCTGTGCAGGAGACGAGCCATTGGTTTATCGTCTCATCTGAAAGATGGCACTTCCGAAAATGCCCGAGCTCCACACCAGCGGCACTGACACTGCACAGGTGTTACAAGTGAGGTCTGCACATCTGCATGAATTACTGTCACTCCAGGTGCGTCTCATCAGTGTGAAGGGCACATTTCCTGAGGGGGGGTCACCAGGTGGGGGGAGGAGGGGAAATATTTTCCTGCTCTTTAATGGCTGCCTTCCCATCAGTGCCTGTTCCATTTAGACACTCCAACATATGGGGCCTCATCTGATAGAAAGTGAACAATTAATTAATAAAAATTAGGGGACAACTTGTACGCTGGCTGCTTTGGGCTCGCTGTCTTGGGGATGTTGCATGTCTCTGGCCCCCATCTGATTTTCCAGGGAACAAGCCCCACCTCACGTACTCAGTACTGCGCTGAAATGTCAGCTGAAGTCCATAGAGTGACGTAAACCCATAACTTTCTGACTCCGAGATGAGTGCTACCAACTGAGCCAAGCTGGCGTTCACATTTATTATCTCCTTCAGTTATCAAACCGCATTACTGCCCTTGAGCAGGTAGAGGGAGGAGCAACAGGGATGATTCTTGGTATCAGGAACTGAAGTCACGAGGGAAAGTTAAGGAAGTTGGGTTCGTTTCCTTTTGGGAGAGAGGAGACTTCAAGGTAAACTCACTGCAATTTCACCCTCTAGATTTCCCTTGTCTTTTTAGCCTTGGTGGTGTCTTGTCCTTCCATTTAGGTTTCTCAATTTAAAAAATAAACTTCAATTTTATTCTTTGCCATTTTGTTTCTTAAAGGGTACAGATGGCTGCACTTCCCCTTTAAACAGTCAGCACTTGGCGCTTGTTTTCTCCGATTATTAGTAATCAACAGGAGGAGGAGTTCCGTAGTTATGGATGAAAATGCCCTATTTTTGTCGTATTTATATACATTTTTGTCATACGTATTTGTGGAGACATTAAACTGCCCGTTTTGGTGCTTTAGTTGGCCGTTGAAGATCCCATGGCACAATCTGAAGGAGGGCAAGGTGTTCCACTGGCGTCCTGGCCGGCATCCTCCCCATCCAAAAACAAATTTAGTGCTCATTCGTCTCATTGCTTTCTGTGGAATCTTGCTGTGCACAAAATGGCTGCTGCATTCGACTACATCACAGTTAATGCAGTTCAAAGTGATTCGCTGCAGGTGAGACATTTTTGACAGAAGTAATGTGGGATCATAGATTCCTGCAGCACAGAGGAGGCCATTCGATCTATCGTGCCCGAGCTGGCTCTTTGAAAGAGCTATCCAATTAGTCGGACTCCTCCGCTTGTTCCCCATAGCAATGCAATATAAATTCAAGTCTTGTTTTAAAGTTCAAAGTCACTGCTTATGAAAATAGCTGTACAAGTATGAGTTGAGTGATACAATTTACTCCCAATGTAAATCAATGATTAGAATTTTTGGCTGTTGATCAAATTAATCCAGCAATCCAAAAGCAAGTTCCTTCGAAAGTAGAGGCTAATTTGAGCGAAGCCTTGACATCAAAGAGAGTAGATCATAAATATCTCAGCAAGACACCATCAGAAACAAGGAATTTTTAGTTATCCTTATGAACCACAGGGTTCTTTTTGAAATGCATTCAATATAAATATTTATATAGTGTGATCAATACATTTTTATTGAGCCTGGTTAAACCCTTCTCTTCCCAATATGTCCCATCACCTGAAGCACGGACCCATCTTTACATAAATAAAAAAAAGCCATTCACATCAAGCTTTGTATTTGTCGTTTGTACTTTCTGTTCTTTGTCTGCAATCAGTAAACATACACTTGGGGGGCACCCTCTGGCAAAGCAACAGGATTCAGCGAATAGCTGAGGCAAACAGACCAGGTTTGATTGCTGACTTCAATGATTTCAGTCATGGTAGTGGTGGGAGTGAGAGCAACATCCAGCCTCACTTGGGCAATGTACCAGAGGGCACCAGGAACTGAACCGCAGCACGGAGTCAGGGGAAGAGGGGAGAAACATTATGGAAAAGAAAATACATATCTAATCAACATGTAAGATTTCAGTGGATTGAGCCATGAGCTCATTGAATGGCGGAACAGGCTCGAGGGGCTAAATGGCCTTCTCCTGTTCCTATATTTCTATGTTCTCTATGGCTTGCCTATGGAAGCCAACTTTTACATTAAGCATGAGCACAAATTATTGGCAAGAAGCCCAAATTGTAATGGCACCATCTGGATAGAATGTGGAACTTGCTACCATACGGTGTAGTTGAGGTGAATAGCATAGATGCATTTAAGGGGAGGCTAGATAAGCACACGAGGGCGAAAGGAATAGAAGGATATGCTGATAGGGTGAGATGAAGAGGGTGGGAGGAGGCTCGTGTGGAGCATAAACACCGGCATGGACCTGTTGGGCCGAATGGCCTGTTTCTGTGCTGTAGATTCTCTGTAATTCCAAGTAATTTCCTCTAATGATGAATTCATGATCTTGGCTAGTTCCTGAGCACAAGTTGCTTTTCCAGAGGGAGGGGTGCCAGGGAAATACTGAGGATTACTTCTGTTCACTTGCGCATCTCGTAGCAGATGACGATAGAGGTGGCATTGACAGAATCTGAAAATAGGTCATGTCTAAGTCTTTTTAATTGGAGAATGGTAGAATGAAGATCTAAGAAAGGCGAAGGGGAGAGAGGGCAATGCAACTTACCAAAAAAAACCAGCCTATCGCCTCATTACACAACACAATCAAAAATATTTTGCCGTTTTAGTCAATTTTAAGCATGTCAAAGCAGGAGAGAGAGAAAGGAATAATTTGCCAGTTCATTAATGTACTACCATGATACTTCCAGAAGCACATTGACATGAGGGAAACTTGAAGTGCGTTGACATGATGTCTGTGTCTGATGGTATTTTTCATACAGGCGCTGTCATATGTTTGAGTGCTGACAAGCAGAAAATGCGAGGCACTGTGGTGGCATTCCCAGTGCTGACACATTAACAAAACCTTCATGTACAGAACTTCCCCCCCAAAAAGGAGAGAAAACATTGACAAGATGTAAACTGAAAAGAGGCCGGTTCCCTGAAATATTAGACGTTCTGATAATTTGACACAGACCTCAACATCCAATGACTCGATGTTTAAAATAGCTTGTTTGAGTAGTCTTACTTGCTTCAAGATCAGGAGATTTCTGTCAGTTCTCGCAGTGGGGCGCTGAACGGCTGTTGGCAGTTGGGCAGGGTTACGTAAGTGCTACCCTATCTGGCCTGGGTACCATAGGAACGTAGGAACAGGAGTAGGCCATTCAGCCCCTCGTGCCTGCTCTGCCATTTGATAAGATCATGGCTGATCTGTGATCTAACTCCATATACCTGCCTTTGGCCCATATCCCTTAACACCTTTGGTTGCCAAAAAGCTGTTTATCTCAGATTTAAATTCAGCAATTGAGCTAGTATCAATTGCCGTTTGCGGAAGAGAGTTCCAAACTTCTACCACCCTTTGTGTGTAGAAATGTTTTCTACTCTCGCTCCTGAAAGGTCTGGCTCTAATTTTTAGACTCTGCCCCCTACTCCTAGAATCCCCAACCAGCGGAAATAGTTTCTCTCTATACCATTGGGTACCAGGTCATTAATTGTGGTTTGGGGAGTGGGAGACTGTTTGCTCCCATCTTCTCTCTTGTCTCAATCATGTCCCTCTTTTCATGGAGTTTGTGAGGAGTGCCTTGAGAAAGGGGTCCAATCTGCATGGTATGGTTCTAGCTTTATGATAGCTTGCTCCAACTAGGCTATTCCCTATAGGTGCTTTATCTACATATTGGTGGTGGATAGAAAGGGCCTTTACCATATGGCTGATTATCTGGTCTTGATGTGGGAGCGACAGAGACAAATTAGTTTTGCAGATATTTAAAAAAATGTTAACCTAGAGCAATTTTGCAAGGCAAGTTAATTTGCATGTGACCCATGAGCCCCCTGCTTAGATGGGACCTTCGGCTGGGAGCGCACTGATTGAAAGGGTGGGATATGCTGCAAAGCAGCAGCTGTTAAAGGGCTGCTGCTGCCACTTCAAAGAAAGCAGCATGCTATGTTGTGGGCTGTGGCTTTGGAACTGATGGAAGTCTGCTGATGGAAGGATTTTTTTGTTAACTTTACATACAGAGGAAAATACAACCCAATTTGCACAGAGTAAAACATAGCCCAGTTTAGGAATAGTCTGTAGGTCAGGCATTTGATGTCTGGGAGGACCAAGAGAGGAAAGCTCGGAGTGTATAACAAGAGGGTGCATTCTGTCACCATTAGCAACACATGTATTTACGGGGAAGCTAGATAAACACACGAGGGAGAAAGGAATAGAAGGATATGCTGATAGGGTGAGGTGATGAGGGGAGGGAGGAGGGTCGTGTGGAACATAAACACTGGCCTGGACCGGATGGGCTGAATGGCCTGTTTCTGTGCTGTACGTTCTATGTAACACAAGTTGCGTCAGACTATTGATTGCAAGGGGGCATTAGTCCCTTGAGGGTACGTTGGGTTGGCAAAATAATAGTCCTATTACAGTCAATTGCACCAGTCTCCTTACACCCAGAGTAAAATTCCAAAACCAGAATATTAAAAAATAAAGAGTAGTTGAACCAAGGTAAGAGTGAGGTAAACACCAATCTGCCCAAAGTAACATTTCAAAACAAATTGCACAGCGGTAATCTTCCTCAAAGCAAATAAATAAGATTACTATTTGCAGGTGATTCCTCTCACTTGTCAGTTTGAAAGTTTAATGCACTAATCTGTCGTCACGCCTCACTGCTCCAGCAAACAGCCTCCTCGAAGATTTGTTTTACTCTTTTAATATTGACCGAACCCACTGGCGTTCTGTATTCCCTCTGTGAAATTGTATTCTTGTCGTTCCTCGGGATTTAGAGCAAAGATACGAGCGCCCAGTTGTCACGGCACCTCACTAGTGGGTCTGCCTCAAAAGTGCCGAGGTTGATCTGCGATGTGTGCTGGTGTCTTTCAATTCCTGCTTTGTAAAATCAAAAAGTTTTTGATTCAGAGGAGCTGGGACAGCACGAAATAAGAGGGGCCTTAGGATCCTGACCTTTGCTGCGGGATAAATGGACAATATAAGATAAATCGGCTTAGTGAACGGAATTCAGAGGGTCCTGGTGGCGCACCTGTAAAATGCATTGCCCATTGAATAGCTCGTGCATGCAGTCCCAGATTTGACCCTCCCCTGCCGCCCCCCACCCCGCAGACTGTGCGGAGTTAGCTGAGGGCAGTACAAATGGACTCGGTGCTTCTGAGTTAGGGAAGGGGGGGAGGAAATCGGCCAGGATCCCCATGTTCCTGATCGCTATCCAATGGAGTGTCCTACGGTAAAATGTACATGTTTCATCGTTCGACGAGGACAGGCCGGAGCTCAGCCGCGATTCCCCCCATGGTGGGACAGCCTGCCGGCTGCTTAACTGGGCTCAGGGATGAAGCATGGTCAGGTAGGCCAAATACTGGAGGGCAGCTGTTGCCCTTTCACCAGCCCAGCTCTGCTGGAGCCAATTGTAGCTGCAATAATTTAAAAAAAAATTCTACCAGGATAAAATAGGATTAATTTTGCCTAACCAGGAAGCGATCAGTTTGCTAGTTCGTTTGTTAATGATCGATTAATTTTTAAAAAACTAATTTAATAAATAGGAAAAATTTGCAGAGCTATGGGGAAGGTGGGACTAATTGGATAGCTCTTTCAGATATCGGCTCAGGCACGATAGACCGAAGGGCTTCCGTGCGTGCTGTATGATTCTATGAATTTTCCTTGCGTAAAATGCACACAGACCAAAATGTCTACGCCACAAGTCTGCCCCTCTGCAATCTGTCCTCTTCGATGTGACAGAGCTGCGAATTGGCTCTGTAATCCCTGCCTTTGCGGTTTGCAGTGCGGCCTGTACAAATGCAGATAACGCCGGGGTGTCTGTGTGAATTGCATCGGTGTGAGATGAGTTACACTGTGGAGGTTCAGTGCTGGGTATTAACATTGTATCTGGATTAATCCAGAAGGTGATCCACAGTTCATTAGGTGTATAAAACATTCCTGTTTGATCTCTGCCTCTCATTTTTTTTCTCCCCTTGGCACTTTGGCAAAGGGTTTAAAGCCCTAAAATTGACACAGGGATTTCTTAAAGTGGACCAACCGCGTCTTCTGATGTTGGAGCGTGATTTACTGCTGGCCCTTTAACCCGACATGATTGCATTCAGCGAAGGTTCCACGTTTAAATTAATTTCTGCAGAGTAGAAACCTGTATATATTTCTCTAAATAAAAAGATGGCCTGTCCAGAATCATAGAATCTTACAGCACAGAAGGAGGCCATTTGGCCCATCGTGCCTGTGGCAGCTCTTTGAAAGAGCTATCCAATTAGTCCCACTCCCCTGCTCTTTCCCCATAGCCTTGCAATTTTCTCCTCTTCAAGTATTCATTCAATTCCCCCTTTTTGAAAGTTATTATTGAATCTGCTTCCACTGCCCTTTCAGGCAGCGCATTCCAGGTCACAACAACTCGCTGTGTAAAAAAAATGTTTTTCTCATTCCTAGAAGCTGGGATTGAAACTTGCAGTAACTCTTATTTATAGACAGGAAGAACTGCAATCTCTTCCATGCAAAGTGCAGAGTTACAGACGCCCACAATCACTTCAAACTTTCCAAAGGTGAGTGGAGAGTTAGATCCTCAAATGCTGCCAGAATACCTTCTAACTAGTTTCACTATTCCCGTGGACCGGACTGACGGAATTCCGAGAGTCTACTCTCGCCTCACAGCTCTCTGCTGGGAAAATACATCCTGGATTAGCTGACTTCCCGTGGCGCTGCTCATGGGGTCCTGAGCGTAACACTGATATTTAGCTGCGAAGATGCAGCAGTGTATGACCTGGCCTGCCCCTTTAAGGCCACAGTCCAGCTACAGTACTGCCTGTGGGGGAATTAGTCTAAGGAAGCACTCCCTGAGGTCAATTGGAGGCTAATTGGGAGAGTCCAGTTTATCAAAGAGGGAAAAAATCAGCAGGAAATAACTGGCTTTATCTATATCTCTCTCTCTCTTAGACATTTGACACTGAACTATGACGACTGTAGTGTGATGGACATGCAATAGACTTTGTATCCATCCATCTATCTATCTAATAATGAGTGCCAAATAGTTGTAAAGTTGTAACTCAATCCAGAATTCAGTGTGCCTCCCTCACCAAAAGAGCAAAACTCAAGAGGTTGATGAACATGAGCAAACCTCAGTGTTCAATTGTAACCTTGTCTTGTCAGCTCTTTGATGTTCTACAGTGCGTACAGTTTTAGGTCACCCCATTATAGAACATCAGAGCCATGTAAAGGTGCAACATAGACTCACTATGATATTACCAGATCAGATGATATACTTAAGTTGAAAGACTGAAAAAAGCCAAACCTTGTTCAATGCCACAGAGAAGATTAAAGGGGGGGAGGGGGGGCGGTAAATCTAACAGAATTGTTGAAAATTAAGGGTTTGACATCGTAAATAGTGAAAGATTATTTCCACTAGTCAGCAAACGAGTTACAAGGGGACGTAAGCTCAGTGTTAGAAGCATTAAGGGGAAAATTACCAAAAATGTTTTCATGCAAAAGAGGTACTAAGGATACAGAATGCTTTACCACAAGTGATTATAGAAATCGAGTCAGTCATGACATAGAAGAGAGAATTAGATAAACGCTTGGAGAAAGGAATATTAAAAGAATTCAGGAGGAACTTCTTTACCCAGAGAGTGGTTAGAATGTGGAACTTACTACCACAAGGAGTAGTTGAGGCAAATAGCATAGATGCATTTAAGGGGAAGCCAGACAAGTGCATGAGGGAGGAAAGAATAGAAGGATATGCTGATAGGGTGAGATGAAGTAAGGTAGGAGGAGGCTCGCGTGGAGCATAAACACCGGAATAGACCAGTTGGGCCGAATGGCCTGTTTCTGTGCTGTAAATTCTATGTAAAGCGCATAGGGAAAGAACACGGACATGGGATGGGAGTAAATAGCTGCAGTGAGAAGGTGGCACTGGAATAGGCATGATGGCCTCTCTACCAAAACTTCTGTAATTCCAAACTGTGCAGATCTCTGTTCTCCCATCACTCGGCTGGTAATTGGACTGTTCAATATGGAAGTGAACTATACTGACCGGGAAGGTCCAAGATTCGCTCCCATCTCCGTGCGGAGCTGGCTGATCTCCGCTATAGTGCACTAGATACAGTCACTCTCTAGCAACGTGAATAACGCAATGCATAACAATCCAACACTACTGTTTATAGACATTTTTAGCTGACGCTAGCAATTCCTCAAATATAAATACACACGGACTATAACCAAAGCTCCGTTTTTTGTTTATTTTCAGTTTGAAAGGAGCACTGACTTAATGAGCAAAACTTTTTGTTTTTGTTTGTGGTGTCATTGAAATGCATTATTGCATCGCTTGTGGTGCATTATTGCATCGCTTGTGGTGCATTATTGCATCGCTTGTGCATGGTGAAAAGATACATTGTTCTTGTGGGTTCCCTTCATTATCACGAGAATACTCCACCCCTTTAAATGGGAGGAAATGACTAGAACTACACTCCATGAGGAGAAATCATTCATAATTTCAGGTCCTTTTTTCAGAATATTACATGTCTGGCATAATTTTCCACAGATACTACTGTGGATACCACAATATCATAAACTTGTCACAGTGCTGGGAAAGGAATTTCATGTCCCACAGGAAACCTTGTCATGCTATCATGGACTAAGGCTATCAGAACATAGGATTTTGTTCTGCTGAAAATCCACAGAGGAGATGCACAAAAGAGAAGAGCCGAAGGAGAATTTTTTACCTACTGATTTAAAAAGAACCTTGCAAGGCTCACAAACAACAAATGAATGAATGACCAGGTCTCTTATGGGTTGAGTGTTGCAGGAACATCGGGAGAACTTCCTGATCATCTTCACATTTTTCCAAAGGAACTGTTATGTCCACCTGAGTAGATCTTGGTTTAACATCTCACTTGAAGGAAAGCACCCATGACAGTGCAATACTCCTTCAGTCCTGCACTGAAGTGTCAGCCTTCATCAGCAAGAGAAGTAGCAGTAAATACATTCTTGGCCAAAGAAAGGGTTCATTTGCCATTCATGATGAAAGGATTAGAATTCCATGGCAACAGAAAGGATTGCCAAATAGTGGCCTCTTTAGCAACTGGCATTGATTCACACATGAAGCAGAAGTTCCAGAACACAGTCATCCTACAGACAGATAGACAAATATCTCTTATAAATGATCACTGTGGAGGAGACGATCAGATGACCTAATAGAATTAGGGAGCCCATTTCTTTTCCTTAATTCTTGCACGAAGGGAATGTAGACTGATGAAATATATCTTGTTGAGAGGCCACTGAGTTTGGTTAAGACACCAAGATGATGCTTAAAATTGTCAGCTGAGGCTCAGTTCTCGCCTCGGAGTCAGAAGGTTGTGGGTTCAAGTCCCACTCCAGAGACTTGAGCACCTAATCCAGGCCGACACGCCCAGTGCAGTACTGAGGGAGTGCTGCACTGTCGGGCGCGCTGTCTCTCAGACGCAAATACAAATCTTTCTTTCTTTTAATGGTGCCAGATTAAACTTTTCTCAGACGTTCAACAAATTGGGAATAATACAAAATGAATATATTACTTTGCCCTAGCTATTACTTAGTCAAGATAATGACAGACAGCATAAGCTCCATAAAATCATATTAGAGCTTAATTGATTTAGTGGTTCTGGTTAAAATGTTTTACATCTGTCCAAGAGCACCGTGTGTTAATTGTGATTGAATGACTGTGACTGGTGTTACAAGTTTAGAATTGAGAACAGGTTGGGTTTCAATTAAAGAAAAATAATTCCTGCACCTGAATTTGAATTAATAGGAAGAGGAACGGGTTCCTCTGGTCGATATCTGCAGTGACAGTCTTAAATTTTCTCCTGGAATATAAGCAACACCAGCAACGCGCATCTTTGCCCAACGTTAGAAGACAGACTTGCATTTATATAGCGCCTTTCACAATCTCAGGATGTCCCAAAGTGCTTTACAGCCAATTAAGAACTTTTGAAGTGTGGCCACTGTTGTAATGTAGGAAACACAGCAGCCAATTTGCACACAGCAAGATCCCACAAACAGCAATGAGATAATCTGTTTTAATGATGTTGGTTGAGGGATAAATATTGGCCAGGACACCTCCCTGCTTTTCTTTGAAATAGTGGCCATGGGATCTTTTACGTCCACCTGAGAGGGCAGGTGGGGCCTTGGTTTGACGTCTCAGCTGAAAGACGGCACCTCCAACAGTGCTGCACTGGAGTGTCAGCCTGGATTATAGGCTCAAGTCTCTGCAGTAGGGCTTGAACCCACAACCTTCTGCCTCAGAGGCGAGAATTCCACCAGTAGGCCACGGCTGGTGCTTAGATGCCCTGAGAAAGTGAGGGTGGGCCTTGAACAACTGCAGTCCTTGTGCTGATGGCTTTAATTGAAACCTACAATGGTATTGGGTAGGGGATTGCAAGATTTTGACCCGGCGATGATGAAACGCATTAAAAACAAGTTGGTCTCAGCTTTTCAATTAAACTGCTTCTCCAGTGGGGAAGAACTTCCACTCAGTAGGGAGAAGCTGCCAAGACCCCTGGACGACTTTTTTGGCACCAGGATAATTTGCACGCTAGAGTTTGGCTCACCAGGCTCCATGGGGGAAACTTGGGGCCTGGAAGGAATGAGGTGGCCTTCACGCTCCCTGAACAAAAAAGGTTTCCCTGACTGCTCCTAGGGCCTGTCCAAGGCCATGCTGTGAACGATGTGTAGACCCACAGTGCATAAACCTCTAAGGCCCTCTCCACCGATCTCTGAACGCTGGATGCCAATGCTTAAAGGCAGTCTAGCATTCAAACAGGGCAAATGGCGGCAAACTTGGTAGAGGTCGTGATTTCCTCCCTTTAGTACATTTTGCACGCGCCCGCCCACGTATGTGCTGGTACATGTAATGTCACTGAGCCCGCCCTCTGGAAATGGAAGGGTGGAGGGGACATGGCAGAATGAGTCCAGGGGGACCTTTCCAGCCCCATTCACCCCAGATCCAATAGAAAAACAACAGGAGGGGCCAGAAAGCTTGGGGCCAACATATTGATGTTGTTGCTAAATATAATGATCAAAAATCAATTATTTTCCTCCCCTCCCAGTCTGATCAGAAGAATGATCTAGGAGTTACATTATTTAGCCAACCCAGGACCCAATTTTAGTTGATGAGCATCAGTCCTAGTATCACGTTCTTGACTGAATCAAACCATACTTCAACCAGATTACTAAGAGGTCACATGGTGCGCAACAGTCTCTACCTTTAGCATTCTCTTCTCCAGTTTCAATATTTAGTTCTTTCCTCTTTCTCTCCAGACTCTTGCAGGCAGAGCATTGAGACATCTAGATGATGGACTCAGGTTTGCAATGCAAGACATCACCAAGGTTGAGAAAAAATGAAGTAGACAATGAAGTAGTGATTTGGTGGCACCGGGAGTGGGTCTGCAAGTCTGTTGATAGAAGTATGACAAAGGAAGGTAATGAAAGTAGGAGATGGTGCAGTGAACCTTGATTCCAACATAGTCAGGTTGCATTGAGATGAAGTAGTGTGTGGAACGACATATTGGAGTTTAGGAGGAACAAGAGAGTACAAGAGGTTCACAGAGCAATGATGATAGTAGTTTCAGCCAACTCGCGAAAGACAAAAAAAAAAGCTGTAACAATGTGGTAAACGAAACTGAAAAATTCATCTTTTTTATTGTGGCATCAGTGACAATGGAATTGAAAACGTATTGGCAAAGTTTGGTAAAACTGATGGAGATGGAATCAGAATATTGGACAAGAGAATAATAGAAGCAGGACTGAAAAGGAAAATAAAAGAGCGACAAGAAGAAATAAGGAAAAAAAACCTAGAGGAAAAGGACAAATATTTGAAAGATGCTCAGATGATCATTGGTACTGACTGGAACACTGAGAACCAAAGCAAGAGCAATAGATATCAAGAGAAAGATCAAGTCCTCCAGTTGAATTTATTATGCTTTTATCAACTCTACTAAAACATGATCTAGCAAGCACGCAATTTTGGAGATTAACGCAGGTAGCAAGACAAGAAGTATCTGAGAGAAGGAAGAAGGAGGATGAAAAGAACTCTTAGTTTGCCAAGAACAAGGACACTAAATGCAATGATGGAGTTGAGAATATAAGTCTACTTTTGAATGCTGATACTCCTAGCCTTTATATAATGCTTTTCACAATGTCCTAATGCAATTCACAGCCAATTCTCTTAATATCGATTGCTTCTGTTTACCTGGTCTGGACTATATGTGACTCTTGCCACACAACATGGTTGACTCTTGACTGTACTCTGGAGTGATCCGACAAGCCACTTAGATGATTCAAAATGCTTGGTTTGAGGTAAAGTCCCTCCACCACCACCTTCTAAGGGTGACTAGTGATAGGCAATAAATTATCATTAGGCTAGTGTATTAAGGGTTACGGAACAAAGGTGGGTAGATGGAGTTAAGATTCAGATCAGCCATGATCTAATTGAATGATGGAAGAGGCATGAGGGGCTGAATGGCCTCCTCCTGTTTCTATAGTGCTATAAATGCTGGCCTTGCCGGTGAGGCCCACATCCTGAAAATGAATTTTAAAAAATTTGGTGGCAATATGTTCAGCATCAGAAATTTGTAGACATCGGAGAGGTGATGTTATGCTTTATTCTCCTAGCACAACGGTTTATGCAACAGGAGCACATAGCGGGAATCTGGGTGATTGGTCAAGGCACCTGATTGGTAGCCCTGCACAATTTCCTACCCATTAAACTGAACGGCCAAACAATCATGTGGTCGCACCGGTCAAGTGCACTGACCTTCCTCCTGAATAACTAATACGCAGTTCTGTTGCATGGCAACTCTGCGTTGGAGCCGTAGGTTTTGTAAAGTTGTCCCTCGGGTTCCCGTCTTCTGGATGGGAAGATCTCAGAAAAAATATTATTGTATCTTGCAAACCCAATAATAAATTTGAAGGTGATTTAGACATTGATTATAGGTTTTATAGGGATGCAGATACACCTACATGAAGTAACACTGTTATTGGAGCCATCCCAATGGCTTTGAGGTAAAGTTTCTCTCTCCAAGACTTATAGACCAGGAAGGTCCTGGTTTGTATTAAGTTAGCTTGGTACATGTGTCATTTAAGCTCAGTTGGTAGCACTCTTGCTTCTGGGCCAAAAGATTGTAGGTTTAAATCTCAGACTAGGATTACTCTAAAGTGTCATCCTAAAATGATGTGCTCAAATCTCTAGAGTGGGGTTTGGACCCACAACCTTGTGACTCAGAGATGAGAGTGCTACCACTGAGCCAAGTCTGATACAGATCGTCAACTTTTACAGCTCGATCCATAATATCAGTTATGATCTATAATATAGGCTGACACTCCAATGCAATATTAACAAAGTGACACTCCTTCAGTACTGATGCAGAGGCCCTGACCTTCGGAGAGGGTGTTGAACTGAGGTCCTGTTTACCTACTCAGGTATATGATAAAAACCGTGATGGGAAGGTGATATTCTGAGAGGATGAGATCAAATGGAAGCTGAAGGCCTTCTTCATCCAAACTAATCAAAAAAAAAATGCTGATAGAGATCCCAGCGAGGGCACTGGTAAAAGTGGTCCAATTGTCTTCAACATTGCTGGCCAAGAGAGGGAATCAGACAGGTTTAATTTCCTAGCGTTGCCTGCTGTGGATGTCAGGTGAGGCAGGATTGGCCTTCACTACACTCTCAATCTGTGGAGCAAGCTGCATATTTATGGTAGCAAAATCAACGTGTTGCTGAATACAGCCTTGTTTCGATTGAAATTTATTTATTTTGATTCCGGGATTGCAATTTCCAATAATCCTGTTTGCTCTGTGGTTTTTTAAAATATATATATTTGCAAGTTGATGGCAGCTGCCTTGTTTGATCACATTCCTAAAGCGACACACCGAAAGACAGGCAGAATTAATGCATCGTCCCCCTGTAAGTGCCTTCTGTGTAGGACAGACTCCGATGGATTTTGAAGATGCTATTTTTGCACAGAACGTGACGATAAGTTTGGTAACGCGATTCTTGAAGGGCGATTCGTCGTCTAGCTGCATCTAGAAATTGTACATTCCCAAGGTTAATGCTATTTGTGTTGATTTACAAAGGGGGCCCATCTTTGCCAAGACATTGGGAAGAATCCATCAAAATTGATTTGGTTTTATGTTTAAAATGGGTTGATTGTTCTGCAGCTGCCCAAAAACCTTTATTCTACCCCCCAATTAATCCTTTTTTAAAAAATCAATTTTAACAGATTTGTGACAGCACATTAGGATTGTATCATCAGGTATATAAGAAGATTTGGGAATGTGAGCACACCTCAGGGAGGTCGTTAATGTAACTGAGGAATTGTAATGATCCCAGCTTAGCTTTCCTATAGATTATTTGTTTACCATCTCTGGATTTATTCCATAAGGATTCCCGCAATCCAAGCGAGCACTGCATCTGTCTTATAGTTAACCTGCATTCTATTGAAGAACTCAGATATAAATGGGACAGGTAAAGCTCTATTTAATTACACTATACAGACCAGAAAGCCCCCAATTCAATTCCCTGTGCTGAATTCACTCATCTCAGATAGGGCAGTGTTAAAGGTTCTACAGATGATATCTCTGGGCTCGGGAGGGGAGAAACAGGCCAGCTTTACTGCTCTTACTCATTGTTCAAAGAACCCTTCAGGAAAGTGCCCGTACATACAGACCTGGTGAACACAGCGTAAATATATCATTATAAACGTCATCTATGAGGTGAACAATGGAGTGAGTGAACGAACAAAGTCCCATGGATAAGTCGAGTAAAATGAAACTGTAAAATTTAACACTTTCCGTTGGCCACCTTCAGCCGTTGTGCGATCTCGATTATCGACTGAAATGGAAGGAACCCTCCCGGTGGCGAACTTAACCTGGTCTGACAGCTTCAGACTAATTATCCAGCTTCACACGGCCAGCAGCAGGGAATATCAAGAAATTGCAGGCACGCTTTCTCGGATTTCCTGATATCCATGACTGGCAGCCCAGGATCGCTGCCAGCTCTACGACAAATCAGAAAATCAGCCCTTGTTCGTTTTTAGTTTCTGACTGGTCTTTTTAGAATACATTATATAGAATTACATAGAATTTACAGCACAGCAACAGGCCATTTGGCCCAACTGGTGTGTGCTGGTGTTTATGCTCCACACGAGCCTCCTCCCTCCCTACTTCATCTCACCCTATCAGCATATTCTTCTATTCCTTTCTCCCTCATGTGTTTATCTAGCTTTCTCTTAAATGCATCTATGCTATTCGCCTCAACCACTCCATGTGGGAGCGAGTTCCACGTTCTAACCACTCTCTGGGTAAAGAGGTTTCTATTGAATTCCCTTTTGGATTTATTCCAGCAAGTGCAGAAGAGACCCATGTTTTTCTGTCGTAAAATGTTTTTGAAAAGGATCTGGCTGCTCGACTCCTGTTGGACAGTTGACCTGAAGCTAAATACCAGAGGGGCACAGGACAGATACCGGACACACAGAGAACAATTGCACGTTCTGCTCGATCAAGAACCCAGCACCTGTGCAAAAAAAACTGTTCTAAAAAACTCTCAGTTGTATTTTGGGTGGTTTATGCAAAACTAAACGCTGCCTCCCATAGGAATTCTCGCAGATCGTCGAGAGTGTGGAGAACGGGAGTGCGGATAATCGAGGATCCACTGTATGTTGCTGCCTGAAGTGATGAATACTCCTGGTTGACAGGGCAAGGCAGTGATACAGGAACTGGGTGAAAAAAATTGTAAGTGGTTCCTTTCAAACCTCAATCGTGACGTAAACACAGAAGCGGAGCTCTGCCCCCTGAGGGCACAACTCCAAGGTCAATGTTTTGTTTTTCCTTAAATAAAATTAGATGATGTAAGTTTTTTTTTTCAAAATCGCCACACTATTTTTGCTAGTGGCCATTCGGGCGTTACTGCCAGTGTGGTTGATGCTTAAAGCTTGGCTCAGCTGTAGCACTCTTACCTCTGAATCCAGAAGGTCATGGGTTCACAGCTCCACATCAGGACTTGAGTACAAAATCTAGACTGACTCTTCAGTGCCGTACTGAAGGAGTGCTGTATTGCCGGAGGTGCCGTCTTTTGAATGAGGAATTAATCCGTTGCCCCGTCCGCCTGTTCATGTGGACATAAACGATCACATGGCTTTGTTTGAAGAAGAGCAGGGAAGTTCTTCCAGTGTCCTGGCCAACATTCCCATCCTTCAACCAGTGCCAACAAAACAGATTGACTGGTCATTATCTGTGGGACCTTGCTGTGCACAGATTGGTTGCCACATTTTCCTATATAACAACAATGACTACACTTCATAAAGTAATCCATTGGCTTTAAAGTACTTTAGAAGAACCTGGAGGGGGTGAAAGGCACCATATAAAGGCAAGTTCGTTCTTTCTTTAACATTACTGCTCAGTGGAAATGCCAGCTCAAGTTCTTTCTCACAGACCAGGAGCTCTTGTTACCAGTCTTCTGTTCTGCCAACCCATAATTGCCATTTCAGGAGAGGGAACAGGATCCATTGATGTAACTGGACGATCGTTCTGGAATGCATCAGTCCGGAAGCATGGAGCTCACCAGTATTTATAGGTCTGTTGGCTAATCTAGGCGCTGAGATTACTTTCATAAATTTGTTCTCTGTGAGTCTCGCTCCCTTGTTAATCCACAGTGAGTCTCAGCAAGTACAAATTTACAGAAATAAGTCCCTACACCTAAAAGCAAGAGGGATTTGCGGAGCCGATATACTCCCTGACTATCCTTGCAATGACCTCCAGGTACTCAGAGGTGGGCACAGGAGTCCTGGGATAAGTGGGAATCCAATCTGCAGGAATGAAGCTGGGTTAGAACTCTCTCTCTACACCTCCACCCATTCATAGGTTGAGTTTCTAATTCAATGGCCATACAGAAATGAGAAAATATTAAAAGATTTTTAAAAACAAATATTAATTCAAAATATTAAATATTCTTTCCGTTATAGCCAACTTCTCCATTAATGGACATGGGGGTAATTTTAACTTCTGGCATTATCAGATAGGCCGCCTGTTACACATCTCTCCTGATTTCCCTCTTCACTGGCTTCAGTGGAAAGGAAAATCAGGAGGTCAAATATTGGGCGGACCATCTGATATCGCCCGGTTTACACTATTGGCAAAAGTTTCCTTATTGATTTTAGGAACATGGGAGCAGGAGTGACCTTTTCACATCTGTGTTCTTCAGTGGCGCTTTACAGTTGTGGCTATATTTTTTTTCCCACTGGAAAGACTCCCTCTCCTCCCCCACCTCCCCCACATGCAGCCTTTCACCGAGTTACTGAAAATTGTTGTTGTCGAATCCTTTTAAATACACGGGAAGTCGTTTTCACCTCCTGCGATTGGCCGGTAACCTGGGTGGAGCGGATTGTGTAGAACCTGCCATTAAAATCTGGTTCTACAACAGGTGGGCGTTCCACTCCGCCAGGTCACTGCCCAGACACTGACGGTGAAAATTACCCCCTCCCATGGGGTTTGAAAAGTGGACTGTGCAACATTAGTAACAAACGTGGGACGAGGTCCGTATGAAATTCATTTGTTTGTTATTTAAAGAGGGTAACCCGTCTATTTTAAATGGGTTGACACCGGTTTTAAAATAATTCTCTGCTCCAAAAGGTTGAGGACGCTGGGACAATTGGAGCTTTCAAGATTGAGATCGACAGGTTTTTGTTGGGTAAGGGTATCAAGGGATTTGGAGCAAAGGCGGGTAAGTGGAGTTGAGGTACAGATCAGCCATGATCTAATTGAATGGCGGAGCAGGCTCGAGCGGCTGAATGGCCTCCTCCTGTTCCTACGTTCCTAAGTCAAAGGGAGAATTTTGAACATGATTATTATAAATATTGTACAGCGCAATTTCAACCCAGTAGTGCGATCCCAATTTAATTGGGCTGCCATGATCTGACTGCGTTCTAAAATGTGGGGTACCAGAAAATGTCCTATAAACTACTTATCAGACATAGTCCCTCACCGGTTGGCCTTAAGTGTCCCAGGAAGTCAGGTTGCCATCCTGAGCTGCACGGTTACTTTCTTGCTGATGCACGTCCAAACCTGCTTCACAATGATGTGGAAAGTGTCAGTATTGTGGCGGCCTATGAGGATGGGAATAATACATCGTACACTGACAGGACTGTGGATCACATTGCCATTTGTTTTGTGATTAAAAAGCTGAAGCCCCAGTAAAGATCCCTGGGGAAAACCACTTGTTACCTTCTGCCAATCAGAATGCATTCCCTTTATCTCTACACTCTGTCTCCTACCTCCCATCCAATTTTCAACGCATGTCCCAAGTTTACCTCCACTTCCTCGCACTCTCGTTATACCCAATAATCTCTTATCAAATGCCTTCTGGATGTCCATATAGACAACTTCCGTAGATACTCCCAGTCCACCTTGTTAGTGACCTCCTCAAAAAGTTCAACTAGATTAGTCAGACGTGACCTACCCTTCACAAATCCATGTTAATTCTCTCTGATCGGCTCATACTTATTCAAATGCTGAGTCACTCTAACCCTGATGTTAAATTCTAGTAACTTTCCCACAACTGACGTTAAACTGACAATAACGGAATGGACACCAAGCCACAGAGGGGGAGATTAACAACTACAGTAACAATTTTTATTTATATAGTGCGTTTAACATAGAAAAATGTCCCAATATTCTCCACAGAGGTGTAATCGAAAAATGGGTACCGGAGAAGGAGATATTAGGAGGGGTGACCAAAAACTTGGTCAAAGAGTTGGGTTCTAAGGAGGGCCTTAAAGGAGGAGAGGGAAATGGAGTGGCAGAGAGGTCCGAGGAGAGAACTTCAGAGCTTAAAACCTAGGTGGTTGAAGATACGGCCACAATGGTGGGGTGAAGGGAGTGGGGGATTCACAAGAGGCCAGAGTCAGAAAAATGAAGAGTTTGAAGGAGGGAGATAGGGCCGATAGGAAGGGTGAGTGGAAGCATAGTTGAAGAGATGGGTTTTGAGAAGGTTTTTAAAGGTGAAGTGAAAAGTGGGGAGGCGGAGGGCTTTAGGGAGGAAAATCCAGAGCGTGGGGCTGAGGCGTCTGAAGGCTCTGCCTCCAATGATTCGATGAAGGGCCAGAGTCCGTTTTAGAGTCAATATAAGAGGAGAAACCCCTCCCTCATGTTTCACAGATCCAAACAGGCAGTCGAGGGTAGATGGACTGCTGCTATTCATATTTCTGCTTCTCCTTCAGAAGTTCATTGCACCGGCACTTATAGTAGCTGACATTAATGTGCATCAACAGTTGCCAACTCATTTGATGAACCATGAGGTTTTCTCAGCTGTCAACGTAGAAGTTGCCTCTTAGTGGGTCCTTGCATTGCCTTCACTGCCTATCCTCCTCTTACCTGCCCTGTCGTGATTCCCTGTGCAAAATCCCTATTGGCATCTGGAGTCTTTCGTACAGATGACCTGCCCTGACCAGTGCAGCTTTGCCGTTATCCACATGGCTTCAACACCAGTGGTCTTGGCGCAGTTGGGGGAATCTCACAGTTGGACATCTTGCCCTGTCACTTGATACACACGAGGGGACCTGAGATGTTGGAACTTTGTTTCAAGCTGCTGAATGTGACCATGATAACACTGTCCATGATCCACATCCAGAGGCTTCAGATTATAGAGGGACAGATCATTTTGAGTGGATAGTGCAAGAAAGAAATGAACATCGTGAGGTTCTTGCATGCTCCACCAACTGTAAGTGTGAAGGGCTGTTGTCATCGGCAGCCTTCTATATGGATAGTGGTCTTGGATGTGTTACCGATAACCTGTTCAGCTCATTTGCAGCAATGCTTTAAGATAAGTTTTATTAGGTAAATATAACTTGAACAGAAATTGCTCATTTTTTCCCTCACTAGTCATCACTAATTCATCTACAACTAATTAAACATTTTTTTAAAAAATGCACCCGTGTTCAATTATTCATGTTTTCAAAGCTCAGCATGCTGACAATGGTAAATCCATTTACGAGATACACTTTGAGAGCAGAACACATTAATATCTAATTTCATGCAGTACCAGTGTTTCGTAATAGGAACATTTTTGGGTTGAAATCACACTGGGCGACATCAGTAACAAACATGTTAAAGAGCTCACATCAAATTCCTCTATCTGCCATTTAAAAAAAAGTCATAACCCATTTATTTGAGGTAATGAAGGCATTAAAATAACCTTCGTTAAAATGGTGGATAGAAACATTGTGCCTGTTTTTAATATTACACAGCATGATTTCAATCCATTTGCCTCCATTTTGCATTGTTAAAGTACACTGAACATCTTTATTTAAATTTTATATTCTTCTATCTGTCCAGTTCTCCCTCTCTTAGAACCATAAAAGTTCACAGCACAGAAGGAGGCCATTCGGCCCATTGTGTCTGTTCTGGCTCTTTATTTCTGCAATCCAAAGCCAACCCCACTGCCCTGATCTCTCCCCATATCTTCCTCTAGTTCAAATGTTCTTCTGCATTTCCTTTAACAGATGGAGTAATCTCAACCACATCCGGTGGAAAAGCATTCTTCTCCTCCTCTTCTCCTCTGAAGACTATTACAAGTAGCTTAAAGACAGGCAATCTTTTCATTCCGGGACATTGGGCTATCGAGCTACATTGGTCCTGCTTCATTTGCCTTCCCAGACCAGAATGTTTCACTGCCGTCTAGTGCAGCGATGCTCACAGTGTAACCTGGGAGAAACCTGTGGCCTAAATCTCCTCGACGACTTGCTGATCGATGCGCCTCTGATCGACGATGAGTTTGTGACCTCTTTTTGAGAAAGTCTGGGGTACAAACTCCACTTCTGCCCTCGCCGGTTTGATGGCCCGGAAATTGGGCTGGGTGGCGAACGAACCTCGCCCGCCGCTCGTTAGTTTATAAACTCACCCACAAGCTACTCACGGGCTTCTTTCCCGGGCGTCTGTGAGCTGCGACACTGCTGAAAGGACCTCTCTGCCCCCTCAATCAATCAACTTGCAGCATTCTTGACAAGCCGCGCAGTCAGAACCAGGAAATGAAAGCCACAACAGTGAATTCAATTTTAAAATCAGTTAGAGAACATGACATAAAGAGAGGGTAAGAAATATTGAATTAAAAGTCAGAGATAAAAGAGACAGAAAAAGTAAAAAAAAAAATTTTTTTTATTATAAATGTCCAACGACAATTAAAATCAGGAAGGAATGAGTCGCCACATTTTTAAAAGTTAATTTTCAGTGCCAGAGAGGTTGTTTGGCAGCCATTCAGACTTACCATGTCGTTAGACCTGAAAACCCAGCGTACTTTTTTGGCCCGGAGAGATTAGTTTGTTTCCAGTTGGGCAAGAGAGCAACTTTGTGCTGGTCCATTCAATCCAGGCTGCGGGCTTGCCTTCCCACGCAGCTTTCAAACGAGCAGGGCGAATGGTAGAGCAATTTCCGAATTTGCACGTGTGTCTTGAAATGACGGTGAGCACTGTTAGCCTCGTCGTTATTCCATGAGCAATTTCCGGGCCAATATCTTTGTATCGGAGACAGGCGGTCATTTTAAATGTGAGATACTGATAGCTGCTTCTTCAGGCTGCAAAAAATACATATTCGAGTCTGATACGTAAAAGCTCATTTCAAAGGCATTATTCCAAAGAAGCATTGCCTGACACTCTATCTGCTGAGGCGTTGGTCTACTCAATCCAGATGATTGTAAGTTTGACACCTCTGTTAGGTAGAAGGCAGTAAGGCTGGGAACTGACTGAGCATTCTAGAGGAGTAGAATTGAAAAGCAGAGAAGTTACATTAAACTTGTATAGAACCTTGGTTAGACCACATTTGGAGTACGGTGCACCGTTCTGGTCTCCACATGATAAAAAGAATATAGAGGCACTGGAGAAGGTGCATAAAAGATTTATAAGGGTGATTCCAGAACTGAGAGGTATAACTATCAGGAAAGTCTGAACAGGCTGGGGTTGTTTTCTGCAGAAAAGAGAAGGCTGAGGGGTGACCTAATAGAGATCTCTAAAATTATGAAGAGGTTCAATAGGGTAGATGTAGAGAAAATGTTTCCACTTGTGGGGGAATCCAAAACTAGGGGTCATAAATTTAAGATAGTCACTAATAAATACGAAAATGAATTCAAGAGAAACTTCTTTACCCAGAGAGGTGAGAATGTGGAACTTGCTACCACAAGGAGTAGTTGAAGTGAATAGTATCGATGTATATTAAGGAGAAGCTAGATAAGTACATGAGGGAGAAAGGGATGGAAGGATATGCTGATAGGGTGAGATGAAGTAGGGAGGGAGGAGGCTTGTGTGAAGCATAAACACCGACATAGACAAGTTGGGCCAAACGGCCTGTTTCTGTGCTGTAAATTCCATGCAATTCAATGTAATTACTGTAAGTGGCAGCTGTATTATGTGGAAAATCACCATTTTTATTCTTTTGTCCTAGGAATCAAGGAAAGACTTGAGTCAGGTCTGTGAGGGGTGCCATAATTCTTTGTGGCCCATTTTACAGACAGCTCTGTAGTCAGGAGATGCCGATGTGAGCTTAGATTTGGCAGCCTTTACCCAATTCAGGAATCATTCTGAAGTCACCATTGATAGGAGCAGGGCAGGGACTCTGCGGTCCTGCATCATTGAATGTTGGTAGACAATGGGGGCACCATGGTTGATCCTGAATCTGTGCTCATGCAATGTCCATGCATACATATACTGAAAATTGAACCTCAGACCTTCCTGGACTATATAGTTGAGTTCCAGACTGGACAATGAAGTTGCCCCAAGCCATCGGCAAATCAATGATGCAGGAACATTTAAGCAGCAAATGGATGGAGGTTAGTGTTGAACAGACCAACCCATTAGGCGACGCTTACATGAACTCAATTGGCTTTAGGGTTTGGCTGTGTTTGATGGTATGATTCAGTCTTGGCTCAGTACAAGGCTATGGGTTCAAGACCCAATTCAAGAAACTTGAGTACAGAATCCAGTAGTCTTTCAGATGAGATGTTAAACTGAGGCCCTATCTGCTTTCTCAGGTGAATATAAAAGCTCTCACCTGTTCAATGTTTATCCCTCAGCCATGATCACCAAAACACGTTATCTGGTCATTCATCTTATTGCTGTCTGTCGGACCTTGCTTTGCACAGATTGGCTGCTGTGTTTCCCTACTTTACAACAGTGACTACACCTCAAAAGTAATTAATTGGCTGTGAAGCACTTTGTGTTGCTCCGATGTCGTGAAAGGAGCTATATAAATGCAAGTTCGTTCTTTATCATTCAAAATTAAGAATGAAAGACGAACAATACAGTACTTTGCTCTGACAAATTTTCACTCCATTGAATCTCACGCAAGCTAGGTTTTGAAAACTTTAACACACTAAACGTTCCCCAGTCTGTTTCAAGCAGGTTTCTCTTGACATTTAGAGCTCTGCAGGTGACCACATTTAAAATGTCATCCTTTTCCTGTGAACTGTGAAAATACTTTGGATGAATAAAAATGATTTTTTTTCAAAGCAAAATACAACAAAGTCTGCGATGAAGCTAACGGATGTGAATGAGGGATGTAGTAAACATTTGATTTTTATAGTTGTCTGTGCACTGAACGGGGTTATGCAAGTTTAATCACATCTAGTTCATTGTATTTTTGATATCAAAGCCGCCATATTCCTCGTTGGACTACAAAGTCTTGGTTTTAAATTATGCATAGGATATATTTACACAACATGTTCTTTGAATGTAGCTCACTACACCTCAGATATTCAGGGCACGTTTTTTTTTTCTTGTTTAACATCGTTGATGATATTATTTTCAGTCGCGAGTGAGACTCACTGATTTCGGTTTAAAAATGTAGCCAATTCTTTGATATAATTGACTCCGGAAAACAAAAACTAAAACTTCGAGTCTAATGACATCTCTGAAATATCTCTAAAGTGTTTCAGTTACTTTTGATGTGCAGTGACTGTTATTATGTAGATAAAACATGGCAGCCATTTTGCACACTGTAAGATCCCACATACAGCAAAGAGGTACAAACATACGAACATATGAATTAAGAACAGGAGTAGGCCATTCGGCCCCTCGAGCTGCTCTGCCATTTGATAAGATCGTGGCTGATCTGATTGTGACCTCAACCCTACTTTCCCGTCTACCTACTATAACCTTTGACTCCCTTGTTAATCAGGAATCTATCTAACTCAGCCTTAAAAATATTCAATGACTCTGCCTCCATCGCTCTCTGGGGAAGGGAGTTCCACAGACTCACGACCCTCTAAGAGAAAAAATTTCTCCTCATCTCCGTCTTAAATGGGAGACCCCTTGCTTTTAAACTGTGGCCCCTAGTTCTTGTCTCTCCCACAAGGGGAAACATCCTCTTAGCATCTACCCCTTCAAGTCCCCTTCAGGATTTTATATGTTTCACCTCTCATTCTTCTAAACTCCAGTGTATACAGGCCCAACTTGTCCAACCTTTCCTCATAAGATAACCCCCTCATCCCAGATGAATGACCAATTAATCTGCTATTGGTTATGAGGGAGGAATATTGACCAGGATACTGGGGGAACTCCCTGCTCTTTACTGAATCGTGCCATGGGATTTTTTTAATGCCTATCTGAACCACCAGATAGGACCTCAATTTAATGTCTCAGCCAAAGGACAGCACCTCCAAAAATATTGCAGCCTGTCGGCCCTGCACTGAAGTCTCAACAAAGAATCTATGCTCAAGTCCTAGAGTTAGGCTTCAACTCACAAATTTGTGACTCGGAGGTAAGTTTGCGACCAATCGAGTTGTGCTAACATTGCATGATCGAATGAATAAATAGAAGGTTAGCGATTTATTGCTTTAAGACAAAAAGCATGAGGTAAAGAACACTAAATACCTCCACGTGTAATTATTCTCTTCCTACTGACAGTGAGAGTGAAGACTTTACTTGTGTGCGATAAAGGATGTACTTGGGCTTCAGCTTGGAAGGCCCAAAGTCTGGATTTTTTGAAGCCTGAAGCCAAGGCCACGCTCAGAGTTGTCAACATTGGACAAATCCCATGTGTGAGGAATTCAGTCACAAACAATATACAGCAGACGTCACCTCCCACCAAAAATATATACATGTTACAATTGGCAAGTTGTACCCTTCATACAAACTACAGGGCGTCCCTAGTTCTGATAGGCTAATCTGTCTGATATGACTCAATCATTTTCCTCAGTTGCGATTTGAGCAGTTGAGTCACATCTCCGGTAAGAAAGAAAGATTTGTATTTATATAGCGCCTTTCACAACCTCAGGACGTCCCAAAACGCTTTACAGCCAATTAAGATTTTTTTTTTGCAGCGTAATCACTGTTGTAATGTAGGAAACGCGGCAGCGAATTTGCGCACAGCAAGATCCCACAAACAGCAATGTGATAATGAGCAGATATTCTATTTTAGTGATGTTGGTTAAGGGATAAATATCGGCCAGGACACTATGGGAAGAAGTGCTGTCAGCCAATCAACAATCAGAAATTGCTTGGAAGAGTACTTAGTTGTTGGTTGGGGCGGAGATGACATCATATTAACGGTAAGGGGTTTAAGAGATAACGTATTCATGGTCAGTGTGATCTCCTGGACTGGTTTTGATCGCCTGAGGGGGTCGGCAAGGAATATTCCAGATCCCCTCCCCCCCCCCCACCCCCCCCACTCCTCCCCTTTTTGGCCCTGTATTTTTTTTTGCTTATCTCAGTCGACTACATGGCTGTGGTGTTGGTGGGGTGGGCTGCAGGAGGGAGGGGAAGTAGGAAGGAAGTGTCTGGTCATGGCATCATGTGTGGGGCGGGCTCAATGGACCAGCTGGTCTTTTCCTGCCTGTCGTTTTGGTATGTTGAAGAGATGGTTTCACATTGGCACAAATGGACACCGAGCAACGAAAGCAGCTCCACCGAAAAAGTTAAGCCTTTCAAAGTTAACGAAAAAACTCTGCCTGCCTGCTGTGCCACTATTCATATTTTAATGATTGAAAAGAGTTAATTGTTTTGTCAGCTTTTTGCAATCAATTATATAATCACACTGATGGTGGGAGGCTGGTGAGTAAGGTGTGGGGGTCTGCCTTTTTTGACTTCACAATCATGTGACGAGGCTGTCAAACTGTTTGCATTGCTGTTAAAATCGAGCCCATTTTGTGTCTTTCAGCGCCATGTAAATGTGCATTAATCGATGACATATTAAAAAATCTTACACGCCTCCTGTTTACAAAACCTTCCTTCCTGTTGTTATGGGTTGGTCACACTTTGTGTGACAACATTTTGGCGTTATAAATTCCTACGGTCACATTAATAATGGAACCTGCCTATGTAAACGCGTGACACTGTAATGACACACTCCCAGCAGGGGTGGCCCTGTAGCACCTCAGTTTTACATTTCTCATCTCTCCAGCCTCCACTGCACAGAAAGGGATAGATTTTGACTTTGTGCTTAAAACCTACTTCTTTGACCAAGCATTTGATCACCTGTCCTAATGTCTCCTTCTTTGGTTCGGTGTCAAATTTTGTCTGATTACAGTCCTGGTGAAGCGCCTTGGGACGTTTTACTACGTTAAAGGCACTATATAAATGCAAGTTGCTGTTATTCTGTTTCGGGGTAAGAATAATGTGTCCTCGTTTTATAGCGGAATTCATGATTCGCATGTTTCAAGTGTATTCCCATCACGAAATGCATTTTGGGATGTGTTTATACTGCAACCTTAGCATGACTGTGAACAGCGACTATAACCCAGAGTCTGGAGGGTATGACAATCCTGGGGAAGACAATCTCACAGTTTCACAACCTGACATCGCATGGAGAGCTTGTTTAAATCTATTGACCCGGCCGAATCTCCTCCCACACTCTCTGAACATTGAATAGGCAGCAACACATGAACAGAACTCGTTCTTAGCCAGGAAGATTAGAATTGGAGCCAGGCAGTATAAATATGGTGGTCGCACTCTTACTTCTGAGTCTGTAGGTTCAAGCATGTAATCTAGGCTGACATTTCAGTCCAATACTGCATTGCTGAAGGTGCCTCCCTCGGATGAGATGCTAAACCGAGATCCCATCTGCCTGTTCCGGTGGATGTAAAAGATCCCATGGCAATTTTGCAGAGAAGAGCAGGGGAGTTCTCCTGGCATCCTGGACAAAGTTTATCCCTCAACTAACATTGCTAAAAACAGATTAACTGGTCACTGGTCAATTACTGTTTGTGACGCCTTGCAATTCATGAATTGGCTGCTGTGGTTGCTTACATAACAATAGTGACTACATTTCAACCGTAATTCATTGGCTGTGAAGCACTTTGACACATCCTGGGGATGTGAAAGACACTATGAGAATGCAAGTCTTTCTTTTTCATTTCATTGTGAGGCTGGACCTATCGGTACCATTAGCTACTGTATAAATGCACCATAAAATTGTGTGAACAGCCTGTAGATTAGACCTGGTGTAATCCCAATGATAAATTGCAAACATGTCTTTCATTCATGTGTAAGAGCGTCAAGTCTCGTTCACCCATCACCCTTGTGCTCGCTGACCTACATTGGTTCCCGGTCTGGCAACGTCTCGATTTTAAAACTCTCACCCCTGTGTTCAAATCCCTCCATGGCCTCGCCCCCTCCCTATCTCCGTGACCTCCTCCAGCCTCCAGCCTTCGAGATCTCTGCGCTCCTCCAATTCTGGCCTCTTGGGCGTTCTTGATTTTCATCGCTCCACCATTGGCGGCCGTGCCTTCAGCTGCCTGGGCCCTAAGCTCTGGAATTCCCTCCCTAAACCTCTCTGCCTCTCTCTCCTTTAAGACGCTCCTTAAAACCTACCTCTTTGACCAAGCTTTTGGTCACCTGTCCTAATATCTCCTTATGTGGCCCGGTGTCAAATTTTCTTTGGTAACGCTCCTGTGAAGCGCCTTGGGACGTTTTACTATGTTAAAGGCGCTATATAAATGCAAGTTGTTGTTGTTACGATCATGTTTGTGAATGAGCCTGTCTCAGCATCAGTAGTATGTGGTGATGGGTCTAATTATTATGCATCCATTGTATACTCCCGACCAGTGATGGAAATAGAAATATTATTCATGTGGTGAAAAAGCACTTCACAGGAATAAATGGAACATGCAGGCAGATGATTAAGGAATATAAAAATACTTTATGACGACCTCACCTCAAAATGATGAGAAAAGCAGCCAGTGGATCACCATCTTAGTGAAGTTATTATGGAATATTATCCATAGTACCCAGTGTCCCACCATGGAAAACATTCCATATGTGTCACGGAAGGGTTTATGAAATCAGAAATTCATTAGCCATTTCTTACTGTAGTGAATTTATCAAGGTGCAGTGTGCCAGTGCTGGGAATGGAATATTCTTTATTTTTAAAAAATTTTGTACCCAGAACACCACTAGGTTGGGTAGTCGATTAGAGCTCTCTCTACGCTACTCCAACAAAGTGTCTCAATCCTCCTCCCTCAACACAGAAGTGTACTTCCACCGCATTGGTGTGACATTTCCATTTTCTGCACTAGCCCACCTTGTGCTGAATTCAAGGAAGGTTTTGTCCATTAGGAGCTGGGTTGAGACTCCTGAGATGACCATAAAGAGACTGTCATTGTAAAACATTCTGTAGACCCAACGGTCTACATTTTGTAGACTGAAAGTTCAACTGACTAACCCAGAGAAGACCTAAGTGAGGTTATTATACACTGACTTAATTGACATTAAATTAGTTAGTTACCATAGTCAGGAGGCTGAAGTCTCTCCCTCTAGAATATTCTGAGCTACAGTCATACTGGGGAGCATTGACTATTCTGGACGTGTATTAAACCACATTTGGGGTCTGAACTGGCTTGGAATGGTTTATCTTAGATCTGTTCATTTAAGGACGTTTTAGAATAAATGTTTACACGATCTGTGCTGGCTTTGGCTGGGTCAATTTGCTGGAATTTTCCAGGGTTGGTCGCGATATAACTTTGCATCTAACTTTTTGTGTTTAGAATTTAGCTCCAGATACGAGAGATAGACGTGCAGTGCAGTAGAAGCTCTCTCCTGAGCTGGGGGATTCCTGGTAGAGGAGAGTTGAGACACTTTGTTGGGTTAGTGTAGATGGAGCTTGGCCCTCGATCACTCACTTTTCCTGTAAAAGACAACTTTAATAAATACACAGCTTATGATTAAAAAGGTCTGACTATTCTATACAGCTGGTACGATTTGTTTTTGTTGCTAAAGCTGATAAAGAATCAATAAAGATTTGCATTTATATAGCACCTTATCACTTCTCTCAGAAACATCACAAAGGGCTTCACGTACATGAATTGCTTTGAGTTTCAGTGCCTGTTGTTGTGTATGTAAATGTAATAGCCATTTTGCTCACGGTGAGATCACGCAAACAGCAAAGGCTCATTAACCTATTTTTGTTGATGTTGGTGACAAGAAGAAGAAAGAAAGACTTGCATTTATATATCACCTTTCACAACCTCAGGACGCCCCAAAGCGCTTACAGCCAACGAAGTACTTTTAAAGTGTAGTCACTGTTGTAACGTGGGAAATGCAGCAGCCAATTTGCGCACAGCAAGATCCCACAATGTGATTCTGACCAGATCGTCTGTTTTAGTGATGTTGGTTGAGGGATAAATATTGGTCAGGATACCGTGGAGAGCTCCTCTGCTCTTCTTCGAAATAGTTCCATGCGATCTTTTACATCCACCTGAGAGGGTAGACGGGGCCTCGGCTTAATGTCTCATCTGAAAGACGGCACCTGCAACAGCGCAGCACTCTCTCAGCACTGCACTGAAGTGGGACTTGGACTCATGGACCTTCTGAATCAGAGGCGAGGGTGCTACCACTGACCCGCGGTTGACACCTACGGGAGAAATGTTGGCCCGAGCTTTTGAGCGCTTCTTCAAATAATACCATGGGATCATTAATGTCCACCAGAATGGGGAGGCAAGGTTTTAATTTGAGTTTTCATCTAAAGGATGCTACCTCCAACAATGCAGCACTCACTCTGTACTGCACTGAAGAGTCAGCCGAGTTTATATGCTCAAGTCCTGGCATTGGGCCTGAACCCAGAACCTTGTGCTATCAGCTGAGTGAAGACACTGGAAGAAATTAATAGGCTATTTTCCCTCAATTCCTACACTTTATCGAGACTTGAAGCCAAAGCAAACTAACCCCAGTGTTAGAAGCTGTAACACTGAGCCAAATAATGGATTCAATTTTCTTCAATAGCAATTCATTTAATTTTCCATTACAGCTAAAATTCGCACCGTGAAATGTATTGCATGCACTTTATTTTTCAAGGCCAAGAGCAATCAGGAAGAATTAATCACAATGCACCCGAATTTTAATTTCTAATTGTGCTTGCGATGAACACCCTCTGTACTGTACGTCTCTCTGACAAATCTGCATCCAACGCATGCATTGTGATGTTTTCGCTCCTACCTCCACGCAGGTGATACACTAGCACAACAACAAAAAAAAAATGGATTTAGGGAACAGAGGCAAGATGTTCCCATGAGACAAATTAAAATGATTCTTTGTGTGGCTCTCGTTTGCGCATAGATTGACTGTTTAATCATTCTCTGTCGCTCCCCAGAGATCTGGCATTAATGTTTGACATTATGCACCAATGATTTCCAGTACTGGCTGGCATTTCTTTTTACGCTTTGATAATTTGCCTTAAATCAGAAGTGGGGAAAGAATTACAAAGGATCCCTTGTGCTCTTTTTTTTTTGTGCTTTCTGATATAGATTATGCAGCGCATCGGGAAGCTGCCTCATCTTAAATCTTGGCGGTCTACGCAGTGAGACATTCATCGAAGTCATAGGTCATCCCAATCATAGAGTAAATAAAGCGAATGTATCTGCCAAATGAAAGACATCTAGGCTGGGCCCTGGTGGAGGGCACCATCAATCATACAGCGTCTCTCATTTTATGCCATTTAAGCTTGTTCACTGTTGTGAAATTACTGCATAACTGTCACTCTGCGTGTCTGAGGGAGAAGCTTTACCAGGGATAAAAAGGCAGGACAGATTTTTCAAAATATTTTCAAAGCTTCCTTCAGCCTGTAATCACTGAAGGATGACTTAAAAACAAGCAGATGCCCACTAGCAAAAAAAAAATGAACTCTCAGCTCGTCTTTCTTCCTCCCTCTTTCTCTTGCCAGAGTCAGAGGGCCACCTTGATCCAAATGGAAATCCCAGGTCAGTGGCGATGACGGACTCTGTCTCCGCAAGGTCGACCAATTGTCCAGGTCGCCAATGTCGGGTCACGTGGGAATGTTCTTGTGCATCTCATTTCAAAATAAAATTAAGTTCACCTCTTGGGGTCGCCAACTCTGGATGGAATTCCTGAAGGTGTCATCACATGACCGCCAATTGCCCCCTCCCCCACACTCCCGTCATTGGTCACCCGATACATCCATCCTCGCGGTGTCCCACCTTCCCACGGCCAATCGGAAAGCGAATAGACTCTTTGTTACCCGATTGGATGATTTTTGACTGTCAGTCAAACGGCCTTCACTCCCATCTCAGATTTTTTTTATAACTAATGACCAAAATGTTGAAAGATTTTTTTTGTTTAAAAAACACAATTTTTTTTAATGCCCCTATGGTTTTTCTCCTGGGTTTTGCTCGCAGCAGTGTCCTGGAGATTCGTCTTTCATTCCTGGAGATTCCAGGACAATCCTGGAGTGGATGGCGACCTTATTCAGCTCCGTTGCAGTTGCACCAAAAACCAAATTGACAGTCCGTGAGATATGGATGCCTGCAAAGTTCAATTTGCAAATTCTGGATTTTAGTTTTGCCAGTATGTAAGTAATCCAGAGGGAGCCAGGCTGCCTCAGTGTAAAATTCTTCTCACAGGTGCTAATAGGAGGCTTGTATTTTTTCAGTGATTGAAAGAGAAAAAAAATCTCTAAACATTGGGAGAATCCACTTAGCCTTGTTATTGGCACCAGGTGAAATCAATTGGAGACAGGTATTAAGATTGCAATAAGGACTTAATCCAAAAGGGTGGAATATAGGGCAATGAGTCTGTGGAATTGCTGAGCAAATCCTGTTTGCTTTACCACAGCCATGGAGATGAGGGCACCTGTCAGCTTGGTTCAGTTGGTAGCATTTTCACCTCTGAGTCAGACAATTGTGTGTTAAAGCCCCACTTCACGAGTTAAGCGCACAGTCTGAGCTAATAGTCCAGTGCAGGATTGAAGAATGGCTGCCTCTTTGGAAGGTGAGGTCCTTTGGATGTAATATTAAACCAAACTCCCAATATCCTGGTTAAAGATCCCACCTCGCTGTTTAAAGGAGTCCTGCACAATATTGCACTTTTAAATCCACGCTGCTAAAAACAGGCTGTTTAGCACATTGTGGGATCTTGCTGAGTACAAAAAAAAGCTGCTGTGGTCTATCAATCAATCTGTTGCATTGTATCTGTGAAATGCTTTGTGACGATTGCTTGGGAGTAGGATATAGAGAAGGAGAAAAGGCCATTCGGCCCTTGAAAAATACTTGACCCATTTGGAAATGAGCTAGGAGTTTCATTTACAGTCATTGCTAGTCACCTTTCTTCCATCTACACTTTGAAGCCACACTCGATCCCTTGTACTACAGGGCCAGTAATGTGATGTTCAGTGCCCACGGGGCTGTTGTATGCAAAGTCCAGGTTCATTAAGGCTCCCAAAGAACATGGCATTAAGCGCAATGATGCAGTGAGAGCAACAACAACAACTTGCATTTATATAGCACCTTTAACGTAGTAAAACGTCCCAAGGCGCTTCACAGGAGAATTATCAGACAAAATTTGACACCAAGCCACACAAAGAGATATTAGGACAGGTGACCAAATGTTTGGTCAAAGGGGCAGGTTTTAAGGAGTAAGTCAAAGGAGGAGAGAGAGAGGTCGCGAGGCGGAGAGGTTTAGGGAGGGAATTCCAGAGCTTAGGGCCGAGACGACTGAAAGCACGGCCGGTAATGGTGGAGCGAAGGAAATCGGGGATGCACAAGAGGCTAGAATTGGAGGAACGCAGTGTTCTCGCAGGGCTGTAGGAGGTTTCAGAGCTAGGGAGGGGCGAGGCCATGGAGGGATTTGAACACAAGGATGAGTATTTTAAAATTAAGGCATTGCCGAGCACTTGAACAGCACGCTGATTGCTCAACACCCATTTCAAACAGGCCACCCAAGGAGGGCTGGTTGGCACATTGGTTTCCCTCTATTAAAGTCAACTCAAATTTAGCAATTTTTCTTTTTCTGAAAGAAATGATGAAGAGGTGTCTAAACGCAAGCCGTTCTTTCTATTCTCTACCAGGCTCTCTCCAACGTGGCTGGAGTCTTGAGCCTTATTTGTCTTGACTCTTCATCTGATGCAATGGTTGTGGTGCTATTCCATTGCGAACCTGCTCCCAGCCCTACTGTCCTTAGTAAGTTCACTTTTGCACAGATAGTCCAGGTTCTCTCCCACGTCATGGTCACTGCCCATTGTACCCCAGCTGAGATGGTGGAAAACCAAGGGGGTGGCTTTGCTATTCTGCGAGCCTACCTTCTTCAATCAGCTAGTTGGTAGAATTCTGTACGGTACTTTAAGGAATAAAGCACGCTGGCCTAAAAATGGCCCAGCACCAAACGGGAAACTGTTGCGCCGAGACTGATGGGCAAGAAGGCCACGCGAAATTGGTCCTCTCGGGTCATGAGGATGCAACGGCAGGCTGGAGACGCCAGCCGGACCCCAGGAGGCAGTGTGCTGGTAGCGTAGAAGATGAAGATCGGTCGGCAGGAACACTGGCAACGGAGCAACGCTGAGTCCAGGGTGGGGGGAGGGAGATTGGGAGGGGGGTCGCGGGGGGGGGGGGGGGGAAGGGGATCGGAAATGGCTGGCAGCGGCCCATAGTTTTATTGTGGAGCCCGAAAGGTGCACTCCTGCTCCCATTTAATGGAGACACATGGGGGCAGGGTGGAAGGAGGATATTAGGGATGGGAGCGGCCTTGTTTGGAGTATGAACACCATAGACCAGTTGGGCTGAATGGCCTGTTTCTGTGCGGTAGATTCTATGTAACATTAAAGCTTATTACACAGCACGACTCCAACCCATTATGGACATCTGCCACTGTTTCCCACTTCCATTGTGACCAGGCAATGTGCTTATCAAGATGACTCAGATTTCTAAGCTAGAGATTTGTGACTAAAAAGCAAGGAGGTGAATGTTTTTTTTGTTTCAGCATAAATGCAGATGACAGCACCAGGGGAATTCTACGAGGAGGTGTTACTGAATCTGGCCATGCGAGGGAGATGAATTAATACACAGAGATGAAGCAAAGCTTGCAGAGCCAATGTCTTTATTACTCCCTCAATGTTGATTTAACTCCCTCATACAAATGAACACAACATTGCCCCTCTGATTTCTCAATGATGTCACCTGCATCCAGTGCTTAAACAAAAGTACACACACACCAAAAAAAATTGATTTCCCCTGGTGCATGGTTTCCAAATTCTCATCCTTGTTTACAGATCCTCCCCTTCTGCAATCTCTCCTGGCCCTAAATCCCCAATTTGTACAGTTCTGATACAGGTCTCTGTATGTGCCCCCTCCTTCTCCTCCATCATCGCTGTCAGAACCTTCAGCTATCTCAACCCTCACCCCTTCTCAAATCTCATCTACCCAAGGAGCAGGGAGCCGCAGTCTTTGTAGGCCTCGGCTGAGATAGAGGCCTATAAAGGTAGGTTCATGGGGACCAAATTTGAAAGTCAGCTGGTCTCCACCAGGCCTCCTCCCTCCATTATCAGACATTGGGCCTTACCACCTGGTATCAGGTGAAACCTAACTGCTTCTCATGTTACTTTCCCAAACTTTTCTCCCTTCTCCTGTGTGGTTCCAGCTCCCAGTTTGTGAGGCTCCTTGGAATGTTTTTGCTGTTATGGGTTATCAGCGCAAATCGTTGTCATTATTGATGATTTTCTGGTGGTTTAGTGTGGAATGGCGCCACACATACTCGAAGGTTCCAATTCAGCCCCCTAACTCTGCACGGTGAAATGGCCATGTTCACACTCAGGGCTGGGTTCTCCTGCTTGGAGCAGAGTAGCGACTCTGACCCCGCTGCAACTCTGCCCGCAGAGCTTTGTCGGTAGTGTCAGCTTGGCTCGGTTGGTAACTTTCTCAGTTCTAAGTCTAAGGTTGTGGGTTCAAACCCCACTCCAGGACTTTAGCCCATAATCTAGGGCGGCCACCCCAGTAGAGTACTGAGGGAGTGCTGCATTGTCAGCGATGCTGTCCTTCAGATGAGATCTTAAGCCAAGCCCCGTCTGTTTATTTTGGTGGTTCACATGGATGTTAAAGATCCCATGGCACAATTTGAAGAAGAGCAGGGAGTTCTCCCAATGACATGGCCAATATTTCTCCTTCAACTTAATTATCTGGTCAGTCATCTCATTGTTTTCGTGGGATCTTGCTGTGCACAGAATGGCTGCTTTGTTTACCCACATAGCAACAATAACTGGGTAACGTAATTCCTTTGGGGTGTTTTTGAGAGATGTGAAAAGGTGCTATCTCAATTCAATTCTTTCTTCTTAGAATAGCAAAGGGCTGCATCTTTAAGACAAGAAAAAAACAATTAAAAATAAAGGAGAGATTAATAATGAACTCTGCCTCTTCATGTTAGAAAGAAAGACCTGCATTTATGGAGCGCCTTTCATGACCTCAGGGACGTACCAAAGCCAATTAAGTGCTTTTGAAGTGTAGTCACTGTTGTAATGTAGGAAACACGGCAGCCAATTTGCGCACAGCAAGATCCCACAAACAGAAATGAGATAATGACCAGATAATCTGTTCTTAGTGATGTTGCTTCAGGGATAAATATTGACCACGACTACTGCAATACATATAATAGTTAATGATGAGAATCTTTTGGGACGAGGGGCTAATTGTCTTCAACTTCCTCTGAAGATTGATCATAAAAAAAAAAGAAAGTAACATGAAATCAGAAGTGCATCTTATCCCGGCGCGGCATAAAACTGCATAATTGATGCTAGTGACTCCAATTCATTTTTCCACGTGAATATTCCTTCATGACTGCACAGAAAGCATGAGAAAATCTCAACACAAAAAAATCTCTCAATGACCCTGGAATAATTTAGCAACACCCAGCCAGGACTTTTGGTGCGCTGTCTTACGCAGTGGCCAGTTTAGAATCATCTTCGACCGTTTTTTGCAGAAGTGTTTCGTCACGATGGTCCAGCCATCACGGTGTGGGACAGGCTTGATGGACCAGCTGGTCTTTTCCTGCCCGTCAATTTTGTATGTTTAGAACCACGATCTAGGAAAAACCAACTAATCCAAAATGTAATCGAGTGGCTGCTCGTAATCATATCTGTAGTTTCTCCCTCATGCTCCTACGTGTGCCTATGTGTGTCAGTGAGAGTTACAGAGAGAGAGAGAGAGAGAGAGAAAGAGGAAGGGGATGCAACGACAGTTTGACAGTTTGTTTTAAAAAAGATTTCTTTGAGCATTTTTGCTTATTAGTCATAAAAATAGTAGGCACGGGATAAAAGGCTGTTGGCCTGGCCGTGAAGAATCATCCGTTCAAGTAATGAAGAATCTATTCACTTTTCAATTGGTGTAGGAACAATTGGTGCACCATGAGGATGGACATGTTGGGCGACCAATGGCGGGAGTGTGGGGGCGGTTGGCGGCGAGCGGTCATGTGATGAAACCTCCAGGAATACGTCCAACCAGAGTTGGCAACCCTAGTCTAATGCTCTGTCACTTCTACGGTCGATCTGTAGCCTACAGGACAATCTGCTTGTGGAGATCAGTTCCAAAACTTAATCCAACTCGGGTTGGAAGTTGTAACCTTTTCCCTGCTCACCCCGTCAAGGTTTCCATCTCCCTGGTGTCAGAGCTAATAAGCTCGACAGACTCGGAGCTGCTTTTGTTTACAAGATGATAAAAGGATTTTTCCCAGACTGAAACAGATACTCAAGGGATTGTCTGACTTTTGGTATCTGGCACCCAAAGCATAGAAAAGCAAAGCTTTTTTATTATTGGACAGTATCTTTGTGACGGTTACAGAGCGTGTACTGAGATTCCTAGTGGCACAATCTGTGGGGAGAGCAGCCAAATTACATCAGTTTATTGATTTCACTGGGCAGATCATTCCTTACAGTGCCTGAGCATAAGATGGGGTGGAACAAGTTAGCGCAAATATGGACACAAGCTGTTCATGGATTTCCATCTGTAAAATTAATGGACGTAAAGTTTTGAGTAGCTTCTACCCACCAAGCTCTTATACCTGGGGAAGATTTGCCTCCCTATGTTTAGCCACGTGGTACAGACGATGTAGAATGTGGTTCAGTTACAAAAGTGCTACCACTAAGCCGAGAGCATAGTCGTCACAAAATGTTGTTCCTGTCTTCATGATTTGCTTGTTCAAGAGGCGTCAGGAGGGTCTTAAATGTTATAATACTGACATTTTTTCAAGGGCAGTTGGGAAAGGGAATTAACATGTGACGGTGCTGATGGGGAGGCAAATGATCGAATAATCTAGATGGACTCTTGATGGAGTGGGCTTGATGAGCCAAATGACTTTGCTTGCTCTGGGCTTTGTTAAGTTATTTTGCAATAGTCACTGAGATATTTTGTAATTTTCAGGGTATAAATTTGGATTGGTCTAGCAGAGATACGATAGGTCAAATGGCCTCCTTCTGCAGTGTAAACACTTATGAACAGAAGCTTTGTAATGTTGACCTCAATCTTAGGCAGAGGTCCTGGATTTTTTTGGGTGGTATTTTGATAGGTGGACTTCTATATGAGTATCTATGGTGCGCTGCGTTCATCCCTGAACATGTAGGAAGGAACGAATGGGCATTGCCTCACTGAATTATCCCTCGTTACATAAATCCAACACCAGCCACTGCCGAGACAGTTGTTGGGCCTAACCTGGTTAGAAATGGCAGCGTCTACTTCTTTTAGGCTAGTGGAATGACTTGGTTAAGTCATTACAGGTTAGTGTGCAAAATTAAGTCACATGGGATTGGGGGGAATATACTGGCATGGATTGAAAATTGGTTAACAGACAGGAAACGGAGAGTAGGAATAAATGGGTCTTTTTCGGGGTGGCAGGCAGTGACTGGTGGGGTACCGCAGGGATCAGTGCTTGGGCCCCAGCCAATCACAATATATATCAATGATTTGGATGAGGGAACCAAATGTAATATTTCCAAGTTTGCTGACGACACAAAACTAGGTGGGATTGTGAGTTGTGAGGAGGATGCAAAGAGGCTTCAAGGCGATTTAGGCAAGTTGAGTGAGTGGGCAAATACATGGCAGATGCAGAATAATGTGGATAAATGTGAAGTTATCCACTTTGGAAGGAAAAACAGATAGGCAGAGTATTATTTAAATGGTGATCGATTGGAGAATGTTGATGTACAAAGGGACCTGGGTGTCCTTGTACACCAGTCACTGAAAGCAAACATGCAGGTGTAGCAAGCAGTTAGGAAGGCGCATTGTATGTTGGCCTTCATTGCAAGAGGATTTGAGTACAGGAGCAAGGATGTCTTACTGCAGTTATACAGGGCCTTGGTGAGACCACACCTCGAGTACTGTGTGAAGAAAGGATATACTTGCTATAGAGGGAGTGCAGCGAAGGTTCACCAGACTGATTCCTGGGATGGCAGGACTGTCGTATGAGGAGTGATTGGGTCGACTTGTCCTGTATTCAATTGAGTTTAGAAGAATGAGAGGGGATCTCATTGAAACATATAAAATTCTGACAGGGCTAGACAGACTGGATGCAGGGAGGATGTTTCCCCTGGCTGGGGGGTCCAGAACGAGGGGTCACAGTCTCCGGATACGGGGTAGGACATTTAGGACTGAGATGAGGAGAAATTTCTTCACTCAGAGGGTGGTGAACCTGTGGAATTCTCTACTACAGAAGGCTGTGGAGGCCAAGTCACTGAATATATTTAAGAAGGAGCTGGATAGATTTCTAGACACAAAAGGCATCAAGGGGTATGGGGAGAGAGCGGGAATATGGTATTGAGATAGAGGATCAGCCATGATCATATTGAATGGCGGAGCAGGCTCGAAGGGCCGAATGGCCTACTCCTGCTCCTATTTTCCATGTTTCTATGTTAAGTTACGGTTTTGATGTTGTCATTGATTTTTGTTGGGTGCCAGCACCCTCATTTTGGCATCATAACCCAAAAGTGACACCATACTTGGTGGTACAACCTAAGTTACAGTGTGAATTCAAAATAGATCACAAGATCGGTTCAGATAAATCTATTCAGCTCATTATATCTCATCCTTCCAGAATACCAACCCGACTGGCTTCCCATCACAGCATCTAGCTGGTTCATAAAGGAGTCTAGAACCTTGGCTTTACCCACCCTTCCTGTACATGTTGATCACCTTCTGGGTAAAGAATTGCTTCCTCTTTTTGAAAGAGAAAACCCAGTATAAATATTTAACAATTACTTGCAGTGAGTCCTTCCTTATGCTTTGCTTGTTATCCATTCGATTATTTCCCATTGACTCCACTCTTGTCCAGCAGAAAAGTTCTATTTGAAAATTTTTTAAACGTGACTACCTCTATGCCCAGATTGCACACGTTACCACGTGTTACAACACAACTTACATAAGGCACATTTTGCGTCCTCTTAGACAAGACAGCCTGACGGCTATCTTTACAGCAGAAGATAAAAGAATATGGGATCTCAGTGTTGCAAATGTAGTCAGTCACAGTTTGCTTAAATTGGGACTGAATTTCCCTATCAATCATTTTCCTTCATTGGCCCTGGGTTTTTCTCTGTTTGTTTTTTGCCTCTCCCAGGAGATCACATGGCTACAGGAGGTGGGGGTGGGAGTAGGAAGTGTTTAGTCACGATAAACCGGCCATCATGAGTGTGGGGCAGGCTTGATGGACCAGCTAGTCTTTTCCTGCCTGTCAATTTTGAACGTTCATGTGTTTGTATGTTCGTACACTACAAGTAATGCCTTGGGATGACAGCACATTCAATCCACATCCCTTACATTTGAGAAGTCAGTAATGGTGTCACTACGATACAGGCTCTGGTTTGAGTGATGGCATCAGGAGACTCAAGTTATAATCCCTTTTCCATGCCATTTCCTGGTCTGGGGACATGACATTTTACGCACTTGTAGATCTCCACTCATTGGCGTGTAATGGCTGGTTAAATTTTAATGTCCAAGCAGTGAAAATTCTGAATGATAAGAAATGACGTGCTCCACCAATAAGTCCTCCCAGTTGTGCGTCACTATGATTGACAGCTAAACTTACCAATCTAATGCAGTCCAAAGGGGAGTACCTTTATTTAGCAATAACTTTCTTAAGCAATACTGATACTTTCATTCATCAGAACTTTAGAATACAATGGTCCTTGCCATTTTGCGAGCATTATTGTTTGTCCAATGAAAATAGTGGAGGAATCACTGCTTTAATCTACAGCACATGCTGTGTACTTGTATTTCAAACTAAATGTTATTTTCCCAACAGGAATTGGTTGTTCGTGTATCTCGGTGAAGTTTATGACCAATTACCTTCTGAGGTGTCTGATTATATATCTAAAATAGATAAAATTGCACTAAGACACAACGGGGGCTGATGGGATGCAATGGAGTCACACTGTGTATTTTATTAAAATAAGAAATTCTGCTCACCCAATTCATTTTTTTTTTAATAGACAGCATCCTCCTTTCTTCTTAAAGAGGAAAAGACGATGCTGTCTCCCCATGCTGTGCGCCATCTCCAACTGAGAAGGTGGCCTTTGTGTCAGTGCTGTTTTCAACTGGGTGGCTGGTTTACAACAGCAATGCAGATTGACTCACCATCCAAACATCTCAAGAAATTCTGTTTTCTTTTCCCTCTCTTTTTCGGCCGACTGCTCTCTCTTGCTGAGACACGGATCCCTTTTTGCCGACAGCCCTGACGTTCCCTGGCAAGTGCCCATTCTTCATGAGTGAACCCAGCGGGTGCAGTCTATTCGAACATCGAGGGTCCCCCCGCACCAGCTCAATCAGTACAGTTCAGGAAATAAGCCTGGATCCTTTTGGTCAAAAAGCTCAGTACCACCACACCTTGTATATGAAAGGAACTTTAATTTACCTTTGTCTTCATCCTTCCTCTAGGAAGTTATCCTCTCCACTTTCTGAATCTTTCAGGTTAGCTAGATGAGGTAGGTGTCAGCCTCGTCTCAATGGTAGCACTCTCACCTCTGAGTCAAAGGTCACGGGTTCAAGACCCACTCCAGAGACATAGGCACATAATTCAGGCTAACACCTCAGTGCTGCACTGTCGGAGGTACCGTCTTTCGGATGAAATGTTAAATCTAGTTGCCCACAAGCAGCAAATGAGATGGATGACCAGATAATCTAGGGTTTTTTTTGGTAGGAAAAGATTATTGGCTAGGACTCTTTACTTTTCTTCAATTAGTGCCGTGAGATCTTTAGTATCCATATGAATATTATATACATCAGTACAGAACTGAGGGAGCGCTGCACTGTCTTTCGGATGAGACGTTAAACTGAGGGCCCGACTGCCCTGTCAGCTGGATGCAAAAGATCCCATGGCAGCAGAGTTCTCTCCGATGTCCTGACCAACATTCATCCCTCAATCACCATCACTAAAACAGATTATCTGGTCAATTATCTCATTGCTGCATGCGGGAGCTTACTGGGCGCAAATTGGCTGCTGCATTTGCCTACATTACAGCAATAATTACAATTCAAAAGTAATTCAATGACTTTGAAGCATTTTGGGATGTCCTGAGGACGTTACAAGTGCTATATGAATGAAAGTTCATTCTTTCACTTTAAATAGTACACTATATGGCTGGATTTACAGGACTACCTGGGACTGAAGATGGCTAGAGTTGAAATCACACCATGCAGCATTCGTAGTGAACTTATCAATGTGCTCAGGTCAAATGAGCTCAACCTTACTTTAACCAAGGGGTATTAATGAATCCCTTTGAAAATAAATGGGCTTTATCACTCTCCTTAGAGGGCAATAGCATTTCAGCACCAAATGATAAGAAGTGTAATTATCCCAAGAACTGCAAATTGCACTCGTCTCAGATTCTGTTTGAAGCTTCTCACTGGACGTTTAGGGGAAGCCATTTCTGAAGATATTCCAACAGGAGAAGGTACATGGGTAAATCCGCCAAATTCTCAAGCCACGCTCAAAGGGAGGGCGCGTTGGAGAATTGGGAGCTGGCGACGGGTAATTTACCCAGTAACGCTGAATTTTCCACCCATTAACGATCAATGAGCGAAAATTCTCATTTCTAGGTAGTTCAAAGGCTGCAAAAGTTCTTTTGAGCAAACAGAGGGTTAACCGGGGCAGCAGGACTGCTCTAAACTCCTTGAATATACTGCAGCGTTCTGTAACTGGAGGTGACTTTCAGAGAGAACAGAGACTCTTTACTTCTCCATAGAACTCAAATAATTCCACGGTGAAGGTTAGTTTATTTTTAAATTGCAAACTGTAACATTTGTCACAACCGTAAATTGGAAACAACATGACATTTCTGAGGAATTTCTTGAATTTATTTTATTTATTTTCTTTTGCTACCATGCTTAATATGATCTTCTGCATCACTAATTGTTCAAAGGCTGCAATACGTTTCTCGATTTACTGGGGTGAAATTACATTCTGCGATAGCTGAGGGTGAGTGTTTACCACACTTGTTTGATGCTCCATTGACCAGCATTTCGAACAAAGGTTTTCAAAGGGTTAACTCAGCCGCTAAAATGGTGGTCAGAGGAACTTCAGATGCGTTCAGCTTCAGGATGCGAATATCGGTAGCGCGATTTCACCCTAAATGTTAATGCGTATAATTTTAGCCAACTAACTGCATTGAAATAGTGGACAAAGCGATTTCATACAAATGCGTTAAGCATCCTCACAGGAAGAAAGACTTGCATGTATACAGCGCCATTCACAATCTCAGGAAGTCCCAAAGTGCTTTACAGCCAATGAAGTACTTTTAGAAGTGTGGCCACTGTTGTAACGGTAGCTAATTTGGACACAGCAAGATCCCACGAACAGCAATGTGGTAATGACCAGATCATCTGTTTTAGGGTGTTGATTGAGGGATAAATATTGGCCCAGGACACCAGGGAGAACTTCCCTGCTCTTCTTTGAGATATAGCCACTGGATCTTTTACATCCACCTGAGAGGGCAGACGGGGCCTCGGTTTAACGTCTCATCCGAAAGACGGCACCTTCAACACTGCAGCATCGCACTGGAGTGTCAGCCAAAATTATGTGCTCAAACCTCTGGAGTGGGAAGTGGTAGAATGACGATGCCCCAAGAAGGAGTACATGACATACAGAGCAGGTTTAATGTATTATAGATGTAACCATGTTTTTTTAATCCAATGGCTTGTTTCACCGAAGGGCTACACTTCTGAAAAATCCTGAATAGGGTCAGTTTTCCGAAGGCACATTCCTGTCTTTCAGCCCTTCCTGCTGGGAGTGCATAGCGGAAAATCGTGGGGATCATACCTGTGATATCTCACCATACCCTGCTGTAGGAGCAGGGGGGTTTGGGAGGGGGCTCCACACTGGGAGCGTGCATTCAGAAAAACATCCCTAATAACTTCATAATAAGAAAACCAATAGTTACAGCCTTGCAGATTCTAATAATTATTAGTTGTTGTTTCCAAGCTGGAATCACAAGCAAAACATTCCTTTTCACTTGTATCTGCTGGGAGCCAAGTGAAGTAGATTAGGAGTCACAGCACAAAGGACGTCTGAATTGTGCTCGATTTGTTTTTTTTCAAACATGTCAGTCAGATTAACACTTATTAGTTAGATAGTCCCACCCACCTTAAACACACACACTCACATACACATACATGTACATATACACACACATAAACACACACACTCACATACATACACATAAACATACACACCTTCACATACACACATATGTACACACACACACAAACATACACACCTTCACATACACACATATGTACACACACAAATAAACACACACACTCACATACACACACATAAACATACACACCTTCACATACACACATATGTACACACATACATAAACACACACACTCACATACACATAAACATACATATTTTCACCTACACACATATGTACACACACACATAAACACACACACTCACATACACACACATAAACATACACACCTTCACATACACACATATGTACACACATACATAAACACACACACTCACAAACACACACTCTCACATACATACACATAAACACACTCATATACACACACTCATATATACACGCACACATACACACACAGGCAACTTCCTCTATTGTGGTCTCGTCCTGAAGCATTGGATCATGCAGGGGGACAGGGCCACAGCTGCTAGGTCTCAAGTGGATATTGTTTCTCTGTGAGTCTAGATGGAGGTGGCAGCCTATTCCTCCAGAGAAGCTCAGTATCTTTAGTTGACATCCACACGGACGACTGGACGGTGATCAGCAGCAGGATGCCTGATCGGCTGTCATCCCCCTCCCCGACCGAAGGGTGCTGAGGCCAATTCACAAATGCCCGCTGTCTCTCAACCCAGCACCGCCTGGAAATCAAACCAGGGTTCACCCTGGTCTATGCGGTTCAGAACCACCTGGGAGGTTCAGTAACCAACTGAGCCAAAGAGGAGGACCAGGAGGCAGTGACTGGGGCAAATCTTCCCGTTGCTGTGCCTGGGGGATATTGGATCATGGTGGGCACTGTACCTATAGCAAACTTGGGCGGAGAGGAGCTCACTCGTCTCATGGAGAACCTCTGCCTGCTCCTTCATGGGTGCGCATCCCACCCTGCCTGATTTTCCTGAATTCACTGGCGATCCCAATAGCCCTACAGGTGCAGAAATGGGAAAATCGTTCTATTTTTCAGGGGGAAAAAATGTAAAAAGTGAACCTCCCCTTGATCTAGGCAGTGAAATATCGCTGATGAATTGTAAAGTTCGACACAGTACTACTTAAATAACAAACTCCTTATAATTTGGTTACACGTGGATAAATTAATAGAAATATTCTGACTTCCTGGAGAGAAAAAAATTATATTTGTAATCAGCATTGTTAGAAGCTTTATTTCTTAGCAAGTGCTTTAAAAAAAATCATTAATTTGAAATGTGTAAGTTGTATTCTTAATTATCATGTTCGTGAAAAGTCGTGACATTAATTTCATCAATGTTGCTCTCCGGAAACTTGAACCACTTTCTGGGCCCATGGCAATGAACTAAAAGATTACAAAATTAAATCTACATTTTCTTTTTTTTATGTAACAAGTATGCATCTCATTGACGTTTGCAATAAAAGGTGCTTTTTCCCCCCATTGCTGTGGAGTGTGACATTCTGATTTACAATAATGCAGAGTCCTGACTTGTTGCTTTAATTGGAAATTGCAGAGTGACATTAAAACCAACGCCTCAGACTCCCACTTAGGTATGTGAGGTGGCATCAGGTGTTTTATTAAATGCTTCCTCTGGAGCACGAAAGGGCTTCTGTTGTCTGTGCACATCAAGTCCGGGAACGCCTCGATTGTAAAATTCTCATCCTCGTTTATCAAATCCCTCCATCGCCTCTCCCCTCCCTGTCTCTGTAACTTCCTCCAGCCCTACGACCCTCCGAGATCTCTGCGCTCCTCCAATTCTTGCCTCTTGCTCATCCCCGATTTTAATCGATCCACCATTGGCGGCCGTGCCTTCAGCTGCCTAGGCCCTGAGCTCTGGAATTCCCTCCCTAAACCTCTCCACCTCTCTCTCTCTCCTTTTAAGACGCTCCTTAAAACCAATCTCTTTGGCCAAGTTTTGGTCACCTGCCATAATATCTCCAAATGTGGCTTGTTTGTTAAGCCCCTCGGGACATTTTACTACATTAAAGGCGCTATATAAATGCAAGTTGTTGTTGTTGTGTAAGGGGGTGCAGGTAAGATTTCAACTCTCCCAGTCATTGCTGGTGCTGCTCGTTTTGGCAGCTGGGAGGATCTCATGTGACGGCCTCTGATGCTTTGGGGGGGATTTTAACTCTCGCCCAGTTGGCGGGAACGGAGTGGGTGAGCAGTTAATATCCAGCAGCTCCATTTCCCGCCGATTTTAACGCTGCTAGTTTGGGTTTCGGATGAGGCTCCGGTCTCATTAATGCAAATCGGAATCCTCTGGTGCAAGAAGTAAGAAAGAACTTGCATTTATATAGTGCCTTTTCACACCCTCAGGATGTCCCAAAGAGCTTTACAGCCAACGAAGCCCTTTTGAAGAGTAGTCTCTGTTGTAATATAGGAAATGCGACACCCAATCTGCACACAGCAAGTTCCCACAATCAGCAATGTGAGAATGACCAGATAATCTGTTTTAGTGCTGTTGGTTGAGGGATAGATGCAGACCAGAAAACCGGGGAGATCTCTTCAAAATAGTGCCATGGGATCTTTTACGTCCACCTGAGAGGGTAGACAGCCTTAGCATCTCATCCAAAAGGCGGCACCTTTGACAGTGCAGCGCTCCCTCAGCATCGAACTGAACTGTCAGCCTGGATTATGTGCACAAGTCTCTGGAGTGTGATTTGAACCCACAATCTTCGAGCCATCAGCTGCGAGAGTGCTGCCACTGAGCCAAGGCTGACATCTAAGTTGGGATTTTCCAGGATTCTCAGCACTTGGTGAAAGAGGTCTACTTCTATCACTAATACTCAGTATATCATGTCAGCCCTACCTGCATTCGGTTTCCTGCCACGGTAGTGGTTGACTCTTCTTACCATTTTCTAATCCAGAATATTAATTTCCAGAAGGTGGTGGGCTGTAACAGATTACTGAATATCAGTAATCATCTCACAAACATTTTCACTCCCTCTTGTCTATTCTCTAATCTTTCTAGCTCGCTCGGGCACCAGAGGGAAATGCATATCCAGGACTGATTACAAGGCAGCAATCTATTCCAGCGGTTCATATAATGTCCCCAAACCTTTAGACGTAAGCTTGAATATTTATTACTGTCTTCTGAACGCCAATAGTATCTTGAAATCAATCCAGTTAGTTTTATTTACTTTGGTTGCCTAATCGAGGGATGGAAATTCCTGACCTTAGGAGGGAGTGGAGTTGGGGAATGATGGTGATTCCCTGTATCAGGAATTTGTTATAAGGAATGATTAGGGAAGCTGGGCTTGTTTACTTTGGAAAAGAGAACAATTGGAAGTGATCTACTTGAAGTTTTCAAGATTACGAACGGAAATGGATAAAATTGATCCAAGGCAAATTGTCCCCGATGATGAAATGTTCAAATTCAAGTTAAAAAGGAGGAAATTAGGAATAAGAAAGAGTATCAGGTGGAACCCTATCACCTGAAGAGTGATAGGCTCGAATAATATGTCAGCTAGGAAGCCCATTGAAGTTCAAGATGTCTTTCATGAGAAAGAAGGGATTGAGGGATTTGGTGGGGTCGGTCTGTCAAAAAGAGACAGGTTTGTCAGGGTTATAGCCTGTTCCAGTTCCTAACAACTCTTATGCTTGTATAAAACATATATTTGCTGTACGCAGTTATGAGCCCATGTCTGTGCTGAGAGTGGTTCGCTTATTATGATAAATTCAGCAATCCCACACTCCCAGTAAGGGCCGTTATTAAAGAGAGAGCAGGTTGGAGACAGAGGTGTGACCTGCTGTCCCTTTGAGTGTAGCTCTCCACTGGCACTGTGGGATTGGTGAATTTACTGTATTAATTAGTATTTTATGTTGCTGACATGAGACCAATGATGGGTTTGTGATTCCAAAATCATCAGCGCAACTTTATCACAAAATAAAACTTGCAGCTGATTGCTGGGAAATATTACAGTGAGTATATACTATACAGTAATTTTTTTAATGTATATATAATTGATATCTGGGGGTGATTATAAAGCACCATTCTGATTGAGAGTTTCAGATGATTTTCCACTTCTCAAGCAATTTATAACAGTCATCTTAGTCCTGAGATTAGAAGGCAACCTTGAACACACTGGCTGGTATTTTTCATTAGTTTTATTGTATACACTGCTTCTACTTTATGCAGGAATTTATTCGCCCTCAGTACGTCCAGCCACTGTAGCAGTTAATGCAGCCGTCATCTATCGGCTTTCTTTAAACTGAGATACCAAGGTGGTGGGCCAATGCCCAAAGCGCAGGATGCCACCAAGGATGGAAAGATCGGGAGAGGTGGCAAGGTTAGGTGACGGTAGGAAGAAGGGAAAACTGAGGGAGGTAAGGAGTTCCCACATTTTTGAGGGATTGGGAAAGAATGAGTTAGAGTGGGGGGGGGGAGGAACTGCGTGCCCCTGATATGTGTTGGTATCCACACAAGAAGGTTGGTCAAGAAGTGTTTACAAGATGAATACAAACGAGGAAAGCCATTTGGCATATCTTAACTCACCGATCCAGAAAGAAAGATCTACAGATTCCCCCTCCCCCACCAGCCGTCCAATTGTCTTTCAAATAATTCCAGGGTTATCACCTCCATTGCTTTATCCAAGGGTCCGCTCCATGTATTGATCACACATTGTGTGAGGAAGAACTTAATGACATTAGTTCTACATTTTCCTTTCACTAGTTTGAACCCATGTTGCCTTGCAATCGTGAAGTAATTCTCCTGATTTACCTTTTCCACAATGTTTACAGCCTCATACACCTCTATATATTGCCTCTTAATCATCTACTTTTAAGGCTGAAAAGCCCAAGTTTCTGTAATGTGTGTAACCTCTCCAGATTTTCACTTCCTTCTTCTTGATTGGAAACGAAGATCGAGACGAGTGTCCGAATCAATATCGCCCGTTTTACACGATCGGCCAAAGTCAAAATTGCTCCCCACCCACCCTTGTGTGTAACGTCATGGGACATTGATTAATTTCTTCTAAAGGAATAGGTTGCACAAACAAGGAGATTTGTTTTTAAAGGGAAAGAAAATGGAAGCTAAAAAATTCCCTGAGCTTTTCGTTTCTCTGACTGATGTACATGTATATTTATGTGGAAATCGTAACTTTGGTTCTTGTCTTGAAAGATCTTGCTTGTTTTCAGTCCTTCCCCCTCCCCCCCATCTCCAATAGAAGCTCACTCATACATCCTTGACCTGGTCATTAAGCTCTAAAATGGTACAACTTTATCACAGCAGGTTATTTCAATATTCTGTCACATTATTGAAGGCCTTGCTGTTATCTGTATGCATGACATGATCTAGGCCTTCGAGGCAGCTAACCCTTGACCCCCTGACAAATCTACATACCTTATCAGTAGTTATGTCATGTAGGAAGAGTGACAGTGCTTAATGAGAAACACAGCGGCAGAATTTAGTAGAAATTCCAATTCTGTTTGGGGATAGTAGATGGAGAATAATCCTGCTTCTCCTTACACTATGCAAATTGAATGCTCCCTGGGACTAGGTTATCGAAATAGTAATGACTAGAAATTTCAGATCCTACAGCTGACATTTAAAAGCACGATCTCATGTTTCTTGGAGCTCTGATTTGCATCCCAGTGCGATAATATGGATCTGGCAGCGACTGCTCTGAGTTAATAGCGAGAGGTAGCTTTAATACGCTGCCTTCACAAAGAATGCTATAGTGATGTCTGTATTTCAGAGAGGTGCTTCACATGGGTTTTATATTATTGAAGACCTCCTCCAGCCCTACAACCCCCCAGTAAAAAAATTTGCGTACCTCCAATTCTGGCCTCTTGTCCCTGATTTTCTTTGCCCCACAATTGGAGGCCGTGCCTTCAGCTGCCTAGGCCCTAAGCTCTGGAATTCCCTCTCTAAACCTCTCCGCCTCTCCACCTCTCCTCTTTAAGATGCTCCTTAAAACGGACCTCTGTTGGTCGCCTGTTCTAAAATCTCCATATGTGGCTCGGTGTCAAATTTTGTCTGATAACGCTCCTGTGAAGCGCCTTGGGACGTTTTGCTACGTTAAAGTCGCTATATAAATGCAAATTGTTGTTATTGAAGACAGAAGACAATGTTTATTCAAAGTTAGGGATGATCATACATTTTGAGGGGAACAGTGGTCGTAACCATAAAACGTCAAGGGTTTTTGTAGAGCTGTAGATCCAATTTGAAAGGGTATTGAGGGAGCCTCTTTCCATTTGGGGCGTCAGCTTAGCTTAGTAGCAGCATGAGTTAGAAGGTTGTGGGTTCAGGAATTGAGCAGATGATCTAGCCTGACGCTCCTGTGCAGTACTGAGGAAGTGCTGCATTGTCAGAAGTGCTGTCTTTTGCTTGAGATGTTTAAACCGAGGCCCCATCTGCCCTCTCAGGTGGATGCAAGACATTCCACGGCACTATTCGAGAAAGAGCAGGGGAGTTCTCCCAATGCCCGTGCAGGCCTCAACCACCATTAAGTAGCCATTTATCATATTGCCATTTGTGGGACATTGCTGTGTGCAAATTGCCCGCCATGTTTGCCTACAGAAACACTGGAGGCAATTTTAACCTAACTCGCCAATTGGGAAACTGATGGGATCAGGTACAACTGTGGTTTTACACCCAGCCCAATTTTACTCTTCGGGAGAGCAATATTGGGCAGGGTGTAAAGCCAGCGTTCCGCCCGATCCTGTGGGTTTCTCGCCCAGCGAGTTCAGGTAAAATTACCCCCACAATGACCACATTTTTCATTTTACTGAGGTTCAATTTCAAAGCTCAGTAGAAATCTTTCCAATCCCAGAAAAGTACCTTTCTTATCCTCTTCTTGTGCCCTGAGATCAGTTGTCGGATCAGGTGAATTGTGCCTGAAAGGGGGTGATGGAGGGAGTGGGGGGTGAACCATCTGTAGCTGCGCTGTGATTGCACTGCCACTCTGAAACTGATCCTACACTTCTACTGAGATTTAATTTAAAGTACTCTACCTGTTCACCCTGGTCAGCTTCGAGGGGTTAAGAATGCAACTTGGGATCAAGATTAATGGTTAACTTCCTGACTAGCAGGTGGGCTGAGTTAAGTCAATCAACACTGCGAGGTTCTACTGTATATTGTTCTGTTCTGAAATCCTGGATCCATTATTCGAACGAGGTGGTAGATTCTGAGGTAATACTATTATAGACGTGGCTAAATCCCTCAAGGATAGTTCGATTCCTGGATGACTGTCAGATCCTTTGTCCTTCTAACCTCTGCTTCTATTTTATAATAAAGATTTCTGAAATCCAACTTGGATCATCCAATCATTACTTTCTAATCCATCTTGCCTTTTCTTTTACTGTTTTTAACCTTGGTGCTATTTTGTATTATGGCCCTTTGCTTTCTTTCTCTCAAAAAAGTATGTACAACTTATTTAATTTACAGTCTACCAGCAAAAGAGTTCGAATTGAACCATTAAGAACCATATATGAGCATTAGAATCATAGAATCATAGAATGATACAGCATAGTATACAGGCCAATCGGTCCATCGTGCCTGTGCTGGCTCTTTGTAAAAGCTATCCAATTAGTCCCGTTCCCCTGCCCTATCCCCATAGCCCTGCAAATTTTTCCCCTTCAAGTATTTTATCCAAATCCCTTTTGAATAAACAGAAGGATTATTAACACGAAAAGGACACAAGGCTGAATGTCCCTGTCCCTTTTTGAAAATGTGAGTAAAATGCCAGTGCCCACCGAGTGTACACTGTCTGCAAATATACTGAAGCTTTCTCTGATGTGACCAAGTTGCATATGGAATCCTTATTAAGAGGAGTTTTTGGTTGCTACCACGGTTATGTTCTTATTCTGAGTTTATTCTTTGTAATCCAAGATTGGAAGAAGGTGGAATTATTTTTTTCAAAGTTTAAAACAATGTTATGTACAGCAGGATTCAGCACTCCAGTCTCTGTGAACAAACTCCATCTTCCATTTCCTGCTAGGTTAGTTTGGAATGAACCGATCGCATAATTGATACATTCTCAGATATTGATTGTTATGGGAATGTCTATAAATTACATACTCAAACTCATTAAACATTAAGACATACTGAAGTAACGGAACATTTGCAAAGGCTCGTGCAATATCAGCACAATAATTACTAGAGAGATGTAAGTAGCAGAGAGTGACATACACCCAGAGTGTGCATTTAGGCATGAAGTGGCTGAGGAGACTTTCAAACTGTCTGTATGGCCAGGAATGATATTGGTTGTGAACAGTAATGATGCTGAGTCATGTCAAAGAACATCCCTCATTTCATGCATCTGAAAACAGTAGAGATTTAGGGGGTAGATTTTGAACTTGATGCCCGGGGTAGAATTGGCATCGAAATCAAAATCGAACGGTTTCTGTAACAGGCAGTTTTACGCCTGGATGACAGGCTTAAAATCGATCCCTGTACTCACTGTTATCGGTAACAACCAACACGGGAAGACATAATTTTCTCAATTTTCTCCCCTCCTGTCATGAAAGCTGAAGTTTTATTTCATTCACGCTGTTCGCACTCTGTCATCACTTAATGTGTCCTTCACCCCACCATTGGCGGCCTAGACCCTAAGCTCCGGAATTCCCTCCCTAAACCTCTCCGCCTCTCTCTCCTCCTTTACAACGCTCCTTAAAACCTACCTCTTTGACCAAGCTTTAGGTCACCTGTCCTAATATCTCCTTATGTGGCTCGGTATCAAATTTTGTTTGATAATCGCTCCAGTGAAGCGCCTTGGGATGTTTTACTATGTCAAAGGCGCTATATAAATGCAAGTTGTTGTTGTTATTGAAAGCTATTCAATGTTGGGGGCCACTCAGCGAGCTCATCCTGTCCCCATGCAACACACACACACACACTTTTCCAGTAGGAAGCACTGAATAATCACAAAGAGTGGGAAACATGACTTGCTGCTCCATCCTTGGGCTCATTAGAGATCACTTCAGGAGATGGTTCAGGGAAGGCCTAGGAATCAATGGACCGTGACGCAGTTGGATGTTATATATGTTAATATATGTTATATATGTTATATATGTTAATCGGGTAAATTGTTTGGAGCACTAAAACTGATTGTGGAACCCCCATTGCTGCCCTGGGTAGCCCAGCATAGGAGGGGAGATCCAATCTAGGTTCTTCCTGGTCTGTATGGCTCAGTTCCACACTGGGCAGTGTGACTTTAATCAACTGAGTAATCAGAGGAGCCCCCACATGACTCTTGTGTGGCAAGGTGGAACCGATCTCTTAGCAACGAAAGGTTACAGAGGTCACGTCCTCCTTTCAAATTGATGCTTTTGTTTGAAGAGAAATAAAAATGTAAGAAATTTGCAACCGTTTAAACATTGGTGTCATTCCAAGGAGGCGAAGCGAGTGGTGTCCACCTCCACATCTTATAAATTTTAGGCCAATTTTGGTCGCAGTGCCCCCAGGACACCACTTACCCCGCTGAGCAGCAAAATCCCACAAACATCATGCACGGCCTCTCGTGGGGAAGAGAAAATTAGATATGCTGTTTATGTCCTGGAAAATTATGCCTTGGTATGTGAGACAAATGGAATAAAATCCAGCCCACTGTGTAATAGGAGTTCATTGAAGTTTTATGTTACTTTTTGACTCAGTTGTGTTGAAGTCTCACTGTGCGTTATTAGTAATGAATGCTATTGCACAGTGGGCTGGAATTTATTGTACTAACTCACTCATATGAAGTTCCTTTGGTATTCTCACAAAGACGCTTACTTTAATGGATTGACGTTTTTATTAAAATAGTGGGCAGAGGAACTGCATTAATGTGTTCATTACTAACACCACGCAGTGCAACTTCAAACCAGGTTTACTCATTTCTCCATTCCCCCTTTCTTGGGGGAACGGGGGTCCGTGTTGCATGGTGGTATGGGTGAGATCGGAATCACACCATCTCGGAACTACGGGTGTCTTATCACTGGTGCATCTTAGACTTCCAGGGCACCTTTCTCCCCCCTCGCCCGGTGAACGAAAGCTGCTGCCTCCTTGGGTGGCACCCACCGATTATTTGACGTTGAGAGTCATTGTTGCCTATTTTCCCACCATCGATGGCTCTGTGTAATTTAACGGAAGCAAAAACTTTCCGGAATCCAACCACATCATAGATTCTGATATTTAAGGGTCTTGTGAACAGATTAATTGCTTCGTGTTCTAACCTGCTCAGCGTGTGGAGCTTAAGCCATGAGTCTGCGTGCTTGTAGTATGATGCCTGTTCAGACCATGAAGCAGCCACAGTGATGGACAGAACTGGTTCTGCAGTAACTTCTAGTTATCCATCCTGGTAAGTAGAAAGGGTCCAATTGATTCGGTTAAAGAGATTTGGTGAGGGAGCACTCAAAGTACCAACTTGAAAAAGATGCGAACATGGCCCAAACAATTTACCCGATTAACATATATAACATATATAACATATATTAACATATATAACATCCAAATGCGTCACGGTCCATTGATTCCTAGGCCTTCCCTGAACCATCTCCTGAAGTGATCTCTAACGAGCCCAAGGATGGAGCAGCAAGTCCAAACATAAATTGGGAAGAGCTGCACACGGAAGTTGAATTGTTACGATCTGGAACGCGCTGCCTGAAAGGGCAGTGGAAGCCGATTCAACAGTAACTTTCTAAAGTGAATTGGGTTATTACTTGAAAAGGAACAATATGCAGGGCTATGGGGAACGAGAGGGGAGTGGGTCTAATTGGATAGCTCTTTCAAAGAGCAGGCATAGGCATGATGGGTCGAATGGCCTCCTGTGCTGTTATGAGTCTATGATTCTGAGTCATTTGAGCTTGGTGCACCCAGGGCGCAAATAGTAAAGTAAAAAAGCCACATGTTCAATTCTTCTATGCCTCCTCATAATAAGGGTATACACTTACATGAACTGATTTCCTACCTCTTTCGAAATGGGTAGATGCTTTTACACTTCTGCACCCATTTCAAGAGAGTGCCACGATACTGGGCTTTCAGTATCAATCTGCCTGATTAACCTTCCCACTTGGCATCCATTCACCAGCTAGAAGTGGGAGTTCACAAGACCAATGAATAAATGGGTCTCCGCTGCTTCAGGAACAAGTTAAGTTGAGCTGTTCGTATTTAAAGTGCAGTAAACAGCAGAATAACTGTGTGTTCGCAGTTGCTGACACTTTGGTAATGCAAAAACGCCTGGTGTTACACCTTCTCTTGTGCTACCCTGGTCACCATTGAAAACTGCCAAAAATTGCATTCACACCACCATAGCACCGTCCTGTACAAAGAAACAGCAGGCAAACACTCGATCAGTCCCTTGACTGAACCTTTCCACTGTCAAACTCTGATGTCAAGGAGATGACGGGGTAAATGCAGAAAATGTAGACACATCCAAATTGTTGCCATGGTGACATCCAGGTTACGAACAATGCAGCAGCTGCTCACGTGTTTGCGTTTTGTTTGCGGTTTCCATGGCATTTTTTCATCCGCATTGTGTTTCACCTCCATACAACTCAGTGTGGCTTTCAGTGGTGGGGATTACTTTATTCCCAAACATGCAGCAGTTTCCTGTTGCTCTCTGTGATTGTGCCGACAATTACCGTGATACCTTGTTTTGATGTCTCCTTTTGTATTGTTGTCATCTTGATATTGTCAGGTCGCGTTCCTGCTACAGGGTATTTGCACGATCGGTCATTAGCAGGAATTGGAGAGGTCACCACAGAGAGTTACAGCCGATCTGACAAAACAAAGCAATTCTCCAGGTGACATCAGTGCGCTTAGTCCTTGGGCTGCTTTCAGGTGCCTCGCCATAAGTCTCTATTCTTCCGTTATGAGTTCAGAGTTACACCAGCAGTCTATTGACCACTATTTGATCGTAGTTAAGCCCAAACTTGTCCTTAACTGAATCCCTGTTGGATTGCATCTGTTATAACAAATCTCGATCGGCAAATTGGCAAATGAATTTCAATATAGATAACTGTGAGGCGATGCATTTTGGTAGGAAGAATAAGGAGGCCACATACTACTTGGATAATAAGGATAGAGGAGTTAAGGGATCTCGGGGTACAGATACACAAATCACTAAAAGTAGTGACGCAGGTTAATAAGGCCATAAAAAAGGCAAATCAAGCACTGGGGTTCGTTTCTAGAGGGATAGAATTGAAAAGCAAAGAAGTCATGTTCAACTTGTATGGAACCTTGGTTAGATCACACTTGGGAGTATTGTGAGCAGTTCTGGTCTCCAGGATGTAGAGGCATTGGAGAAGGTGCAAAAAAGATTCACAAGGATAATACCAGAACTGAGAGGACACCTGTGGGGGAGAAAGGAATAGGAGGATACGCTGTAAGGGTTAGATGAAACAGGGAGGGAGGAGGCTCGTGTGGAGCATAAACACCACATAGACCAGTTGGGTCAAATGGCCTGTTTCTGAGTTGTAGTTTCGATGTAACTCGATGATGTCACTCAATCATCCTTCCCCACCTCTTCTGGCTATAATTTCCTTGCATTTGGAAGGACGTGCATACTTTTAGAGGAGCTCGGCATACTTTTCACTGGAGCGCAATTAGGGCTCTTGAATACCATGAGAGTTCACTCCTGTGAAGAAGAGGGAATGTCGCTTGATACTCAACTGAGCTGTGAGAAAAGACTGACGAGTTCCGGACTCATTTGTCTTGAAAGGAAAAGAATGAGAGGACCTCAGAAAAACACGTAAGATAGTAAATGGTATAGAAAAGGTAAATCTGGAACATTATTTCAATTGGAACCATGACAGTTTGACCAGTGCTGCACGTTCAGACTGGTGAAAGGCAAAGTTAAGACCGATGTCAGGAAGCTCTCCTTCACACAAAGATATTGTGCGTGGAATGGGCTTCTAGGTTGGGTAGTGGGAGCAAAAAACCTTGGAATCATTTAGGAAACAGTCAGATACCGTGATGGGGGAACTGCTTTTTCTTCTGGACGGATGAGCTGGAATACGCTAAATGGCCTCTCTCATCTGTATCCATCTTGTCATCTTGTGACTGCTCCACCCACCGCTAGTTCACATCAGTCCCCCCATGGGTGTGAGCACTCTGGTTTTGAGAGCAATAAGCTGCTTGTGATTCAGAAACAAGCTGTTTTGAGTAGGCGATAAAACATTATTTATTATTTAACAATAATAACAAAATTGAATTTTTTACTCCTTTTTCGACAGTGCTTAAGTGTTTGACAATAAATGGGAAGATTGTAAAGTCATGGAAATAAGGTACAGAAGGAAACTGTTCGGCCCATCAAGCCTCCATGGATCAAAAGCAAAATACTGCAGATGCTGGAAATCTGAAAAAAATAAACAGAAAATGCTGGAAATTCTCAGCAAGTCAGGCAACATCAGTGGAGAAAGGATCAGAGTTAGAGTTTCAGGTCAAAGACCTTTCGTCAGAACTGGAAGATGTTAAAGAGTTAACAGTTTTTAAGCAAGTACAGAGCCAGGGAAAGGTAGGTGGGGGGTGCAGGGAGGGAGGGGAGCAAAGAACAAAAGGGGAGGTCTGTGATAGTGCAAGAGTGATTAAATGACAAATTCGCTGTCCCACTCCCGCTCTGACCTCTCGGTCCTCGGCCTCTTACACCGTTCCAAGGAAGCTCGAGGAACAGCACCTCATCTTTTGTTTAGGCACTTTACAACCCTCAACACTGATTTCAATAACTTTAGACCATAACCACCGCTCCCATTTTTTGGGGGGGACTGCTGCTGTTGCCATTTTCAGCTCCTCTAGACCCATCTTTTGTTTATTTACTTGTCCCATTCCCACCCTCCTTGTCTTGTACCATAATCCCTTTTGTAATTTAATCACTCCTGCCCTCCACCCTATCAGAGACCTTCCCTTTTGTTCTTTCCTCCCCTCCCCTCCCTTTCCCACTTTCCTTGCTTAAAAACCGATAACTCTTTAGTGTCTTCCAGTTCTGACGAAAGGTCTTCACCCTGAAATGTTTCTTCACAGATGTTGCCTGATTTGCTGAGTATTTCAAGCCTCTATGGATTCTAGCTCTCCAACCAAAGCTATCTACTCGAATTATCTTTCCCTGCTCTTTTCTCATGCCCTTTATTAAACTTTTAAGAGCCTAAAAACACAAGAAATAGGAGCAGGAATAGGCCATACGGCCCCTCGAGCCTGCTCCGCCATTCAATAAGATCATGGCTGATCATCAATCTCAGGTCCATTTTCCCACCCTATCCCCATATCCCTTGATTCCCTTAGTGTCCAAAAATCTATCGATCTCAGTCTTGAATACACTCAACGACTGAGCATCCGCAGCCCTCTGGGGTAGAGAATTCCAAAGATTCACAACCCTCTGAGTGAAGAAATTTTTCCTCATCTCAATCCACGATTGCTCATCTAATTCCTTTCTTTCTTTTAATTCCCCCTTAAACACTGTAAACACATGGACTCACCCTCAACAATCATTTGCGGTAAAGCATTCCATATCTTAATAATGCTTTACGTGAACGAAAAGCAACCTTTAACCTCGTTAGAGCCAGACAGTTGCATTATTGGAAAAGACCAATCAGCAGCAGAAGCCATGAGCCAGCCTTCAGTCGAGACTATCATATTATATACTTTTTATATAAGTTGTTTACTATTGCAGGTTTTCAAGCCAACAAGCTGCAGGCCTTTTATTTCATAAATCATTCATCTTACTTCAATGTAATTTTTTCTTGGTAAGGCCATCTCAGCTGCCCAGAAGTAACCTGATTAGACCGTGTTAGCTTTGCGTAACTTGTCTAGGTTGAACCTGTGACTACGCAACAAGTGAATGGCACCGACCTTTGAGTTGATGCGTAGATGGTTCCCATTTTGTGTACAACTATTTTACAACCTCTGTTAACTGGGTCCCGCAAGGCTCAGTACCAGGTCCCTTTGTGGTATGTATTAATGATTTGGACTTGAATGTAGGAGGCTTGATCAAGAAGTTTGCAGAAGATACAAAAATTGGCCGTGTGGTTGATAGTGAGGAGGAAAGCTGGACTGGTCAGGTGGGCAGAAAAGTGGCAAATGGAATTCAATCCAGAGAAATGTGAGGTAATGCATTTGGGGAGGGCAAACAAGGCAAGGGAGTACACAATAAATGGGAGGATACTGAGAGGTGTAGAGGAACAGAGGGACCTTGGAGTGCATGTCCACAGACCCCTGAAGGTAGCAGGACTGGTAGATAAGGTGGTTAAAAAGGCATACGGGATACTTTCCTTTATTAGCCAAGGCATAGAATATAAGAGCAAGGAGGTTACACATTACAGGAAAGATGTGATTGCATTAGAGAGGGTACAGAGGAGATTTACGAGAATGTTGCCAGGGCTGGAGAATTTTAGCTATGAGAAAGGATTGGATAGGCTGGGATTGTTTTCTTTGGAACAAAGGAGGCTGAGGGGAGATTTAATTGAGATGTATAAAATTATGAGGGGCCTGGATAGAGTGGATAGGGAGGACCTATTTCCCTTAGCAGAGTGATCAGTGACCAGAGGGCATAGATTTAAAGTGATTGGTAGAAGGATTAGAGAGGAGCTGAGGAGAAATTCTTTCACCCAGAGGGTGGTGGGGAACTCAGTCTGGAACTCACTGCCTGAAAGGGTGGCAGAGGCAGAAACCCTCAACTCATTTAAAAAGTACTGGGATGAGTATTTGAAGTGCCGTAACCTACAGGGCTACGGTCCAAGTGCTGGAAAGTGGAATTGAGCTGGATAGCTCTTCCTCGGCCGGCACGGATACGATGGGCCGAATAGCCTCCTTCTCTGCCGTAACGTTCTATGATTCTATGGAGCCTGCCTGGCCCTTTGGGGGATTAGATCTGAGTGAGTTGTTCACTGGACAGCCTTGGCCCAGCAGCAGGTTTCCATTCCCTTTCAGCTGCTTCATTGTGATGCTTTTTTTTGTTTAATATTTTGGGGGCGTTTTCTGTTTTGCCCTTTCTCTTTGTGTTTTGATAAAGCTGGCTTGATGCTTTTCATTTAGTTGATGAATTGGACTGCAGGAACAAGAGGGCGCTAGTGTCTCAGTCTAAAACCTGAGCTGATGCGTTTTGCTGAAAACGTGAATAAGAATTTTTGTAAAGTGGGAGCAGTATCACTTCTGTTTGTGCTGCAATATGCATGGGGCTGGATATTAACTGGTGCTCGGCACTGTACGAGTCCTTTTGGTGCACGCTGTGAACTAGGTACATCGTATGTTCAATCTATAGAGAGGTGCTCCACATACTTTAGCAAGACAAGGTACAATAAGAATGAACTTACATTTATAAAGCTCCTTTCATGACCTCAGGACTTCCTGAAGAGCTTTACAGCCAGTGAAGTACTTTCGAATTGCAATGTAGGAAACGTGGCAGCCAATTTGTGCACAGCAAGATCCCACAAACAGCAATGAGATAAATGACCAGATAATCTGTTTTAGTGATGGTGTTTGAGGGACAAATATTAGTCAGGCACCGGGGAGAACTCCCCTGCTCTTCTTCGAAATAGTGCCATGGGATCTTTTACCAGAGAGGGCGGGTTTAATGTCTCATCTGAAAGACGGCATCTCCGACAGTGCAACACTTCCTCAATACAAGAGGGGAGCATATAAGCTTGGATTTGTGTTCAGGCAGGTTTATTGGCACAAACAGATAGTAGGTTACTATTTAGCTGCTAGTGGAATGAATCTTTTTCAGGTAGTTTGTATAATCTTGACATCATTGTTGAATTATCCCCTTTCTCTTGAGTGCGGGATGTTCTTATAGTTTTGATGGATTTGCTTACTGTTGTAGGGTCTGAGTAGATTTCTGTTCCGTGGCTTCATACCATGCAAATAAATGAAAGTATAAATGTTAAAGAAGATTGACTGCGCTATTACCGCTCCGCGGCCTCTAATATATGTAAACCAGTTGCCTAAAGAGAGGCCTGACCTGTGAATCTCAGATGAGTCAGTCAGCAGTCATAGCTGCGGAAAGAGCATGTGTCTGAATACAAAGAGATAATTAAGAAATAATAGGACTCCTACATGATTTATGTGCATGGATTAAGTGTCAGATTTGAAAAGTTGCAGGTTAAATTGTGGTGACCTGCTGGAGCACAGCTGAGGAATTTCTGTGTACATCATAACTTCTTAAGTGCGGATGCCAAAAGCACTCTCATTATAACACCATGCATCCAACTGCAACTATATCTTGCCATTAGGGTCATTCTCTATAGCTGTGCCACCAAGGGAATGACTACTGGTTGGCCATGTTACATAGATAACCCTGTTTAAAACATATTCAATTCATTGTGAATACATCAGGGCCAACATGTCTTTTGAGGAGTGCAAATTTTGAGCATAAAGTGAGTGTCTGGAATTACATAGAAATTACAACACAGAAACATTTGGCCCAACCAGTCCTGGTTGGTAACAAAAACAGAAAATGCTGGAAACGCTCAGCAGGACAGGCAACATCTGTGGAGAAACAGAGTTAATGTTTTAGGTCCATCACCCTTCATCAGCCCTTGTTGGTGTTTAACCTCCAGATGAGCAGTAGTCCTGATCCCATGTGCCCACCCACTTCCCATTTCCCTCTATCCCCCTTTTCCTTCATCCACCTACTTATCTCCACCTTAAGCTACTGACAAATCCACACAGGTCGAGATACTGTTAGCCTCATATGGAGTGCACACTCTCTCTCTCTCACACGGACACACCAACTTATCAAAGCCAAGAGAGCATAGGCACAGTTAACACCACATAATCTCCAAGCATAGAGCACTGGTAAGCTTTCTCATCCTTGCTCAGTTAAACTCGCCCTATCTGTTAGGCACCATCTTGTAGGGCTATCTGGAGCTGAGTGGGAGATCCCAGGGACAGATCTACCCGTCCAGGTTCTTTTAATGAGGAAATTGGCTGGCCAATTGGCAACAGTGCCCTGGGGTACAGCAGGCCTGCCTGATTCAGGTATCAGATTAATGAGTCTGCCACGGAGGGTTGGTTATTGAAGAAACGACAAGCAGAGGATTGTGACCTTGCTAGCTATTCTTGGAAAATTATCTCCTAGATATCATCCCAATGATGAGGTTTTACAGGGGTTCATTAAAAGTATGAAAGGCCACAAATCATGGGCATGCTACAAGCGGGAGCGACTTTTGGTATTCATCTGCACAACAATTTGCATTTATATAGCGCCTTTCACGTAGTAAAACGTCCCAAGGCCTGAGACAAGAGGCGTTATCAGACAAAATTTGACACTGAGCCACATAAAGAGGTATTAGGACAGGCGACCAAAAGCTTGATCAAAGAGATAGGTTTTAAGGACCGACTTAAAGGAGGAGAGAGGTGGAGAGGCGGAGAGGTTTAAAGGGGGAATTCCAGAGCTTAGGGCCTAGGCAGCTGAAGGCACTGCCACCAATGCCGGCATGGAGCAGAGGAAATCGGGGATGTGCAAGAGGCCAGAATTGGAGGAGCAGAGAGATCTTGGAGGGTTCTAGGGCTGGAGGAGGTTACAGAGATAGGGAACTAAATTACATATTATATCATTTTGGAATCAATATTAATATTGATCGACTATCGCAGTGCTGTAAAGTCCTCAGTACACTAAGAGTGTTGATTTTAGAACTTCATTATGCCTTCAGCATGAGCTATCATCCCTGATACTTACACAAATTATTGTTCACTGAACCTTCTACCTCAACTGGTGCTTCTGATGGCCATTGCAGGCTTAATCCTCACAATATCTTGGACACACAAACACTGCCGGGTCGAAATGGCTGACTCATCAGGGCAAGCACTTTCTTATTTTGATGGTATTTTTTGCACCGAGGATTGATTGGGACACGTCTATGATTTACAGATTTCAAAGTCCGTTTCCTTTTCTTCTTACTGCTAAGTAGGTCCAGGGAAATCCTGGTCTCCTTGGACCAATTGTTTATTCAAAAGTTTCCAGCTCAAACACCATGCCACTGAAATCTTACAGCGATAAAGCGACTTCGACGTATTACTGAAATATTAGCCATATATCGCAAAAAAAAACTTGAAACACAATTTAAATTAAAAATAAAATATTTAAATTTCTGCTCACTTTTCCTTTCTTTGCCAAATTCTCTTTTGCTTCCATTAATTTCTACTTGTTTTTTGATCGACCCAGCCTATGTTATTTTTGTTAGGCAAGGGTATTAAGGGTTCCTGAAGCAAGGCGGGTCAGTGGAGGTAAGATACGGGTCAGCCTTGATCTAATTGAATGGCGGAACAGGCTCGAGGGGCTAAATGGCCTACTCCAGTTCCTATGTTTTTTTTTTGAAAACTAATATTAAAATACTTGACTTCTCTACCACCTTATTCCTCCTACCCTGACTCTCCACCATCGTACAGTTTGGAGGGGGGCAGGGATCAGGTAACAGAATTTCGGTTTGGATAACAACTCTTTCTAAAGGCAGTTTCGTTCAGCCAATTGAAAATGCAAGACTACAGACTGACATGATTGCTCCATCGATGTGAGCAGGTCCATCCTTGACGTGTAAAAATGTGTCGTCAACAACAATTCGCACACATATATAGTGCCTTTAATGTAGTTAAACCTCCCAAGACGCTTCACCTGAGCCGAAACAGACAAGAAAATTTGACACCGAGCCACAGAGGCACATATTAGGACAGGTGACCAAAAGCTTGGAAAAAGAGGTAGGTTTCATGGAGCATTTTAAAGGAGGAGAGAGAGGTGGAGAGGTTTAGGGAGGGAATTCCAGAGCTTAGGGCCTAGGTAGCTGAAGGTACGGCCGCCAATGGTGGAGCAAAGAAAATTGGGGATGCGCAAAAGGCCAGAATTGGAGGAGCTCAGACGTTGTAGGGCTGGGGGAGGTTACAAAGATAGGGAGGGGCGAGGCCATAGAGGGATTTGAACGCAAGAATGAGGATTTTAAAATCGAGGCATTGCCGGTCTGAGAGCCAGTGTAGGTCAGCGAGCACAGGGGGTGATGGGTGAACGGGACCTGGTGCGAGTTAGGACACGGGCAGCAGAGCTTTGGATGAGCTCACGTTTATGGAGGGTGCAAGGTGAGAGGTCGGCCAGGAGAGCATTGGAATAGTCGAATCTGGAGGTAACAAAGGCACGGACGAGGGTTTCAGCAGCAGATAGGCTGAGCAGGTTTAATCCCTGCTTTGTACTGAGTTAGTCTGTCTGAGCCAGAGCAGAAGCAATGTCACGAATGTTGGTTCTGGGACAGTCTGGGGAAGAATTGGTCCAACAAGTTGCAACGAGACATCTAAATATCAGATGCATTCCCTGTGACCAGACTGGTTAACCATTGAATTCCAATATCTCAGGATATTATTTTTTTAAATGTCAGCGAGCTCAGCAATCATCACATCTGCTTTATTTTTTTTTCCTATTTATTTGCAGAATAAATTGTTCCCAAACTGTTATTAACTGTGATAACCTCCGATTGCCAGCAGTTATCACTAGCAACGCATGCCTCCTTTCATTTTGATTGAATGCTTTGGAACGTGGCCTTGACATTTAATCAACACAAGAGTCCTTCACTGCTTCAAACGTTGCTGACAAAACAGAAGTCATCACTTATCTCTCACGTGGAATTAAGTAACAGAATTTGTATCTCAAGCTGTTTTATAAATGGTGGGGCCGTTCAGAAGCCTTGGATCACGGTGTGTTTGCACTGTTCAGACAACAACAACTTGCATTTATATAGCGCCTTTAAAGTACTAAATTATCCCAAGACGCTTCACAGGAGCGTTATCAAACAAAAGTTGACACCGAGCCACATAAGGAGATATTAAAACAGGTGACCAACAGCTTGGTCAAAGAGGTAGATTTTAAGGAGCATCTTAAAGGAGGAGAGAGAGGTAGAGAGGTTTAGGGAGGGAATTCCAGAGATTAGGACATAGACGGCTGAAGGCATGGACGCCAATGGTGGGGCATAGGATATCGGGGATGCACAAGAGGCTAGAATTGGAGGAAAGCAGAGTACATGGAGAGTTGTAGGGCTGGAGGAGGTTACAGAGAGAGGGAGGGGGTGAGGCAATGGAGGGATTTGAACACAAGGATGAGAATTTGAAATCCGAGGCATTGCTGGACCAGGGTGATGGGTGAACGGGACTTGGTGCGAGTTAGGATACGGGCAGCAGTGCTTGGGATGAACTGAAATTACCGGAAAATGGGAGGCCAGCCAATGGTGGGTCAGCTCCCAACTTGTCATCTGCTTTTAACTCAGCCAAACTGTTAACATGGAATTAAAAAGGAAAACACACAAAACACTGGAAATTTGAAACAAAAGCTGGAAAATGCACAGCAAGCCAGTCAGTGTGTGAAGGAGATCAGTTAATGTTTCAAGTGGGACCCTTCACCTGGACTGATGTGGTGAGGGAGGAGAAGCTCCTTTGGTGAACTAAATCTGGACAAATACAGGAGGCAAGAGCAGGAGATAAGAGGTCAGGAGTTCACGTGTACTACTGACTCTCACCAAGCTGCGCTAATGGATTTAATAGCCTGTAAACCACATCTTAAAACGCTGGAAAGAGGTGTAATGAGCTGTATTCTACACAAAGGTCATCTCAGCCAGGCTCGTGAAAAGACAAAGGGGAATGAATAACCCACTATTGAAATCGCAAGGACGAGCAGCTTCAAAACATTTGATTGCTGAGAATGTGATTCTGTTCGTGGGGCGTGATTCCTGTTTTTCAGTAAATACGGAATTTCAGTCCAAAGAATGAGTCTAATAACATGGTACTTTTCAATATTTGTACTTGAGTTTCTATTGAAATGACAAGTAGTTATCCTGTATCTTGTTCTATGGTTAACAACTTCCTTACCCAGAGAGTGGTGAGAATGTGGAACTCACTACCACATGTAGTAGTTGAGGTGAATAGCATCGATGCGTTTAAAGGGAAGCTAGATAAACACATGAGGGAGAAAGGAAAAGAAGGATATGCTAATAGGGTGAGATAAAATAAGATGAGAGGAGGCTTGTGCGGAGCATAAACGCCTGCACAGACCTGTTGGGCCGAATGGCCTATTTCTGTGCTGTATTCTATGTAACAAAGTATACATATCAAGAAATTATGCCGCCTGATACTAGGTTATGAATGTTTGATGCATTTCTATGAAGTTACTCTGTTGGCTATTTTAATAGAGATGTTAATCCATTTAAAGTAAATCTCCATTTGAATAGCAAAGTAATTCCAGCTGAATACATTGGTGTGGTTATTTGGCGAGCCAAAGCTCTCAGTGTAGATCATTGTGGGACAGGAACACAGGCCGCTGGTTTGGCCCTAAAGTGTAGCCTGATCTCCAATCTGTGCTCTTGTCTATTGAGGCCCCCCTGCTGGGATTGGAGTCTTACTATGCGATTCCTTCAGCGTTTTTGTGTCAATACTGCACACTGTGAACTCTGGGCAATCAGGAATGCACATCAGGAGATAGTACATTGCGGGAAATACCTTTCAGGGTCCGGGTGCTGAGTCTGTACACTCGTGCTTAATTTACATTGGAGAACTATTCCTACTTTAACAATACTTACATTATTTATTGACCCTGGTATTTGCCTCATTCACAGAGTGCCCAGCGGTAATTACAGGATGACATTACATTTCAGCCTGCAAAACCTTCCTTGGTGTTGAGGGTGGTCTCTACAGGTCTTCATTGTTAAAACTGCATCGTGGCCAGTGCCCCCACTGGCGGCCATTTGCATCGATCGCCAATGCAGCTGGAAGAGTCTCGATGCTTCCTGACTCCTCCAAAAACAAAGTTTGCAGGGCTATGGGGAAAGAGCAGGGAGTAATTGGGTAGCTCTCTCAAAGGCAAGGTGTGCCGGATGGCCTCCTGTGCTGTTTGCTTCTATGGGGTAGATCTTGACTTTGTGTGATGGTGTAAAATGGGTGATAGCGAGTCGGCAGCCCGTTATACATCTCTCCCCATTTTTATTTCCATTGACTTCATTCAATGATCCAGTGTGATTCCTTCAGCAGCACCAAGTGTCCTAGGCCCAACCATCTTCAGCTGCTTCATCAATGACCTTCCCTCCATCATAAGGTCAGAAATGGGGATGTTCGCTGATGACTGCACAGTGTTCAGTTCCATTCGCAACCCCTCAGGTAATGAAGCAGTCCGAGCCCGCATGCAGCAAGACCTGGACAACATCCAGGCTTGGGCTCATAAGTGGCAAGTAACATTCGCGCCAGATAAGTGCCAGGCAATGACCATCTCCAACAAGAGAGAGTCTAACCACCTCCCCTTGACATTCAACGGCATTACCATCGCCGAATCCCCCACCATCAACATCCTGGGGGTCACCATTGACCAGAAACTGAACTGGACCAGCCATATAAATACTGTGGCTACGAGAGCAGGTCAGAGACTGGGTATTCTGCGGCGAGTGACTCACCTCCTGACTCCCCAAAGCCTTTCCACCATCTACAAGGCACAAGTCAGGAGTGTGATGGAATACTCTCCACTTGCCTGGATGAGTGCAGCTCCAACAACACTCAAGAAGCTCGACACCATCCAAGATAAAGCAGCCCGCTTGATTGGCACCCCATCCACCACCCTAAACATTCACTCCCTTCACCACCGGCGCACTGTGGCTGCAGTGTGCACCATCCACAGGATGCACTGCAGCAACTCGCCAAGGCTTCTTCGACAGCACCTCCCAAACCCGCGACCTCTACCACCTAGAAGGACAAGAGCAGCAGGCACATGGGAACAACACCACCTGCACGTACCCCTCCAAGTCACACACCATCCCGACTTGGAAATATATCGCCGTTCCTTCATTGTCGCTGGGTCAAAATCCTGGAACTCCCTTCCTAACAGCACTGTGGGAGAACCGTCACCACACGGACTGCAGCGGTTCAAGAAGGCGGCTCACCACCACCTTCTCGAGGGCAATTAGGGATGGGCAATAAATGCTGGCCTCGCCAGCGACGCCCACATCCCGTGAACGAATAAAAAAAAAGCAATACCTTATTTATATTTTAGAACTACCACAGTGGAGTTGCCAGTTTCAGGGGCTATCAATTTCTCTTCATGTCTCCAGGGCTTCCAGTGAGGACTGTGATGTGTCTGAGCCAATCTCGATTTTGGAAAGTTGCATTGTTCCATTTACAGGAGGCAGGCCAAATTATTCCCAATTTACATTCAAATCAAAGATCCTTTTTGTGACCTGAATGAGGTACAATCTTCAATTGGGCTTTCTGAATACTCCAGTTACTTTTAGTATTCTCCACGTACAGAATTCCTGATCATTTGGCATGTTTCTTTCTTCTTTATATTTCTCCAATTATTCTTACTTTTTTTTATTCGACTAGTTTTTCTTGTGCAATTAGAAGGCTTGCTGCCCTAATCCTCTCTACCTCTCTCTCCTCCTTTAAACTTATCTCTTTGACCAAGCTTTTGGTCACCTGTCCTAATATCTCCTTATGTGGCTCGGTGTCAGATTTTGTCTGATAACGTTCCTGTGAAGCGCCTTGGGACGTTTTATTGTTAAAGGCGCTATATAAATGCAAGTTACCGTTGGTGCCCCAGTTAGTTGTTGGTTATTTCTCCTTTTGTAACATAATGGGATCAAATATTGTTACCAATCGGTAATTTGATTAATATCTTCCACTTGACACCTTTTTTTATTGGTCCATAAGTACATCAATTAAGGAGAAAAGCATGCAGCATTTAGGAACATAGGAACATAGGAACAGGAGTAGGCCATTCAGCCCCTCGAGCCTGCTCCGCCATTTGATAAAATCATGGCTGATCTGTGATCTAACTCCATATACCTGCCTTTGGCCCATATCCCTTAATACCTTTGGTTGCCAAAAAGCTATCTATTTGCCAATCTGTGAAAGGAAAGACAAAGTGATCTGAAAAGTTTAGAGAGAGAAACTTTGAAATGACAACAAATAAGACAAGAGCAATTGGCAAATGATGAATGGGGGCAGATGGAGGAGCCAAATGGGAGACATTCTGGTAACAAATGGAGCTTAACTTGTACATTATTTGCAGGCTCAGACTGTTTCCCTGACCTCATAGTTCTCTAATGGTGCAATTATACTGTCAGCTCTGTATCCATTCAAATGGTTTTCAGTCTCACATCGATGCAAATTAGCGGTAGCACTTGGGAGTCAGGTCCCAGCAGTAAAGTCAAGACCCCCACCCCTGCCCAGAGACTATTTTGTACTGCTTTGAGTTTGATCCTAGTGCAGTGTACCATAATTTATCCATGGCACACACACTGATTCAAACGATTAGATATCTGGTGACAGAACGAGCAAGGGGTCATTTAGAGCTGACCACTGGTCATCAAAGGTTCGATTAAATATTAACCGCAAATAAGGAGTAGGAGGAGTAGGCCATACGGCCCCTCGAACCTGCTCCGCCATTCAATAAGATCATGGCTGATTTTCTTCCTCAACTCCACTTTCCCGCCCGATCCCCATATCCCTTGATTCCCTCAGAGTCCAAAAATCTATCGATCTCAGCCTTGAATATACTCAACGACTGAGCATCCACAGCCCTCTGGGGTAGAGAATTCCAAAGATTCACAACCCTCTGAGTGAAGAAATTTCTCCTCATTCAGTCCTAAATGGCCGACCCCTTATCCTGAGACTCTGCCCCCTAGTTCTAGACTCTCCAGCCAGGGGAAACAGCCTCTCAGCATCTACCCTGTCAAACCCTCTCAGAATTATATACATTTCAATGACTTCACTTCTCATTCTTCTAAACTCCTGAGAATATCGGCCCATCCTACTCCTCTTAGGACAACCCTCTCATCCCAGGAATCAACCTGCTGAACCTTTATTGCACTGCCTCTAAGGCAAGTATATCCTTCCTTAGGTAAGGAGACCAAAACTGTGCACAGTACTCCCTGAACAAAGATCATTGTTTTGCAAGAAACTTTGGCCAGTAATTTGAACGATTGAGACAAGGAGACCTAATGACAGGGAGGACTTGACTTTTCACTTTAGTAATTTCATATATTTCACTGCAGTGAAAGAACTGCACATGAAGGTAACAACTTGAGCCTAACTATTCTTTCTGGTTGAAGGACTGGCTGACTTGAGCATGTGTGTGTGTGTGTGTGTACTTTGTTAAATTGAGAAGCTCAGCTGAAGAGCCAAGACCCATTGTGCAAGACAATGTCAAGGCTGAAACGAGTGGGAGGTAAAATGAGATTAATCAAGGTGGTGGTGACTAGGTGACAATTGGAACAGGACATGGCAGCTGTTCAGGTAGGGAGGTATGAGCTGAGTGAGTCTTAGACATTTACTTTAACCTCTTTACAGCTGAATTTGAACTAAAGGCTGGTTTGGGTGAAGTCAACCCGTTCTTTGTAAAACATTTACGGTTTCTAACACATGGAGGAAATCTGCCCTGATATCAACTGCCTCGAAATTTGGAAATTTCAGTTCCATGAAAGCAATAATGACACTTTTTATGCTCTTGAACATGTTGTTGAAAAGCCCAGGTGTTTATGTGGAGGTGTATATGTGGAGGTGTATATGTGGAGGTGTATATCTGGAAGTGTATATGTGGAGGTGTATATGTGGAGGTGTTTATGTGGAGGTGTATATGTGGAAGTGTATATGTGGAGGTGTATATCTGGAAGTGTATATGTGGAGGTGTATATGTGGAGGTGTTTATGTGGAGGTGTATATGTGGAAGTGTATATGTGGAGGTGTATATCTGGAAGTGTATATGTGGAGGTGTATATGTGGAGGTGTTTATGTGGAGGTGTTTATGTGGAGGTGTATATGTGGAGGTGTATATGTGGAGGTGTTTATGTGGAGGTGTTTATGTGGAGGTGTATATATGTGGAGGTGTGTATATGTGGAGGTGTTTATGTGGAGGTGTATATGTGGAGGTGTTTATGTGGAGGTGTATATGTGGAGGTGTGTATATGTGGAGGTGTGTATATGTGGAGGTGTTTATGTGGAGGTGTATATGTGGAGGTGTATATATGTGGAGGTGTGTATATGTGGAGGTGTTTATGTGGAGGTGTTTATGTGGAGGTGTATATGTGGAGGTGTTTATGTGGAGGTGTATATATGTGGAGGTGTGTATATGTGGAGGTGTTTATGTGGAGGTGTTTATGTGGAGGTGTATTTGTGGAGGTGTTTATGTGGAGGTGTATATGTGGAGGTGTGTATATGTGGAGGTGTGTATATGTGGAGGTGTTTATGTGGAGGTGTTTATGTGGAGGTGTATATGTGGAGGTGTATATATGTGGAGGTGTTTATGTGGAGGTGTTTATGTGGAGGTGTGTATATGTGGAGGTGTGTATATGTGGAGGTGTGTATATGTGGAGGTGTTTATGTGGAGGTGTATATGTGGAGGTGTATATATGTGGAGGTGTGTATATGTGGAGGTGTGTATATGTGGAGGTGTTTATGTGGAGGTGTATATGTGGAGGTGTTTATGTGGAGGTGTATATGTGGAGGTGTGTATATGTGGAGGTGTATATGTGGAGGTGTATATGTGGAGGTGTTTATGTGGAGGTGTATATGTGGAGGTGTGTATATGTGGAGGTGTATATGTGGAGGTGTTTATGTGTCTGCACTAAAGCACTGGGTCAATTCGAATACATTTTTAAGGTCCAACCTTCGACTTAAGTTTAGATGATTTGCGTTCGAATGGACAAGTTTCTATTAGGGAGAAAATTAAAGTGCAACGTGGGATTTGATCTATTTATGGGTGATTTCAAACACTCCCCAGGGGGGAACAGGCCTTGGAAGAAGTGCAGGTCAGAGACTGAGCTTCAGCCCTGATTCTCCAACTCATGCTCCCATTGAGCGCAGATCTCCACTGGAAGCACTGGTTGAACGTCCCCTTCTGTACTGTCCTGTCAATAGTGCATCAAAAACATAGACATGTTTCCATCTCTCTCTCCTGGAAGGGAGGTTTGTAATTTTTGAATTTGACTTTTATACCATTGTACACGTCCGACCTCTCTTGGTACCTTGAGTTGTTCGGTGGCTTTGTGTCCAAGGGACATGTTTCTCCATTGATCCAGGGGTTGCCCCAAAAACTTTGCTCCTCTCACCCAGTGCGGTGCTGACCCACACAGAACAGGAAGGACCAGGCTATGTCTCTGCTGTGGGCTTTTGCCCGATCTCAGCTATCGTGGCAGTAGGGGGGATTACAGTTGGCCACGGTGTCCTCTGTGTGTGTGGGTGTGATGCCCCACATAGTCAAATAGCCAGCTGATATTCATCATCATGTACCTGCATGAGACAGCACTTTCAAGAGGGGAATAGGGGAGAAAGTTGGTACACAGTTTATGCTTGTGAAACTCATGGATGCTCCTTTTCTCTATTTAAAATAGTTTTTAATTTTTCTCTATTCTTTTTCCTTTTTCTCTACTTTCTCACTTTCTCTCTTGCTCGCTCTCTCTCTCTGAGATTTTAAGGGTAGTTTTGCGGCTTTATGCTTCTGGCAGGAGCCTCACCTGCTGGGAGAACATAATGGAAATTCGAGTGTGCTGAATTGGAAAATTACTGCGTTAAGCGGATTCTGGGTCTCTGAGTTTTCTTGGCGTGTCTCCAAGTCCTGCTGGTTTAAAGTCCTGCACATGTGCGTAGGAGGGGATGGGAAATGCTGTAGCAGCAGATGGGTTTTTACAGGGTATGGGTGAGTCAGTATTTTTAGTGCTGGGACCTCTGGAATGCTGGTACTGTGACACTCAAAACAATCACAGGAACTCACTGTCACAGATACAACAAAAAAGACTTGCGTTTCTACAGCACCTTTCAAGACCTCAGGATGTCTCAAAACACTTTACAGTCAATGAAGTACTCTTTGAAATGCATTCACTGTTGTAATGTAGGAATACGGCAGCTAATTTGCGCACAGCAAGGCCCCACAAACAGAAATGAGATAATGATAATTTGTTTTTTTTAGTAATGTTGGTTGAGGGATAAATATTGGCCAGGGCAAACTTCCCTGCTCTTTGAAATAGTGACACAGGACCTTATACATCCACATGAGAGTGTAGACAGGTCCTTACTTTAACATCTGGTTAGACCGCACCTGGAGTACTGTGAGCAGTTCTGGGCACCGCACCTTCGGAAGGACATATTGGCTTTGGAGGGAGTGCAGCGTAGGTTTACTAGAATGATACCCGGACTTCAAGGGTTAAGTTACGAGGAGAGATTACACAAATTGGGGTTGTATTCTCTGGAGTTTCGAAGGTTAAGGGGTGATCTGATCGAAGTTTATAAGATATTAAGGGGAACGGATAGGGTGGATAGAGAGAAACTATTTCTGCTGGTTGGGGATTCTAGGAGTAGGGGGCACAGTCTAAAAATTAGAGCCAGACCTTTCAGGAGTGAGATTTGAAAACATTTCTACACACAAAGGGTGGTAGAAGTTTGGAACTCTTCCGCAAACAGCAATTGATACTAGCTCAATTGCAAAATTTAAATGTGAGATAGATAGCTTTTTGGCAACCAAAGGTATTAAGGGATATGGGCCAAAGGCAGGTATATGGAGTTAGATCACAGATCAGCCATGATCTTATCAAATGGAGGAGCAGGCACGAGGGGCTGAATGGCCTACTCCTGTTCCTATGTTCCTGTCTCACTCAAAGGACAGGATCTTTAACAGTGTAGCACTCCCTCAGTACTGCACTGGAATGTCAGGCTAGATTATGTGCTCAAAGTCTCTGGAGTGGGTCTCAAACCCACAACCTTCTGACTCATAAGGCAAGAGTGCCACCCACTGAGCCACAGTTAACACCTAATCATCTAACATTAGTTTCTCTACCACATCCCCGGTGATCATTGGCATAACTTCATCGTCGCTGGGTCAAAATCCTGGAACTCCCTTCCTAGCACTGTGGGAGAACCTTCACCTCACGGACTGCAGCGGTTCAAGAAGGCGGCTCACCACCACCTTCTCATGGGGCAATTAGGGATGGGCAATAAATGCCGGCCTTGTCAGCGACGCCCACATCCCATGAACAAATAAAAAAAAACTTGAGGACATTCACCATTCTCCTACCTAATTCAGATTGTGTTGTTACTGTTCGAACTCACTGCCTCGTTACCTTTTATCAAGTGATTTTTAGTTTTATTTGAGTTGTTTTATGATTCCCCTGCCTGGAGACAGCATATTGATTTTTTTCTGACTTATTTGCAGTAGGCATTGTAACAGACAGAAGCTAATTAATTACCAGAGGCAACCTGCAGTCAGCAGCATAATGGTGGAAAGTGTGGATTTTGCTTTTGTATTTTTCTCTCTGTCCAACAGAAGTACCTGGGATGGCCGGGGATGAAGTATAGATCTAAATGCGGCCTGTGATTGGCTTTGGGTTGCAACTTGAGCTCACATGAGCCCATATCAAAGGAAGACCCTTTGCATTTGATTGTATTTGTCTGCCCAATGGCCAATATTGTAAGGTTTTTATCAGGTCCCCTCTCCTGGACCTGAGCATATAATCCAGATGACACTTCAGTGCAAGGGAGTTGGGCGCCACATCTGGCCTTCATGTCTCTGGACTAAACATCAGCCTTGTCCCTCCTCCGAAGAATGGTCATTTGGGCAGGTAACCCTATGTGCTTCCAATGTGCAGATTAATATCACATCATATTTTACTTCATACTCCTTGAATGTGCACCCTGTTACGTGTACAGAAATAATAAACACAAGTCGTACACAACGCAGAAATACTATTCATTATTTGTGCACATGAGGAAAAGGGAAATCAATAAAACAATAAAGTACAACCTGCTAAATAATCTTGTGAATCTGAGTATCTGGCATCTGTATTCCAGCTGGTCATGAATATCTCTTCTGTTCACTTATTATAAAACAAAGTTAATTACAATACTCAGTGAGCTTGTGTTAAAGTGTCAGCTTGGATCAATAGGTAACTCTCTTGCCTCTGAGTCAGAAGGTTGTGGTCCCAATCCAGGCCTTGAGAGTGCAATCTAGCCTGAACGCTCCAGTGCAATATTAAGGCTTTGTTGTTAGAGGTGGATAACAAGGCCCCATTCTGGTAGTTCAGGTGAATGTTGACGATCCCATTTGTAAAACACCAGGGAGTTGTCCTGGCCAATATTTTTCCATCAATCAGCATCACTGCCAAACAAAGATGTCATCCGTAGGATCTTGTTGTGCACAAAATGGCTGCCGCATTTGTCTACAAAAAGTAATTTATGCAATCAGACGTGAAACACTTTGAGATGTTGCCACAAGATGTGATAAGCCGCAATATAAATGCAAGCCATTCTTTATCTACACACTTGGGGGCCGATTTTGGGATGGCCCAGTAGGTGCGTTCGGGACGGGTGGGGGGCTCATAAAATGGGGGAATCCCGGAGCGGGTCTGGAGCCCGGCTCCAACCCGCCCACTTCTGGGTTCCCCAGTGACGCGTCCGGGTGCGTGCGCAGCTCCCACGTGCGGGACTCCCACCGGCAATTAAAGCCGGCGGGATGACAATTAAATACTTACTTACCGAGTTGAGGTACTTGAGAGACCTCATTGACAGGAGATTTTAGCAGGGGTGCAATTTTCATGGATCCTCAGCGTGTTTCCCGTGCTGTGAGAAATACTCCCCGTTGGAGCAGACGTGTTTCAGTCAGCAGCCAGTGGGAGATGCAAAGGATATTTTGACAGTTGGGGGGAAAACCTCATTTATTGCAGCAGGGCACTCTGTCACTTCAGACAAAGTTTTGGCTGCAACACCTTTGTCTTTCCACTCAAAATTACTAATTTATACCCTAAACTCTGCTGTGCAAACACATTTACCTACTTTGCGGACCCCCTCAAACTCACACCATCAGGATGGGGGGGCGCCATGGCTGCATTCATCACTTCATCCGAGGACGAGCAACATCACCGGGCACGCTGTCCACCTCCGCCACGTGGAGCTCCACAACACAGTGCTGCGCCACAGGCACCTGCACAAAATAGTCGTGCGACTACACATACACCCACTGGAGGGTGACCCAATGGGTGGCATCAAGTGTGGGTGTTCATGGAGAACCTCATGAAAGGGACTTATTGCACAAGCCAGTCAAGAATGGCCAAGACGTGGCAATAGTGGTGACAATATAATATTTAATGTGAGTTGAACCAAAATCAAACATAAATAAAAAACATCACAAACCGTCAAACACCCTTGTGCATCCCCTTTGTGCTCACAAAACCTTTGCCTTACGCTTCCTACTACTCATACGTGATGCATCCCCTGTGGCTGTAGCACATGTAGTGGCAGGTTGGGTGAGGGTGACCGTGAAAGAGATGCATCAGAGGGTGAGTATGAGACAGGGCCATGAGATTGTATGAGGATTGGGTTGAATGGTAGTGGTGGGATGAGTACTGGGGAGGTGAGTAAGTGCAGGTAAGTTGAGGATGAGGTTTGAGTGGGTGTGAGGAGTGATGTGATAGAGTGGTGTTGGCAGTGCAGAAGGAGTTATGGGGTGGGGGCGGTGATGTGGAAGACGGAGTGTAGGAGAATGAGTAAGTGTGCTCACTTTGGCTGACCTAGTTAGGACATTGAAACCCTTCCTGCACTATATCCAGGTGCGGGATGTGTTGCTGGTGCTGCTGACCTCCTCCGCCACCTCGAGCCAGGCCTTCTCGGTGGCAGAGGCAGGCCACTCCCTCCCGTCCGCCGGGGAGAAAATCTTCCTCCTCCTCCTCACCCCATCCAGTAGGACCTGGAGTGAGGCATCATTAAACCTGGGGGGCAGCCTTTCCCCTGGGCTGCTCCATGGTGCTGTGTGGGTGTTTGCTGCAGGAGCAGCATTGGAGAACTGCCCCTTTAAAATAGGGCTCCTCCGGCTGACAGCCTGTGATGCGGGTGCGCAGTCCGCCCACTGCGCAGGTTTCCAACGGGAAACCCAGAAGCCAAGGTAAGTGGCTTCAATTTACTCGCGATCGCGTGGGGAACCCACCGATTTTACTGGGCGGGTTACCACGCGTCCAGACGACCCCCCGCTGCCAACCCGCCTCCCTGGTAATATCGGGGCCATGGTGTCCAGCCATACGGGTCGTGGGGTACCGAGGATGGGAGAAATACAGAGGAGCTGGTGGAAAGAAAGGGTGACATGGAAAGCAAATGAATCCAGCCAGCTCTTGTGCACCTCATGGTTTTCAGCGATAGATGAGGCTGAATTTTTCCAGTGCTGCTGGGAGCTTACTCAACGAGTAGGTGAGACAAACAGATCAGGAAGATGCCAGGTTCGAAAGACTTACATTTATCGAGTGCCTTATCGCATCTCTCAGAAACAGATGGCTGACCAGTTAATCTGGTTTTGTTAGTGGTGTTGGTTAAGGCAGGAACGTTGGCCAGGACTCCCTGTTCCTGTTCGAAAAGTGCTTTAGAATCTTCAATGTCCACCTGACAGACGGGCCTTTTGAGAGATACCAGATTCTCGCTACTTTGCTTCTATTTTTCTGCATTCGAGGTACTTTCCTACCCCACTCCAAAAAACCAGAAGGACCTCATGGAACGATGACAGGTCGATGAAGGTTCATAGAAAGATCTATTTTAGATTGGATTTAATTCTCAAAGTTGAATTTTAACTGATAGGATTTTGAAAAAGAACTATCCATTGATGCAGTGTGGTATAAATCGTAGGTAATCAATGTACCAATCCATGTCAAAGGCAGAAATATGCTTAACAGTTGCAAGCTGGATTCATTATAAGGGCTGCAGTGGTTGGACAAGTAGCATTCATGTCTCTATTTCCCTCCTCACTCTTTCCTCTTTCTCTTCTTTTTCCCTCTTTTCCTGCATTTCTTTTCTCTCGAACCAACCCACCCAACTGTGGCATTTGCAACTGTCTTCAGGAGGATGGTACAGAGACAGGGGAATAGCAGCATCTGGTACTGGTGATAGTCTTTCATTAAAACTACAAACAAGATAAATTAAGAGAAATGTTTGGAATTACCGGCACACTTAAGATGCAGCAGATCATGATCCAAAGATGGAAGATTCTGATCCTCAGACATTAAAGGAAGAAAGAACTTGCATTTATATAGCGTCTTTCACGACCTCAGGACATTCCAAAGTGCTTCACAGCCAATGAAGTACTTTTGAAATGTAGTCACTGTTGTAATGTAGGAAACGAGGCAGCCAATTTGTGCACAGCAAGATCCCACAAACAGCAATGTGATAATGACCAGATAATCTATTTTAGTGATGTTGGTTGAGCGATAAATATTGGCCAGGACACCGGGGAGAACTCCCCTGCTCTTCTTCAAATAGTGCCCTGGGATCTTTACGTCCAGCGGATGGGGCAGACGCGGCACCAGTTTAGCAGCTCATTCAAAAGATGGGACCTCCGACAGTGCAGCACTCCCTCAGTACTGCACTGGAGCGACAGCCTGAATTGTGTGATTAAATCCTGGAATGGGGCTTAGAACTAATGACCTTCTGACTCAGAGGTGAGTGAGCTACTGTTGACCCAAGGCCAACAGGAGGTTATAATCCTCTCATGGAAGATCGGGGTACCCATACAAGGTCAATCTGGAAGAGTTAGCCTTATTGATATGCCTGATAATTCGTATAGACAATTAATAACCACCGGTCAGAAATATATATTCATTCCATTTGCAAGTCTAGTGAATCCCCTAAACACAACATTCTGTATCTATTCCACTCTGGAGCATTTGGATTTATATATATGGAATAAGAATAGCTTGTAATACCAAATTACTGTTTGTTAGACATTGCCAGTTGTAGCTTTGGGCGAACAAATGTAATTGTTAATTTTCCTTTCATCCGCAGGAGACTGAAGTAGCTTTAAGGTAATCAGAGTGTTTTGCATGCAGGACGGCGATGCTGTTTGTCCTGAGAGCAGTTTGAAGCCCATTACAGACGTCACCAGGCAACCATTTAGGAAGGAGTTAGTCTGATTGACTCGGTGCTTTTTCCAGGTTTGTTTTGTGTTGTTTTTCTTTTTGCATGAAACCCAGAGGCAAATTCACAAGAGATGCTCTTCAAGTCAGCCTCCCTTGTTATTCACTGATGTTAAGATTCCAGATGCCCCCTAATTTTTTGTTTTGAGCCTATCTTTCCCACTTGCAATCTATCCTCCTCTTCTGTCTCTTTCTCTGCCTGCTGTCTGCACATCTCATTAACAAGCTTAACGCTGGCAGCTCTAGGACCAACCAGTCAGTGGGTGAGCAATTAGAGACAAAGTTTCCCAATACAGGCAGGCTTTAACTTTTTTTGAGCGTAATGCTTGAGGCATGTTGTTCATCTCCGAGAGTCACATTTGACAAAACTGGAGATAAAAGGTAGAAAAAAAACCACACACAATTACTGGAAACTGAAGTAAAACCAGAAAATACTGGAAATACACAACAAGCCCTGTCAGTATTTGTAAAGAGAAAAGATCAGTTAATGAGTCTGACAGACACCCATGGTCAGGATCCAGAGGTTCTGATGTCGTACCTAAACCTGAAACATTAACTTGTCTTTTCTCTTAACAAATGCTGATGGACCTGCTGAATATTTTAAGAATTTTCTGTTTGTATCATTCAAATCTATGCTTAATATCTTAAAAGCAATATAAATATACATCCCTCTCCGACTGTCTCAATGAACATTATTTTTTTTCAGCACCTCCGACAGTGCAGCGCTCCCTCAGTACTGCACTGGGAACGTCAGCCTGGATTATGTGCTCAAGTCTCCAGAGTGGGATTTGAACCCACAAACTTTTGATTCAGAGGCCAGTGCACATGTGTGGCTATCAAGTGAGAACGGGCAGCACTGTGATGCCCTCGACTAGCTTGCTGAGGTACCAGAGCACACCAATGGAATCGTACCCCAGTGAGGGGTTGACAGTTTCAGGTGGGTAGAAGGCGAGACCCTAGAGCTCGAGACTTTATAATACTTTTCAGTACTTAAGAATTTTCATTTTCCGATTCGATCAACTTCCTCTGAAGTTTGTCACCAGCACGGTGGTTTTAGATTGGGGGACCCCTGATTTGTTATTCATTTTAAAAATTGCTCTGATGACAGTTGTGTCCAAAACATGGTAGCCAAGTGGGAAGCTATGCATTTAATCAGGTGGTTTCATGATGAATATATATCTAGAGGAGTGGGGAGGTGCTTGAAATTGGCAAACTCATGATGAGTGTGTATTTCATTCCTGGGAGTTGGAGGGAAGCAAGGACAGAATATGTCCACGATGGTGTAGGGAGACTTGCATTCTGTCCTGCAGCTATTGGTGTTGCTCTTCAGCTCTGACTTTCAGGTAGACGCTCATCCTCACACTGTTTCTACAGCAGAAAGCATCTACCTCACTTTGATTCCAGCCAAACTCAGCGAGGTGCAAACTCAATTGAACTTCCAGAAAATGGACTGGCTTCTTTAAATTGACCAATTATATGAGTAATTTGAGACATGACATGTGGTAAATGTAACATGCCTGGGAGGAACAGATGACTTTGGACCTATAGTTCCCAAAGCTCTCCACCACTGATGGTTTACCTCGTCTCATGTCTGGGTCTATTGTAGACTAATTGATAGAGATTAATTGCCATGATTAGTCAACAACTCCATTATTGTTGTATCAAGCGACGCCTTTGGTCTTTCATTCCTACCAATGACAGCACAGATAGGCACTGAACTGAACATTAAAGGGACTGAATCACGCACGGTGTATTATGCTGCATTTTTTAATTAGATATTTTTGTTATTATTTGTATTATAGATACCATGAAGTGTCCTATACTCTGTTAGGAGGTGATCCCCTGATGGCCATGCTCCAGGCTTCTGTATGACCACATTCTACATTCCATGCCCCCTAAACCATCAACAAATGCAACAAGACACTCTCTCAGCTAAAGTGTCCAATTACCCTTAATTGCTTTCATCCATGTGTAGCACCCTTCAATGCTAATATAGCCGCATAAGGCGAACTCTGCCAATTTTTCCCCTTAATTTTCTAAATTAATGAAACACCATCAATCAGTTTAAAAATGAGGTTGGGAAAAAAAAAAGTATATTTACTTTTTTAGAACTCCAGCTATAATAAACAGCTGATGCATGCTACACATGGATGGAAACAATTAATGGTAATAACGCACTTTAGCAGAGAAAATAGCCACCAAACCGAATCCAACTTGCACAATAATTAAAATGGTAATCATAAAATTAACAATCGCAATTAAAAGACCTTTAACCACAATTAAAATAAACTAACTCACCTACAGTTGTTTAGGCCCAATCAAGCCTCCGAGTACCACATAATTCCTATATCTTCAGGCTTGTTGGCCCTAATCAAAATGATATAACTTCAGTGATCGAGGTCGACGTCCATGATACAGACCCAGGCTCTATACAGAGGTAGGCTCATCTATTACCAGGTACTAATACATTAGTAAATTCTCACCTGCCTCTTGCTGTGGCAATGCAGATTCACCGGGATGATACCAGGAATGCAAAAGTAAAGTTATGAAGAGAGGCTTGAAATACTCGCACTATTTTCAATGAAGCAGAGAAAGCAAGGACAAGGTTTAATAGAGTATTTTTTTTTCAATTCGCAGGGTGTTGGTAGACTGAATAGGGAAAGACTATTTCCTCTGGGGACTCAGTGACGAGGGAGGTCATCAATTTAAAATTGTCACTAATTGAGTGAGGAGAAAACTCTGGAGAAGTTTCATTATGCAGAAGGTTGCCAGAGCATGGAATGCTCTGCTGCAGGAATCATAGAATGATTCAGGACAGAGGGAGGCCATTCAGCCCATCACTGCCTGTGCCGGCTCTTTGAAAGAGCTCTCCAATTAGTCCCATTCCCCCTGCCCTTTCCCCATAGCCCTTGCAATTTTTTCCCCTTCGAGTATTTATCCAATTCTCCTTTAGAAGTTGTTATTGAATCAGCTTCCACCGCCCTTTTCAGGCGGTTTCAGGCGGTTGAAACAGATACCATTGCATTTTTTATGGGAAAGTTTGATAAATATTTGAAGCAGAGGGAGATACGGGGCAATGGGGAGGGAGTGGGGTTAGTTTTGGATTGCTCTAATCTATGGGTATTTCAGCCTCACAAAGGCAAATAGCAACCTGGAGGCAACCCGATGCCTGACAGATAGCAGAGCCCATCCCTGCATCAAAATCACAAGGAGCCAAGCTGGGTGCCACTAAAGGAACAATGACAAAGGCCAAAGAGTTGGCATGATAACAATTGCAACAGAAAGTAGCTGAACTGTCCCATGCAGATAGAAGCAAAGCGGTGCCTTGCTTACCCTGTTCAGAGAACAACCAGACTCCATCTAATGCAGAAAACAGCAGTACTTATTGATTAGACCCAACTTATGAACCTGGTACACAACTTTTTCATGAATTACTGGGTTGTTTCCACCCACATAATGTACAGTCAGTGCTCTCCAAGCTATAATTAGGAAAGCTCTTTAACCTGAAGTCAACATCGTACTAGACAATGTTGATTATAAAGTCTTGAAAACCATGCACTTTTTATAAAACTCTGCCACATCTCGCAAAAATCAACTCCGAGCATTTCATAGACAATTTAGTCCTTTGAAATGTGGTGACTGTCGGTTAATGGGGCAGCCATCTTGTACACAGTAAGATCCCAAAACATAGGAACATAGGAACAGGAGTAGGCCATTCAGCCCCTCGAGCCTGTTCTGCCATTCAATTAGATCATGGCTGATCTGTATCTTAACTCCATTTACCCACCTTGGTTCTGCAACCCTAAGAAATGGATGGGGAGAAAGGTTGGTATTCTAGAAGGATGAGAATTAAACGGGCTGAAAAGCCTTTTTCACCTGAACGAATCTTGCGAACTCCTCTTTGAATAGTGCCTTGGGATCGTTGAAATTCACCCAAACGGGTTGATAGGGTCTCAGCTTCAAGTCTCTTCCGAGGGATGTCCCACACAGTCTATTAAAGATAAAAGTTCATAGCATTAAACTTTGCATCACTCACATAGCAAGGCTCAAAGCAAGTTTCAATTATTTTGCCAGTTTTAACCACCGCATCTCAAAATCATTTCACTCTAGCTTCGAACTCTTAACAGACCTACTCTTTGTAGCTCTTTCAAAGTGAGTAGATGTTATTTACCATGAATATAAATTGCCTCAATTTCTCCACAATTTTCATTGATTGATTGTGACAGCTGGTGGTAAAACCATTGTCTGTTATCGCCAGCAGGAATGTCATGGCCAAAGTGCCTGCACATCAGTTGCAAAGTGACTGGGAAAGCCTATTAGTTTAAAACTGGCATAGATTTACCAAACTGACATCTGCGGCACACACCGGGATCTGCTCGAACATCAAGCAAAGGACTTCATTGCAATCGCGTTCCTAAACAGCTAATATTTTACTGTTGATGTTACCACCGTTTAAAAATGAATATGGACGTGCCAGTGACAGTGAGTTACTGTTATTCCTTCTGGTGTGTGAAGGAGCAATAACTCACTCACACTGCAGGCAGGAGTGAGTGATGATAGCCTTTTACATTTCACTCAAGTGAAAGAACACCTGCAACTCCCCGTCATCAGTGAAATATAATTCCCTTTATTCTACAGGACAGAATCATTTCCGCTGGGTTTTTAAAGAGGGAGTACCTGCATTAGCAACTGTTGTGACAAACTTTTAAACATTCCTTTTGCCCAAGATGTTTTTGCTTAAGATTATTGTTTTAAAGGGCAACATTTTCATGGAAAAGTGCTTGGCAAAATTTATTTAATGTTACTAGTCAACCTGCTTTCAGCCTTTATCTCAGCTGCTCCTCCTATTCTTCTGTTACTGTCCCTCCCTCTCTGTTACTCTCTTCCTGTTTCTCTTGCTCTCGCTCTATCTCTCCATGTTTCTCTCTGTTACTCTCTTCCTGTGTCTCTTACTCTCACTCTATCTCTCTGTGTTTCTCTCTGTTACTCTCTTGCTTTGTCTCTTGCTCTCACTCTATCTCTCTGTGTTTCTCTCTGTTACTCTCTTCCTGTGTCACTTACTCTCACTCTATCTCTCTCTGTTTCTCTCTGTTACTCTCTTCCTGTGTCTCTTGCTCTCACTCTATCTCTCCATGTTTCTCTCTGTTACTCTCTTCCTGTGTCTCTTACTCTCACTCTATCTCTCTGTGTTTCTCTCTGTTACTCTCTTGCTTTGTCTCTTGCTCTCACTCTATCTCTCTGTGTTTCTCTCTGTTACTCTCTTCCTGTGTCTCTTACTCTCACTCTATCTCTCTGTGTTTCTCTCTGTTACTCTCTTGCTTTGTCTCTTGCTCTCACTCTATCTCTCTGTGTTTCTCTCTGTTACTCTCTTGCTTTGTCTCTTGCTCTCACTCTATCTCTCTGTGTTTCTCTCTGTTACTCTCTTCCTGTGTCTCTTGCTCTCACTCTATCCCACTGTGTTTCTCTCTGTTACTCTCTTCCTGTGTCTGTTTTGCTCTCGCTCGAGCTCGCTTACTCCTTTCCCGAATCTATTACAGCGTTGTGTTACTCTCTGCTACGCTTTTCCTGTGTCTATGTTCCTCTCTTGCTGTATCTTTGTTACTTCACTCTGTTTCTCTCTTCCTGTTACTCTCCTTCTTTCTCTCTGTGTTTTTCTTTCTGATGCAGGCTTTTGGGCAATGTAACACTTTCCCATTTCAGGCGCCCAGTGTCGGCCCTGAGCACTGCCCTATCAGGTGTAGCAGAGTCAGGTGCAGAGTGCAGCTCATTCTACTCTGCCCCACAACGTACCTCAGTTTCAACTTCACAAGAGACCCCAAACACACAGCCCAGTGTAACATTTTTTCCATTTCACACACAAGCTGCCCTGCGGTCTCTCTGAGCAATCTTGCCAAATTTAATGATGTTGCTAATTTACATCTACATCTGGGTGAGCTCTTACAGCTCTTCTGGCTCCTTCACCTCTGCAAGAAATATAAAGATTTGCCAAACAAGTTATTCATGAAGATATTGCATCTTTAAACTGTAAACGCTGATGGGGAAATGTCCCATAAGACTCCTTGCACCAGCAGCATGAGGGAGTTGAACGAACATACACCAGTGATGGGAGCCTACTTAAATTACATTATATTTCCCTACATTATAATAGTGACTACACTTCAAAGGTACTTAATTGGTTGTAAAGCGCTTTGGGACGTACAGAGGTCATGAAAGGCACTATGAAAATGTAAGTTCTGTCTTTCTTTAAATCTACCGCCTATCAATTCAGTTCCCTCTTACTGTCCTGCTCAGAAACCTTTCTCGGTTTGTGCTTGGTGATGATTAAAAAGTGAATGTTGAGTACTTGACAAGAATATACATTTTTCTCTGAACGTAATTATACCTGTGGCTAAGCAATGCAGTGCATTGGTTCTATTGTACTTGCAATTCTGCAATCTGGGTTTGAAAACAGCCCAGACTGATGGGTTGAAATTCTCCTCCCTGTGTCAGCTGTGCAAGGACCAGTGTGAACTGAGCATTCTCAACCCAACTCCTAGTGGGGAAGGGGCTACAGCGCAAATTCTGGCAATATCACAGCGGCCATAAGGATGGTTAGTGGGGGAAATGGGAAAATTCAGACTAGTGTAGTAAGGGGGGTTGCTCTGAAGTTGGGTTCACTTATGTTCGGGTAGAGAAAACCCAGAGACGCGATGAACAAAAAGAAAAATAATCCCCACAAATATTAAGAACATTAGTCATAGTTCCTTTTAATTTCTAACAATTGTAACAAGGACAGCTGTCTCACAAAATGACCCTTTCAGTTACTGATGGCATAATAAGGTCCAGTAAACGGGACCCTGGATATCAACGGTTATGCTCGGAGGGCTTTGGATAATCTAACGCATTCTGACACAACCCTGGTTCAGCAAGTGGTTAAGGCGACATTCCGAATACAAGGGAGAGAATTCCAAATGAGGACATTGTCCAAAAGGGAGTTCTGTAGCTGGTAAGAAGCTGTGAGCAGAGCTTCACCAAAACATTCCATGCAGGCTCTTTTGGGTTGATGGAACATGCTGACATATAACTGTAGATGTTCTTGTGTTGTTGGTAGAAAGTTAGGGGTCTGGTTTCATCTCTAATGCTGTAGGGAACCGACCGCTCAATCATATCTCTGTGATGCTGTAGATGATGAAGTTGGCCATTTCCTTCAGTACTTTTCTCTTAATGTCTTTGGACCGTGTTGATTCCAGGAATAACGCTTAATTTTCTCCTCAGCCTGACAAATGACTACAACAATCCATTGCTGGATGGATGGACACTTTGACGAACACTAAAGGTGCTGATTGTGACAAGTAGGACCAGACTTCCTTGAGAATTCGCAGTGTTATAGTAGTCTTCTGGGTCTTCTTTACTACTCCTCCAACTGCACAATCCAGTTCTCTCCCCATTTATCTCAGTAACCTATGCTGGGCAAGACAATTCTCTGGGACTTTGTACAAATGGCTATTCTGCATGGGTGACCCTACACAGCGAGTGTTTCTGACCACAAGGAGAGGGAGAACCACAATTGAGCCCAATCTTGCCTTCATTGACCCCCACATATGTACAGTTTCCTGAAGGGGATCACTGCATAGTAATTAGAAGCACACACCATGACTGAGATCAGCTTACTTAGTATGGCCTGGTCATTAGACCTGGGACCTTCCTGGTCTGTGTGTCTCAATGCAAAAACATATGGTGTATTTGCCTACTAAAAGCCACCTGGAATTATTAACAACAATAACTTGCATTTATACAGTGCCTTTAACATAGTAAAACGTCCCATGGAGCTTCACAGGAGTGCAATTGACAATTATTTTTAATGTTATTTCCTCCCCCTTTTTTAATCCCTCTTACACAATGCAGTTTCTCAGCCGAGGCAAGCGGCTTTGTGACCTGCTTCCAGGTATCTACCCAGGAGATGCTTTAGCAGGAACTGGGGTGACATCGTCCATCTCCTTTTGCTTCTTCCTACCTCTGCTGCCTGCGGAGGAATCGGTAAATTTCCACTCGAGACATTCCCGGGAAGCTTGGCCAAGAGAGGGGAAACGTGAGTTGGGAATTGGAGGGCTTAAGCTGACTTCCTCACCACTAGGAAGCCCTCTCCAGATTGACATTATCATAATGTTTTGCCAACTGCTTGACTTTTAGAAGGAGTACTGATGAAATTAGCCTTTCGAAGGATTCTGTACCATTTGTCGAATGATAATTCACACATACCTTGTTTGTTTTTATTTGCCACTGGTATAAATGATCCCTCCACTGGGCAGTGAAATTATCATTCATTCTCATCAAATAAGAAATGTAAATGTTTCCACGCTGCACTAATTGCTCAATTTTACCTCATGTTTCTTTCCCCCCTTATTTATTGAGTAGAAGCACAACACAATGTCATTACAGCATGCTGAGTTTGGCATTTGAAACCAAACATCCTGTTCTTCAGTCTTTGATGATTTATCACAGTCCTGAGTGAAAGAACCTGGCCACATTTCCTTGGACTAACAGGCTTTCTTCAGCTGCATAGACGTTCTTAGAATTTAAAATGATGGACATCCCAAATTATACGCAGTGCCACATACTGTTGCCCTGGTGCAATATGTGGACACGAATAGATTCTTTAAAAGAAATGAAAAGAAAGAACTTGTATTTCTGTAGGACCATTCATGACTTCAGGATGTCCCACAACACCTATGAAGTACTTTTCGAAGTGTAGTCACTGTTGTAATGTAGGAAACGCGGCAGCTACTTTGCGCACAGCAAGCTCCCACAAACAGCAATGTGATACTGGCCAGATCATCTGTTTTTATGATGTTGGTTGAGGGATAAATATTGGCCAGGACACCGGGGAAAACTCCCCTGCTCTTCTTCATAATAGTGGCCGTGGGATCGTTTACGTCCACCCGAGAGGGCAGTCGGGGCCTCGGTTTAACGTCTCATCTGAAAGACGACATCTCCCACAGCGCAGCGCACTGGAGTGTCAGCCTGGATTTAAGTAAATGTTCTTGTTAGAAGTGACAAATGGCACATCCTTACGATGCAGTTACAAGACCCTTAAATCTCCCCAACTGGGGGGAATTCCTGAACAGAACAGTGGTTCACACAGATGTGGTCTTTTGACTGGACAATACACTGTGAAGATGGAAGAACTGTCTTCATGGGGAGGAGTGGGGGGGAGTCCTGAATGAGTTAATAAGGTAGTGGGAGAAGCAAGGGCTCCCAAGAGCAGCTATCATAATGCAGTTGGGCTGCCTTTGTTAAATAGACTAAAAGGTCATCTTGCCATATTTGGTTGTGCAGGGCACACAGCATTGCAAAAGGTCTTTCAGGGTTTATATTGTGCTGCAGGAGAATGTTTTTTCTTAATGAGGTTTGTTTGCAGTGCAATAGGATTAACCAGAGTTAATAACAGCTGTAATTACAGAGCATGCATTGAATGATCAAGGACCTGTTACGGACATCCATAATGTGTAGAACATGGATCGGGATCAGGTCAGGGAAAAGAGCAATCAAAACCACAGTGTGTCAGTGCCAGCAATGGTTCTCAGCCACAACTTCATATTTCTATTTTTTCATTACAACTTCATTACGATACTTTTTAAGTTACTCAAATCAGAGTAGTCATTATGAAGTCATGGTACTTTAGATTGAATGCTTCAAATCTAACAGAATGATCCACACTCAAAGATCTGCATGAAGGGCTGGATGCCTCAATCTTGTTCCCCTTTTCTAGGAATATAAGAAAAGGAGGAGGCCATTCAGCCCCTCGAGCCTGTTGCGCCATTCAATTAGATCATGGCTGATCTGTATCTTAACTCCATGTACCCGCCTTGGTTCCATAACCCTTAATACCCTTACCCAACAAAAATCATTCAATCTCAGTTTTGAAAATCTCAATTGACCCCCAGCCTCAACAGCTTTTTAGGGGAGAGAGTTCCAGATTTCCACTCCCCTTTGTGTGAAGAAGTGCTTCCTGACATCACCCCTGAATGGCTTAGCTCTAATTTTAAGGTTATGCCCCCTTGTTCTGGACTCTCCCATCAGAGGAAATAGTTTCGCTTTATTTACCTGATCAAATCCTTTAATTATCTTAAACACCTCAATTAGATCAGGAATAGGGTTGCCAACTCCTCCAGAATTTGGCCCTGTAGTCTTCAGGAATTAAAGACTAATCTCCAGGACACTGCTGCGAGCAAAATCCAGGAGAAAAATCATAGGGGTGTTAAAGAATTGTGTTTTAAAATTTTTTTTGAACACTTTTGTACACAGCTTATAAAAATATTGGTTATGGGGAAAAAGTGCTGTTTGACCGACAGTCAAGAATCATCCAATCAGGTAATGAGTCTGTTCACTTTCCGATTGGCCGTGGGAAGGCGGTTCGCCATGAGGATGGACATGTCGGGCGACCAATGGCAGGAGTGTGGGGGCGGGGCGGTTGGCGGCAGGAGGTCAGGCGATGAAATCTCCAGGAATTTGTCCATCAAGAGTTGGCAACCCTAAGCAGGAAGCCTAGATATGTTGTCCTTACTCCAGACCAGGGCCCCACGATCGTTCCCCAACAATTGCACTGATTAAGAGCAGCATAGAATAGGAAGGAATCCTGGCACTTGCTGGGTCTAGGTGAGCCAATGGTGCACCAGGCAATGTCTTTCCCAACTGAGCCAATGAAAGAGCTTATTAAATTCCTAATAAGGATGGGACTCTTAATAAACAATAGAAAGACCACTTTCTTTGGGCTGACTTGATTAATCCATGGTCCTAGTTGGGCCCACATATTGAGAAATCTTGGGTGCACTGACCATAAAATGGATGGACAGAAAATTAAGGCTCTACCCCCCCTGCCCTCCACTCCACCTCACCTCGACAGTGTGCGTTAGTACAGTCCAGCCCTATAGCTTTCACTTTTTTTGCATCAACAATTCCATTGAAAGATCCTCGGAGCTAAGATTTAACCTCTGACCTCAGACATGGGACAGTCCATTGACTTGGGTTGGGGGAGGGGTTGGTAACCAATATTAATTTTTTTTAAATTGAGAAAGGAAAATATCTGTTCTGGATTTTGACTCTTTCAATGTTAGAATTTAAATTGGGGATTCATAACTTGTCAGAATTTTAAAAAAAAGTTTTCCAATTAGTTACTTGGATTGAGGGCGAACTTTAAACTAAATCCCCAGAGTTGTGGCAAGTTTTATGAATAATCAGCAAAGCGCCTTCAATAAGAAAAGTTTTGTGGAGCAGAGTGCCAAAATGTACTCTTTACTGAAAAATCCTCAGGGCTGAATATTAAATGAGCACTTCCAATTTGCTACTGTATTGAAATAAAGGTCACACTCTGTAGTTTAAGATAATATTCATCTAAACCTGGTAATTATTCCAATTTTTTAGTTAAACTAGATTAAAAATGTGACTCCAGGTGCTACCTCTTCAAGTCTCACCTGCATATATTTTGTATCCGAGCATTTCCATTTATCAAGATGGCTGAATGATACTCATCGTATGGCCTGGGGTCTATTTTCAGCCCAGCTCCCTACACCTGTGGCACTCAGCAGACCTACTGCTCCATGCATCTGTGGATCAGAATTCATAATATGTGCCTGTCTCTACCTCTGTGTTTCTCTTTGTGCCTGTGCATCTCTTATGAATCTGTATTTCACAGAATTACATGGAATTTACAGCGCAGAAACAGGCCATTTGGCCCAACTGGTCTATTCCAGTGTTTATGCTCCACACGAGTCTCCTCCCACCCTACATCATCTAACCCTATCAGCATAACCTTCTATTCCTTTCTCCCTCATGTACTTATCCAGCTTCCCCTTAAATGCATCCACTCTATTCGCCTCAACCACTCCATGTGGTAGCAAGTTCCACATTCTAACCACTCTCTGGGTAAAGAAGTTTCTCCTGAATTCCTTATTGGATTTATTTATTATGACCCCTGGTTTTGAACTCCCCCACAAATGGAAACATCATCTCTATGCCTATCCTATCAAACCCCTTCATAATTTTAAAGACCTCTTTTAGGTCATCTCTCAGCCTTCTTTTTTCTAGAGATAAGAGCCACATCCTATTCAGTTTATCCTGTTATAACTTCTCAATACCGGTACAATTCTTGTCAATTTTTTTTGCACCTTCTCCAATGCCTCTATATCCTTTGTATAATATAGAGACTGGAACTGAGCACAAAACACAGTGCAACAGCATTTCTAAATGTTGTTTGATGTCATAAAAATTAAGCAGTAGCCTTGTGGCAAATACATGAGAGCAACTCTCAATGCTTAGGATTTCTGGCCGTCAAAATATTATTGAGTACCCCAAACTAGACAAACATTAAACTTCTGCTGTTACAAGAACATAACATAACATGTTTTATAATATGAACTAGGGATGACATTTCCCCATCAACTACAGATTCTTTATCTGTACACATTACATCACAGACATTTTGACGACTACTTTATCAACTGCGATACTTTCTGCCAGAAGTTCAGCTCAGAAACCAAAAAGGATATTAAAGACCTGCATTATTCACTGATATTGTTAAGGCTTTCCTGTAAACTATAATACATTTATCCTATAACCATTAATGTACATTTCTCTGCCAGCGTTCTTGTATTTTTTTAAACAGACAATTGTAAGAATGTACCAAAAGAAAATGAATAAAATTAAACTGTCCAAATATGAGTAATTTTATACACAAAGGTATGAAATGGAAATAAGATAACTAATGGATAGGAAAGGTAAATTATGTTACCTTTCTTTCTCTTCTTTTTGATAATCTCCTCCGCTCTCAGTATCTTTGCTTTTCCTTTTGATTTGTTTATAAATTTTGATTCTCCTTCTTTGCTTGCTTCTGTCCCTTTAGCTGCTTGTTTCTCCCTGCTTATCATTCTCTCTCCTTCTCTCCCTCCCTTTGTCCATCTCTCTTAATACCCGCCTGTGTATTTATCTCTTATCATTGTCTGCACTTTATTCCCGGTCTGCCTTTCTTTCCATCCTTGTCTGTCTCGTTCGCTCTCTGTCTCCGTCAGTCTCTCTTCCTCTTACTCACTCAATCTCTCTTGTCTCTTCTCTGACTTTTCCCCAGCTGTCTTCCACCTAAAATTCAGGGGCTGTCAGGATGTCGACCGTATTCAAGCTGGCTCTGGCTCCAGTCAGTGCTCTGTGTTTTAGAGACTGATAGTTCAATGGTCTGGTCAGCAATGACAAAGTGATTGATAACGTTGTAACTTTGATGAAATGAGTTACAAAAGTGAAGTATTGGCCCAGATTTTGCTGTGATAATAACGGTGAGGCTAACAGCACTCACTGTTATTTATGCGTAACTCAGACAGTAACTTCTGGCGAGTGGCAATGCGCAGCTAAACGTGAAAATCCAGAAGATGGCGTCCGAAAGGCGCCGCTCCTCCGTAAGCTGCACGGAAACGGCATCGTGCCGTCTGGCTCTCCATTCAAATACATTGAATGGTGTGACCTTCCTGTACTGACGTGGTAGATACAGACTGAACTCATCACAAAAAGTTTGGGCTTGTCCATTCCAGGCTAAGCACCCTTTAATGGCATGATAAATCTTAATCACTGCCAAACAACCTCTCTGGCACTGAAAGTTAACTTTTACAAGTGTGGCGTCTCTTCAGCTTTTAATTGTTGGAGATTTCTGTCTCTTCTTTCTCTCTCTCTTAATCCAACCTTTCTTTCCCTCTCTTCATTTCGATTCCTGCACCTGATTTTGACACTGAACTCATGATTCTAACTTAGCTTTCAGACTCTGCGCTGCTCATTAACGATTCTTCAATCGGATTGATTAAGGAGATGTACAGTTGCTTGCCCTGTTCACACAGGACCCAGATGCCCTGTAGAGGACGCCGTGTTGTTTGGATCTCCCGTTGACAGCAACTTGCCGTCCAAAACCCCCTAGAAAGTCGATGGGCAAGTACAAGTCTAACGATTGGCTGGCACCATTTGTTTGTTGCTCGCAGCAAAAATTCGGCCCATTGTTTTGTCATCTGAATTTTTACTTGGTGTATCTTTAAAACCAATTAATATACAGCAGCCTTGTTGGACTTGATGACAGAATGTAATCTGTGCTGTAAACAAGACAAAGTATACAATCTGGATAAATATATTCATGTAACTGGCTCCTAATGTGATAGCATTAAGTTAATAAGATTTCAGGAAGGCACTTTTTTATTGTTAGTGTAATTTTGTCTACATGAAGTAATTCAATAATAAGGTGATTTACATCAGAATCTCTTGGTCAGAATAACTGCTTAATATTAAATATGAGGCATTCTCGTTATATGCAACAGCTAATTTAATATTTCTAATGAAAATTAGAGACTGCGTTTTTTTTCTCACCTTTACCATTTCAGCCAGACATATTTGAATGGCCAACCCTCAGGACCGTGCAAATGTCCATGCCCACTTTGCTAGACTCCAACATTAGATCTAAGGACCCTGATTTTTTGTTGGTGGAATTCAATTCATTGTGGTTAAGGACGGGTGCAAAGCTTGCCAGAATGTCAGGGGTAGATTCCACCCAACCCCCGCCCCTGAGTGGTGTTCACGTGGCCACCCTATAGGCCTGAGAGGAGGCCCTGTCCATTTGGAGGGCTAGGCCTCGTTAGCATAGGCCAAGCGAGCTGTGGGCAGAAAACCAGCAGCCCAGGGGCATCCCATCACCTCCTTCCTTCCGGGCTGGATGAAAGTAGGACTGGGTAAGGGGGGGAGGTGGGGGTGGGGGGTGGTGGTGGTGGTGAGGGTCTGTTCTCGGGAGATGGACCTCCTTTGCGGCAGAGCTCCAGGTTTTATGCGGAGCGTGGAGGAGCATGCGTGCACCCCCTGACCCCGTAAGGATAAATGAACACTTACCTGCTCTTCTTCTTTGGATGAACTGCTAGCGGAGACTGTGTGGAGCGCGCAAGGCCCCATTCTGCCGGGTACTGTCCCAAAATGTCAAACAGGGTCCTATCTCTGTCTAATGAGCTCGATTTGCATATTAAAGGGACCCACCGCCTGCTTCAGGAGGGCGATCTGGCCACCCAGTGGTAGGCCCTGGGGAAGATAGGAACGGCCACACCGTTAAGTTATAACCCACCACTTTTTGGGTTCTACAGGCCCCCATTTCTTCCAGGCAGGAGGCCTCAAAATCTCTCCTTTAATGGGCTAATAACGTGTAATTTTCTTGGGTCAGCCCATTTACAATTCCAGGGGCAGATTTAGATGGGTGCAGGGAGTGTAATAGAATCATAGAATCATACAGCACACAAGGTGGCCATTTGGCCCATCATGCCTGTGCTGATTCTCTGAAAGAGCTACCGGTTAGTCCCACTCCCCCTGCTCTTTCCCCATTTTCCCAACACCCTTTTTGAAAACAAAAACACCACTCGTGGTGGGAGCAGAAAGTTTGCGGCTTAGGCGAAAATTCAATTGATTGGGACGATTAAAGCCAAAGTGGCAAAATAGGGGGAACGAACAATTGTTCCAGCCTTCAGAAAGTCTGAAATGGTGTCTCAACCCATCTGCAGTCTTTGCCAAGGGTGGTTGTAGGAGAGGGCTACGAAGCAACTAGCAAAAACGAAGGGAAAGAAACACCAGTCTGCAGGCAAGTGGCGGAGTAGGCCAGGATGTTGCTGGTTGTTGGGGCATGGTGTGGTTGTAATGAGGGTGGCCTCCCCCAGATCGATCCAGGCACTGAATTGTACCTTCAAGATACCTCTGGGGTACTCGTCGATGATTTTTGATGGATGAATGGACCTTGTTATAGTGCTGGTGTTCTGGGAATGCACGCTGATGTTTTCAGTCAAGATTGTAGGGGATAGGTATTATCCTCCATGGGGCCACCCAGAAACTTGCTTTTCTGGGTTAAAGAGTGTTGGCACTGTGGACTTCCTTAAAATAAAGGCATTGTGGGAACTGCCAAGGACGTGTATGATGGTCGCAAGCAAGCACACCCTTTCCTGTTGACGTATGTCTGGCGATTGATGAAGGGTGCACATATGACCATGTGGGTGCCATCTATGACTCTGTAGACCTTATGGAATCCTATCACTCAGGCAAATTGCACCACTCTGTCATAGAATCACTCTCGCCTCTGAGTCAGAATGTTGTGGGTTCAAGTCCCACTTCAGAGACTTGAGAACAAAATCTAGGCTGACACTCCAATGCTGTACTGTGGGAGTGCTGCACTGTCGGAGGTGCTGCCTTTCGGATGGGACGTTAAACCGAGGCCCCGTCTGCCCTCTCAGGTGGACGCGAAAGATCCCATCGCATTATTTCGAAGAGGAGCAGGGGCGTTCTCCCCGGTGTCCTGGCCAATATTTATCTTAATACCTTTTGCTTTCAGAAAAAAAAAGTGAACCTGTGGAATTCTCTACCATAGAAGGTTGTGGAGGCCAAGTCACTGAATATATTTAAGAAGGAGCTGGATAGATTTCTAGACAAAAAAGGCATTAAGGGATATGGGGAGAGAGCGGGAATATGGTATTGAGATAGAGGATCAGCCATGATCATATTGAATGGCGGTGCAGGCTCGAAGGGCCGAATGGCCCACTCCTACTCCTACTTTCTATGTTTCTATGTTTCTATCCTTCAACCAACAATGCTAAAATATAGATAATCTAGTCATTATCACATTACTGTTTGTGGGACCTTGCTCTGCATAAATTGGCTGCTCCGTTTCCTACATTACAACAGTGACTACACTTCAAAAAGCGCTTCATTGGATGTAAAGCACTTTAGGATGTCCTGAGGTCGTGAAAGGCGCTATATAAATGCGAGACTTTCTTTATGGTAATGCTGGTTGTCCACGGGCGAAGGTGATGAAATTGTTAGACCAAGAGAACAATGCGTTTGTGACTTCATTAATGCATCTGTGCACAGCTGTTTCGCTTACGTTACAGATGTCACCAGTGACAACCTGGAATGACCCTGTGGCACGGAAGTTAAGAGTGGTGGCAACCTTAACAACCTCTGGCAGAGCAGTGGTGGGAGGTTGTTTGCTTAATGTGGCATTAATCAATGAAAGCTCCCTTTGTAAAGCAAAGCCTTCACTGTTCCTCAGTCAAATGCAAGGCAGGGATGCCTCTGTCTGTATAGCCTGGCATGGGAAAATCGGTGGCTAAATTTCATGCATCCATGGTGCAGCCTCACCAACCAACTCCCTCTGCTGCTCCCCCATTTCTTCTTCCAAGAAGATTTACAGTTCCAGCGTTAGAAAGGATACAGAGGAGAGCAGCAAGACCAATGCCAAGTGAGAAAGGGTTGAGCTATAAGAAAAGATTGGAGGAGCTTAAACTTTGCAGTCTAGAAAGGTGGGGGTTAAGGAGAGTCCCATCAAAATAAAGAAGATTTTAATTGGTGCAGCTACGGTACGCTCTGAATATTATTTCAGAGTAAGTCAGGAAAGTAGGAGCAGAGACATGAATGGGAATAAATGAAGAGAAAGTTTAAAGCAGATATCAGTAAAAAAAAATCACTTTATTGAAAGAGCGATAAGTGTCTCAAATATTCTCTGAAGCAAGGCAAAAGAGGCAAGAATATTGAGTATTTAAATACAATTAGATGGCGCAAAGGTAGAGTTGATATACTAGAGGGATGAGCTTCAATGAACCAAATGATTCTTTCTCACCCCTAACTTCTCATGTTCTTGACTGGTTTTAAGGACAGCTCCCCCAATGGTTTACTGACTCAACACACGTGTCTGGAATTTCCCCCAATCTCCCATTCTAACTTTGACAGTAGATTGGTGGAACCCCACCAGAGAAATGGTGCAAGCAGCTAGCGCTGTCCGTCTATGCCGTTCCACCAATCTCCCACGGAACCTACAGCTAGAAGGTTACAGGTCCATTCCCTGATCTCTGTGGAGTTAGCTGATCTCGGATGGTGGGAGTGAGGGTGCTGCAATCAGTGCTTTTGGGCTACAGAGGGGAAAAAATCAGTGAGGTTTCCAGTGGGGTTCCTCATGATTATCCCTGCTGGAGAGTGTGGACGTCTGGATATATATGAACCTCGTGAAGACAGGATGGCCTCAACTGCGGTGCCTGCAACAGTTGAACTAGCCAATATTCATTGAAGCTTTATGCATGAAGAAAGTTACCCCTTGGGCTAGTACCTCTGGCGTGAATCGCGCCTTCAGAGAACACCTGGGTTTTGTACTTATCTTACTTAGATAATTTTCCTTTGTATTTTTGGAGCGTAATTGGAAAGGGTACTGCTTTCTTTAAATAGATAAAATAGGCTTTAACAGAGCATGAAAATCGATCAAAAAGAATGCTTTCAGCGGATGGCCAGCGAGCTTTGTTAGAATGTATGCTGAACAAGTGTCGCGAAGCTAATGTGGCCTTTACATTACAGTCTGTCCCGAGAAGGGTGTGCCTGTAGTACAAGTGAGGCCTCATTGATGACTCAGGAGGCACCGAGACCCATGACAAGAGCTGATTCGCAAGGGATATCCAGAGGCAGTCAGGCCGGCTCCTATTTTCTCTGGTCAGCTAGAAACGTAAAATCGCAAACTAGGCTCTGCTTCTGCTCTGCAATCCCAACGGGGCAAATCCAGGGGACTAGTGGGCCCCGGAATATATCGCCCCAGCTGTCACGGCAAATGCCAATTAGGCCCTAACACAACAAAATAAAAGTCTAGCATTTATAGGAAGGGCGGAGGAAATGCCAATTCAAGTCACGACATCCTGGCATCATTGATGCCAGAGAAGCATCCAATTTTCGAAGGCTTGAAGAACTCATTGATCATTTTGGAATAAAACAGAATACCAAATTAAAAATAAAATGTCACAGGGATTGAAGATGAAAATCAAAAGTAATGTGAGTTGCCATGGGGATAATGATGAGCCTAACAGGATCAATTGGTCCAATGGCAGAGCACATGGACCTCTGTTTGGTTTTTATTGCCTCTAACGCAGGACTGTAATTTTCTCAATTGCTTTAAAATAATTCCAAACTCTGGTGGATCTCCCATGGTGTAGCTCTATGCTAGTCTGGGGTTTGGAGGACGAGTTTGATGTTTAGCGACCGGGAAAAGAGGGCAACCGGGAGGAGGGTGATCGGGAGGGGGGTGATTGGGAGATGGGGGGTGGCGATCGGTCTGTGGGACTGCATTGGAGCAGGGGAGAAGGCACACCTACCCCTCTTGGCTCCATTTTCAGGTATTTCTTATAAAACTTGCAGGGACAAAGAGTGCAAAAATAAGATATTTCCATTTCCCCTACCCATTCCTCTGTGTGCGATTTGTAGCAAAACTGTCAGTGTCTTCCTTGTAAACGTGTATACAATGTCCCATCACATAGTGCACAGTGGGAGCTTCCCTTTAGTGTAATTAATGCCAAATTTTGTCCACTAGGAACTGGGTTGAGACTGACCAAACTCACTTCATGTATTTTTAACATTAAAAAAAATGAAGAAATATTTCTGAGTTTACTCAGAAATGAGTCACCGTCCATACAGTTCTGAGACCAGCCCAGATTAATGGGATAGAAATCTCCTCTCCCTGCTGACAATAAGGATTCAAAATAAAGTTAACACCGGTAGTCTGAACCCAGGAGATGAGTCGAAAAGAGTTCTACAATTGTGGTAAAATTGAGAGGGTGAAAAATGGAAAAGTAGGAGATACACTTCTGAGGGTGGAGGGAGAGGGTATCCTCGGAGCAGCATAGGGGCCTCTTTACCTTTGGTCTGTGCTCTTCCTGACGTAGAGGTGCCTGATGCTAACACTGAGTGCCAGAAACAGGGAAAAGCACTCCCCTCCCCTGCACTAACTTCCCTCACCTTGACAAGCGCAGGAACTCGCTCTAAAATACACACATTAATTGTGTCTGCCAAGAGGGACACTATCACTTTTAACAGGCAAATAGTGCCTGCATTTAGGAGAGATGGGTGGCATTTTCCCGTACACTTGTAATTAAACTGCAGCCTCTCCCCATCAACAGTAATAAATGGAGAGCACGATTCACCAGCTGAGTTTTGATTTTTTTTTTCTTTGTCCTCTCCTTCACGACTTTTAAACACCGAATGTATTATATTTAGAACACCTGCTATTTCATCAAAAAAAAAGACCCAAGGTCACTGCCAGCAGTTGGCAGGTTCTGAGCTTACAGCTGAAAGCACTGTATGTATCATCAATCAAACAACGGTGCAAGGAGCAAAATCATAGAGCAGTCAGTGATATTACAAGTGAATGCAAATATCAAAAAAAAATCCCCTAATCAGACATTAAAAAGACCTGGCAGATCGAAGCATTTACATGACGACTTCCATTCCGGATAATCCCAACAATTATCTGTCACGCACACAACTGGCTGGGAGCTGCCAAACTTTCAGGAATTGCACGACTGTCTGCTTGACAGCAAAATCATTTTGTGTCAGTTCCGTGTTTTCCAGGTTGGCGACGTTAAAACAAGAAAAAAAAAATTGTGACACGCCGTGATAATCTGCCTTCGATTTTCTCTCTTTGCATCGTTTATTTCTTCTCTCTCCCTCCTCTCCACACCGCTGAGCTCCTTATTCAAATTTAAAGGCAGAAATCACGAATTTGACACGCGTGTTATTCCACCCAGAGACCATTAGCGACGCGACTCACTTTAGCGTTGGCGAATTTTATGCATCCAATGTATATTTAGACTCCGCAAGCATTCAGTGTGGTTCCATCGGAACAAATAGAACACATGAAACATGACAGCCAAAAAAAAAAACCCTAATACACTTCTTAAGAGTGTAAAATCCCTAAACCCTTTGTAATTACACTTTCAAATTGTATTTTATGGTGATATTTTAGGACTGCATTCTCCAAAGGTTCGACCAGCCTGTGTTACACATTGTTTTTTTTTGTGCATATTAGATTTTTTTTCCTATCAGAAGTTTTTATACAATGTTTTCTTCTGTTTAATAGCCCTTCCAAAGCTCATTTCATCTCAACTATGGCATGTTATTCTATTCTGTTCAAACTTCACGACAATCAAATTGCCATCTCTCGTTTCTTGATGTGCAGTGAAAGAAAAGAACTTGTCTTTATATGAAAATGATGGCAGGGGCTATCAGCAGACAAATATTTAATGTGTCCACTTGAATGTCTACGCTTAATAATTAATAGAGGGGAATGTGAGACAAAAGCCTTTTCCCCCCCCAGTATCCCTTCATCTTTCGGATGAGCTGTTAAGGTCCACTATACCTGTCCAGGTGGATGTAAAAGATCCCATGACATTATGCGAACAACAGCAGGGGCGTTCTCCCTGGTGTCCTGGCCAATATTGATCCCTCAACCATGCCAACGGCGCCCACATCCCATGAACGAATAGAAAAAAAAAATTTCCATTGATTTCAATGCAAATGTAAATCGGGCGGTTTCTTTAACGGGCAGTCGATCTATGACATTAGTCGACGACGACCCTCAGCATCACCAAAACAGATAATCTGGTCATTATCACGTTGCTGTTGGTTGGATCTTGCTGTGCGCAAATTGGCTGCTGTGTTTCCTGCATTTACAACATTTCAAAAATACTTCATTGGCTGTAAAGCGCTTTGGGGTCGTGAAAGGTGCTATATTAATGCAAGTCTTTCTTTTTCTCCCTTCTTCTTAATAAGGAGCATCTGGCTTTTGAATGAGGCTTTATCAAGTGGTGTGATTGAATCTCAATTGAACTGAGTTGGCGACAAGGTCATTTTATTTTTGATTCTGCTTGCCCCAGGACCAAACACAATTACTATTTCTGGTCTTTGTAAAATGCCAGTCTCAGGGTGGCTGCTGTCTGTGCCCAGTCGTGCCAATGTTGCATTTTCAAAATGTTTTCACTTCTTGTCTGTTGGTTTTGCTCTGCGGAAATGTCAAATTTTACATGTTCGATCTGAACCGGGCCCAATTCATTCCTGCCAGCGTCATAGTTCCTGCTATTGACCTAACCTGACCTGCTAGTTCTCTACCCCTGCCCCCTGACCCTTACCTTCCAATCCGTAATTCCACTCTCCAAAACAAGACATCCAGCAAGTTACGTCACTACGATAAAGCCTGAGATTCTGAGTTCAGACGGGCTGTGTGGGGAGGGGAGAGGGAAAGCAAAGGGAAGAGAGTTGTCTGATCTCAGTAACGAGCAAGAACATGACCTGTAGCAATAGTTGCTAGGGTATCAAAAGACTTCAAAAATGAGGTAGAAGTAGATTTTCAATTTGTTGCCCAGGTGTAAAACTAACGTTGTAGATCGGCTGGCCGCTATAGAAACAGCCCGATTTACATTTGCATTGAAATCAATGGAAAGGAAAATGGGGGAGAATCGAAAGTGGGCACTGATCCTCATCACCAGTTTCACCCTCTGGCGGCAAGTTGAAAATGATGTTACTGATTTGAGGAGATTGGGAAAGGAGGGAGATTTAGAAGATACATAAACTGGAATTGTCACAATCAGCTCCCCGAATGGCTTAGTGAGTACCATCACCCCCTGTTGTGGGCCAGAAAGGTGCCATGTTCAATCAATAATCAATAAGGCTAATGGAATGCTGGCCTTTATATCTAGAGGACTAGAGTACAAGGGGGTAAAAGTTATGCTGCAGCTATACAAAACCCTGGTTAGACCGCACCTGGAGTACTGTGAGCAGTTCTGGGCATCGCACCTTCGGAAGGACATATTGACCTTGGAGGGAGTGCAGCGTAGGTTTACTAGAATGATACCCGGACTTCAAGGGTTAAGTTACGAGGAGAGATTACACAAATTGGGGTTGTATTCTCTAGAGTTTCGAAGGTTAAGGGGTGATCTGATCGAAGCTTATAAGATATTAAGTGGAAGAGATAGGGTGGATAGAGAGAAACTATTTCTGCTGGTTGGGGATTCTAGGAGTAGGGGGCACAGTCTAAAAATTAGAGCCAGACCTTTCAGGAGCAAGATTAGAAAACATTTCTACACACAAAGGGTGGTAGAAGTTTGGAACTCTCTTCCGCAAACGGCGATTGATCAATTGCTAAATTTAAATCTGAGATAGATAGCTTTTTGGCAACCAAAGGTATTAAGGGATATGGGCCAAAGGCGGGTATATGGAGTTAGATCACAGATCAGCCATGATCTTATCAAATGGCGGAGCAGTCACGAGGGGCTGAATGGCCTACTCCTGTTCCTATGTTCCTTTGATCCATGGTTGAGCTACCTGATCTCAGTGTTGTTGTGCTACAAGTGGTCACAGTGCTTGTGGGGAGGGGGGGGGGGGGAAGAATATAAATCTGAGCAGGGGTTCCTGCTCTTGTCCGCTGTCCAATGACTTCTGCTGGATGTCAGTTGAAGACAGGATTGAGCACCGTTGAGATGTCCTCCATTTGAAAAGCTGCCAGTGGTGACTGCCTCGATTCACAAAGGCAGAATAGTCACTTAGGTAAAGTGCTGATGGTTTTGGGAGATAGTGCCCCAGTAAGAGTCAGCATCTTCAGGTGAAGAGGAGGAGAAAATTGAAGATAATTGTTTAAAAAGTAATGAAATGAGTGTGAATAAACCGGAGAACTTGAAGATCGTAAAAACACTTGGTCCAGCTGGAATCCATTTGAGATTGGAAAGAAAAATTAAGAGAGAAGTACAGTGTTGGGAATTTTGAAAAGATCTTTGGATGCAGGAATAATGCCAGGAGACTGAAAAATTCTTAATGTGACTCCAATCTAGCAATAAAAAAGGTCAAAATCATGATCTTGAAAACTATAGATTTGTAAGCTGTTGTAGGAAAATTACTGGAATGCAAGCAATTCCTGAGCTCTAGTGAAAGCACAGGCAATAAATCAAAGTCTGAGCTTTATGAAAGGTGGTCATGCCTAACAAATTTATTGGAATACTGCGAAGATACAACAAAGTTAGATTACAAAGGCAATGTGATTGACATTAAACATTTGACTTTCAGAAAACATTTGACAAGGTTTTTAGCAAGGGATTTATGGCTAAATATTCTGTCACGTAGGAAGTTGTAAATTAGATAATTAATTGGAGAAGTTATAAGAAAAAACACTGTAGTTATCGACGGTAATAGTTCTACTTAGATAGTGACGAGCAGTGGAATCCCCATTGGATTGGTCCTGGTAATTGCAGCTTCACATAATATTTATTAATGATCTCAATTAGGATATTGTACGTAGAACTCCTCTGCTGAAGGATGATACCTGCCTTGTACAGGAACGACAATGTCTAAGGTAAGGGGTATCATGCAAAGTAATCAACATAATTAGATTAATATTGAACTAAGGTAAGATGGTGTAATATTGACACTAAAAGTGACTAATATGATTGCATGATGTAAGGTATTTTCATAAATAAGATAGGACAGGAAAATGATTTACATGACCAATTTTGAGGACATAACTAAATTTGTGGATGTGGGTTATGCATACTTGGGTTTCTGAAAGGCACTTGATAAAGTTCGGCATGAGACTTCAATTTTTAAAAGAAAGTTTTAAGTCTCATGTAATCATTGCAACTGGGCTAGTTGGACTTAGCTGGAGTAGAAGGTGATGATAAATGGGAGAACTCTGTGCCTGGAGGATTCTGACCAGTGGACTTCTGCATGGATCTGTTCTATGTCCCCTGCTGTTCACACTTCGTAAACGATTTGGAAGGGAACATTTCGCACATAAGATAAAATTTGCTGATGATACCAAATTTTTCTCCAAGCTATAGTTCAAGCAATATAAAAAAAACAGAATAGGCTTATTCAGGTGGTGCTGGGCTCCCAGCTGCCTTTAATTGCATTTATCAGCCAAGAAAACGCAATATTCCTCAAAGATGTGATTGTCGTGTGTTCCAGGCACCACTTGTCTATCTTGGTCTCCCTCTGTCGTTCCTTCTGAAACATGTGGGAGCCTCACGAATAAATTCAAATCGGGGTCGATTGATGTCACGATGACACCGACGCCATTTTCCGACCTCTGACTAACCTCATTTCCTGCTCCTGCCCACCAATCATTGGCGGTACGAGTCCTGAGGCGGCCATTTCAATTGCTATCCTCAGGGATCCTTTGCTGCTTTAAGGTAAAGCTATGTCGAGCTTTTGGAGCCATTTTTCCTTGCAGTAGCTTGTAGGTTTTTGATGTTAAAGCATTTGAAAGTGCTTGTAGTTACTGCTGTGGGTTCTGAACCGTTAAGGGGCTTCTGGCATTGCATTTAATGGGTGTCCTTCTAGAAATCCCACTCTGGGAGGAGGAGCAGCACCAATAACTTGCATTTATATAGCGCCTTTAATGTAATAAAACGTCCCAAGGCACTTCACAGGAGCGTTATCAAACAAAATTTGACACTGAGCCACATAAGATGTTAAGGTAACCAAAAGCTTTGTCAAAGAGGTAGATTTTAAGGAGCTTCTTAAAGGAGAGAGAGGTAGAGAGGCGGAGAGGTTTAGGGAGGGAATTCCAGAACTTAGGGCCTTGGTAGCTGAAGGCACGGCCGCCAATGGTGGAGCGATGAGAATCGGGGATGCACAAGAGGCCAGAATTGGAGGAGCGCAGAGATCTCGGAGGGTTGTATGGCTAGAGAGGAGGTCACAGAGATGGGGGAGGGCAGATGAGGCAGGAGGAAGAGGAGGAGCTGGAGGAAGGAGCGAACAGAGCTTGCATTTTCAAAATGTTTTCACTTCTTGTCTGTTGGTTTTGCTCTGTGGAAATGCCAAATTTCACATGTTCGATCTAAACCGGGCCCAATTCATTCCTCGCAGCGTTATAAATTTTTCGAGCTGAAGGGCGAGGAAGAGGATCGAACTCACGTTCATTTCCATGGTCCTGCAGGCAGTGTAAGGGTTAATTCTGGTTATCATATATGAATTTATAAACTCAGGGCCATTTAAACAATTCAGCAGCGCATTTATGCATTTCAAGGGATTCATTCTTATATGTGTGGAATTTTCTTTCAGATGGTGCTGTATATACTTTTCCTTGAATATTTATACTAACATAGAAATATTTTATAAAGCAGGCATACAAAATCATTTGCTTCAGTAGCCAATGCTTGAAGTGGCACTAGAATAATAATATGTAAATCAAGTTTATTTCTGATAATCAGTTTTTCCAGTATAGTAGATGATTATATAGGTCGAGTCTGCTTTCACTTATTACATTATAAGAACATAAGAAATAGGAGCAGGAGTAGGCCAATCGGCCCCTCGAGCCTGCTCCGCCATTCAATAAGATCATGGCTGATCTGATCCTAATCTCAAATCTAAATTCATGTCCAATTTCCTGCCCGCTCCCCGTAACCCCTAATTCCTTTTACTTCTAGGAAACTGTCGATTTCTGTTTTAAATTTATTTAACGATGTAGCTTCCACAGCTTCCTGGGGCAGCAAATTCCACAGACCTACTACCCTCTGAGTGAAGAAGTTTCTCCTCATCTCAGTTTTGAAAGAGCAGCCCCTTATTCTAAGATTATGCCCCCTAGTTCTAGTTTCACCCAACCTTGGAAACATCCTTACCGCATCCACCCGATCAAGCCCCTTCACAATCTTATATGTTTCAATAAGATCGCCTCTCATTCTTCTGAACTCCAATGAGTTGAGTCCCAATCTACTCAACCTCTCCTCATATGTCCGCCCCCTCATCCCCGGGATTAACCGAGTGAACCTTCTTTGTACTGCCTCGAGAGCAAGTATGTCTTTTCTTAAGTATGGACACCAAAACTGTATGCAGTATTCCAGGTGCGGTCTCACCAATACCTTATATAACTGGAGCATTATCTTATTAATGCTCCAACTCTCAATGCTTACACCAAGGAATGTCTGCTTCACATCTGATTTAATTTATCTAGGAGGATAGGAGGAAAGGAGGAGGCCATTCAGCCCCTCGTGCCTATTCTGCCATTCAATTAGATCATGGCTGATCTGTATCTTAACTCCATCTACCTGCCTTGGTTCTGTAATCCTTAATACCCTCGCCTAACAAAAATTTATTAATCTTGGTTTTAAAATTTTCAATTGACTCCCAGCCTCAACAGCTTTTTGAGGGAGAGAGTTCCAGATTTCCACTCCCCTTTGTGTGAAGAAGTGCTTCCTGACATCACCCCTGAATGGCCTAGCTCTAATTTTAAGGTCATGCCCCCTTGTTCTGGATTTTAAGAAACTGAATTTAAAAAAAATTTTTGTTGCTCACATTAAAGTAAGAAGTTGCTTTTTAAAATCTCCTCAAGATAGACACCACAACGAGCAGAGAGTGTGACAGCCATGGAAAGAGAGATAGAGACGGAGAGAGAGAGAGAAAGAGGAACGAGGCACATAAAAAGAGAGAGGCAGAGAGAGTTACACGCAGAGATAAAGAGAAAGATACAGAAAAGAGAGACAGAGATAGTCACTGAGAGAGACAACAAGAGACAGAGACAAAGAAAAGGAGAGACAGAGAGAAGAAGACAGATAGAAAGACAGAGAAAAAGAAACAGAGGAAGCCAGAGAAAGAAAAACAGAAAGACAGAGAGGAAAAAAACAAAGATTTAGAGAGTAGGAAAGGATGCATTAGCAATTGCAAAAGAGATTTTTTTTTCAATGACCAACTCCACAGGAGGTCAACCAGTAACTATTTAATCCTAGCAGGAGAATTACCAAAAGTGAAATCTCTGTATCCATGTTAGAGGAAGGGTTAAAGTGTCTTTCTGTGTCACCCCTCTGTCTTCCCTTCCACCTACAGCCTTCAGGTTTTTATAACCCAAATTTGGAATTAACTGATCACGACTTGCCGATGGACATCCTTTTCCACTCTTCCCTTTCCAGCCTTGGTGATGCCCTGCACCATGGCTCTTGGCTCTTCACCTGGGTTTCTCTATAATGAGGAAAGGGCACTGGTATCACAGCACAATGTCTCATGTCACTCACTCTTGGGGGAGAGGGAAGGAAAATGGTCTTCACATTTAGACAATACCTTTCTAAGTAAGATCTAACCTTGGGTTTATATAAATACATCCCACCTGCCCTCTCAGGTGGACGTAAAAGGCACTATTCGAAGACAAGCTGAGGAACTCTCTCCTGGCTGACATTTATCCCTCAAACAACATCACTAAAAACTGATTATACGGTCATTTATTTCATTGCTGGTTGTGGGATCTTGCTGTGCACAAATTTGCTGCCGCCTATCCTATATTACAACAGTGACTACACTTCAAAACAACTTCATTGGCTTGTAAAGTGCTTTGGGGCATCATGAGGTCATGAAAGGCGCTATATAAATGCAAGTTTTTTCTTTCTTATATCAAATATGTGCATACATACAGGTACATGCCTGTCCGTTTCTGATTATAATTGCTTTTATAATACAGCTTGAAGAGGTAACTCAGCTGTTCCTGTCACTAAAATTAGCCATAATTCAGGATAGCTGGAAGGTGAGTTGTGAACCAGCAAGGTAAAAAAAAGAATAATTAAATCTAATTTCTATGAATAATCTAATATAATTGTTAGACAGGTACGTATGTTATTGTAAAATACAGATTGTGACCTTCTGTGTTGATGGTAAATTTGAAATACGCACTCAGTAATGAACACTTAGCATTTTGGGGGTAAAGATAATTTTCCCGTGCTCTGCTTAATTGATCTTAACCGACTGTGTGCCTGGCTTTCCCAAGATTGTGTTACAAATAATGATCTTTGAGGGACTGTAGTTTGGAAACGGCTCATCGGATTTTAGTGAGTCAGGAAACATTAGGCAACTTCTGATCCACATCAAAAAGGTAGAAAGAATACTTTATTATTTTTACGCAGCACGGCTGGGACAGTATCTGCGCTGAAAGAAAATGCCAAAAACAAAATGCTTGTGATTTACTGCCAAGTGCTGATATAAAATATTCCAACATGCGACATTTAAAAAAAAAGGTCATGTAGGCCATCATAGAGTGATCAAAAATGAAGAGTGAATGATTAGTACCAGAGAGCAATGTGTGAGAGCAATGTGTGAGCGTTGACTTCATGTCTCATTCTTAACCACTTTTGTGGCAGCAAATTAGGAAAGGATTGAAATCCAAATGAGAAACGGTTGTGTCAGTCTGACGCAGGGCAGAAACTCATTTCATTGAAGTGCGATGAGAAAACCTGCTCTGGTCCGGCAACGCCTCGATTTTAAAAATTCTCATCCTTGTTTTCAAATCCCTCCACGGCCTCTCCCCTCCCCGTCTCTGTAACCTCCTCCAGCCCTACAACCCTCCGAGATCTCTGCGCTCCTCCAATTCTGGCCTCTTGCGCATCCCCGATTTTTATCGCTCCACCGTTGGCGGCCGTGCCTTCAGTTGTCTAGGCCCTGAACTCTGGAATTCCCTCCCTAAACCTCTCCGCTTTTCTAACTCTCTATCTTCCTTTCAGATGCTCCTTAAAACCTACCTCTTTGACCGTACATTTGGTCTCCTATGTGACACGGTGTCAAATTTTGTTTGATAACGCTCCTGTGAAGCGCCTTGGGATGTTTTATTATGTTCAAGTTGTTTTGTTTGATGTTGGTAATGCACAATTTACTGACGTCAAAATAAAGCCATAGTGCGACCTCCCCCTGTGCTCCCTTTCCCCTCCAACCTGCGTAAATGTGTTCAGGCCGTATCACATTGCTACCGTATCCCGCCAACTGTAACAGTACTCTGCTACTAGTGTTACAATGAGATGTGTGCCTTTGACAATGGAGGTCCTATATAATAAGGGTGGAGCGTATGTTTTCATTGGAACATAGGAACAGGAGTGGGCCATTCTGCCCCTCGAGCCTGTTCCGCCATTTAATTAGATCATGGCCGTATCAGTCTGGCTCGCTTCCGAAAAAAGCTATCATAAATTGGTATAAAAATAGAATGAACTGTGTTAGCGACAGGAGAGGCAAAGGCACCTCAGAGGAATGATCACTAAGTGTTGAGATCAACATGCAAGAAGAAGTCAAGGAGGAATCGCTTTGGTAGGCAGTCCGACTCTCCCACAACATAATGCGATTCCTTCTGACATGCCGGCTTGGTCACCCTGCGTTCTGAACCGTATTCCACAGTTGTGAGTAATTTCTTGAACTTTGTTGTTTATTGTCTCTCCGTAATCGAATAATGAGCTTAGGGATCTCACCACCAGTTTCTGAGGTTGTTGTGCCCACTTACGGTCAGAACGAGTAATAAGGTTAATTCCCCTAAACATAGGGACAAGCGAGATTAAAAACCTTACAATTGTAGTAGATTTCACATTTCGGCAAGCTGTGTTGATACAAACTGAATTCCAACCTCCCTCACATGCCGTTTCACATGTTAGGGCATGTCAGAAGGAATCACGTTATGTCATTTCACACATAAGTTGTGTTGTACATGAGCAGAAGGTAACAGAAAACAGATGATGGGGGAGGAGGCTGATTCAGGTTAAACCAAAAATATTACACAAGTGTGTTGTCGTTTAACCTGGTTTGAATTTGTGTGATCTGCAGCTGCTTTGAACTGTCCACGTGACACCCCGTTTACTTTACAGCTTTTCCTCCGAAGCTAAAAGAACCCAATGGAGGAACCTCTTAAAGTAAACAAAACAATGCTAGTGCCACTGAGGGCACCAACACTCCCCTCGGGATGGGTTTCCGAGGGAACTGCTGGCATCAAATATAAATAGCTGCTTCTGGAGGTGGCACTGAGGGCAAGTTTGCCATTTTGAGTCTGCTCGTAGGCAGGCTTTCAGAATTGCTACCAGTACAAACTTTCCCTTGACATCTTGATCAGACTGGGACATCTCCAACTTCTGATTATCTCTGCATGCACAAATCCCACAGTACAAACAGGTCAGATTTGGCAACAAAGGGATTTGATTGTATTACAAAACAGTCCTGTAGCATAAATAGGACATTAAGTGCACTATAAACAAATACAGTCAATCTTTGGGAACTGACAAAGTCACCCTTTCCAAATTTGAGATCTTCCACTGAGCAGTGTTAGCCTTGGCTCAGCCAGTAGCACTCACGCCACTGAGTCACAAGGTTATAGGTTGAAGTCCTACTCCAGAGACTTGCTCAAAAAAAATCTAGGCTGGCACTCTAGCGCAATACTGAGGGAGTGCTGCACTGTCAGAGGTGCCGTTTCTCAGATGTGACATTAAACCGAGGCCCCGCCTGCCCTCTCAGGAGCATGTAAAAGATCCCATGGAACTATTCTGTAGAAGAGCAGGGGAGTTCTCCCCGCTGTCCTGGCTAAAATTTAACACTCAACCAACTCACATTCCTGTTTGTGGGAGCTTGCTGTGTGAAAATTGGCTGCTGAGTTTCCTACATTACAACAGTGACTACACTTCAAAGGTTCTTCATTGGCTGTAAAGCACTTTGGGACTTCCTGAAGTCATGAAAGGCGCTATATAAATGCAGGCCTTTCTTTTATTTTTCTCAGAATGTAATGGAGCCTTTGATGGGACCAGCAGCAACATTTATAACAAGAGAATTGTAATTTGAGCAAGCAATTTGCAATAACTGATTCCACTCTGCATGTGTCGAGATAGGTATAATTTTTGTCATTTAATGGCAACTAATGGAATATGGAAGTTTAACCCTGTGGCCGTGCACATATTAAGAATTGGATTGAGTTTGAACAAAACTCATTTCAGCAACAGGCCCTCAATGCCATCCATAGACAGAGACTACCCCGCCTGAGTCTGGGTTAGGTTCAAACCTAGGTCCTAGGGATGGAAGGATCAAGTTCTCATTCACTGCATATATGTATGTGTGCAATGGACCACTTCAGACATATGTGAACCCTAGTAAACTACCCGGCATTCTCTGAGTGCTGGTTTTTACTGATACAGAGATTTGAGGTTAGAACAGTTCAAAATGTAGGAACCATCAATATTTATATTTATATATGCTCGAGCCAAACATATTTAACCTGCAACGTATTTTATGAATGGTACCAAATAAAATATGCTGTGTGATGGGGGCACAGATTCGCAAAACTGTAGGTCAGGAATCGAAAAGTATGCTTGAATATAATTGGTGTTTCTCTGCCAAATCATGACTAACTTTACTTGTGGTGGGGAGCCTTCCAGAAAAAAGGCATCCTTTTGTGTCAGCACATATTTGGGAAATTAGCCCCCAAAAGTCCAGGCATTTATAACTCATGTACTTGTAGATATAGTAGCACAATTTGTTTCCCTGTTAATTAATAAGGCCCATTTAAGCAGGAATATGCCCTTGCCTTATATAAATGTGCCCCCCTGCCCTCCCCGTCCTCCCACCCAAAAGGTTAATTCACTGCTCCCACCCAAACCTTCCCAAACTTCTATCCTTACTGTCTTATCCTTCTAAAAAAAAAAGTATGGCCTACATAAAATACATTGTTTTGCCTTAGGGGTGGTTATTTAGAAGGATATTGATTGAATATGGATTTAGTGGAGCTTAGACAATATAGTAATCTCACTTCACTTGTGAAGTATACTATCCTCCCTTTGTCTACTCAGCTCCAATCTGGTCAATAAGCCATTAATATTTCAATAATATTGTCACACATCTGGGCTATTTTTCTATGCATAGCCCAGGATGTCAGGCTCTCTTCTCGCACATATGAGATATTGATTTTAAAACAGGTCTTTTAGTGCATGAAACAAGCCACAATACACTTGTGACCTAGTCAGTCAAGCATAGGAAAAAGTAATGATGAGTTTTTTTTAATGCAAGAAATCTACCATGCTACACTGAAAAGTTTTCCATATGCTACAATGAATACAAATACCAATATCCCTTGGTTATGTTTCAATTTAGGACATCACGTTCAATTTGGATTCAGTTCGGAGGACTGCTTTTTGCCGAAGGTAAGTTAATTAAAGCAGGAGCAAACCCTAAAAGAAAAACAACATGTGGGACAAGTGACAGTGAATTAGGTGATTCACTTCATAAGTCTATGGTTAAAGGTTTGACTGGCCTGCATGTTTAACTCACAGTTTAAACTCACATGGTAACATAGGAACATTAAGTACAGGAGTAGGCCATTCAGCCCCTCGGGCCTGCTCCGCCATTCAGTTAGATCATGGCCGATCTGTATCTTCACTTCATTCTCCCGCCTTTTCTCCATATCTCTTGAAAACCATTCCGAACGAAAATCTATTTATCTCAGTCTTGAGAGCTCCAATTGTCTTCAGCCTTTTGGGGGACAGTGTTCCAAATTTCTACCACACTTTGTGTGAAAAAGTGCTTCCTGATTTCTCACACATGAAGAATGGCCATTTGTGCGGGGTGTCCTTGACTGTACGTTTGGCAGAATAGATTTACAAGTCTAAAATTAATTCCTGCAGCTGAACTGGAATGAATTATTTTAAAATGTTTCATTAAGGGGGGGGGTCATCCAAGATGTAACTTTGGGCCAAATGTTTAATATCCATTGGCATTTTGCACTCCACATTAACCAGTTAGCACTCAGTGTTATCCATTGAATTATATATGTGAGACGTAAACTTCATAAATAAATCAATAAAATAACACTCTTTAATGCTGCTCAACTGCTTTCTTTTCCCCCTTTTCGGTCAGCATTCTTCCATAGGCTTTGACTCCATCCTGAATATGGTCTTTCAGGCCAGGAACTGTCCCTGGTGACCTTTCTCCCTTTGTAAGCATGAGACAGTGAACGTCAGCTGACTAGTCGACCATGAGGGCATTATAACTGTGACTTATCCTGTCCACACCCAACTTCCACACACACAAACACACATACACACATGTCCACACACACACACTAACATACACACACACGTATCCACCAACATACACACACACGTGTCCATACACACAAACATACACACACGTACACACTTGTCCACATACACATACACACACACACACACACACACACTCATACACTTACTTTCGAGCAGGGATAGCAATCTGAAGCTATCCCTCCAGATAGGGAAGTCCAGATGATTTTCCCTTTCTTAACCCAGCAACACTGAAGCCAATTCTGGCAGCCTTACAACCATACGAACAATGGCGGACAGGGAAAGACCCTCTGGTCCATCCAGCCTGCCCCACACAATTGTGATACCTCGTGCATCGCAATATATGGACACTCCCCATCCCACCCAAAACCGTGTGATCTCCTGGGAGAGGTGAAAAACAGATTAAAACCCCAGGGCCAATTTGGGGGGGAAATAAAATCTGGGAAATTCCTCTCTGACCCCTGTCTGTGATTGAAACTAGTCCAGGAGATTTGTTGCCATAGTTGAGGTCAGCTAATTCAGCAGAGATCGGGGATCGAACATGAGATTTTCCTGCTCGGTGTGCCTCAGATATACAATGCCTGCCCCAGCTATTCACTTATATTTAACATGCTGAGTTGTGAACAACTGCTGCACTATTATTTGCTAATTCACTTTATAGATTTGGTATTTCTTTGCTTTTTAATATAAGAGTTTAATAAATGACACCAGAATCCACATATAACAGTCACATCAAACTCTGAAGCAGCATTTCTGATTTGATAAAGACCGCTCATTTTAAAGTTAATATCCAGTCATGATTTAATCATATTTAGAATGTCTGTATTGATTTATTTACTGTTATGAAATACTTATATGTTTTATAAATAATCTTGGCATGTTTATTCGTCACATTTTGCCTCAGATTTTTTTTTTTTGGTTGCGGGGGGAGTTAATAGTTTCAGAAGAAATCTACATTTCTATCTCACACAAACAAGAAAACATTTCAGCTCCCCCCACCAGGCAGCTCACTGAGTGGTTCCAGACCTACTCACAGTTTCAGCCCCTAAAACACTACCACTCAATCTGGTGGGGCTGCGAGAGGGGTGGGGCAGGGTCTGCACGCAACCCCACGAGGCCCTCTATGGTCAGTCTTATCCTGAACCATTTTCCATGTGTGGGATTGTAAATCCAACCCTCTCCGCTATCAGCCATTGGGTACCTCTCACCCCCCCCCACCTCAGCCTCCGTAAAAACTCCGTAGGGGGAGTTTAAACTCGCGGTTGGAGAGGCGGGGAGTCTTCGAGGGAGGCCTGGCCGATATTGACTGCCGATTGTGACAAAATAGAAGATGTTAATAAACTTGTGGAATGGGCGTGTAAATGGCCAATGACTTTCAACGTAGGTAAGTGTGAGCTGGTGCATTTTGGTAGGAGAAATAAGGAGGCCACATACTGCTTGTATAATAAGAGTCTGAATGGGGTAAAGGAGTGAAAGGATCTCAGGGTACAGATACACAAATCACTAAAAGTAGCAACACAGGTTAATAAGGCCACAAAAAATGCAAACCAAGCACTGGGGTTCATTTCAAGAGGGATAGAATTGAAAAGCAGAGAGGTTAAGCAAAACATGTATAGAACCTTGGTTAGACCACACTTGGAGTACTGTGCGCAGTTCTGGTCTCTATATTACAAAAAGGATATGGAGGCACTGGAGAAGGTGCAAAAAAGATTTACAAGGTTGATACCAGAACAGAACAGGAAAGATTGAACAGGCTGGGGCTTTTTTCTCTAGAAAAGGGAAGGCTGAGGGGTGACCTGATAGAGGTCTTTAAAATTATGAAGGGATTTGATAGGGTAGATGTAGAGAAAATATTTCCACTTGTGGGGGAGTACACTTGCTTAAAAACTGTTAAACTTCTAACTCCTTCCAGTTCTGATGAAAGGTCATCGACCTGAAACGTTAACTCTTCATTTAAATATAGAAACATAGAAAATAGGAGCAGGAGTAGGCCATTCGGCCCTTTGAGCCTGCTCCGCCATTCAATATGATCATGGCTGATCCTCTATCTCAATACCATATTCCCGCTCTCTCCCCATACCCCTTGATGCCTTTTGTGTCTAGAAATCTATCTAGCTCCTTCTTAAATATATTCAGTGACTTGGCCTCCGCAGCCTTCTGTGGTAGAGAATTCCACAGGTTCACCATCCTCTGAGTAGTGAAATTTCTCCTCATCTCAGTCCTAAATGTCCTACCCCGTATCCTGAGACTGTGACCCCTCATTCTGGACCCCCCCCCCCCAGCCAGGGGAAACATCCTCCCTGCATCCAGTCTGTCTAGCCCTGTCAGAATTTTATGTTTCAATGAGCTCCCCTCTCATTCTTCTAAACTCGAGTGAATACAGGCCGAGTCGACCCAATCACTCCTCATACGACAGTCCTGCCATCCCAGGAATCAGTCTGGTGAACCTTCGCTGCACTCCCTCTATGGCATGTATATCCTTTCTTAGGTAAGGAGACCAAAACTGCACACAATACTCCAGGTGTGGTCTCACCAAGGCCCTGTATAACTGCAGTAAGACATCCTTGCTCCTGTACTCAAATCCTCTTGCAATGAAGGCCAACATACCATTTGTCTTCCTAACTGCTTGCTGCATTTGCATGTTTGCTTTCAGTGACTGGTGTACAAGGACACTCAGGTCCCTTTGTACATCAACATTCCCCAATCTATCATCATTTAAATAATACTCTGCCTTTCTGTTTTTCCTTCCGAAGTGGATAACTTCACATTTATCCACATTATACTGCATCTGCCATGTATTTGCCCACTCACTCAACTTGTCTAAATCACCTTGAAGCCTCTTTGCATCCTCCTCACAACTCACAATCCCACCTAGTTTTGTGTCATCAGCAAACTTGGAAATATTACATTTGGTTCCCTCATCCAAATCATTGATATATATTGTGATTGGCTGGGGCCCAAGCACTGATCCCTGCGGTACCCCACTAGTCACTGCCTGCCACCCCAAAAAAGACCCATTTATTCCTACTCTCTGTTTCCTGTCTGTTAACCAATTTTCAATCCATGCCAGTATATTCCCCCCAATCCCATGTGCTTTAATTTTGACACTAACCGCTTATGTGGGACTTTATCAAAGGCCTTCTGAAAATCCAAATAAACAACATCCACTGGTTCTCCCTTATCTGGTCTACCAGTTACATCCTCAAAAAGCTCCAGGAGGTTTGTCAAACACGATTTCCCTTTCATAAATCCATGTTGATTTTGTCTAATCCCATTATCACATCCTTTATAATAGACTCTAACATTTCCCTACTACTGATGTTAGGCTAACCGGTCTGAAGTTCCCTGTTTCCTCTCTCCCTCCTTTTTTAAATAGTGGGGTTACATTTGCCACCCTCCAATCTGCAGGAATTGTTCCATAATCTATAGAATTTTGGGAGATGACAACTAATGCATCCACTATTTCCATGGCTACCTCTTTTCGTACTCTGGGATGCAGATTATCAGGCCCTGGGGATTTATCGGCTTTCAGTCCCATTAATTTCCCCAGCACTATTTTTTTTTACTAATACTAATTTCCTTTAATTCCTCCTTCTCACTAGCCCCTTGGTTCCCTAGCATTTCTGGGAAGTTATTTGTGTCCTCTTCTGTGAAGACAGAACCAAAGTATTTGTTTAATTGCTCTGCCATTTCCTTGTTACCCATTATAAATTCTCCCGTTTCTGACTGTAAGGGACCTACATTTATCCTCACTAATCTTTTTCTTTTTACATATTTGTAGAAGCTTTTACAGTCCACTTTTATGTTCCTTGCAAGTTTACTCTCATACTCTATTTTTCCCCTCGTAACCAATCTCTCGGTCCTTTTTTGCTGAATTCTAAACTGTTCCCAATCCTCAGGCTTGCTACCTTTTCTGGCAACTTTATATGATTCCTCTTTGGATCTAATACGATCCTTAATTTCTTTTGTTAGCTATGGTTGGGCCGCTTTTCGTTTTGTGTTTTTGCACCAGAAAGGAATGTATAATTGTTGTAATTGTTAGCCATTGCCTATCCACCGTCATGCCTTTTAATGAAGCTTCCCAATCTATCATAGCCACCTCACTCCTCATACCTTCATAGTTTCCTTTGTTCTCTCTCTCTACAGATGCTGCCTGATCTGCTGAGTGTTTCCAGCATTTTCTGCTTTTATTTCAGATTTCCAGCATCCGCTGTATTTTGCTTTGGTTTTATCCATTTTGCCTACTCCAACGTCCCACCTGCAGCAAATAGATGAATGACCAGTTAATCTCTTTATTTTGGTGGTGTTGGTTGAAGGAGACTATTAGCCAGGACAGAGGGAGAGTTCCCTGCACTTCTTCAGATAGTAATATGGGGGCCCTGAGATTCAGTGGGTTGGGTTGGGATCAGGGGCGAATCCTGGCTTAAAGAGCCAGGACATGCCTGCCCGGGACCTTGGCCGCTGACCCTGCCAAAGTTCACGGGGTCATACATTAATGAGGCCAAAAGATGGCCTGCTTGGTTTGTGTGGGGAGGGAGGTGTCTTCCATCTGGAATGATTTTGAAGCTGCCCCCAGCAGAGCTGCAAGTAAAAATTTCTTTGAAGAAATTTGAAGGTCCTCTTGGGAGGTCCTTGCCCTGATTCCGAGCTGGGTCCCCGAAGTAGCCTGACTCCAATGGCACGGTGGCTTGGTACACCTGGTCTCATCAGGCATACAGGCCACCAATTCTGCCCCTGCCAACTGAGAGGCTGGGACGTGGGAATTCTGCCATTTGGAGCCCCTGCTCCCTCCTCTCCTGCCATCGGCCTTGTAAGGATGTGCTGGGTACAGTGCCCGCTTAGATTCCGGCCCTTCCGGGGGACTTCCGCTGAAGTTATGATGGCAGCATACCAGAAGTACCAGTGTTTTTTTTGGGGGCAGGGATCTTTAACATCCACCTGAATCAATGAAGCAGACAGACAGGACTTGGGTTTACATAGACATATAGACATAGAAAATAGGAGCAAGAGTAGGCCATTCGGCCCTTCGGGCCTGCTCCGCCATTCAAAATGATCATCGCTGATCGTCTAACTCAGTAACCTGTTCCCACTTTTTCCCCATATCCCTGAAAGTCTCATCCGAAGGACAGTGCCTCTGACAAAGCAGCACTTCCTCAGTACTGCACTGGAGTGTCGGCTGAGATTATATGTATGAGAAGTGCCCAGAAGAGCAACTTTAGAGTCCATAGCCTTTTGACTGAGAGCAACAGTGTCGCCAATTAAGTCAAGTGGATACAAAAAAAATGACACATAGTTATGAGCCCATGACGGGAAAGTAAATGTACATGGAACACTGGAACATAGGAACTTAGGAACATAGGAACACAGGAAGACAGTAACATAAGAACAGGAGGAGGCCATCAGCCCCTCGAACCTGTTGCGACATTCTGTTAGATCATGGCCGATCTGAATCGTAACTCCATCCACCCGCCTTGGTTCCGTACCCCTTGATACCCTCGCCTAATAAAAATCTATCAACCTCAGTTTTGAAATTTTCAATTGACCCCCAGCCTCAACAGCTTTTTGGGGGAGAGAGTTCCAGGTTTCCATCACCCTATATTTCTGCATGAAATATAGAAATCTGTTGCAGGTTGTTGTGTGAGGCAATCTTTTAAGCTTTTGACACCTTCTATCGAGGCAAAACTTTAGCAGGAATTAGAGATTGCCACGTAGGAGGAGATGATACAAACTGGTCCTCAGAGAGCTGGTATTAGCGCAGAGCGATAGCTGCAAATATTTGGAGAGATATCACCCGGACGACGTTTTCAAATATTTTTTTTCTCTTTTTAATTAGAGGTAGATGATTATGTTTTGTTCTGTTGTTGTTTCCTATAAATGTCAAATTCAGCAAGGTCACTAGAACAGAGCAAAGAATAATGGCAGTGTGCAGTTTGGACCATACAAACCAAAAGACCTTCAGTTCGATTCCTGGCTTATGTTGGTGTACCTTATCTCTGTGGCAATAGAGGCACGACAATAAACCCCAGTGCCCTTGAGTTAGAGAGATGAAAATTAAGCCAGTGTTCCCGCTCCTGATTGTTAGCCAGTGACCCCTTTATTGAAAGTGGGTGTGTATATGGGTGGCATGTGAGGACAGGATTCGGATTAGTTGTGAAAACCCCCATGATTGATTAGTCCTGGCTCGCACTGGAAGAATGGCCACCCTGGGTAAAGTATTGAAGGGTGCCTAGTGTTTCTGGAACTGTAACCCAACTGGAGTCAACACCCTGAGCAGAAGAGGGGGAAGAAAATGGCACCAATCCCTCACATGTTTATAAAGAACAGGGCAAAAGATTTGTTTCTTTACAACCATTATATTTATATATGGGGTGAATGAGGAACCAGCAGAACTTTCCTTAATTTTTAAAAAAAGTTCTTGCACCTGAAACCAAATGTGAGACTTTGAAATGTTCCATTTAGTGTGTGATGTCTGGATTGCAATGTCTGGTGTGTGATGTCTGAGTGTGTGATGTTTGGATTGTGATGTTTGGATTGTGATGTCTGGTGTGAGCTGTCTGGATTGCGATGTCTGGAGTGTGATGTCTGGATTGTGATGTCTGGTGTGAGCTGTCTGGTATGCGATGTCTGGTGTGTGATGTCTGGATTGTGATGTCTGGAGTGTGATGTCTGGAGTGTGATGTCTGGATTGTGATGTCTGGAGTGTGATGTCTGGATTGCGATGTCTGGTGTGTGATGTCTGGATTGTGATGTCTGGAGTGTGATGTCTGGATTGTGATGTCTGGAGTGTGATGTCTGGAGTGTGATGTCTGGATTGTGATGTCTGGAGTGTGATGTCTGGATTGCGATGTCTGGTTTGTGATGTTTGGATTGTGATGTCTGGAGTGTGATGTCTGGATTGTGATGTCTGGAGTGTGATGTCTGGATTGTGATGTCTGGAGTGTGATGTCTGGATTGTGATGTCTGGAGTGTGATGTCTGGAGTGTGATGTCTGGATTGTGATGTCTGGTGTGTGATGTTTGGATTGTGATGTCTGGAGTGTGATGTCTGGATTGTGATGTCTGGAGTGTGATGTCTGGAGTGTGATGTCTGGTGTGTGATGTAATGTCTGGTGTGTGATGTAATGTCTGGAGTGTGATGTCTGGTGTGTGATGTCTGGAGTGTGATGTTTGGATTGTGATGTCTGGAGTGTGATGTCTGGAGTGTGATGTCTGGAGTGTGATGTCTGGTGTGTGATGTAATGTCTGGTGTGTGATGTAATGTCTGGAGTGTGATGTCTGGTGTGTGATGTCTGGAGTGTGATGTTTGGATTGTGATGTCTGGTGTGAGCTGTCTGGTGTGTGATGTAATGTCTGGAATGTGATGTCTGGTGTGTGATGTCTGGAGCGAGATGTCTGGAGTGTAATAGATACATACTGGACACAAAACATCTAGGTTAGAAAGTCTGAAAATGACTGCATCAGGACTTTTCTCTAAGGGTCCATTTACAGTGAAACCTTCTGGATGATTTCAGCTTTTCAGTCTCCAGAATTCGGTCTGGACTTGACTCCAGGCAGGAGTGGTGTGACACCCATGGAGGCAGTCTTACACCCAGTGGGTTGGAGTGTAACTAGTGTGGTGCAAAACCTGGTTTAAAAGATCCTTGGCATGTTTGGTGGACCTCCTGGACACTTCTTATAGCTTACAGATGATCCTGCCTGCCCTCTCAAAGCATTTAAATACAATGCAATGAAAGGGGCGGAGCTCTTTGCATGCGTATAACATCTGCAGAGCTCTCTCCTGGCTGGGAAACACATCCAGCAGTAGAAGTAAGGTACTGATTTTAGCTACCAGTCTCAGAGCAGCAGCTATAGTAAATGTGCACCCGAATGCACTAAAATAGAGCTCTTTGTAAAACCAAAGAAGCTAATGATTTAGTTCAGATAGGCTATTTTACAATGAACATTGGAAAGTGTAGAGGTCTACAGTAAAAAGGGGCTGAGGGAAGAAAGAACAGCCATTATCCCATGCCCTGTGACTCAACTCTCGTGAAGCTGACAACATACTTTACAATACAGAGGGTGACTACTTAAAACATTTTGTACAGCTCTTGACATCCCACTTTAAAGCAGAATAGTAATAAGCTCAGTTTAATATCATGCAACAATGTTCAAAAGGAGAACAGACATTCACAAGCCTAATGTCATGATTATACAGGGCCGGTGTTTGATCGAACATAGCAATATTACTTTAGGACCAAACGGTGCAACAGTAATATAAACATGGAAAATCAATGTTATTGTTTTAACCTGAAGACAAATTCCAATGCTTTTCAGTAAATACACCCTGCTAGCAATGTTCTTCATCAGATTGGAAACATGTTGTTTTGAAATATAAGGAAACACCCAGATAACGGTCCAAATATTTAGATATCTCACACCTCAAATGTTGAACGTCATGAGAGAATAAGCCATCGCCACTATCTTTGGCTTCTTAGTGAAAGTTTAAAAAAAAGACTTTTTTTTTATCAGATGCTGCACTCAAATAATTTCTATCTAGCTCGCTGTAGATTGAAATGATCTCGCATGGCAGGGCAGAGGAAATTTAATCAAGAGTATTAGCCGCACAATAAAACAATGCTATCACATACGTGAGTATATTTACTTGATAGAATTTGTCAGATAAATCATTAATGTATTATAAAACTGATGTTTATGCTCCACACGAGCTTCCTCCCACCCCTCTTCATATAATCCTATCAGCATAACCTTCTATTCCTTTCGCCCTCGTGTGTTTATCTAGCTTCCCTATAAATAAATCTATGCTAGTCGCCTCAGCTACTCCTGTGGGAGCGAGTTCCACATTCTCACCACTCTCTGGGGAAAGAAGTTTCTCCTGAATTCCCTTGGGATTTATTAGTGACTATCTTATATTTATGGCCCATAGTTTTGGCCTCGCCACAAGTGCAAACACCTTCTCTACCCTATCAAACCCTTTCATAATCTTAAAGACCTCTATCAGGTCACCCCTCAGCCTTCTCTTTTCTGGAGAGGCGAGCCCGAGCCTGTTCAATCTTTCCTGATAGTTATAACCCCACAGTTCTGGTATCATCCTTGTCAATCTTTTTTTGCACCATCTCCAGTGCCTCTATATCCTTTTTGTAATATGGAGACTGGAACTGTGCACAGTACTGTAAGTGTGGTCTAACCAAGGTTCTATACAAGTTTAACATAACTTCTCTGCTTTTCAATTCTATCGCTTTGGAAATGAACCCCAGTGCTTGGTTTGATTTTTTTATGGCTTCATTAACCTGTGTCATTACTTTTAGTGATTTGTTTCTTACTTGAGGAAGAACAAGTAATAAAGTGTATGGTGAAAGAGATGGGGAATGGGTTTCAAGTAGATAGCTCCAATGGGGAGCTATTACCAGCACAGGCACAGTGAGGCTTGAAGGTCCGTGATTAAGTAGCAGACGTCAAAATTCTGATTCACGGACACACAAAAATGACGGGCAGGAAAAGACCAACTGGTCCATCAAGCCTGCCCCACACCATGATGGTTAGAGCATCATGACCGGACACTTCCTACTCCCCGCAGTCATAATCTCCTGGGAGAGGCAAAAAACAGAGAAAAGCCCAGGGACAATAGGGGAAAAGATACTCTGGAAAATTGAAACCAGTCCAGGAGATCACTTATCTGTAATACCACACATATGATTCTATATGATGCGATCTCTGCCCCAGTCACCTATCAAGAATGATCTTTTGATACCTTTGTGACCTAAATCAATAATCAAAAGCTTGGAGCATAAGGTGAAATAGTTTGCGGTGTCAAAGGGTTGTTTTAAAGAACATTTTGTCAAAAAGAAAGTGTTCCGGAGATGGTGTTCAGTGATGCACAATGATCATTAAAGTAATCATTGGGTGGAACCAGAGCGCAAATTATAGAAAGTTTGGGTAAATCAGGCAATGCCATGATTTATGTTTTTGGAACAGGAGATGTCAGCTGTGGGCCTTCATCTCCTGATCAAATCTGGCAGCAATATGTTTGGTAAAAATCATGAACCAGAAATTCTGGGAGACCTACTTCACCTCTAGAAATGTGGCATGATGGGGCTGGACTTCCAGCAGCAAGCTTGCCTGGCATTGACCACATCCCACCTCCTGGTGACGGGATGATTTACATAAAGGGGGCAGTTGCCTTTTGCCATATACAGCTCTCCCTGGCCCAGTAGGGTGTGGGGGTTGGCGGGAGGGGGCGGGGGTGGGAACCAGGGCTTTTGGAATGGCACCTTGTCACTCCATCGAGGGGGCTGGCAAAAAAATTGGAATTTTGTTGCAAAAATAAGTGTAGTTGTTGCTACTGCTGTTAGGAAACCAATATTGGAGACCCACTCCCATGTTGATATCCCAAGTATGTCTGCATCATGCAGGTGTACTTTCCATTGCCTGCGTCTAAAACAGAATTGATGGGTTTCGAGTGAATGACAACATCATCGCCAGCCCTGCCTCTTTCAGAGGGATCAGGATGAAGGGAGATGGGTGCAAGAAGAGCTATCGAGGGACAAGAGCCAAATTGGTTTTCGTGCTCATTTGATTATGAGATAGCTGACAGCACTGCCGACGCTGTTTATTGGCAGCTCACCGATTTTGGGGGGGTGGGAGTGATAAATCGGGCAGCAGCGCCGCCCTTTAAAGGCGGCCTCTGCCTCTTTGGCTGTTTTAAATCACAGCTCTCAGTCTTTGCTGCAAAGTGAAGATGGCGGTGAGGAGGAGTTCTCCCGGCAGCTGCAGGTCTCTGACTTGCTGCTCTTCCTTCCTCCTCCTCCTCATCCACCAGCTCCAATGGCGGACCGAGCAGCACATCCGTGTTGGCAGAGTGACCTTGTGAACAAGCACCCCGGGCGAAGATCGGTCCGCAGCTCCAAAAAATACCCCTCCACTCCACTTTTGAATTCAGCCACAGCAGCCAGCTGAGCCAGAAATAGTTCTAAAAGTCCAGGAGCAGTCTAACACAATTAACCAGAGACTTAGCTGATGCAGCTGAGGATGCCTTTAATCCTTGCCTGTTGTCGGCCAGGATTTGTGGGCGGGTTTTAGAACGGACCAATACAGCACTCACAAAGTTCAATTTGGTAGAAGGGTCCTTAACCAGGTGCAGGACCCTAACCTCCGTACACTTATTAGGCCCCCGTTGCTTTCAGGCAGGTGCCCATGACGACTAAAAGCCGCCCGAGCCAATGTGGCGTCCGGCACAATTCCGGTGTAGTTCGGGCATGGCAGATCGCAATTCAGAGGTCCCACGCTAGGGCTGCCAACTCTTGTTGCCCGCCATTGGTCGCCTGACTCCTCGTGGCGCACCGCCTTCCCAAGCCAATTGGAAAACGTCGCCCGATTGGATGATTCTCGATTGTCAGTCAAACAACCTTTTTCTCTTCGCCTCCAATATTTTAACAACAAAAGCAAAGAAAAGCGTTCGAAGAAATAAAAACACCATTTTTTTTTTAATGCCTCTGTGATTTTTCTCCTCTGTCGGTGGTAGCACTGTCCTGGAGGTTAACCATTAATTCCTGGAGACTCCAGAGCAATCCTGGAGGGTTGGCAACCCTATCACGTGCCGGTTTTATGCTGGATAAACAGGTGACGGTGGTCTTGAATTGCCCCCCCTCCCCCGTCATTATAAAGGTTGCCCATCCCAAGCCGTTGACTTTCTCAAGGCCGGAGAACATTATAATCTTTGTTCCTGCAACCATAATGAACGCATAAGAACTGAACTTTCAAGGCTGATGGCTTACACCCATTGTACAGATTGCTTTTCACAGTATGGAGTGGGGATTGAAGCATGCATTATTGAAGCTCAGATAAACCTTGACAAAAGGTTTTGAACAGAATGCCTCCAGGACAGCACAAAACTATGTGTATGTTTACAATACTGTTTCCCGACATTTTTAACGTCAATTCTCAGGTTGTCAAGATGAAGACCACCTGAGTCAGACGAAGTATGAACAAAGTTAATAGAAAAATGTAATGTTCGATCAAACCAAAGGGAGCTTTTAGAGGGCTCTTGTCACAGGGAACTACTTGCTCGCAAGCTAAATATATTGGCAGCACTGCAGAATCCAGTACATTAGTATCCATCACTTTCTTTGAGCTGTACAATCTTCACACAGAAGTACCTATTCAAGTACAGCACTGTTAGACTCTTCAAAAACTCTACATCGTTTTACATGTTCGATACTGATTTTGCTATTAGTATCTGCTTAGCGTGTCCCAAGCTATTGTCATAGTCATTCAAGTCTTCATCCTCCTTGTCAGCAAAAACAGGCCTTTTAGCACCACTAGCCTCAAGAAATCAACATTATAGCAATAGCTTGTCAGTCAATTCAATAACAGACGAAAGAAAGTCAACACCGTCCATAACATGGCCTATAAAACAGTGGATAAATGAAAATTTTCCAAACCCGAGCATTAATTAGAGTTGGGTCGTGGTTCATCTCCATAGGAATTGACCTAACAAGTACCGTAACACTGTATTTTAGAACAGAACAGATTGCGGGCAGCCGCATTAACCAAGAGGCATTCAGTCAGTTCAAGGGAAACATTTACCAAATGCGTTAAGTCATCAGGTAAGTAATACAACACTTGCGACATGATCCTGGAGTATACTGATGAGGTATTCCAATCAGAAATCACGTATGAGACTGAAAGACTTGCAGAACAAACCTTGTAGAATTGAATAAGATAAACTTAGAATCTTACTAGTTTTCCATAAGTGTTACTGCATCAAATTTAATTTCCTTTTTGTTGAATTTGCCTCCAGCTGTTGAAAGATATTTCCTTTCAAACTTCTTTTGAAACAGCCGAGTTAGTAAGTGCATCTCATGGTGTGGTATTGAGCCCTGCAGGAGCAGCAAGATCCTGGGCTTAATCCCCAGTCTGTACTCAGTTGCCTGCTCCCAGGTGGGGCAGCCGTTGAGGTTGTGCCACTAGACTCGGGACCCCCTTGGATGCAGCGGAGGAGAAAAAGAAAAGTCACCCAGTGTTCCCGCTCCTGATTGCTACCCGGTGACCACTGCTGGCTGGTGTGGACATTAGTTGGGACGGGATTTCACATGTGCTTGATGAGCTCTCAATTGGAATAGCCTGTAGATGCTTGAAGAGTGGCCATTTGGATGAAGTAGCATTGGGTTGCTGTGATCCAAGAGCAACTCTCCAGCTTGTAGAAGAAAAAAAAGGAGAAAACAGGAATGGAAATGGCACTCTGAAGAGAGACGTAACCTGGGAGATCAATGAGAACCAAGTATTAAGGATAAGAACAGGCTTATTCATTTAAGCTGCTGGCCGTTTTTATCCTGCTCTTTTGATGCTTTCCTCCCCACACACTTTAAACCAGAAGCAACGCTCCTTTATTAAGATAGTGCTACTTTGTAGAATTTTGTGTCAGATGTTTGTGGGAAAAACATATCAAAAGGTGAGGATCAAAGAACAGGTTGCAGTCAAATCTGAACGGCTCACTCAGTCCTAAAGTGTGAATGTCGTCTCAAGAGTGCACTCCAAAGAAAATAGAAAATTCAGATCTTTTTTCATGATTTTGAAATGTATTTCAAAGGTTTGAGAGTTGCCACTGAATCTGTAGGAACGTGACTTGAAGGAGTACATACCAGCATCTATCAAATGTAGACTGGTGGAGTGGGTCTGTTGGAGAAGCAGCTGAGTTAGTCATTACAACTCATTGTGGTTCTAGTGGCTTGGCGTCCTGAGGTGCTCTGACCTTCAGGCCTACCAAACGCTCAAATTAAAATGACTTGTCACCAACTTCATTCCGAGCAATCTGTGGAAGCAAAGTCATGTTCTCTGTTTTGCCCTATCCTGTGATAATCTTATTGGGACTTGGCACAAAACAAGCAGTTGTATCTCAGACAAGTCTGCAGTGCCCTGCAATCCCATTATTTCACTTCTCAGATGATGAAGCTAGGAAGGATGATATTTTGTTGTCCCTCCAAGAGACTGTGCTCTTTACCTCACCAAAGTGCCCATTCTTCATGTGTGAACCTGGATAGTGAGTGTCGGCAGGCTATTTAAGAGCAGAAGACATTACAACTGAGATGGATACTGTCCTTACCCAATGTGCACGTGTGTTTACTTTCCAGCAGGAGTCAGTTGATAACAATCGGGAAGCCTGATTAATTTTCCTCCTCACTAGTCCATACAGCCATTCCCCCATCTCTCCCAGGAACGTAATTGAGATCTTAGTTCAACACACATGAGAGATTGATCCTGGGATCTTTCTCGTCTGCATGGCTCAGCTCTGCACAGTACAGTTCATCTACTAAATAAGTCAACAGAGAGCACAAGGAATGGTTATTAAAGATAAAGTTAAAAAAGGTGCCTGTTAGACAAAACAAAACATCAAAACCAACGCTGTGTTTGTCATGTAATTCAAAGATTGAGTTTGTTTGGTCTTGCTCCATTACACTATATATAACATTAATGTTAGTCTTGGTGTACTGGGTGGCACAGTAGTTTAGACACTAAACTGTCATCTCTGGGATCTAGGTTTAAATCCAGCTCAAGATCAAAGTATCCTGCTCTCACTATCTACTGGTTGTAAGATTCCTATTTGAAATGAGTTTGGGTCACAGAGTCAGATGATGGCTGGTGTGGGAAATTTTCCATCTTGTTGGTACATTTAAGGTGTGGTCTTCTGAGGGGTAGGGGCAGCATTGATGGAGTCTCACCCAATATCTATGAGCTGGGGGTGTTTGATACTGAAAGTGGATGCTCAAAACGATAGGGTATTCAATTCCCGAGCACTAAAATCCCGCAATGAACACAAAATTCACAACAAAATAGTTGGAAACAAACTAACAGGATAGAAAAAGGATTCTTGTAACTGAGTATTTTCAATGATAAAATTGTGCTGAGGTTTATTGAGGTCCAATTAGTTCACACTAATGTTGGTTGACATTAATGCTGACGATGAGTACCCCAAATGTAAGGTGTTCCCAAGACTAAGATCCCAGTACAAATCTTCATACAAGGGTCATTAAAATATGAACCTTGATCTTAAGAGTCCATTTTCTTTGCTTACTCAATCCTTGGCTTTAAGATTTTTAAGCAAGGAAACATTTTGTTACCCTTCTCGTTTCTTGTTAAAAATAAGGTCCTCAACAATGTGCTGTGGTGTGTTTACTACAGTGTGGGAAAGATTAACAGCTAGTCTCTTAAAACCTTCAGTTACATAATGTTCTGGTTTAACTGAAGCCCTAAATTTTATCAATCAAAGTTAAGAGTGTAATTGTTTTTGAGATAGAGGTTTCTCCCTGTGCTCTACTAAAATGATGTTAAGTTGATGAGATTTTTGTGGAATCAAGAAAAGGTCAGGAATTGGACAAAGATATTGAGATTTTAAAAAAGTACAAGATCCTGAAATAACTAAGGCAGGAGATAATGATTCATTCCGTAAGGGCACAGCGACTGAAAATACTCAAAGAACAGAAGGGAGCATGGTGGGATTCAAAGATTCAGAATTAGGGCAAGGTCTGCTCAGAAATATCAACTGGATTAGGGTGGTGGAATGAACTTGCTTTTGTTGTTCCACTAAAATGTTTTGTTCCCATCAGTTTAAAAGCCAGCCTTTTGAAACCTAACCCACGTTACTACTGATAAAACGTCAAGGGAGTTTTTTTCTCCGGGTCCAGGATTAGGGATGAAAGATACGGTAACAAATTGTATTTTTATTTTTAATTCATTCTTGGGAAACGAGCATCGCTGGTGAGGCCGGCATCTATTGCCCATCTCTAATTGCCCCTGAGAAGGTGGTGGTGAGCCGCCTTCTTGAACCGCTGCAGTCCGTGTGGTGACGGTTCTCCCACAGTGCTGTTAGGAAGGGAGTTCCAGGATTTTGCCCCAGCGACGATGAAGGAACGGCGATATATCTCCAAGTCGATTATTGTCATGGGTTCTTTTATGTCCACTTGAGTATCTGTTCACCCATAGAAGACCTCACAGGTTCTTGAAACTGTTCTTACCTGACATCCGCACATGTGTCTCCAGCTGAGGTCACTGGATGGTGAACAGAAATCGGATCTTTGACTGATTGTATTCCCTTCTGTAGCCCAGGGATAACCTACTGTTACCCTGGCTGAGATCAGCTAACTCAGCGCCGACCGAACCAATCACCCTCTGGTCTGTATAGTTTAGAGCCGCACCAGGTGGTGCCATTCTCTGCTAGGCTTTTCTTTATCAAGGGAAACATCACTAGCTGGTCTGGTAAATCTAACCTACATCACTTCGAAAAGGTTAATTGTAGCACTGTTTCACCAGATGACCTATTATTCTACAGAGTGTCAGCAAGTCCAGGTAAATGACAGCCTTGTTGGGACAGTGCACTGATACTGAAACAAGTGCTCATATAGCTATTATAAAGCCATTCGAAATGATTAGCTTTTCTTTAACTCAGTATTAACCTTAAGCGGATAAACAGACACAATTTTAAACGCAAATAAATTATTTTGACTGTTCAGTTTTACTTGCCCGATCTCTTGCTCTTCTTTTGTTCTCTTAAAAGAAAATGAAAACCCCAAGTCTTCAGATTGACATGATGACATCTTAAAAAACGTGTCAAAGCAGGAAGACGCACCACCCAGAAGGTACAACGCATCGGCGACACACTGAACCTGACATCACCTGGATGGGAAAATCTGAACCGCAGCACTGTCAGGATTCAGAGTTGACGAGGGTAGTTGTTCAGGTAATCGAATGTTTTCTGCTTGTGGCCTTTTCAGTTATCCCTTTGGGTGTAATTACCGATGCATTTGATATACGTGGTTGAAATATTGGAGAGTATCTTACTCAATCTAAAGCAGTGGGGGTAATGTTCACTTCGGGATGGGCGATTGTAACTAGGCCGTCGGTTATAAGCCCCGCTGGACTGTTCTTTCTATTGACGTCAGTGGAGCTGAAAATTGGGGACGGGGGGGCGGGGGATGCATATTACAGGTGGCCAATTTACCGCCTGCGCTCAAAGTGAAAATCAGCCCCAGTGTGACTAGCCTCATAACGTGACAGAGGAAGTTGTTAAAAGCTTTGAGATTAAAAGGGCGATATCTCTACTGAAACAGCAGGCAAAGGAATTTCCTGTAAACACATTAAGCATATGAAGGAACATTAGGAACAGGAGGAGGCCATTCAGCCCCTCGAGCCTACTCTTCCATTCAATACATCATGGCTGATCTACACCTCAACTCCATTTTACCCGCCTTTGCTCCATATCCCTTGATACCCTCACCCAACAAAAATCTATCAACCTCAGTCTTGAAAGCTCCAATTGTCCCCCAGCGTCCGTAGCCTTTTGGGGAGAGAATGTTCCAGAGTTCCACTACCCTTTGTGTGAAAACGTGCTTCCTGATTTTGCTCTTGAATGACCTAGCTCTAATTTTACGACCATGTCCCCTTGTTCTTGATTCCCTCACCAGAGGAAATAGTTTCTCCGTATCTATCCTATAAAATCTTTTTAACATTATAAACATTTTAAATTGTAAGATAATATCACACAGCATGATGTCTGGTCTATACAATTCCTCTGGCTCTGATCCATAGATAAAGTGTGCATTCATTGTCCTGTAATTAAATCATTCTAATTTTATGTAAAAATGAACCAGTTTGTCTCTTTCAAAATATGAAATGAACCTGCATTATAATATTTCAGAGAATATTTCAAATAAACATTTGTAACTTTAAAGTGGATTTACTTGGGTTGACTGACTCAAAATGTCTTAGAATATTTGCGACAATTACAATTTTAAGTTCAGTTGCTATTTTCAACACCGCATGACATTGTCTGTGAAAGGAATAGAGGATGGGATTTTTTGGCAGCTGTTTGCAACTGCAGTCAAGTAATGGGAAAGTTTTGATTGGAACAAGTGAATTTTTTGACAATGAAGCATGGTACAGTAACAAACCATTTATTTTCTCCGCATTGCCACCTTGCTAACTGCCACTTTTCAAAGTTTTCTTGATCCTTTGTGACCATGTACAATGAACATACTCCCACTCACAAGTGAAGTACAGAACTTAAGGCAGAATTGAGGTTGCACGCTTGTCACAGGAGCTATGAATCACTGATGCTATGGAATCGTGCCCAGTCCATTTCATTCCGAAAGGAGGTTTTGTAAAATGATACAGTGTGTGTGCAGATGCACTAATTACAGCTCATCGGAAAAACCAACAAGTACCGTACAATGTGTGCATGCACATGGGTGATGGTGAGATTATAGCCACAAAATTGAGCACAGTACTCTGTACTTAAAATGAACGCTATACTATTATGATCAGGTAGTGGGAGTAACGAGCTGGTTTCTGATCAGTAAGAGAGAGTCATTAAGCATAATAGATTGAAACTTCCTCAACAGGAGTTATAAATTGCTGGTTATTCCACTGCCAATCATAAGAATGCCCCACTTTTAGATTAATTCTTATAAAGGTTGATCGAAGACACCCTGTTGAAAAAGATGGTGCGGGGCAGTGGGTTGTGGGAAGTTAGAGTTTTGGTTTCCTTCACGTTGTTCTCATGATTATTGAGGCTCCTTCAACAATAGATACATAAACACCCTCTTGATCATACCAATATAAGGGAAGTCAGCTGTATTATGTTGAGGTACTACTGTACATGGATTGCATCACTTTGGATTGTGATCACCTCATCACCATAACAACTCGATCTTACATAGTACCTTTAACACAGGGAAGTAATCCAAGTGTTTCACAAAGGAAGGGGCTAACAGATGTGAAGCAGGTAATTGCCTAGGTGATAAAATGTTTTTCTTTTCTGTGGCCTTTTCAGTTATTCATCTGGGTGTAATTAAAGCACGAGTTAGAAAGGTTATTGGTGGTGACTGAAGGCATTGTTGATGAGATAGGTTTTCCAGTTTTCGAAGACAAGGGGGGATGTAACAAGGATGGAGGGAGTTAGGAAGAGAATTCCTGAGTGCAGGGGCATGAAAGTTCTGATTGCGATGGTGGAGTAGAGGAGGGGCAGAGACACACAGAAGGCGAGAGTCGAAACCATGGAGGGCGTGAGCTGGAGCAGTGTGCAGATGTAAGGTGAGGCGAGGCCATGGAAAGACTTGTAAATGAAGACAACGATTTAGATCATGGGACTCTCTTACTATTACTGAAGAATTATTCATGAGTGTTGATGCTGCAATGTTGGCTAGAACAAGTTAACAATCTGTTAAAGGAATTGTAGATTTCTGCACTAATTGTCTTCTCAAGGTTGAAAACGAGCTCCCTCAGTGCTTCGACGGTTAAGATTCATTCCTGCGTTTGACATTTGCATGTGCTACATCTGTCATGGTGGAAGGTTGAAAAGGCCAGCAGTGGAATATGGTTAATAAGACTGTATTGATCAGACTTGAGGCTGTGAGCCACAAGAGCTGCTATTCCCACAGTAACAGCTTCCTGAAATAAAATGATATCAGGTACTGGGCTCTAGTAAATTTATCAATATAAAAAAGGAAAAAGAAATAGAAATGTATTCTTTGTATGAACTATTGTGGTAAAAAAGTTAATACAGTTGACCCTTTATGTACTTGACCTCCTTTACAAGAGAATACAAATGGGTAATATAAAGAGGGTGTTTGGTATGGGCTCTAGGTTATCAAGGGAGCCATAAATAAATGTACTTCATATCATGAGATCTACAAGAGATTTGAGGTTGCCTGTCAATCATTCTTACCTCCCTTAATTGGCTGAGTTTTCCCAATTCTCAGCTGAGCAATGAGACAGAAGTTTCACGAGTTGATAGAGAGGGCAAAACACAGATATGGTCCGACCGACCTGGTCGGATTCTTCTTGGCCGAGCAGTGAGATGTCAGCAGAGGGTGAGAGGGAAGTAGGGAGGGAGGAGGCTCGTGTGGAGCATAAACACCGGCACGGACCAGTTGGGCCGAATGGCCTGTTTCTGTGCTGCGCATTCCATGTAATTGTACGTGAGCAGTGGCCATGGAGAGCATGGAGAAATAAACCGCTTGGAGAAAGGAGGATTGTGATGCAAGTGGCCCACATGAGAGAAAACTGCGGACAAGAAGAGGGAGATAACATCGAAATGCAGAATTCAAGCCTTTCTCGTTCTCTCCAAGTGGATCATCTATGACATTGTCCGTGCTGTTCCCACAGCTACAGTGAAATAATGTGGTTTAACAGCTCTTCATCTGTTGGGAAGTGTTTATAATTTAATTTCTGATTATTATTTGTGGAACCCAGCAGATAATTAACATTTAGAATGAATGCATAATAACATTGTAACATTGGGTTCATGTAGCGGATGTAATATATACATAAAAACAGCACGCTTCAATGGCATGTCAGTGTAGCATGACCCCTTTCCACTGTTTGCATCATTCAGTCTGCACAGAAGCAAGTATGAAGCATTTAGAAATAGAAACATTTTTTTTTAAATGAATTTAATGATGTATGTAATGCTGTTCACATTATATTGGAGACGAGCAAAAGGTTGAGATTTGAAAGGCTTCATTAAATCCGTAATGTTGTGTTTTTTTTTTAGTTTAGGTTTCACATGGACCGAAAGCTGCCTCTGTCCATCTGTCTGTGTGTCTGTGATAGTTACGCACAATCTGAGATAAGTTTCTCATTCAAGACGTCAGCACAGGGAACAATAAAAAAAAGTTATATGTTGGTTGACTTTTTTGTGTTAATTTGCTGGATATTAAAGCCAGGAAATGGACCACTTATTAATTTTTTACATCCAATGTCAATACAAGGTCATATAGAGTGAATGTTAGATGCAAAGTAACATTCCCTTTAGTCTACCCTGCCCCAACATTATGTTGACTTAAACCTTCAAAGACTTTCTCCGAATAAACTAGTGTGACATTTCCATTTCCCACACCAGCCATCCTTGTGGCCTCTCTGAAAGAGACTGACAGTTTAGTCCAATTAGTGCTGAATTATGGGCAGTTCTCTGCAGTAGACTCAAGCTCACTAGGAATTGGGTTGGGACTCCCTAATCTCATTTTACTTAGGGCATTTACAGTTACCAGACAGACTTTCATCCCTCCAGTCTTGGCCTGCGTTTGAATCCAGGTGAAAGGACAGTATTCTCACTCAATGCACCATCCAGTCCCAAAACTATTTTTCATTCTTAGAAATTTCGAACATAATTGTAATAAAAAAGTAATGTTTAAAATCTATAGAAAATAGTGTTGTAGCAGCAATATATGCAAGAAAAGGTCTTTCTAATAACATCAACAATGTTTATGCCTTGATGCTGATGAAATGACTCAAGGCCTCTTGATCACAGGGTTAGATACGCAGAACTGGAGAGACACAATGCAGTGAGACCTTATGTATAAAGTCTCAAGAATGGAGAACAACAGAGCCAGGAGATTACAAGATAGAACCTGGAGCTGAAGGAGGACATAGATTGCTTAATAAGAATAAACAAATGGGACGTGTAGAGCCAGGCCTCATTATCAACTGAGATTATTCCAGGTTGTTCTTTCTCTTTGTCCAATTCTCTCCTGGCCTCCACAGTTGGGGCATTAAGGGATATGGGGATCGGGCTGGAAAGTGGAGTTGAGGTCGAAGATCAGCCATGATCTTATTGAAATCGGAGCAGGCTCAAGGGAGCAGGCTCGAGGGGCCATATAGCCTACTCCTCTCCTATTTCTTATGTTCTTATGTACTGGCATAACACTGGAATCTTGCCCAAGTGGATGTTCTTTATGCTTGAGCCTGGAAATTGAGGATTGGTGGTTTAATTCACCATGTGAGATCATCACTGGAAAGCCCAACTCATTCAGTATCTACATTATACACCTCTAGCAGAGCAATCATGAATGGGAACCTGACCTGATTTTCCATTCGCTAACTCAGGATACAACATGGGGCCTCCCTGGTCTGGATGACTTTGTGCTGCACAGTTGAGAATTCATCTCCTGAGCTACTGGAAGAAGTCCATCTTTCTATTATGTGTCCTTCAAGTCCCTTTCTCAGTTGGAAAGATGACCTTTCTTGCAAACGTCCCATTGGGCACATCATTGAGGATTGTGGGTCAGGAGCTTGAAGTTAATTTCCTCTACCTCATAGATGACCTAACCAAGATCGGCAAAACTTGGTCCATGGGGAAAACTTGGGTGGAATCTATGCCGAGATTGGGACCCTTGGCCTGAAATCCCCCCTTTAACAAAAATTGGCAGAATTCCAGTTTTTCTTCCGTAATTAACAATCTATAACTGAAACTGCTGGAATCTACAGCTTTCAAACACAATTTTTGAGAGTATGCTTTCGTTAGTGGGTTATAAATCAAAGAGAAAAATCAAGCATTGTTCAGTCTTTTGTGAAAAGAGAAATTTTAACCCAGTTGGGAGTTCAGGGCTTCCTGCTTTTCAAAGAAGCTTATGGATCCCTTCATACCTCTACGTTTGTGACATAGCTTATGAATTTCGACATAATCAAAAAGTCAAGATCTTTAAATATCCCACCAACCTATTGCACAGAAAGACATTTGCGGTAGAGTCTCAGTTACCCAGGCACTGAAAAAATGTTCATGGCCTTGAGAAGACCATCACTTGGGAGCACCAGCATATAGCTCATATATATGCCAAAATAGAACAGACAGAAAGCCTTTAGAATAGTAACAGCCCAGTAATAATAAATAGACTTTAGTTGGCTACTTTGGGTATAAAACGTAATATTTAGTCTGTATCTTTAATGAGAGAAAATGTGAAGTTATTTTAATACTTGATTACCTCAGTGCCTAGTCTAAATCGCCAGATTCTTCCAACATCTGATTTCTGAGCTCAGGTGGGCGTTCCATGTATTTTTATCCACATTTCTAGACTATATTGAAGAGGCACCATCTGGCAGTAGTTGTGATGCAACCCCTGAGAAATGCAGTGAAATCTCAGGCTCCTAATTCTGTTGTTGATACTACAGACTTAATCTTCCCTTCCTATTGTACCTGGAATGGTGGCTATATTTTTGGATCACTTCACAATAACAGAGCCTGGGCCAGGAAAGACCCTACTTGAGCCTCAACCATTAACGACGTCCAGTGGGTCCAAAGGCAACTTAGTTTAACATAAGAACATAAGAAATAGGAGCAGGAGTAGGCCACTCGGCCCCTCGAGCCTGCTCCGCCATTCAATTAGATCATGGTTGATCTTCTATCTCAACGCCATTTTCCTGCACTATCCCCATATCCCTTGATGCCTTTAATATCTAGAAATCTTTCGCTCTCCGTTTTGAATGTACTCAATGACTGAGCCTCAACACCCTCTGGGGTAGAGAATTCCAAAGGCTCACCGCCCTCTGAGTAAAGAAATTTCTCCTCATCTCAGTCCTAAATGGCCGACACCTTATTCTGAGACTGTGACCTCTGGTTCTAGACTCCCCAGCCAGGGGAAACATCCTCCCTGCTTCTAACCTGTCGAGCCCAGTAAGAATTTTGTATATTTCAATGATATCACCTTTTGTCTTCTAAACTCTAGAGAATACAGGGCTGGTCTACTCAATCTCTCCTCATACGACAATCCTACCACCGTAGGAATCAGTCTGGTGAACCTTCGTTGAACTTTCTTAGGTAAGGAGACCAAAATTGTACACAATACTCCAGGTGCGGTCTCAACAAGGCCCTATGTAATTGCAGTAAGACATCTCTATTCCTGTACTCAAATCCTCTTGTAATAAAGGCCAACATACCATTATTTGGAGGATTAACTGCATTCTCTGTCTCGCCGGGGACATGTCCTCTTCTATTGGTCACTTTGCCCCTTATATAGCTTACTTTGCTCATTTCTGCAAGTGACTTTCCTACTCGATCAGCCCCATGCCTGTCACGACCGCTACTTCTGCCCCACTGCTTATTTAACTATGGCCAGAAAAGTCAAGTGTCCGGGTCACCATGGAAACATTGTACGGAGAGGGGAGCTCGACCAATTGGACTAATCATTCCAGGCCAGCAGAAGAAAGCAAGTCCCTGCCAATCACAACAGGGCACGTCATGGCAAAGGTCAAGCAGCAGCCAATCTCGTTTTGGGTGGACAGCGGGGGTGGGAGGAGGGGGGGGGCGCAGGTCTGGCTTATCTCATTGCGCCAGTCAACATTCTCAGCAATCACTCAAGTTACCGTTCGCAACTGCTGGACAAAAATCTAGCATCTAAGATTTCATAGCAAAATCTAGAATCTGTGCCTGATGACTTCGTACCATAATTCCAAACTTTGGTGCAAGAGAAAGACAGCAACGTTTTGCACTGAATGGTGGCATAACTAAATATATTCATGTGAAGTACATTTACCTGGAATGTGTATAAGGTGTTTTCTACTAAAATTAGTGCATGTGGCTAAAATAATGTCACCATAGCCATGCCGGTGGCTAGTCAATAATTTCTATTGAACAACACTGTGCTGGATCATTCATAAAAGTGCCCCAGGCTGTTTGTCCTTTGAACAATCCATGGCCATTAAATGGCGCTTTCCTCTTGAGGGCATGGATGTCACTGGACTCTGACCAAAGCAATTAGCATTTTATGACTCTGCGATCATCGATAAATGGACTTTCATGAAAGTAAAAAAAAAGAATCTATGAGTATCTAAAAACTGCTCATGACCAATCTGGTCACGTCGAATCAATAAAAATAAGTCAATTAAGATAGTCAATTGATAGACTTTGCTTGGACTGTCGGACTGTTTCCTGATAATACTATTAGTCTATGAATATCCATGAACTGCTGGTGATCAAGCAAGCTTTAATAAAGTCAATTTTGTTGGATGAGACGTCTGGAATGTCCAGTAACAATCTCAAATTTACTTTAAGCACATCGAGTCAATAACGTAACTCACACAGATTCAAGCTCTTGCTACAGTAAGAAATAAGAGCCGAGAAATTACTGTCAACAATATCAACAGGTGAACACTACATACAATTTTCTGTCCATTACTTTAGTGGAGGCGTTAACCCATATAAAATTAACGAGTTAACACCCAGGTTAAAGTGACAGAGGAACGTTACATGAAAGTGCCAATGCTGTCAATAGTAACTTCTAGGCTCTGATTTCCAGAATGGTCATAAATACCCTGGAATTGGTTTAATGCTCATGCCTGTTTATGGATGTTACTTGATACTTGTGAGCTTTCATCTCAATTTGTATTGAGCAGATGCTTCAGGAAAACATAGGTAATTATCACACGAAGGATATATCATACGTCAGTTAAATATACATCGAGTCATTTTTCAAATAAATCATCCAGTTTTCAAGATCTGTTATGCAATGATGACATCACATGGAGAATGACCCAATAGTGCACAATTTGTAAAATTGGATCCAATATTTAAAAATGATAAGTAGTCATCCTAGATGATATTCCTGTAATAATAAAATATATTACTACACATACAAGGGTAAAGTCAGATTTATAGAAAAAAGCACAGCAAACTAAAAAGTGAGTCCAGGATTGTCTAAATTGGGTTTTTCCCAGAGTTATTTATGAATGTCAAAATTAGGTCCTGTTTGGACCTAATTTAGTGGGATTGACCTTTGCCTATTTTCAGAAGTGGAAAGCATCTAGAAAAGGGATAAGACGTTCTTTGGCACATGTGTGGTTGGTGTCCCAACAAATTTCAATTCTAGTGGCAGATTATCTGACTTTTCCTTCTAATCTGGTGGTGGGGGTATGTCTATATTTAAGTGTCTAAGTTGTAGAGGTGGCCAGTGTGTATCTGTTGTCTTTTACAGCTGTGTTGGAAAGGAAAGCCCTGTATCCTGTCTGTGCAGTGGTGAATGTGCATCCACAGTACTATCCAGGAAGGTTCATGTGCTCACGTGCCTGATCTGTGTTCAATTTGCTTCACAAATAATCATTTTCTTCCTTGATTCACTTGAGTGCAATAGGGGTATAAACTTATCAGATCACATAGAGTTTTAGATCCCAATTTGACTCTGTTCCAATTATGTGATCTCATCAAGTTTTCAAAGCATTTATTAAATGAGTTAAAAAACATTTAGCTGTCTTTTCTTTGTATAGGATAGCAAAGCCCTGGGGAAGATCTCCTTAAGATCAGAGCGTCCTTTGAATGAATTAACACTGGTCTCTGAGAAGGGTTCACTGTATTTTGTATTGAATATGGCACAATAACAACAACTTGCATTTATACAGCGCCTTTAACATATTAAACGTCCCAAGGCGCTTCACAGGAGCGATTATCAAACACAATTTGATATTCAGTCTCATAAGGAGAGATTAGGACAGGTGACCAAAAGCTTGGTCACAGAGGTAGGTTTTAAGGAGCATTTCAATGGAGGAGAGAGAGGTAGAGATGCGGAGAGGTTTAGGCAAGGCCGCCAATGGTGGAGCGATGAAAATCAGGGATGCCCAAGAGGCCCGAATTGGATACAAGATAGTTATCGGAATATTGCCTTAACAAAATAGTGTTTGTCAAACTTCTTTTGTTGGGGAGGAAGGTAGAGAGGACATTTTTGTCACAATGTTGTCACATGCAAATAGTGGCACAATTTACGTCATTGCATTGTATTTATAAAAAAGTTGAATACTTCTGGAAAAAAGAGGTACTTTAGCTTGAGGTAATTAGATCCACAGGAACCTTTAAAAAAATCTAAGGTTGCTTTCTCAGGTAGTAAGAGATGACCCAGCAACTGTGAAGCGTAAATATCATTGAAACCATAATATGTGGTTGCGGTGTCATTGGTTTTTATATCAACTTGAATAACCATTACTTTAGATCTTGAGAACTACCAATAAAGGTGCAGTTATTTCAATCAACGAACTTCTCATCCAGATACTTGATTGAAAGTTACACTCCTTGTAAGCTTCAGTTCTGATAAAATAATTTTTCTGAATCTCTTTGTGAAATTTAGTAGAAACTATCATATAGCAACTTAATAGCAACTCGCCAAGGCTTCTTCAACAGCAGGTCCCAAACCCACGACCTCTACCTCCTAGAAGGACAAGGGTAGCAGGCATGTGGGAACAACACCAGCTGCACGTTATTTTTTATTCGTTCATGTGATGTGGGAGTCGCTGGCGAGGCCGGCATTTATTGCCCATCCCTAATTGCCCTTGAGAAGGTGGTGGTGAGCCGCCTTCTTGAATCGCTGCAGTCCGTGTGGTGAAGGTTCTCCCACAGTGCTGTTAGGAAGGGAGTTCCAGGATTTTGACCCAGCGACGATGAAGGAACGGCGATATATTTCCAAGTCTGAATGGTGTGTGTCTTGGAGGGGAACGTGCAGGTATTGTTCCCATGTGCCTGCTGCTCTTGTCCTTCTAGGTGGTAGAGGTCACGGGTTTGAGAGGTGTTGTTGAAGAAGCTTTGGTGAGTTGCTGCAGTGCATCCTGTGGATGGTACACACTGCAGCCACAGTGCGCCGGTGGTGAAGGGAGTGAACGTTTAGGGTGGTGGATGGGGTGCCAATCAAGCGGGCTGCTTTGTCCTGGATGATGTCGAGCTTCTTGAGTGTTGTTGTAGCTGCATTCATCCAGGCAAGTGGAGAGTATTCCATCACACTCCTGACTTGTGCCTTATAGATGGTGGAAAGGCTTTGGGGAGTCAGGAGTTGAGTCACTCGCCGCAGAATACCCAGCCTCTGACCTGCTCTTGTAGTCACAATATTTATGTGGTTGGTCCAGTTAAGTTTCTGGTCAATGGTGATCCCCAGAATGTTGATGGTGGGGGGTTCGGCAAAGGTGATGCTGTTGAATGTCAAGGGGATGTGGTTAGACCCTCTCTTATTGGAGATGGTCATTGCCTCGCACTTGTCTGGAGCGAATGTTACTTGCCATTTATCAGCCCAAGCCTGGATGTTGTCCAGGTCTTGCTGCAGGCGGGCACTTTGGCATTATAGATCTTGCTTGAGATACTGACTGAACAAAGTTATTTTAAAGAATAGTTGAATTGTAACTTTAGTGCGTTTTACCCAACACTGTAACAGACACTGCAGATTTAAGAGCTTTAAGTTCAATGGGCTTAGATTGATTCGAATCAAACACCTAAAATAAAGGCGCTTCACACCACTAATTGAAATGACTCAGTGAAGGAGCCTGCCAAGCATTGGTGTGAAATTCTCATTGCCATTTACATTATTTGTTATGCACCGATGCCATCTTGTACTTCTTCAACAGATTTATAATTAAGCAAAATCAATTTAACAATCCAAAGAAACTAGTGGAATTGACAACAGAACGTGCCATGTAAGGAGCTGAACCATCTGAAACATCATTATATTTCATTTCAATGGATCATTTGAGAAGATTTTAAAGGATAAGTACTTAAAAACGAAAAACCTGCAGGGCTATGGGGAAAGAGCAGGGGAGTGGGACTGATTGGTAACTCTTTCAGAGAGCTGGCACAGGCACAATGGGCGAAATGGCCGCCCCTTGTGCTGTATGATTCTATGATTCTAGGAGTAATGTCCTTTTTTTACATATTTGTGACCATACATGCATTACAATGAGTCACGAGGCAAGTTTTGGTCGTATCCTTAAACAGTGAAGGATGGATATCAGCAGGACTCTGACTGAACTCTGAGTCGTAGGGTGCATTTATGTTGTAAGGTTAGCATCGGTACAAAGCAGTTTGCATCATGCCCTGATGCTAAACTGGTACTGTGAATCCAGAGTGAGGCTGGAATCCCTGGCACTGGAGCGCAGTGGAATGAGGCTTCCTGGAGGAGTCTCATGCCTCTTGGAATTGACACTGGATGAACATCTGGCAGTGCCAAACCTGGTTTACAAAGAGGGTCCAATTATCAGGAAAGACTGAACAGGCTGAGGCTCTTTTCTCTAGAAAAGGTAAGGTTGAGAGGTGACCTGATAGAGGTCTTTAAAATTATGAAGGGGTTCAATACAGTAGACATAGAGAAGATGTTTCCACTCGTGGGTGAGACCAGAGCTAGGGGCCATAAATATAAGGTAGTCGCTAATAAATCCAATAGGGAATTCAGGAGAAACTTCTTTACCCAGGGAGTGGTTAGAATGTGGAACTTGCTACCACATGGAGTAGTTGAGGCGAATAACATAGATGCATTTATAGGGAAGCTACATAAAGGAATGGAAGGATATGCTGATAGGGTTAGATGTAGAGGGGTGGGAGGAGGCTCGTGTGGACCATAAACGCCAGCATGGACCAGTTGGGCCGAATGGCCAGTTTCTGTGCTGTACGTTCTATGTAATGTAATTCTAACTATTTCACTTCCAACTTTACAAGCTCATATTCACAGCATGGGTAGATTTATGTGTCAGAGCCAACTTGCAACCCACTTCATGTGGTTCTGGGCAAAATTTCCGAAGGCTGTTCTGAGAGTAAGAACGTGCAATCGGCATTTGGGAGACTCAGATTTCAGAATGTGAGGCCAAGAGCAACACGTCACTCTGCCTTAAATTATAAGGAGCCTTTTGTTCTTTGCCCTCTCCCAACAAGTTCAGTCATTGATTTGTTTCAATGCTACAAGCTGAAAGCTACTGGATTTTAAGAAGCAGCATCATTACTACTGTCCAGGAGTTGTAAAGTTCCTTATTCGTAGGTTTGTTTTTTTATCAATTCACGCACTCGATTTTTGTCAATCTGTCAATCAGACAGCTGTCAGTTAGCGTTAATTGCTTCCAAAATTTTCAAGAACTATTGACGAGCGTCCCCATCCCTTTCAAACGGCAGTAAATGAATTGGTTTTGTGCCTATTGATCCCCAATATGCTGTTTACACTTGAAATCTGTCCACTGTTCCTTATAGACCTGTCCTTCTTAATTAAAACTTATAGACGATTCAGACTGTTGGACAGAATTCAAATCGAAGATTGTTTTTTCTCTTCTACCTTCCTACATGTGGAAACGGATTATTAATAAGTTTGAAAGGCTTTGCGTTGAACGTATCGTCCAATGATCTCCACTAAAAATCAATGACTGCCGACTTATTTTTTGGCCAATTTTTAATGCTTTAAAGCCCATTCAAGTGTATAGTCATCTGAGCAGATGTTTCTCAGCAACTTAAAGGGGAAGCCAGCACAGATGAAAATTATTAATGATTTTACAAAGCAGTTTATCACTGACACCAGCCAGCTTTAAGATGCTGCTGTCATTGGGAACCCCACAGATTTTTTTTTTGATTTATTGGTCATCGGTTTATCTGGTTTCTCACAAGCAGTCGCAGAAAGTAATCGGAATATAACAAGGAGTTAGACCTTTCAGCCAATGGAGCTCGCTCTTAATTTTGTTAATCATGGCTCTCAATTTCCCACTCTTTCTCCATGCATCCGCCATGTCTCAGTGGGTAGCATTCTTGCCCATAAGTCAGAAAGTTATGGGTTCAAACCCATCTCCAGCGACTTGAGCATGTAATCTAGGCCTGATGCTCCAGTGCAGTACCGAGGGAGTGTTGGAGGTGCCGTCTTTTGGAGGCCCCATCTATCTTCTCAAGTGGATGTAAAAGACCCCATAATGCTATTCGAAGAAGAGCAGGGGAGTTCCCCCCGGTGTCCTGGGGCCAATATTGATCCTCAACCAACAACTAAAACAGATCATCTGGTGATTATCACATTGCTGTTTGTGGGAGCTTGCTGTGTGCAAATTGGCTGCTGCGTTTCCTACATTACAACAGTGACTACACTTCAAAGGTACTTAATAAGCTGTAAACTGCTTTGGGGCTTCCTGAGGTCGTGAAAGGTGCTATAGAAATGCAAGTTCTTTCTTTTATTCCCCAAACACTTCAACCGACTCTGCATCTTTGGCCTCTGGAACAGTGTGTTCCACGTTCTCACAACTCTATGTGTGAAGTCATGATGATTTGGATTTATCTTTAAATTCGAAGATCAGAATAGTCAGAGACAAGAAAAGTCTATAAGACCTATCAAAGCTTGTACCTCCAGTATCTTACTCTCCCATAAACAACAACTTGCATTTATATAGTGCCTTTAACATAGTAAAACGTCCCAAGGTGCTTCACAGGAGCGATTATCAAATAAAATTTGACACCGAGCCTCATAAGGAGATATTAGGACAGGTGACCAAAAGCTTGGTCAAAGAGGTAGGTTTTAAGGAGCGTCTTAAAGGAGGAGAGAGAGGTAGAGAGGCAAAGCGGTTTAGGGAGGGAATTCCAGAGCTTAGGGCTGAGGCAGCTAAAGGCACGGCCGCCAATGGTGAAGCGATTAAAATCGGGGATGCGCAAGAGGCCAGAATTGGAGGAGCGCAGAGATCTCGGAGAATTGTAGGGCTGGAGGAGGTTACAGAGGTGGGTAAGGGCGAGACCATGGAGGGATTTGAAAACAAGGATGAGAATTTTAATCATAGAATCCAACTGCATGTTGAACAATCCCTGTACCACACTGTCTGGCTAACTACTCCAAACATATATATTTATCCTTTGAGTAAATAAATTCTTCCTGATAACTGTTCTAAAATTACTTTCACTAATTTCCTTTTATATCCTCATGTCCTACTTTGTGGAATCTTTTTGAAGTAATAGTAATAATCTGGTGAATATTATCACTGCTACCCATGCGTGTTATATACTTTGAAAGGTTTTCTTTTAAACAGAGCCATTATTTTCAGAGATCGAGGATAAAGCCATCATAGATTCTCATTATAGACTATCTCTTTTAGCAGAGAAAAGCTCCATACTATGATACTAAAACCCATTGTGATAATTGCGAACCGCAGCAACCATTATAATTCTTATCAATTAATAGGAAATTGGCTTAAGGTTTCTATGTCTTCTCAGCTACCAAACAGCAAAAATTCAACCAGTATGACTTTGAAAAGCAAAGGACGCTTCCCGGACACCCTAAAGACATCAAAATCCAATGTTTGCAGGTATACAGCTCCTAGTGTGATTCTCCAACATTATCACCCTATTGATTCTGAAACAAAATGCTCGCACCCATCCCCCAAAAAAACTTCTTCAACTGCGACTTTATAAGTTTTAACAGGAAGTGTAGAAGAGACATTGGAGTTCTGGTCATACTCATGGAACGTATTTAGCTCTTTCTGGACAGCCACCATTTTTCAACACTAGTAAATTGCCCGTGGTCAGTCATTCTTTTTATGTACGCAACACAAAGGTGGGAGACTTCAGAAACTCATTCCATAGAGACGTCATGTGGCCATAGCCTGCAAGAGCTGTCAACATAACGAAATCAAATGGGAATTTTTGATAGAAAAGTGTGACCAAGAGTCGTGACAACAGGAAGTAAGGTTTGTGGGCTGGAAGTGCGTGCCCCATGTAAGGTTTTTAATAACGTACAGGACAGATTAAGGTGTTTGATTTGGCTTTGTATGAATTCTGTCTGATATTGCTCTGTACTAGAACACCAGCCAATGACTAATCAGAGCTTTCAATTGTAGTTACTCTCTATCAACATCTCGGGCTAGAAATTGGGCAGTCTAGCGCCTGTTGTTTCAGTGCTACGCGGCCTCCTGGAGTGCCAAGATGGCGTCATGGCTGCTCACGTATCTTTCAAGTGTAACGTGCACTGGACGCCATCTTGGTAAAGGTAGTAGCGCATGCGCAAATAACAAACACTGGCAGCATGTAAAGTAAGGAGAAAAGGCGTACAATCGGTGTGCAACACAGATTTAAAGTGGTACACACCATTTTGGGACTTAACGCTCCACTCAACGCCTCAATCTCTTAACCCCTATCATCCGAATATGTCTTAGAGTGTCTGGAGGACCCCCACCAGCACTATTTAAAGGGACCATGCAGGATTTACAGGTTAGTTGGCTGGATTATTGCTTCTGGCTGCTGATGTATTTGTACCTGTTTTTGGAGGTGTCCTATACTTGAATACTAGGACGAGGGGACATAGCCTAACATTTAGAGCCAGGACGTGCAGGAGTGAAGTTAGGAAACGCTGCTAGGGTGGGAGACATTTGGAACGCTCTTCTGCAGATGGCAGTTGATGCTAGCTCAATTGTGAATGCTAAATCTGAGATTGATAGATTTCTGTGAACCAAGGGTATTAAGGGATATGGGGCTAAGGCGAGTATATGGAGTTAGGTCACAGATCAACCATGATCTCATTGAATGGTGGAACAGGCTCGAGGAGCTAAATGCCACTGCCACTTGCTGCCTCCTGTTTTGCGCCATCTACTCCTGCAAGAAAGCAGGACGTGTGTCCGGGTGATGTGCCTGTCACAGTTGAATAGCTGCTGGTGTGTGTGGCCTGTGGGTTGGGGGTGTGTGGCTTGTAACAGCGGTAATGTGTAAGGTTGAGAAGAGTCATCTGATTGGAAGAGTTGAGTACTGATTGAAAGGGTTTGTTGGTATCTGGGTGATGGGGGTGTAGTGTTTGGAGCAGTGGATGCGGCTAGTGGCGTAATTGATAGTAGACACCACTTGACAGTTGACCTCACTCACCTTGACCACTCATGTCAAAGCATTGAACTTCTTCATGCACTGCATCCATGTTCGTGATGCTGTGCGCCTGGCATTGACTTAATTCCCCGCTGCCTCCCACTACCTTTTGGACATATGTCTGGAGGCCCTCGTGCCCCTCCCCCTCCGCTCCGCGGATAGAGGATGTCCCTCCTTCTGTCCACCTCTTGCACCAAGGCCTCTAATGCATCATCAGAGAACCTTAGTGCATGCTCTCTCGCAGTCCTGGTACAAACCCAGATCAGCAGATTGGTGAGGTGTGGCATGCAGCTTGGAGGTTGTGGTATTCAGTAGTGCGCAAGCTTTATTCTGGCCTAATTGAATTTAACCCCCCTCATGTTTTACCTGAAGTAAGGTAAAACTGATGGAGTGTTACAGGGAGCAGTACATTAGAGGATAGTGCCTTCTCATTCAATTCAAGCAGAGAGAAGGATATGCTACTCGCCACCTGCTAAGATTCCTAATGAGCATGAGTCCGTAGCACAAATCTACACTTAAATTATAACTGGGCAGAATGTGCAGCTGTAGGTGGCATCAGACCAGTAATTAAGCATCCGATTCAGCCACTTGATGTGCGTGTTTGGGGGGGTTTAGAGGAGAGAGGAGGAAGTGAAATGATTTAATTTCCTTGATGTACAGATGGGCAAAGCTAAGCCCGAGTTGTGTTTCAGGTCTTTTTTTACAGTGCATATCCTCTCACTATTGTAATACTTATATTCACACGTGCCAGAATCATTGGCCGAGAACTTGTCTAATCTCTCGTCCATCAATAACATTTTTGTGAACAGTTACAGTAACGGTGAGGTACCAAGCCATTTGGACCAGGCCAGTCTCTTGGTCTGTGCCGAGTTAGCTGATTTCAGTTGGGGCAGTAGTCGGAGTGTAGCAATTGGTTTCACACATGAAGAATGCTCACTTGCTAGAAGTACTGGAGGGCAACCAGCACTTGTAGGACCATCACAAACATCACAAGAAGAGGAAGAGAGAAAGTCAACGCCTTCTGGAGAAGAGGAAGAATTGCCAAAAGAAGAAAATGCCAGTCTGGAAATGTTTACATTTCTTCATCATTATCAGCGGCACATGACCTAATCTTGCACAACAGGCAGCTAAATTAAAAGGCAGCAGTAAGGGCATCTATAGGTTAAAAACACAGCTATTCTATTTTGAATAAGTAATAATGTGTTACGTCATTGCTGTATCAAAATAAAATGGGCTATTTTGAGGCAGGATAGATTTAAAATGAGGACGAAACACTTTAAAGAGCACAAACTTTAATTGAATTTCTATAGCATGGAGTTAGTTTCATCATAAGAATGTCATTTTACTTCTCTGTGGAACTCATGCGAAGCTGAACAATGTACATACGCTCATCATTACAGGACATGGTGGTGCTGAGTGGTGGATATTGGTCCATTTTATACTCAAACACTCCAAGGTCAAGTACGATACAGTTGAAATGCATACAGAGGCCCCTAAATTTCAAAACATGCAACTCCCCGCTGCACTGACATACAGAATATATGCACAACTCTTCCTCATGGCTCCCAGTGGTAACCTTTTGAACTAATTCCACAAAACGTTACAGTGTTGGCGGTTTTGTCCAAAGGCCTTCTTATCATCTGGCATTTGGATTGAGAGAGCTCACTTTTTTGGGACTTTTAACAGTTGTCGGAGGAGTGGCATCTCCCCAATCTGTCCGATCAGATTAACTCAAAGGCAGAGGTGAAAGCCCTGAGTGGACATTAGGGTTTTTTCTGTCGTTATTTTCAGAAATTAGAATCAGATAACAGACCCAGGTAATGTACGGGTCTTGTAGACTGACAGGAAATGTAAACATGCTCACCTCCGTCTATGTGTGCGCCAAAGCCTTTTCTTTAACGAAAGAGCAGATATAACTAAGTCCGCAGCGTGAACTGAACCAGATTTGGGTATTTTCAAATAACCCTTTCAGTTAGGCGTCAGTAGCACTTTCACCTTCTGAGTAAGAATGTTCAAATCCCACTTCAGAGACTTGAGCACAAAATCTAGGCTGACTCTCCAGTGCCAGTACTGGGAGAGTGCTCCACTTTCGGAGCTGTCGTCTTTCAGATGAGACGTTAAACCGAGGCCCCGTCTGCCCTCTCAGGTAGGTGTAAAAGATCCCATGGCACTATTTCGAAGAAGAGCAGGGGAATTCTCCCCGGTGTCCTGGCGAACATTAATCCCTCAACCAACATCACGAAAACAGATTACCTGGTCATTATCACATTGCTGTTTGTGGGAGCTTGCTGTGCGCAAATTGGCTGCTGTGTTTCTTACATTACAGCAGTGAGCACACTTCAAAAGTACTTCACTGGTTGTAAAGTGTTTTGGAACGTCATGAGGTTGTGAAAGGTACTTTATAAATGCAAGTCTTTCTTTTAGATCCAGTTCTTATCTTCTGTATTCAGACACATTGTCCATCCCAACACCATCTAGTGTTAAAGAGCAAAGTGTAACCATGTTTTCTTCTTTTGTAGATGCAGAGCATCAGTATTCTGTGGGGACTGGATGAAACAGTGAGTTAGATACACATTATTTTTCAGCTCTGAGACCTAGGTTCAAAGCCGGCCCAGATGAATGGGGAGAAAGTGTTCTCACTCTACTGGGTGCTGGGATCCTAAGTGAAATGATATGGGGGGAAAGTCTCAATCCAATTCCCAATGGGTATGAGTCCATCACAAAAAATAATTGCTCATAATTCAGCAATAATTGGCTGTCTTGCTCAAATAGGCCATGAGACTGGTCAGTGTGAGAAATGGAAATGTCATACTGGTGGAACTTTACTCTGCATTTAATGTACGCCGCACCTGACCTGTGTTGGCTTGTTGATGACGTTGGGTGCAATAAATTGAAAAGTGTTCAGTTCCCCAGCGGAGACATCCCTCACTTTGACAAGAACAAGAATTTGCCCAAACATTTTTAAAATGAAAAACATAGGTCTTGAACCCAATGCTCGGGTTGGGGACGCACGCGATAGAATGGTGGGGAGCTTTGAATTTTGATTGTTCGTAAAACAAGCTAACGGGGGAATTTGCCTCTTTAACAGCTAAGACAGATGTGAGAATTACAGCAGTACAATAATTAGACATTTTCATGCTCAGTCATGAGCCATAATTAGTGACAAGGAATCTTTGAAGACTCTTTCTGCACTGATTTCCTTTACCCTTCAGGGATATTTATTTGCTAGGCTCATTAGGTCAGCTATTCAGAGAAAGTAATTATTCTTCCTCTGTGCTGGATGTTTTGACTGGTTTAGTCAGGAGTAACTCTCATACTTCGAATGATCAAAGAATCATACAAGGTCCAGACTGTCCACTGCAGCAAAATTCACTGGTGTTCGAAGCAAAGTAAAATGGCAATTTGCCATTTGTAAGGGAGGCACTTGATCGCCCTCTCGGCTATAGAGGTATTTCGAGCCACAGAATTATGGCAATTTCAGGTTAATTTCAAAATTACTTGACTGGTCATTTCTGGAAACTTGGACTAATTTACAGATATCACTGTAAGTATTTAAAAGGGGTTTTGTCAGTGGAAATGCTGGTTCCAAAAGTCAGACATTTTTGATATTTCTAATTTAAGTGATGCAATTCGACATTTTAGAGCTTTATGTAAAACATCACCAATGCACGCCCCTACAGGAACCCTGGGCTACTATACTACATATACACACACACGTACACACACATATGTACACACGCACACAAACATGTACACACCTACACACACACGTACACACATATGTATACAAACATACACACAGGTACACACATGTACACATAAACACACACATGTACATACACACTCATGTACATGTACATACATACGTACTCATGCACACACATACACACAAACACATACACATACATACGCACATACACACAGGTACACATGCATACACACATACATGTACATGCATGTACTCACATACACATACATATGTATGTATACACACACAGGTACACATGCGTACACACACATACACACACTCAAACATGTAAACACCCACACACACAGCTACATACATGTACACACACGCACACATACGTGTACATACATACATATATACACACACACACACCAGCAACATGAGAAGCAGCTATTGCTCACTATCATTGCTGTATCTCTGCAGATGCACTACCTGGCACGGTGCACACACCTCCAGCTGTAAGTCATCTGCTCACCAAATTAACACCATCCACATCGAAACACAGGCAGAAACAATCAGAAACCCCCCACTAAGGAACGGGACCAAATGGGAGATTGGAAAATACTGATGAAAATTGTAGCTAACTGGTAACAGAACCCACTCACACTGTCAAAGAAGACAAAGTGAGATTTATTGGCAATATTTATCAAGCAACACTGTGAGATTTATTGATGCAATGTGCAAACTTGTACTTATTTTTGTCACCTTCAACCATCTAGGCAGTGGGGAACTATTAATTCAAAAATTATATAACCTCTGCATTGCTGCAGCATTAAATTCAATGGTTGAATGTTTAATTTTTTTCAATCTGAAAGGGGGAGATAGCATCTTTATCCATTGAATTTCTCTCCTTTTTGACATCGTTTTTGGAACAGTTAACCATCCGTGGTGTACTGTAAAAGCAGAGGAAAGAGAGCATAAACCTTTTCTAGTAGACCAATGACCTATGACTAATGGTGTCTACCCTACCATCAATCCTTTTCCAACACCTTAAAAGCCAAGGGGAAGGCGCTGAAGGTCTCTTCTCACTCAAGCATGCTAAAGGTCAAAAATAAGCTGATTATCTGGCAGCATCAGTCAAGGCTGTAGCGGATATAATGGCACAAAAATAAAGGCCTTCAGTCCGGCTCCAAATTAAAAATCTACTCTGAAATGTCTGAGAAAATTCTGATCTTTTTAAAATATAGAAACTTAGGTGGAGGACCAAGCCAATATTGTCAAGCCTATAATGGCCAAGCCTGTAATGGCCAGGCCTATAATGGCCAATCCTATAATAACCAAGCCTACAATGACCAGGCCTATAATGGACAGGCCTGTAATGGCCAAACCTATAATAATCAAGCCTACAATGACCAGGCCTGTAATGGCCAATCCTATAATAACCAAGCCTACAATGACCAGGCCTATAATGGACAGGCCTGTAATGGCCAAACCTATAATAACCAAGCCTACAATGACCAGGCCTGTAATGGCCAGGCCTGTAATGGCCAATCCTATAATAACCAAGCCTACAATGACCAGGCCTATAATGGCCAGGCCTGTAATGGCCAGGCCTGTAATGGCCAATCCTATAATAACCAAGCCTACAATGACCAGGCCTATAATGGCCAGGCCTGTAATGGCCAAGCCTATAACGGCCAGGCCCCATTGTCAGGACACCACTGTGTTGGAAAAGATGAGGTAAACCAGTAATTATGGTTTGGGTGACACCAAGATTGGGTTTTAAAAACTGATAGATTGTCAGAAAAAGGGAAGACTCAGGGAGATGAGGAGTTCCATGGTTTTGAAGGCCCCGTGGGTGGTGGGGGAGGGGGGGTGGGTGGTGGGGAGGCGCGGGGGTGCAAAGGGCATAATCTGACACGGATGCAGCAAGGGCAGAGGTTGAGTGGTGGTTTTCGGATTTGGTGGAGGTGGATTGTTTGAATGTTGTGCAGGACTGTAGTGTGGAGCAGCTGTTGACCTTATCCGCACCTGAGTGTGTGCTTCAATGCTTCGCACAATGACTGGATGCAAAGGGAAAAAAAAATAACATTTTCCAGCACGGTTATCCATCACCTTAATAAGCTCCCACAAATATCAGTGAAACGATGATAAAACACCATCCTACAGGAGAACTGAAAACATTGTGACGATCTTCTGTACTATATTGCAGCTTTATTACCAATTGACTTGACATATTATAGCACAAGCCAGCAAAAAAAGGATACAGTTTCTTTAATTGCAGTCCTAACCTTCCAGTGATAATGTCTCTCATCTCCACACCAGTGATAAACTTATGATCTGTTCACATATTTCATAGAAATTTTTCCATTTCTGTCCAAACCTGTCGTACATTTATTTTCACCTAAGCCAGCCTGTCATGGCCATCTAAGTTCAGTAAAGTCAAAAATCAATACCAGTTCAATAGTAATTTACTGGCACACTATTGAGGCTCACAATGGTATAGTCTGCGTAAAGATTTTTGTGCACTGGCTATCCAAAACTTCTCCACAATCCAACAAAGTCAAACCCCTTTCTGTTTGCACTTTGTAAAACGGTCTTAATACTGCCAAGATTAAAAATTAGTGCTGTCATTTGACGCACCAAGTGCCTACTCCTTCTGTGAGCTGTACAGCACACCACGTGGCACTCTGCAGTAGAAACTGTCATATCCTGGATCGATTCCGCACTGAAAGACAGAGAGTGCATGTCAACTATCGAGCTACAGTAAAATGATGAAGAGTTCTTAAAAATCATGTTGCAAAAACTTTAGTACAGAATGTGGCTAAAATTAGCAGACCATTTCCCCTTTGTGTCTAATCCTCTGTGATCCATGCGTAGTATTTAAGGTTCAAAGTTGGATATAAATGATGGTTTTGTTTTTCTGCTAGAAGGTGTCTTTAACCCACTGTCGAGTACCGAGCACTCCACGGCATTTATTAAATATGTTAAAGCAGAAAACTGAAACCGCACCATTCATCTTTTTGTTGAATAAAATGCTGCTTAACTGACATTTGCATTATTTATTCAGCTTGGGGGCCTGGTTCGGCTTTCCTATCTCCCACTTAGCCCCTGGAGTTACTGGTCAATGCCGTGAAAACAGTATCTTTTAATAATTGACCACAGATTAACCTTTCTTGCCTTTGTCTATCAATATTTTGATGGTCATCCTAAACTCAAGATTATACCGCCTCACCTGTTTGTTTTCCTTGCTGCATTCTCAAAAATCGCGACTCACCTCCTACTCTAACTCATTTTATCCTCCCCCTAACCTGCAAACTGTGGCATTCTTTACCTATATAAGTCTTCCCTCGCTCCTACAATCTGCAGGCTTTAAGATCTAAGCTTGTCATCACTTAACCACTATCTTTTGATTGATCTCATCTTGTGTCTTGCGGTACAGTCTTTGTCTCTCACTGACTCAGTGACTTAGCTCAGTGACTCAGAGGCACTGTATGTATTACAATAAGATAAATACATTCCAGTAGCCTGGGCGCACGGGCCTTAACAACAAGCCGATGTGACAAGAGTGTGATCATTGTCTTGGTTCTTGTTCAGCATATCAAGAAAGAACTTGTTATTTGTATGCATGCTGGCATTGTTAAAATGTATTTATATTTTTATAATATTTAGAGTGCCGGGGAGTCGCAGAGCTGGAGATTTAAATTAACTCCATGCTCCTTCACTTGTAAATTTAAGCCCCACTATAGAGATTTTTAAGGTGACAAAATACTCCAGCTGGATGTATGTTGTACAATATATAAACAACAGCAACCTGCATTTATATAGCGCCTTTAACATGGTAAAACATTCCAAGGTGCTTCACAGGAGCAATTATCAAACAAAATTTGACACTGAGCCACATAAGGAGATATTAGGACCAGTGACCAAAAGCTTGGTCAAAGAGGCAAGTTTTAAGCAGCATCTTAGAGGAGGAGAGAGAGGCAGAGAGGTTTAGGGAAGGAATTCCAGAGCTTGGGGCCCAGGCAACTGAAGGCACGGCCACCGATGGTGGAGCGATGAAAATCGGGGATGTGCAGGAGGCCAAAGGGCTCTCCACATATGCAATAGCCCCGATTTAAAGGGCCACCAACATCTTGAAAAAGAGACTGGTCAACCTTTTTCATTTGTTTGAGAATATATGACATAAATCATGTTAAAAATGCATCAATGCATTAAATGAAGGGACATCATTCTGACGGAAAACATAAAGTCCGACAAATATTTTTTCATAAATACAGTGCTTCTAATAAAAATCCAAACATCAATTTTGTTGACATACTGATGTATAAAGATTTAGCATCAGTGGGTCTGTTGCATATCAGACATCACACTTGTACAAAACCAACACAATCCGACCTAAATACTCCACAGTTACCAACATGGCGATGCAGTAGTGGATTTTATAAGTGTGTAGGTTGCAGGAATTTAACTGTCCAAAAAGAGTTCACAAAAAAGGGGAGTGGGACTAATTGGGTAGCTCTTTAAAAGAGATGCAATGGGCCTCCTTCTGCGCTGTACGATTCTATAAGTGGTAATGTCCCTTTAAGGAGTGTGCAGAAACCAAGTGATAACTAAAGGGAAAGGGCAGACTGTTTGCCTGAACATGAACCTATGGTCGCCAAGGAATGCAATGAGCAATGTGGGTCAGCATTTGACTGAGCGATATACCCCAACATGGCACTGCAAAATACATATTGAATTACTTTTAAATACTAAATATTCAGTGAGAAGCCATTGAATATGTTCAGGCAGAGGCACCCTGCACATTCCACTTTGCTATCTTAGTTACCAGTTTGTTTTTTTTTTGCTTCTTAAAGGGACATTACCATCTAACAGGGTAGTTTTTGGATTGGTTCAGTTCTTGCAACAACACCTTAAAAACACCTCCGCTGATATCTGTGGCAAAATGTGAACATTTTTAATGGTTCATTTTCCTTTTTAATTAAAACTGGGTTTAAAAATGGCATCAGACACAATTAACAAACTTCCGTAACTGCATTGCCAATTACAAGGTGAAGTGTCTTGCAAGATGACACTGTCCCTTTAACTTTAAATATTATTTTCTACATTTTTATCACTGCGCTGTGAGGTGCACAGGAGAGATCTGAATAGAATGTGCATTATTAATTTGGATAAATTATATTTTTATAATCACTTAAAAAGCACAGTGTGATATTTGCTTTGATTAGATTCTAGTACTTAACAAATAATGAAGGCAATAATGAACAAGAACTTGGTTTATGATTATGCATTTTGAAATGCTATTTACTGTGAGAAAAGAGAGACCCTGTATATTGAACTGCAGTAAATGTTGTAATTGAGGCAAACACATCAGCCAATTTGCACACAGCAAGATCCCACAAACAGAATGACCATTTTTGGCGATGTTGGGTGAGGGTGGAATGTTGTCTAGGGTACCTCTTTGATTAGTGTCATGGGATTCACCTGAATGGATCAACAGGGCCTAAGTTTAACATCTCCTCTCCCTCAGGACTCCCTCAGTACTGGAGTGGGGCGGGATCAATCCCATTCCCTTCTAACTCAGAAGCCGATGCTTGGCACATTTATTTTCAGTTGCAATCTGATTCACTTCACAGCAGCTTTGATGCAGCAAAATGAAAAGTGCAGAAATTTGAAGCTGTGAAAATCTGGGATTTAACAACCAATTTTAGACGAGATTTGTCATTTAATCTTATTGCAAAACCAGACTAAAACAATTTTCATAAGGGTTTGATATATTGAATATCTACAATACATTAAAAACCCTGTCCTCTGAAGCTGCTTCATCTGAAGGATACACTTAGTCTAGACTCACTGGGGGTCTATACACCCCTCCCGATTTCCTTTCGATTGACTTCAACAGAAACCTCTCCAGCCCATTTTGCACCCCTGCCAAAATTGACTCTTACCCCGACTGTGTGCAGTGTCATGGGAGATGGTCCAGTATTTGAAGAAATCTGTAGCTTTAAAAGCGGTAGCTTTTTTCGATTTAAATGGATTTGACTCTGGAATGCCTACTCGTGCAGAATGTGTGGACACAAAGGAGCACAGGCAGTAGCTAAAATGTCTAATGTGAGCATATTGCTGTAGACCTCATAATGTGGCCAAGAAGCCATTGGCAGCCAACCTTCCCGTCACTTGCGCTACAGAGCAGATGTTCTGCTTCTTGTATCTCTGGACTTCCATCCAGATGTTGGTAGAGCTAGAATATCTAAAGTAGATAGACAGACAGATGCATATTGGGATCGAGGCTCCCGACAAAACGTTAGTGGGAGACCCTGCTATTTTGAGAGGATGGCTTACAGGTGTTGTGTTAGTTAATCAGTGTTGGGGGTTCAAGCTAATAAGCAAATAATCTCAGGAGCAGTACTGAGGGAGTGCTGCATTGTCAGAAACGCAGTCTCACATTAAACGTTAAACCGAGGCTCTGTCTATCCCTCAGGTGGATGTAAAAGATCCCATGGCACTATTCAAAGACTCCCAGTGTCCTGGCCAACATTTATCCCTCAACCAACACCATCAAAAAAGCAGGTTAACTCTCATTTGTTGTTCGTGGGACGTTGCTGTGCACAGATTGGCTGCTGTGTTTGCTTGCGTAACAGCAATGACCACACTTCGCAAAAAGTACTTCATTGGCTCTGAAATGCTTTGGGACAATCTGATGTGGTAAAAGTTACTATATAAATGCAAGTGTTTTGTGTTTTTTCTTTTAACTGCAGTCTGCTGACATTGATTTCAATGTGATGAGTGTATACATTTGAAAATGGGAAAGGGGATGCATTGAACTGTTCATTGTCTATCAAAAATTCTGCATGCAACTAAAAATTATTGTTTTTCAAACAGGCTTGCCTTCCTTTAAAATGAATAAGAGTTATTTAAAAGACCTAAACTCTATATTTATGTGTATGCTTGTTAAGTGGAGTAGAGTGTAGTTTCTTTGTCTTGCTTTCTAAATGTCTATTTCTTTCAGCCAATTCAGGTGGCAATTGGCACCATTAGAGGCGATATATAAAGTGAGCTGGGCCTGTCTGGGTTGGCATCTTGGGACTTATTTAGAAGCTGGGTCCATAACGTCAGACTTAAGTAAATGGTGAGTAAATTTTCACAACCAAAGTAAAGTTCAATTATGATAGGTGTGCAAACCTTCTGATTGCCTCGACATTATCTACATTGTGTGGACTTAGCAGGCCGTGAGTTGAACACAAGAGCACAAGGAGAATAAAGTGAGGACAAAAACGACTTGGCTGAGGAAAGATGACGACGGAGATTGAGACGAGTGATCTGGAGAAATATAAGGTAGGAGACACACGAGGGAGTATTAAAAGATAGAACAGCTAAAGCAAAGAAGCAAAAAATAGGGAAAACACTTGAAATGGGATGAAAGGAGTTTGTGGCTACCTTTGGGAGCTAATGACTTTCTGAGGTCCATGGTTGACTAACTTAATCTCAAAAATTGGCTAAGGATGGCAGGATGATGTTTGACTATGTGTGCATAAATAGGTTAAAATGTTCATTTAAAAAAAGTAGCACGGCACATATTGATTGATTGTAGTGGAATGACCAGAAATTACTCAAAGTTGTTAGCTGTTGATATATATTAGTCCCTGAAGTTTTGTTTTAATTTTCTACTATGGATCTAGAATTCTTTATAAAAATATAGATTGTACAAACTAATGGTGCAACAACAGTGGTGGCGCAACACGTTTTGCTCATTCGTTACATACTGCGGTTTCCATGCTGCTGTAGTTCTTATCTGCTCCACACAGCTAGGATAATACTGATGCATTGTTCCAGTAACACAGGCTGCAGCGGGGGAATAATGGGGAAGGGAGATTTTTGCATTGAATCAATGACAGTAACCAATCGACAGCCCATCTGCCAGCTTAAACATCTGCTCCCTCTGCCACTGGTGTACCGTGGCCGTAGTGTCTACTATCCACTGGAAGCACTGCAGCAACTCGCCAAGGCTTCTTTGACAGCAAAAGAATGAGGGCAGCAGGCGCATGGGAACACCATCACCACCAAGTTCCCCTCCAAGTCACACACCAACCCGACTTGGAAATATATCGCCGTTCCTTCATCGTCGCTGGGTCAAAATCCTGGAACTCCCTTCCTAACAGCACTGTGGGAGAACCTTCACCACACGGACTGCAGCGGCTCAAGAAGGCGGCTCACCACCACCTTCTCAAGGGCAACTAGGGATGGACAATAAATGCCGGCCTCGCCAACGACGCCCACATCCCATGAATGAATACAAAAAATTGTTGTGTAGGGAATGCAGCGGACAACAAGACCTGTAAAGAGCATTATAACGAATGACTGGATGACCAATTTCTATTAAGGGAGGAAAGTTGGTTAGGACACCAGGATGATGCTGGCCCAGCCAGTACTTCTGATGTCAGCCCCATTATAATAAAGATGGCAAGCCCCAAGTCCATATTGGATCCAGTGCTGGGAAATTGCCAGCAAGGACCTACAAACAGCACTGAGATAAATAGTCAGTTAATTTGTTTTAGGTGGTGTTGGTTGAGGGATGAATGTTGGCCTAGACACTAGGAGAACGCCCTACTCTTCTTCAAAGAAAGTGCCATGGGATCCTTTAAGTCCACCTGAACAGGTGGACGGAGCTCCTGTTTAGAATCTCATTTGAAAGGTGGAACCTCTGATAACTCAACACTCGCTCAGTGCTGCATTGAAGTATCTGCACAGACAACGAACTCAAATCCTGGAGTGCAGCTTGAACCCACAACTTCTGACGAAGGGGAAGAACTGTTGTGTTTGATTCTCAGTGCTTTCATCTCCCACTTTGATGAGCATAAAATTTACCTCCAGAAAATAATATCAGCTGGGATTGTACTGCCTGTATTTATGGAACGGATGTTTTGGAGCTAAGATTAGTTTTGATATTATTACTGCTGATTTGCATTTTGCCCTGTTAACTGATCACAAGCTTAATGTATTAGCACACAAAGTTATAAATCATAAATGAGGATAATTACTAGGGGACAGAACAGACTTAAATAAACCAACTACAGATTCTGAATTATTCTTCTTTTGCATGCCAAATGTGTGTGCAGTCAATGCACGTTTGAAGCAGGGTTTTTTTTTTATTCGTTCACGGGATGTGGGCGTCGCTGGCGAGGCCGGCATTTATTGCCCAATCCACAATTGCCCTTGAGAAGGTGGTGGTGAGCCGCCTTCTTGAACTGCTGCAGTCCGTGTGGTGAAGTTTCTCCCACAGTGCTGTTAGGAAGGGAGTTCCAGGATTTTGACCCAGCGACGATGAAGGAACGGCGATATATTTCCAAGTCAGGATGGTGTGTGACTTGGAGGGGAACGTGCAGGTGGTGTTGTTCCCATGTGCCTGCTGCCCTTGTCCTTCTTGGTGGTAGAGGTCGCGGGTTTGGGAGGTGCTGTCGAAGAAGCCTTGGCGAGTTGCTGCAGTGCATCCTGTGGATGGTACACACTGCAGCCACAGTGCGCCGGTGGTGAAGGGAGTGAATGTTTAGGGTGGTGGATGGGGTGCCAATCAAATGGGCTGCTTTGTCCTGGATGGTGTCGAGCTTCTTGAGTGTTGTTGGAGCTGCACTCGTCCAGGCAAGTGGAGAGTATTCCATCACACTCCTGACTTGTGCCTTGTAGATGGTGGAAAGGCTTTGGGGAGTCAGGAGGTGAGTCACTCGCCGCAGAATACCCAGCCTCTGACCTGCTCTTGTAGCCACAGTATTTATGTGGCTGCTCCAGTTAAGTTTCTGGTCAATGGTGACCCCCCAGGATGTTGATGGTGGGGGGTTCGGCAATGGTAATGCTGTTGAATGTCAAGGGGAGGTGGTTAGACTCTCTCTTGTTGGAGATGGTCATTGCCTGGCACTTGTCTGGCGCGAATGTTACTTGTCACTTATGAGCCCAAGCCTGGATGTTGTCCAGGTCTTGCTGCATGCGGGCATGGACTGCTTCATTATCTGAGGGGTTGCGAATGGAACTGAACACTGTGCAATCATCAGCGAACATCCCCATTTCTGACCTTATGATGGAGGGAAGGTCATTGATGAAGCAGCTGATGATGGTTGGGCCTAGGACACTGCCCTGAGGAACTCCTGCAGCAATGTCCTGGGCCTGAGATGACTGGTCTCCAACAACCACTACCATCTTCCTTTGTGCTAGGTATGACTCCAGCCACTGGAGAGTTTTCCCCCTGATTCCCATTGACTTCAATTTTACTAGGGCTCCTTGGTGCCACACTCGGTCAAATGCCGAGTGTGGCACCAATACTGCCCCACTGTAATTGTGCATTTGCACAATGGTAGTGATGACGCAAAGTGCTTTTGCTTCACTCAGTCACTGCAGTTATAGTGTAAATGCAGCCTGAATTCAAAGTCAGTGCCCAACATGACCGTAGCAGAATGAGACTCTCTGTAGGAAGAAGCTGCAACTCCACTACAGACTCATCTGGGGCCTTCATACCTGATTTACGCTGCACTAGTTTAGTATCAGTGCAAAATCACTTCGTGTCAATGCACCCCAAGAGGAATATATAGTTTATAGGAAAAGCAGCCATGTATATCTATTGCAGAAACACGTGCTAGATTTTATAGAACTACTGCAACTTATTTTCAATGATTGAGAGGCAACCATAAAAGAGATTTAGGATTTTACAGCAAGGCAGCGAGTAAGATCTGTCAGAGAGACCACAGAGTTGAGAAACGACACCACAGAGAACAGTATGATTTTTGAAGCTCCTTACCTCCTGTTTGAAAAGATAACAATCATATAATCTAATGGAATTTTGTTATACATTAGATGGTATAACAACAGAATGCAACTTGAGACAACTGTAATGGGGGCAGATTTAATACTGATTAGAAAGAGGAGCAGGAGTAGGCCATACGGCCCCTCAAGCCTGCTCCACCATTCAATAAGGTTATGGCCGATCTCCTACCTCGAATCCACTTTCCCTGCCCTATCCCCATATCCCTTGATTCCTTTAGTGTCCAAAAATCTATCGATCTCAGTCTTCAATTCACTCAACGACTGAGCATCCACAGCCCTCCGGCATCGAGAATTCAAAAGATTCACAACCCTCTGAGTGATAAAAGTTTTCCTCATCTCGCTCCCAAATGGCCGACCCCTTATCTAGAGACCATAACCCCTAGTTCTAGACTCACCAGCCAGGGGAAACAACCTCTCAGCATCCACCCTGTCAACCCGTCTAAGAATTTTATACATTTCAATGAGATCACCTTTCATCCTTCTAAACTCCAGAGAATATGGGCCCATTCTGCTCAATCTCTCCTCATAGGACAACCCTCTCATCCCAGGAATCAATCTGGTGAACCTTCATTGCACCCCTTCTAGGGCAAGTATATCCTTCCTTAGGTAAGGAGACCAAAACTATACGCAGTACTCCAGATGTGGTCTCACCAGAGCCCTATATTATTACACAAATTGGGGTTGTATTCTCTAGAGTTTAGAAGGCTAAGGGGTGATCTGATCGAAGTTTATAAGATATTAAGGGGAACAGATAGGGTGGATAGAGAGAAACTATTTCCGCTAGTTGGGGATTCTAGGAGTAGGGGGCACAGCCTAAAAATTAGAGCCAGACCTTTCAGGAGCGAGGTTAGAAAACATTTCTGCACACAAAGGGTTGTAGAAGTTTGGAACTCTCTTCCGCAAACAGCAATTGATACTAGCTCAATTGCTAAATTTAAATCTGAGATAGATAGCTTTTTGGCAATCAAAGGTATTAAGGGATATGGGCCAAAGGCAGGTATATGGAGTTAGATCACAGATCAGCCATGATCTTATCAAATGGCGGAACAGGCACGAGGGGCTGAATGGCTTGCTCCTGTTCGTATGTTCCTATATAATTGCAGCAAGACCTTCTTACTCTTGTATACTCCAACCCCCTTGCAATAACTTCTGGAAGCAAAGAAGGACTTGGACAAATCAGACTGGGATATCAAAAGGGCAAAGAACAGGTGTCCATAGTCAGGGCAAGTGATTTGGTTTTAGTGCGTTGTCCCACAATCTTACCGGTTGCATACCTTAATGCAGCCAGTATGATTTGCTGTTTCAGTACGCCAAATTTGCATTAAACATCGTGGAAGTAGCAAAATACCAATGTCTGAGTGATAAATGGTCATTTGTTTTACCAATAGTCAAACACTAATACCACTGGTACAGCAACCGATGCTTAACTCTGCATTTGAACTTCTGCATACAAATGACAGAGTTCTGGACAATGGGCCAGAAGAGGGACATCTCACAGCGTGCCTCGTTAGTTAGACTTTCTCCCGCACCCTTCAGCTCAAACATCTTTTTGCCCGGTGAGTTTCTGGAAGTGCGAGCTGATGACGGCAAAGCGAGGGCAGCGAGGCGTCGGGGACCTTAGCGAACGACAGGGCGAACAGCGTATCTCCTTAACCACTGAGATTTAAGGATTGAGAAACAAACAGTGGAAGGACTAGGAAGGAGGGTGAATTCAATGTCAAATCAGGTGCAGAAAGAGAAATAGAGAGAGGGAAGGAAAGATTGGATTAAGAGAGAGAGAAAAAAAGAGACAGAAAGGAAAAGTAAGAAAGGAAAAAAATTAATTTAAAATTTGACATTTTAAAAATCTCCAACAACAATTCACTACCTGAAGGAATGAGATTCCACACTTTTAATTGTTCACTTTCTGGGCCAGAGAGGTTGATTGGCCGTCATTGACAATTATCTCATTGTTAAAAAGGGTACTTATGCTGATAATTACCAGCCCTAACTTTCTGCGGCGAGTTTAATGGGTAATTAATGTGCAGATGCAGCAACTTCATGAAACTCAGGGGGAGGTTATGGGCGAGATGCCGTTTTGGTGAAGCTAATGGCAGAGCGGTGCAAATCGGCCAGCAACCTGTGGAGCTTCACAATTCACGGGGTAGCTCTCCCTCACCACAAGTTGCTGGCCGATTTGCACACTAATAACGACGGGCATCGTTCACACGCCGTTATTTTTACATAGAGCCCATCGCCTCTATCTGGGGGATGTTTCGACAGGCAGGGGAAGTAGTGTGTGAAGCTTTGTCACTGGAATTCAGTGTCGAGTTTGTTTTTTTTGCCTTTCTGCAGAATGTTAATTTATTCTTGTTCCTGTCACAGGTATGGAGGTCTGGGAATAATTCCTAGGAACCCCTGGGGTGTTGCTTCTGTTTGAATCATGTAGAGGATTGACAGGTCAGTCACAGCTTTTATCATTTGATCCATTTTCTGGCCATCTGAGTGTCTAACACACATGAAACCCGTCACCATGTTTAAGAATCCCCAAAGCAAGCGACTGAGAAATCCACAGAGAGGTTTCCATTTTCTCCATTTGGAATGCAGTCTCTCCCTGTAGGGACATATCTGACTTACCCAAGTCCACTGATGTACTTGACACGTTACAGTTGGCAGATCACATTGACGACAAAAGCTTTGAGCCACCTTAAAAAAAACAGTTTTAGTGGTTGTGGAAAAGTCCTATTGAATAGACTGATGCTGAGCAGATAATGAACAAGTGCGTTAAAGCCACTTTCTGTGCCATCTCTTTTACATGCCAGCCTGGTTCAATATGGAACTTCTTCATCCTCCCATTCTGACCTACCTACTGCACATAACAGGAATGCACCATATATATCATAGTGTGCAGAATGGAAATGTCATACTGCAATGGGCTGCTCTTCTTGGGGTCAAAGTGCAACATCGGGTCAATACAGTGGTGGATCAATACTGCCATTGGATCATATAATACCTGACCAAGACGTGCCTTGTGTTTCATTATCAAAGGATATAAGGCAGGAGAAAGTGCCTTTCGGCACTGTCATCTGTCACTTTAATGAACACCAAAGAGGAAAAGAACTGTTGTAAGAAGACAGACAGAGAAAGAAAAGCTGTCTCTTTGGATGAACAAAGGTGGATGTGGCAGTCCTCAAGTCATTGACTTTCTCACTCTAACCCTTCAGAGCCAGGTGGTTTGTGGTTTCCCAGGTGACGGACTGGGATAGAACTTGCCGTAAATTGCAGGCCTGCCTTGCAATGATGCAGATGGGACCATCCATCACACTAACCGTTATCGATAGGCAGAATTTAGACACTCAGATCAAAGTTGATCCACGCATTTGCTGCAGAACTATTAATACCACAGGAGAGATATGTGCTGGTTTTTTGGAAAGTGGAGTGGGGAAGCAGAGTGAGGGATGAGGGACTAATCATGCTTTATACCCCTCCTACCATTCAGCAATGGTGAAGAATTGCTGGGAAGAATATGATTCACAAAAGGAGTCTCTGAACAGCTGCAGATTTGTCAACTGCTGTTTATTGATTGGTTGATCTCTGTCACAATAATGGCTGTTGGTTTATTAGAAATTATTGCCATTTTTTACAAGGGTGTCAAGCTTGTAGCTTTCATTAAGCTTGGCAGATAATAGATTTAAAAGACCAGAAAGAAAGATTGCTTATTAATTGAAGAAAAAAAAGCATCAATATCCCTGCACGCAAGTAAGCTGTGAAAGAAACAAGTTTCCAATTTTATTTGTCCTGTGTGGGCTGCATTTAAAGTCATATTCTTTCTTGATTTTTAGTTCTCTCTCCTCCGGAGCCCCCGCTCCCCCACAACGTAGTGTTTGATTCAAAATAAAGCTCTATCAAACATCAGCCTCTGTCAAAATGCCCATCAACTTTACTGTCCTCCAAACTCCATCTCCTATCAATTTGGTTGGTTGAGCATCAACACAATGACCTGAAATGACGCTCTGGCTTAATAATGAACCCGTTTTTCTGAAATTCCTCTCTCCACCATTTTAGCGGAGGCATTAACCGTTGAAAATGAATGGACTGATGCTTCAGTTAAAATAGCAGGGGGAAGAATTTCAGACAAACGCATTAAGCATTTGTACACGAGTGTCCCAAGGCATAATTTCAGGATAAATATCCTTGGTAAAGTAACTGAGGTGGTGGGCAAAACCCAGAGACTTTGCCGTGGATCAAGGTCACAATGACTTTAGCTTCAAAAGTCTCACTAGGTGTATGATAATAGGATGTGGGGTTTCAGGCTTAATAATGCTGAGATGCTGAAACCTTTATTGTGATGTCAAGTGCTGTTTAATGGGATTCTTTTTGGGGAATGCAAGTGTGAAGTCTGGCATAATATATTTCTTTTAAATATAAAAAAATAACATTAATATGATATGAACTGCTATCCTCCTGTCCCAGTATTAAAATGAGCACTCCCTGGAATGAGGGAAGAAGATGAAAAATGAATGGAACGACACAGGGTGTTTTAATTGTTGAACTGACATCTCTTTATGAGCCACAAGGTCCAGATCGATGTGTTTTAAGAACATGTGACTCTGTGGTGAATTCTGGAGGAGCTGCATCATATCAGAAGATTGTAAACATCGTGAACACGCTTTGTCTGATTTCTATGTGTGAATCTGTTTTTTTTCCCCCCACCCTTCAAGACGTGAAATCAAAGTCGGGATCTGTCCCAATTGATGCTCACATTTCAGAGTTGTTAGGTTTCTGCACAAACCGAGTACAAACCAGATCTCGAGACAATAATGTGAAACAAGGCACGATGACACTCGACTAGATGCGTGAGCCTGACTCTACCTTGTGAATGTTTTGTTGTGACTACAGAGAATATCACCGACCACACTAATAGCTGTATCACTTTATTATTTATCAAAAACTATGGAATTTTGTTTCTTATAGTTAATTCTCATTGTCGCAATTTTTGGCAAATAATAAAGATCAATTTCAAACAAAAAGTAATGATTGGAGTTTTGCTGTCACAGCTGTGCACAATTAAAAAAGTTTAATGGATTACAGTGCAAATTTCCACACCAGAATAACTAGTGATATATTTTAATTTAAGGCACTTTTATCGTTATGGTGTGCTATGCGTTGTGTGACTCTCACACTCTTGATGGTATTCCAGAACATGAATGATCCAGCCTCTGTATAGTCAGCAGAGGGACTTCTCTCACTCTCTGCAGATCCAAGATGTAATGTAAAAGGGCCTGAATACTTGAGGCTCTTTGTCACATAAAATTAGCTTTTTATGGCTCTTAATCTTTGAAAGATTGTCCACCTCTTATTGATCTTTCTATAAATCTTGGAGTTGGTAATGCTGTTATGTCCCCACTACATCGAAATCAATGGGCAACTCTTTAGATGTCGGCCTTGCTCAGTGGTAGCACTCTCGCCTCTGAGTCAGAAGATGGTGGGTTCAAGCATTCCTAAAGAATGTTTAATTTCGTAAAATTCTCCAGGTGAGTTCGTGACACCCAAGCTAGCCCCAACACTCTCTCTCAGAGGGCTCACTGTGCAGGCAGGAGCATAACCATCATTATGACTATATCAATATATCTTATGGAAACTTCTTATCTTATGGATAACTGCAGTGGATGTGGATCTGCTGAATTGACACCTCCATTCTCGACTATACAATGGTGGAAACTGTTCGTCTCACATCCTCACTGTTGCCGGACAGATATGCAGGCTCATAACACCCGGACAGGGCAACAAGAGAGAAAGTAAAAGTCGTGTCATGAGCGCATGATATTTAGGAAGATTTGCATTTTCGTTGCAATTAAGAAAAAAAAAACCCTTCCGTTCCCAACTTGTAGTTTTATTTTTCCAAGATGCACCAAACAATTACGGAATGTTGCTAAGTTCTTGGTGTGTTAGGTCATGGTCACAAACTCCAGTACGAATGGGGAAGGCTTGATGGACTAGCTTGTCTTTTCCTGCCTGTCATTTTCGTATGTTCGAATGGCCAGAGAACATCTTTCATCTGCACTGCACTTCATTGCTTAACATATTGCGCTGAAGTGTTCATCTACAACCTTATGTACATCATGGCAGGGTGACATTATCATTCCTGAATGCTCAGAGCAATCAAAGTAATCTTGATGGGTCAGGTCACATATTACCCGGGGCTATTACTGACTAGATTCATAGGTTTCATAGCAGTTAGAATTTGAGCCTTTGACTCAGTCCCTGGCTTCAAGTAGACAGAGTTGATGAGGTGTTTCAGCACAGTTAGTGCTCTTCTAATCTGTTGATTGTTTTTCTCTAGCTTGAGCTGGATTCCTACGTAAATCGGGCCAGAACTGTGAACCAGAAAAGGATGTTATCGTTCTCCTTTACAGCACTATACTGAAATTCACAGTGGGACAACTGTTGATGTAGGTTGTAAAGCCGATTATCTATCCAAAGTCTTCGCTCTTGATGCCTCTTATTGATGACAGCATCGAATTCTTCAATCAGACCACGGGGTAGATTTTCATGTGCCCGGTGCCAGTGGGTGGGAGGCGGGTAAAGTGAGCCGACTGCCCACTCAATGGTAATTGGTCAAAAGCTCCACTAGAAAACCAGTCCTTCCTGTATGGAGCCCAACCAGGTGAGTTAAGGGGGGAGGAGGGGAGAAGATGTAAACACAACATCAAGGAAGAAATTGGCCACAATTGAAACGTCAAAGGACAAGAGGCTGTTGTTGCACCAGAGATAAGCAGAATAAATTTGGGGGGATTAGAATCAATTGCAGGGATAATTATAATAAATGTGATTGATTTAAGAGTGCCTGAGAAGAATGACTGAGAAGTGTGACATAAGTGAGTGTTACATTTATAGGAAGTGCATCCATTGCGAGATTTGTAGTTTATTATAGATTATAAATAGATAGATACAGATTTTTACCCCTAATCCTGTATATTTAAAAGTGGTATTATTTTCATTAAATGAGAAAGAAAATTCTTGTCTTGACTTGATTTTTTTTCTGCTAATTTACATAATTTTAGTGACTTTCCAACCCAACTTGGGCTAACTGAGGAGACTCCGAGCACAAAGTACAGGACAAGCCATTTCTCGGAGAAAGAGAGCAAACCTGCAACCCGCAGCTGTCTTGTGCGCCTCTCAGAACTTGGCTCAATAGGGACATTGACCGAGGCCTGAGAACAGGCCATCTGCCTTTCTCCTCAGTCAGTGCACAGCTCACTGTGGTGACAATGGAGGGGGGGGTGGTGAGAGATCCAAAAAGGTAGGAGAAAATAAATCATAACGTCCAAAAGCTAGGGGCCACCAATCCAAAACTAGGGGCCATAAATATAAGATAGCCACTAATAAATCCAAAAAGGAAATCAGGAGAAACTTCTTTACCCAGTAAGTGGTTAGAATGTGGAACTTGCTACCACATAGTTGAGGTGAATAGCATAGATGCCTTCAAGGGAAAGCTAGATAAGTTCATGAAGGAGAAAGGAAGAGACACTTATGCATCTAGGGTTGGATGAAGTAGGGTGGGAGGAGGCTGATGTGGAGCACATACCAGTTGGGCCGAATGGCCTGTTTCTGTGCTGTACATTCTATGTAATGCCACATGTTGTGGGAAAGGAGGGGAGAATCTGTTTTATTTTGTGCGGCAAGGGCATTCCTTTTTCAAATTTTGTTTCAGATGATAGCAAGGTGATCGTCAGGTTGCCTCCATTAACCTGGTTTACGGGTCTTTTACACAGTTCCATTGGCCTTTGCGTGCGTGAAGACACCAACGTGTAACTGGACAAGTGGAATTGCTGCAGGTGACTGACCTGAATTATCCAAACAATGCTGTTTACACGTGTCTGGTTTCTTGCCTTATCTGACGCCGACCACTTTGTCGATTGTAATTTGCTGACTAACCTCAGAATGTCACCTAATTCCAGTTAGGAGGCGATATCCTATGCATATATAAAGCCAGAAATACTAGCAGTTAATTCAGCCCTGATTTAGATGACCACGACACAATCAACCTCATGGGTCACAATCAATGTTACCTGATGAATCGATGTGTAGGTAGGTTTTGTAAATATCTTTTCCAAGGGTTTTTATCCTTTAAAATATTCTGTGGCTCATGAACAAACTGGTTATTCACAGCCATTAAGACGATTAAAGACAAAGACAAAGTAAAATATCTACATAAACATTCTGAATCAAACCAAATTCCATAATGTCCATCCTGCATCCTTATTGATTAATCCCCACCATTGGCGGCCGTGCCTTCAGCCATCTAGGCCCTGAGCTCTGGAATTCCTGCCCTAAACCTCTCTGCCTCTCTATCTCTCTCTCCTCCTTTAAGACGCTCTTTAAAACCTACCTCTTTGACCAAGCTTTTGGTCACCTCTCCTACTATCTCCTCATGTGGCTCGGTGACAAATTTTGTCTCATAACGCTCCTGTGAAGTGTCTCTACCACGTCAAAGGCCCTATATAAATGCAAATTGTCGTTGTTAGGTTGCCAATCGGATATTTATCCTGCTCATTTCTGAAGTTAATCAATTTCTTTTGCTGGGAGTCTCATCCACAAATACACAACTCTGTGGGGAAGACTTGTTAAACAGAGTACTCTCCATTGCTACATATAGTAAGGCTTCGGAATGAAGGCAAGTACAACAGAAGTAACATAAAATGAAGGCAGCCTTTCTTGAGTTGTAAGGGTTGATTTAAGTCTGACAGGAGGAGATTGGTGTCAGTGGGCTGTACAATGAAGTGATGTCTCATGTAGGCTTTTCCTTGCTGTAGAAACTCAAGTTGTTTGTGTGGAAGGTGGATAATTGGAGCTTGGTTAATGGAGGCTCCACGGAAATCCTTGTACTAATGCTTGTAAGGTTTGTAAAATATGTATTCTTCACTTAAAAGGTTATATGTTAAAACTCCACTTGTTAAACTATCAAAAACACAACAATAAGGATCGCAGTGGATTTGCTTTTTCTGACAGCACCTTTAATTAGGTCGATCTGACCCTTCTGTAATGGCAATTTGTGGGCCAGTCTCAGAAGACACTATAATTATACTGCCTCTCATTCTTTTCACTGGGACGATGCACAGCTTTCAACACAAAACCTTTTTTCATTTTTACAGTTTTGACACCATAAATATTCTACGAGGCAAAATTTAAAAAAATTAAAGCTTAATTACTGTTAAGTGGCACATTGTATTATTAAAACCAGCCCGGATATATTTAACTAAAATGATGGTCATTCGTAGCTGCAGTGCAGGAAAAAAAATACAATAGTTGACTTGTATTTGTTTCAATTGTTCTCCCCTTGTCTCCTGGTGATTGGACAATGTCAGCCCTCCAGTACCTCCTGCAAGTGGTCCACTCCCAACGAGTGAGTCCAGACAGTGAACGGCTAGTCAGTGGTGAGAGACATCACAATCAATCCTACCCCCACCAAACTCTCTAGCTGGGGAAACACTGGAGAGTGGTCGGCAGTATGAACCATGAGGGAGAAAGGAATGGAAGGATATGCTGATGGTGTTAGATGAAGTGGGGTGGGAAGAGGCTCGTGTGGAGCATAAACACCGCTACAGATCAGTTGGGCCGAATGGTCCATTTCTGTGCTGTAAATTCTATGTAACCTTATCTGGCTCTTGCTCCATCCATTGTCGGCTTGGCTCAGTTGGTAACTCTTGAGTCGGAATGTTGTGGGTTCATGCCTCACTCTAGGACCTGAGCGCATTGTCAGAGGTGCCGCCTTTCAGAAGACACATTTCACCGAGTACCCATCTGCTTGTTGAAGTGGACATAGAAGCTCCCGTGGCATTATTTGTTGAAGAAGAGGGGAGTTCTCCTGGTGCCTTGGCAAATATATCTCCCGAAACCAATACAGATTAAGTGGTTATTCATCTCATTTGCTATTTATGGGAGCCTTCCATAAACTTCAGCTCAGCCAAAACTCTGCTGTTCGTAACCAATTCACATTAAGTCCATCTCACTCATCACCCCTATCCTTGCTGACCTACTTGACTTCCGTTCCCCCAATGCCTCAAATTTAATATTCTTGTCCTTATCTTTAGATTCCTCCATGACCTTGCCCTCCCATCTCCTTGACTTCCTACAGACTCCCTCCGCCTCACCCGCCAAACTCTGTTCTTCTGAATCTGACCTCTTATGTGAATCCCCTCCTTTTGCCTCATCACATTGGCACACATGCCTTCAGCCACCCAGATCCCACTCTCTGGAATTCTCTCCCTAAATCCCTCCACCCGTCTCCACCTCCCTTTCTTCCTTTAAGGTTCTCCTTAAAACCTGCGTCTTCAACCGAGCTTTTAGTCACCCCTCCTTCTTTGGCTCAGCATCCAGATTCTGAATCCAAGGAAATTTCGAGTGCGAAAACCCCCAAAATTGTGACAGTTTGATGATATAAATGGAAGTTGTTTCTCTCTCTCACCCACCGAGGGCAAATGTAGCATCATGTCACTTTTGCGGCTGAGCTAATCCAACTGAAACCTGGAGCTTTCATGATCTGTACGTCTCGGTTCCCCTGCCAGTGAGGCACAAGGATAGTGTGAGATGCTGTACACAAAACACTGAGTGCACTGATACATTGTTATTCTACAGGCTTACAGATCCCACTTAACCTCCAACCACAATTAACTAAAGAAACTGTTTCTAAATAAATTAAACTTACCCTGTGAATTAACATACCACATAATCAATAAGGCTTTTCTTTAGTTTTGATCCAGCATCAGTGAAATATGAGCAAATTTAATCTGTTAACTGCTAGGACCGCATGAATTGCTAATCAAAGGCCGAGATGTCCTTAATCGTAACGTAAACTTATTAAGTAATTTACCAACTGCTTTGAACTAACTACAACAGTCTGAACAGGACTAGAAAACATTTCGCACGAGTCATCTTATTTGGCCCAAAATACACGCAGTGCTGCTTTTGATTCCTGCCTGATCCTTTGCTTCACCATGGCAACCGGTACTCTGCGATAAAACCCTGGACGCCAGAACAGCTTTAACAGTGCTCAGCTGGTAAGTGCACTACCCAGAGGTGAACTGAAGCATACGCTCCCGGGTTTGATCTCCAGTCCATGCTGATCTGAGTTAGGTGGGCAGTTGGGGTGTTACAGTGGACCTTGGCACCTCTGTGTTGGTGTGGAGGAAATGAAACATAGTTCCAGTGACTCCTGCTGAAAACTGAGCCTGTGTGGACATGGGCTGGGGATAGGATTGAGGTTAGCTATGATGTTCCCCATGTTGAATAGCCTGCTGCTGTATGCTACCAACAAGGGCACTGACAGAGTAGGCTGCCTGGGGAGCAGGCATGCTGTCATCCTGAGAGACGACAGCGGGTTCCTCTCCCATGGAGCCAAGGCCACTCTCCTGGGACGTGCGCCTCAGGGCTCCTGCGGTGCCGCACGAGAACGGTGCAGGAGTGACCTGGCGTGATGCTCTGGAAGCCCCTGTCAACAGTGGCCCCCAAACAGGCATGCAGCCAAGGAATGGCACAGGTAGCACTGGCCGCAGGCTTGAATCGTTTTAATGAGGTCCCAGCGCGAATTTAAGGTGCTGACTGGAACCACATGACTAGGAGCAATGCACATCTCGTCCCCTGCAAGCCCGTTTCTAGGCATGATCGAATTTCCACATAGAATTTACAGCACAGAAACAGGCCATTCGGCCCAACTGGTCTATGCTGGTGTTTTTATGCTCCACTCGAGCCTCCTCCCACCCCTAATTCATCTCACCCTATCAGCATAACCTTCTATTTCTTTCTCCCTCATGTACTTATCGAGTTTCCCCTTAAATGCGTCTATGCTATTTGCCTCAACTACTCCTTGTGGGTAAAGAAGTATCTCCTGAATTCCCTATTGGATTTACTCTAGACCAAGAGGTATAGAACATTGAAGTGTACTGGAGCCCATTCAATATGATAAATATGATAGATTACGAGGTTTAGCCAGCTCATAAAATATTTTCTGTTCAATAGACTCCAGTGATATATTTTCCTCGGTTCATTGTTCTCAATGAAAAGTAGACACAAGTACAGAACATTGTTCTCCACTAGGTTGCTGTCCTCTGTGATTCCTTTCGCATCAGATTGAATTGAACTAACAATAGAAAAGGTGGGAAAATTTATAGTGAATGAAACATTGGATGTAGGGACAAGACAGCTTATAGCACAGATCCAACAGGACCTGTTCTGTACACTAATTGATTCTTCTGACACCTCTAACTTCCCTCTCTGTTGCCATCTGTTGTATTGATGTCAGACATACATCACTGTATGCACCTTCCGGTACAGTGACTCTGCTTTAGCCTTTATTCCCCACTTCCTTACTCCACCATCAGTGGTTGATATATCCTTGTCCACTGGTGGTACACTCTCCCCAAATTTCATCACCTACCCACTTCCCTGCTGTTCTCAAAAATCCTCCTCTTTGGCTGGACTCTCACCCCGGCCCATTTTTCCCTTTTCCTCTTTTGCTTAGTGACCACGGTTTCTCCTGCACCCCTTTAAAGTGCTTTGAGATAACCTGCTGCATATGAGGAGAGCCATAGAAATGGGTGTCGACCGCTGATACCGTTATGGTGCTTGCTTCTCTGAACTCCCCTCTCCCGCTGCAAATATGTTTCCCTCCTCCCTACAACCTCACTGTGTTGAAATCCAAGGGTAAATCCCACTCCAAGATCCCAGCTCATTCCAAGAGAGCACAGGTTGGAGATCGGGCCACAACACTCACCCACAATTCCCCGTAAGAGCACAAAATTGATGAATTGATCTCCAGGACTCATAGCTCTGTCTTTTATCCATCTTATTCTTCCCCAAGAGAACAAAACTGTGAATTCCTTACTTACTTCAATCTTCCACTCATTCTACAATTGACAGGCTTTTTAAAACCAAAATGACCTCTGGTTTTACCACATCTTGTCTCTGCTCTCTTTAATCTTTAGTGGTGCCCTACAATATTGTCCCTTTGGCCTGGCTTCTTAATACTAAAAGCCAAGATTTTTTCCATCTATCAGGTCTGAATGAAACCTCACGTAAGGCAAAGCAAACAAGTTATCAACTCCTCAATAATCAGCAGTACTTTCAGATACTTAAGGACATTTCTACAGAGATGCTGTCAAAGTGGGCTTTCATCAATTCCATTGAATTACTCTTTTTACGAGATGGAGCAGACAGGCTTGTAGTACTTTACATAGAACTGAAAAAAAAAGCAGTTATTACACAGGGGAGCTTTGTAGAACAATAGAGTATTCTGGAGTCAACCATGACGATACACTCAGACTTTGCTTTAAAGCAACAATTAATTAGCTATAAAATCCAAATTCTTTTTACCATTTTCCTGTAAGCTACGAAACTGATCCCAATACTGTCCCTCGGAGTTGACGAACTTTAATCGTGTAGATGGTTGGTCACCACACACAATCAACAGAAGAAAGGACAAACACTTGAGCTCCCTCGATGGCTTAAGGAGGGTAATTCTAACCTTTGGCGTAAAACGGACGATTTCGGATTGACTGCCTGTTATACATCTCGCCCGTGACATCAATGAAAAGGGAAATCGAATGAGGTGTATAAAGGTCGATCCAATATTGCCCGATTTACATTATGGCCAAAAGGTAAAATTACCCCCAACGGGTCACGCACTGCCTCGTGTGGGACTGTCCCGGAGAAGGTCCCAGGTTTGTTCCCTGCTCTGTGCTGAGTTAACTAGCCTCAGCGGAGGTACTATAATTTGCTTATTAGCCTGCCTAAGATAAAAAGCCCCAGCGTTCCTGCTCCTGATTGCTGTGCGATGATCCCATGAAAGCATACGTTGGATGAGGGGATTGGGCTCGTCAACTATACCATCCAGAGAGAAATAACATGCTGGCATTCACCAAACGGCCTCGGAACATGAAGGTTAGCCACTTTGGACCATGGAGTGACCGTGGAATTCTACCCTAGCAAGAATCTAGACCTTCAAAAGTAGGAGGGGGGAAAACCAAGGAAAAAGAGAAGAAATCAGCCTCGAAAGAGAACCTGTTGTAGTTTCTCCTTGTATTGATCTCATGGGGAAAACGGAGGGATAGGTGTGATACGAAAATTTATTTATAGAAGCAATTCTTTTAATCCGAAACCTGTTCTCTTGTCGGTGTGATTGGCAGTGGCGACAAGATTCATGTCAGCAGTCTTGCCTGCGTTGTTAGGCAGTGTTTCCTCTCACAGTCCGCCTGGCCATCTTTTTAATGATGTCTATTGATCCTGGTGCAGGGCGCTGCCATTTACTTGTAATTGGAAGGCAGTAAAGAACACAAAACAGGCAGTAAAACACAGTGCAAAACGCACTGTGCCACATTACAACGCATTGTTATGTTTTGGACATATTTCCTAGGTCTTTTTTTTTAAAGGAAATCTTTACAATTAAAGCAGAGGTGAAAATCTGGTTGGGTATTGATCCAGAGGCGAGGGATTCTGGGATCTCAATCATTAGGACGCTGTTTATCTCCAAAAAGCAGGAGGCCTTGAGCAAACCATTAATCTACAGCTTCAAATTGTGTTTAAAAATAAATGTTTCCCTCATTCGAGGGGAGGGCTGGTTAACGTAGAAGCTAACACCAAAGAGATGAAACTGCGCTCTTCCTGTTGGAATACAAAGACTCATTAATTAAAGCTTCTTACAACTGTAATTTTAAAAAAAAAGTAGCGGAGCTCTGTGCGGTTGGTTCCTGCAGACCAGGAGCCTGTATCTAACCAGGCATGTGTGTAAGGGAAAGGTAGCAAATGCTGGAAATCTGAAGCAAAAGCAGAAAGGACTCGAGGTGCACAGCACGCCAATCAGCACCTAAAAGAGAACGACAGGTTAAAGTTTTAAGAACGCAAGGAAGTCCAGAATGAGGAAAGACTTTCCGGCCTATCCGGCCTGCTCATCCAGAGTCCATGTATCAGACTATCATGGCAGGTACAGCACAGGAGGAGGCCATTCGGCCCATCGTGCCTGTGCTGGCTCTTTGAAAGAGCCATCCAATTAGTCCCGTTCCCCTGCTCTTTCCCCATTGCCCTGCAAATTTTTTCCCTTCAAGTATTTATCTAATTCCCTTTTGGAAGCTACTGTTGAATTTGCTTCCACTTTCAGGCAGTGCATTCCAGATCATTACATTCTCTGGTTAAATAAGTTGATTGTCCATTTTGTGTAACACTTAAGTTCTTTCCCCAATCTCCACTGATAAAAAAAAAATCAAGTAATGTTATTAATATCTCTAAAATCCTCAAGTCCCCTTTTCAACAGATATTGATATAACTCTGATGCCTTAATAAGAAAAGCCAGATCTCAACATAAACAAGATATCAGTGACCCTCGCCTTGATAGTCTTCAGGGTGTAGTTAGCAGGATAAATTTGATAAAGGCTGACTCAAAGTATTATCTACAGTTTACTCACTTAACATAAATTTCCCTCATGATAATTCATGTTCATATATATTTAATAAAAGACCTGTGTGCTGCTGGTTCAGTCGACACTGTTGCTAATCAAAAGTGTCGCAAGGAGACACAAAATTTTACCAGGGCTGCCAATTCAGAGCAGTACTGAGGGAGTGTTGCACTGTCGGAGGTGCCATCTTTCGGATGAGACGTTAAGCTGAGGCTCTGCGGCGAGTGACTCATTCCTGACTCACCAAAGCCTCTCCACCACCGACAAGGCACAAGTCAGGAGCGTGATGGAAAACTCTCCACTTGTCTGGATGGGCGTAGCTGGAGGAACACTCAAGAAGCTCGACACCGTCCAAAACAAAGCAGTCGACTTGATCGGCAGCCTGTCTTCCAACTTAATTATCCACTCCCTCCACCACCAACACAGCAAAGGCAATGAAGAGCAATATTGAGCAAGGTTCCACTCAATCCTGTCAGTTTCCCAACAGGCTAGTTAGGTTAAAATTACCCCCTTAGTTACCACATGATGCAGTAACTTTACCACAATGTGCTGTTTGGAGGAGGTTTTCTATTGACAAGACACTGAAGTTCAACTTTCTCAAGTTTAGTAAATGTTAACCAAAAATCTTCGGAATCCAGGGACTACGCAGAAAGCAAAACTCAGCTGATTTTTTTTTTAGTCTGTGATGTTCAGCTTAAAGCACCAGACGACTTTGTAAATATTTTACACAGTTTGAAAACAACAGGGACTGAAAAATACCCTCGAGTGATGGAAAGTGAGTCGGCTGCAATCTTTTCAACAGTGTTGGTTTTTTTTTGAAGAGTTTACACAGTGTGACCTTCATTCTAGTTTCTACAGTTTTCTTAAACGCTATAGATTTGCTATCATCAGCTGACTGGCTATTGTGATGCTGTTGGTCTCCAAACAACCAGGTTACCGCGCTATAAATGGGGCAATCTACACATGACAAACACCCCACAGTAAAAGAAATATCCTAGGCTTGGCACAAATTATTTTGTCTCCTCTACCGACCCTCATTTAAGATGAAGCAATTTGGAGAATTTTGATGCTTGGACTTATTGTCTTTCCAATGGGGTCAGCATACAACAATCACGCACAAATTTGCTTCATTGTTTTAATTGCTCTAAGCTATATCGCCTCTTCATATATTGATATGTTCTTGGAATATTATACACTCTGTGTGGTTCGATGTACACAATACAGAATGCTTGAGAGTAATCCTATGGGCAGCCCAGCAGACTGATTTGAGTGTGAGTGTTGGTTTTTAACCATTCTGCTGCACCTTGATAGAGAGCAACTATTTGGGAAAGGCTTTGGTCGGGTAGATAGGGACTATTTCCTCTGGTGGGGGGAGTCCAGAACAAGGGGGCATAATCTTAAAATTAGAGCTTGGCCGTTCAGGGGTGATGTCAGGAAGCATTTCTTCAGACAAAGGGGAGTGGAAATCTGGAACACTCTCCTCCAAAAAGCCATTGAGGCTGGGGGTCAATTGAACATTTCAAAACTGAGATTGATAGATTTTTATTTGGTAAGGGTATTAAGGGTTATGGATCGAAGGCAATTAAAATGGAGTCGAGATAAAGATTAGCCAAGATCTAATTGAATGGCGGAATAGGCTCAAAGGGCTGAATGGCCTTCACCTGTTCCAATGTTCTGATAATTGTTTTTCTTACTGTTACCACATGTGGGCAGTCCATCCCTAGTTGTCCTGAGGCGATATCCTTATGTTGATTGTTTTTACAACGAGAGCATTAAGAGTCAACGATGTAATGAGGGACTGGAGTTACTTGTAGCCCTTCACTGAAGGATATTAACCAACCAGTTGAGTGTTTAAAACAATCCTTCAGCGTTTATGATCATTTTTTCACGGTGCTAGCCCACAAGTCCCCAGGTTTATTGAATTCAATTTACCGTGACAGGATTTGAATTTATAACCCCTGGATTGCTAGTCCCAGTATAATAACCACTACACTGCACTGTCCATTTGGATCCGATTGGTTCAGTTGCTTTGATTTTGTAATCTCCCACATGCAGATGGGTTGGTGCATTTCCCTATCACTCGTTACCTGGGCTGTAGAGGGACTGTCGGTATGTCAGTCAGCAATAGGATTCATTGCATTTTCTAACAGGGTAGCCATGTTGATTTAGACTACACAACGAGAGACAGCACCATGATGGGCAAGCAGGAAACAAACTAAGAACGGAGCAATCACTTGTGAGCCTCGTCACTTTATACTGTAGTTTTACTTTATTATGACTGACAATTATTTCAAGTTAAATGTTACGCATTTTGTTGAGTGCTGTGTTTATTTTAGATGGCAACTCTTCCTATTAAGTAAAGTTGTCTTAACTTTGCGACCACTCATGGCGAAGAATCTCAGTCGGTCGTATTGTGTACTAGAGTGTAGATGATCTGCCTTTTGGAGTGTTTCAATTGGCCTTCAGCCTGGGAATCCCTGCAAAGCAAATTCACAGACAGAAGGTGATGCATTTCTCTCAAATAAAGACTGAAAAACTGAAGGGATAGTCGACTTGTTCAGCTCTTGGTGTCCAGTTCAGAGCAGCCATTTTACTTTTCTTTCCCTCCTCTCCTCAAGGAAATAATTCTTGTTGGGATACAGTCCACAGTTGCTGGCAGTCATCTGGCGCCATTTCTCATGGGTGAGTCTATATTGGGCGTATTGCCAGGCTAATCTGCATGGAGGGCATCGTATTTCCATAATAGTTCCAATAGAAAGAAAGAAAGATTTACATTTATATAGCACCTATCATGACCACAGGATATCCCAAAGTGCATTACAGCCAACTAAGTACTTTTGAAGTGTAGTCACCGTTGTAATGTAGGAAACACGGCAGCCATATTGCGCACAGCAAGGTCCCACAAACAGCAATGAGATAATGACCAGATAATCTGATTTTAGTGATGTTGGTTGAGGGATAAATATTGGCCAGGACACCGGGGAGAACTCCCCTGCTCTTCTTCGAAATAGTGCCATGGGATCAAAGGCAATTAAATCATCTGCCACCTTTAATTGAATATTCCCATTTAGAGAGTGGCCAACAAAGAATGTTGGCTGTATTTCTAACCCATGACCTTTAAGAGAACCTTAGTCTAGCAAACACACGGCTGTGACTTTTCTTCAACACCGGAAGGAAGGGTCTCACATTGTTTGGGATTTCTGAACTCCGTATCTCCTTTGATTGCATCAGTTCATTTACAGGAGACCTGACAAATTCCAGTGGAGCGCTCTGCCTTTAATCCTGTTTTTTTAATGAATGTTAGTGTTATCAGGAGATAGATGGGATTAGCTGCCATTCAATAGCTGCCACTTACTCCAGTCATCTTCTTAACGCTTTTGATCTTTCCAAAAGGGCAATTCAAATCTAGTTCGAGAAACAGTAGGAAGTGTAGCCTTATGTGCACAAAAAAAAATTGATAATATTGTTCTGTACATCATAATATTCATTTGACTTTTAACACACTGTCTCAATCTGATTGCCACTAGATTAATCTCTGGATCTGTCTCACTTTTCCAGACTGTTCTTATCTGTCCTTTTCCCTTTCAGTCTATTGCCTTTCTTTTGGCCAACTTTCATTCAGGTTTTACATTTATTTTTTATTTAAACCGTCATTCTGTGTAGCGTATCTTATCCACTTACCTGGCTGTATCTATATGTAGGTACGAATGTATCTGTCATCTCTCTGCATCTGATTGTACATAACTAATATTTGAATATCAAAATGGGGTATTCTTATGATGTTCCCAGTACCGCGTTGATTCCTGTCCACAGGCTGACAAGTCTGCGGGAAACGGTTCCACTGAATTTGTTTTATTTATACACAGCAGCTTTAGTTATGTAGAATCATAGAATCACAGAATGATTACGGCACAGAAGGAGGCCACTAGGCACACTGAGCTTGCACTGGCTCTCTTCAAGAGCAATCCAGCTAGTCTCACTCCCCGGCTTTTTCCCTGTAGCCCTGTAAATTTTTCTCCTTCAGGTACCTATCTAATTCCTTTACAAAAGCCACAATTGACCCTGCTCCCACCATCCTTTCAGGCAGTGCATTCCAGATCCAAACCACTCGCTGTGTAAAAAGGTTTTTCCTCATGTGACGTTTGCTTCTTATGTTCTTTTGCCAATCACCTTAAACCTGTGTCCTCTGGTTCGCGACCCTTCCTGCAGTGGGAAGTTTTTCTTTATTTACTCTGTCCAGACCCTTCATAATTTTGAACATCTCTATCAAATCTCCTCTCAATCTTCTCTGCTATAAGGAGAACAATCCCAGCTTTTCCAGTCTATCCACGTAACTGAGGTCCCTCATCCCTGGAATCATTCTAGTAAATCTTTTCTGCACCCTCTCTAAGGCCTTCACATCCTTCCTAAAGTGCGGTGCTCAGAATTGGACGCAATACTCCAGTTGTGGCCGAACCAGTGTTTTATAAAGGTTAAACATAACATCCTCGCTTTTGTACTCTATGCCTCTATTTATAAAGCCCAGGATCCCGTATGCTTTCTTAACCACTTTATCAACCTGTCCTGCCACCTTCAACGACCTGTGTACATATACCCCCAAGTCTCTCTGTTCCTGCGTCCCCTTTAGAGTTGTACCCTTTAGTTTATATTGGCTCTCCTGGTTCTTCCTACCAAAATGTATCACCTCATGCTTCTCAGCATTAAATTTTATCTGCCATGTGTCTGCCCATTCCACCAGCCTGTTTATGTCCTCTTGAAGTCTATCACTATCCTCTTTACTATTCACTAGACTTCCAAGTTTTGTGTCGTCTGCAAATTTTGAATTTTGCCCTGTACATCCAAGTCCAAGTCATTAATATATATCAAGAAAAGCAGTGGTCCCAGTACTGACCCCTGGGGAACACCACTGTACACCTTCCTCCAGTCTGAAAAACAGCCGTTCACCACTACTCTCTGTTTCCTATTATTTAATCAATTTCATATCCATGTTGCTATTGCCCCTTTTATTCCACGGGCTTCAATTTTATTGACAAGCCTATCATGTGGCACTTTATCAAATGCCTTTTGGAAGTCCATATATACCGCATTGCCCTCATCAACCCTCTCTGTTACCTCTTCAAAAAACTCAACCAAGTTAGTCAAATACAATTTGCCTTTAACAAATCCATGTGGGCTTTCCCTTAGAAATTCACACTTGGCCAAGTGACTATTTAATTCTGTCCCGGAATATTGTTTCTAAAAGTTTCCCCGCCACCGAGGTTAAACTGACTGGCCTGTAGTTGCTGGGTTTATCATTACACCCTTTTTTTGAACAAGGGTGTAACATTTGCAATTCTCCAGTCCTCTGGCACCACCCCTGTATCTAAGGAGGATTGGAAGATTATGACCAGTACCTCCGCAATTTCCACCCTTACTTCCCTCAGCATCCCATCTGGACCGGGTGACTTATTTATTTTAAGTACAGCCAGCCTTTCTAGTACCTCTTCTTTATCAATTTTTATCCCATCCAGTATCACAACTACCTCCTCTTTTACTGTGACTTTGGCAGCATTTTCTTCCTTGGTAAAGACAGATGCAAAGTACTCATTTAGTACCTATGCCATGCTCTCTGCTTCCATGAGTGAGTCTCCTTTTTGGTCACTAATCTCCCCACCCCTCCTCTTACTACCCGTTTACTATTTATATGCCTACAGAAGACTTTTGAATTCCCTTTTATGTTGGCTGCCAGTCTATTCTCATACTCTCTCTTTGCCGCTCTTATTTCCTTTTTTACATCCCCTCTCAACTTTCGATATTCTGCCTGGTTCTCACTTGTATTATCAACCTGATATCTGTCATACGCCCCCTTTTTCTGCTTCATCTTACTCTCTATCTCTTTCATCATCTGGGGAAGTCTGGCTTTGGTTGCCCTACCTTTCCCCCCCGTGGGAATGTATCTAGACTGTACCCGAACCACCTTCTCTTTAAAGGCCACCCAATGATCAATTACAGTTTTGCCTGCCAATCTTTGAATCGAATTTACTCAGGCCAGATCCGTTCTCAATCCACTGAAGTTAGTCCTCCTCCAATTAAGTGTTTTTACTCTAGATTGCTCTGTGTCCTTTTCCATAGCTAATCTAAACCTTATGATACTATGATCGCTGTTCCCCAAATGTTCCCCCACTGACACTTGCTCCACTTGACCCACCTCATTCCCCAGAACCAAGTCCAGCAATGCCTCCTTCCTCATTGGGCCAGAAACATACTGATCAAGAAAGTTCTCCAGAACACACTTAAGAAATTTTCCCCCTCTGCCCTTTACACTATTACTATCCCAGTCTATATTAGGGTAGCTGAAGTCCCCCATTATCACTACTCTATGTTTCTTGCACCTCTCTGTAATTTCCCTGCAAATTTGCTCCTCTGTATCCTTTCCACTGGTTGGTGGCCTATAGAATACACCCAGTCATGTAATGGCACCTCTATTGTTTCTTAACTCTAATCAAATAGATTCTGTCCTTGACCCCTCAAGGGCATCTTCTCTCTCCAGCACTGCAATATTCTCCTTAATCAATACTGCCACACCCCCTCCTTTCTTTCCTTCCCTATCTTTCCTGAACACCTTGTATCCAGGGATATTCAGTACCCAATCCTATCCTTTTTTCAGCCAGGTCTCCATTATTGCCATGACATCGTATTCCCACATGGCTATTTGCGCCTGCAGTTAAAGGTGCTCTATAGACGTAAGTTGATGTTGTTGTTGATGGAGCAAAGTAGCACAAATAGCCAGCGAATGAACGACCAGGTAGTCTATTTTGGTGATGTTGTTTGAGGGAGGTGTTGCCCAGGATACTGGGATCCCAGCTCTTCTTCCAATTGTGCCATGGGGTCTTTTACATCCACCTGGACAGGCTAACGGGATCTTGGCATAATGTCTCATTTGAAGGACCTCTGACAACGCAGGGCACGCCCTCGGTACGATATTGGAGAGTCAGTCTAGATTATGTGGAGGAGAGGAGGGAGAATTAGAAGAGAGAGTCATCCTGAGCTACTCTCACCCACGAGCTACAATCCAGTTTTATAGTAGTCGTGGAAGTGGCCTAAGAGCAGGTTGTCTCTCCCTTAGGCCACGGATATTACGCAATGCAGAAAGAACTAAGAGGAGAATAGCGTAAAATGATAAAGAGTTTTGAACATATTTCTTGAAGACACCATCCCTGTTACCTATAATAAAACCCTATTACTACCATTAGTGAATGCCATGTGTTTTTTTTAATAGTGTTTGGGACATCGATTAAAAATATTTATTTTATCTTTGGTCTTCTCTGACACATAACCTGCTTTCCTTATTGGTTAGAAGGGACACAATGATTTACAATCAGTTCTGTAACAGAATAAAGTAATATCTCTGTTACAGTCTCGATGGCTTAATTCTGATTAATTTTCTTTTAAAAGTTATCAAAATTGTATTATTTAAGGGACAAATGTGATACATTTTTATGAGTGCCCTAAATCAGAAAGATGTTAAAAATCTCAAAGGATTTTGATTTTTAAAAACAAAATGTAATTTTTTTTTCATTTATCAGATATTCGTTGTGCGGCTCTGTGGTGTACTCTGTCTTTTTCACAAGTAATGCGGTTATCATAGACTTTTTACAATATTTTAGGACTTAGTCTACAAAGAAATGAGGTGATGCAGCATTGGCAAAGATGTATTGATTCTAATTAACCTGGTGTTAAATGTCTATTGCAGAAAACACAGTTATACACATTCTGCCAAGTCTAAGCCGCTTTGCTCAGATATTGTATTTTAATAATTTTCAACAAAAAAAAACCTCTCATGTTTAAAGCTCACCTTCTGAAGCCCCCTCTGTAAAGCTAGCTACACAGCGTATGATTTAATTTTCATTCAAGTGAAGCAGGTACTTTGATAATGAAATCCTCAAAGGTTCCCACTCTGTCCCCAGATCTTCCAACACAAATATAGCTCTCAGACCTCTCCGGCAAGAAAAAAATGCCCCTTTGAAGCTTCTTGAGTCGGGATGGGGGAGCAGTCGTCATTTTCACACATCAAAAGGGATTCAGCTTCTATCACATCCACTCTGCACTTTATTGGAACCCATAAATAAATATATAAAATGAGTATCAAAGCTCCAGCTTACTAAGTTGTTGTCATGTGGAATATTATTGCAGCAAAAGCAATATGCGATTAAATCCTGGTCATATATATAAATGCCCCGAGAAGTAATACGTTTGCATATTTAAAATAAACAAATATACTTGCAATAGTTGTTTCAGAGTCGACTGGATCGCTCATGCTGTAGCAGAATCGAAATGATGGTCCAGTTATGTAATGATCTCAGTTTGAGCACATCATTTAGAGAAGTTCCCTCAGTATCAATAAATGCAGTATTTATATTGCAATTAAGCAACCGGTTAGATCCAGACTGGACAAGGAGTCAGTCTGGAAGATGGAGTTTGTAAGTGCTATTGACTATCGGGAGATTAAGTGTGATGACCACCCCATTCTCTTACTTCTTTCAAGGTGGAAAATACAGTGCTGTCAAACCAATGTGTGCAGGTTAAAATTACTATTCAGATTTATTTACAGGTTGAATAATACACAAAGGCAGCGGGATGCACCAAGTTACTGAAAGTACAATACTTAAAACAATAAAGACAGAATCAGTCTAACCAGTGTGCTTCCTTCAACAGTGAGCTTCCTTCTGTTATAAGGTCAGGCATCGGGCTGTTTGCTGATGATTCCACAGTTCAGCTCCATTCACTTCTCTTCTGATAATGAGGCAGCCCATGCCAGCCTACACCAGGACCTGAGAACATCCAGACTTGGACTGACAAAGCAGGCATCATTCGTGACACGCAAGTGCCAGGTAATAAGAGAAAACCCAGCCACCTTGACCTTCTGTGGCACCACCATCACAATGCTGGGGTCACCAATGATCAGAAGCGAAACTGGACAGCCATATCAACACTGCCACTGCAAAAGCAGTTCAAAGACTGAGTACTCTGTGACGAGTAGCTCACCATCTGAACCCTCAAAATCTCTTCACCATCAACAAAGCTTAAGTCATGTGTGTGATGAAATATTCACCAGTTACCTGGGTAGGTGCATCCCCAACAACAATCAAGAACTTCGATGCCATCCAGGACAAAGCAGTTCACTTAATTGGCGTCCCTGCCATTGGACTCACTATCAACTCCCTCCGTCACAGTGCACTGTGGCTGCCATATGTATGATATACTGCAGCTTCTCAAAGGTTACTTCAAGTCACACATTGGCCATACAACATCGCTCCTTCATTGTCTCTGGGTCAGAATCCTAGAATTCCCTACCTAACACTACTGTGGGAGCACCATCACCAAAGACCTGCAGCAGTTCATGCTAACCTTTCCCTTTGTCGTCTAATATTAATGCTAATTGTATTCCACTTTCTTCAAACATTTATGTTCTTTATGAAGTCAATGTTAAAAGACAGTTCACAAAAAGCCAATGTTACGCTCTAGTCTCGTTTGTCTTTCAGGAGAACTCTCATTCAGATTACAGTAATAAGACGCATGAATATCTTCTCCCAATGCCTCTGGTGGGTAATGGAAATTGGCCAATAATTGACCCTCTCTAATTGTGACCTTACCGCTGTGGTACAGTGGTACTCTGTGCATGGGATTGAAGAAAAGTACAACACAAAAGGGAACCTTATGTGACTTCATTGCCCAAGAAAAAGAGATGAAATAGAAATAGCACAAGAAATTGTGGTATGAGGCAATAACATCCATTCTTACATTCGCACCCCAGTATATTCACCAAAAACAAAAAATGGGAGTTACAATTAAGTGGCAAATCCCGACGAATCTAAAATGGCTTGAAATGGGCCAAATTCAGATTAATTAATTCATTGTAATCAGCTAGGCTACACTTGTATCTACACTGATTCACTCATCACACACGTAGAAAGAGCAAGCCCAAGATATTACTAATTTGTAGATTAGCCTCTCGTATCTATTTTGTAGACAAATGATCAAAATTATAACTAGGACAATGCTTGGGCATGATACGTTCTTGAAGCTACAGCTTTGCTTCGAATCACTAATCTTAAAAAACTTTATACAAAGTCAAATACAAAGTTTGTGCACCCTGAGAGTCCACAGTTGGCAGCCAGACTTCACACGTAAGATTCAGCTCTCTGAAGCACACAGAGACCTGATAAAAGGGTGTTATTTTGAAGAAGATTGGGGAGGTTCAAGGCTTTCTTAAGAGTCTCTTAATAAGAACTGAAAAGTTCACAGTGTGAACTACAGGGAACAAATGAATCAAAGCCACAGGTGATGTGAAGTGACAACAAGGCAGTGGCTAACCAAAGTCTATAGAGACTGCAAGGGATGTCTGCAGTGTTCAAAGGCTTCCACAGGGTCCTGTAGACTTATCATGGCCTCATCTAATTCAACTTAAAATCAATATTACAATGGGAATTTCAATTTCTATACAGCACATCGCCAGAAACTCTTTTACATCACATAATATCAACAACTTGCATTTTTATAGCACCTTTAGCGTAGTAAAACGTCCCAAGGCGCTTCACAGGAGCGTTATCAAACAAAATTTGACACATAAGGAGATATTAGGACAGGTGACCAAAAGCTGGGTTAAAGATGTAGGTTTGAAGGAGTGTCTTAATGGAGGAGAGAGAGGTAGAGAGGAGGAGAGGTTTAGGGAGGGAATTCTAGAGCTTAGGGCCTTGGCATGGCCAGCAATGGTGAAGCGATGAAAATTGGGGATGCTCAAGAGGCCATTGGCTGCCGCAATTGCCTACATAACAGTGACTGTACTTCAAAAGCAATCCATTGGCTATGGTGCACTTCTAGACTTCCTACGATGTTATAAAATTATAAGTTATTTTCCTTTGGAGGAAAATCGGGGCTGCGCAAGAGGCCAGAATTGGAGGAGTGTAGAGATCTCGGAGGGCATGTTATCAGTGCTCTCGCTAAGGTAAATTGCTTGCTCAAGTCGAGCCATATTGACTCCGTGTACACAGCCACCTGGAGCACAGGATGAGCAATTCCCTATACCCATTTGATGCATACGGCACCAGCCAAGGTGGGAACATAGAGCAGTAGGGTTGCCAACCCTCCAGGATTGTCCTGGAGTCTCCACCAATGAAAGATTAATCTCCAGGACACTTCTGCGAGCAGCCCCAGGGAGAAACCATAGGCGCGTTAAAAAAAAATTGTGTTTTTCATTTTCTTTGAACCCTTTTGTTTATTAGTTATAAAAATATTGGCGATGGGAAAAAAAAAGGCTGTTTGACCAACCAAGAATCATGCAGTCGGGTAACAAAGAGTCTGTTCGCTTTCCGATTGGCTGTGGGAAGACGGGGCAGTGCAAGGATGGACGTATCGAGCCACCAATGGCGGAAGTGTGGGGTGGAGGCGGGTCTGTTGGAGGTCATGTGATGAAACCTTCTGGACCACCTGCAACCAGAGATGGCAACCCAGAGAGCAATGAGTCAGTTAACTTCCAATCACCCAAGATGGCCAGAGGGAAAATTCCACTGTAGGTAAGGACTACATTTGAAATAAGTCCTAAGCCTTCCCCGCAGTCATTGAATGAACCAGAGAGGATTAAAAACATGGGTAGCTTATTAAGAAAGGCTATTAAAAAACACTTCTAAAACAATGCATTTGGCTTGAATGGAACAGACTATTATAACTACCACCAGTATCGAATTGACACTTACCCGGTTTTGGGATCAGTTTTTGAGTAAGCTGCTCAGGCATTTCTAAACTTGGTAACTTGATACCAGAGACAGGATTCTCCGATTCAGAATGGAGTTTCAGAAGGGTGGAACTTCTGCCCAGCCCTGACCCATTTGTCCGGGTCAGGGCTCATCGTGTATGTAGATAATGAAGCAGTCCGAGCCCGCATGCTGCAAGACCTGGATAGCATCCAGGCTTGGGCTGATAAGTGGCAAGTAACATTCGCGTCAGACAAGTGCCAGGCAATGACCATCTCCAACAAGAGAGAATCTAACCACTTCCCTTTGACATTCAACGGCATTACCATCGCCGAATCCTCCACCATCAACATCCTGGGGGTCACCATTGACCAGAAACTTAACTGGACCAGCCACATAAATACTGTGGCTACAAGAGCAGGTCAGAGGCTGGGTATTCTGCGGCGAGTGACTCACCTCCTGACTCCCCAAAGCCTTTCCACCATCTACAAGGCACAAGTCAGGAGTGTGATGGAATACTCTCCACTTGCCTGGATGAGTGCAGCTCCAACAACACTCAAGATGCTTGACATCATCCAGGACAAAGCAGTCCGCTTGATTGGCACCCCATCCACCACCCTAAACATTCACTCCCTTCACCACCGGCGCACTGTGGCTGCAGTGTGTACCATCCACAGGATGCACTGCAGCAACTCGCCAAGGCTTCTTCGACAGCACCTCCCAAACCCACAACCTCTACCACCTAGAAGGACAAGAGCAGCAGGCACATGGGAACAACACCACCTGCACGTTCCCCTCCAAGTCACACACCATCCCGACTTGGAAATATATCGCCGTTCCTTCATCGTCGCTGGGTCAAAATTCTGGAACTCCCTACCTAACAGCACTGTGGGAGAACCTTCACCACACGGACTGCAGCGGTTCAAGAAGGCGGCTCACCACCACCTTCTCAAGGGCAATTAGGGATGGGCAATAAATGCTGGCCTTGCCAGCGACACCCACATCCCATGAACAAATAAAAAAAAATGACAGATGGTGGGATTCCTACCACCAAGATAGAGCCTCTCAATGCCCAGCGGTAGTCAGGTAGTTAAAGGGACAGAGGTGCCCAGAAGACCTGCGCTGTGGTTGTCCTCTTATCCTCGGCAGAGTCCAAGGTCGACATAGAAAGGTAAATGGGAGCCAGACTGCAGGGAGAGGAGGCTGCTCAATCCCCTCTCCCTCCATTTGGGGTCCTTAGAGCTGTCACTGCCGCTTCCCAGACCTTATTGCCACATTTCACATGGCAACTTTGGAGGGTGGCAGTAAATGGGGTAGATGCCAGAAAAATGTGCTGGGGACCTGGACCCCACCACTATGATGGGGTAGGAGAGATCAAGGGCAATCCCAACAGTCAGGTCAAGCAGTGAAGAGATTGGTGGTCTCACTGCCCTAATTTTCCTTAATTTTCTGTCGCTATGCCAATGATTTTAGGTGGGATTGCAAAGGGGGAATCCAGCCCCAAAAGTCTGACTGTTCAAATAGAAATCAGTTTCTCCCATTTGTTTTACGACTTATGATGCGGAGGCGATGGTTATTAATATTTTCAACAAATATCTTCATCAGCAAAGGAAAAGCCAAAACTCAAGCCATGAACTTGCTACCACATGGAGTTGTTGAGGTGAATAGTATAGATGCCTTTAAGGGGAATCTAGATAAGTACATGGGGGAGAATGTGTGTAACGGAGCTCAGAGTGAAGAGCTGAGAGTTTGGTGAGTGTGGGTGTTTAAGGGTAATCTCTTTTAAAATCTAGTGTAAATTGCTATCAACTGTTTAAGTTCAATTTTAAAGTTTAAATTTTTAAGTTTCTGTCAGGCTTAAGCAGAGACAAACAAGCAAGCTGTCCGACTGGAGAGCTGCTGTAGTTAATTGGTTAGCTGGATTAAACTGTTTCCTGAAACAGGAGCAGGCCTGACTCATCCGAGTCACAAACAGTAGAAATACAGGGGCCTGTCAGTGCAACCAGCACGGAGTGCGACGGAGCACAGAGTGAACAGCTGAGAGTTTGGTGGGTGAGAGTGGGAGTTTGGTGGGTGAGTGTGAGAGTTTGGTGGGTGAGTGTGAGAGTTTGGTGGGTGAGTGTGAGAGTTTGGTGGGTGAGTGTGAGGGCAGGAGGTGCTGCTTTGCCTTGCTTTTCCTAACTTATTCCACTGAGCGGCGGCAGACCTGAGCAGCAGAAGACTGAGAGCGGCGATAAAAGAAGCAGCAGACCTGCAACAAGGGGATGAGGGGGCGGACATATGAGGAGAGGTTGAGTAGATTGGGACTCTACTCATTGGAGTTCAGAAGAATGAGAGGCGATCTTATTGAAACATATAAGATTGTGAAGGGGCTCGATCGGGTGGATGCGGTAAGGATGTTCCCAAGGATGGGTGAAACTAGAACTAGGGGGCATAATCTTAGAATAAGGGGCTGCTCTTTCAAAACTGAGATGAGGAGAAACTTCTTCACTCAGAGGGTAGTAGGTCTGTGGAATTTGCTGCCCCAGGAAGCTGTGGAAGCTACATCATTGAATAAATTTAAAACAGAAATAGACAGTTTCCTAGAAGTAAAGGGAATTAGGGGTTACGGGGAGCGGGCAGGAAATTGGACATGATTTTAGATTTGAGGTTAGGACCAGATCAGCCATGATCTTATTGAATGGTGGAGCAGGCTCGAGGGGCCGATTGGCCTACTCCTGCTCCTATTTCTTATGTTCTTATGTTAACAAGAGAAACTACTTGTGTGACATCACAGGTGAGGCAGGAGAGTCCGATAGCTGGAGGAGAGTCTGAGAGGTGAACGCAGGGTAAATCTAAGGCAAGTCATGGCAGCACAGCTCGCACCCGTGATATGCTCCTGCTGTACTATGTGGGAAGTCATGGATACTATCAGTGTCCCTGGCGACCATGTGTGCAGGAAGTGTGTCCAGCTGCAGCTGCTGGCTAACCGCATTTTGGAGCTGGAGCTGCGGGTGGATTCACTGTGGAGCTTCTGCGATGCTGAGATTATCGTGGATAGCACGTTCAGTGAGGTGGCCAAGATTACGCAGGCAGAAAGGAAATGGGTGACCGTCAGGCAGAGTAAAAGGACTGGGCAGGTAGAGTAGGAGTCCCCTGTGGCCATCTCCCTCTCAAACAGATATACCGCTTTGGATACAGTTGGGGGAGATGGCTTATCAGGGGAAAGCAGCAAGAGCCAAGTTCGGGGCACCACGGGTGGCTCTGCTGCACAAGAAGGGAGGAAAAAGAGTGGCAGGGCTATAGTGAAAGGGGATTCAATTGTAAGGGGAACAGATAGGCGTTTCAGCGGCCGCAAACGTGACTCCAGGATGGTATGTTGCCTCCCTGGTGCTAGGGTCAAGGATGTCACAGAGCGGCTGCAGGGGTGGCATAGGTAAAAAAAGGGATGAGGTCCTGCAAGGTGAATTTAAGGAGTTAGGAGATGAATTTAAAAAGCAGGGCCTCAAAGGTAGTGATTTCAGGATTACTGCCAGTGCCACGTGCTAGTGAGTATAGGAACAGGAGAATAGACCAGATGAATGCGTGGCTGCAGGGATGGTGTAGGAGGGAGGGATTTAGATTCCTGGGACATTGGGACCGGTTCTGGGGAAGGTGGGACCTGTACAAGCGGGACGGGTTAACCCGAGCAGGACCGGGACCGATGTCCTCGCGGAGGGTGTTTGCTAGTGCTATTGGGGAAGGTTTAAACTAGAATGGCAGGGGGATGGGAACCTGAGCAGGGAGACAGAGGAGGGGGAAACAGGATAGAAACAAAAGACAGAAGGGGAAGAAGCAATAGTGGAAGGCAGAGAAAACAAGGGCAAAAAACAAATAGGGCCATAGTGCAAAATAAAACTAAGATGACTAGCAATCTTAAAAAGACAAGTCTAAAGGCATTGTGTCTAAATGCGCGGAGCATTCACAATAAGCTAGATGAATTAACAGTGCAGATAGATATTAACGGTTATGATATAGTTGCGATTACGGAGACATGGCTGCAGGGAGACCAAGGATGGGAACTGAACATCCAGGGGTATTCAATATTTAGGAAGGACAGGCAAAAAGGGAAAGGAGGTGGGGTAGCATTGTTAGTAAAGGAGGAAATCAATGCAATAGTGAGGAAGGATATTGGCTCAGAAAATCACGATGTGGAATCTGTATGGGTGGAGCGAAGAAACACCAAGGGGCAGAAAACGTTGGTGGGGGTTGTCTATAGGCCCCCAAAGAGTAGTGGAGATGGAGGGGAGGGCATTAAACAGGAAATTAGAGACGCATGCAAGAAGGGTGCAACTATAATCATGGGTGACTTTAATTTACATATAGATTGGTCAAAACAAATTAGCAATAATACTGTGGGGGAGGAATTCCTGGAGTGTGTACGTGATGGTTTTCTAGACGATATTTTGAGGAGCCAACTAGAGAACAGGCGATCCTAGACTGGGTATTGTGCAATGAGAAAGGATTAATTAACAATCTTGTTGTGCGGGGTCCCTTAGGGAAGAGCGACCATAACATGATAGGATTCCTCATTAAGATGGAGAGTGAAGTAGTTGAATCCGAAACTAGGGTCCTGAATCTAAATAAAGGAAATTACGAAAGTATGAGGTGTGAGTTGGCTAGCATAGATTGGGGAACTTTACTAAAAGGGATGACGGTGGATAGGCAATGGCTAATATTTAAAGAACATGTGCAGGAATTACAACAATTATTCATTCCTGTCTGGCGCAAAAATAAAACAGGAAAGGTGGCTCAACCGTGGCTTACAAAAGAAATTAGGGATAGTATTAGATCCAAAGAGGAGACATATGAAATTGCCAGAAAAAGCGGCAAGCCTGAGGATTGGGAGCAGTTTAGAATTTAGCAAAGGAGAACAAAGAGATTGATTAAGAGGGGAAAAATCGAGTATGAGAGTAAATTAGCAGGGAACATAAAAACTGACTGTAACAGCTTCTATAAATATGTCAAGAGAAAAAGATTATTGAAAACAAATGTAGGTCCCTTACAGTCAGAAATGGGGGAAATTATAATGGGGAACAAAGAAATGGCAGATAAATTAAACACATACTTTGGTTCTGTCTTCACAAAGGAGGACACAAATAACCTCCCAGAAATGTTAGGGAACCAAGGGTCTAGTGAGAGGGAGGAACTGAAGGAAACCAGTATTAGTAAAAAAATAGTGCTAGGGAAATTAATGGGGCTAAAGGCTGACAAATCCCCAGGGCCTGATAATCTACATCCCAGAGTACTAAAGGAAGTGGCCCTGGAAATAGTGGATGCATTGGTGATCATCTTCCAAAATTCTATAGAATCTGGAACAGTTCCTACAGATTGGAGGGTGGCAAATGTAACCCCACTATTTAAAAAAGGAGGGAGAGAAAAAACAGGGAATTACAGACCAGTTAGCCTCACATCAGTGGTGGGAAAATGCTAGAGTCTATTATAAAGGATGTGGTAACAGAACACTTGGAAGGCATTAACGGGATTGGACAAAGTCAGCATGGGTTTTTGAAAGGGAAATCATGCTTAACAAATCTACTGGAGTTTTTTGAGGATGTAACTAGTAGAATAAATGAGGGAGAACCAGTGGATGTGATGTTTTTGGATTTTCAGAAGGCTTTTGATAAGGTCCCACACAAGAGGTTAGTGTGCAAAATTAAAGCACATGGGATTGGGGGGAATATACTGACATGGATTGAGAATTGGTTGACAGACAGGAAGCAGAGAGTAGGAATAAACGGGTCTTTTTCCGGGTGGCAGGCAGTGACTAGTGGGGTACCGCAGGGATCAGTGCTTGGGCCCCAGCTATTCACAATATATATCAATGATTTGGATGAGGGAACCGAATGTAACATTTCCAAGTTTGCAGACGACACAAAGCTGGGGTGGAATGTGAGCTGTGAGGAGGATGCAAAGAGGCTCCAATGTGATTTAGACAAGTTGGGTAAGTGGGCAAGAACATGGCAGATGCAGTATAACGTGGATAATTGTGAGGTTATCCACTTTGGTTGTAAAAACAGAAAGGCAGATTATTATCTGAATGGTGATAGATTGGGAAAAGGGGAGGTGCAACGAGATCTGGGTGTCCTTGTACACCAGTCGCTGAAAGCGAGCATTCAGGTGCAGCAAGCAGTTAGGAAGGCAAATGGTATGCTGGCCTTCATTGCAAGCGGATTTGAGTACAGGAACAGGGATGTCTTACTGCAGTTGTACAGGGCCTTGGTGAGACCACATCTGGAGTATTGTGTGTAGTTTTGGTCTCCTTATCTGAGGAAGGATGTCCTTGCCATGGAGGGAGTGCAACGAAGGTTTACCAGACTGATTCCTGGGATGGCAGGACTGACGTATGAGGAGAGATTGGGTCGACTAGGCCTATATTCACTAGAGTTTAGAAGAGTGAGAGGTGATCTCATCGAAACATATAAAATTCTAACAGGACTCGACAGTCTAGATTCAGGGAGGATGTTCCCGATGGCTGGGGCGTCCAGAACCAGGGGTCACAGTCTCAGGATACGGGGTATGCCATTTAGAACCGAAATGAGGAGAAATATCTTCACTCAGAGGGTGGTGAACCTGTGGAATTCTCTACCACAGAAGGCAGTGGAGGCCAAGTCATTAGATATATTCAAGAATGAGATGGATAGATTTCTTAATGCTAAAGGGATCAAGGGATATGGGGAAAAAGCTGGAATGGGGTACTGAGTTAGACGATCAGCCATGATAATTTTGAATGGTGGAGCAGGCACGAAGGGCCGAGCGGCCTACTCTTGCTCCTATTTTCTATGATTCTATGAGAAAGGGATAGAAGGCTATGCGGATAGGATTAGATGAAATAGGGTGGGAGGAGGTTCGTGTGGAGCATAAACAGCAGCACACAGTTGGGCCAAATGGCCTGTTTCTGTGCTGTAAATTCTGTTATGATCCCACCCCCTGCCTCACTTCTAACCTGCCCCCATTCCAAGTTTGGATTTTGCAAGAGCTGAAAAGTCTATAGAAGTGAAAAATCCTGCCCGGGAAATTATTTGGATCTTGGTGGAGGTTGGAGAAAGCCCACCCTTGTTTAAAGGCTATCTTAACATGTTTAGAGACTATATGAATGTGGTAATAAGGCTACTTTGTGTAGTATAGATGAAAGATAAATATTCTGCTTCAATCTAAATAGTTGGGGGGGGGGGAGCGCGGGAGGGCAGGAGAAGTGGGGAACATTCTGGAGTTTGCTTCATTACTTTTCGAGGTCAGGAATTATTCCCTCAGCAGATTAAATGTTTGGGTAGAGACAAAAATAGGGGGGAATTTTGTATGGTTTATGGCAGGAATGGGGTCAATGGACACCTCTCATCCCATGGCTCCTTACATTTGTATGCAACTTTCTACTGACGAGCAAGAATTGCATTAGAAGATAGCCTGCTCGGGCTTGCAAAATATCTACCTCCCAGCTACAACACCCAAGAAATAAAGAGAGAATAATATTACATTTATAGTTCATGTCGTCTGGCATATGTGGGTCACTGTGTTAACCTCTGTACATACATATAGTGAACAGCATACCAATCGTCCAATTGATCAGGTAGACGAGTTGATATTTGGGAGCAAGGTTAGGGATGGAAGAGCTAGTTTACTTTTGTTTAGTATCTCAGATATGAACAGTAGCTCAGTGTACGTATCCTGTATGGTGGGAATGCAAGGTGTATTTGATCGATGTAATGGTGCACTTGGAGATTCGAGACATAGGCCTGCCCATCACTTAAACTTACCTGCTGCTGTTCAGAGTGAGCTTGTCAGGCCTTGTCTAAGGCACTAGATGGAATGCCCCGATTGACACAGTCAGTTCACTTGCTACAGACACGTTTTCTATTGACTGATCATGGAGCGAAGTGATTGTGTCAACGTCTTTGGCCCAGATAATCGGAGTTTCCTGGCTGAAGGTGATTGTGTTGCAACGAATGGCATCTACAGGGAAATATAGTCAGAGCTTTAAAAAAAATAATCAGATTCAAAAGATTTTAAAAAAAATATGTGCTATATCACTGTCAGATACTTACATGAAGTTCTAGTTATTCTGTTCAAAATGAAGATTGAAAAAAATGTCAAAGTGTTTCACTGTGACGTACTGAAACATTGACCTGCCTTGTAAGTACTATACACTGTGTGTCTTACTGAATGTGCCTCATCTTCCTTGAGTGTGAAAGGTCAATAGGCAGTTTAGCTGTGAACATTTCTCTAAAGACAGAAAGATCAACTGTATTGGATATGCCAATTATTTATTCTGTGATCATTTTGGCAAGTGTTTGATATAAGGATTTTCCACTGTAGGACATGGGCTTTAATCAGGTAGTCCCTCAGACTGTAAGCTCTTTATCACATACATGCCACTGGGACAAGGGAGATGGTAATTGGAGGTTGAGTGCTATCCGACGGCAGAAGTTTTGAACCTTTCCTGTAAGGGGGTATCCCTGCAAATAACAAGAAACTCCTGATGAATCCTTCCCCTAAAGCTTCAGAGAGTGTCAGAAACTCCCAGTTAGGCACTGGTATTACTATAGACTTGTAAGTAGAAAAATTGTGTTCCTCAAGAAAAATTGTGTCCTGGCCAACATTTATTCCTCAACCAAGACCTAAAACAGATGATCTGGTCATTTATTTCATTGCTGTTTGTGAGACTTTGCTGTGTGAAAATTGGCTGTTTCCTACATTACAACAGTGACTACACTTCAAAAGTACTTAATTGGTTGTAAAGCGCTTTGGGATGTCCTGAGGTCATGAAAGGCAAGTCTTTCTTTCCTTCTTTCTTTCAAGTGGTACAGGAAAAAATATAGAATTTGAGAAGCTTCCTTCTTAAGCTTGCAGTTTCTTTGACCCTTGAGTGTGCTGCATTAGTGGGAAGGATGTCTTTACTTCACTCTATACAGTATCTCAATTCCTGGGGCAGCCATTGGTGAGTGCACCAATAGAAATCCAGAGTTCACATTATAAGGTCATAGACCCTCTGGAAGTCCCTCACAGACAATCAACTTTGTTCAGTTTGATAGCCCACCGTCTCTGAGTCAGTTGGCTTCAAGCCCCACTCCAGGACTTGAGCACATAAGCCTGGCAGACACTTCAACGCAAGACAGAGAGAGTGCTACAGAGAGAGTCTGATTGCCTTCATGGGTCAGTGAGGAATTTTCCAGAGTTTCTTTTCCTAAATCGACTTAAGATTTTTATCTCTGATATTTTTGCCTTTCCCGTGACTGGTAGGTATGGAGATGGGGGGGTGGGGGGGTGGGTGGGGGGGTGGTGATGGGAGAGAGGAGGTGGAAGGGGTTGTGTGAGGGGGTCATGGCTTAAGACTCGCGTGATGGGCCAGCTGGTCTTTTCATGTCCTCCGTTTTTGTATGCTTTAACATTGTGTCCAGTTCACATATAATTGTGGGGTTTTGATCTTTTTGTCACTGCTTCTGTAGCTGAAAGCACAAGAGTAAATCACTTTGGAGACTTGTTAAACTCTATAATGTGGAACTTGGTCACAGCAGTACTGCTATTTAATAATGAATGACCACCTCTGCTGTACCAGGAAACTGATAGCCAGGTTGATTTAAAAGAATAAACAATAGGTCAAGGGTTTCAATTGGTTTGCTATCTTCAGTTTCTTGGTACAGTCCCTATTGCTATTCTGTCACAGTCTCTTCCACTGTTTGATCCACTACTTTGCTTTTCTGCTACTTTTCAGCTTTCAAAAATCATTGCCTGACCTCAAATACAAATTGAGTAACTCAACACGCTGAAGTGATTGACATTCCATCATAGCACACAGAGTGAATAAAAAACCATCTACTCCATCCAAATCCATCCTGGACTCCCCTCCCCGCACTACTCTACTCTAAAGAACGCGTACCTTCCTTCACGTCCCCTAAATAAAAAATGCAAACTATCCCTATAGCCCTCAATCCTCTTTCTCAACTGATAGCAACTCTAAATTAACTACCTCCATGGAAAGTCGATTCCACCAGTCTGTGGAAAAAAAAAGCTATTTTCTAAATTCTAACCTTGTGTGAAAGATTTTTTTTTTAGAGAATCTCATACTGGTGTTCTCACCTGGGCTCGATTTCCTGGAGTACGAACACAATATCAATCAGATCGCTTTATTTAAAATGGCATGATTGAATGTGGATAAAATAAGTATTCTCAATGAGTCCAGTCCATAGGCTGAAGGAGCTTTAGTCTGTGGCTGTTTCATTCTGCGTAACATTGTCCACCCAGATCCCTTTGGATTACTGCACATTGGCCACTGTAGCCAATTGAGATATTTTGGACAATATTCCGTCCTCTGAGTCATTTACAAAAAATTATAAACAGCTCCCCATGTTCCACCACCACCACCTTGTATTGTCTACAACAGGGGGATTTAGACAGGCTGGGTGAGTGGGCGGAGATTTGGCAGATGCAATGCAATATTGGAAAATGTGAGGTTATGCACTTTGGCAGGAAAAATCAGAGAGCAAGTTATTATCTTAATGGCGAGAAACTGGAAAGAACTGCAGTACAAAGGGATCTGGGGGTCCCAGTGCAAGAAAATCAAAAAGTTAGTATGCAGGTGCAGCAGGTGATCAAGAAGGCCAACGGAATGTTGGCTTTTATTGCTAGGGGGATAGAATATAAAAACAGGGAGGTATTGCTGCAGTTATATAAGGTATTGGTGAGACCGCACCTGGAATACTGCATACAGTTTTGGTGTCCATACTTAAGAAAAGACATACTTGCTCTCGAGGCAGTACAAAGAAGGTTCACTCGGTTAATCCCGGGGATGAGGGGGCGGACGTATGAGGAGAGGTTGAGTAGATTGGGACTCTACTCATTGGAGTTCAGAAGAATGAGAGGCGATCTTATTGAAACATATAAGATTGTGAAGGGGCTTGATCGGGTGGATGCGGTAAGGATGTTCCCAAGGATGGGTGAAACTAGAACTAGGGGGCATAATCTTAGAATGCTCTTTCAAAACTCAGATGAGGAGAAACTTCTTCACTCAGAGGGTAGTAGGTCTGTGGAATTTGCTGCCCCAGGAAGCTGTGGAAGCTACATCATGAAATAAATTTAAAACAGAAATAGACAGTTTCCTAGAAGTAAAGGGAATTAGGGGTTACGGGGAGCGGGCAGGAAATTGGACATGAATTTAGATTTGAGGTTAGGGTCAGATCAGCCATGATCTTATTGAATGGTGGAGCAGGCTCGAGGGGCCGATTGGCCTACTCCTGCTCCTATTTCTGATGTTCTTACGTTCTTATCGCTCCAGCCTAATGTGGGATGTGCCACATATCTTGAAATCCAGGTAGATAACATCCACTGCCTCGGCCTTATTCACCAGATCTGTAACCTCCTCAAAGAAAGCCAGTAGATTTGGCAGATCTCAGCCTGTCTGCTCTGCACCCATACTGGTTCTCTCTAATCAGGCACTGAACTTCCCGATGTCCCTTATGTTAACCCTCATCGAGGTCTAGAACACAATCCCAATGATCAAAGTAAGGCTCACAGGTCTGCGTTAGGCATTAGGGATATATATTTTTTTGTGGACGTGCTTTTTTTTTGTGTGATTTCAGAGTTTTCACACTCTGCAGATTCTTGTGCTCTGAAACCTGAACTATTTTATTCAGAGCAACCTGCATGTCATTCAAATTCGCCATCTTTCATTCATAGAATGATTCATCCGTGCTTTTTGATTGCAGGGATGTCAGTTGCTTGCTAGCGGGACTTATAAGCACATCTACTGTTGTGAGTCGAACAGGTTTTGGGCTCTGAATACTTCTGACAATATAAAATGGGAACAATTTTCTAGCAGTGAATCTGTGCACAGTCACTGGCGTTCACTTATTGCTTGGCCAGATTTTGCCAATCTTCAGTTATACAGCTGGAGGGTCTAGTGGAATCCCTGAGGGACCTCCTGGTCATTCTCATATTTTGTTAACGGCACCGCAGTTTTATTGGTGCTGATCCTTGTCACCTTATACACTAAAGTGGAGCATGCACATTGCTCACGTTGCAGACTGGAATATGCATGCCCCGAAATGTCTTTCTGCTATTGCCCCTCAGTGGAGTAAGCCTACTGCATACCCCATTGTCATTCTATCCAGTGCCTGTGTTTTCTCTAGCTTGGCTTCTTAAAAGAATCGCCTGTGTACACTCTGGATCACTGACTATGGAGCGTGGATAATCCCTAAATAATCTATCTATTGCGTTGCACATTTCTATCAGTAAACTGGTGCCTGTTCACCTCCATTTTCCTCTCACTGACAGTCGACAATCAGCAGTTGTATTGAGCTCTGTTGAAAGACTCCAACCCTAGTTTATTCAAAACACCTACACACAGTCCTAGCATCACCACCCTGCATATTTCAAGTTGTCGGTCATCTTCTATTTTTGTTTAAGAATTTCCAACACCTTCTTATGATTCATAAGAAGCAATGGCACTTTTCCAATTGCTAAATTTTGACATTGCTGCTTAATACATTATGGGTTATTGCAGTGCGAAGTTTAAACATCAGCTAGGATTTTTGATGTTTTTGAAAAGAACGGCGTATAAATATGCAAGATTCACAGAGCTTTATGCAAGAACTCTTGTTTTAAGCTACATCTGGGCTGTGTGCAAGCTATTTTAGTATTTCTACCTCGTCCACTCGCATTGCAAATGGGGCCGATAGATGGCACACTCCCAATGCTAGATTCCTATCTCGCTCTTGTATAATAACCTTTTATTCTGTTTTTTGTTTCTCCACACATGTGAGATGCCAATTTCTGCAGCAGTGAAATTAACAAAACTGATTGCAAAATAATATATATCACATGAGATTTGGTGCAATTAGATCACACAGCGGTCTTGCAATGATATATGACTAAAATCTCCATCGGTTGTCACATTAGCATCGGCAACAATAGAAAGGATTTCAGCTGGATTCCAGTTATAGACTACCTTAAGAAAAGATACATTTAATTGAATACATTCCAATTAAACAACTGAGACTCCACCTCTTGAGACCTGAATTCGAATGCAGTCCCAAAATAAGTGATAAAGGACCACACTCGCTGATGGTTATTAAAGATTACAGGTAAAACAAGGAGCTGCCGTTCTCAGCCAAGTCCCCAGTGTGTAAAGTTCACAGCACAAATATTATACTAATTCAAGCAATGAGAGTCCCTGATGGGTTTGTAGTGGGGGATTTAACGCTGCTAGATAATGGAATATTTCACAGTTGAATCTGATGATAATACTAAGTACTTTTACATCTGCCGTAGTATGGGTCTGTAGAAATCCTCAGCCACCTTCCTCTGTCTAGTGACCTATGATATACTGTAATCTCTAGTCTCAGAAGAGAATCCTCTTTAGCACCAGAAGGCATTTCTGTACCTTTTCTTTTTTTGACTGGGTTTATAGGCACTCTCCACCCACTACCAGCTTACATGCCACTTTAACTGTCCCCCCGGGCCCAGGAGCAGCATCTTTGCTGCAGCAGAAACTACTTCTGAGCTACACTGAGCAGGAGGGTCTCCGATTCAATCCCCTGGTCTCTGCTGATTTAGCTGATTGGAGCCAGAGTGCAGATTGGAGACATTGCAATTGCTCTCCGGGAACCTGAGCAGAAAGGGGAACAAAAAACAATCCGCCAGGGCCCCTGTTACTGATTTGGTCTGCAAAGTGGAAAACCATGACTGCTGACTGAGGACAGGATCAGACATTTGTGACGATGCTCCCCATGGTTAAACAGCCTGCTCCCATTCACTGCCTAAAGAAAGGCTTGCATTTATATAGCGCCTTTTATGATCTCAGGATGTCCCAAAGCACTTTACAACCAGTTAAGTGTAGTCACTGTTATAATGTAGGAAACGCAGCAGCCAATTTGCACACAGCAAGCTCCCACAAACAGCAATGTGATAATGTTTTAGTGATGTTGATTGAGGGATAAATATTGAGCAGGACTCCAGGGGAACTCCACTGCTCTTCTTCGAATAGCGTCACAGGATCTTTTATACCCACTTGAGAGGACAGACGGGGCCTCCTTCAGTACTGGAAAGGAGTGTCAGCCTAGATTATGTGCTCAAGTCTCTAGAGTAGGACTTGAACCCACAACCTTCTGACTCAGAGTACTACCATTAACCCACAACTGAACACCTAGTCTTACACATGAAGAATGGCCACTTGAACAAGGTATTAGGGGGCTGTGAAAGGGTAAACTATCGGAAAAATTATTCCATTTACTGGTCTGCAGAAGAATCCAATTCTATAACAGACAGCACAAAATCTGTTGATTACTGTAAAATAGTTCGGACCACCTCATGTGTGAAGGATAAACACCAACACAGATTGAGGCGAATGGCTTGTTTCCATGTTGTAATTTTGAGGTAATTCTATTTATTCAGCCTGGTGTGGGTAGAAGACCTCTTTTAAAAAGCACAGATTGTGAATTAAATGCACAAATTCTTATACGAATACATTGATATTGATCCAGCTTTGGAGATAGTCACCAATCCTTCTGAGCACTCGAGATAGGTTCTACCCTCAAATGAGTCAAATATTTGAAACGATTCTATTTTCCAATTACTCTCATTGATGATTGTTGGAGAGTAGTTGGGTTGAATTGGAAGTCGTGAGATGGGACCCTAACCCTAGGCAGGAACACATTGCAGAGTGGCGGAGAATCTTTCAGCTGCCAAAGGTCAAGGGGAGGGGGGAAGGGAGAGGAAGAAACAAAATGTTTTATTGAACCATTTTGGAGATGCTGTCCTGTACAGTTGTCTAAAAATGGAACAAATCTCAGGAGTGACCCATCAACACTGTGATTTGCAGATTCAGCCAAGTGCAGTACTTGAGCAGGAGATATCATCTGAAAGAACCAGAGTTTCGTGAATCCTCTGAAGGATTGACATCACATTGAAATAGAGAGTGAGGGGGTGAGATTGGTCTACGTCAGTAGCAACTAACACCAGCCAGTGTTAGCCTTGGCTCAGTGGTAGTATTCTCATCTCTAAATCAGAAGGTCACGGGTTCAAGCCGCACTCCAGAGACTTGAGCACAAAATCTACACTGACACTCCAGTGCAGGCTTGAGGGAGTGCTGCATTGCCAGAGGTGCTGTCTTTCAGATGAGATGAGATGTTAAACCGAGGCTCTGTCTGTCCTCTCAGGTGGATATAAAAACAATCCCATGGCACAATTAGAAGAAGAGCAGGGGAGTTCTCATGAGTACCCTGGCCAATATTTATTCCTCAACCAACACCACTAAAACAGATTATCTGGCCATCATCACATTGCTGTTTGTGGGACCTTGCTGTGTACAAATTGACTGCCTTGCTTCCTACATTACAACAGTGATTACACTTCAAACAAAGTGCTTTGGGATGTGCTAAGGTCATGGAACACGCTATATAAATGCAAGTCTTTCTTTTCCTTTTTAGCATGAAACAGGCTCATAACGAATCGTCAGCTTTAATCAATTTAGCTTCAATGGAGATGGAAATTGGTCGCGGTATAAAGCAGGCTCCCGATTCGTGCGAGCCAATTTCATTCCCAGAGATCACGGAACAGTCTCAAATCTACCCTGGAATAAATCTTCATCTCATGCATTGAACTTGGCCTTCTCATCTGCTCCACCTCTAGCTCCAAATCTACATAATTATTACAATATTACTACTAATAATATACTATGTTTAGATTATTACAAGTATTAATGTCAGGCTAAAAATAAGGTACTTTGTTGATTTATGAAAATATGCTTGGGATTAGGTCTGGAGCTGTCGCTGGAGAAAAATTAGATATAATGAGGAAAAACCACTCAAAATTAATAAAGGTACATGACTATTCAATCAACAACCCCTATTCTTAAGAATTTAATTTTAAACTGCCACTCCCCCCACCCAAATCCACCCCCCTCCTCTCCTAAAAGTGGGGACTTGGTCTGGAGTAAAATTCCCCAGCAATTTTTCCATATATGAATCTGGGTAGCAAATGGCAGCAGGCTACTCAATTAGGGAGACAATCTTATCCTTATCTGCTCTCTATTCATGCACGAGCACACACACACTCACATCTTGTAGTGGCTTTACTCTACTTCAGGAATGGGAATATTAATTGACCTTTCACCTCCCTCGCCCAGGGAGCTGAAGCCAATTGTAACATCTCAAATGGCTGCCTTTGCTGGGATCAAGTATATCAACAAAGATGAATGGTACGACCTAGGGTCTTCTGGACTCTACTGATTACACTGGGAGGTGCCTTTACCAACCAAGGAGTCAAACATAATGTAATGACATCTCCTCCATCCTCCTCCTCCCACACTTTCCATCCTCACATCTGATACTCCATTAGACAATGCATTCACTCTCAAAGTCACCAGTGGGTATATTAAATGAAGAGAGATTTCAATGATAGATGACAGGCTATATAAGATTCATAGAATCGTAGAGATTACAGCACAGGAGGCCATTTGCCCCATTGCTTCTGTGCCAGAGCTAGTGACTCTTTCCCTGCATCTTTTTATAGATTTAGTTAAGAATTTGTTCTGAAGGTTGCCACCTTATTAATATATCCGAGTAGAACCAATATACTTAAGATAAAGAAGCTAAAATGCTCTTAAATTGCAAGGGTGGTTCGATATCAAGTCAAATAGACCATTTCCATAGTTAACTCATACTATCAGACATTGAAATTTAAATCATATATATAAAAAAATCAGCTAAAATTAAAGTGCACTGTTTTCCTGCTTCTATCCATTTTCCACTTGAACTCCCTGTTCCAGTGCCTTCCCTTATAATTACCTCCCCTTCCACTCCCTTTAATCCTTTGGGCTGAATTAGAACATGAAATGCATCCACTTCTTCTGGTGATTTCCCCAAGCTCTGGTCTGCATAATTTTTTTTGACCCAATCGTGTAATTAAACACCTGTCCTGGTCAATCCCATCCACCTTTCATCTGTTTTACATGTTAATGCCGGACAGCTCGGTTTCTCAAATTAATACTTTCCACACTCTTGAATTTATTCTGTTCAGCCGTCTTAATGTGTTCCACATCCTTGAACCCGAGTTAATCACAACTCTTTCATACTGAGTTTTGTGCACTTCATAGCCTGTTAGGTCCTTAAATGCGAGCGTGTTAATTGCAGCCTGTAGCTTTCACAGCTGTTAAGTTTGGTTCAATCCCTTCCTTACTCTTTGGCATGGGGTGATGTTAATTTCTATTTCTGAAGTTCAATAATTAAAGTTATACTACGTTGCTTTTGTTTCTTAAAGCTATAATTCCTTTCATGTCAAACTTTCACTTGAGTTAGTTCATATCTGTTTCCTACTGGTATCATATCATATGCTTGAGGGACAGTCATTCAGAGAATGTCCCAGTCAAGGAGCTCATCTCCATGTTAACAACTTGTCAAATACCTCCTTAATTTGGATAGCCTTGAAGAATCTCTCCCATCTGAGTCATTAGTCATGATTCACCGTTAATTAAATACATGTCTATATACATTATTAATTTATAGTATTCTAATGTCTAACAGTGCAGTCCAGTAGTTATCCCTGTGGTCATCTCAAGTCCGCTTCCTTCTGGACACTGGCTTTTAGGAGTTCATCATATGCATCACGTCATTTGACCAGGACATATATTTACATGATGAGTGATCAAGATCTTAAATTGAATTTAAAAAAAAATTATTTAGATGTGAGCATCATTTTTGCTTCATCTGCCTCTTGCCCCTTGTTTTTCTTTATCCAGGCATTCTGTACTTTCCCTCTTTTGTCCTTTAGAAATAAATTTCATTCTATTTTTCTTCATTATTTGTTCTCGTCGGTTTGCATTATTCAAACTGTGATGGGTTCTGAAAGCTCCCCCGAAGGATTACTGGGTAAATGCACATGTTCAATGCAGCACAAAGTTATACAAACCAGAAAGGTCCCAGATTTGATTCTGGGTTTGCGTTGATCTCAACTGGGTAGGAATACAATGCTAGGTCTCAGTGGTTACCTGGTAGTGATCAGGAGCAGAAACCCTGGCTGATTTCCCCCCTCCCCGACCATCTGTTGTGCCCCTACCCGAGGATTGCTAGCATCTGGGGAACCATATTAGCATCTACAGGAGAAAAAAGAGGAAAATGGGAAAATGATAATTCTTTAGTTAGAAAAAACTTTAATTCCATTTTCTAGTTTACGATGCTCGATGATTATATCATGCAGAGAAGTACGTACTACCATGTACATCTATAAGGCTGAACCAGAACACTGCTTTTTTGGCAAGTATATCTGATACTTTTAGTCGCCCGAGTCAATATGGAGTCCAGCATTATTTCGGCATAGCTCAGGTGTGGCAGATCATGAGGCGTCACTCGGAGATCTTATGCCAATTTTATGCTGGGAAAAGGGTCAGCAGTGAGTTGGATTTCTCCCCCACTGCAGCTCAACCAAATCAGAAAAGATGTCATGAGGACAAGGAGGTGTTTTTAATGTTTTAAAAAATGAGGCATTCCTTCCAACATTCCAGTTTGAGTGATACAAAGAGCTAGATTTAGATGAGCTCACTTTCAATCAATAACTCTGACTTATATGTGTCGGAGTATTTGGCAGCATGTAACACTCTCTAGCCAGCACAGTTGAGTTAGTCAAGCTGGCTTCCTTCTGTTAGATAAGGGAATACAGGACTTCGTCAAGCTGAGATCCAAACTTGGATGAAATCACAATGAAGGAATAATATTTGTTCAAGTTGAGGAAGTCACTGAATTAGTGACCTTTACATTTTAAATTACTTTAGCCATTTCTCCAAGGGGAAGCAAATTCTCTCCAGTGTATCTAAGTGAGAAACTCTTTCTCTCATGTGAAGTGGAGCAAGGAGCAACACATAATTTCTTCCAGGTAGACTAGTCAAGGCAATGGACTGGGGAATACCAAGTGACCTTGAAAAATCCCAGTCTTTTGACTGAATGAATCCCAGTGTTCTCTTTAGTCCTGAAACATCCTCCTGAAACATGCTCTACATTACAGGGCGAATACTGGGGTTTGATTAAAAATAACTGCCCATCCTTAGAAAATAAAAATTCATTTCACCATTGTTCATCACCAATCATGATGCTCTTCATCAGTTTTAATGATCTGATCATCGCTGCCCCAAGTTTCGAAGACACTTCCTGAGATAAAGAGTCTGTTTGCCCTCATTAATGGTTCTAAAACAGCAATCCAGAAATATGCATGTTATTTTTTTAATCAATTTCTCCCATTTCTTTTCTCTTGAGAGTCCTGACTCTTGTTGGGCTCCACGGATTTTCACAGCCCTCTGGTGCCTTGCCTAAATCTTCAGGCGTGAGCCAAGACAGTGATATCAGCATGCTATTTGACTGTAAAAGGCATCACTGCTGAACCCACTGCTGAATCCATACACACGCTTTCCAGTAGAGCGCCACTAAACATCAACTAAGACGGAAATCTGTTTCATTTTTTTGCCCTTTTGCCTAAAGGGCACTGAGGCCAAAGCTAGACCCCAGTTGTTGTCCTGGTTTGGGATCAGCTAACTCAGCACAGATTAGAGATCGATTTTCAAGGCTGGATGACTTAGTACCAGCAATTTAGTCTTTCAATGGTCCCAAGTTGTCAACGCACACAAAGTTTTGTTTAAAGGGGCGTGCTCTTCCTGAAAAGGTGTTTGGCAAACCTTTATCAGTGAATCCCTACAGTGATACACTGGGGATGGAATTGGTCTTTGCCAGTGTGAATTGGCAGCCCATTTCAACATGGGGCCTAATTTGCTTTTCCATTGTAGGCAATCGAAGAGAGAATTGAGGGCAGCGGAAAATGGGCTGCCGATTCACTACGTGTTTGGGAAAAGACCAATTTCACCACCACGGTTGCTTTATTGGCCAGTTATACAACACTGTTGCATCGATGCCAAGCAATTTCCACTTTGCAGCAACATAAACTATATAGTATAACTTGGTTTTGAAGAGTCCCAAATCAAACGTACAGACGCACTGTAAGATAATCTCTCGGACCAGTGGCAAATCGGCCTGCCTAGGGACTCTTAAAATTTCATGCTCAATCTTTCTCATGTTAGCAAAGTGGATTGTCGAATCAGGTATTTGTTTGATATTTAAATTTCAACCAGCATTTGGACAGCAGTGAGTGAAGCTCTCCCGCTGAGTGCAAACAAACATGATCCATTACCGGAAAATACGTTATATTTGGTTCGATGTTCTTTCTACCCCAGAGCATGGACAGAAGTGTTAAATTATTTTCTTCCGAGTGCTACCCGTGTTTGAACATATTCAAGTCATCGTAGCTTTAAGGCTGATCCCTTCAGGGTGAAAATAACAGAACCTTTCTTATCCTGACAGCATTGCAGTGCTGTTGAAGTAAGGTACGGCAAACATTTTTAGAATCTAACTTACTAACAAATAGTTCCGCAAGTGCAGACTTTTTTATGGTTGAGCGTTACAGAAGTGTAAGGTGTGAAAAAGGCCAACCCTGTCTAAGAAAACATTACAAATGCCTGAGGAATGATGCCATAAATTAAATAGCTGGATCACGTTTAACTAGCTTGTTTGAGTTTTTTGATGAGGTAACAGAGAGGGTCGATGAGGGCAATGCGGTTGATGTGGTATATATGGACTTCCAAATGGCATTTGATAAAGTGCCACGTAATAGGCTTGTCATCAAAGTTGAAGCCCATGGAATAAAAGGGGCAGTGGCAGCAGGGATACGAAATTGGCTAAGTGACAGGAAACAGAGAGTAGTGGTGAACGGTTGTTTATCGGACTGGAGGGAGGTGTACAGTGGTGCTCCCCAAGGTCAGTACTAGGACCACTGTTTTTCTTGATATATATTAATGACTTGGACTTGGGAGTACAGGGCACAATTTCAAAATTTGCAGATGACACAAAACTTGGAAGTGTAGTGAACAGTGAGGAGGATAGTGATAGACTTCAAGAGGACATTAGACAGACTGGTGGAATGGGCGGACACGTGGCAGATGAAATTTAACGCAGAGAAGTGTGAAGTGATACATTTTGGTAGGAAGAATGAGGAGAGGCAATATAAACTAAAGGGTACAATTCTAAAGGGAGTGCAGACACAGAGACACCTGGGGGTATATGTGCACAAATCATTGAAGGTGGCAGGGCAGGTTGAGAAAGCAACTAAAAGCGTATGGGATCCTGGGCTTTATAAATAGAAGCATAGAGTACAAAAGCAAGGAAGTTATGATGAACCTTTATAAAACACTGGCCCGACCACAACTGGAATATTGTCTCCAATTCTGGGCACCGCACTTTAGGAAGGATGTGAAGGCCTTAGAGAGGGTGCAGAAAAGATTTACTAGAATGTTTCCAGGGATGAGGGACTTCAGTTATGTGGATAGACTGGAGATGCTGGGGTTGTTCTCTTTAGAGCAGAGAAGATTGAGAGGAGATTTGATCGAGGTATTCAAAATCATAAGGGGTCTAGGCAGAGTAGATAGAGAGAAACTGTTCCCAATGGCGGAAGGGTCAAGAACCAGAGGACACAGATTTAATGTGATTGGCAAAAGAACCAAAGGCGACATGAGGAAAATCTTTTTTAAGCAGAGAGTGGTTATGATCTGGAATGCACTGCCCTAGGGGGTGGCGGAGGCAGATTCAGGTATGGCTTTCAAAAGGGAATCGGATAAGTACTTGAAGGGAAAAAATTTGCAGGGCTACGGGTAAATGGCGGGGGAGTGGGACTAGCTGGTTTGCTCTTGCAGAGAGCTGGCATGGGCTCGACGGGCTGAATGGCCTCCTTCTGTGCTGTAACCATTCTATGACTCTATGACTCTATATGTATAATGGTTAATTTGAATCATAAATTTGGAATTAAAGCCAGATCTTTTGAGGATATGAAATAACTCATTCAATCTCATCAAAGAGTTTCTCCACATATAATGAGACTATAGGACTATATTTGTTCAATGTCAGTGACCAAATTGAGAACTGTTAACAACAGACTCCTCTTTGATTTAAATTAGAAAGAAAGAACTCGCATTTATGGCCTTTCATGGCCTCAGGATGTCCCAAAGCGCTTTACTGCCAATGAAGTACTTTTTTTTTGAAGTGTAGTCACTGTGGGAAATGCAGCAGCCAATTTGCGCACAGCAAGGTCCCACAAACAGCAGTGAGATCACGAGCAGATTCTCAGTTTTGGCGCTGTTGGTTGAAGGATAAATACTAGCCAGGATACTGGGGAGAACTCGCCTTCTCTTCTTTGAAATAGAGCCATGGGATCTATTATGTCCACTTGAGAGGGCAGACGGGGCCTCGGTTTAACATCTCATCCAAAAAACAGCACCTCCGACAGTGCAGCACTCCCTCAGTACTGCACTGGATTGTCAGCCTAGATTATGCGCTCGTGTCTATGGAGTGGGACTTGAACCCACAACCATCTAACTCAGAGGCCAGACTGCAACCCACTGAGCCACAGCTAGTGGCCTGGATGTTTTAGGTGCCCAGTTAATATTTATGTGGGGTGCTTAAGGCACTTTTCAGGCTGCATTTTTTTCCCCTTCCCTCTCATATCATCTAGACTCATCTCTGTTGGAGATAGTTGGAATGAGTGGAAGTTAGAACTTGGGCCTTGAGGGAAAATTAGAGACATGAGGGGAGGCATTTGGCTTGGAAACATTAAAAAAACATAGAAAATAGGAGCAGGAGTAGGCCATTCAGCCCTTCGAGCCTGCTCCGCCATTCAATATGATCATGGCTGATTCTCTATCTCAATACCATATTCCCGCTCTCTCCCCATACCCCTTGATGTGTCTAGAAATCTATCTAGCTCCTTCTTAAATATATTCAGTGACTTGGCCTCCGCAGCCTAAAACTGTATCATCTAGAGGCAATGGTACATATAATAATAGGTGGCCAGTTATTTGACATATGGGATTTTATTAGCTTGGAAAAATTAAAATGACATCTAGCTTTATTAATTCAGGCAGGTGAGACCTAAAGAGGATAGGAACCGAAGGGATGAGTTTATTGCTGCCCATAAGCTAATACATTGTCCAATGGAATGCATGGGAATGAATCAGTACCTGAATACATGATCCCTTTAAGCGAGTTCCTCCATTAACAGGTATGTTCTATATTTGAGATTTAATTCCAAAAGAATTGTACATAATTTTGCACAGGAGCAATCTCTAATTTGCTGTTCTTCCTAGAAAACAGCAATTTCAGAAGGTCAGTGTACTCCTCCATCTCTGATGACATTGTAATGTCACCATTATTCTCTTTAATCTTCTTTTCAAGTTCTAAAAGCTTTTACAGACTTTCTTTCCCTTTGTAGTTGAGGTAATAATTCTGCCTCTAATAAATGCCCTGGCAGTATCCTAAACATTGAACCAGTGTTAGTTTGTAAGAATAAGTTCCATCTGTTAAAGATAAAGATAATACATGCAGTATCCTTCGGTGGGATTTTACTAAATCTCCATCGTGATGTTCTTGGAGTCGTACCACTTACAGTCATTGAGAGTTTTATTGGTTCTGAAGTCCTGGGAGTTATGATGAACGGGATATTACTTTTCCAAGGTCTGCATTCCTTGCTAAAGTAGGCATTTTAGGACTGTGTGTATTAGACAATAAATGCTGGCCTTGCCAGTGACGCCCACATCCCATGAACGAATAAAAAAAAAGACTAGAGACGGCCCAATACTACCAAGTGATCTTAGTCCTTACTCACTTTACAACAGATTGCCTTCCATTTCCTTCGATTGGCCCAGTTTTGGTTCTTTTGTTTTCCTTAAGCGACAACCTGCTCCCATTTTTTCTCTAGCCCAGAGTCAGATCACTCCTATCCCCTTACATTGTCTTATTCTGATTTCCAATCTCTCCCATCTTTCTACCTTGTCCCCCTCCCAAAAAAAAACAAAGGCTCCCATTGAACACCCAGTTACCTTCAGATGCCTCCATCTATGACAGGAAACTAAAAGATACAAATTAAACCATAAAAGAAAAATTACTCAGAAAGAGGATTATATTTAAACTCCAAAAGACAGGAATGGCAGAAGGATGATAGAGGGAGCTGTAGAAGAAATCATGGGGGCAATCTCCTTCTTATCCCTGTTCCAAATCCCAGGAGTGGCCATAATGTCCCCCTCCCAATTTATACAGAGGAAGATAGCAAAAGAAAGTAAATCAGATTAAACCAACCAATATGATAGAGGAATTAATAGGAAGCCAGTTTAACGATAGGAAGCCAGTTTAACAATTAATAGGAAGCCAGTTTAACTAGTAACACTCATACTAAACCTCCGCTCCTAAAAAAGGGCCAAAGGGAACCCAGTAATTATTTGTAAACACCGTTTTAAAGTTGATGTTTTCATTTAACCCAATCTTTGCATGTTTTCCCATCAGCTGCTTTTGTTGTGCAGTCCATAAGCTTAGGAGGACCCTAAGAAATCCATCAGTGAATTTTATAGTCTTCTACGTTGAGAGATCGTTAAACTGCACAGGGTCTCCCTGACTTTGCAGGCTTTGTGCAACAAATGAAGCCGATGAAAAATGTACAGCTCCAATTACATGTAGTGGGACTGTGGAGGAACATTGATCATTCTTACTCAACATTATATGAGCTTGTTTATTGTACCGTGGCTTCTGAAAACCAGAAAGTACAGGCAGTTCTTGAGCATTGCCAGCCCTTCATCAAACCTCCCACACTCTTTCAATTAAAAAGCAGTAAAAGCACTACATATTTGGAAAGGCCCAAAATGTAATCATGGGTAACAGCTGACACATAGTAAGTATCTAGCTCATGATTGTCAATCGTACCTACAGTAATTTGGGACTTGCTTTTTCTTAAACTGTTATGACTTTGCCACAATTGCCAAACAAAACAAAAATTAGAACTTGCTTCAGAGTTCAGCACAAATAGAGAACGTGGTTTCCCTCCTTGCCTTGTCCCAGTGTAAGTCAGATGGTTGGCTGTGCCCTTTATATAACCAATGGAAAGGTGCTGGGTGAGGGACTAAGACAACATTGATTGAATGTGTGGTGGACCAAAGAAGAACAAGGAGCCCATGTACATAGATAGACCTTACGGACCCAAACTATAATTAAAGATCATCACTCAATACGGAAATGTGCAACTGACCTGCGATCCTACAAGAATTATTTTAGTTGTTCAGAAATTTGTAGTAAGCTTCATTTCTCTGCAAAAGTTTTTGATTAATGACCATTTTAAACAATAAATTTGATACATCACTGGGTACGTCTGACAGCACCTCATACTGTGAACCAGGAAAGTTACCTGAGAAGATATCAGAATAACCTCCAAGGATATACGTCTTGATGACAGAGATGAAAGGAAGGTGAATTCTCATGCAAGTCTTATAATTCCCTGGACGGTATGTCAAACCAATGGGATGAGGGACTTCAGTTATGTGGAGAGACTAGAGAAGCTGGGATTGTTCTCCTTGGAGCAGCGAAGGTTAAGGGCAGATTTAATAGAGGTGTTCAAAATTATAAAGGGTTTTGACAGAGTAGATAGAGAGAAACTGTTTCTACTGGCAGGAGGGTCGGTAACCAGGGGACATAGATTTGAGATAATTGGCCAAAGGACCAGAGGAGATAAGGAGAGATTATTTTGCACAGCGAGTTTTAATCTGAAATGCATGCCTGAAAGGGTGGTAGAATCAGATTCAATAGTAACTTTCCAAAAGGGACTTGGATATATACTTAAAAAGGAAACATTTGGAGGGCTATGGGAAAAGAGCATGGGAGTAGGACTAACTGGATAGCTCTTTCAAAGAGCCAGTGCAGGCAAGATGGGGGGTGTGGCCTCCTTCTGTGCTGTATGATGCTATGATTCTATACTCAATCATATTGTCATATTCAATATATCGCCATTCCTTTGTCGTCGCTGGGTCAAAATCCTGGAAGTCCCCACCTAACAGCACTGTGGGAGAACCTTCACCACACGGATTGCAGCGGTTCAAGAAGGCGGCTCACCAGCACCTTTTCAAGGGCAATTAGGGATGGGCAATAAATGCTGGCCTTGCCAGCGACGCCCACATCCCATGAACAAATAAAAAAAAAATTGTGAGTGTTCCCATGGGTTACCAACCCAGTCTCAGACACGCAGAAATCTATGCTGTGAGTACCAGCAATAAGAAGCAATTGAAAGGCAGAAAGGCCCGTTAAGGAATGGTAAAGTCCCTTTAATTGCCATACCTAACTGGGAAATAAACCCATCAAACTGTTTCGAACATAATGGATGAAGTAGGTAGCGTAAAGGAAATCTCAAAAGATCAATGGGATCTAGGAGCATGCCACCCCCAATGTGCTTAAGTTTCATTGACTCAACGAGCCATATCTGGTTCTCTCAGCTGTATGCCGGAAGTGGGTGAGAATCTATTCTCCCAGAATAAGGAGGCAAATGTTGTATAATTGACAGCCAAGAACCTATAGAAAAGAAAACTCTGAGCAACTCTAGAAATCATCAGCTCTCTTTGGGGAATTGAAACTCAATTTCTCTGTCCTTTTTGCATATCACTGTATGATTGGCCATCGGTAGATTTCACGCGCCAAGGGACAATTGATAAATGTTTGCAGCTTACTGGAGGAAGCCATCCAAAAAAGGAAATCTGAGCTGATTTCTCCTGTGAATAAATAGACAGAATTCTCATGACCCGATGTAAGATATAAACAGCAATAGTGATTGGTCACAGAGATGTGGACACACTCGTGTTCCATGGGTTGTGAGCAGATAGAACGACAGGAATATAAAGTAGTTTGGCACAATCCTGAAGAAACTGAACACTATTAGCAATGAGCGGCATGAGTATCTCGTAAATGGAGGTCAACTATATGTGTAGTTGGGACGAGCCATGTACAAAGCAAAGTTGATATGTAGTGGTGTTGATATCTATGTATCAATATGGGAACCATACATACAGCTGGAAATCAAGCATGAACTGTGTCTTCAGACGATTAGAACATACTCCTATGCCACTGAGATTCAGCTTTCAACTCTACATTTGTATCACTTGAGAAAGATGAGCATTATCTGTGAGAGTTCAGTTTGTATTAAGCAAGGTCTGTGTAGTACAAACACCATTTAGAAGTTGCATGTGGTCACAACATAGAAAGGTTACTAAGTCGCCCTGCTTTTCTGTGTGATTTCTGTTTGTCCATTGACCAGATTACTACAAGTTCACATGCCAGTATAATATAGAACAAAGTATTTTCAGTCGGACCCTGGAACCAGAAATAACCAAGATTTAACTTTAACAATCTCGTTCACATCTGTGGAAACCAGAAGCAAGATATGAAAAGGTAGATCATGACTTAAAATGCCAGATAAGGCATGAAAAGAGACAAATCTAAATACGATGTTGAAAACCTTGCATATATATGCATTTCCTATCCTCAAACTTCGCATCGTGTTGTTACAATTTTTGCTAATGCTGTTTTATGTCGATGTTTAACATTGAAAATGCCTATGTAATAAGTTATAATGAAAATTCCCTATGTAAACAATGCTAATGATGATGAAGTTGCAAGACGGTCACTAGAAAGCAATGAACCCTCACTATATCCTGTACCACTGCACCTTCTGACCAGAGTGTCTATTGGCACCAGTGTGTTAGCCAATGATTTGGAGGCGGGGTGAGACTTATGGCAGGACTCACAGCAAACAGTCAATTTTACAGCAAACAAAGTCTATTTACTCAGTAAACAGAGTCTATTTAAAAAGCGCACTACCGCAAAGAGTCTACAGAGTCTATTTAAAAAGAGTCTCTATAAATTGCAGCAAACAAAACTCATGACCGAAACTGCAGCAACGCCTCCCGATAAAAGCAGGGTGATTTCTGCAGCAAAATGCAGTGAGTGAAGGATCGTTCCATAATACAAATTATGTGCGCAAAATCAATCCCAGTCACAGTGCGGTCTCCAGGCGTGATTGACGGGGGAATTACCCAATCATCTCCATTCTGTCCAGGAATAGTGGTGTCACGAAAGGCAGACTCTTCTGACACACTGTGAGCATCACCATAGGAGATCTACTAGTTAATAATAAACTAGTTAATAATAGTTGATAGTAAAAAATAAACAGACGGTTGTCGAAGTCAAAGAATGCAAAAGAAAGAAAAATCAAGGCCTCGATTTTAACAACGGGACAGTTTTTGGCGGATTCCTTCGCTGCTCCAGAGATGAGGTAATTTAACTCCCGGGCCTCAATTAAATCCCGCCAGCTGACTTCCCACCAATTCTGGTCAGGAAGCGACGGTAAATTGAATGGCCTGGAAGCCGTCTGCCGACAGAGTTGGGATCAGCTGTCCGGCCGTCCCACGGGGGTCCCGTGATCAGAAGTTGCGGGGGGGGGGGGAATTCATGACGGGGGGAGGCCTAAGCTTTCCTTGTTGGGGCCCTCCTGCTCCTCCTGGCTCCACAAGGAAGGTTGAAAAATTTTTCTTTTTTTTTAGAAATGACCATTTTGGGGCTCTTCTGGCCCCCGATCCTCTTTGCCCGCGAGATTGGCCTGGTGGGGAACTCACTGTCGCTTCACACGCAACAAAAATTGGAGTCAGCCACGTGCTCAGGATCACAGGTGAAAACGCAAACCTGGCAGCTCCAGCGGGTAAGCAACTTGGGCGATTTTAACCATGTTGAGTAATTTATTATTCCAATAGATTTCTCACTAACTCTTCAAATTTACATTTATTACTCAACACAGTTAAAATCGCCCAAGTTGCTTACCCGCCTGGAACTGCCAGGTTTCCGCTGGTCGTTTGGACCTCTTAGGAAGCCATTTTAGACCTAACAACTTTCAGCAAGTTGTTATGACCTGGAATGCACTGCTTGAAAGGGCGGTGGAAGCAGATGAAACAATAGCTTCCAAAAGGGAAGCATTTGCAGGGGGAGTGGGACTAATTGGATAGCTGTTCCAAAGAGCTGGCAGAGACACAATGGGCCGAATGGCTTCCTTCTGTGCTGTATCATTCAGTGATTCTACATGATTGCTAGACACACTTGGCACGTCGAACGGCATCTGAAAGAAAAAGATAAGATAACATTTCTCTCTATCACGTCATTTTTTAATTTTTGCAGTTTCGTCTGGCTTTTTTCTGCATTTAATGAATACCTTTTAGTTCTGATTAACCTTTTTCTTTCAGATGTTGACTGAACTGCTGTGAATTTTCAGTCTTTTGTTGTTCTTTCAGATTTTCCAGCTTGTACTGTTTTCCGAGCACAGAAATTAGAAGAATACATTTAAAAAAATACTTAATGGTTCCTTGAAAAACTCTAAAAAAATTATTTAAAAAAAGAAAGACTCGCATTAAATAATGCCTTTCATGACCTCAGGATGTCCCAAAGTGCTTTACAAACCAATGAACTCTCTTCCCTCAAAAAGCTGTTGAGGCTGGGGGTCAATTGAAAATTTCAAAACTGAGATTGATAGATTTTTTGTTAGGCAAGGGCGTTAAGGGTTACGGAACCAAGATGGGTAGATGGAGTTAAGATACAGGTCAATCACAATCTAATGAATGGCGGAACAGGCTCGAGGGGCTGAATGGCCTCGTCCCATTCCTTTGAAGTACTTTTGAAGTGTAGTCACTTTTGTAATGTCAGAAACGTTAACATAGAATAGAGAAATGTTGTAATGTAGGAAAGAGAAAGAAAATTGAAAAGAAGAATTTGGAATCTGATAGAAAAGAGGCCGACAGAATTAAAAGTAGCAGTATGATCCAGCTCCTCAGAGAGCAGAGTGCTGAAGACAAGTAGGAAAGGCAATCCAATGCAAATAGTTAAACTTAGTTCAACAATACAATGCAGCAAGCCAGACGAAATGGTAGCAGGAAACCAAAGCCAACCAGCAGATGATCAGGTTGCATATCGGATAAGGCGAGAATGGCAATGACTCAGGGAGTGTGACGCAGTTTCAGCCAAACATAGAGAGGGTGCCAGACAGAGCAGCAATAAATCAGTTACCTCAACCGTGGCAAGGAACAACCAGAGGGAGCAGAAGGAAGAGGCAACGATAGCAAAGAAAGACTCTATAAAGGGACAGAGACATTAAGGTGCATCGGAGGCCAGAACCTAAACACAGTAGCCAGTAAATAGGATTGAAATCTGCCATGTGAAACTGAGAAGCCGTTCCCCTAAACATTTAATATTAAGACCTCATTTGGAATCCGTATTAACTCTATGGGAATTATAATTCTGAGATTTATAGAATTATTGGAATATATGGAGCCCTAACAGGCTGATACCGTCTGCACGGAGTTTATAATCAGTGCAATTAATATTCATGTGAATAAGTGATTCCCAGAGTGATGTGACTTCAGAGTATAGCAAGCAATAAATGTAAATTTTAAGAGTTAGTGAGAAATCTATTGGAATAATAAATTACTCAGCACATGCTGCCTTTGCGACTGACTATTTGTAACAGATGATGGGAAGTAACAGATGATTAGGAGCAACTGCAGTCCCCATAAATTTCACCAAACGAACCCCGGTGGAAACCAACTGTCACAGTTTGGATCCCACTATATCCCTGCAAGATCTTTCTTCTCCAGTAGAGTCTTCCAAGAGATCACAACTGATATTGCATCTGCAGGATCGATGGTCTTCACCAGTGTCCTTAAACTCTTGAGTGGTGGGTCGGTAGGTTACTGAAGACTAAGGGAGGTAGAACCTCTCAATCAAATGCAAAGGAAAAAACAATTGAGCGATGAATGAAGAGTGAAGAAATGCTCAGGAGGCATCGACAGATGTGTCAGACTCTTCATTTGGAATGACAAGTGCACCTGTGCAAATTCAAAGTCTAAGACAAGATTTTTTATGCAGTGAGTTGTTTTGACCTGGAAGGCTCTGCCTGAAAGGGTGGTGGAAGCTACTTTCAAAAGGGAATTGGATAAATACTTGAAAGGGAACATTTCGATTGGCTATGGGGAAAGAGCAGTGGAATGGGACTAATTGGATAGCTCTTTCAAAGAGCCAATAGAGACACAATGGGCCGAATGGCCTCCTTCTGTGCTGTATCATTCTATGATTCTATAAGATGATAGTTACTTTAAGATGGCTGGGAGAAGGTACTAGTTGAATTATACCATAAAACCAATAGAAATTAGACCAGACCCCACAATTCAGTACAAGGCACAAGTAAGGCATCTGTTTTCTCCATTTTAAGGAGAAAATCATGTATGTTCCAAACAGTAGACAACAAATAAAGAAAGAGAGAAATTTAATTGGCTTGCAAGGCTGTCTTAGAAAGTTAGACACAAAAGTGGACCATTGTTCTAAGTCCTGGATGTTTGGCCAGGATGTTGCAGAACAGATTAATTGAAACAATGAGAGAAGAGATCTATTGGGCCAATTCAGTGGTCCTGACTGAAATGCAGCCTAGACTAATGCATTCACATGAGACAGCACACACCTAGAGTCCTGGAGAGGACAGCTAACCTCACCGGATTCAGCAAGGGCAACTCTTCCATGTCGTTATAACATCCCCTGCAGTGAGCAGCTAACCTAACCGAATTCAGCAAAGGCGTATCATTGGAATATCTCCTCTGCACCATGTCCACGAGTGCAGGGAACACAGTGATTGGCACGGAGGTGAAGGGGGGAGGGGGGCATATCTAGAGATCTGCAGCACTTAAAGGACTGCAGCTTCCACTTCAATTAAGACTTTTTTTTTGCCTGCAGTAAAAAAAATCAGCAGTGGGAGGTGGGGAATGGAATTGCCCCATATGATGAAGACAGCTTGGATGTTCTAGTGTTAAAAATGCTGGAGAGAAGGTGAGACACACTTGGACCCCTCCTCTGTTGTACCTATTTTAGGGTAAGCATATTGTCTCATGCCAGAGAAATTGTCCTCATCTGTTGCCATGACCTATGGATGTGAGAGACAGACCTGACTCAATCAATGTGTCATGTTTGCTGTACATTGTGGCCCAGAATCCTCTCTCTGTATATACCTTGTAACTTTAACTCTGTGCTTACCCATTTTATCCAAAGTTATTGCCTCCGCTACCCTGCCAAGAATTCCAAGTGTCAACCACTCTTTCTGAAGAAAATATACTGTGAGAAATATAACATTTGTAACCATTGGCAACCGTGTCTTCAGCCGCCAAGGCCCCATGTGGTGGAATTCGCGTCCTAAATCCCTTCATCTCTCCTCCTTTACCACCCTCCTTAAAATCCACCTTTTCGGCCAAGCTTTTGATCACTCCTCCAAACATCTCCTTCTTTGGCTCTTTGCTCTTTATTGATTGTGCTTCTCTGAAGCGCCCTGGGACATTTGTCTTTGTTAAAGGCGCTATGTTAATGCAAGTTGTTGTTTTAGTGTAGTGGCAGTAGGGATAAGACAAAGCACTACCCCCATTACGAGTAAGAAGCCATAGGCTCATTTAGCAAACTATTAAGCAAAATAACAGAGTGCCTAAAGTAGGAGCTTGAGGACACTGCCAAGCCATCAATGATTTTGTGCTGCCAGTTCAAAAACATTATTATCTTTCCTATGTTTTCTGACATTAGGGAAAAAATTATTCTTGGTCTATAATTGATGTAGCTCTGTATAATGCATGCAGATAGTGTTATCAAATGTGTCAGGTGGAAAACTCAGATTGACATTCCTGTATAATGAAGACTGTCAAGTGTCTTATTCCTTATCACATATTTAATGAATACAACCCATTGAGGAAATGTTTGAACAGAACTGATATTTGCAGCATTCACAATAATTCGGAGCTGAAGGGAGTAAAACCTCACTCTGTCCTTGTATATTCGCAGGCTTGTCAAATATCTGAGTGCTGGATCTCGTGTGTATTACTGACAGAGGAATGGGTGTCTTGCACACACCAATGCCCAACTCACCCTAAGATAGCGGCCCTCGGGAATATGAAACAAGGGGGTAAATGAAGGCACGGCATAAATGTGAGGCTATTTTAGCAGCAAATGTGGCTAAACAGGTTTGACTCGTAGTTGTTCGTTCTGGTGGTCATGTGCATCACAGACAGACAAACGGACAACGTGTGCTTATCGAAGGGCACCTCATCCTGAACTGGCAGCTTAACCAGCAAGAAGCTACGACAAAAAGAATAGATCCCCATGGAGTCGATTTTTCTGGTTTGTTAACAAATGTAACTTAAGAGACGGGGGGAAAAAAAAAACATAGTTCTTTCTCTTGACGTCTATCCAGTGATCCATTGAAAGTGTGCGTGTGATGCATTCAGAGGCAGATAGGGCTGAGTTTAGCAACGATGAACCCCAAAAGTCAAAACAATTAATAACTGGCGCTCATGGTCCATCAAGAACAGTCACTTTGACAAGTTTACTGAGGGCTGTCACCACCTGTAGAACTAAACCCCAGCACATAGCGAATGTGAAAATCCGTCACAAGCCCTCAAAATTGATGACAAATGGTCAAATGAGGGATACTGTACATTAGTTTGTGCAGCTCCACAAATAATCAAATAACCTGATTCTTTTGTATTAGTTACATCCGTTAATGCAAATATAAATTAAGAGAGTCTCAGACTGCCATATTCAAGGTTCAATCATTGCACCATCAAAGTACAGTGAGGGTTAATTCCACTGATGGAGAAGTGTGAAGAAGCAAATTAAGCACATTTCAGATTTGCTTTATTCCCCATCTGCAAAAAGAACAGTTTTCGAGAAAGCTGCTCCACAATTGAGAAAGAATTATAATTCACTGACAAAATCGGAACTTTTGAAAGGTGCGCACCAGAGTGACTCTCTGGCTTCATGAGGGGAGGGGTCGGAGAAGCAAATTGAAGGGGAAAGAATGGTATAAAACAGGAGGAGCTCTGAAGAAAAGACAAAAGGGAAAAGGGAAGGGAATAGATACACTGGATCTTAAAGGGTGTTGGGACAGTCGGCCTCAAAAATGATTAATTTCTGAAGAAATCTGCCCACAAGCTGATCAGGCCTTGTGTCGGCCAAGTCCATGGTGTCAGTCTTGCGGAGGTAACCAGATATACAGACCAGTAATTGCGACAGGACAATCTAAATTGAAAGATTTTTGTGAAGAGACCACAGATGGTGGGATTATTCTCCTTGGAGCAGAGAAGGTTAAGGGGAGATTAAATAGAGGTGTTCAAAATTATGAGGGGTTTTGATAGAGTAAATAGGGAGAAACCATTTCCACTGGCAGGAGGGTCGGTAACCAAAGGACACAGATTTAAGGTATTTTTTATTACTCAGTGAGTTGTTATGATCTGGAATGGGTGGTGGAAACAGATTCAATAATAACTTTCAAAAGGGAAATTGAATAAATACTTCAAAGGAAAAATTTGCAGGGCTATGTGGAACGTGCAGGGGAAGTGGGATGAATTGGATGACTCTTTCAAAAAGCCAGTACAGCCATGATGGGCCGAATGACCTCCTTTTGTGCTGTAGGATTCCATGATTTCCCTCAGAGACTGACCGGATACGAGTTGGAAACATTGGCACAGCATTAAGGTTAAAAATGTTGGAGATGCATACTGATCTGACTATTTATAGAGGCAAGATAGTTTGCATTCTCATATATCAAGCACTAATATATAGTGATCTAATGAACGGTTGCACATACACATATTGACCCCAATTTTTCAAATGATCATTCAGAAGGCAGCGGTCTGCGTGTCACTGGCTATAGTAGCTTGGTTCAGAAAACAAATCTCAGTACAGTTCCTCCAAGTTCCAAAATCAATCAGTTTAGCATCCTGTTAGTCCAAATACAAGCATTAAACTAAAACCACTGACCATGACTGTGTTGAGATCTCATCAATTCCAAATGGAATGTGAGGTGAGATGCACAGCGCAAAAAGGAGTGTCACTCAACGTAGGAACTAAAAACAAGACAGTTCCTTTATTCAGTCTGGGAGCAGAAATGTGGGATGAGTGAAAGATCACCATCACACCCTGATTTGCTCACTAATTCAAAAGGCACGGCAGGAATCGAATCCAGTAAATACCGCAAAGAGACATCAAAAGACATGATAAAGAAGAAAAAGTTTTCCACTTATTGAATTGAGCTCCTGAATGTAGAAATACAAAAACATCACTTTGGTGCAGATGACTTAACGCTGCAGGCTCCTCCACCAATATCACTCTCCAGCCTCGTGGCTTCTACAACAGATGCTCTGGGCTCCTGCTCTGACAGTCAAGATTCTTCCCAATGGGAAGCTCCAGGCTTCCCCAGATGAACACTCCAGGCCATCAATGATGCTGATTTTTCCCTGACATATATTTTAAGCAGGAAGAAACCATCTGCACTTACTATATGCCAATTAAAGAAGAGCTGCTGTTGCTCAGATTCCTTCAGTGACTTCCAAAACCAAACTTTCAAGGACAAAATTCAGTTCTGTCTTTGCGAATGGAACAAGATGGGACGGCATGAACTTGTTCCATCTTCATTCTTCTGAGTAGGAGGTTGTGAGTTCGAGCCCCTCTCCAGAAACTTGAGCACATAATCTAGGCTGACACTTCAGTTCAGTACTGACGGAGTGCTGCACTGTCGGAAGTGCCGTCTTTCGGAAGAGACGTTAAACCGAGGCTCCATCTGCTCTCTCGAGTGGGCCTAAAAGATCCAACTGCACTTTTCAAAGAAGAGCAAGGGAGTTCTCCCGGTATCCTGGTCAGCATTCATCCCTCGAGCACCACCAAACACAGATTATTTGGTCATTTATCTCATTGCTTTTGTGGGACCTTGCTGTGCACAAATTGGCCACTGCGTTTCCCTACATTACAAGAATGATTACACTTCCAAAGTACCTCAATAGCTTTGATGTCCTGGGATCATGAAAAACGCTGTATAAATACACGTTCTTCTACCAGAATCTCTTAACTTTATAATGGTGATTAGGGTTCAGGGGTGGTATTTTTGATCATTTATTAATCGAAAATGTGAAATTGAATCAAAAAGTAGTCACTGTTGTTTTGTCAGCAAATTCTGACACTCCAGTGCACTACAGAGAGAGTGCTGCATTGGCAGAGATGTCATCCTTTGGATGAGTCTCATCTGCTAGTTTAGGTGGTTATTCAAGATACCATGGCACTTTTTCAAAAAAGAGCAGGGAGTTCCCTTGTTGTCCTGCCCAATATTCACCCCTCAACCAACACCCTCAAAACAGATTCGCGGATTATTTATTTCTGTGCTGTTTATATCTTGCTCTGCTGCGTTTGCCTACATAACAACAGTGACTACATTTCAAAATTGTAAACAATTTTACAACACCAAGTTATAGTCCAACAATTTTTATTTGAAATCTACAAGCTTTCGGAGACTTCCTCCTTCCTCAGGTAAATGTTCAGGAGCTCCTCGAAGCTTACGCATTTATACATATAGAACAATACATGGTGTTTACAGACTGCCCCTGCAACTGCCTGTTGCCAAGGCAATCACCGTGTTCAGACAGAGAGGTGTCACCGACAGAACCCCCGAATACACATTCAACATTTAGAATGGCATCTCCACTACATTTCAAAAGTAATTCTTTGGCTGTAAATAACTTTGTAGAATGGCATCTCCACTACATTTCAAAAGTAATTCTTTGGCTGTAAATAACTTTGGAATGTCCAGATTTCATGAAAGATCCTGGATAAATGCAATTTCTTTCTCTTTGTTTCAACCTTCGCCCTCCTAAACTACATAATCACATTTTAATTATCTGCTTTGAATCACGATGAGTTCAGATAGAATTGCAATAATGATGTGACTCTTTAAAAATTAACAGTTACATCATTATTCTGAAACTTTTGAACCCAGGCCTCAGGATTTGTGAAAAATGTGCCTACCTCCTCCCAACGACATATATCTTTTTGAAACTCTAGTTAAGTCATTGAAAAGAGAGATGAATCACTTAGAGGAGGGTAAAGATTCCCTCTGTGTATTAAATATATCAAAACCATGACCCCATTCTTTAAAAACACATTCATGATTTTACTGCACTTAGCGCACAGAAGAAATAATTTCATTGGTATCATGTGATAAGCATGATCTAACCGAGTCAAGATAGTTTAAAAAATGTAAATTCCTCACCATTATCTCCCTGAAAATATACTTTGGCCCAGAATTTGCTGGAGCGGGGCATCTCACAACGTGACCTGTTAGTTAGATTTTTAAGAACATTAGAAACAGGAGCAGGAAAAGGCCATACGGCCCCTCGATCCTGCTCCGCCATTCAATCAGATCATGGCTGATCTTCTACCTCAACTCCACTTTCTCACCATATCCCCATATCCCTTGATTCCCTTAATTCTAAGTGCCTAGTATGCTGCTTTAATAGTAGGTAATGGTAGGTTCTCCTACCTTGACTGACCAAGTAAGGTCGTTAAAATTCTTTTCACATTGTTTCCAGGTATGCTGCATTCATAGTGATTGCCGTCGACTTCCATTCTCCTCGAGCTGCTCACTGGGGGCGGGTTTGGTGGTCCCGTGTCCTGCAGAGGAACTTCAACAATCCAATTCCAGAACTAGGGAATTCTCAAACCAACTGCACTCTTTGTCGACATTGGGAACCACCAAAGTAGCTTGCTGCATTCAAAGCAGTAAAAAAAACCGTGAAACCTGTCCCTTCAAATCTGACGGCAACATCGACTGCCTGCATACCAACGGGCGAGCTCCCAATCACATTGCAACAATCAGGCTGGAGCCTGGAAATATATGCGGGGTCAACAGGTGAAAGGTCAGCTGGGTCACCCTTCCTGCCTAAGTTTACGTCTGACCAGAAAGTCAAGGCTATTGTGCATCCCGCGGTGTGAAACCCTTGTTGTTATAAACCAACGCATCACCCAACAAGCAACATTACAGAAGCTCCACTAGTACAGTGCAGGAGTTGGTTATAGTTCCAAACACGTCGCCAACTATTTTTTTTTAAATTGTGTTTTTCAAAGATTTTTCCATTGTAATTCGCATTTCCCCTTACAGTTACCAATTTCCTCTCTCTGCTACTAACCACTGTCATTATGGCCCCAGGGGTTTTGATGTGCAATTTCACATCACATGAGAAGAGGGAGAGACTTAAATGGTGAAACTGTTATAGATATATATATATATATATTGTAACTCTTCCATAATATACATCAAGCCCAGTCATGTACATGCATTTTGAAGAAGGTTGGATGTCCAGAAATGTTCACTTGATATCAGTATTTCCAATGCACTTCTGATCCAATCATTCATGGGAATTCTACATCTGCTGGAGACTAAAAACAAATTTAGAATTTCGAGCTGAAACATAAATACTATTTTCACTTCACTGTCGAAATAGAAATTGGTGCAAAATGGCAGGTCTTGTGTTTAATAACAGTAACAAAAAAAAAAGGCATTTCAATTAAATTGTTCTCCAATTTTGAAATGTTCAGGAAGACAATTTTCAATCCAAGACTTTTGTATCTCTATTATTTTTTTTCCCTGAAAGAGAAATGATGAAACACCAGGATAATGGGAAAGAAAGCTGCTTGTAGTTCTTTCAAATCACCCAGCATTTTAAAAAAGCCTCACCTGAAGTAAAGGCACATGTCAGAGATCCCTTGATGGCTCGTTTAGTAAATGTAAGGAATCTTACAACACCAGGTTATAGTCCAACTGTTTTATTTGAAAATCACAAGCTTTCGGAGGCTTTCTCCTTCATCAGGTGAGCAAGTGTGGGATTCCATGGAAGGTTGCCACATTTATATTCAGAGAACAATACCTGGTGATTACAGATAATCTTTCCAACTGCCCGTTGTCAAGGCAATCAAAGTGTTCAGACAGAGTGATGTTACCTACAGGACCACCGAATACACAAACGGCCAGAACAAAAAAGACAGACAGAGAGACAGAGAGAAACATCCGAAAGGAAGAGAAAGACAGAGTTAAAAACAGATAACTTTTCTTCGCTGGTGGGGTTACATGTAGCGTGACATGAACCCAAGATCCCGGTTGAGGCCGTCCTCATGGGTGCGGAACTTGGCTATCAATTTCTGTTCGACAATTTTGCGTTGTCGTGTGTCTCGAAGGCCGCCTTGGAGAACGCTTACCCGAAGATTGGAGGCTGAATGTCCCTGACTGCTGAAGTGTTCCCCGACTGGGAGGGAACCCTCCTGTCTGGCGATTGTTGCGCGGTGTCCGTTCATCCGTTGTCGCAGTGTCTGCATGGTCTCACCAATGTACCATGCTCCGGGGCATCCTTTCCTGCAACGTATGAGGTAGACAACGTTGGCCGAGTCACAGGAGTATGAACCATGTACCTGGTGGGTGGTGTCCTCTCGTGTGATGGTGGTATCTGTGTCGATGATCTGGCATGTCTTGCAGAGGTTGCCGTGGCAGGGTTGTGTGGTGTCGTGGACGCTGTTCTCCTGAAAGCTGGGTAATTTGCTGCGAACGATGGTCTGTTTGAGGTTGGGTGGCTGTTTGAAGGCGAGTAGTGGAGGTGTGGGGATGGCCATAGCGAGGTGTTCGTCGTCATCGATGACATGTTGAAGGCTGCGGAGAACATGGCGTAGTTTCTCCGCTCCGGGGAAGTACTGGACGACGATGGCTCCTCATCAGCCGCACTCAGAAGACAGTCCAGAATGTCACCCGAGCACAACGCAATGCCATCGACGCTCTCAAGACCAACCGCAACATCGTCATCAAACCAGCGGACAAAGGAGGAGCCATCGTCATACAGAACAGAACGGACTATTGCAAAGAAGCATACCGACAACTGGACAACCAGGAATACTACAGACAGTTACCCGCAGATCCGACCAAAGAACACACCCACCAGCTCAACAAACTGATCAAGACCTTCGATCCAGACCTTCAAAGCATCCTACGCACTCTCATCCCACGTACTCCCCGCGTGGGAGACTTCTACTGCCTCCCAAAGATACACAAAGCCAACACACCCGGACGTCCTATCGTATCAGGCAATGGAACCCTGTGTGAGAACCTCTCTGGATACGTTGAGGGCATCCTGAAACCCATCGTACAGGGAACCCCCAGCTTCTGTCGCGACACTACAGACTTCCTACAAAAACTCAGCACCCACGGACCAGTTGAACCAGGAACACTTCTCACCACGATGGACGTCTCGGCACTCTACACCAGTATCCCCCACGATGACGGCATCGCTGCGACAGCATCAATACTCAACACCAACAACAGCCAATCTCCAGACGCCATCCTACAACTCATCCGCTTCATCCTGGATCACAATGTCTTCACCTTCGACAACCAGTTCTTTACCCAAACACACGGAACAGCCATGGGGACCAAATTCGCACCCCAATACGCCAACATTTTCATACACAAGTTCGAGCAGGACTTCTTCACTGCACAGGGCCTCCAACCAACGCTATACACCAGATACATCAACAACATTTTCTTCCTATGGACCCATGGCGAAGAATCACTGAAGAGACTACACGATAATATCAACAAGTTCCATCCCACCATCAAGCTCACCATGGACTACTCCTCAGAATCGGTTTCTTTCTTGGACACACGAATCTCCATCAAAGACGGGCACCTCAGCACCTCACTCTACCGCAAGCCCACGGACAACCTCACGATGCTCCACTTTTCCAGCTCCCACCCTAACCACGTCAAAGAGGCCATCCCCTATGGACAGGCCCTGCGAATACACAGGATCTGCTCAGACGAGGAGGAACGCGATGGACACCTACAGACGCTGAAAGACACCCTCGTAAGAACGGGATATGACGCTTGACTCGTCGATCAACAGTTCCGATGGGCCACAGCGCAAAATCGCATAGACCTCCTCAGAAGACTAACACGGGACGCAGCCAACAGAGTACCCTTCGTCGTCCAGTACTTCCCCGGAGCGGAGAAACTACGCCATGTTCTCCGCAGCCTTCAACATGTCATCGATGACGACGAACACCTCGCTATGGCCATCCCCACACCTCCACTACTCGCCTTCAAACAGCCACCCAACCTCAAACAGACCATCGTTCGCAGCAAATTACCCAGCTTTCAGGAGAACAGCGTCCATGACACCACACAACCCTGCCACGGCAACCTCTGCAAGACATGCCAGATCATCGACACAGACACCACCATCACACGAGAGGACACCACCCACCAGGTACATGGTTCATACTCCTGTGACTCGGCCAACGTTGTCTACCTCATACGTTGCAGGAAAGGATGCCCCGGAGCATGGTACATTGGCGAGACCATGCAGACGCTGCGACAACGGATGAACGGACACCGCGCAACAATCGCCAGACAGGAGGGTTCCCTCCCAGTCGGGGAACACTTCAGCAGTCAGGGACATTCAGCCACCGACCTTCGGGTAAGCGTTCTCCAAGGCGGCCTTCGAGACACACGACAATGCAAAATCGTCGAACAGAAATTGATAGCCAAGTTCCGCACCCATGAGGACGGCCTCAACCGGGATCTTGGGTTCATGTCACGCTACACGTAACCCCACCAGCGAAGAAAAGTTATCTGTTTTTAACACAACGGGTCATTCTCTGTCTTTCTCTTCCTTTCGGATGTTTCTCTCTCTCTGTCTGTCATTTTTGTTCTGGCCGTTTGTGTATTCGGTGGTGCTGTAGGTAACATCACTCTGTCTGAACACTTTGATTGCCTTGACAACGGGCAGTTGGAAAGATTATCTGTAATCACCAGGTATTGTTCTCTGAATATAAATGCGGCAACCTTCCATGGAATCCCACACTTGCTCACCTGACGAAGGAGAAAGCCTCCGAAAGCTTGTGATTTTCAAATAAAACTGTTGGACTATAACCTGGTGTTGTAAGATTCCTTACATTTGCATTGTGGAGGTGAGCCGTACAGACTAGAAAGGGTGTAGGTTTGATCGCCTGTCTGTGTTGAGTTAGATGATCTTAATTGGGCTGTGGTGAGGGGCAGAGGCAAATTAAGCTCAGGGTTCCTGGCCTAGGGAGGTTAAAAAATATTTAGATGGAACCCCTTCACTTGATTACCAATGCAGGAACCACTGCTGGAAGGGCCTTATGTGTGGGTGTCGGGTGAGGACGAGCTTACAATGCCTCCCACAGTTGACAAGCCTGGTGCGGCTCACCACGCTGCTTGCGGAACCCAGCGGGAATCAGTGAGGCAGGTGGTCACTTTCACTTCCGGTGTGGGCGGTAAATTGGCGGAGGCGGATTGGCCGCCCGTTATAAGCCCCGCCCGAATATCAGTTCCGTTGAAAGGAAAATGGGCGGGGCGTTTAACTGGCAGCCGATCTTCAACCGTTAGCTTACCGCCCGCACCCACCGTGAAAATTAGCCCCCGCCCCCTCCGTTTCTTCAATAGGGGAGAAAATTGAGAATGTGGGGGAGAAAGACTCGTCAAAAATGTGTGATGTTCATCCACGCCATGTAGTGCCAAAATATCTCACATGGATCTACTGTAAGAAAACTTAAACAATAATTGATATCGTAAACGTTAGAGAGGACTTTGCACTTCAGCTGATTACTTTTTCTATGTCTGTCACAGAAAAGAAAGAACTAGCATTTATATAGCACCTTTCACGACCTCAGGACGCCCCACAAATAGCCAATAAAGTAGTTTTTGAAGTGTAGTCACTGTTGTAATGTGGGAAAGACAGCAGACAATTTGCGCACAGCAAGATCCCACAAACAGCAACGTGATAATGACCTCATATTGGCCAGGACACCCCTTCTAATAGCTGTTGGAGATACAACCAAAAATAGATTCTCTGCTCAACCAGCTCACCGAGGTTGAGGGGATTTTACTGTGTACAAAATGGCTGCCGCATTCGTCTCCATCTTAGGCCTCTTCTGCCATGAACTCTTGCCCCCTCCTCCCCGATCATGGAGACTCACGCAGAACAGCCTGGCAGCTGATCCTGCGTGTTTACCTGCTCAGCGGGCGACCTCCATGCCACATGGGTTTCCCATCCGGAACTGGGGTTGCCAACTCTGGCTGGACATATTCCTGGAGGTTTCATCACATGACCTCCTCTCTCCAACTGCCCCGCCCCCACTCTTCCCCCCCATTGGTCGCCCAACATGTCCATCCCCATGGGGCGCAGCCTTCCCAGGCCAATCGGAAAGCGAACAGCCTCTTCATTACTCGATTGGACGATTCTTGACTGTCAATCAAACAGCCTTTTCTTTCCTATTGCCAACAATTCTTATGACTAATAAACAAAAGTGTTGAAAGAATTTTTTTTTAAATGCCCCTATTATTTTTCCCCTGGGTTTTTGCTCACAGCAGTGTCCTGGAGATTAGTCTACAATTCCTGGAGACACCAGGGCAATCCTGAAGGCTGGGCGACCCGACCCCGAAATGAGTTTAACATAGTTTGCGACTGTTTAATGCCACAGGCGGTGAGTTTTGAACTGACACCAAAGCCTAGTGAAGCTAAACCTTGTGAAGCTTATTTAATAACTTTTCCAAAAAAAGACCATGCCATTTTAATTTGACACTGTTTTCGATACCACTGGGAAACAAAAAAAAACAATATCAGCGCACAGAATCGCTGTCTGACTGTCTCTGGCTATTGTAAACAATTTTACAACACCAAGTTATAGTCCAGCAATTTTATTTTAAATTCACAAGCTTTCGGAGATTTTCTCCTTCCTCAGGCAAATGTTTCAAGATCTCCTTGAAGCCTACGCATTTATACATATTGAACAATACATGGTGTTTACAGACTGCCCCTGCAACTGCCCGTTGCCAAGGCAATCACCGTGTTCAGACAGAGAGGTGTTACCTGCAGAACCTCCGAATACACATTCAACAAAAAAACAAACAGGGAAAAAAAACAGAGAAAAAAAAACACAGAGAGAGGCAGAAACATCCGGAAGGCAGAGAGAGCCAGCAAATGACCCATTATATTAAAAACAGATAACATTTGTTCGCTGGTGGGGTAACGTTTTACATAGAGTTTAACATAGTTTGCGACTGTTTAATGCCACAGGCGGTGAGTTTTGAACTGACACCAAAGCCTAGTGAAGCTAAACCTTGTGAAGCTTATTTAATAACTTTTCCAAAAAAAGACCATGCCATTTTAATTTGACCCTGTTTTCGATACCACTGGGAAACAAAAAAAACAATATCAGCGCACAGAATCGCTGTCTGACTGTCTCTGGCTGATAGAGGGAGGTGGAGACTGTAACAGCAGCCACACAACACTGAATAATCTAAGGCATGCAGAACTGCTGGTTGGGAGTGTGCTCGAAGGCAACAGTACAATAGAGGGACACTTATTACACCATGAGTTATGATCAGTGTATAAAATGATGTGAATGTCTAACAGCCCATAACACACGCTATCACCTACACAATGCAATCTTCCCTCCCATTTTAAACTCAGATTTTGTTGTTCGAGTTCTTATTGCCTTCGCTGCTGGCAGCTTGTGTTTGCACTTCTTGCTGCTGCCATTAGGTTTTACCTGATGGACTCCAACCTTCCCTTGTGCCAGGTCTGACCTTTTCCCACTCCAGAGGCTTGAGCACAAATTTTGGGCTGAAACTCCAGTGCAGTTCCGAGGGAGCTGTCGGAGGTGCCGTTTTTCGGATGAGACGTTAAACCGAGGCCCCGTCTGCCCTCTCAGGCGGACGTAAAAGGTCCCATGGCGCTATTTCGAAGAAGAGCAGGGGAGTTCTCGCCGGTGTCCTGGCCGATATTTGTCCCTCAACCAACGTCACTAAAACAGATTATCTGGTCATTATCACATTGCTGTTTGTGGGATCTTGCTGTGCGCAAATTGGCTGCCACGTTTCCTACATTACAACAGTGACTGCACTTCAAAAAGTACTTCATTGGTTGTAAAGCGCTTTGGGACGTCCTGAGGTCGTGAAAGGCGCTATATAAATGCAAGTTCTTTCTTTCCTTATTTACCTGTTCATCTTACAGTCCAAGAGGGTGAGACCAACTCTGTACTGAAGGTGAGACAAGGAGGATGATGCCAGACAATTAGGCAAGACAAAATCACATGATTGGAAGAAATAGCACCAGGATATTTGTATTTTTGTGAAGATTTTTCACCATCTCCTGTCCATGATGTCACTCGAAAAACATTAAACAGGCGCAAACTATGTTAGCCTCAATTAAATGCCACCATTTTCGGGTAGAGTCGCCAACCCTTCAGGTGTCTCCAGGAATTGTAGACTAATCTCCAGGACACTGCTGCGAGCAAAACCCAGGAGAAAAATAATAGGGGCATTTAAAAAAAATTCTTTCAACACTTTTGTTTATTAGTCATAAAAATTGTTGGAGATGGGAACGAAAAGGCTGACAGTCGAGAATCGTCCAATCGGGTAATGAAGAGGCTGTTCGCTTTCCGATTGCCCTTGCCGTCTCATTACTTCTCTTGTCACCTTGGAAGCAAAATGACAACCGCCTGGTGATTGCGGAGACACCAAATTAATCGCCAGCTAAATGAGAGCGGGGCGCGCGTCGCTCTGTAAGATCCGGCCGCCAAAGGCACGAGAGGTTTCCAGCTCCGTGGCCGCAGCACCTGCCAAATGACGTCTTTGGCCTGTCACTTCGAGGCGTTGGTTCACGAGGAGTTGTTGACACCCCGACCGTGGCCCTCAGACAGCGTGAAGGTTCCCGGTCACAGCTGAGTTACCTGTGGCAGCCCTTGTCTGACAGCCGCCTTATCCAGTCCCCTTTTTCGTAGTCAAAAAAATGTGCGGTGTCAATCTGACAAAATAAAAACAGAGCGAGGGAGAGACATCTGGTGCCTCTCCTGGGTTCCTATTATCTTTAAGCAGCAGGATCTTGAGAATCAGTTGCCGGGTTGCCTGAAGGGAGATTCAACATGAGACGTTCATGGAGAATAACGCTTTCTGACAATTTCAGACTGTAACTTTTCATTATCATAGATTATGTTCAAAGCTTACTGCGGACACATATTACACTGGTCCATGTGCTGAGAGATACAGGCACACAAAGTCCCATCTGTGACTGTCACTACGCTGTCAGCAAAGTCTGAATTTATTTATGTTAGCTGGTTGTCTACTCGATGTATAAATCAGATCGGAAAATGTAAATTGCTTCCCAGATGTTTAGCTGGCAATGCCTTCACAGTTTGGCGCTGCAAAAAACTTGCAAGCAGACAAATTACAGCCTTGAAACACTTTCCGAAACCACTGTACAGCAAGTAGATTCTGGTAATTAAACTTGCAGGCTTTTTAACCAATTTGTTGCTGGTATCAACATTTCCCCTTATCTTGCCACTACAAGTATATGAAATTGGTCATTAATATGGATCGCCCCCCTCCCCACCACCACTGTTTAGACCGTTCCTACTGGGTGAGCAGGTTCAAATTGGGGCTTAAATGTTCTAATATCAATTGTGATGTTACCATAAGACTGCATTTTAATATTTACATTCGCTGCACAACCATTAGAGCACAGCTCGTGGAAGATCAAGAGGCGATTCACTCAAATAGGAGGCTCAGAAATATCCTCCAAATGTTTAATTGCAAAAACAATCATGGCTGTTTACTGTAATATGGTAGGACAATGGGCATCCTTCACTCCAGTGGTACAGCTCAAGCACAAAGAAGGAAAGCAAAAGAGAAATAGAGTGAGAGATAGAGAGTGAAAGTCCGGGAATATTAGGGTCAGAGAGATAGAGAATAAAAGTTAGGGCATGAGAGATAGAGAGTGAGAGCTAGAGATTAGGGTCAGAGAGGTAGAAAGTGAGAGGTAGAGGGTGAAAGGTAGGGTCAGAGAGATAGAGAATGAGAGAAAGAGAGAGATAATGGAGACTGTTCTGCCTAGTGTTTTTTCCCCTCAGCTTCCTCCTCCCCCATTCACTCTGCAGAGCTGCATGATTCCACTTTTTAACTCCGTTGGCTTGTGAGCTCTGAAAAGTCCACAGCAAGCCCATGGGTGTACGAAGGTGCAGGCTTATCACTGCTACTGGTGATTGCAGAACCCTTTAAATTCACTTGCCGGTTTATGGTAGAAGTCTGATATGTTTAGTTGGCTTCCTTCTGCTCACTATTTTAGTTTTCCTTCCTGCCAGTTTACAATAATACTGAATATTATTTCCAATATCTTTTCATTAACCTTTTAATAAGAAATTTGAACCAAGTGTGGTTAATGGCATTGTGATAAGATGACTGCTTCCATTCAACAGATCATGAAAATGTCCAGTGCCTTGGAGTGTGCTATTGTGGGCTCTTTTAATCAGAACGTATGGAGTAAGAAACAAATGAGTTTTAATTAACACTATGTTTGCCACCCCTCGCTGTATAGAGGAGGCAGTCCCTCTATTCTCTGTGGCCCCGAGCAACCATAAGGTACGTGCGTAGCCTGTAACCTGGAAGAACTCACACATGGGACTTGGTCCTTACAGAGTCAAGTTAAGCCTGACAGTTTTGATCATTCTTAAATGGTTTTCTGCCCTCTTCTCATACCAGTGCAGGAACAAGGACAAGTCCCATATCAACTCATCATTAGCAGGCACCTCGTATTTTGGGCTTTGTGGCTTTTTTTCCTGGTTTTTTTTTTTAACTTCCTAGTTTTCTATCAAAACTAGTTTGAAGTTCTCACTTTCCCCCACTAAGTGTGCCACTGGGAATAACCGGAATTCAAACTGGGCATGAATTATACATTCTGAGTCATCCCCTATTGAGGTATGACATTGTGGCAGAATGGAACATTTCCCACTTGGCACTCACAACATCAGGCACTGCTAAGGCACAAATGTTTTTGTTTAGTGGTTTATTTTTTTCGAGGTGGGGAGGAGGCGGGGGGGGGGTGGGGGTGATTTTTTTTTTGTCGCGCTGATCAAAGTGAGAGGTGGTCGTGTTATGAATGGAACATTTTTCTACTCTCTGTCGGTACAGCATAGGTCAGATGAAGGGCGAAGCTCCTTCGACACTCCACCAACAATGTGTCTTAACCCCCAACACTCCCCACTCAACATTTCCCTTTCCTAAACCCGACCCGTTTTGAAGAGAGCATCAATTTAGTGCAATTAAATGTCAAACTATGGGCACAATTATGTTGCAAGCTTATGTTCACGAGGTAAAGGCTGCTTTAAATGCACCACGTCTTCAGTAATCTACCGAGCAGGGGAATAGAGATGTGTTCAAAATACAACAGGATGCTAAAGCTGGGAGATTTAGAATACTTGAGGGACAAGTTTCAGTGGACCAAATGGCCTATGTTTGTCCTTCACTTTTGTCGCAGTCTTAGGACTCCTAATAGCAAGGAAAAACATTTGAAATTCGTGTTTGCATCATGACTTCAGAAAGTCTGGAATTGCACTCCTTGAATCCAAAAATCAGGTTGTTTTAAGGTTATGATACTCCAAAACACTTTATAACAGTTCAAATGTATTGCTACAAACTGGATCCTGCAGTTTACTCTCTGGCCTAGAAATTAGCCTGCGCAGCGCCCGTTTTTCAGGCGCTACTTGGACTACTAAAGCCCCAATATGGCGGGCAGGAAGCGTGAGCACATTTCCAGTTGGATGTGCGCCGGCCGCCATATTCGGTAAAGACAAACAAGAGGCGTCCTTTACCCATGCCTATAGCCAGCGTTAGGCCCCTTATTTGCATACGCAAAGGGACTAACGCCTGTTTGAAGTTCCCTCGCCATGATTGGTGTGCCCTGAGGCAGTCGGCACAGATCGCGGGCTGCACTCAGGGAAACCAGCCCTAAGGACCTCCTGCAACAAAGAGGATAAGTAACTTACCTCAATGTGGAGCTGGAAGGAGCAAGAGTGTGACCCTCGACACCCGACCCAAGCTCTGATCTCCGACAACACCACAGCCCCCGCATGCGCAAAAATGGTTGCGGGCCAATTTCTAGGCCTCTCAACTTTTACCTCTGATGACAAGACTATATTAGTGTCAGATACAAAACATGGAATGGATCAATACATTACATCAAATGTCAGATAAAAAATATGGATGGGATCAACACAATACAGTTAGTGTTGGTGAAATCGTTGCATATTGTTATTAGTCAGTGCTTCTAACTAAGTAAAATTGATAAGCAATGCCACCATTTTGACTTGTATATCACAAACCCCATAGTTTCAAGACAGCTTCCAATGCTCACAATTATCCTTCTCCTCAGGTCTCAATAGAACACAGGACACATTTGTTCTGGAAACAATTTATTTAAACATGTAGCAAACAGATAATTACTTTTCACATATGCATTGTCACAGAAATGCTACTTGTTGCTCATTAACCTGCACAACACTTCACATGGCACACAATCTCCAGGCCTTGGACCTAGGCTTATCGTACTCCATTGATAAGCAAATAGTGCTAAATAAATAAGGACTAGAAGGGGTGGAGGGGCAAGAAAAAAGAGACAGGAATTGGCAAAATCGAGAGAGAAGACGGTAGCTGAGAGCTCATTTACAAAACTATAGACTTTTAAGTCCTGATTTTAACCTAATCCGCCTGGTGGGATCGAGGCAGGTTCGCGTCAGATGCCTGTTTTACTCCTGGCCTGAATTTATGCCCCATTGAAGTTAACGGAGTGTAAAATTGGATGGGGGGAAAATGGGCGTCTAATCTGAACCCACTGGGCAGCTTAGGTTAAAATTGGGTGGGGTATAAAACGAGCATCCGATCTGAACCCGCTGGGCAGGTTAGGTTAAAATCGGGTTGGGTGTAAAACGGGTCTCCGATCCGAACCCGCTGGGCAGGTTAGGTTAAAATCGGGTTGGGTGTAAAATGGGTCTCCGATCCGAACCCGCTGGGCAGGTTAGGTTAAAATCGGGCTTTGGAGTTAGTTGGGGATGAGAATTCAGATTTCTTTACTGCAATGAAACTACTGTAGCCAGATCTTTTCCTGCAGCAACTATCAGATGACTGGAAAGCAGCGTCAAGACACATTGACCCAAGCTTTCTGCTCCTGTTCCTGCCACTCCACAATTATCCACCCATTAAAGCGAATAGATGGAAAATTGCAGGCTGGTGAGCAGAGAGACAGAAAACTCGAGCCATTTACTCTTAATTGCCTCTCTCATCGATCATCGCAGTTAGGGGAGGAAACACTGCCAATTGTCTCTAAAACTTCTGCTATCAACCTCAGTTTGACCCTCAATGACCAAAAGAGGATACAATGCCAAAGAAAGCCATCAACAGATTTAAGAAAGGAAAGAAAGAAGTTGCATTTATAGAGTGTCTTTCACAACCTCAGGACGTCCTAAACTGCTTCACAGTCGATGGAGTACTTTTTGAAGTGTAGTCACTGTTGTAAGGTACAAAATGTGGCAGCCAATTTGTGCACAGCAAGATCCCACAAACAGCAATGAGGTAAGACCAGATAATGTATTTTCGTGATGTTGGTTAAGGGATGAATGTTGTCCAGGACACAACTGAAAGAAAGCTGGCAACCCTGAACTGCTGAAACCTCATGAAAGTATAGGCTCTATAACATCAGAAGTTAGGGAATTAGACTAAAAGTGAAATGGTACCGAGACTCGTCATAACTGTGACTCTGATCACTTCTACTGCGGTACGCAAAAGCAGAGCTTGAAGCGGTGGTAGTTTTAAAAATTCCTGAAGGAGGATGTGAGTGCTGAAGGTGTGAGATCTGGAACTATCCTACTCCAGGAGATGTTGATATTTTGGCACCTGATCCAGAGCATTTCCATGAATTTTGGAACCACTTGGAATTCTAAGTGCCAATCTCACTGTTTATTTTTTCACCTCCGCGCTAACCCATTTTGTTTCCAAACCCTGGAAATTCCATTAAGTGCAGTGGCAGAATGCTCAAATAAAGCCAGTTAATGTACTGGTACGAGGGAACCTGCTCCTTAGCTCAAAAAATCGTTTCTTGAAAAAAAATAAAACTTCACATATCACAGTATTCCTACGAGGAAAATTTAAAGCAAAAAAAAAAAATTGCTTATTTTTTGTATATTATCTCTTTGGGGATAAAAGCTAACTATCAAAATAAATACACCGAACTGTAATTCTCAGAATCCAACAATCATTTGAAAATCTTTCGGCCTCAATTTTGCCCAGCCAACAATGGGAGAGAACAAGGTTTAGTTGGGTGCAACAGCCTGAAGTCCTGCCCTCCAACACCATCCTGACTTGGACATACATTGCTGTTCCTTCATGGTCGCTGCATCGAAATCCTGGAACTCCCTACATAGAATTACATAGAATTTACAGCATAGAAACAGGCCATTTGGCCCAACTGGTCCATGCTGGTGTTTATGCTCCACACGAGCCTCCTCCCACCCTATTTTATCTAACTCTATCAGCATATCCTTCTATTCCTTTCTCCATCATGTACTTATCTAGCTTCCCCTTAATGGCATCAATGCTATTTGCCTCAACTACTCCTTGTGGTACCAAACTCCACATTCTCGAGGTAAAGATGTTTCTCCTAAATTCTTTATTGGATTTATTGGTGACTAACTTGTGTTTATGACCTAGTTTTGATCTCCCCAACAAGTGGAAACATCTTTTCTATGTCTAATTTATAAAAACCTTTTCATAATTTTAAAGACCTCTATTAGGTCACTCCTCAGCCCTCTCTTTTCTAGAGAAAAGAGCCCCAGCCTGTTCAGTCTGTCCTGATAGTTATGACATTGTGGGAGCACCTTCACCACATGGACTGCAGCAGTTTAAGTAGGAGGCCCACCGCCACCTTCTCGAGGGCAACTGTGAATGGGCAATAAATGCTGGCCTCGCCAGCGATACCCACATCCCAAGAATGAATTTTGAAAAAGATCACCTATGGTTTGGTGCATAGCCTCGAAGATTAGATGCAGTAAGGAAACAGAGAGTGAATCACTGATGGTCTGGGAAGCGGAGGTATAAAAAAATGCCTCGATGATAGATACAAGTTGCTTTGTTTCCCAGCTTGACAAAACCTGAAAGCCACTCACCCCAGACTAGATGGTGGTAATTTTCCAAGCAAGAATGGAAGCCAGAGGCACAAGACAGCTTCTCTGAACCCGCACCGTCTAAAACATTCCTTCCAATGACCACAAATAGCTTATTCTGTTCCTTAACTGTACCTCAGGTTCTGCGCAAAAAAAAAATTCATGAACCAAATGATTCTCGTCACTGTTTTCAAAAGTACTCCAGATTGCTATGCAAAGATTAATTGCAAAATTTGTGAGGCAATTAAAACAGCGTGTCCCTCTTGAAAACAGCTGGAGTGGCAGAGTTTTAAATAAATGGAAATAATTGTTTTTTTCTCTGAAATCTATTGAAGGTATTTAGATGCCACTCTAGGTACTGAGACACAGATGGGTACCAGCCTCACTGTGTATAACAAGGCAGAATAATCCTATTATCAGAATGCCAACGATAACTCACTGCCAGTTCTGTATATGTTGTCTCATAGGATTAGACACACTTTTTTCCCCATAAATTTACAATAAAAGCAGCAGCTGTTGGAAAATATTAGATTTCAACCTTAAATTCTGCATGAAAATCATTTAAAGTGGAAATCAGCATTGAGTTTAAAAATTATTTACTTAGTTTACTTGCAATTTTCAATGGGTAAATGCTTCAAATTCATTCCACCATTGGGTATTGATGAAATGATTTTGCGGATGTGATTGTATAACTATTGTAGTTATATATCTTTGAAGTTACAGGTAAGAGAAAAGCTGGAAGTATAGATGAACAGAAATACCAACATACGGAACACAGAAAGGAATAGAGACAGACAAGCAACATGTAGGAAGTTTCCTCTGTGCGGTGGATGTAGGGAAATTGTAAATATCATTCTAAGGAATAGACTCATAATTTTGCCACACCTAATGTTCTCTGAGGAAATCTTCCCTCTCGGGAGTAGATTTATTACTGCGCTATAGAAGGAAGATTTTGAATTTAGGTAGGACCTCATCATATCAAAAGAGATCAATACTCACTAATACATTGGAACTTCTTATCACTGCCCCAGTTATCTGCCTTTCCCGATCATTCGACAGAATTTTTGCAAGACAAAGTCTTGCATGAGACATTGCCATATTGCAGAGTCTTGTAGCACTAATATTCTCCTATCTGACATTCGCCAAGCTCACAGCCCAAGAAAGCTTCAATTCAACTTATGTTATTTGCATTGTTCTGTACTTGTCTTCATTCCCATGCTCAGCATATTGCAGTGCCATGTGTGCAAGACCAAAATTTGGGGACTCCCGCGTATCTGTCACTCCCCATTATCCAGTCGGGAGGGATGGGTTGGGAGGTGGCTGCTCCATTATGGTAGAAAATACAAGTTCCATTGCAGCTGAATCTCTGTTATGCTCGTAGTTTAGAAGTGTAATACATAGAATTTACAGCACAGAAACAGGCCATTCGGCCCAACTGGTCTATGTCAGTGTTTATGCTCCACACGAGCCTCCTCCCACCCGACTTCATCTCACCCTATCAGCATATCCTTCTATTCCTTTCTCCCTCATGTACTTATCTAGCATCTATGCTATTCGCCTCAACTACTCCATGTGGTAGCAAGTTCCACATTCTCACCATTCTCTGGATGGTATCTCGTGTTATATACTAAAAGTCTGGTGATATCACCATGTGACCCAGTTGTGAGCTATGATGTGGAAGATAAACTATCGTGGCTTTACAATATACACACAAGACAATGAATATTCTTGTTATTTAGCATTAAAATAACCTATTCATATTTAGTGCTTGCCTCAGGACCAGTGTGCCATTAGGTCTGCTGGCATTATACTAGTAATACCCTTTGTCTGACATTGTGTGGTTCAATGCTCAGTCCAGTCCAGTCCAGCCCAGCCCAGCCCAGTCCAGTCCAGCCCAGTCCAGTCCAGCCCAGTCCAGTCCAGCCCAGCCCAGCTCAGTCCAGCCCAGCCCAGTCCAGTCCAGCCCAGCCCAGCTCAGTCCAGTCCAGCCCAGCCCAACTCAGTCCAGCCCAACTCAGTCCAGCCCAGCCCAGCTCAGTCCAGTCCAGTCCAGTCAGGTTCTTCTGATTGCTCGTTGACTGTCAAAATAATATTGAACTGTAATATATAAAAAAAACACAGTATTCAGATGATTATTAAAAGCTGACTGATCTTTGATGTTGTAGCATCTGAACCCATTGTTTGGATTCCTGTTTCAGAATAAATATGCAAGGCTATTGCACACAAGCAAAAGAATTATTTCTGTTCATCAAAATCCTCTTGTCCTCTCAGATGACATTTCTATATCACCAGAATCCTGTAGAAACTCCATTTCTGACACACGCTGTTCGCTGTTCACATCAGGAAGGCTGTCTCATTAACCGCTTCATCACACCTTGCTGTAACTGTCCATTACCTTCAGGGATTTAGACTAAGCTTGATTTTTTACCAATTAAATTGTATGCATTAGAAATAATGGTCGATTTGGGACCCTGTGTTAAAAGGTTGTAACATACAGACTGGGTTTGTATGATGTTATCTCTCTTGCTTTATGACACCATCTAAACCCCAGGACTTATCAACAAGTAGTAGATTTTTGGATTGCTTGTGAGAAGTCCCATCTCCACCTTTTCTAAAGCACTTTTCAATCAGTCCCAGTGCTCTGGGAAAGTGGTACACCCTTGACCTGTCTCCTTTTCACTGGTCATGGGCCTTGTTCCTCGCTGGAGGGCATGAAACAAAACTTCACGTTTTGTATTGTCTCCAATTTCTTCTTTCGAGACTCATCAGAGATATGGACTTCTCCTCCTTCACGGTGAATGGAACAGGGCTATTTGGCATTGCCTTGAGATGGCTGTCAGATTTGTTATTTATTCTTTTCCCCCTTCCTACCACCTCGTTTCATCCACGTAATCACCCTCTTGGGTTATAAAATCCACGTTTGTGCCACCTAATCATTACTTCTCCACAGACCTTGTGTTTCCTCTTATTAGCTTCAATCTTGCTGAAGTCCTACCCGATAGTCCTTGGCCATTTCACCTTCTCTAGAATAAGAAAATGGCAACATACACTATTATTCTCCATGTCGAACCCGATGAAAATGTGTGAATTATTTTCAATAAAATAATCTTTCCCAAGTCTTGATTAAACTTTGTGGAGGTTAAAATGGGACAGTTGAGAGCTTGGCTTAGTAGAATAGTGACCTTCAAAAACCTGTTGAATAAATAAATGGTGGTTTACAATCACTACCATTACACACAGAATGTGTTTGAGCTTTAAATACATTCTCGGCCACCCGTATCCTCTGTGCAATTCTCTATTATAGTTAAGGTCACGATTTGCGAGTTTGACGGTAAAATGAATGGAACCGCGGAATACAATCCCCAGCACACCCGCAAGAACCCTGCAAAAATCCCATCAACCCGTGTAATAAAAAGAGAATTTGATTTATTAAATCACTGTAAACCAGTGGCTCTGATTATAAACGGATGGAATCACAGAAGGTGAAAATTGCAGAATTTCACGTATTAAAAACAGAATGTGACTTTTTCAGTCAGCAGAAAATAATGGCCCCCAATTATGCAATGGGACTGAACTGTAGTTACCCCTTTCCAGTGGGAAGAGAGCTCCCATACTTCGAAAACCATATTAGGGGTGTGTGAATTAACGCCAGACAGGTGTTAGCATCATCTTGCAGCATAATTCCAAGGAACTTTCATTCCAGTAGAACAAGCGAAACATCCTGCAAGTGTTAACAGTGACTTTATTTTTTTCACTTGTGCAAAGTAGCGTCTAACTCGCTTGTGCTTCTGATAGAAGTGAGTTATGGGTCCTTTACACTTGTGAGAGAATGTCGTTAACTTCCTGTCACTGGTGAGATATCCTCAGAGTCTCCAATCATTCTGTCTACCCATACTTTTAGACTCAAGTAATCAGACTGTAGGTATAAATCCAGCCCGAGCTGTCTGCCCTTTAAAATGGGTTGCTTGACAGGATTGTCATTCCGGAGTTTCCGCGGGATGAATAAATGATGTGGCGCATTCCTTTCAGTGTCACTTTCAATTTGCTAGGACCCGGTCCTCCAGAAGGGGGGAAAAAAAACCTTACCAGTGGCAGTAAACATCAAATGACAAGATTCGTAGTGTGGTGATGTTTTTCTTCAGAGAAACATTTGAGACAAGCCATTTAACAAGGCAATCACTTTAAAGCAGAATATGTCGGGCTATTTTCTGAAGAGATGGCCTCTGCAGATTTCATAGAATCACAGAACGCGGAAGGAGGTCACTCGGCCCATCATGCCTGTGCTGGCTCGTTGAAGGAGCTACCAATTAGTCCCACTCCCCCTGTCTTTCCCCACAGCCCTGCATTTTTTTTCCCTTTCAAGTATTTATCCAATTCCCTTTTTGAAAGTTATTATTGAATCTGCTTCCATCACCTTTTCAGGCAGTGCGTTCCAGATCATAACAACTCGCCGTGTAAAATAAAATTCATCCTCACCTCCCTCTGGCTCTTTCACCAATTAGTTTAAATCTGTGTCCTCTGATTACCGACCCTCCTGCCATTGGAAATAGTTTTTCCTTAATTACTCTATCAAAATCCCTCATGGGGATTTCGATTACACTGGCTGTTTTAGACAGAGTTGAAATTCAACACGAGGTGAAGCTGACAAAGAAAAATGGCCTTATCATTTGAAAAATTGCATGGGGAATCCATTGAGAAGCATTGTGATATTTGGAGATATAATGGCAATAGTACTGATAAGGCAGTGAGTCCAGTGGGGGTACTCATACCACTCTTTCTCTCTCCCCTCTCCAAGTTTTGTCCTCTTTTCTCTCCCCTTCCCCTCGTCTAGGGGCAGTGACTCCATGCCACCTGCTGATGCCTTTGCCCAGATAGTCTTTCTTCATATATGAGCTGTGGCAGGGGATGTGAAAGCAGGCAACGCAATCATGAGGCTGGCATTACAGGCCAATCCCAATGGCATCTTCACCCACGTACATCTATTGTCCAGTGTTGATCACTGAATGAAAATTAGAAATTGAAGCCATCCACCTCCCATATCCTTAACCAATATACAGTCCCCTCACTAATGACTTGCCTGTGATCAGCTAACTCAATGCAGATCAAAGGACCAAGCCTGGTGTATACCTGTACTGCAAGACTCGTCACCACAACAGAGGGCATGTTTACCCACGGTGCCAAGGCAGGAACGGTCCCACCAAAATGGTACTGCACCATTGTAAAAATATTATAAACTGTTTAAAGTAAAAGATCCCATGGCACTATCTTGAAGAAGAGCAGGGGAGTTCTCCCGGTGTCCTGGCCAATATTTGTCTTTCATCCAACATCACTAAAATACAGATTATCTGGTCGTTATACATCGCTGGTTGTGGGAGCTTGCTGTGCGCAAATTGGCTGCTGCATTTCCTACATTACAACAGTGACTACACTTCAAAAGTACTACATTGGATATAAAGTGCTTTAGGTCATGAAAGGCGCTATATAAATGCAAGTCTTTCTTTTTTTCAATGTTGGAACAGATGGGTGTTAACCTATTCAATAATGTAAGTAAGGCTCCAAAAATTATTTTTTTATACATAAATGAATGTCATTTTTTCTCACATGTGGCTTCTATGATGTGAAGGCATGAGTTAATAAGATTTTAATGAACGTTCATCGACTGCAAAAGAAACATCAGAATTTAAGCCCTCTGCTCGGGTTCGGACATGACAAAAGATGTCAACCGTAAAAATGTTCCGTTATAAAACCAACAGACATCCAGACGCAATACAAATACAATCAAAATTAAACACTGAAACAGTGATTTAATAGCTTAGTTCACATTTATTATAATAATCCTTTTTAATAAAGTCAGTTATATGCTGCAGAAGATTTAGAGTTTAAATTCTCTTAAGCACTAAATCCAATGTTAAATGGCTGGGTGCGAGAGTTGCCATAGAAACAGAGTGAAAGTGTACATTGCAGGCAGCTCAACCCATCGAGAAGTTCTCCTGACATTGTACAGCAACACCCCAGATTGATGAATCATGGCTGAATTATCTAGAATCCACTATCACAGCAGTATCCGAGCTGTTGCCTTTAGTGGCAGCATAAATGCATACCTCAGGACCATATATAATGTTTAAATTCATGTTCCCATTAAATGGCATTCATTTCAAGTTGTTGATACAGGTTTGGGTGTTCTGATTTAGGATTTATCCACTAATGAGACAAAAAATAGACCTTTTTTCCAAACCTCCATGATCCAAATTCAAATAAAAGAAACCTAGTCAATAAGAAGCAGGAGCACAAGTAGAGCTGAGTTGCCTAGGCTTTGTGGGCCAGATTGCAAGGGCTCAGAGACTCCTTGCGGGCCCGGGGGCCGCGTCTTGGATACTTTCACACCAGCAGCTCTCTCGTGGCATTGCTCGCAGTGACCCAGAGGACGTGCTGCTTTATAAAAGACCATGGGCTGTGATTTCAGCGCAGATTCCTTTCGTGTCGAAAGAGACCTTGGGATTGGAAAGCCCCGCCCACAGAATCTGTCAAGGAGAGAAGTCCACCAGTAGGCAAGCAAAACTCATTCATTTAAAGCAAACTTCTGTACGTTAGTTTAAATAAAAATTTAACACAACTTATAAAAAGCCAAGCAAATGAATTAATTTAATTAAACTCACAGAAAATATCATTTTTAATTGTTAAAATTTTTTTCATGATCAAAAAATATTAAAATAAGAGTAATTTGGCATTCCACATTCTTAAAATTTAATTTTTTTGTTGTTTTGCAGTCATTAACAGTCACCATGCTTTTAAAAAGTAGAGTAGGGCTGGTATTTTCCAGAGTACCTTTTGGTGGCGTAAGTATCTTCCTTCCAGCTAGGCAGATGTTTTGTGATTTCTATGATTTTAGCGTATCATGTCCCTTTAATTCAGAACCGTCAAACCGCCGGTGAACCAGTGGGAGCAATTTCGGGGTTTTACTGCGCGTGTGCGCATTCGCGAACTTGATCGCCGGCCGAGAGACAGGACGCCATTTAGGGACGGCGTCTGTGGGTGAGTAATTTCTGGGCCCGTGTATTATTCTGCTGCTACTGTGAACCTGTGCGTAAAGCGGCCTTTCCCTTTAAGGCCACAAGATCCAATTGCTGTAAGTAGGTCCATTTTGAGGTCAATTAGAGGCTAATTCCTAAAAGGTTTTGAAATCAGCTGTCACACTAGTCACTAAGTATTAAAAAAAGAGAAAGAGAGGCAGTCATTTCAGGCTAGGAACAATTGCAATTTATCTGTGGCCAATGAAGAAAGTTTGCCTGGTGCACCTGGCAATCTGCACTCTTCACTCACTGACAGCAATTGAACTCTCAGTGACCCCACACTCATGCTTATTTACAGCAATTAGACTTTGTAGTCTTAAAGGGACAGGCAACCCCCAAAAAAATATCATTCTTCACACGCTACAGTACTTCTGTCGTTACAAAACAGGGTAATGCTCAATTTACCGTGAGCAACATCATGGGAGATCTCTAGTATTTAGAAAAATGATTCACAACAGTGGCATACAAAATGGAGGCTGGTTTCCAGGTACAGCAACAAATAAGCCATTGATAGTCCCGTGAAGGTGATATACAAAATAATATTTTCTCTTTTCAGGGCTTAGAGAAAAATTGTCTTGGGATAAATTAAATGCTCTAGACTGAATTGCCACAAAAATTAGACCTGGATTGATAGCCAAAACAGATCGGAGAATTATAATCTATGTACAAAAATATGAAGCCAACCACAGCACTCATTGCATTGAGTGATGTTGACTTAGGTTATAAAAGGCACAGTAATTGCAAACTGAGTACACAGCCTATCTCACCGCTAACAAAGACTTGGCCTCACAAGTGGGATAAACTCATAGTCATCCAATTTGTCCCCATGGAGTATTCTGTTTATTCCTTGACAGGAAATTCAAACCCATAATTTAGTTTTACATTTATTGAAAGTTATTTTCAGTTGGGAAATTATTGAACAGTAAAGACTGTCAAATTCATTTGCCATCAGGAGGGAGCTGAGAGACTCTGTTTCTCACAATGATAGCGATCGAGACATAGGCACATGGGAACATACGCAAATGAAAAGATCCCGGAGTCCGCCTTGTGGGACCACCTCTCAATCACTCCCTCAAATAACTATCCAATCCCTGAATTTTTTTCCCCAGACTCATCACCTCCTACGCTATGCATTCTATCCCTCAGGCTGCACATCCCAAGATCCAGTTAGCTGCCCTTGCTGTTGCCATGCACTCCACTGTTTGCAATTACCAACAAACCTAGGTCGCTCTCCCGAGTTGCGTCCCATAGCCTAATGCAATTTATTTTAATTTTCTTCCCTTGTCTCATTAACTTGCATATTTCAAACAGATGATCTGGTCATCATCATATTGCTGTTTGTGGGATCTTGCTGTGCCCAAATTGGCTGCCGCGTTTCCTACATTACAACAGTGACTACACTTCAAAAAGTACTTTAATTAGCTGTAATGCGCTTTGGGAAGTCTGAAGTCACGAAAGACGCTATAGAAATGCAAGATTATCTATCTATCTAATATTAAATGCCACATGCAACCCACCTTCCCAACCTATCCAGGTCCCTTTCGATTTGATTTGCTCCGTTCCTATTGTTTGGACCCTGCTTCATTTAGTATCATCTGCAAACTTAGACGTATTTGATTCTGTCACCCGATTCAAATAATCTATATACAGCAAAGGCACCAGCATTGATCCCTGCAGCACTCTGACAATGACCCTAGCTCTAACGTCAATGCAGCATTATGCACATCACTCCTCATGGCTTATTTGTCCAAACAAAGAGTAAATAGAGCATCGTCGAACCTCAAAAGTTGGACAAGGTAGCAGGATGAAATTACTGATGTGTAAATTATTCCTTTGCAATTTTGATTAAACTGTGAGCTAAATTCTGGTAGGAAGTCCATAGACCACATGGGACATTAACAAAATACACACTGGATAATGAGTAGCAGTTGCAATTCAAGCAGTAATTCTTGGGGTGAGGGTGGAGATGGTATTTGTACATCCTGTAACCAAAACAGTAAATATTGTGAGTGATCTATCCTTTTTCAACGTGCCTTGCATTTCCATTAAAAAGTAATGAACTCGATTTCTCCACAAGGTTTAGAACATGAGGGAAAGTATCTGCATCCGTAACTTCTTTACCCAGAGAGGAGTTAGAATGTGGAACTCGCTACCACATGGAATAGTTGAGGCGAATAGTGTAGATGTATTTAAAGGGAAGCTGGATAAACGCATGAGGGTGAAAGCAGTAGAAGGATATGCTGAGAGGGTGAGATGAAGTAGGGAGGGAGGAGGCTCGTGTGGAGCATAAACACCGGCACAGACCGGTTGGGCCGAATGGCCTGTTTCTATGCTGTAAATTCTATATGATTTTATGTAATATGTTTCCCTTTAACATTGCGCCACCTCTGTTTGGGATGTGTCCCCGTCTTGACTACACACAAGCTGCTCAAGAGACCAAATTACAGTACTCCTCTTTCGCACAGCTTGCTCTCGTCCAGTCATCCCGTGACTAATAACTAGCTTGCCACAGTTCGTAGGGTGCAATTTTCCCCAAGTGGGTGGTAGCGAGTTATCAGCAGTTTATTTTGTTCTTCCTGCCCCTCTCTCCCCTGCTGTGGAAATGAATATGTAAATGTTTCACCTAGCAAACAGAATCAATGCCCATTAACTGTCACCACTGTATCACGTGTAGTCTCATCATACAAGAAATCGTTTTATTTTGAATGTTTTTTATTGCAGTTCCTAGCACTACTCCAGAAGCTACTGGTCCAATAGATAAAATTTATCTCTGCTCCAACCTCCAACCTCTCTCTCTCCCCATCTAACCTCCAACCTCTCTCTCTCCCCATAGTGTCAATCGTGGTTCAATGGCAGCAATCTCATCTCTGAGTCAGAGACTCCAATCCAGAGACTTGAACACAAAATCTAGGCTGACGCTCCAGTGCATTATTGAGGGAGTGCAGCACTGTTGGAGGTGCCGTCTTTCAGATGAGATGTTAACTCAGGTGGATGTAAAAGATCCCATGGCACTATTTTGAAGAAGAGCAGGTGAGTTCTCCAGGTATCCTGGCCAATATTTATCCCTCAACCAACATCAAGAAAAAGATTATCCGGTCATTGCTGTTTGTGGGACCTTGCTGTATATAAATTAGCTGCCGCATTTCCTACATTACAGCAGTGACTCAAAAAAGTACTTCATTGGCTGTAAAGTGCTTTGATACGTCCTGAGGTTGTGAAAGGCGCTATATAAATGCAAGTCTTTCTTTCTTTTTCATCATATTCTTTCTTGTCTTCCTCTATTTATCATTACTATTATTCCTCCTATGTTCTAAATATACCATCCTACATGATCTGCCTCCATAATATGGTCAAGTCGAGACTAATTGCTCCAATGTTCGAACTCAATCGTTCTCAGCATCTAGTAACTGTGGAATGCCTCCCCCGCCTCATTCTCCCCTTTCTTGTCCAATCCACAAATTTAAGCTTGGCCTCACCTAACTATGTAATTTTTTCATCCTACATAAGAACATAAGAAATAGGAGCAGGAGTAGGCCAATCGGCCCCTCGAGCCTGCTCCGCCATTCAATAAGATCATGCTGATCTGATCCTAACCTCAAATCTAAATTCATGTCCAATTTCCTGCCCGCTCCCCGTAACCCCTAATTCCCTTTACTTCTAGGAAACTGTCTATTTCTGTTTTAAATTTATTTAATGATGTAGCTTCCACAGCTTCCTGGGGCAGCAAATTCCACAGACCTACTACCCTCTGAGTGAAGAAGTTTCTCCTCATCTCAGTTTTGAAAGAGCAGCCCATTATTCTAAGATTATGCCCCCTAGTTCGAGTTTCACCCATCCTTGGGAACATCCTTACCGCATCCACCCGATCAAGCCCCTTCACAATCTTATATGTTTCAATAAGATCGCCTCTCATTCTTCTGAACTCCAATGAGTAGAGTCCCAATCTACTCAACCTCTCCTCATATGTCCGCCGCCTCATCCCCGGGATTAACCGAGTGAACCTTCTTTGTATTGCCTCGAGAGCAAGTATGTCTTTTCTTAAGTATTCTTAGTGGTGTTCTGCACTATGGACTTTCACCCAGCTTCCTTAAAAGTGCCATTGCACTAAAGCTCCCCTGAAAGAAAGACTCTACTGTTGTTCAGTAACCCACAGACCCTCGAAGTATTGTGACCAGTTACTGTGGTTGAAGCCTGACCAGCTTCTAACTTCCTTAAACAGAAAGTTGGGTGGGGGTACTTGGCTTTTTGTGGACCGCCAGGTATGGGTGTTCAGTTGATGCCAAAAGCTACATTCCCTCTCGCATTAGTACAGCTTCCATCAGCACAGAATTGTCTCCCCTTGTTTTATGTGCTGTCCAAAAGTAACATTTAATGCACCTATCACTCTCATCACTGGGTCAGAAGATTGTGACCCCCAGACCAGGGTTTTGAGCTTTTAATCTAAACTGACACCCCAGTGTAGCACTGAGGAAGTTCTACGTTGCCAGAATTAATGACGTTAAACCCTATTTGTCTGTTCTGGTGGTTCCGGATGTTAAAAAACCTCATGTACTAATTGAAGAGGGGTCAGGGAATTCTTTTGGTCAATATTTCTCACTCTCTCTCTCTCTCTCGAGCAATACCATCAAATCAGATTAACCGGTCATTCATCACATTGTCTTTTGTGGGTTCTTGCTGCATGCAAAATGGCTCATGAATTTGCTTACATAACAATAGTCACTGCACTTCAAAATAATTAATTCCGGCCCCCACCGCTTATAGCGGGCGTGTTGGGTTTTAACGCAATTTGCCCGCTATAGGCAATGGCTGGTAAAACCGGAAAGAGAAGTAACCAACGTATTTTTAAAAAAACGGGAAATCTCATGCAGCAACCGCCTCTCCTAATTATTAATGGTTGCAACCAGAATATCGTCACTAAGGTAATCGCGCCTTAATGAGGTGCGGGCAGCTGATTGAAACTGCCCAACTTTGGCTGAAATCAGCAGAGCCTTTTAAATGGGTAAGTACAAGGCAAGTACGGCCCAAAATAGTTGGCATGCTTAATACCTTATAAGATGTGCCTTTGTTATTGACTTCTGTGGTAATGGCAAATGGTTAACAGCATTTGCCCGACATAGGCGGCTGCCCATGATAAGCTTGGACAGTGTGAGTGATGGGAACTGTACACGTGAAATGTTGAGATGTGATAGGACAGTATATAAATACAAGTCTTTTCTATGATGGATTCTACTTTGGGATGATAAAATGTGAGATGTCCCCCAAACACAGTTTTCCACGCAGTGAATATGCAACCGATTCTTGGAGAGATGGTAAACAAGAACAGTCTCTTTCCAATAGAAAATAGAGGAAGAATCAGAGAGAAAGACAACTCTTGGTGCCATTGTGCACTTTCTGATGTCCAAGATTGTATTGACAGGTGCCAGGGGCACAAGCATCTCACGTTCTCCTGGGTAAGGAAATGGTGCATGGAAACCTGAATAGAGAAAGATAAAGTTGGAAAACGACGTGAGAGAAAAGTAACCCAAAGGAAAGCTAAGACTTGGATTTGCTTAAGGCGCGGGACAGAGTAGGGAGAAGTTTATCTTGGATCTAGCTTGTGCTATACTTGACCTGAGAATGCTCAACACTGACACTGGATGCCAGAAATAGAAACTGCTGCATTCCCACCACCGTTGAGCTTGATGAGTCCAAAAAAAAAAACCCTAGTTAAATCTGGGTAATCTAGTGGGCTTTGGCCAAGGAGGTTTTTCAATTAAGAGTTTCAAGCTCCTTTCTTGTTCTTGCTTTTGTTGTTGTTGCTACACATGCATGTTCAATTGCATCTGCAAAGCTGTAGTGGCACTACACATTTCTTGGCAGTGTCAAACCAACTAGAGTAGTGTACTTGTCACAATGGGGCTACAATTCATTCCAGATTGCACCCTGGGAATATGAATGTGCTTGTTTTAAACAAGTGTCTGTCATAACAGAATTCACTGATTGAAAGTCAAACTGTATAGACATTAACACAGCGTTAGGGACCTGGGGTCAGGGACAAATTTTGATTCGACCAATATATTTGTATCAGCCAAGTTTGCTGTAATGAGGATTGACTCTTACTTAATAACCTCAGTGCTACCTCTTGGAGTTAGCTGCATCCTTTCTAAAAGGAAACCAGTACAAAATGCCAAGTAATGAATGCAAACAGAACAGTAAAGTAGAAAGGAAAGGAAAGCAAGACAGGAGGAAACATACAGATTTCTCATGTTATACTTTTGGGATCGATAGGGATTGCGGGTATAAGGATCATGCCCGATGTGGTCCTTCTCCCATCTGTGTGGAGATGCCGGTGATGGACTGGGGTGGACAAATGTAAGGAATCTTCCAACACCAGGTTATAGTCCAACAATTTTATTTTAAAATCACAAGCTTTCGGAGATTATCTCCTTCGTCAGGTGAGTGAGTGAAAGGTTCTCAAATCGCGTATCTTATATTAGGCTGGGACACCATCACACCAATCAAAGGTGTCGTTGGTGTTCAGACAGGTTAGCCACGGAGAACAGTAGGTCCCAGTATGCTGAATACATATTGTGTCAAATTACACAGACAGAGAGAAAGAGACCCAAAAGGCAGAGAGAGAGAGAATATTAAAAACAGATAACTTTTTTTTCCCTTGCTGGTGGGGTTACGTGTAGCATGACATGAACCCAAGATCCCGGTTGAGGCCGTCCTCATGGGTGTGGAACTTGGCTATCAATTTCTGCTCGACGATTTTGCGTTGTCGTGTGTCTCGAAGGCCGCCTTGGAGAACGCTTAACCGAAGATCGGTGGCTGAATGTCCTTGACTGCTAAAGTGTTCCCCGACTGGGAGAACACATCAGGGGAGAAATTGGTTTGTGACTACAAAATGTGCCTGAAGAGGTCAGCCTAAGGATCCCCCAAAATTGGCCCTCGGGCCTCATTACCATTACCAATTGGGCGTCCTGATGCAGCTTTGGCGGTCAAGCCCCAAGCAAGATTGGCTGATTCTGACAGTGGCAGCGGCCCTCAGGCGGGTCCTGGGAAAGGAAGGGAAGGGGAAGGGAGTGAGCATGGGTCGCTGACAGCCTGCAGTATTGCTGTGGAGCCTGGTGAAAGCATTCTTGCTCCTCCTGGCTCCGCATTCAGGTAAGTGAAAACAAGATTACTTACCTTATCTTCACAGCCTCCAGCGGTCACTTTAAGCTTGCTTTAGAGCCTGAATAATTAGTTGGAGCTTGTGCAGCACAAACTCCAGTTAGTTTTTGACCAGTTTAAGAGTAGGGTCCTTAAGCAGGCGTTAGCCCCCTCATTAGCATATGCCTAATGCCTGTTTAATGCAGCGCCAGGGAGGCCTCAATATAGCCTGACCCAATATGATGTTGAGGGTATTTCAGGCGCCCTTGAGTCACGGGACAGAGCCCCACGCAATTAGTCATTTTTGCCCCTGTTTTACGCCCAAAAAAACAGGTGAAACGGAGTCCAGTTTCTCACTCATCCTGTTAGACACTTTTGCAGAGAAGTAATTTTTTTAAGAGGGAACTTAAATTTTAAGAACAATTGTTCATTGGTTTGACTTTCATCACTTCTTTAAAAAAATAATGGTGCCAAAAGAGTGAATGGAAAAGTCATCCAACCCTCTCACATTGCCGATACTAAATGATTCTTAAAATTTGTTCTCAGGATGTGGGGCAGTCACCATTGGTTGCTCATCACCAGCTGCCTTGAGAGGGTGGCGGTGGTGTAATTGTTTTTATATTTGAGTGGCTTGCCAGGCCATTTCAGAGGGCATTAAGGATAAAGTGTGGGACTGGAGTCACGTGTAGGCTAGACCAGGTTGAGGTGGGACGTTCCCTACCCCAAACTAATTGGGTTTTTTACAACAATCCAGCAGCTTTCGCGGCCATTTTTCCGAGTGCCAGCCCAAAAATGAGCAGAATTATTGAATTCAATTTCCCACCTTGCGATGATGGGATTTGAACGCGCAACCTTTGAATTGTTAGTCCAGTACCGTGACAGCTACACGAACAAGGGATATATTGCAGCAATATTGGTATAATAATTCATTGTTTCCAGCCCAGCTTCTGATAAAGCAAAGACCATTTAAGGCATTCTAAAAATTTATTAGCAACTTCCAGAACCAAAGGTAACTTTTTCCCACCATGTCTAAATTCCCAGTTAGAGAATAACTAATTCGTTCAACTCACAGTCCACCTCAGATTTGAGAAAATGTTACAGATAGAGAAACTGTTATAGGCACAGAACTGCTGTCAGCTCTAATCTTCTCTGACTCATGCATCATCTGGCACTGCGAGACAGCGGTAAAATATATAAAATGAAAACAAGTAGATCGGCCAAAGTGGGCAATGGAAGATGACATTTACGTCATTCCAATTACTATTTTACTCAGTCCAGGCTCCTGTTATTCCTAATGTGAAGGGATTTCACGAGACAACCAACAGGCAATCAGCAATTTTAATAATCATTATAATATGGCAGTAAGTGCAAAAGATGGTTAATACCCTGGCCTTTTGGAGAGCAGGTGACCCTGGTCCTGGCCTCTCTACTCTCCGACAAGTGGGAGTTCTTCATATATTCTCTACTTCATAAGAATGGCCTGATCTGTCCAGCCACCAGTGGCCCTATAACCTCCATTGCCCAAATACGTACATGATTATCACACTTGCTTTTTTTTTAAAGCCGTAGTTCATTTACACCCCATTTAACTCCTCCTTGTGCCCTGCCAGCAGTTCTCAGCAAGTACAAAAATAAGGTAAGCCGGCATCAGTCAGTCTAAGGTCCCAATACTGTTCCTATTATCCCTGTTGCTAATTCATTGTCACTGGGTCAAAATCCTGGAACTCCCTAACTAACAGCACTGTGGGAGAACCTTCACCACACGGACTGCAGCGGTTCAAGAAGGCGGCTCACCACCACCTTCTCAAGGGCAACTAGGGATGGGCAATAAATGCTGGCCCAAGAATGAATTAAAAAAAAACATTCAACTTGCATTTATATAGCGCCTTTAACATAGTAAAACATCCCAAGGTGCTTCACAGGAACGATTATCAAACAAAATTTGACACTGAGCCACAAAAGGAGATAATAGGACAGGCGACCAAAAGCTCGGTCAAAGAGGTAAGTTTTAAGAAGTGTCTGAAAAGAAGAGAGAGAGGTAGAGAGGCGGAGAGGTTTAGGGAGGGAATTCCAGAGCTTAGGGCCTGGGCAGCTGAAGGCACGGCCGCCAATGGTGGAGTGAAGGTCGTGCAGGCTTTTGCAAATGGATAATGTGAAAATGACCTGTCTTTATGATGGACCTTTGGATCAAGCTTATTTGTTTTGCTAAGCACTGGTGCAAGGCACTCAATGTAAACCATTAACAGAGAAAATCAAAATCTGTTTTAGCATTGTCTTCAAATGTGACTGTGGACAGAAAGTTGCTGTCACACAGAATTTTCACACTAAAACTAGTCAGCCAGCTGTGAAGGGAATACTCAAAATAGGAAATTCCGGCCTAATATTTACACAATTATATTTAAAGAGTGTAATTAACTAAGTGGCTTGTGACTGTAGTTGTGCTCTATTAGGCTCGAAAAGTCTCCTTCAAGGAGGTGAAATGACTTTCTAAGCCTAATAGACTATAGAAAGATGTCACTGGTTAAGCATTGTCTCGGCAGATTCCACAAAAGATTTATGAAATATGCCAATTTCAATGCCAGGCCCCAAGTGTTCTGCAAGATTCAGTGATCACAAATTCATATTATTCCAGAGGCAATTATGAGCAATTAATAACGCTTATTGCACAGTATAATTGTCTGATGTAGGCAAGTACTAATGATACAGGAAACAGAATATGCCACAGTTTTAATTCAGGATTGAGTTCTCCCCTGAGGCCTCACTTGTTCCCAAGGTAATGTTATATTGATCATTAGCCCAAAGTGCAGGCATACCCAAAAACTTGAGTGGCTTCACAGAGCCGAACCAAAATTGCCATTTCCTAGGTTTAAGCTCCAACTTGTTTCCAGTGGCTGGATGAAGCTGAGCCATTTTTCACTTTGCCTTTAAGCCGTAAGGAGGAGATTGCAATTTTAGTGGCTGGACTCAGACCAAATTCAACGAGAGGCTATTTGCTCCAGTTTTAGATGTGTGTAGACTTTCAGAATTAGTGCAGGAGCACAAACCAGGAATCCAGGTGTTGAGTTTAGCACGCCCTCCATGATATTCTGTTAGTTATTGATAGTGAATGGAAAATCTTGCAGGATGCACTCACCTCAACTGTCTCAGTCCTACCCACTGGAACTCCCACCCCAGATCTCTCAACCTCACTTTCTACCTCTAAAAACCACCTTAAACACCCAGCCCTTCCTGGCTTACTGTCCATTTTCCTTCTGCCTAGTTGTGAAACGTCTTTGGACGTTCCTTCATTTTAATGTTTTTGATGATGATAATGATGATGATACGTGCATTCATTTTGCAAAGCTCTGTGCAGTGCGTGTTCATAGAATCATAGAAAGCCATTCGGCCCATCGTGTCTGTGCTGGCCGAAAAAGAACTATCCAGCTTAATCCCACTTTCCAGCACTTGGTCCGTAGCCTTGTAGGTTACGGCACTTCAAGTGCACATCCAAGTACTTTTTAAATGAGTTGAGAGTTTCTGCCTCTATCACCCTTTCAGGCAGTGAGTTCCAGACCCCCACCACCCTCTGGGTGAAAAAAATTCTCCTCAGCTCCCCTATAATCCTTCTACCAATTACATTAAATCTATGCCCCCAGGTCACTGATCCCTCTGCTAAGGGAAATAGGTCCTTCCTATCCACTCTATCTAGTCCCCTCATAATTTTATAGACCTCAATTAAATCTCCCTTCAGTCTCCTCTGTTCCAAAGAAAACAACCCCAGTCTATTCAATCTTTTCTCGTAGCTAAAATTCTCCAGCCCTGACAATATCCTTGTAAATCTCCTCTGTACCCTCTCCAGTGCAATTGCACCCTTCCTGTAATGTGGTGACCAGAACTGTACGCAGCACTCAAGCTGTGGCCAAACTAGTGTTTTATACAGTTCTAGCATAACCTCCCTGCTTTTATATTCTATGCCTCGGCTAATAAAGAAAAGTATTCCATATGCCTTCTTAACCACCTTTTCTACCTGTCTTGCTACCTTCAGGGGTCTATGGACATGTACTCCAAGGTCCCTCACTTCCTCTATACCTTTCAGTATCCTCCCATTTATTGTGTACTCCCTTGCCTTGTTTGCCCTCCCCAAATGCATTACCTCACACTTCTCCAGATTGAATTCCATTTGACATTTTTCTGCCCACCTGACCAGTCCATTGATATCTTCCTGCAGTCTACAGCTTTCCTCCTTACTATCAATCACATGACCAATTTTTGTTTCATCTGCAAACTTCTTGATCATGCCCCCTACATCCATGTCCAATCATTAATATATACCCCAAAATCAAAGGACCCAGTACTGACCCCTGTGGAACCCCACTGGAAACAGCCTTCCAGTCACAAAAACACCCATCGACCATTACCCTTTGCTTCCTGCCACTGAGCCAATTTTGGATCCAACTTGTCACTTTCCCTTGGATCCCATGGGCTTGTACTTTTTTGACCAGTCTGCCATGTGGGACCTTGTCAAAAGTCTTGCTAAAATCCATGTAGACTACATCAAACATATTACCCTCATCGACCCTCCTTGTTACCTCCTCAAAAAATTCAATCAAGTTAGTCAGACATGACCTTTCCTTAACAAATCCGTGCTGACTGTCCTCGATTAACCTGTGCCTTTTTAAATAACGATTTATGATTCCAATAATTTGCTCACCACCGAGGTTAGACTGACTGGCCTATAATTATTCGGTCTAGCCCTCGCTCCCTTTTTAAACAATGGCCCAACGTTAGCAGTCCTCCAATCCTCCGGGCACCACACCTGTATCCAGTGAGGATTGGAAAATGATGGTCAGAGCCTTCACTATTTCCTCACTTGCTTCTCTTAACAGCCTGGGATACATTTCATCCGGGCCTGGCGATTTATCTACTTTCAAAGATGCTAAACCCCTTAATACTTCCTCTCTCACTATGTTTATCCCATCCAATATTTCACAGATGCAAAGTATTCATTAAGAATACTTGTTCATTCATAAAATCTCTTGAATGTTCATTCATAAAATCTACCTCCAATGTAATTTTCACATCTTCTGATGTGAAATTCTTTCGAGTTAAAATTTTTATACTCTAAGAAAGGAAAGTCAGTGCTGGGAAATGCTGTGCTTTTTTGCATTAGGCGTTCATTGCCAGCACCAATTGCTAGCAGATCAGGTCCAGCACACCACCTTCAGATTCTCCTCCAAGCTACACATCTGGACTTGGACGTACATCACCGTTCCTTCATCATCACTGGGTCAAAATCCTGGAATTCTCAACCTCATGTCATCAAGGGAGCTCCGTCACTACAATGACTACAGCAGATAAAGAAGGCAGCCCCACCACCATCTTCTCAGGGCAACTAGGAGTGGCCAAGAAATATGGCTTTGCCACCATCACCAACATCCCAAGGAGAAACTTTAAAAATCTATTTTAATCCATTAATGTGCTTCAATCCTCAGCCCTGCTGTATCAGTAAGGCATTTTAAATTTTCATGCCAGCCAATCTTGTGTTCCACATAACAACGATAACTACACTTCAAAAGTAATTCATTGGCTGTAAAGCGCTTTGGGGCATCCTATGGTCGTGAAAGGCGCTATATAAATGCAAGTCTTTCTCACAGGGTCAATCTGCCACTTTTTAGTGCCAATAATGAGCCCAAAAGCAATTCGGTTGAAACGGGCCAAACATATAAGAACATAAGAACATAAGAAATTGGAGCAGGAGTAGGCCAATCGGCCCCTCGAGCCTGCTCCGCCATTCAATAAGATCATGGCTGATCTGATCCCAACCACAAATCTAAAGAACACAAGAAGTCGGAGCAGGACCCGGCCACATAGCCCCTGGGCCCTCTCGGCCACCCACAGGGCATTGACCGATCCGAACTCAGCTTCATGTCCAATTTCCTGCCTGCTCCCCATAACCCCTAATTCCCTTTACTTCTAGGAAACTGTCTATTTCTGTTTTAAATTTATCTAATGATGTAGCTTCCACAGCTTCCTGGGGCAGCAAATTCCACAGACCTACCACCCTCTGAGTGAAGAAGTTTCTCCTCATCTCCGTTTTGAAAGAGCAGCCCCTTATTCTAAGATTATGCCCCCTAGTTCTAGTTTCACCCATCTTTGGGAACATCCTTACTGCATCCACCCGATCAAGACCCTTCACAATCTTATATGTTTCAATAAGATCGCCTCTCATTCTTCTGAACTCCAATGAGTAGAGTCCCAATCTACTCAACCTCTCCTCATATGTCCGCCCCCTCATCCCCGGGATTAACCGAGTGAACCTTCTTTGTACTGCCTCGAGAGCAAGTATGTCTTTTCTTAAGTATGGAGACCAAAACTGTATGCAGTATTCCAGGTGCGGTCTCACCAATACCTTATATAACTGCAGCAATACCTCCTTGTTTTTATATTCTACGTAGAACGCTTGTAACAGAGAGAGAGAGAAAATAGACTTTCTGGGACGGGATGGATTCAAATTCAGGACCGAGAGATGAAAGTGCAGTGTACTAAGCAGTTACACCGTCCAACTTCCCTCATACTTGTTTTTTTTTGCCCCCAATTCGATTAGTGCCATGTCATGCAAGGAGCAATATGTAGGACTAAGTGTTCCAATCGAAACGTTGACAGTAATCCATTAAAATGAATGGAATACAACTGAAAAACGGAGGCTTTAATGTGCTGGGTGGCATGCTGAGAGGTCAAATGCTTGAAGTTTTTCCATGCTTAGAGAAACAGCCTCAGTAAGACAGTTCTATCACGGCATTAAATATAACTACTTATCCGACATTAGCTTTTTGCAATTCCCAATTAACTCCAGATCAATACTGGAGCAGTCTTGTCTGCAGTAACGTGCACCAAATGTGCAATCCCAGTCAAATCAGAAATGCATAAAACTTCTGCTTTGAATAACATATTCTTTGCTCATGTTCAACATGCACACTAAATGAACGACAAATTCAAGGTACATCACGCGCAGCCTTCTATCCTGCTTAGGTCAATGGCTGGCAACAGAACCAGGCAGTTGCTTAGAATGATAAGTCCACATCTGCTAGCTGGAAAGTACAGAGTAACAGATCGCTAAGTGGCAGTTGCAAAAGTAACACAAATGGGGGGGGGGGGGGGGGGGGGGGGAATGTTCACATCAGATGACATAAACTGTCAGAATGAAGCCTGAATTGTTTACACAAGATATCTAAACCCTGTGGTTGTGTTCCTGCCTTTAGCTCCCTTCCAGCTAGTCATTGTGTATTACAATATATGCCAATTCAATTTTTAATGGTATAAGTTTTGGCTCTCCACCAACTTATTAGTCTCTGTGGCCCTGACTCCATTAACTCATTCGCTGCACACAACTATCATGATGCTTCCTCCGAGGCAGGTCACACCGTTTTCCATCCAGCTGCAGCACCATCCGATTTTTGCTTAGGAGCCTGGGTTCCTTTGGGAATGACGGAGTTAATGCACCATGTCCCCCCCCCCCCCCACAAAGAGTTATTTACATGTGCTCGATGCCATGGGTGAAACTTTCATTTCCCACGAGTAGGCACATTTGCAATATGCAGTCGCACAAGGTAATTCTTAATCCATTAGCATCTAGCCATCAAGAAATGTGCCCGCAGGCACACTTGCACCTGATTTATCACCTAGTATGCCTATACACATCTGTGAGATGTGCAGGACACTCCATTTTATGCAATGGTGAGAGAGGGAGGGACGAACACAATGCTCATTTTGTTTATGCAAAGCTCATTTTTAGCATTCGGTTCTGGGGAAACTGCGGGAGTAAAATTCAACTTCGAGGGGACGCAGAACAGGCGATAGTTACACACCCGTTCTCCTTTCCATTGAAATTCGGTGTGTAATCGACGGCCAATCCACTACTGCCCTTGCACATCAGTGTGAGTGTGAGTGTGTGTGTGTGTGTGTGTGTGTGTGTGTGTGTGTAAAGAACAACCAAGCCTCCCCCGGTACCACGGTTACAACCACAGGGAAGTCCATCATCAATTTGTCCGACCACACCCTTCAACCAGACAAAATCGAGGTTCTCAGCCGAGGGCTCAATTTCTGCCCCACCACCAAAATGGACCACACTAGTCTCGCGGCGGACACAGAGGAATTCATCAGGAGAATGAGGCTCCGGGAATTCTACCACAAACCCCAAGATTTCAACAGCGAACCCAATGAGACAATCAATGATCCAGAACAGCAGACAGAGGGATCCACGGTACAGCAACCGAAGAGGAAAGAGTCAAACTGGACTCCTCCGGAGGGTCGCTACCCTCAGCTTGACATGTATGCCCAAGCTGTCAGGAAATGCGTCAATGCCAGATTCATCAGGCGCACTCAGAAGAAAGTCCAGAATGTCACCCGAGCACAACGCAACGCCATCAACGGTCTCAAGACCAACCGAAACATCGTCATCAAACCAGCGGACAAAGGAGGAGCCATCGTCATACAGAACAGAACGGACTATTGCAAAGAAGCATACCGACAACTGGACAACCAGGAACACTACAGACGGTTACCCGCAGATCCGACCAAAGAACACACCCACCAGCTCAACAAACTGATCAAGACCTTCGATCCAGACCTTCAAAGCATCCTACGCACTCTCATCCCACGTACTCCCCGCGTGGGAGACTTCTACTGCCTCCCAAAGATACACAAAGCCAACACACCCGGACGTCCTATCGTATCAGGCAACGGAACCCTGTGTGAGAACCTCTCTGGATACGTCGAGGGCATCCTGAAACCCATCGTACAGGGAACCCCCAGCTTCTGTCGCGACACTACAGACTTCCTACAAAAACTCAGCACCCACGGACCAGTTGAACCAGGAACACTTCTCACCACGATGGACGTCTCGGCACTATACACCAGTATCCCCCACGATGACGGCATCGCTGCAACAGCATCAATACTTAACACCAACGACAGCCAATCTCCAGACGCCATCCTGGATCACAATGTCTTCACCTTCGATAACCAGTTCATTACCCAAACACACGGAACAGCCATGGGGACCAAATTCGCACCCCAATACGCCAACATTTTCATGCACAAGTTCGAGCACGACTTCTTCACTGCACAGGACCTCCAACCAACGCTATACACCAGATACATCGACGACATTTTCTTCCTATGGACCCACGGCGAAGAATCACTGAAGAGACTACACGATAACATCAACAAGTTCCATCCCACCATCAAACTCACCATGGACTACTCCTCAGAATCGGTTTCTTTCTTGGACACACAAATCTCCATCAAAGACGGGCACCTCAGCACCTCACTCTACCGCAAGCCCACGGACAACCTCACGATGCTCCACTTTTCCAGCTTCCACCCTAACCACGTCAAAGAGGCCATCCCCTATGGACAGGCCCTACGAATACACAGGATCTGCTCAGACGAGGAGGAACGCGATGGACACCTACAGACGCTGAAAGACGCCCTCGTAAGAACGGGATATGACGCTCGACTTGTCGATCGACAGTTCCGACGGGCCACAGCGAAGAATCGCATAGACCTCCTCAGAAGACAAACACGGGATGCAACCAGCAGAGTACCCTTCGTCGTCCAGTACTTCCCCGGAGCGGAGAAACTACGCCATGTTCTCCGCAGCCTTCAACATGTCATCGATGACAACGAACACCTCGCTAAGGCCATCCCCACGCCTCCACTGCTCGCCTTTAAACAGCCACCCAACCTCAAACAGACCATCGTTCGCAGCAAGTTACCCAGTTTTCAGGAGAACAGCGTCCACGACACCACACAACCCTGCCACGGCAACCTCTGCAAGACATGCCAGATCATCGACACGGATACCACCATCACACGAGAGGACACCACCCACCAGGTACATGGTTCATACTCCTGTGACTCGGCCAACGTTGTTTACCTCATACGTTGCAGGAAAGGATGCCCCGGAGCATGGTACATTGGCGAGACCATGCAGACGCTGCGACAACGGATGAACGGACACCGCGCAACAATCGCCAAACAGGAGGGTTCCCTCCCAGTCGGGGAACACTTTAGCAGTCAAGGACATTCAGCCATCGATCTTCGGGTAAGCGTTCTCCAAGGCGGCCTTCGAGACACACGACAACGCAAAATCGTCGAGCAGAAGTTGATAGCCAAGTTCTGCACCCATGAGGACGGCCTCAACCGGGATCTTGGGTTCATGTCACGCAACACGTAATCCCACCAGCAAAAAGGGGGAAAAAATTTATATGTTTTTTAAATTCTCTCTCTCTCTCTCTCTCTCTCTGCCATTTTGAGTTTCTTTCTGCCTGCCTGTGTAATAGACACAATGTATATCTAGTGTACTGGGACGTGCTGTTCTCCGTGACTGGCCTGTTTGAATAACAACGACACCTTTTGATTGGTGTGATGCTGTCCCAACATAGTATAAGATATGCGATTTGAGAACCTTTTCATTCATTCATCTGACGAAGGAGATAATCTCCGAAAGCTTGTGATTTTAAAATAAAATTGTTGGACTATAACCTGGTGTTGTAAGATTCCTTACATTTGTAAAGAACAAAGCACTGCGGATACCCAAAACAGAAAATGCTGGAAAAACACAACAGGTTGGTCAGCACCTGTGGAAGGAACAGAGAAGAATGAAGCATGAGAGGCGGACGAGAACATTAATACATTCAGGAGAAGGGAGAAACCCGGAGAGGGATCATGAGTGGAATGATGTCACCTCAGTCAAGTAATGGGCAGAAACATTAAAACGTTAAAGAGACAAAGGGCATGTAAATAGCCAAGGAAGGGGGATGCCTGGTGAAAGGGGAGAGATTCAAAGCCCAGGGATCAGGTGTGGAATTAAAAATGAGGATATAGCTAAAGTCTGATATTACTGAAGTGAATGTTTAGGCCAGAGGGTTGCAGGATGCCTGGGATGAGATATTGTACTTGAAACTTGTTTTGATGGGTGTGTGTGTATGTGTATATGCGTGGGTGTCTGTGTGTGGTATATATGTGTGGGTATATATGTGTGTGGGTGTGCGATCAAGACATACACTCAGTTCCGTTTATCTGTCCATGTGTGTCTGTCCATGTGTGGGCGTCCATGTGTGTATGTCCATGTGTGGGCATCCATGTGTGTCTGTCCATGTGTGTCTGTCCATGTGTGTCTGTCTATGTGTGGGCGTCCATGTGTGTGGGTGTGTGGTTAAGACATACACTCAGTTCCGTTTATCTGTCCATGTGTGGGCATCTATGTGTGGGCGTCCATGTGTGTCTGTCCATGTGTGGGCGTTCATGTGTGTCTGTCCATGTGTGGGCGTTCATGTGTGTCTGTCCATGTGTGGGCGTCTATGTGTGTCTGTCCATGTGTGTCTGTCCATGTGTGTCTGTCTATGTGTGGGCGTCCATGTGTGTGAGTGTGTGGTTAAGACATACACTCAGTTCCGTTTATCTGTGTTCAATCGTTTTTCCACCCTGAGGAGACGTTCGGACCCTGCTGCTGAGTCCTGCTGCCAACATGGCAGAACTCTAATGGGGCCCTCAGATATGTTCAGGAAGCTAACCTTTTCAATAAATTGCAACAGAAAAATGTAGTTAACAGAGGTGGCCCGCACGTCCACCTCTCCCACGACCATTAACCCCTGTTCTAGTATTGCATGTGTGATATTCCCCAAGCATCTGATCTACCCTTGCAGGTTGGGCACAATTACCTACAAATTTGGAAAAATTAATAATTGCAAATGTTGAGAATCTGAAATAAAAACAGAAAATGCTGGAAACACTCGGCAGGTCAGTCAGCATCTGCGGAGAGGGAACGGACAAGTTAATGTCTTAGGTGTGGACACTTCATCAGAACTGAAAGGAATTATTGATGAACAGCATTTAAAAAGGAATGGCACACACACACACACTGACACACACACACACACACACACAATGGCACACACACACACACACACACACACACTCACGCGCACACACACACGCGGGAGAAGAAATTGAATGATCTATAAAGTGCTGAAGTGGAAAACAGAAGGTTAAATGGCAGAAGCAATATTCGCATGAGGCAATAGCAGCTTAATGAAAGAAATCAAAGAAATTAAAGGCATTAACGGAACATCGTGCCCAAATTAGGGAGTGAGGGTAAAAATGACCAATGTTTCTGCTTCTTATCATTATCTCGATTTTAAAATTCTCATCCTTGTTTTCAAATCCCTCTGTGGCCTCACCCCTCCCTATCTCTGTGACCTCCTCCAGCCCTACAACCCTCCGAGATCTCAGTGCTCCTCTAATTCTGGCCTCTTGCACATCCCTGATTTTAATCGCTCCACCATTGGCGGCCGTGCCTTCAGCTGCCTAGGCCCTCAGCTCTGGAATTCCCTCCCTAAACCTCTCCGGCTCTCTACCTCTCTCTCCTCCTTTAATATGCTCCTTAAAACTTACCTCTTTGACCAAGCTTTTGGTCATCTGTCCTAACATCTCCGTATGTGGCTCGGTGTCAAATTTTGCTTGTAAATGGCTCCTGTGAAGCTCCTTGGGATGTTTTACCATGTTAAAGGCGCTATATAAATGCAAGTTGTTGTTGTAGTGACCCATGCCAGAAACTGCATGAATGTGCAGACATCAGATGCATTTATGTGTGGACATCAGTTGAAAAGTGGATTAGCTTCAGATGTGATGCCCTCCATGGTAAATAGCCTCATTGTCTAGGCTCGTAGGTGAAGAATGAGGCACCAGAGGACAACTAGCTGAGCACTTAAGGTGTTACTGTTGATTACTTGCATTAGAATAAAAAAAAAGACTTGAGATACTTTCATTTATTTAATGCTTTACCACATCCAAAGCATAGATGGCTGAGACTACTTATGTGGACAAACGTAACGGCCATTTCAAGATCCCACAGAAAGCAGAGAGATGAATGACCAGTTCATTTATTTTTAGTGGTGTTGGCTGAGGGAGGAACGTTGGACAGGACACCCTGCTCCTTTACCAACAGCGCAATGGAATCTCCAATGTTTACCTGAACAGGCATCATATTTCGGAGGGTTTAACATCTCATCCCAAAGGGCAGCACCTCCAACAATGCAGGGAACCCACACTGGAGTGACAGCCTACAGTGGAGTGGGGCTTGAAAACGCAACCTTGTGACTCAGAGACGAGAGTGCTGCCAACTGAGTCAAGCTCACAGATATCAAACATTTGTGTTCATTGAAAGGAGGGCTCCTCTCCACGTGTATCTGAAAAGCAGGGATTAAACTAATAAGCCACAAAACAATCTTTGAACCAATTCTATGAATTTTCTGTCCAACTGCAAGTGTAAATTCATATAAGCGAGCATCACACCGCAAAATAACAGAATCAGGACATCATCTTTTAATGCATTTACTGTGCAGTCTGAATTTCCAATTAAGATTATATCTCAGTTTATGTATCAATGTTAAATGTATATTAACAGGATCATTGTGTAATTTTTGCATGGCAAATTGAATATGCAGCTTAAATGGATGCAAAGTAATAGCATGATAACAAAATGTTATTAAAATCTAATCTTATCAGACACCCATTACCAAAAGTATTAGACTACAGTAAGCCCTACCAAAGCACTTACATGAGTGAACATATGTCATTGCTGAGTGTTTATATTCTTTACCTGCGTTCTATGAAGCATAAAAATCCAATACATTTTGCTATTCTTTTCGGGTCCTTAATCCTCTTTACGGCCTTATCCCCAGCCGCCCCCACTCCCGCCATCTAACCAGCTCCTAACCCTCCGTGACCAACGACAGGAGAAGAGGCAATATAAACTAAATGGTACAATTTTAAAGGGGGTGCAGGAACAGAGAAACCCAAGGTTATATGTACACAAATCCTTGAAGGTGGCAGGACAAGTTGAGAAGGCTGTTAAAAGAAGCATATGGGATGCTGGGCTTTATTAATGAAGGCATAGAGTACAAAAGCAAGGAAGTTGTACTTTATAAAACACTGGTTAGGCCTCAACTGGAGTATTGCGTTTAATTCTGGGCACCACACTTTAGGAAGGATGTCAAGGCCTTAGAGGGGGTGCAGAAGAGATTTACTAGAATGGTACCAGGGATGAGGGACTTCAGTTACGTGGAGAGACTGGAGAAGCTGGGATTGTTCTCCACAGAGCAGAGAAGGTTAAGAGATTTGATAGAGGTGTTCAAAATCATGAATGGTTGTGATAGAGTAAATAAGGAGAAACTATTTCCAGTCAGTAACCAGAGGACACAGATTTAAGTTGATTGGCAAAAGAACCGGAGCAGCACGAGGAAACCTTGTTTTACGCAGCGAGTTGTTCTGATCTGGAATGCGCTGCCTGAAAGGGCGGTGGAAGCAGATTCAATAGTAACTTTAAAAAGGGAATTGGATAAATTGCAGAAGGGAAACAAATTCACAGGGCTATGGGGAAAGAGCAGGGGAGTGGGACTAATTGGATAGCTCTTTCAAAGAGCAGGTACGGGCACGGTGAGCTGATTGGCCTCCTTCTGTGCTGTAACATACTACGATACTACTATGACACTATGATAACAGCTTCATGTAACCAAACATCCCAAGGCAATTCCATTGACACACAAAATGCTAACCTATCTTTTCTCTTTACAGTTGCTGACGTGATTTGCTGTATATTTCCAGCATCTTCCGTTTTTTTCTTATTTTTGACATAAGACACAGTGAGAATTACTGGTGAAAATACCAAAGCAGGGCTGGACTGAGATTCCCAAACACAATTGGGGTCATTCTTGATTACAGTTCATGATTTCAAGCATAAACGAGAATGGTTTTTTGGAGTTAAATTGTCAACAATTTTTTTTTTACCCTGAACTTTTTGTAGTAAGTTGGCCACAACATTAGGAATAGCGATTATGATAAAATTCGGCCTTGGACAATTTAAAACGCTATTAAAATATTATCACACAAGATACATCTCAAAGGGATGTGCTTCACACACAATGAAACACTTCTTGAATTGCAGTGACTGTTATGTAGGCAAACACAGAATCCATTTTCTGCAAACAGCAATGTTCAAAATTATGAGGGCTTTAGTTAGAGTACATAGGGAGAAACTGTTCCCACAGGCAGGAGAGTCAGTAACCAGAGGACACAGATTTAAGATAATTGGCAAAAGAACCAGAGGGGGAGATGAGGAGAAATTTTCTTTACGCAGCGAATTGTTGTCATCTGGAATGAGCTGCCTGAAAAGGCGATGGAAGCGGATTCAATAGTAACTTTTAAAAGGGAATTGGATAAATACTTGAAAAGGAAAAATTTGTTGGGCTATGGGGAAAGAGCAGGGGAGGGGGATTAATTGGAGAGCTCTTTCAAAGGAGCCAGCACAGGCACGATGGGGCGAATGGCCTCCTTCTGTGCTGTACGATTCTATAAGACGAACGATCAATTAATCAGTTTCTTTTTTGGTGGCGTTGGTTACAGGAAGAATGTTGGCCAGGACAGCAGAGGAACTCCCTGCCTTCATGGAATATTATTCACGGAATCTTTAACGTCACCCAAACTGGCTGATGAGGCCTTGTTTGACCATCTCAGGCAAAGGACAGCACCTCCAATAATGCAGCTCCCCTTCCACACTGCACTGGAGTGTCAGCTTAGCTTAAGTGCTCAAGCTCTGGACTGTACCCGAATCCACAACTTGCTGCAATAGTGGCAAGACTGCTATCAACTGAGCCGAACTGACACTGAATAACTAAGGAAAACGGTCAGCGACGATTTTTAGCTTTTACCCACACAATCTGTCTCCTCCCACCACCCCCCAACCCCCTCATTCCGAGGGAATGCACTGCCCAGTGCAGCACTAAACTACAGAATAAAGTCAAAGATCAGCTGGGGTGATGGGGGAAAGGTTCTGAATAGCGATTGGAAGAGAGGGGCAATAAAACAATTGCGGTTCTCGATCGCCGTGCAGTGACCTCTGCCCTTTGGGATGAGATAAAATGCCGTAAAAATGAAAGTTCTCATATTCTTACCGATGGTCGATTACACACCTGCCAACTCAGTCCGTGTGCTCACACGTGATGAAAAGCCATTTGAGTTAAGTGTTGGAGGGCAGCCCCCTGCCTATCTCCAGAACGTTGAGCTCAATGACAGTAAGGTGTGATCTTCGACAGCAGAGCAGCGCCGTGCACTGTGGATTTCTGTTTGTGAGTATCATCCTGTAACCCTTAATAAACTTCTAGGTGTTTGACCCCTGTGTCCAGAACCCTCATTTCTGATACATAGACAAGAATTGCAGCCTTTGTCTATTCTTACAGTACAGAGATAGGGAGGGGGAGCAAGTCTGCATACAGCGCGTGTGAAGCATAAACACCAGCATGGACTTGCTGGGCCGAATGGCCTGTTTCAGTGCTGTACATTCAATGTAATTCTATACATAACTTATTGAAATCTGCACGCAATATCAAGTTTGATTTTACTTCCTGAATAAAGGTCATGTGAAATAATATAATCAGAAAGATAGACAAATGGTGTCGTTGTAATGTGAGGTTAGAAGATGGGTTGTTGAATATTAGGGTATGTTTTCTGATCAGTACTACTTTGGACCAAAACGCACCCATTGGGAAATATACCCTACTGTGTGCGATGAACTCTATCCCTCTTATTTATTGGACTCCCAATCTACAAGGTCATTGAACAACTACATAGAGTGGGAGGAGTCATTTTTGTTTTGCCTATGTTTCTGTGTCCAGGGTAAGGGGCAGACATAGCCCGTTCTGCACTGAGAGATTGTGCACTGGGCTTGTTGATGACACAAGACAGCCGAGTGATGGAAACATGAAGGCCTGCTGCTGTCTCACTGGAGGGCAAAATGACCCCTGTTGTCAATGTCATGTTGCTTTGCATTTCCACACCCTGCAGGTACATTGTTGACGATGGAGGCCTTGTCCTGTCTAAGATAGACCAAATCCAATTGTCCTGTGGCTTTCAAAACCTCTCGGTGGCCATCTATCCGGCAAGATAAACTTTGAAGACATTCTGGAAATAAATAATACGCAGCAGAAACTGTACAATCCCTGTCAGAATATCCAAACCCCCTGTAGCAGATTGCAGTCCAACTGAAACATTCAGAGCAGATTGCAATCGTGCTCTTCTGACAGCTAAACCAATGCACACAGCAGATTGGATACCAGCTGTACTAATCTTGCACAGTGGACCATAATCCAGGTCCCATCTCGGTTGCAGTAACCTACAGAATGAAGTCCTGCCAAGCTGCTTTCCAACGCAGCATGCAAGCTACTTACATTGCTTCGCAAGTTGTACGTATCTGACTTCATATTGACTATGTCCACAAAAGCAAGCCCCTTGTGGTCCCAGATAGAAACTTGAATGGACCAAAAGCCTGCTATTTGTTGGCTCAATTTAACACGGCCACCAAATTGTTCTGCATGAACGCACAAAATAGCATTCCTAAACCTGTGCAGTAATGGTGTGTGGTTTGCATATAGTTACCAGCACAAACTTTAACACTGAATTTAATACTGTCAGCTGTGACTCAGTTGGTAGCAGTCTTGCCTCTGAGTCAGAAGGTCGTGTGTTCCTGGTCCCACTCCAGAGACTTGAGCACAAAATCTAGGCTGACATGCCCAGTGCAGTACTGAGGGTGTGCTGCACTGTCAGAGGTGCCGTCTTTCAGATGAGACATTAAACTGAGGCCCCGTCTGCCCTCCCAGGTGGATGTAAAAGGTCCATCGGCACTATTCGAAAAAGAGCAGGGGAGTTCTCCCTGGAGTCCTGGCCAATATTTACCCCCAATCAACACCAATTATCTCATTGCTGTTTGTGAGACTTTGCTGTGCGCAAAATGGCTGCTGCATTAACTACATTAGAACTGTGACTACACTTCAAAATTAGCTGTAAAGTGCTTTGGGATATCCTGAGGTCACGAATACTGCCATGGGAGGCAGCATGCCTGACCCTGATCCTATTCTCATCTAGCGTTTCCCTTCCTTAGTCCAGGCCCGTTCCAGTACTCCAACTGCTGCCTTATTAATCATGGATTTGTGCCGTTAAAATGGTTAACGGATTTTTTTCTCTGACTGTTTTTCATTGTCCAAATACAAACTTTACTGGACTTGGACAAAATAGACTTTTGAAAACAATACTCGAGTACAGAAGTGCAAAAGCAAAATGCTTCACTTAGAAAAGATGCAAGAATCTATTTTTGTTGGCACAAAATGTTGGCTCCTGATGTTATTAATCCTCTGTAGGGCTCACTTCACTTCTGTGAGCCATCCCCTCGAGCAGTTTGGCCGACAACTGACAAAATTCATCACACAGCTCTGAGGATGAGCAGACCAACAAGGATATAGATGCCTGTTTTTCCCCAATCTAAATCATCATGAACCCATTGATCCCTGTACCAGAAATGGACATTTGAAACCTTCCCATCCCTCATCCCCACAGTTAATGTGGTTTGTGAGCTGTTAAAACACTTCGCTCATCACTAATCTTGTATTTCTTCAATATTTAAGCCATCATGGTTGTAGAATATTACGATTCAAGCAAGAATATTTTCAGGGCATGACCCCATCCACACACACACACACACACATACACACAAGCACACACTCACGTGTGCACATGCACACACACACAAACACACACAGAGGCACACAATACAGGTGCAAATGCACACATGCGCACACACGGACACAAATATACAGGCGCATACGCACACAGGCGTACACACACTCAAACACAAGCATACACACACGCTCACACTCACATACACGCATATTTGTGCACACACACTTCAAACACACGCTTCTCCATATTGTTTTCTGTTGGACTGGTGAAGACTACTGGATTAGAATTTACTGCAGTTTAGGGAAATGGTATATTTGAACCTGGAAAACTACAAATGATAAATTGGAAAAATGATATCAACCACAATACACTATCACATATCTATATTTACATATAACATTCTTGAGACTTTGTCACTCCCATTTCATTTATCATATTTTAGTAACGCTTTTAAGACATTGGCAAAAAGCAGACCAATTTAGCAATGGGATGGCCTGTGCCCAATCTGTGCCGGCGTTGGTCCCACTTATTAAATTCGTGGGATCTATCCTTTAGGCATCCCGGGCGGATGTCTAAAACGGGAGTTTGGCCCCTTGAATATGTTAATGATGACCCCTTGCTGAAGTTGGGCTGCCCTGAATGCAGCCGACATCGGGCCTCCTATGTTCAGGATGACCAGGTCTACAAGTGGCATAACCAATGGGCCTCAAAGGGACTGCAGGAGCCCGCCTCCAAAAAAGTAAGTTCCTTAAAAAAAAGGCTTTCCAACGGGCCTCGGGCCAACAGTTCTGGTGCTGGGATCGTTCCCAGCGTCCAGTTTGCGCCGGCAGCTCGGGGCTACGCGATTTCTACCGCAGCGTCTAAAGTGTGCTTGTGATGCCTGTTTCTGTTACTTTCAATGGGTTAACACTGTAACGTCTGCTATTCAGTCCACCCGCCACTGGTGGCACCATGGCTCGCGTTGCCCGGGTCTGCCCTCTACTTTGATGGAGACAGATTTTCAACTTGCTGTCCGGGCATAAAACTTGCATTGTGGATCGGCCGCCCGTTATAGAAACCACCTGATATTAATTTCCATCCATTTCATCCGAAAATGACAGACAGGAAAATACCCACTGGTCATTTTAGCCTGTCCCAATTTCCTCTGACTAACTGTAAGCAAGTCTATGGGAGGTTCACTAGTATAACCATAGAACTTACAATGCTTCACCTTTCCAGGAATATTAATGGTGCATCCATTTTTTTTTGATTGGGGAAAAGAGTCGAGTAATATTCCACAGCAAAAACAGTCAGTGTAACCCGGTGTTTGTGTGGATAATAAAAAAAGATGCTGTCACCAGAAAATAGAATTATCTTTGGAACCCATTAGATTCCATTCAATCGCAGTTCCCCGAGATATCACGGGTGAATATACCGTGTGGCGTAGTTCCAAGCCACAATGGCCAGAAGGTTCCAGGTGTGATCCCCAGTTCACGGCGAACGAACTGATCTCAGCCTGGGCCTCAGTTAGAACGCTACGATTTGCCTCAGCTCCCTCGGGTGGGTTTGAGGGACAGGAACAATCAACCGGGGTTCCTGTCCCTGAAGACTATTCTAGAATTGCTGCCGGGAAATGCATCTGTGAGCATTGGTTAGAAAGAAAAAAAGACTTGCATTTATATAGCGCCTTTCATGACCTCAGGACATCCTAAAGCGCTTTACAGCCAATTGAGTACTTCTGAAGTGCAGTCACTGTTGTAATGTAGGAAACACGGCAGCTAATTTACACACAAGGTCCCACAAACAGCAATGTGATAATGACCAGATAATCTGTTTTTAATGATGTTGGTTGAAGGATAGATATTGGCCTGGACACCAGGGAGAACTCCCCTGCTCTTCTTCGAAATAGTGCCATGGGATCTTTTACATCCACCCAAGAGGGCAGACGGGGCCTCGGTTTAATGTCTCATCGGAAAGACGGCACCTCCGACCGTACCGGGGTTGGCTCTAACCCCCCTCCATAGTCGAATAACCTGGCGGCACTCACAGCCTAGGCTCCCGCTTGAAGAATGACAACGTGGGTAAGGGAATGAAGGGCTGCTGATGCGAGAGGGACCATCTCGGAGAATGACTCAATGCCTTCAGGAGAGGAGGGGAGAAAAGTTTTAGAATTTTATTTAGGCCTTTGACTGGGTGTTAAAGGAATTTACTGGAATAATACCAGGGATGAGGGGCTTCAGTTCTGTGGAGAGGCTGGAGAAGTTGGTGAAAAGCTCGAAACAGTAGAGATCCAAAGAGACTTAGGGGCTTATCTACATAGATCATTATAATGTCATGGACAGGTACAGAAAATAATCAAAAAGGCTGATGGAATGCTAGCCTTTATATCTAGAGGACTAGAACACAAGGGGGTTGAAGCTATGCTGCAGCTATACAAAGCCCTGGTTAGACCGCACCTGGAGTACTGTGTTCAGTTCTGGGCACCGCACCTTAAGAAGGACATATTGGCCTTGGAGGGAGTCCAGCGTAGATTTACTAGAATGATACCTGGACTTCAAGGGCTAAATTACGAATAGAGATTACACAAACTAAGGTTGTAGTCCCTGGAATTTAGGAGATTAAGGGGTGATTTGATCAAAGTTTTCAAGATATTAAGGGGAACTGATAGGGTAGATAGAGAGAAACTATTTCTGCTGGTTGGGGAGTCTAGAACTAGAGGATATAGCCCAAAAATTAGAGCCAGGACTTTCAGGAATGAAGTTAGGAAACACTTCTACAGGCGAAGGATGGTAGAAGGTTGGAATTATCTTCCGCAAATGGCAATTGATGCTAGCTTAATTGTCAATTTTAAATCTGAGATTGATAGATTTTTGTTAACCAAAGGTATTACGGGACATGGGGCTAAGGCGGGTATATGGAGTTAGGTCACAGATCAGCCATGGTCTCATTGAATGGCGGAACAGGCTCGAGGGGCTAAATGGCCAACTCCTGTTCCTTTGTTTCTATATTGTTTTCCTTAGAGCTGAGAAGGTTAAGAGGAGATTTGATAGAGGTGTTCAAAATTATGAATGGTTTTGATAGAGTGAATAAGGAGAAACTGCTTCCAGTGGCAGAAGGGTCAGTAACTAGAGGACACAGGTTTAAGGAAAAGAACCAGCCGCGACATGAGGATTTTTTTTATGCAATGAGTTGTTATGATCTGGAATGTGCTGCCTGAAAGAGTGGTGGAAGCAGATTCAATAGTAACTTTCAAAAGGGAAATATTTGAAGGGAAGAATTTTGCAGGGCTATGGGGAAAGAGATGGGGAGTGGGACTAATTGGATAGCTCTACCAAAGAGCCGACACAGGCACTATGGGCCGAATGGCCTCCTTCTGTGCTGTATGATTCTATGATTCTATAAAATATTTTATTCTATCACAACTCGCTTCCAAGTAGAAATTTGTTACATAGATAAAATCGGAAGTCAATAGGCTAGTGTCAGACAGAGCTCCAATCTATTGCTCAGTAAACGAGGGCAGCAATAGATGGATTTGTCCTTGTAGTATTCTATGAAACATCTAATCTTCAATACATTCTATCACTAAACTCTCTCTTTCCACTTAACACTAATTCCCATGGACAAATTAAGTGGATTTCTAAACTTTTCTGCAGTTTCCAATGCCTGCCAATGCTCAGAGACCAGGGATGGACACTTGATGGAAAGGAGGATGATTGCTTCAAGCTTGAATGCTGGCCAATGCTTCGGGCTCCTTGGGCAGATGTTAGGCACTCCAAGCTTGACCCAAAGCCAAATGGAGCTGCGACGCCAGGGACCAAGAACAGACACAGTAAGTTTCGTTGGCAGCTGTTGGTTCGGACTCAAAAAATGAATGCTGCAGGAACTCCAAATGTAGACCACAGGGCCATGGAATGGATGCCTGGAGATTGCAACTGCAACAGATGCTTCAACTGTCCTGACAAGCAACCATACTGAGCAACAACCCGAGAAAGATAACAAATTCCCATCTGCATACTTTTACTATCAATTGTTTCTGGTGGGATATGAAAGCAACGTGTTGATGCCTTGTCACTTAAGGGATGTTACTAGTCCTATGCAGTGTTCAAAATTATGAGGGGTTTTAATAGAGTAGATAGTGAGAAACTCTTTCCACTGGCAGGAGGGTCGGTAACCAGAGGACACAGATTTAAAATAATTGGCAAAAGAACCAGGGGAGAGATGAGGAGTTGTTATGATCTGAAAGGGCGGTGGAAGCAGATTCAATAGTAACTTTCAAAAGGGAATTAGACATATACTTGAAAAGGAAAAAAAAAACAATGCTATGGGGGAAGAGCAGGGGAGTGGGATTAATTGGATAGCTTTTTCAAAGAGCTGGCACAGGCACAATGGGCTGAATAGCCTCCTTCTGTGCTGTATGATTCTGTGTGAACATTATAGCATTTCACAATACATAAATCTTTAAAGTCAGAACTAAACTTTGAAAGAAAAAGTTCCTTCTTGGTCCACTCTCATTGAACTGGGTTGATTAAAGTTTTCTGAATTCTTTTACCTAGATCTATGATAATTCCTGGCAAAAAAACATATATTTATGACTGCAGAGGTAGAAAGCAAGTATCTTGGCTGTTGCCTGGGAAGTAACATTAGCAGCGTTAATGGCTTATTAACAATGTAATAAAACATTGTAAACTTGTTGTGTCCTAACAGATGCCATCAAAAGCTACACTCATTCACGTTACAAAACTAGAAAAGAGCCATGAACTGGAAATGACCCATTAGAAATATATTCTCAGGACAGGATCAATACAGGTAACGTTTTAAGAATAATGGGGCATCAACCTTCAGATACAGATCACTGTAATTTCAGTGAGATACTCCCTCTCATTAATGTAAGAATGTTTTAGAACAAATACTTTATGTTAATCAAAAAATTGGTCCCCAGGTTGTTCATTTAATTTAGGCTTATGAGATCAATATTAACCAGGTTGCTGGGATTGCTAGCAAGTAAAATCCAGTTACAGAATAGTTCAGAATATCCAAGATTATGGAGTGTAGGATTGTGAACACAAGTACAACATTTGCAAGCCACAAGCAAGGTTAGCAATCAGAAAAATAAATGTTCTCACAGGACAATGGATATGTAGAACAGACTGACAGACAAAGCATTAAATTGAGGGTTAATGGTCACGTTTAAAGATATCTGAGAAAAGGGATTGAGGGTTATAAACATATTGAGAACACTTTGATTATTTTCAGGGGTAGGGAAACTATTCCTTAAAGTGGGGATCAATAGATGGTTTGAAAGGAAGAATAAAGAGAAAATGCCAGAAACACTGAGCAGCCTCTCTGTGGAGAAAGAAAGAGTTAACGTTTCAGGTCGATGACCTTTCATCAGATTAATTGTACACGGAGTCTGGATGCAGCAGAATTGATAGTTTGAATGGCCTTTTCTGGCTTCAGTCTTTGTGTTCTTATTCTGGTGAGAGTAAAGCTTTAGGGTGCAGTTGGGTTTAGCACCTTTTCCCAATTTCAAAGCCAGACCAGAAGTGCAATAGCACTGGGGCAGGGGATGGGATCATGGCTTGACTTTTGAAAGTTGCTTTGCTGATACTGAAAATCATCAAATTCCTAACCTGAATGATAAATGCCTGCAGGTCAGGAGACGTAACAGCTAAGGATGAAAAAAAAATAGACCTTCATTCAAAAAAAAGACAATTGGTACCCAATTCACCTCTTCAAAACTTATGGACAGCCTGCTGAAAAACTAGATGGGTGGCAAATCCTAGGAAGTCAATAGGTGAATGGAAATGCTACATAGTTATAGAGTATTTCCAGCACAGAAACAGGCCATTCGGCCCAACTGGTCTATGCTGGTGTTTATGCTCCACACGAGCTTCCTTCTACCCCTCTTCATCTAACCCTATCAGCATATCCTTCTACTCCTTTCTCCCTCATGTTCTTATCTAGCTTCCCCTTATGCTATTCGCTTCAACTATTCCTTGTGGTAGCAGCTGCTGGAACATCAACCAGCAGGAAGGAAAAGGAGTGATAAATTGAGGCCTTGAGTTAGAACGGTATGGGAACTTGTGTGTTAATTTATACAGCCCACATGGCTACTTCTACTGAGCTTTCTCTTGCAAAGAATGATCAGTGATTGCCCTGAGGGGATAACTGACAAGCTTCTAACCAACACAGGCTCTTTGAGAAGGAATAAAATAGACATTTTGTTTGAAGATCTTCCTTAGGGTATTTCTATTCGACTTGATCACATTAATGCGTGACAAAAACAGCGTCGCTCGTTCTCAGTTTGAAGGACAGCTCCATCAAAATAATTATTCCTCCAATTTTTTTGCAGCAGTGTTGCTAACATTTGTAATTTTCGCAGGGAGTCCTAATGCGGTGTTTAAATGGCTCCTCCTGCTCTGCTTTACTGCTACCCGAAGACTCCCACTTTTGAATTTTGTGCTGGGACTTCCCAGGACAGAGTGTTGACGATACCATTGTAGTCACTTTTCACCTTTTCGTTTGGCTTCCTCAAATTGTGACTCTTTGCCAAGTCACAATAGAATGCTCCCAGGCCAGCTGACTCTAATACTCCGTCCCTTCATAGGAACATCAAAAAGCAGAATAGGAGAAGACTATGAGGCCCTTCGAACCCACTCTTTCTACAGACCACATGTACGATCTATCATATCAAGGACTCTGCCCAAAGCATTTCATCTCTTGAGGGAAAATTCTGCATAGGTTTTCTGATTCCCCAAAAGTAATGAAGCAAAATCCAGGATATTTCATTGAAATATATAAGATTATGAGGGACTTGACAGGGTAGATGCTGAGAGATTGTTTCCCCCAGCTAGAAAGGCTAGAACTAGGGGTATAGTCACAGGATAAGGGGTTAGCAATTTGGGACTGTGATGAGGAGGAATTTCTTCACACAGAGGGTTGTGAATTTTTGGAATTCTCTACCCCAGAGGGCTGTGGATCCTCAGTTGTTGAGTATATTCAAGGCTGAGATGGATAGATTTTTGGACTCTAGGGGAATCAAGGGATATGGGGATCGGGCGGGAAAGTGGAGTTGAGGTCGAAGATCAGCCACGATCTGATTGAATGGCGGAGCAGGCTCGAGAAGCTGTACGGCCTACTCCTGCTCCTATTTCTTATGTTCTTATATCCATCCATTCTCACATCACCACCAGTCACCTTTGGCCTGCTGTCTCCCGCGAGAACATACACCCAACCCCACAGCCACCTAGAAATCGGTGGAACTAGGTTTTTCTCATCTTAAGGCCCCGTGTGCATCTATTTTCAGGGTGCCAGGTAGAAAGGACCCATTGTGCCGAGCTTCCATCCCATTTGCACTTGGCATGTATTTCTGGTCACTGACTGAAGCAGGCACTGCGTTCACAACATGCATGGGCAGAACATAACAAGTGACAACAGTGATAGTTGGTACAGTGCCTGAATATAAAGTTAAGTTGCGTCCTCTCCCTTGCCTCTCCTGGTGAGGTCATTGAAGCTCTTACGACGCTGGACCCACATTCTCTGCATAGCGCTATTTGTATTGATGGAATTTGCCACCTCATTGCTTCACTGTCTTCCTCACCCAGTGCTCATTTCATGGGTTGAGGTGGTCCCCCATCAGCTACATTTGCTGCAGCGAGATTGCCATAGTTTCCTCATCAAAGCAGGCCGCCCTGCTTCTTGCCAGGCTGTTGCCAGACTTGTCTTCAGCTGCACAGATAATTTCTGCAGTTAACGTTCCAAAGCGTCATTTCTTCCTTTAAGCTGCTGCAGACTTTAAAGGTCTAGTGCAGCAAATGAATTCCTCTCCCTATTGGGCAAGAGTCCAATCCCAGGTGTTAGATCTGCCTTTCTAACATAGTTAAACTAAAGAGTTAAAACTGTACACAAGTAATGCCAGCGGCAGGAGAAGCTGCTATGGATATGGATAAACAGTTGGATAACTTCAGCATCTAAACTTGGGTATAGAGAGTCCAGCGTTCAGACCGTCCAAATATAAATGCCAAAAATTAAAGTTAGATGCTAATCAGAGCAAGGTACAAGTCTTATTTTATACTCCCTCCCTCCCCACTGCTTCACATGTAACAGGCTCTGGCAAACTGATCAATCTTTTGTTTCTTAACCTGTCCCATTACCACCTTCCTTGCCTTGCACCATCATCCCTTTTGTCATTTAATCACTCGTGCCCTCCACCCTATCACAGACCTTCCCTTTTGTTCTTTCCTCCCTCCCCCCCTTTCCCTGGTTCTGTACTTGCTTAAAAACTTTAACTCTTTTAACATCTTCCAGTTCTGACGTAAGGTCTTCGACCTGAAACGTTAACTCTGTTTCTTTCTCCACAGATGCTGCCTCACTTGCTGAGCTTCTCCAGTATTTTCTATTTTTATTTCTGGCAAATGCCTACCTGCTTTCCTAAAAGCGTCAGGCTTAAATTTTAAAGCAACTACAACAAAATGCCACTTGCCTTTGTTGCTGTTGGCCTTGACTTGGCGTGATGTCATTCACGCATTCAAAGATGGACTATCCCTCTGTTCGCAAGTTAAATGTCAACAAATGGGCTGATATTCTGTGAATTTGATACACATTTCTCACTAAATCATGTGCTAATTCTATGCAAAGAGGCTGCTTCCAGCATGATGCAGGAGATTACTTTGTGAAGACTGATTTTGTCTGCAACACTTTTAGTGGGCTTTTGATTTAATCTCAGAACAGCAAAGCATTACAAGCGAGGTTTAACCATATAGATTTTGAATGGATAATCTTCCAAGACTTTCCCTTTAAGCAAAGACCTTGGGAGTTACTTTCCAAGTGGGGTAATTCCGCCAGCTGCAACAAATACCAGACAATCGCGTGCAGCACACATCCTGTAAATATCGCACTTACTTCCTGTCACGCTTTGGATAAATACTTGAAGGGGAAAAAATTGCAGGGCTGTGGGGAAAGGGCAGGACAATGAGACCAATAGGATAACTCTTTCAAAGAACCAGCACAGGCATGATAGGCCAAATGGCCTCCTTCTGTGCTGTATCATTTTATGATTCAATGACTCTATGACTGTAGCATATCCTCTGACTCGTTGCGAGCATCGTCACAGAAGATCTACCAGTATCTCACATACAAACTTATGCTAAGGAGAGGGGCCACACTTCTGCAATGCAGTGGTGCATTTTGGGGAGAAATGCATCGCTACATCACGTGTTAGATTAACACTTGATGCCGCCATTTCTGTTTTGCCTTTATCTTTTGATGAAGCCTTCAAACTTCAGAGGCAACATGAGGATGTGTGACCCCTGCACTAAAAATATCCCTGGGTTCATTTCAAAGCGTATTTTACAACATCTCATCAAATAAAAAAGTTCTAGCAGCTCCTTTATGTCAGAATAAACATCACTAATGAAAGGATTACAAGGTGAAAACAATTAATCAGTTCATTCAAGATAATTATGTTCCTTTAAAGTGATTGGATTGGTTTGCAATTTGATACAGCATTTGTAGGAATTTTTTTTTCATTTCAATTTATTTACTTTTTCCCAGGTTGCATATTTCTTGTGGCAAGGTGACAGTGTGAAATATCGCTTGGGGCTATTCAGTTAGCTGTCTCGCTGTTGTTTTTGGTGCTATCAGTGCGTCAGGGCACTGCACAGTTTGATGCCAAGTGCTTGGACATTTTATTGATCGCGACTGCCTGCGAGACTGAATCTCAGCAAAGTATTAAATGCAGTTTGGACTTTCAGTCGCGACAGATCCACTCCCAATCAGCCTGGGTCACATTCTGCAGGTAACGCAGAGGAACGGGCAATGAGCCAAACTGATGAAAGCATCCAGATTGGGTCAATCCTGAAAATGTAGGAAAGATCTGATTGTCTTTTTTTTCTCTGTTCAGAAAATTTGGACATGGCTAGCATGTCCTTGTAAGAATAGCTTTCCATTGGAAAATATATGGTGTCATTTGTGTCTAGTCTACATGTTTACAGTATACAGTAGCACTCTCGCCTCTGAGTCAGAATGCTCATGGGTTCAAGTCCCACTCCATATATTGGAGCACAAAATCCAGGCTGACACTCCAGTGCAGTACTGAGGGAGCGCTGCACTGTCGGAGGTGCCGTCTTTCGGATGAGACGTTGAACCTCTCAAGTAAATGTAAAAGATCCCATGGCACAATTTCGAAGAAGAGCAGGGGAGTTCTCCCGATTGTCCCGGCCAATATTTATCCCTCAAAAGAACGAGGACGCAGGGAGGAAGAACAAGCAGGATGGTGTATTTGAAACATGAGAGGAAGAAGAGAGGAGGGTTCAGAGCAAAACTGACCATAGTGGTATCAGGAAAATAGAATCATTGACAAGATAATGATATTAATTTAAGACCATCACCCAATGAGGATTTTGATAAAGTAGATAGGGAGAAATGGTTTCCACTGGCAGGAGGGTCAGTAATCAGAGGACATTAGATTTTAGATCATTGATAAAAGAACTGGGGGGGAGATAAAGAGATTTTTTTTAATGCAGCGAGTTATTATGATCTGGAATGCACTGCCTGAAAGGGCGGTGGAAGCAGATTCAATAATAACTTTCAAAAGGGAATTGGATAAATGCTTGAAAAGGAGAGATTTTCAAGGCTATGGGGAAAGAGCAGGGGAGTGGGACTAATTGGATAGCTCTTTCAAAGAGCCAGCACAGGCACGATGGGCTGAATGGCCTCCTTCTGTGCTGTACGATTCGAAGATATCCTATCGTGAGTATCATTTACTGAACAGACTACTATACCATTGAGTTAGGCATAGCACAGGCCGTCATAAGGTTGTTAAAAGATTGGCTACATTTGTCACAAGCGCTTTGAAAGATTAGTAGAAAATCAGTTAACAATACATAATAGGCATGTACAGGAAAATAGGGCCAAGAATCAATAGATGTGAAGTTGTTGATTATTAAGATTCGTTTTCAAATTGAGCATTTCACTTAAAAGCTCAGTTCAACTTTTTGTTCTAAATGGGATGGATATCCATAACAGGTAGCTCGGAGGGACTAATTGTTCTCATTTGGATTGATCACAAGGTCTGCAGAGCTGATTAACCCGGCACCATGGAATTCAGTGCTGGAAGTGGGTTTGTTAAACAGTCTGGATACATAAGGAATGGAATAAGAAAACTAGCCCTTAATTTTAAAAGAAAGAAATTTCATTTTTATTCAGGCTTACATTTTTCATCAAAATGTAAGCTCATACAGGATAACGTGTTTTACAATTAAAGCAACAGTGGGGCTTTATTGTACCTTGACATACCTACGATGGTAAAACACTATATGAGTGACCAGAACTGCTACACAGGGTAGTGAGTGACAAAGTGCAGCACACTTCAAGTGGTACTTTCCTTTACTGTACACTTCTGTGAAAGATTCTTAAAGCAACCCCGCACCGCTAATATGACAACAAGTACAATAGTACAGGAGTTACAGTACTGGACTAGTAACCCAAAGGTTGTGAGTTCAAATCCCACCATAGCAACTTGTGGAATTGAATACAGCAAACCTGATATCTGTGGCCTGACACTGGGGAAAATGACCATCAAACCTGCAGGATTGTAGTAAAAATCCATTCAGTTCACTAATGTCCTTCAAGGAAGGGAATCTGCCACAATTAGCCAGTCTTCCCTACATGTGACTCCAGTCCCTCTCGACGTGGTTGACTCATTCAAACGGCTGGCACGGGCACGACTGAACGGCCTCCTGCTATGCTGTAAGATTCTATCATTAATGCCCTCTGAAGTAGCTTAACAAAACCACCCAGTAATAAACAGTTACCAAGTTCAGTAATAAGAACATTGGAAGGTTCTGGTGGCCTTGGCCCTGGCAGCAAACAGTCCTCATTTTGAATCCATACCTTGTGCTCTATCCCCAAATTGCACTGTGCTTTCCTGTTACTGAATGAATTGTATGCCGTCACAAACTGAATGACAACATAAGGAGCTTGGCTGAAAATCTGCTTAAGGCATCGTCACTATAACAAAAATTGGGAGTGATTGACCACACCAATTTGATGCTAGACTCTTACCTATTTATTCAGGGTTTTACGTATTTAAATGCTATACTGTTTCAAAGAGACCTATTACTTTTTAGAATTTTAATGCAACATGATTTTTGACGAAAACCTATGACTGATATCTGCATATTATGAAGCCTTGTTCTTTTCTTGAAGTTCACTTTTGTTCCACTAGAATAAAATTCAGTATTGGGGCAATGCCTCACCATGTTGAGGGGTCCCTGAAGTATTGGCTGCAAGCAAGAATATTAAACCATGAATTCTCCGACAACTGATTTCATTACAGAGGTACGACATTTCCTGCACTTCGGACCACAGAATTAAACGGCAAGGAACCAGGGCCTGACTCCTGAACCTACATCTGATGCTGCTGTTCCATTTTTTTTGTGATGCACTGTACAGTTTTCCTCCACCTTCCTGTTGCCATGGTTTCTCTCGAGGTGCCAGGCCACCCCAAAGTTGACTGCTGGTTTCGCTCCCAGTCGCATACGCCTCAGTAATGGAGGCAGAGTGAGCCAGGGGAGAGGGGGAGTGGAGGTTACCCCATAGATTCAGGGGTAACACTTTTACGCCTTTTATTCCTTATTTTCAAGCCTGATGAAAAGACAGGTTGGCTGGTAAAACAAGGGTTAAGGCCTTGTTAACTGCATGCCTGGTCTTCATTAACATGGGTCAGTGGCAACTTAGTGATATTTGAGAACAAAATTTCTGTCCTCTTTTCATCTGAAGGCAGTGGTGGGACATAATCCCATGGGTGGAGGTCACCCTCAGTATGTTTTTTTTAATTCGTTCATGGGATGTGGGCGTCGCTGGCGAGGCCGGCATTTATTGCCCATCCCTAATTGCCCTTGAGAAGGTGGTGGTGAGCCGCCTTCTTGAACCGCTGCAGTCCGTCTGGTGAAGGTTCTCCCACAGTGCTGTTAGGAAGGGAGATCCAGGATTTTGACTGAGCGACGATGAAGGAACGGCGATATATTTCCAAGTCGGGATGGTGTGTGACTTGGAGGGGAACGTGCAGGTGGTGGTGTTCCCATGCGCCTGCTGCTCTTGTCCTTCTAGTTGGTAGAGGTTGTGGGTTTGGGAGGTGCTGTCGAAGAAGCCTTGGCGAGTTGCTGCAGTGCATACTGTGGATGGTAACACTGCAGCCACAGTGCGCCGGTGGTGAAGGGAGTGAATGTTTAGGGTGGTGGATGGGGTGCCAATCAAGAGGGCTGCTTTATCCTGGATGGTGTTGAGCTTCTTGAGTGTTGTTGGAGCTGCATTCATCCAGGCAAGTAGAGAGTATTCCATCACACTCCTGACTTGTGCCTTGTAGATGGTGGAAAGGCTTTGGGGAGTCAGGAGGTGAGTCACTCGCCGCAGAATACCCAGCCTCTGACCTGCTCTTGTAGCCACAGTATTTATATGGCTGGTCCAATTAAGTTTCTGGTCAATGGTGACCCCCAGGATGTTGATGGTGAGGGATTCGGTGATGGTAAATGCTGTTGAATGTCAAGGGGGGGTGGTTAGACTCTCTCTTGTTGGAGATGGTCATTGTCTGGCACTTGCCACTTATGAGCCCAAGCCTGGATGTTGTCCAGGTCTTGCTGCATGCGGGCTCGGACTGCTTCATTATGTCATCCTAGAGTCCACCTAATGAGGCTAGTTAAGTCAATGTTGGCAGCAACTGAACAAAGGAATCCCAAATCTGGTCTCAGCCGTACTCCATAGGTCAGCACTTTCCAACAGGAGTCACTGGACTAGCGATGAGGAAACCCGTCAGTTTTTCTCCCTCCCCCTGTTTAACACAAGATCTCAGAGTTCAGTTAAAGAACCTCAATTGAGTCCTGAGGTCGGTTAACCCAACAGAGAACTGGGATTGAAGGTGAACTTTCGCTGGTCCGTGTGGCTCAGTTTCACACCGGGCGGTGCACTTTACAATTGAGCCACCAGAGCAGGTTGCTTTGTGGCATTTTAGTTCGCAATACAAGCAACAACAAAAAAAAAATCTTACATAAAAGACTTTGCCCTTGGCATTTTTAACATGTGGTGCTTAACATGATTGTGGCTTAATTCCCTCTATGCACTATTTGTTATGCTGCATCAAGGAGAAACCCTGGGAAGTTCCTCTCAGACCCTCTAAGCCAATTAAGCAAGCTCCAGGAGACCATGATCGCTCATGAATCTTACTATTCCCAGTTGCTCCACAACTTACTGTTTATAACTTGAATTATTCCAGCCCGTGCAGTACCCAGTGCACCCTGCCTGGCTGAAGCTTCGATGCTTCTGTCCAAAGAAGAACTTTGCATTTATATAGCACCTTTCACGACCTCAGGATGTCTCAAAGCGCTTTACAGCCAATTAAGTAATTTGAAGTGTGGGCACTGTTGTAGAGTAGGAAAACTGTCAGCCAAATTGTGCACAGCAAGCTCCCACAAACAGCAATGAGATAAATGACCTAATAATCTATTTTTAGGTGTTAGCTATGGGATAATTGTTGGCCAAGGACACTAGGAAATCTCCCCTGCTCTTCTTTGAATAGTCCACCTGAGAAGGCAGGTGGGCCTCGGTTTAACATTTCATCAGAAAGATGGCACCCCCAACAGTGCAACACTCCCTCAGTACTGCACTGGAGTGTCAGCCTAGATTATGTGCTCAAGTCCCTGGAGTGAGGCATGAAACCATGGCTTTCTGACTCAGAGGCGAGAGAGATACCAACTGAGCCCAGGAGAGAGTTTTGTCTGTGTTTGATCTCACCCACGCACACAGAGCTCCTCTTGCAACAGATAAAATGTAAAAGTTTGGAGAGTGCGAGTGGCAGTGCAGCAAGGACTGCCAAACCCAGGCATCGTGAGATTACCCCTTCCAGGGAATCTGATGTCACCTCTCTCCTGAGTCTGGATTAGGGCCACTGTCATTGCAAAGTGGACGCCATTTTGCAGTGATGCTAATGTTGCAGTATTAATGCACTGTGAGTGACCCAGTTAGTGTGTTCAGATAAACTTCTGTCTACACTATTTTGACACAGATAAGCTGTTTAAAAAAGAGGGAATTCACCCATGTGAGAATTGTTTCTTTGTTATATTAAAGAAGAAAGATCTTGCATTTATGTAGTGCCTTTCATGGTCTCAGGACGTCCCAAGTCGCTGTATAGCGAGTACTTTTGATGTGTAGTCACTGTTGTAATGTAGGAAACGCGGCAGCCAATTCGTGCACAGCAAGATCCCACAAACAGCAATGTGATAATGACCGGATAATCTGTTTTTAGGTGTTGGTCGAGGGATAAACATTGGCCAGGATACCGGGGAAAACTCCCCTGCTCTTTCCAATAGTGCTACGGGAAAGGTATTTAACCGAAAGACGGCAGACATTAACCTCAGACTTCACACATCTCTGAAGTGCGGAGGTTGATATAATTAGATCATCTTTCACTGCTTCTCCTGAATTCAGATCCATACTTACGAATGATAGAAGTGAGGTGAACTCTACGATGGCTGGCTCAGTCTCATCAATACATTCACCTAAATAAACTGTCTCCGCTTTTTCACCTGTTAGAAATTGTAATTGCTATCTGTTTTACTGCTCCTAACCTAAAATAATTGCATGTCAGTCAGCCCACTAAAATTGGGCTCCGGGTCCTAACCTTTGCTAATTATCATGGTGAGAACCCTCACTGGGAAAGGAATGACAGCTCCATATGCTGAGAATATTTGATGACAGTCGACACCATGGTCTTGTTTGTATAATTGCCTCTAAAAAAAGCAGCGTTAAATTATGTAGAGATGGAAACAACAAATGTCGGTTTAAGGTATGGTCTTTCAAGATTACCATTTCCCAGTGTTGTCATGCCATGCATTTTTGAGGAAGGCCAGGCTAAACTAATTTTCTGGTTGTTGGGTTAATCTTAAATAAAAATGAGCCATACATATATAATTTCTAAAGCACGAGTTGATTCTAATTAAAATAAGGAATAAAGGCTGTTTGCTGTTATATAGAGTTGTGTAAAGTGGGAAACATATTTTATTCCATAAATAACTGAGCTTTCATTACCCATGAATGAAAAAGGCAGAAATAGAATTACAAATATTTTGTTCCAAATTGTAATTAACTTCTACCGTTCCACATTGTTCAACGTTAAATATCGAGCAGTGCTGGCATTTTTAATTTTGTTTTAAAAAAAATCTGGGTTGAAAACATTTAAATACCAGGCTGACATCATAGTGAAAGTGTTAAATTGTGACAACAAAATGTTATTCCCCATTACAGTGGGGTAAACAAAGCTCGTCCTACAGTGAGATCAGTGAAGCTTCTCCTACAGTGAGATAAAGGAAACGACAGTGGGATGTGCAGCTTTTCCTAGAGTTAAAAGAAGAAAGATTTTGTGCTGCCGACACTCGATGAGGTAGATCTTGACTTTGTACGACAGTGTAAAAGGGTTGATAGCGAGTCGGCAGCCTGTTTTACACCTCTCCCCATTTTTATTTCCCTTGAAAAGTCAATGGGGAGAGATGTAAATCGGGTGGCCAACTCGCTATCAACACTATCGCACAAAGTCAAAATCTACGCCATTCTGTTGAGGATAGTCAATTCAAACTCTGATTGAATTAAGTAATCACAGTAATAGTTCAAGGTTTACAGTAATTCTTTCTTACTTAAATCTTAAGGCCTTGACTTACTCATCCTCAGAGAAAGCTTCCAACTTCCTTGGCGTACTGGGGGGGGGCGGGTCAAACATGTGACACATTCTATACAAATGCGGGTGCAACGTCTAAAGTGATGAGGAGAGTATTTTTATTAATTTATCAAGAGAATCAATACCGTAACTGGTAGGGATTGAAAATGAATGGTGAAGTCACCCCAGAGAGCTATCATACAATCCTAACAGCTGTCTGCATGGTTATACTGACAGAAGGCTAGAAACAGGTCATCTGCACATCCTCCAGGCCTCTGCCAATATTTTGTTGGAAAAATAGTGTATAAAACAGTCCCAAGGATAAAATGAAATAAGATTAATGGAACAGTGTTATTGTATTGGGAGTTTACAGGCAAGCTAATCAAGAAAAGTCTATTGTGAAAGTTCTGTTCAAAAGGCCACCATCTTGGACGCTGAGAGACATTTACAGATTTATATTGTCGCAAGTAATTTATAAACTTCCAATGTGCTTTTGTTTGGTTTCTTTCTCCCATTTGGATTCTCTCTCTCTCTGGTTGAGGTTTAACGTTTGTGTCTAGTTTTGAACACCACGTTCACTGACGTGTTAGAAGGGTTTCAGACAAGGGATGATTCGGGGGCTCAGGGCTCCAGGTTATGAGGATAGACTCACAGAACTGAACCTTTTGACACTGGAGATTAAAGGAGATTGAAGGAGAGATGGGACTCAGATCTTTAAAATGCTGCAATGCTTAGGAGTTGTTGAATATTTGACTCAAATTGTGAGCTAGAGGACATGGGTATAAATTAACATTTGATTCTTACATAGACACACATATTGCAGTTTCACTGAGACCCACTCAAGATGGCAGTGAAGGTATCTGAGGAGATATACTACTTTTTAAAGTTTACCACACATTTTAAAAAAAACTATACATAGATTTGTTTCACAATCCGGTCATCATGGTACAGATTGGGCCCAACATTTTATGTTTTAGTGTGCCATAAACGTAGCAGAGCGATGAAAAAGTACAATTTAACACAACCAACAGGGTTAACAAGAGCACGTAGACAATTTACAATCCCACAGTTTTGCTGAATAAGCTTCTGTAACTAATCAAACATGATGAGCTTTCAATAGCTCTGGTACGACTGTGATTAGGATGTTCTGGTTGGTGGTGAGGTTTATATGGAGATAAACATTACAAGCAAACATCGTAAGATTTGCTGGGAACAAGGAAAGGCCATTAAGGCCCAGCAAAGCCATTGCTTTTTGACAATCAACCCCACCAACCCAACTTCTCACCATCATCCTGAATACATCTATGTGAGTTCCAGATCAGCGCGAGCATCACCGGTAGCACCTGATCAGGGAGTCAGGCCTCGAATTGCTTCTTGAACTCATTGAGACTTTTCATTTCAGTGGACCTTTCCTGGTAACTTATTCTACAATTCCATCACTCGTTGGGTGAAACAGCTCCGTCTGACTTCCCTCCTTTCTCTGAACTTCCCATCGACTTGAAAGGTTCCTAAGTTTGAACTTATGCTCCTGGAATTTGAAGCCTTCGCCTTAATGAACAATTTGCCCGGGTCAATTTTGCAAATTTCCTTTCAGTCTTGAAAATATCTCCTCAAAGTCTCCAGTTTTCTAAGTGAAACAAAACCCAACTTCCTTAATCTTTCTTCGTAACTTAAGCTCTTGTTATCTGGAATTATCTACTGCGTCGTTCACCTCTGTACCTGCTCAAGGGCAGCAATTTCCCGTGATTAAATGACAAGAACGCCGCACAGTGTTCCAGATGGGGCCTTAGCAACGCCTTATACAGCAACAATACAACCACTTTTGATGTCATGCTAAGTAATCACTTAGTAACACACGAGGACCTCTGATCCTTGACATCTTTCAAGGCCACAGGAAAGTACACTGTCAGTGAGATGAGACTTGGGTTAATGAGGTGCACTCATGCCAGTTTCTAAGATTCAGTTTTTCCAAATTTTCGCACGTATATGGACATGATTGCCACTAACTGCAGTCACACAAGTCTCAACTAATTTACATCCTGCTGATAACTCTAACAGCATGCGATCTCGCACCTTGTCCATCAGCACAAGTTCTTTTAAACACACTGTCACAGTAGCTGGCTGACTTTGCCATTAACTTCCCAACAAGCTGCCCGTGTCTACCTTTGCGCTGCCGAAGCAGTCTTCTCCATTGCCCTAAGCCTGCTACCACTTACCCCTTCCAACAGATCGCCTCTTACTTTCCTTCAGGTCATCGACCTGAAACGTTAAATCCGTTTCTCTCTCCACAGATGCTGCCTGACCTGCTGAGTGTTTTCCAGCATTTTCTGCTTTTATTTCTTATTTTCCTAATCAGAACGCAGCTTACTCACTAGCTTTTAGTCGAGGGAATGTCGCAACGCACTGTATCGCAAAGCGATGGGATGTCGTTCCATGCTTGCAATTTTCCACAGTAGCTCCTGACTGCAATCGTGTCATCCTTGAGTAGTAGCCAAGTGGAAGCTAGGCACAAAAAAGATAAAGAGAGAAATAAAACACAAGCCAAAAGACCAATAGTGCTCATAATAATTTCCATTTTAATAAGCCTCTTTCATTTGCTGTGTGACACTAGAATAATCCAGCCTGTTTCACTGGTCAGAAAGCAAAGAAGGTGGAAAGCTTTGAATCCCAGTTCAAAGAGCATCTCCACAGCAAGCAGGCCATGGATGGAGGTGTAGAGACATATGGAGCAGAGTTTATGGCGATGGATACCTGGGAGGATGGTGCAAATGACCTCCATGCTATACCACTGTCTTAAAAGAATGAACAAATTTGCAGTTATATAGTGTCTTTCCTGTCCTCAGGATGTCCCAAAGTGCCTCACAGCCATAGGATTAGTTTTGAAGTGTAGTCACTGTTTGTAATGTCGGCAATTTGCACTCAGCAAGGCCCCACAAACAGCAAGGAGATAAATCATCAGATAACCTGTTTCATTGATGTTGGTTGAGGGATAAATGTTGACCAGGACAACAGGAGAACTCCGCTATCCTCCTTCAAATAGTGACATGGGATCATTTAAGTCCAACTGAGAAGGCTGCTTAATATCTCATCTAGAAGACGACACCTCCAAATGTACCCCTTCAGTACCGTACTGAAGTGTCAGCCTAGATTATGTGCCCAAGTCCTCGGGTGGGGCTTGAACCCACAAATCACCCTCAATGCCATCCCAATCCTTCTTAAAATAGCCAGCGGTTTCTTCTTTTCAGCTGACCTACAATCTTATTTCCACGACCCCCTTCTCCATCTGGGCCTTACCATCCTTGAGTATTGAGCCCAGGCTTTCGAAGATAGCATCATTTATCCTGGACTACTCTCAACATAGTGAGCCCTTTCCACATTCCATGAGGAAAACATTTTAAACTCATTTCTAGAACCATTTATTGATTTTCCTCTGTTTTAAGGTGAGCAATTCAAGGGATTGAAGGGCGTGCAAAAGAAAAACAATTTTCGCTCACTTCTGTCTTGGTGAATTGTACGCATTAAAATTAATGGAGTAAAATTAATGGGCAGCATTTTAGCACCCGCTACCGGGTGCGTTTCTGGCGGGGGGGGCCCCCGAAAATCGTGAAATCCCCGAGCGGGACCGGAGCCCGCCTCGAACCCGCGCACTTCCGGGTTCCCCGCTGACGCGCCGGCGTGCGCGCGCAGCCCCCGCTGGTGGGAATCCCGCAGGCAATTAAAGCCGGCGGGATGCCACTTGAAAGTATTTATTTAGGTATTTCAGGTCATTAACTGACCTAATTAAGGGATTATGTGAGGAGGGGTGGGATTTTGGAGCAAACTGGGACTGTTTCCCGTACTGGGGGAAACACTCCCAGTCCAAATGGACGTGTTGCAGCCATCAGCCTGTAGCAGCTGCAAAGGTCCATTTGATAGGTAGTGGGGGGAGACCCTCACCCATTGCAGGAGGCCACTCTGTCACTTGGGACAAAGTTTGGCCTCCACCACCCTCCTCCTGACAATCAAAGTCACCAACTTGCACACTTACCCCGGTGTCCAGACACATGTACCTACCTTGCGGACCCCCTCAGATGTACATCTTCCGGATGGGGGCCGCCGTAGCTGCAGCCATGACCTCCTCGGAGGGCGAACAGCATCACCAGCCTCACCAGCCTCGCCATCCACGCCGTCCACCTCTGACACGTGGAGCTCCACAACACAGTGCTGTGACACATCCACCTGCACAGCAGGAGGGAGGGCAACTGCAGAGAGAGATGCGTCGCAGAGGGCACTACCCTCGCCACAGGGTCCACAGACCGAGGCTCAGCTTCCTGGACCTCTCTGAGCAGCAGTGCACACGGAGGCCCAGAGTCACTCGACATGTAGTCGTGGACATCTGCAGCCTCCTTCATGCCAAGCTACTCCTGGCTGGCCCGAGCACCATCTTCTTACCTGTCACTGTCAAAGTCACCACTGCCCTCAACAACTTCTCCTCCGCATCCTTCCAGGGTGCCACCGGGGACATCACCGACATCTCTCAGCCGTCTGCACAAAAGAGCCCTGCAAATATACCTACACCCACTCTGCAGTGACACAATGGGTGGCATCAGGTGTGGGTCTTCATTGTGATCCTCAGGAAAGGGCATTATTGCACAGACCAGACAAGATTCACGAAGACATGGCAGTAGTGGTGCCAATATAATATGTGATGTGAGTTGGTCAGAAATTCATTATAAGTAACAACCATGACAAACCCTCAAACACCCTTGTGCATCCCCTTCATGCTCACGACACGTCTGTCTTATGCTGCCCACTGCACATATGTGATGCATGCCCTGTGGCTGCAGCACAGGTAGTGGCAGGTTGGGTGAGGCTGGCCATGAAAGAGATGCATGAGAGGGTGAGTACGAGATAGAGCCATGAGATTGTATGAGGATTGGGTTGAGTGGTAGTGGCGGGATGAGTACTGGCGAGGTGAGTAGGTGCAGGTAAGATGAGGATGAGGTTTGAGTGGGTATGAGGGGTGATGTGACAGAGTAGTGTTGGCAGTGCAGAAGGAGATGTGGGGTGGGGGCGGTGATGTGGCAGACGGAGTGTAGGGGAAAGAGTAAGTGCACCCACTTTGGCTGACCTACTGAGGTCATTGCAGCGCCTCCTGCACTGTAGGCAGGTGGGCGATATGTTGGTGGTGCAGGTGACCTCCTCTGCCACCTCGAGCCAGGCCTTCCTGGTGGCAGAGGCAGGCCGCTTCCTCCCGCCCGCCGGGAGGAAGATCTCTGTCCTCCCCCTCCTCCTCACCCCATGTATTGATACCTGGAGTGAGGCATCATTAAACTGGGAGCAGCCTTCCCCCTGGGCTGCTCCATGCTGTAATTTTTTCTGTTTGTTGCAGCATCTGTCAGTGGAGGACTGCCCCTTTAAATAGAGCTCCTCCAGCTGACAGACCTTACTGCGCATGCGCAGCCCGCCCGACGCACAGATCAGCAGCGGGGAACCTGGAAGACCAGGTAAGTGGATCCAATTAGTGGATTGGATGCTACAATCGCGCGGGAAGCTGACTAATTTCACCGGGCGTGTTACCCAGGCGCCCGATAGCCCCCCCGCCGAGAACCCGCAGCCCTGCTAACATCGAGCCCAATATGTCATTAACAAAAGTTACTGCAAAATGTTTTTTTTTGCCATTGAAAAGCTGAACTGAGTACTAGATACAAAAGGTGTATCAATGCACAGAAGGAAAATCCAAACCAACTGGGAAGTACCCAATCTCAGACTGGTTATTAAAGGTAAGAAGGAAAATGGAAGGCTGAGTCGATCGGAGCAATTTGGGAGATTGGGATTGGGATTGGGATGGAGAGAGATAGGTCAGCTCCCTAACTTCTTGACTGGGCATCGATACACAGCATAAGGGTTACCTAGAAGACGAAAGGGCAACTAGACAAAGTAAGAATACTCCAGGGAGGGGTATGATTTATGTATCCAATCATAGCTTTGATTGTTAACTCACTCAGGAGTTTTTGTCACCCATGTGCAATCACTTTGGAAATATAAATCATATGTCAAACCCCCTCCAATGTCTCCATTTATTGTTATTTTTGATTTGCAAATTTCAATACCACAATTCCAAACGGCATCTAGCCTCTTGTCATCATCCCTGTTTATGAGCTTATCTCTTCCATATTTTATTTCAGCAATCTTGTGACCCGAGTAATCTTCATTTATAGTGATGTGCAGTTGCAATTAGTTTGGCACCGAATCAAAGCAGCCTGCAGAAAGACAGATGAACTGCAGTGTGTGATTATTCCAGGACTGCACCTGGTGGCCCAAACTGACTTAGGACTGACTGCATACATGTGCAGAAATCCAGCTGTTATTCTATTACAGAGCTCTGTTACAGGGACAGATTTCCCAATATTTTAATACGCTATCAGAAGTGTACATACCTCTTGATCCTCACTGTGTCAAAAGGGTGGATTTCAGGTCGTCTTTTCAGGCAGAAGCTTGGTCTTCTATAGAAGCTTTGGAACTTTGCAATCAACGTCCATTTTCCTCAGTGGCAGAGTTTAATGTTGGGACATTATGCATGGGAGAGCTAAGGGAGTAAACAAAAGATCATGAGATAGAGTCAGATGAAAAAAGCACTTTAGTCCATATGATCTCATTCTTCTAGATTACCAACCCTACCTGCGACTCTGGCCTCTTATGCATTCCCCCTCCCTTCAACTCATCATTGGTGGCTGTGCCTTCAGCCGTCTAAGCCCTATGCTCTGGAATTCCCCCCATAACCTCTCTAGCTCCCTCTCCTCCTTTAAAAGCCTCCTTAAAACTCATCTCTTTGACCAAGCTTTTAGCTCTTGTAAAATTGCTGATTTTTCAAAGAAGATTTACAAGCAACAAATGGAAACGTATGGGCTTCCTCTGTGGAGGGGCCAGAATATGGCCAGAATCTAATACATCAAGAAGCAGGTTGGTCCCTTCTATCATCATGGAAAATAGATACATCTGAAAACTCAGTGGTCTTGTTCTGAAGTATCATAATCAACTTTTGAGTCCAGTGCAACATGGGTCTGTGAAATTTTGAAACTATGCTCTTTGGAACTGCAAAAAAACATCGAGCACGACAATTATAGATTGTCTCCTTGCAAACTTGGGTTGTGCCTGGAGAGAGTATGTGGAGATATCTGACATACTGGTGGTGCCAGCTCTGGCACTGATGGTGGATGAAGCAATTTGAGGTGCTGAATTAAGACCATCGCAGAAGAAATATATTAAAATACCTAAAATGCATTGGCTTAAATGGGATTTCTTCTTGCATTATATTCATTCCAAAATGTTAAATAAGGCGACGGCAACACTGCCCTTTACCAATAAAATGTAGTGGATAGCAACGTGCTTGGAGGAATCACTGCAGTCCGGATGGACCAAGTTCAACTGTTTTGTTTTGGTTCACGAGTTCTATGTGGTTGAAGATGGCCTTTCAACTCACCTTAGATCATCCATCAAATGAAACCTTCAGATTCTCTCATCACAGCCTCCAACCATCTCTTAAAAGATTCCATGATTCTTGCCTCATGACCCCACTCAGATGTCCACTCCAAGTGTTGGCCATTCCTTACTCGAAGAAGAATTTCCTGAAACCAGTCCTAAATTTCCTGTCCAACAGTTGAACTGTGCCCTTTTATTTGGTCAATCTTGAAGTAGTACAACCAATTTACCTTCTTTTTAATATCACCATTACACATCCAACAGAATAGACACCCACAGTGAATATGAATATTGTAACAGATTGTCTTCTAAAAGAGAGTTCAATGATTCTACAAGACGCCTGGTTCAATGGTTATGGTTATGCCTGGTGGCTGCAGAGAACATGTCATTTCTGGTGAGGCTCCTATCACACTGGGGGGGCTGTGGGTATGCACTTCTGCCACCATTGGACACATTTCAGCAGAGCTCCCTTGCCCATTTTTTTAAAAACTTGGCTTAACACCATAATGTGGTTATACTCCATGAAGCATCAAGCCCAAGTGCGTGAGATGTTTTCCCCCAGGAGGTAATGAGTTCTGAACCTGACTGCACTTTGCGGTGATACAAAAGTGAGGGTATAACTGTACCCGGCTATAACTGATCGCAGTTTACCCTTTAGAAATAAATATCAACAGAGAACATTTTAATTATTAAAACTAACTCAAAGTAAGAAATCAACTAGAAGTTACAACAGCAACGGCGCTGATCGAGGCTAAGTAAACAGCTTCACTTACCCTTGGGACCAGATAACAGCTGATGAAAAAATGATTTAATACGTGAGTTTGAAAAGCATCAGCCCTCTTCTAATTTCCTCATACATATATGGAAATCTTGGGAAATTGGCATAAAACTAAGCTAAGACTATTCATAAGAAATAGGAGCAGGAGTAGGCCAATCGGCCCCTCGAGCCTGCTCCGCCATTTAATAAGATCATGGCTGATCTGATCCTAATCTCAAATCTAAAGAACACAAGAAGTAGGAGCAGGACCCGGCCAATTAGCCCCTGGGCCCGCTCCGCCACCCACAGGGCCTTGACCGATCCGAACTCAGCTTCATGTCCAATTTCCTGCCCGCTCCCCGTAACCCCTAATTCCCTTTACTTCTAGGAAACTGTCCATTTCTGTTTTAAATTTATCTAATGATGTAGCTTCCACAGCTTCCTGGGGCAACAAATTCCACAGATCTACCACCCTCCGAGTGAAGAAGTTTCTCCTCATCTCAGTTTTGAAAGAGCAGCCCCTTAGTCTAAGATGATGCCCCCTAGTTCTAGTTTCACCCATCCTTGGGAACATCCTTACCGCATCCACCCGATCAAGCCCCTTCACAATCTTATATGTCTCAATAAGATCGCCTCTCATTCTTCTGAACTCCAATGAGTAGAGTCCCAATCTACTCAACCTCTCCTCATATATCCGCCCCCTCATCCCCGGGATTAGCCGAGTGAACCTTCTTTGTACTGCCTCGAGAGCAAGTATGTCTTTTCTTAAGTATGGAGACCAAAACTGTATGCAGTATTCCAGGTGCGGTCTCACCAATACCTTATATAACTGCAGCAATACCTCCCTGTTTTTATATTCTATCCAACAGGACCATGGCATCTGTCCGGGTGTATGCCACAGAATGCTGGCAGTTCAATAAAATTATCACAACAATTCCGCAGCACTTTGAGAACAGGTGTACCCAAACAGTTCTAAACATTAAGTGGCACTTTCATGTCGCGCGAGAATATCTGGCCAATTCCTAGGTTCAGTTGGCAAAACAATGGAGGTGGAGATGGCTGGAAGAGCGCTGGGAAAATGATGAGCTGCGGGAATAAACAAGATGAACTCAGTGAGGTTGTCATTGGACAGCCCCACCCCTGACCTTATAATGGTGGGAAGGTCATTGATGAAGAAAGCAGATGAAGATGGTTAGGCTGGGGGATGCTTCCCCAAGGAACTCCAGAAGCGATGTGCGGGGGCTGCAATATTTGGTCTCTGACAACTGCAACCATCTTCTTTTGTGTCAGGTATGACTCCAGACACTGGCAGGTTTTCTCTTCAACTTCTTCACCTTTTCCCAAGAGTTCGTTGGCGTCATACTACATAGAATTTACAGCACAGATACAGGCCATTCAGCCCAACAGGTCTATCCTGGTGTTTATGCTCCGCATGAGCCTCATCCCAACTTACTTCACCTATCCTATCAACATAACCCTTTATCCCTTCCTCCCTCATGTACTTAGCTAGCTTCCCCTTAAATGCATCTATGCTATTTGCCTCAACTACTCCTTGTGGTAGCAAATTCCACATTCTCACCACTCTCTGGTAATGAAGTTTCTCCTGAATTCCTTATTGGGTTTATTAGCGACTATCTTATATTTATAGCCCATAGTTTTGGACCCCCCCACAAGTGGAAACATTTTCTCTACCTCTACCTTATAGGACCCCTTCATAATCTTAAAGACCTCTATTATTAGGTCATTGATATCTGAAAATCTGGAACTCTCTTCCCTCAATCGACTGCAGATGCTGCATCCATTGAAGTCAAATGCTGACTTCATGTCAAGAGCATCTTCTGTCTCCTCCCCTCTGACATTCAGCTCTTGCATCCAATTTTGGATAAACAACAACATATATATAGTGCCTTTAACGTAATAAAATGAACCAAGGTGCTTCACAGGAGCATTATCAAACAAAATTTGATCTAGAACTCAATGGCTCTGATGGAACCTCAACTGAGCATCAGTGAGCAGGTTATTGGTGAGTAGATAATTGATTGCACTATTGATGAGTCTTCTGATCACTTTATTGATGATTGGCAAGAGGCCGTTGTGGGGGTAATTGGCCAGGTTAGATTTATCCTTTTTTTGTGGATACAACATACCTGGGCAATCTTCCACATCGTCGGGCAGATGCCAATATTAAGGCCAGGAGATGTAGCTGGTTCTGGTGTGCAAGTCTTCAGCACTAAAACGGGAATGTTTTCATGGCCACTGTGTCCAGTGCTCTCAACCACTTCTTAACATCACGTGGAGCCAATTGAATTGGCTTGGACATTGACATCTATGATGGTGGGGACCTCAGGAGCAGGCCGAGTAAGGCCATCTACTTTTGGCTGAAAATGCTTGAAAACACTTCAATCTCATCTTTTGCGCCCACGCGCTGGGCTCCGCCAAGGTTGAGGATGGGGATGTTCATGGACCCTTCTACCCCCATTAGTTGCCTGGTTGTCCACCACCATTCTCGACTGGATGCGATAAGGCTACGGAGCTTTGCTCTGATCTGTTAGCTGTGGGAGCACGTAGGTCCATCTATAACTTGCTGCCTTTGATGTTTAGCATGCAGATAGCCCTGTGTGGTAGCACTAAAGCTGAGTGTTAAACACAAAATTGAACTGGGCTAAAATTCAGATAATTGGAGCTTCTTCTGATCGAGTATCCCTCAAAAACATACAAGGACATAATTATATGCTGTCCAAATGATTATAAAACCTGTTTTTACAGATAGTATATAATAGAGCTGCTGCAAAATAATTTTGGTCAAATTTCTAATGCTAAATCTTTTAACCCTTTCCTCCCAAATTCTTAATAATTTCCATTATTGTCAACAAGAATTTTCAACTTGACCAGGAAAGTGAATCATTTATTTTTCCCTATGTTCTTTTTTCTTTGGAACCAGGATGTCGATCATTTGGATAAATCCATTCCCCAACTAAGCTCCTGAGAAATCCATACAAGTAGTTTCCCTTTACCTGACATTGACTGCACACTCGAGTCACATCACAATTAATTAAGCCCAGAGAGCTTAAGCCGGGGCTGGCATAAACCAAAGCCTGGGAACCGTCAAGTGTGCAACTTGGGCACTGCTGGATTTTAACCAGCTAAAACTGCCGTTTCACAGAGCTCTCCACTCCTTGTCCAAATACGACCATCCTGCCTATTCTCTTAAATTTGGAACCTGATAAGGGAGTCAAGTTTTGAACTTTCTCTACAGGCCCGAGCATTTCTTCATTCGTCATGATCTTTGTACAAAAAGGAGAAAAAAAATCAATTTAACAAATAATATTTGTGGAGTATTGTGTCCAATTCTGGGCACCACACTTTAGGAAGGATGTTAAGGCTTTGGAGAGGGTGCTTAGGAGATTTACTAGAATGGTACCAGGGATGAGGGACTTCAGTTACGTGGAGAGACTGGAGAAGCTGGGACTGTTTTCCTTAGAGCAGAGAAGGTTAGGGGGAGATTTAATAGAGATGTTCAAAATGAAAGGTTTGTATAGAGTAAATAAGGAGAAACTGTTTCCACTGGCAGGAGGGTTGGTAACCAGAGGACACAGATTTAAGATAATTGGCCTCCTTCTGTGCTGTATGATTTTATGATTCTATTTTAGTGCTATCTGTATTATTGTATCAGTTCTTATTAGCTGTAAGGTTGCATAGACTAGGCTTGTAGTCCCTTGAGTGTAGAAGATTGAGTGTGATATAATTGAGGTGTTTAAGATGATTAAAGGAGTTGATAGCATTGACAAACTATTTCCTCTGGTGGGAGAGTCGAGAACAAAGGGGACATAACCTTCAAATTGGAGCTAGGTCGTTCAGGGGTGATGTCAGGAAGCATTTCTTCACACAAAGGGGAGTGGAAATCTGGAACTCTCTCCCCCAAAAAGCTGTTGAGACTGGGGGTCAATTGAAATTTTCAAAACTGAGACTGATAGATTTTTGTTAGGCACGGGTATTAAAGGTTACGGAACCAAGGCAGGTCGATGGAGTTAAGATACAGATCAGCCATGATCTGATTGAATGGCGGAGCATGCTCGAGGGGCTGAATGGCCCACTCCTGTTCCTATGTAAAGAATTCAGTGCAAATAGCAGAACTCAAAATATGGGGCTCTGTCGCACAGATCAAACACATTGCATTGCTTGGCACAGATATTTATTTACCAACTTGTCACTGCACTGTGAGAGATGACAACGGGTCAGACTTTGTCGCTGGCCTTTGACTGAGACGGGCTTTTGCTGGGGTCTGGGACCAGCCATAAATTCATGAAAGGTTGGGCTAATTCCGAAGCCGTTTGTGTAATAGCTTTATCATCGCAACTGGATAAATTTTAATGAAAGACATATAAAAATGTCACAATTAATTTGCTTTCGTGGGAAAGCAGAATGTTAACTTTAATCTCTATCAACACAGCTGTCATTTGGAATCTGAATCAGAATGGCATCTGTCAGAGGACGTCAGATTTGTAATCCTAAACTAATCACACCTCTTTGCACAGGATTCTCTGGGGCCTCTAAATTTACATTTTTAATTCTTTTTTGTATTTTGAAATGTCATAATTTATTATTCACCATTTGGGTTTCAATACGTTGCTATTATTGTAGCCTAATTGGGTTGGGCTAGATAGTGAGAGGATAGAAGAGCCTTCTGTCTCAAGAAGAGAGTGGGATTGCCCTGAGCTTCACATTGCTTGGCTACTGGTTCATCAAAGCCTGTCATTAGGACAGAAGCACACAACAAAGACTTTGGCATAAAAGCTATTAAAAGCAACAAAGATCGCTTGCTGCTGGGATAAATGTTTGTTGGTGTGTCACGAGCGGTTTTCAAGTAAAGCAAGGGCGAACTAAAGCATGACCTTGGAGCCAGGTCTGAGGGAACCATGCAAGGAGTCTCCCGTCTCTGCTGAAGTTACGGTGGCCAAAAAGGAGCAGCTCGGAAGGCAGTTCCCGGCCTTTGTGTCGCTGGCACTGTCTTTCAGACGTTAGGGGACAGAGGGGCTTTCAAGAGGGCGTTACTATTTGCAGGGAGGACTGAGGAGTATATAGGACACATCCATGCATGTGTCAGTACATGCAAGGAGATCCCCACGCAGAAAAGTTTGCCTGAAATAAACTTTTTGTTCCAAATACTCATCTGTTTCCAAGTGAAAAAAATACATACTTAGCAAAATCTTAATAATTAAAAAAAAAATTCCGCATTCACAGGCGGCAACATGGCCTCTTCCTGTCCTACCATTACATAAATTTTAAAAAAACAATAGGCCCTGCTTTAATCCGGAATCAGGCAAGATAACAACAACTTGCATTTATATAGCGCCTTTAAGGTATTAAAACGTCCCGGGGCGCTGCCACATCAGACAAAATTTGACACCGAGCCACATAAGGAGATATTAGGACAGGTGACTAAAAGCTTGGTCACAGAGGTAGGTTTTAAGGAGCATCTTAAAGGAGGAGAGAGAGGTAGCGAGGCGGAGAGCTTTAGGGAGGGAATTCCAGAGCGTAGGGGCCTAGGCAGCTGAAGGCACAGCCGCCAATGGTGGAGCGATGGAAATCGGGGGGGTGCGCAAGAGGCCAGAATTGGAGGAGCGCAGAGATCTCCGAGGATTGTAGGGCTGGAGGAGTTTACAGAGATAGGGAGGGGACGAGGCCATGGAGGGGTTTGAACACGAGGATGAGAATTTTAAAATCGAGGCCTTGCTGGCGGGTAGGTCTCCCAGATGGTTTCAACTGCCTACCCGCCCGGTCTCTGCTGGGTAAGGTTAAAATCAACCCTAATGGGTTTTTTTAAAAGAATTACTCGACTCTCATGAAATCTGTATTTGAGCAGAGGATGGAGTGGGGTGGGAGGGTGGTGGGGAGGAGGGTTTAACTGAAGTTAGATTGGTGACAAAAATTGGTAGGGAGAAGAAAAAATAATATTACACGCACAATCATTTTGACACCCGTCTACCAGACATCAGGTCTACACTTAGTCACTCAATGCAAATTTGTCTGTAACACTTTTACAGAAAAAGCAATGTAGATGGGAAAGGAAACTCCCTGCTGATTTCGTCTGGTAAGTAACTGGCTTCAGGAACTGCCGTGTGAGCAACTAGTCTCTAATTAACTTCAAGAAGGCACACCACTTAGACCTGCTGGCTTTAAAGGGTCACACCAAGTTACACACAGCCGCATCTTAGCAGCAGAATAATACACCGTGCATTACATGGTATAATGCTCCTACTTTACAAAATAATACATTGTCTAAGTTGAGCTGCAGTGGGTAGCACTCTCGCCTCTGAGTCAGAAGGTTGTGGGTTCAACTCCCACTCCAGAGACCTGAGCACAAGATCCAAGCTGACACTCCCAACGCAGTGCTGAGGGAGTGCTGCACCTTTGGAGGTGCCGTCTTTCAGATAAGGCATGAAAGGGTCACATCTGCCCTCTCAGGTGGACGTAAAAGATCCCATTGCACTATTTCGAAGTAGAGCAGGGGAGTTCTCCCCGGTGTCCTCAACCAACATCACTAAAACAGATGATCTGGTCATTATCTCGGTGCTGTTTGTGGGATCTTGCTGTGCGCAAATTGGCGGCTGTGTTTCCTACATTACAACAGTGACTACACTTCAAAAGTACTTAGTTGGCTGCAAAGCACTTTGGGACGTCCTGAGATCATAAAAGGCGTGATATAAATACAAGTTCTTTCTTTCTGAACCGTGAGTAATGCAAGAGGGGATCTACCGAAAAAATCTCAAATCATTTTTAAAAGAATCTTGGGTGCTTCTTGTCCACAAACCTTATTTCCTGCTGTCTCAATTTTTGCTCACTCCTTTCTGTCAACATTTACCGTGTTTGCCATTCAAATTTGTTATAGGAACAGGAGTAGGCCATTCAGCCCCTCGAGCCTGTTCTGCCATTGAATGAGATCATGGCTGATCTGTATCCTAACTCTATCCACCCCACCTTGGCTCCATATCCCTTAATACCCTCAGCTAGCAAAAACCGTCGTTCTCAGATTTAAAATAATCACTTGAGTGAGCATCTACTGCTTTTTTGTGGGAGGGAGTTCTACACTTCTACCACCCTTTCCTAGCTTCTCTCCTGAATGGCCTGGTTCTGTTTTTGCCCATTTTCTCCCCTCTGCTACTGAAGGCATTGGATCTGGGCTGGATTTGGTTCCAAAGGTGTCAACAGCTATTCTCATAGCTCACTCAATGGTCATCCTTCACATCTGAGCCAGGACAGTGGGCTTTGCAGACTATTCAACCACAGGAGCGGGGAATTACAGCTCAGCTAATGCCCAAACAACATAAATACGGACACAATTCCCAGAATGAGTCTCAGGACATTGGGGCTGTGGCCAATTGAACCTTTACTGTTACACCACTTGAGACCATTTAACTCAATGCAGACTTGGAATCAAACCAGGGACCTTCTGGTCTGTATAGCTTAGTACCCACCAGACAATGATCCACAGAGGCACTTTCTAAACAAACTGCCATTTAATTGACAGCAACTACCTCCAAAGGTGATCTTCTTAATAGTTGATAGTTTTATGGATCAACCAAGAAGAGGCCAAGTGTCACATCATCTAATCATTATATCTTAATTTACCTCATCTTATCTAAGTGCTCACTTGGTAGAACTCTCACTTCTGAGTCAGAAGGCTCTGGCTTTTACGCCTCACTCCAGGATATGATGATGTAATCTAGGCTGACACCCCAGTGCAGTACTGAGGGAGTGCTGCAATGTCGGAGGTGCCATCTTTCACATGACATGTTAAACCGAGGCACCATCTGCCATGCTCAGGTACCACGTAAAAGATTCCATAGCACAGGGGATTCTCTGAGTGACCTGCCCAACACACATCCCTCAACCAACACCAGAAAACAGATTAACTCGTTATTCAACTCATTTGCTGTTTGCCAGATCTTGTGATGTACAAATTGAGCGCGGCATTTTCCTAATGAACAACAGTGACTACACTTTAAAAGTAATACTTTGTTGTAAAGCGCTTTGGGACCATCCCGAAGATGGGAATGGCGTTATGTAAATAAAATCTTTCATTCCTCATGTTCTCTCCTACTCTTTTCAACATTGGTAGTGATTGGCTTCCCAATTTGAAAAAAATGACTCTAACCTTGCAACAGGGCCTCGCTGTAAATGATCTGTTTTCCTCCTACTAAATTGAACTGTCCAGTGTAAAGATTGTAGATAAATAACAGATACTAGTTGTTCTTACCTACCCTGGCTGGAAATCCATGGCACGGAGCCGAGTACTTCAGAAAGCATGGGCAGTGAAATCCTGAGAGTGCAGGGCAGATCGACCTGCACAGCAGGGTGCTGATTAAGGCTGTGCTGATTAATCAATCATAATCAATTAATATTGAAAAAACAGAAGAGACTTTAATAATCAATTAATTCGTTTGTAACTGTGTTTGTCAGTTTGGGAATGGAATGCGGGTTGGTCCAACCAGATTGGGAATAGTGCACGGAGCACAAACAATAGCTGAGAGTTTTAACAACTTTGGACTTACTCCCAAACGTAATTCAATTTTATAACATATCGGTGGATCCCATGTGAGTGATAGTGTGAGGCTCATCTGCAGACAATGGGTGCTGGTCAATTAATAAAATTAGAGCCAGACCTTTCAGGAGCGAGATTAGAAAACATTTCTACACACAAAGGGTTGTAGAAGTTTGGAACTCTCTTCCGCAAACGGCAATTGATACTAGCTCAATTGCTAAATTTAAATCTGAGATGGATAGCTTTTTGGCAACCAAAGGTATTAAGGGATATGGGCCAAAGGCAGGTATATGGAGTTAGATCACAGATCAGCCATGATCTTATCAAATGGCTGAGCAGGCACGAGGGGCTGAATGGCCTACTCCTGTTCCTATGTTCCTATGGTCTATGCCCAGAAGGCTCAAGGGGACCAAATCAGTGGCAGAATACCCAGAAAATTATGAGGAAACACAGCCGGTTTCTCGCATGGACTACAATTCTCCTGGAAGGTCAGTGCTTAACCTTCATGCACTGTTGCTGCCATTTCTTTCCCAGGTCTTTGGGACACTCAGCTGGTGTTGTTGTCTCTCTTAGGTTCACGTAAGGGTAACTGTCATGGACGCTGTCTCTTTTTCATTTTGTCATCTGATCCTGCAAAAATTAAACAGGAACCTGGCATTGATGCAGACACAAAACGTGTCATTGTAGAGATAACAGTTATAAAATGTACTTTACTTTTCTAATTTGCAGTTTGGTCAGTGCACCAAGTGTAGTGTTCTTAGATGCGGCAACATTCTGTCTGAAAAAGACAGCCGTTTTCACATCCCATGATAGAAAGAGGGAATATTTTACAATTTCTTGGCATTAAACTTGGGGCCTAATGGGATAAGCTGACAGAAGCAAAGAGCTTAACAACTACAAGTTGCATTTATATAGCATCTATAAAGTGGAAACAAAATGTCCCACGGCGTTTCATAGAGGCACGAGGAAAACGGACACCAAGCCAAAGAGGAGCGATTAGAAGCGGTGACCAAACATTTGGTCAAAGAATTAGGTTTTTAGGAGGGTATTGTAGGGAGGAACAGGAAGTGGAGAGGTGGAGGTGTTTAGGTAGGGTGTTCCAGAGAGTGGGATCTTGGCGGCTACAAACAGTGGTCCATTAGTACAATAATATTCTCGTAGATTTGTTAAAACAGACTGCACACAGTTTGGACTTTCCTAATCACAGCCTCTTCCACAGACACTGAGAACATTGTCTCAGCAATGGAACAACGACTGAAATTAATGTTTCAGTTATGGATGGAAAATCCCGTGGGCCACAGCGATCTCTGTGTCCAAATTCCCGTTATGTCCTCCCGTTATATGGAGCTTCGCACTTAATCGTAAAATTTACCTCATAGGCTGCCAATAAATCAACAAATTCGGAACCGGTACAGTATTGTCAAGACACTGCTCATTGTGAGCCATGATGATCTTGCTGACTCCCAGGATCCCTTCACAGACCAGAGTTTAAAAAACGATGCTTTAAAAGGAGCTATATTCAATTATGGTACCTTATTGAGGCCTTCGCGACTGCAGGAATCACTGACTGCTTACCCTTCGAATGCTCTAGCAGCAGGATTCATCTTCTCCATTAACTTTATGAGTCATTTATTTCTCTGCAAGTTTCTCTCCTGTTTTTTTTCCTTTCTCCTGAAGCTGTTAATTCTCTCACTTGGTTACAACTTCACAGGCGCCAGTCACCCGGTGGTACCTCATCCACTATTTTTAAAGGAAAGGCGTTTAAAATGAAAACTATATTTTTAACACAGACAGAGTCTGGGGATCAAGGGCTGAATTGTCATGTATGAATCAAGGCTCTTTTACATTAACCGCACATAGTCACTGCTAAGCGGTAAGAATGCTACATTTTCACACAAAAATGAGATAGATGCAGATGCAGAAGGTCTTTTGACCCATTTTGGCAACCCTACTCCATTATAGCATCTACTCGTTTCTCAAATAAGTCTAGCAACTGCTACCATCAGCTGATCACCTTCTATGTAAAGAATAACTTCACCTGCCCAAGACCGAGGATGTAGATACATCACCAGAGACTGACTCCGGCAGAACAGAAAATGACCTTACCTTTTAATCTCATCTGATGGAGGAGACCACAGCGGATGACCCCTTTAATTTTGGGAAAGTATCTTGACATAATTCCAACACTGTATAAAACATCAGTCACAGGTAACGTAGGCGACTATGACGTGGATCCCTGAATCATTTCAGAAAGCATATCACAACACGTCTATAGTGTTGACCGCCCACTTGCTGTGGCATTCCGGAAAATGTTGAGAGCAGAGATGAGGTCAGTGTCTCAGATAATGTAACATCGTTTCTATCAACAGTTCAAAAAAATCTGGAGTGACTATCTGACCATGCTTTCCGATCGATTTATTGTTGGCTTATGTCCCAGTTTTCCAATTGGTTCATTTTTAATGGAACAACATTGAACCAACCATTTCTACAAAATGTTTTTTTTAGCTCCCTTTCAAAGCGGTTCAGTGTTTCTACTGTGAAAACCAGTCTGATACTAGGATTTGTTAATTAGCTCTCTTTCTGCAACCTATGAAAGTTCTCTGCTCCAAGGTAATCCAGCAAACAAAGAGGTAAGTCTCCATGTTCAAAGCTGACCAGTCAGTTGATTAACCAATAGTCCTATTGCCTTCCCAATCCTGTCACCATCAACGAGCACTCCATGGGTCTCTTACTGCTTGCGTCCCGTGCTTACCACTTCTTGAGCTCAGTTCTTGCCTCCTTCTTGCACCCTGTCCCGCCTCAGAACAACCCTCTCCTTTGTTTCTTCTTCTCCAGTCTTTGGTGTACAAGCAATGCCATGGAGTGTCCTAGCATGTAGAAATTTTACATTCATACATATGACTTATCCACATCTCTATCCATTGCCGAAGCAACGTTGCTTCTTCAGCGGAGAAAGAAGACATGGAATATTCAGAGAATGAGGAGAAGAGAATGGATTTTCATGGCTTCAAAGTGGGGCGTAACACAGTTAGGAAAAGAAATGGTAGGCTGGAGGATCCTTCAGATGCCACCTCTAAGGACATCCATCAAAAGACCTAGAAAACATGAAAGGGACGTCATGAACTGAGAGTTATCCACTCATCTAACTCCTTCACCTTACATTTTAAGACAGCAGAGATGGAGAGTTCCCAAGGACTCAAGGAACTGAAGGAGGTGATGCAATCTTCATATCTCGGGCTGGATTCTCCTCAGCGAGCCTACCTGAAATGGAACAGGATTAGTTGAGAATGAGGTCAAATCTCAAGGTTCCACTTTTTCCCCTCTCAGTATTTGCATGTGGCAAGTGGGGGAAGGGATGGCCAACGGCAGTTTCAGTGGGGACAAGAAATTGGGGTTGGGGCAGTGAGGCAGCGGTAGGTCTCTTTGCCAGATTTGACCTCATTCTCAACCTAATCCGGCCCCATTTTAGGGGGGAATCACAAAGAAGAATCCAGCCCTAGATATCAAGATGTTTTGGATCTGCATTATAGTGATTGCTATTTATTTATTACCATAAACATTGCTGAATAATTTAGCGTTATTTTGAAGGTTTAGTGAAGAAAACTCTGACTTTCATCATTTCTGCGCCCAGATCAGTGACTGTTGGTGACGAGAGAGTAAACAGTCTGCTACTGAATACAGGCCAACTCCAAACAGCTAAAACCACTCTTCTTGGCCAGCCCTGTTATCAATAGTGCGACATGGCTTTGGGCCTGAGACTTTCAAGCTCCCAAACTGGGCTTGCTCAAAATAGGGAGACAATAAAAGGAGGTGAATCTTTGCCCCAGTAGGAGAAGGGAATGAATCAAGTTTCAGTGGGCACTTAAAAAGCACCACTGTCAGAGGGCAGGAATCAGGTCATTTCTTCCTCTTTATGCCAGGGGGATGTTGTAGGGAAGGGGATGGGGCCACAGAATTGAAAGAAGCCACTATTCCATGCATCACTTCAACGGCAAAGGCCCAATTGACCATTTCATCCATGAGAAAAAGGAGCTCAGCCACAGATAAGCTCAGTTTTGGGTCTTTGCGCCTTAACCGCGCGAGCGCAGATAAGATCGGGATTTTGAGGCCAGAATCTCAATGCTTTCAGCTCTGGTACACTAATTCCCCGTGCATGAGTATGGAGAGAAGCACGAGCATTTGCTTACGCTTTGCCTCCTCTCCTCAGGCTACCTGAAGCACATTATACTCGATGCAGTCTGATACTTGGGTATTATGTAATGGTGAAATGAAGCTTGCAGAAGCGCTGTGCGGCACATCATTAGGAAATGATGAGTCTCAGTATTGAGATGACACATTAAGCAGAACACCATCTCGTCTGAGTGACAACTTAAATGTGCTTGGCCAGTACTTAACAAAATATTTACATTTTTCCAATCTTTCATTCTCACAATAACTTATGCAAGACTGTTATACAAACAAGTTACATCATATGTGCCAAAATGGAAGATTATACTATATTTCAGGTATAAGATCACAGGATGTGTATTTCTATTTATTAATACACTATGACTCAGTAATGGTGCTGTCACCATGAAGGTCTTTGTTAAGTGTACATTTGCAACTTAAGGCAATGCTGCTTCTTCTTTTATGATGCAGGAATTATCTTACGTATGAACAACGATGGACAGGAAAAGACTCACTGGTCCATCCACATAATTGTGATACCTTGTATATCACAATATATACAGTTGCCACCCGAAACCATGTGATCTCCTGGGAGAGGTGAAAAAACAGGTAAAAACCCAGGGCCAATTTGAGGGAAAAAAATCTGAGAAATTCCTCTCTTGAAAGGGGAATCTTTGTTCAGCAAAGTATCTGGCAAAAGGCTTTTGAAGATTCAGAGCAGAGAAATGCACAATAGTGATTGATAATACAATTAGAGTACAAGGGGGCAGAAGTTATGCTGCAGCTATACAAAACCCTGGTTAGACCACACCTGGAGTACTGTGAGCAGTTCTGGGCATCGCACCTTCGGAAGGACATTTTGGCCTTGGAGGGAGTGCAGCGTAGGTTTACTAGAATCTTACCCGGACTTCAAGGGTTAAGTTACGAGGAGAGATTACACAAATTGGAGTTGTATTCTCTAGAGTTTCGAAGGTTAAGGGGTGATCTGATCGAAGTTTATAAGATATTAAGGGGAACGGATAGGGTGGATAGAGAGAAACTATTTCCGCTAGTTGGAGATTCTAGGAGTAGGGGGCACAGTCTAAAAATTAGAGCCAGACCTTTCAGGAGCGAGATTAGAAAACATTTCTACACACAAAGGGTGGTAGAAGTTTGGAACTCTCTTCCGCAAACGGCAATTGATACTAGCTCAATTGCTAAATTTAAATGTGAGATAGATAGCTTTTTGGCAACCAAAGGTATTAAGGGATATGGGCCAAAGGCAGGTATATGGAGTTAGATCACAGATCAGCCATGATCTTATCAAATGGCGGAGCAGGCACGAGGGGCTGAATGGCCGACTCCTGTTCCTATGTTCCTATGAGGTGTTTCTCAATCAAAAATGTTGTATATTATACAAAGACCGTAAGATAGTTATACGGACAAGGTAGGCCGTTTGGCTTATCACATCTTTTCAGCCAGAAAAACCTATGGGCCGATTATAACAGCCGGCGAAAGGATGGAGGGAGCGGACAGTAATTCCGACCGAGAGTTTGAGTGGGAAGCCCGGCAGATTTTAACAGCTGGGCCTCATTTAAATGCTGCTGGTTAGCTGCTTGACCCATGGTGGCGGAAAGCGGCAGCTGGTCAGTGGGCGAGGACGAAGATCGGTAGAAGCTGCTGGCAGAAAGTTTAAGTGCGGGAGAGTGGGGTGTCCCAAGGGTCTCACAGTTGATGAGGGGGGGCGCAGAGGCCCGGACTTTCCCGAGGGGCCTACAGGAGCACTCCTGCCTCTCCTGGTTCCACTAAGGAAAGTTTTTTTTTAAACTTGCCTTCAGTGGCCCCGCCCCCCCCACCGACAGCTTTACCCAGCGGAGAAGCCACAGCGGGCTCCCTGTTCAGCGGTGGGTCAAGATGATATTGGGGTCTTGTCTCCCCAATTGGCTTTCATCAATGAGGCATCTGCTGAGCCTCATGTCCAGTCAAAACCAGTGGCGATCAAATCACAGATCGGCAGGAACAGAGTGGGAAATGGAGCCGTTCCATTTCAACTGTTCGCCTGTTCCTTTGGCACCAATCGGGGGAAGTTAAAATTTCCCCTCTACAGTCCCTCATACATACATTCAGTCTACAGCACAGAAGCAGGCCATTTGGCCCAACCGGTCCATGCTGGTGGTAATGCTCCACACGAGCCTCCTCCCACCCTCCTTCATCTCACCCCATCAGCATAATCTTCTATTCCTTTCTCCCTCGTGCTTATCTAGCTTCCCCTTAAATGTCTCTATGCTGGTCGCCTCAACTACTCCATGTGGTACATGGTTCCACATTCTAACCATTCTTTGGGTAAAGAAGTTTCTCCTGAATTCCCAATTGGATTTATTAGTGACTACCTTATATTTATGACCTCTAGTTTTGGACTCCCCCACAAGTCCCTCCTTCACAGACTCTAATTTTGGTCTCGACCACTCTACCCCAAAGTCCATTCCAGTGTTTTGGTCACTCCTCGTGCAAAGAACATCCTGTCATCAGTCTGAAATTTGCCTTTCACCATTTTGAACTTGCGCCCCTTGTCCTACCTAGGACCAGTGGCCAAACTTGACTTTTCAATGCCACTTACTGTCTGAAATACTCTACATAAGGTCTCCTCTTAGTTACTTCCTTTCAAAGATGAGGAGCCCAATTGAGCATGCAATTCAAGACTCTGCGAGCAGGGATCAGCTTTATGGCACTTCCTTGTACCAGCCCTTCAATGCTTCCCTTACGTCAAGCTACATATGGTAGTGCAGCAGAGTTTAATCGAAAAACAAATACATGCATCTTGTAAACTGCTCCAATATAGTTGCATTCAAACTGATTTATCAGAATGCTGTGCTCCAGGAGCTCAGCCTTCCTGAAATCTCATCGGAGCAACATCCTTTTAGTGAATTAATTTTTCCACTGGTGCCACTTTAAAAATAAATACACTGTGACAAAGAGGAGCACTCAGCATGAAGTCCTTGGGCTTTATTCTCCAATGTTTGTTAGTTTTAGTAACAAAATTGGTGTGAGTAGATATTGGTAAACATTGCTTCACATTCACATTTGCTTTTAACTGAAGTTATTGAATGGAGAAAAATATATTCCAACTTGGAATTTTTTTCTTTCCCATTTTAAATAGTGGCAAAGCTTTCAGGAAGCCACTGAAGGCAAGTTAAACAAACAACTTTCCTTACTTGATGATATTGTTCTGGAGTTTGGCTGGGAAGAGTTACTGAGTCTGACAGCATGACGGAGATGAAAAACCAATGGAAAATATAATCTTGCCGTGCTTCAGCGAGCTTGTCCCTGTCAATTCAGCCCTCTCAGCCTGACTGGTTTAACATCGACACTGAAACAGCTCCTCCAAATATTGAAACAAATATCAACAGAACAATAATAAAGCAGCAACAAAACCTTGCAGTTTTTTTTAATGCCTTTCACAATATGAGACATGGTGTTTGACTGGAGAGTCAGGAAACCCAAGCAGGAAGAAGTTAAAGGGAGATGACCAAAGTTATGGGCAAAGAGGTAGACGTTTGAGGGGATTTTTTGAGGGAGTTTTTTGGAGCTGAGGTGAGAGATGGGAAAGGGGGAGGGGTTTTGGGACACAGTGCCATTACGTAGGGTCTTTTTTTTTTCATTCATTCATGGGATGTGGGTGACGCTGGCAAGTCTGAAGGTTCTGCAATGAAGATGGAGGGAAGAGAGGAGAAGATGCACAGTAGACCAGAGATGGCAGAGCAAAGGCTACACGATGGAATGTTGGGTAGCAACAATTGCAGATCTTGGCAGTGAGCTGTGGAGAAATTTGAAATTGAAGATGAGGATTTTAATGCCAATACGGTGGGGGATGAGTAGTCAATGAGGAACAGAAAGAACGTACTGAAGAACATCAAGGGACATCATAATTAATTGTAAAATTTTGAAAATTGGTCCTGAAGGTGATTCTCATATGTGAACAAACAATATCCACTTCAGTCTATTGTATTCCAGCAGCTTTCTTGACAGTTTTCCAGTATTTCCTTTTTCTGACCAGTAATTCCTCATCAATTGCCAACATTTCCAAATTGCCTTTGATTGTGATCAGCCTTTATGCTTATGAGCAGCCTTGTGGATTATCCTGCCAGCATAGAAGTGATGCCTTACAGTGCACAGTGGGTCTTGGGGCTGGGGGTGCTACACTACATGTTGTCACAGGATGTCAGCTGGAAGGAACAAGGTTTCGTTGTTTTACATAATAGTCTTTACTTAATATTAATCTACTCAATATATTACAAGTGTGCGAACTTTAAAGGGTAACTGAACCCAAATTACAACTAATAAGAACGTAAGAATTAGGAGCAGGAGTAGGTCATATGATCCCTCGAGCTTGCTCCGCCATTCAGTAAGATCATGGCTCAACTCTTTGATCTCAACTCCACTTTCCGCCCTATCCCCATTTCCCTTGATTCCCTTAGTGTCCAACTATCCATCGATCTCAGTCTTGAATGTACTCAACGACTGAGCATCCACAGCCCTCGGGTAGAGAATTCCAAAGATTCACAACTCTCTGAGTGAAGAAATTTTTCCTCAGTTATAAACTGATCTTCCATTTTGTTGATCACAGGTAGCTTGAGCACAATTGTGATGTTTGATTGCCAACCTGGCCTGCCCCTTTAAGGCCACTGCTCAGGAACTCCCAGTGGGGAAGTGATGTAAATAAATATATCCAGAGGTCACATAGAAGTGAATTATTGGTGATGTTGGAATGGCAGCAGTTTGCCTCCTCTCATCGAGAAAGTGCTTGGTTACTGAAGGCAGCGGGAAATGATTGGCTTTCTTTTACTGTTTGTATATTGTTGTGTGTGATTTGTTGATTTTTTTTTCTAAATGCGTGACACTTGAAGTGTGACAGAGTAATGTGACAAACAGGGAAATCCAAATTAAATACAGTATGAAGAAAGACTGACTTACATTTATATTGTGCTTTTCATGGCCTCAGGATGTACCAACACGCCATACAGCCAATGAAGTACTTTTGAAGTGTAGTCACTCTGTTGTGCTGTAGGAAACGGGGCAGCCAATTTGTTCACAGCAAGGTCCCACAAACAGCAACGTGATAAACACCAGATGATCTGATCTTTTAGTGATGTTGGTTAAGGGATAAATATTGGCCAGGACGCCAGAGAAAACCACTGTGCTCTTCTTCGAAATAGTGCCGAGGAGTCTCTTACGACCACCTGAGAGGGCAGACGGAGCCTCGGTTTAATATCTCATCCAAAAGACAGCGCCTCTGAGAGTGCAGCACTCCCTCAGTATTACGCTAGGAGTGTCAGTCTAGATTTTGTGCTCAAATCTCTGGAGGGGGCCTTGAACCCAGCGATAAGTAGTAAATTTGAGTTTTGAGGTCAATAATAATGCAAAACTTGATAGAGTGTTTTATTTCTGGGATTTTATTGTGAACTGAATTTTCAAGAAAAACAAAGGGAACACAGAAAAGCAGAAACACTTTCTTTAAAATAAAATCTTAATTATTCAATGGATTAATATCTTTTGATGCCTTGTGCAGTACGAGAAGATGATTGGAGTTAATCAGCATCTGCATTTTTCTGTGATAAATCTCTGGTAGTGAGATATACAGATTGTTTCCTTTGATTACCCCTTTGATACAGTGGTTAGGAGCAGTTGGAGAGACCATTTGTAAATCACGTGTTGAGTGCATGAACAGGCAAACCCAGAACAATGGTCTATTGTGTTATGGGCACCTCATTTCCTTTAGAAAAAAAAAGACAAATTTCCCAGCTGGTACTATAAAATTAACATTCTGTAAAGGCATGCTGTGCAGATATTTGCATGCATAAATCTGTTCATTTACGTTGAGAATGAGAATGGATTTCAGAGAATGTTCCAGAAGATGTTATTTATAGTCTGGACCAATTTGGATCAGTGTAGTCTTCTTGCTTGTACATACTTCACATTATTCTAATTTACTGCAACACATGTTGTAAGCAATGAGCAGAATCATTGAAACTACAGCACAGATGGTGGCTTTTCAGATCATCATGCCTGTGTCAGTGCTAGCTTTACAACTCGAACTGTCTACTCCAATCCCATTTCCTTGTACTTTTCCTATATCCAAGTACTTTTCAAATACTTACCTAATTCCCTTTTAAAATGATGTAATATTCTCTCCCTCACTAGCCACTTGTGATAAAGAATTCCATGTTCTAATGACCCTCTGTGGGAAAAAAAAATCTTTTGACTTCCTCCTTCATTCTAGTCATGATCCTCAGTCTGTGCCCCCTTGTTACTGATTCACCAACTGGCACAATCTTTCACTACCTCCCCTCAAAAACTTTCCTAATTAGATCCCCCATAATCTTCTCTGTTCCAGGGGGAGAAAAAGCCAATGTAGAATCTACTAATCTACATAAAAGTTATGATGAAAATGAAACTTTTTTCCCCCAGTCTTAGCATGTCCGTGGATCCTTTAATTGAATCACAATACACAAATTCAGAGCCAGCTGCATTCAGAATCATGTCCCTGGCTTAAATCAATGCAAGTATTGCAAAGGTAATTTGCTTTGGTCTAATAGCAGGTAGCTTGAGGGAGGTGCCAAACCACACAATTCAAAATTATTGGTTTATTTTAGAGAACTACTTATCATGTTTCTTATTTTGAGGAGTTAGCACCTATTGTAAATATATACATTATATTACTGGGATTTATTTGCTTGCCCATCTATTGTTCATCAAATGCATCTGGTAGTTAAAGCTTAAAACAAGGTCTGTGGTGGTGATATTCACCTGCTTTTGAAGACACAATGAGAAATCTCGTGGTGACACAGGCTAGATCCAATAGCTAAAGCAATTCTAAAGGAAAATGTTCTGTTTATTATTCTGGGCATATTATCGAGACTTATCTAGATTTCTGGGCCAGTGAAGATACTCTGAAGGCCACTGGGAGCTGAGACTCACCTTTGGGAGTACTTGAGCTTTGGCTGACATGTGGCTGGTAACATCCACATCATTGTCTGGTGATGACTATCTCAAATAAGAGAAAGGCCAACCGTCTTCCCTTGACCTTCAATGGCACCACCACCGCTGTGTCCCCCACTATCAACATCTGAAGGGTCATCATTGGCCAGATGCTGAACTGGACCAGATGTAACAGCACTGTAACTGGAAAAGCAGGGCAGAGGATGGTATTCTGTGATGAATGGCTCCCTTGCTGACCCCCAAAGCCTTTCCACCACCTAAAAGGCTCATGTCAGGAGCGTGATGGAATACTCATCACTCGTCTGGATGGGTGCGGCTGTAACAAAAGTCAAGATGCTCGAAATCATCAAACACAGAGCAGTTTGCTAAATCAGAGCCCCTGTTCACACCCCTCCATCACTGCTGCACCGTGGCTGTATCACATATAATCTACAGGATGCACTGCAGCAAATCACCAAGTTTACTTGCACAGCACCTCCCTCCCTTGCCACCTTTACAACTGAGAAGGACAAAAGTACCAATGTGACGGGAACATCCATAAACATGCAATTTCCCACAGAAGTCATTAGTTAACAATCAGGAAAAGATACCCCGGGCGATTTTTTTCCTTGTGAATTACAATTTCCCTACTGTTGCACTACTTAAGAATCACAGAATTTGACAGTACAGAAGAAGGATATTCAGTCCATCATACCTGCACTGGCTCTCTAAAAAAGCTATCCACTTCGTCCCATTTCCCTGCTCTTTCTGCTATCCTTTAAGCTTTTTGATTTTTCAAATATTTATCCACTTCATGATTCTACTAAGATAGAAAGAACTTGCATTTATATAGTCCCCTTTCATGTCCTCAGGATGTCCCAAAGCACTTAACAGCCAAAGAATTACTTTCGAAGTGTAATCACTGTTATGTAGGCAAACATGGCAGCCAATTTTTACACAGCAAGATCCCACGAACACCGATGTGATAAATGGCCAGATAATCTGTTTATGGTGGTGTTGATTAAGCGTTAAATGTTGGCCAGGATAGAGACAGACAGAAAGACGAGTGAGATTGAGAGTGAGAGAGAAAGAGGAGTGAGAGTGAGAGAGATGGCAGTTACGGCAGAAGACTGGTTCGTTGCTGGTGTCACACCTCTGCACAAAAAGAGTCATAAGCTGTAGACCAGCCAACCTAACATCAGTTTTGGAGCAGGTTGTGGGGGCCATAATGTGGGATAAAATTAATATTCATTTTGACAGACATGGGCTAATTATGGATACTGCGAACGTTTGTGATATGGGCCTTTGCTATTTCCTCCCTGACGTTCCCCTAACGTTCTAGAATGTATCACATCAGGGCCTAGATCAGTTAACTCACCATAGAATGGCAATCAAACTGGCACCTTCCGATCTGAATGGTTGAATACGACATACTTGCTTTTTAACATTTCATTGGTAAGGTCTGAAATGGGGAGATTTTGCCGGAAAGTTTTGATTTAACGACATTGCACGAGGGAGAACCAAGAATTGCTAACACTCCTGACAGCAGATGTTCAGAGAATGGTCCTTCCTGTTGATAAGCAAAGAAGCTGACATTGATGAGGAAACAGTCCCGAGACAACAGCAGAAAAGAGGCAATGTCAAGATTTGTTTCTGATTAAGCTATAGTTTGTCTCTTGTACTGGAATAAAGTGGGAGTTGGAGAACTTCTGTGCCTTTGACTAATAAACCAGAAACAGCTTTCAGTCATTTGCTTGGCCTCTGAAGATTCCTTGTACAGAAGTAGTCTCCATTTCCTCAGGCAATAAGACAGCAGGTAGAGCAGAGCCACAGCATGAGTGGTTTACAGCACAGCTTCATTCTCAAATTATTGCTGCAAGCTTCTCTGTAGCCCCTGAGGAGTTTTATTTCGAGATTCGTTTTTAACTTTCAAAATTAGTTAACTTTCAGAAAACATCCCAATTTAAAAAATCACAAAATAACCCTGAAAACAACAGATCTGGTATTTCCAACAGAGCGGCAGAAAGATAGGGGGATAATTAATTCTAACATTTTAATGATAATTTTCAGTTTCATTTCCTCCCTTCCTTGCGCTCGTTAAATTCTGGGGTGGGGGGCGGTATAGGTGAGGGGCAGTGAAATATTTTCCATGTGAGATATTCAAGGCTACATTTTCTGAGACTAAGCCGGCACTGAGATACATCACCTGCTGTTAGCGCATACCAGAAAATCGGCATTCGATGCCTGTGATTTTCAGTTTATTTAACCACTCAGTGTCAGTATTAAACACTCCCAGGTCAGGTATAAAAAGAAAGACTTGCATTCAGGGTGACCCAAAATGCTCTACAGACAATGAAGAACTTTTTTTGAAGCACAGTCACGATTGGTAATGTGGGAAACGCAGCAGCCAATTCACTCACAGCAAGGTTCCACAAACAGCAACGTGATAAAGACCTGATAATCTGTTTTAGCGATATTGGTTGAAGGATAAATGTTGGCCAGGACACCGGGGAGAGTTCTTCTTTGAAATAGTGCAATGGGATCATTTATGTCCACCCGAGCGGGCAGATGGGGCCTCGGTTTATCATCTCATCCAAAAGACAGCACCTCTGACAGCACAGCACTCCCTCAGTACTGCGCTGGAGCGTCAGCCTAGATTTTGTGCTCAAGTCTCTGGACTGCGACTTGAACCCATGTCCTTCTGACTCAGGGGCGAGAGTGGTACCAATTGAGCCACTGCTGACACAGTTATAGCACAGTTAAAATTCAGAGTAGTGCTTCCCGTACCCTCCACAACGATGTGCCTCAGACTAAATCTTAGAAGAACATCCTTATTGCACCAATGTGGCATTTTGTGATCCTCAGCACCATTTGCCCTTTGACCTTTGAGTGAGATTGTCTATTAGCGTTAGTTTAAGGGCGGTTTGTTGTTTGGGGCTATGCTCACTAAGTAGCGGATTGAGACTGCTCAAACTCATTGCATGCAAGACAATAGAGTCTTGCTTCCCATTTATGGGCAGTCTATATGGACTAGGGTCCTCGTGTCCAAACCAATGCACTAGTCAAAGAACAAACTTCAAGGTTAGCCGCTTAAAATGCCTGCATGTAAAGAGAATGAGTGAAGAGTTCAGACTGGGCTTATCTCTTTATGGATCTAACCCTTTAGTCTAATTTCTTGCATTTTTATCACATCGAGGCACATGATAGCAGACCGAAGATATTTAATACTTTTAACTGCAGCAAAAATGCCAAACCATACATTGCATATGCAAATACATTAAAAAAATTGGTATTGAAAGAAATAACATAATATTAAACTAGATCATTTCAGTGTCTGCGTATCTATGAGGAAATATAGCGGAGACAGCAATTCAGAGTCCAAATCTTCTTTATTTCATACAGTATGTGCAGCATGACCTTGATCGCAAACTCGCCATGCAGGTCAATAAACTGTATTACTTCAGTCCAGCTCCATCTGATCAAGGTGTGCAGAGAGCCACAGTTTAACGTATTTCCAGAACACTGCTTATCTCCAGAAGGCAGTCCTTTCCTTTAGATAACCAAGCAATCATTTGTCTTTATTGATTTACAAGGGGTTGGAATCACTGTGCAGGTCAGAAATGAAATACTGATGATGTAACGATGATACCTTTTGTTAAGACTAATGCATTTTTACAGAAAGCGGCAGGTTGCGATGGAACTACTTCAGAGACCTTTCGAAACCAATGGTCATTACACAATATTAAGCGTTGGCAATGTTTCGCCCTCGGACTGCAATTTACCAGCTGACCTTTCACCTATTGACCTACAAACCCTTTTGTGGAGGTGACCCTTGGGCAATCAAATAAACTAATCTAAGATTAAAGAAAGTTGAGTAGTGGAAGGTGTTCATGGTGTGTGCACATTACTGGCATGTGATAAAGGCTAATTGGATTGTAATTAGAGGCCCAGTGATTAATTGATGTCATTGCTAAATCGCGTTTCCTTCGGGGAAAATAAATTGCATCAGTTCTCCTGCTGCAGAACATGAATAAGGCTGCCTATAGTGACAACACTAGTCTTGGCCAGAATGGGGATGATTGGGTAATTCCCCTGTCAATCGTGCCTGGAGACCGCACTCCTGTAAGTGACTGGGATTGATTTTACGCATGTAGTTTGTGTGTAACTATCCTCCACTCGTTGCATTTTGCTGGAGAAATCACCCTGCAGTTTCGGCCATGAGTTCTGTTTGCTGTAGTTCGTCGAGACTCTTTTCAAACAGACTCTGTAAATAAACTTTGTTTGCTTTGTTGAGTAAACAGACTCGGTTTGCTGTAAACAGACTGTTTGCTGTGAGTCCTGCCGTAAATCCCACCCCGCCTCCAACTCATTGGCTATCACAGACACTCCACACGAAATATAAAGTTCAAAGGCACAGACGTGGTGACGTTAAAGTTTAAGGTCACCTCTTGAGCTTCGGTTGTGTCAGGATGTTAAGCTGCAGCTGTGGAACGACTTGACAGTTTGCAACAAGTGACTCTCATTATCACCGAGCATCAGTTCGGAGCTTCATAACTTTATAACCCGAGTTGGACGTTCTCCAAAGGTGGAGCCCTGTCTCGAGGATCCCCTGTGTGATTATTCTATTGTGCGGGGGAATCCTAGAAAAGCAAACTCTGCTAAGCAATGACATCCAACAAATGCTCATTGTTGATTTTATTTAACCTTTTTTGGTTTCTCTTCCAGGGTTTTTTTCCCCTCCTCTCCTAATGGTGATGACTGATATTGAGGTAAAGGTACATGGGCACTAGACACCTTTGAGAACTTATCCAAATGCCCATTCTTCATGTGTGAGCTGAGACAACAACAACATGTTGATGGGCTATTCAGCCACAGGGCTCATCGTAGCTGAGCCCAATCCTATCCTCACATATATGCATTTCCAAGGAGGTGTCTTTGGACAGCAAGAAGGAGCAGGACAATGTTTCCCATCCCCACCAAAAGGCTCTTGAGCTAACTATAGTACCCCTACTGCTTCTCTCATCTTTCGTGTCAGCTTCAGCACAGCCTGGAGATTATACCAGGGATTTTACTGATCCTGTATGGCTCATTATCACACCAGCCATTGCACTTATCCACCAAGTCATCAAAGGAGCAATTATATTCTGCTCGTTAATAATTTAAAACAAAAAGTTTTCTCATGAAAGATTCAACCACGTAGAAAGGGGGGAAAAAAACAACACATTATCTGGTGCAATTCAGTTAAACTTGTTTCAGCTCTAAATATTGGTGTTCGAGATAAATATGAAAAAAAAATATTGCAAAGAATTATTTTTATACTCTGAATTGTTGTTTTGGCAGCAGACCTAATCTGGCTGCAAACTCCCAATTTTTGCAGTGAATTAAACAAAGCACTAATGCATTACTACATAATTACTAAATCAATTAAACCAATTATTAAAGGCTGAACCTGATTTAAAATAATTCAACCTCCAATGTGCTGCAACTTTTTTGTGCTCTTAAGATAGATGTTTCAAGACACAGCTAACGTACAATTCATTACACTCTTGGGTTACAAGAATTGCTTCGTCACAAATCTGTGAGGGATTTTTTGCTAGGTAAAAAAATCGCTGTGTGTTTAGCCCAATTGCTCATTCACTATAATGCCATTGAAGAGACGTTTTATCATTTTTAAACAATCTCTGATTTAAATAAAATATAAAAGCAAAATACTGCCGATGCTGGAAATCGGAAATCAAAACAGAAAATGCTGGAAATACGCAGCAGGTCAGGCAGCATCCGTGGAGAAAGAAATGGAGTTAACGTTTCAGGTCGATGACCTTTCATCAGAACTACAAGATGTTAGAGATGAACGGCTTTTAAGCGAATGCAGAGCCAGGGAAAAAGGGGGAAGAGGAAACGAACAAAAGGGATAGAGGAGGTAGGAGTGATTAAAGGACAAAAGTGAGGATAGTTCAAGGCAAAATGAGGTGATAATGATTTTTATAAACTGGTTACTATGATTAAATTGCATAGTTTACTTCAAAGGAATAGCAAATATTGTATATGACACTTCCTACAGTACAACAGCAACTACACCTCAAAAGCACTTAATTGGCTGTAGAGCGCTTTGGGACATCCTGAGGGCATGAAAGGTGCTATATAAATGCAAGTCTTTCTTTAGTTTCTTCCTTTCTGACTGTTTTACGAATTACCTGACAAAAAGCATCATCTTCTATATCCGTGCAGTGGAGAAGTGAAGCCCCAAAACTTAAAGGTGCAGCACATTTGCTAGAATGCTCAACAAAGTGAAAGTATCAAACGGAAATTTCAGCGAGCGAGTAATCGGACTGTGGTTCAGACTCCCCGGGGAGACGGTGGAAGCAGTTAGTATTGATTCAATCAAATGCAAATTTGATAGATTTCTCTCAGAAAATAACATTTTGGGATACAGTATTCGAGCAATTTGAGACATGACATCTGGTGAGTGTAGCAGTGCTTGGGAGGAACAGGTGACTTTGGACCTGTGGTTCCCAAAGTTCTCCAACACTGGGGTTTTTCATTGGTTTGTAAAGTGCTTTTGGTCGTGGAAGGCACTATATAAATGCAAGTTGTTTATTTCTTTTTTTTCCTCCTCATGTCACGTCTGGGTCTGATGTAGACTAATCGATAGAGATTGATTCCACGATTAGTCAATAACTCCATTATTGATGTATCATACCACTACCAGGATGGTAGTCGGCGATCCAGATGTACCCTGGTCTTTCTTCGTCTGGCAATTCCTATGTTCCTCGGGCACCCTCGCAGCACTGACCCCACATTTTTTGAATTTTTTACTGTTTGTTTTTTTTTACAAAGTTTTCTAGGGATGAGACTCCATTTTGAGCTAACTACAGAGCTGTCTTTTACATTGCCTCATCATATGCTTTAATATCTTTCTGACAGAGGATAGTGGGTGTACATAACTTTCTACGAATACTTAATGAATTATGTCATTCTACAAAACATTTTTCATTAAGTAAGCTATGCTACTGCCTAAATCATAGGAAATGGTTGAGTTATTTTTAAAATTTGTCATTAGCCTGGGTCAAGACTGGAAAATAACACCCGACAATTAGTTATATTGAGCTGAGAAATAAGCAACAAGCCGCATGTGAGTAATATTATTTTGCTTGTTTCTCCATCTCCAACCACGACTGGAAATTCTGTCTGGTTCACCCCTCCCACCACTCAACATGGTGTCGCTGAGGGCAATTTCAGTGCCTGTATCGCCATGACAGCTGTGATTAGCTAACCCGACATAGACAATGTATTAAAACTGGATCTTTCTGGACTGTATGGAGAGCAAAAAATGTCACCATTAGTTGCACAGATAATCATATCCAATTAGATTTGTAAATGGGTTTTTTTAAGCCGTGAAATGGATTGGTTCTGATGATGGAAGTGCTGCTACTGGCTTGTCTCATCCAATCACAGAGCCCTCCGTAATGTTTCATGATGAGGTCCATGGGAACATTTCTAATATAATTTAAATGGGAAGCGGTTTCTAAAAATAGGCTAAAAAATTATCCACTCACTAGGAAGCTGCAAAAACAAGACTCATCAAGTATTGGGATGTACATCTCGAAGGCAGTTGATTACGATTCAAAGCAGGTTAATTTAACCGTGTGCAACTCATTGGTAAGAGTGTCTTTGACATATCGGGGCCAATTTTCAACCCCTCTGCCAGGCGGGAATGGGGCATTGAAAATGGCAGTGTGGCACTTACCACCCCATTCCCACCGACATCAAGGCCACTGGCATTTTGGTGAGGTCCTTGATATGGGCACCCAGGTGGCTGCTGGAAACAGGCAGGAGCCTCCTTAGCAGATGCAAATCAAGGGTCCTATGATGTCCATTGGAAGCAGTATTGAGACACCAATGTGTGAAGCACATCGATACTTGGTGATGAGTGGCCTAACCAGAGGCCCTTAAAGATACTGTTGCAGGCTACTTAAGAGAAGTTCAATAAAATAATTTGTAAATAATATTTTTTTTGGGGGGGGGGGCAGTAGGAGCATTAACGCTGCTCCTTGCACCTCAAAAATTGACTCCCTTGATGCCCGACCCTCCATGGCCCTCCCCCAGTATCACTCCCCCCCTCCCCTTTAACTTACTTCGACCATCTAGTGGAGAATCCGTCGGGTTTTCAGTCTCCTCCAAATTGGCGGGCTGCTCGACATGTGCAGGCAGTTTGCTGAGGGAATAGTACTGAGGCCTGAGCATGAAATTTGGTCAGGCCTCTAGCCGGTGACATCAGGAATGTTCCACCGACCATAAATCCGTTGGCCACGGCAACCGAGAATTGACCCCCTCGTGTGCAGTTTTGGGCACCTTAACTTCAACTGGACATGGATGCATTGGAAAAGGTTCAAGGAAGGGTCTTGAGATCCCAATGTCCAAATATTAGTGTACAAATCCTTAGCGCATTCTATTAAATTAATTTGCCTGATATTTTAACATAGGCATCATCCCATTTACTTAAAACCTCCATTGAAATAGAAGACTAAGAAATTATTATAAATGCAATGCGTTTACAAACTAATATTAAATAATTTCAAGTAGTTAAGAATATTAAGTGAAGAAAAGAGATTCACAGAATGCCTAAACTTATATGATGTCCAACCTTAGGAGCCAACAGAGAGAACAGACTTGCATCTTATCAGTCTGGGCTGGATTCAGAACCAGGTCCTAGGAAAAAATGAATGAAACTATTGGACTACCCAATACCCAAATTAAGCAAGTTTTCTTTTGTTTGAGAAACTTAGGTGAAGACACCTAATTCAGCATATCACAAAAGTTGAAACGAGTGAAGAAAAGATAGGATAAGTGAAGAAGTGGCAGGAACGTACGGCCTAGTTTAGGCTCTAAAACCTCCGTTCACCAGAATCCGAATGACGGCTAAACTGAAAAGTTAGCTGTCCCATAAAAAGTTTTAAACTTAACCTTAGAAGTTCTGACTACCTACAACAAGAACTACAACTTGCATTTACATAGTGCCTTTACCGTAGTAAAACGTCCCAAGATGCTTCACAGGGATGTTACCAAACAAAATTTGACACCAAGCCACATAAGGAGATATTCGGACAGGATACCAAAAGAGGTAAGTTTTAAAGAAAGAGAGAGAGGCGGAGAGGGTTACAAACCGTTTAACCATGGCTTCATGATGGGTTCACAAAGATCATCCAATCTTCTGATCTTGGTCCTAACTGCTTTTGATGGGACTCTATTCCACACATCCATCATTCCTTCTTTACTTGAGGATTGTTCATTTTAAAACTGTGTCCTCTGGTTTTGTGTTCTGTGCTCACAGTCAAGCACATTGTATTAAATTACTTTCCAAATCGCATTACACCCACGCTCACTAATAGGAGCAATTTGAGAAACAGCAATCACGGCCCAAAAATAACACACAGTTTCCTTTCGAATTAGTCAATAGCTTTGTGCAGCCCTGTTACAAGCAGCCGGCTGAACCGCAAATGAGTAATTTCAGATAAGAGGCGTCACTTGTCAGGAGATATTCCACCTTCCAGGGACAAGAGCGCAACTGTAGCTTGAAATACAGAGTAGAATAAAATTAAGAACCAAAATTACTGGTAGATTTGAGCAATCCTTCAATGTTTCTATCAGGACGACGTGTTCCTGCACAACCCACACCCTTATCTCCTTGTGTAACTGCTCTCATTTCCACACAAAGAAAATGAAAACAAATGAGTTCAAATCGTGTGGTGTGGAGAGGGTGCAGAAGAGATTTACTAGAATGGTACCAGGGATGAAAGACTTCAGTTATGTGGAGAGACTGGAGAAGCTGGGGTTGTTCTCCTTAGAGCAGAGAAGGTTAAGGGGAGATTGAATAGAGGTGTTCAAAATCATGAAGGGTTTTGATAGAGCGGATAGGGAGAAACTGATTCCACTGGCAGGAGGGTCGGTAACCAAAGGGCAGAGATTTAAGATAACTGGCAAAAGAAGCAGAGGGGAGGTGAGAATTTGTTTACGCAGCGAGTTGTTATGATCTGGAATGCACTGCCTGAAAGGGTGGTGGAAGCAGATTCAATCGTAACTTTCAAAAGGGAACTAGATTTATACTTGAAAAGGAAAAAAATCACAGAGCTATGGAGAAAGAGCAGGGGGTTTTGGACCAATTGGATAGCTTTCAAAGAGCCGGCACAGGCACGATGGGCTGAATGGCTCCTTCTGTGCTCTATGGTTCTATGTTAATAATGATCTTGTTAATGCATTTGTATGAAATTCCTTTGTCTGTTATTTTAACAAAGGGATTAACCCCATTTACTTTAAGTAGGTTAAGGCCAAAATGGGGGACAAAGGAACTTCATACAAACTTTGTTAACACTCCCGCGACTAACATCAAACGGCATGAGTTCACCCTGAAAGCAAGCAGCCGTAGCTTGGACCATCTTTTTGCAGACCCAATTCCCATGCTATATCTGGCCCGGGAATACGCAAAATTGACATTAAGCACCCCAAATAGAAGAGTGTTTCGTTTCTAGTTCTGACATACCCTCATCTTAATGCCCCGCCCTCTCCCCCCCACTAAATGTACTGATGTAAAAATATGCAGCAACTAAACTGACTGACACCAAGCTTAGACAATCGGGTGAGTTTTCCACTGATTGAAAAAGAATTAAAGGCACAGAACTTCAAGCTCGCCTGATGATTGCACTGCTCACTGTGACACCGACTTGTATAGATCAGGAAGGTTCAGTTTACTGGTGGCTTATGAAGTGGTCGTTGGGAATGCTAGAACTGGCTACAGTGAACTAGCAGAGAGATTGGAAAGAAAATATTGAAATTTGGGCAACATTGACGAGTCAGTATTTATTACCCATCTCTAGTTACCCTGAGGATATTAAGAAGCAACCAGGTAGTGTGGGACTTTTTGCTGATTATGAGTTACAGACAAAACGATCACTGTTTTCACTTGGAATAAGTCATTTTGGTGGAAAGATTACGAGATCCCATAGACTTGGCGATGTTCTAAATGGCAAAACCGCACTCTGCGCCCTGGAATTATCCCTAAAAATACTCCGTCGCACCTGATTCTTCCACTTAAGCCTTCAGGAACTGGAAATTTGAGTATCTTGAGAAAAATAATACACAGAAAGATGCTCTTCCTATTTAGTTCTAAAGGTCCGTGCTTTGGCTCCATAGAGCTTGAAAATATTGGGTGTGGAACAGCAACTGGAGAGGGAGCGTTAGTTCCAGTTATAATGTCATCACATCGTAATGTTTCTTGTTGCAAAGATAAGTACAAATGAGGGAAGCTATTCAGCCCATCTAGCTCACCCTTCCATAGGAAGTTACGATTTCCCCATCACGCAGCTAAGCACCTCTTGAACGGGTCCAAAGGTTTACCTCCACTACCCTACGGAAAGATCCATTTAAATATTAATCACACTGTGTGAAGAAATGCTTCCTGGCATCAGTCCTGAGTTTGCCCAATTACCAGCTTGTACCTGTATGTCTTTGTCCTGCAGTCGACATTGAATTTAACATAATGCTCAGGATTAGCCTTTTTTTTAATAATTTCACATTTTATATTACGATAAGCTTCCCTCTTCAGTGCAGTACTGAGGGAGTGCTGCACTGTTCGAGATGCTGTCTTTCACATGAGGCGTTAGACCGAGGCCCCGTCTGCCCTGTCAGGTGGAGGTGAAAGATCCCATGGCACTGTTTTGAAGAAGAGCAGGGGAGTTCTCCCCGGTGTCCTGGCCAAATTTTATCCCTAATCCAACATCACTAAAAAACAGATGATCTGGTCACGACCTTATTGCTGTTTGTGGCTGTCATGTTTCCTACATTATTACATTTCAAAAGTACTTCATTGGCTGTAAAGTGCTTTTGGACATCCTGAGGTTGTGAAAGGTGCTATAGAAATGCAAGTTCTTTATTTCTTTCTTATTTACCTTCGTTGAAGAGTTCAAGATTTTCTAGCCTATCCTATTAACTCAGCACTCAAACACGAGGTAACCAGCCTCATGTCCCTCCATTGCACTACCTCCCTTGTGTCTGATGGGACCAATGTTCTTAGTGGGACTGTGACAATATTGGTTTATCTCAAGCAATTTCACTCAATGCCAATTATGTAAAGAGTAATTTAAAGTAGAAAAGTGAGAGACTTATTAATGTTTCAGGACATCGTGTCCCTGAAATTACTTTGTGGGATACTCTTGTTTGAAGGATTAATGTGATTGTCTGAAATTTCTCTCCACTATTTCAATGGATCTATTTAAAAAAAATGAGGTAAGGCCCCTGCTAAAATAGCAGAGTTTGTATTCTATTATCCTGCAGTGTACTTTCAGGGGCTTTTATATTTATAAAGATTAAAGTGAGAAAAACATTACAAAGTAGTCAAACCTTTATATATAAAAGATCAATAAGCATTGTCAGGATATTAAATTAAGCGACTAACAGCGGCCAAATTTGTAGGCAGGAGTAGAAGAATGAGAAGAAATACTTTGCAACATAAACTATTACAAAACTATTATTTTGACATTAATTCATTTACATTGGGGTCGATCTTGACTTTGTGCGATCGTGTAAAACGGGTGATGGCGAATCAGCAGTCTGTTTCACATCTCTCCCCATTTTTATTTCCATTTAATCGAAAGTTGTAAAACGCGTTGCCGACTCGTTATCACCGGTTTTTACACTCTCGCTCAACGTCAAGATCGGGGTAACAAATTGCTCGGAGCGGTGAACTCGCCGCTCCATAGATTTACGCCAAGCCACTAAACTTACCGCGGTCTTTTCGTCGGCCGCTTCCTCCAATAGGAAGTGGAGAAGAGCCCAGCGTCAGTTCAATCGAAGCTCGGACCCCTGGGAGCAGCGAGAGGATCGATCTCTCCCCTCGTCTAATCAGATTGCAGCATTTTTTGACACGCTGCGTTAACTGTCTCTGCAGGCTTGGAACGTTAAATCCAGGAAGTGAAAGGTACAACTTTTTAAATCAATGTGAAAACAGTCATAGACAGCGAAAAAAAAGAGGGTAAGAAATAACTGAATTAAATAAAAGAGACAGAAGGGAAAAGTAAAAAAAAGTTAAATTTTTAATTTAAATTTTTTTTTTAAATGACCAAAAACTATTAAAATAAGGAGTAATGAGACTCCACATTTTTAAAAATTAATTTTTAGTTGTTTGGCAGTCATTAAGACTTACCACGCTGTTAAAACTTAGTTTAGACCTGTATTTTTAAGTGTACCTGCTTGGTGGCGTAATTAGTTACTTTCCGGCTGGGCAGATAAGCAAGTTTGCATTTTTTCGATTATTTCTCTGATTGCAGCGTGCGGTGTTCCTTTAATTCGAAGCTGTCATATCAGCGGCGAACCAATAAGAGCAAGTTCCGGATTTCCACGCTGTTGAGGTCTCCGTTATTTCGGGGACGATTTCTGCCCCATTATGTTTCCAATCTTTTTATGATTTGGCATATCACACCATCCATTGTCACATTTTTTGGTCTACACAAAATTTCCTGCAACAATTGACCAAGATGACAGGGTCCCTTTAAATCCATGACTTTTCCACCTGGATCCCCGTGCCTCAAGTCAGCATTTTCCATATCTAAAACTCAGCTGCTACATTGCAAGAACCTTCTATCCCCCCACTTTGCACAAAGCATCTTATCGCCATTTTACGTGGGATCAGAGGCAGATGCAAGGTTTGCTTTGCTTCACCTGTAATCGTACTGAAATAAATCTTTCTCCATCTTTCCCGGAGAGGGACAAAAGCTGAGGCGGAATTTGCTTTCTAAACAAGACAGCTTGCTCTTATCTAAGTTGAACAGATCTCAAATTTGCAAATCTGGGATGTCACAATTTTGAAAGCAGGGGGAGGGGGGGCTTTTTTTTTAGGGCACTGGTAAGGGTCACTGCACCTTCTCTGAAATCAGTTTGAAGTCGTAAATTTGATGCAATAGAACTGAAGGCATTGAAATCAGTGCATGGAGCACTTAAGTAGAGTCTGCTTTTATCAGGCTTAATTCCTCCACCATTGTCCCCCATTAAAGTGACATTTTCATTTATTTTCCTCTTTATGCCACACACCGTGCTCTAGTGGAGAGTCTAGGAGCGCGACCTTTGCTACCGACCTTTGCTAACGGTAGCCTAGTGGTTATGTTCTGGACTAGTAATCCAGAGGCCTCGACCAATATTCCAGAGTCATGAGTTCAAATCCCGCCACGGCAGCTGGGGAATTTAAATTCAATTAATTAAATAAAAATCTGGAATTAAAAAAAAGAGCACCAGTAATGAAACTACCGGATTGTCGTAAATACCCATCTGGTTCACTAATGCCCTTTAGGAAAGGAAACCTACCAACTGAGTGCCTTGCTAGGCCATTTCAGAGGGCGATTAAGAATCAACCACGTTGATGTGGGTCTGGGCCTATATGTGACTCCAGACCCACAGCAATGTGGTTGATTCTTAATGGCCGAGCAAGGCACTCAGTTGTTTAAGAAGGTGGCTCACCACCACCTTCTCAAGGGCAATTAGGGATGGGCAATAAATGCTGGCCTTGCCAGCAACGCCCACATCCCATGAATGAATAAAAAAATAACGCCAACCAATGGAGTTTAATGAGAGCAGCCCATGGGATGCCTGAATTCAGTCGGGTAGGAATGAGGTAAAGTTACAAACCATAAGCGTAGGACAGAAAAAGAGGAGGAAATAGAACAAAAGGATGACAGGTGAGAGCAGCTTCAAAGTGTTTCATTTTCAATTAAAATTAATTTTTAAAATACAAACAGAAAATGCTGGAAAACACTCAGCAGGTCAGACAGCATCTGTGTAGAGAGAAACAGGGCTAATTTCAGGTCGATGGTCTTTTATCAGAACTGGAAGAGGCTAGAGATTGAACAGTTTAAAAGCAAGAACGGAGCTGGGGAAAATGGGAGGGGGACCAATAAAGGGGAAGGTCTGTGATAGGGTGGAGGGCAGGAGTGACTAATTGACAAAAGGGATGATGGTACAAAGCAAAAGGGGGATGGTAATTGGGCAATAAAGAAACAAAAGATGGGTCCAGAGGAGCTGTAAATGGCAACAGCAGAACCATTACCAGCACCTGCTGTCCGAAAAAATGGGAGCAATGGTTGTGATTCCTGGCTCTGTACTTGCTTATAAACTATTAAATCACTAACCTATTCCAGTTCTGATGAAAGGCCATCAACCTGAAATGTTAACTCTCTTTCTCTCCCCACAGACGCTGCCTGACCTGCTGAGTGTTTCCAGCATTTTCTGTTTTTATTTCAGATTTCCAGCATCTGCAGTATTTTGCTTTTATTTTAAAATTATGTTTTAGATGTTTCATTTTACAGTTTTCAGTTAATAATACATTGAAAAAAACTTTTCCTGGCATTTAGTTTTATTCCTGTAACATTACCTTTTGGTTGTTTGTCACAGCTTGAGCTGAAAATTTACAAATTAGAGAAAGCACGAGAGATAGAGAGAGTAAGCGAATGAGAGAGATAGAGCGAGTGAGAGAGATAGATAGAGAGAGAGAGAGATATAGAGAGAGAGCAAGCGAATGAGAGAGAGAGAGAGAGAGAGATATAGATAGAGAGGGATGGATAGAGATGGAGCGAGTAAAAGAGAGAGAGAGAAAGAAAAACTGTAGAATTAATTCTCCACTGTGTGTCACTGATCCCCACTTCCATTGCCAAACAATCAGGAGATATTGTAACAATATCACAAGCACTGCTCACTCTCCTCCTTTCTGCCCACATAAAAAGGAGAGATGATTTTCCTCGACCTTCCAGTGGTCTAAAGCTAGTTCTTAAGTGAAAGATAATGCCTTCTGTTACACCCAACTTTTGACGATTATCAAATATTTTGAAGAAAAGTTATCACATTGGGGTTGCTAACAAATATGGTGTTAAAGAAAAGGGATATGGACAAATGAGAGTTTACAGTCAGACTATGTGAATCTCGCTGTTAATTCAAGGGTTTTCCATATAAGAGATAGACATGATTTCTGAATTAATTGCAGAATCTAGGTCACAATGCATTCAAGTTATAATTAAAATCTCTGCGCCTTATTATTCAACTTAAATATTACTCATTTAATTAAATTTGCCTTTGACTGCCACTGAAATCCTTCTTTTGGGCCTTCGGTCATATATAAAATTTACCGGCTTTTGTAAAGCCATTTTTAATTTCAGTTTGATGGAATTTTTCTCCTTTTTTTTGAAGCGATATTGAAGTAAACAAAAGCATGTGAAGATGTGACATGGTCTAGCAGTTTGAAAATATAAAATAAGGGAGGACTCCACTGGTCTGTGCACAGTTATCTCCTTTTTAACACTTAGCATTATGTAGTGAATCACTAGCATCCCATTCTCCCTCTATCAGGACAATTTCGTTTCCAATTACTGACGCTTTGCTGGGTGATTAATGGGAGGAAATTCCCGTAGAGGTTAATCTCCAATAGGGATGCTCGTGGGTGTGGAGCTGATCATTCACTCGTGGCCAAACAGGCAAGAAGCCCTGTCGTCTCCAGCACTCAAAGATATGGGTAAAAGAAGCGCTATATTAAAATATTGAGGTGAAAACACACAGCAGGTCAGGCAGCATCTGTGGCGAGAGAAACAGAGTTAACGTTTCAGGTCAGTGAACTTTCCTCAGAACTGGAAGATGTTAGTTTTTAAACAAGTACAGAGCCAGGGAAAAGGGAAAAGGTTCTTTACCTGTCCCATTATGACCTCCTTTTCCCTCGCACCATCATCCCTTTTGTCATTTAATCACTCCTGCCCTCCACCCTATCTCAGACATTTCCCTTTGTTCTTTCCTCCCACCCCACTTTGTTTCCCTGGCTCTTTACTTGCTTATAAATCGTTCAATCTCAAACTTTTTCCAGTTCTGATGAAAGGCCATCGACCTGAAACATTAACTCCGTTTCTCTCTCTCCGCAAATGACCTGCTGAATGTTTTCAGGCATTTTCTGTCTTTATTTCAGATTTCCAGAATTATTTTGCTTTTATTTTAGCAATTAAAATATTGAGGCCCAAACTCTTGAAGGTGGTCTCACATCTTTTGCCTTTAGCAAGGTCAGAGCGCCAACTTGACTTCTAAGTTATACCACCAGCATTACTTCAGTGCGTATCCAAAATCACTTTGCATTGATTCCTAAATGGTTGTACAACTGGCCCAAAGATTTACGTTCAATTTGCACTCCAGTTCTGTGAGGGACAAGACGTCCTGAGTAATTTGATGCGGGGCTAATTTTTAAAAAAAGTTAGATTCTATTATTAGGTATTCTCTATTAAATAGAATTGCTTTTTTTTTGTCTTTACCAGTGGAAGTGAAGCTGTACAAATGGAATCCTGCCAAATGTACATTTGTAAAGCCTTCTGATAGAAGTCTGAGATTATTCAGTTGAAGTCTGAAGCCTGGATTTAATTCAAAGGCCATGGGTAATCAGAGTTTGTCAATTCATGAATTAAACACAACCTTGGACTGGAACAATTCTGCCTGAAAGGCATTTTGTCTGCCATCTACTTCCAGTGACCTCTCCAAGAAAAACATCTTTCACTGACATGATATATCTCCATCCAGAGGATTTACAGTAATCAAAGATACATAATTGGCCTATCATGACTGCTAGGTTGATGTTATATTCCCTACGCTTTGCTGGCTCATTTACTTCCTATAGATTCTCATCAAATTATTAAAGCTTGTTGTCCGACTTTATAATAGTTAAGATACTCAGATGTCAACCAACATTAATGTCACCCATCTCTGCTCCAGGCCAAGTTTTCACTTGTCTTTGTCTCTCTATCTGTCCTGTTAGCATGAAAAAGGAATTTTATGCAAAAATCACTAGAACCATATCTCTGGGATGGTCAATGGAGCAAAATCAATGCCCAGCACCTCCTTGTGTCAAGCAAGTGATGGTGCACTTCCACAAAATGTTGATGAAAATATCACTTGCATTTTTACAACTAGTTGTATTTATGTGGCACCTTCAATGTAGCAAAACTTCCCAAGGTGTTTCACAACTGGGGTCAGATCGGAGGGAAAGTAGTGGACGGGGCTGAAAGTGTGGGGAAAGAGGCAGCTTTTAAGGAGGTTATTGAAGCGGAGGGATGTAGCAAAGTGGGACGGGTTTGGGGAGAGACTTCCAAAATGTGGGGGCCAAGATGGCTGAAAGTTCTGCTACTGGAATCAAGGGATATGGGGATCGGGCGGGAAAGTGGAGCTGAGGTCAAAGATCAGCCATGATCTTATTAAATGGCGGAGCAGGCTCGAGGGGCCGTATGGACTACCCCTGCTCCTATTTCTTATGTTCTCACTCACAGTAATGGAGGACGAAGAGGCAAAAGAAAAGAAAGAAAAATAAACTTGCATTTATATATAGCACCTTGCGTGACCTTAGAACGACCCAAAATATTTTACATCCAATGAAGTACTATTGAAATATAGTCACCGTTGTAGGGAAACAGTATTCTTCTGTTGTTCAGAGCTGTAGCCTTGTGTGCCTGTTAATTTAGTTGCCCATGTAAGCACCACTGAGATGTTATAGCCATTATGTTAGCCTTAAAACTAAACTTTCAGAGCAGGTATGGAGGACAAGATACAAGAAAAAGTTGCCTGCCCTGATAGAAGCTGTGATGAAAAGAGACTTTTTCTCTCAATACTAATATGATGATTGTTCTTCTGATCTATCCTCTCCTGCTCCTCCTAAGCTCCAAATGCACACAGTTTAAAATAAGTGGGTTAATGCCTCCAGTAAAAATGGCGCAGTGTGAAATTTCAGGCCAACGAGCTAAGTGCTCGTAAAAATAATTTCAAAGCCACAATGTCCTGGCTCCTCTGTCAGCCAATTCTTCCTGAAAACACCCCCAGTCAGAGATGACACCTTTTAAGTAGTCTTGCCCCAGAAGTTGACAAAACTATAACCTGTTGAAGGTGTCACAGAAATTACAGTGTGGGAAAAGGACATTTGGTTCATCAAGTCTGTCCCAGTGCTAACACGTCAAATGCAACTACCCTTCCCTGATCTCATTTCCCTGTCCCCTCCCCCAATCCTTTTACATTCATCTTTTTCAAATATTAATCCCATTCCCTTTTAAATGATGTTCAATCTCTGTCTCAGTAGCCACTTGTGGTAAGATATTCCATGTTCTAATAAATCGCCTGTGTGTAAAAAAAAAAATTATTCCATTTTCCCTTTCATTCTTCTAGTTATAATCCTAAGTGAGGATAAATAGTGAATCTTGCTCACTCGGGATGATTTTGTGCTTTTTTATCAAGTTTCATATCTCACGTCTTTGAGAATCACCACAATCCTCCGATTTAATTAAATTTTTGGCAATTTTGCACCGATTTAATGGGATAGAAGGGAAAGAGAGAAAAATTATCCTGAAAATTGCACTCATTAAAACGATAACAAATAAATAATTAACAAAATCATGAACATTAGCAACTCTAACCCTCAAGGAATTGATAAATTACAAATTTTACAATGTATGGTTTGTTACCAGATAGCTGAGAGCTTGGATTTATATAATACTTTGTCACATGTCTTCGTGCAATCAATGTTGTGATGTGGGCAAAACTGGCGATCGATTTGTTTACCTTAATATCCCTCAATCATTTTATCAGATGAATGACCAGTTAATCTGTTTTTGGTTGAGGGAGGAATGTTGGTAAGGACTTAGGAAGAACTCCCTGCTCTTCTTCAAATATTGCAATGGGATCTTTCATATTCGCACAGATCATGGGAACAGGTGGATTGGACCTTTGTTTAATGTGCCATGCAAGGGGCAGAACCTCTGAAATGCAGCACCCTCTCAGTACCTGTGTGTCAGCCTGATTACATGCTCATGTCCCTGGAGTGGGGCTTGAACCTATAAACCTTCTGAATCAGAAACCAGAACGTCACCAACTGAACCAAGGTAACACTTGTGATTTCAGTTGTTATCTTCTGTCTGTTATGGTATAAATTTCAGACAAGTCTTTGGATGGCAGCTGAAGTTTAATAATTTAGAACTATGATACAAACATACTTGTAAATACTCGTGTTGGCACAGAATCTATTTGCATAAAAGTTTCAGGAGTGCTTATCATATTCCAGACTTCACACTCCCAACATGTCAAAGTAGGAAACAAAATGGATGGTTTGGTAGTTTTCAGCTTCCGGCACGGAGTGGTCCATTCAAATAATGGATGGAAAGAAAGAACGAACTTGCATTTATATGGCGCCTTGCATGTCCTCACAACATCCCAAAGCATTTCAAAGCCAATGAAGTATTTGCAAAGTGTAGTCACCGTTGTAATGTAGGAAAATGCCGCAGCCAATTTGCACACAGCAAGATCCCACAAACAGCAATGCGAAAAATGACCACATATCCTGTTTCACTGGTGGTTGAGGGATAAGCATTTGCGAGGACACCTCTGCTCTGTTTGAAATAGTGCAACGGGACCTTTCACGTCCACCTGGGAGGGCCTCGGTTTTACGTCTCATCTGAAAGGCAGCACCTCCGACAGTGCAGCACTCCCTCAGTACTACACTGGAGCATTAGCTTAGATTTTGTGCTCAAGTATCTGGAGTGGGGGCTTGAATCCATGACCTACTGGCTCAGAGGCGAGAGCGCTACCCACTGATGCCCACGAGTTCCCAAGATGCAGTCCCTAAAAGCGCCACTCCCTGCTGGCAATGATGGGTTGCAGGATTCCCCCGAAAGAGAAAGAAAGTCATGCTGGGCTTTCTTTTTTTTACCTGGAGCCAGAAACGCTTACAACAACCTGACAATCTGCAAAAACGTTCCGATGCAAACAGCAAACACCACAGACTGCAAAATTAAACCGTATACCTCAGTACGGAAGAATTATAGGGGTCCTTCGCTTCAGTAGGGTATTCTGAAATGTACCCTCAATGAGCTAGTCAGCTACCACAACAAAACTGAAGAAGTCTTTTCATTGTATAACTTCAAAAGGATGACATCACTAATCCCTAAACAAGTAAACATAACACACTGCGCTTTTTGCATATCTTGCAGCTTTAAGCTCCTGTGCTTGTGATTTATTAATCTTACCATGCAACTTTGTCAATATAAGAAGAACATTGTGAAAGGCTTATTTATAATTAAGAAGGTTTTACTGATCCCAGTAGCTATATTTTGTGTTCAAATTTGGCACCGTGACACAATCTTATGTATTTATTTTAAACCGTAAAATAATAACTCAGTGCAAAGTTATGGAAGGCACCAATTTAACAAGAAGCAATTTGAAGTTGACATTCAAATTATCTGCCCACCCATGTTTCCTACCTCGAGCCTCCATCCCCTCCCCTAATCCCTCCCCATTTAGATAGGATGGTCCACTTCTGACAACTGTCTGGCTCCGCCAGTCAATCACCCTAATGTGCAACAGTAAGAGCTTGAATCGTCAAATGGTCTCAAGGAATTGTTGATGTTCAGTGAAATTCCAGATCTTTATATTAGTGCCTCTTTATATTTCTATATTGGGTGATAGCCTTTTTTAGTTACGGAGCCAACTTTAGAAAAGTGAGTACATAAATTAAACTGTAGCAAGCCCCCCCATTTCACAGAAACATTTCCACAGGTGCACAGGCCTCAAACGGTTCCTTAGGCTTTGCTCTATCGCATACAAGTCTCCAAGGAGGTCAGGAATACTTCAAATGTCCCTCCTTTGGCTATAGGCCGATTCGTGGGAGTCCTTATTAAGAATTTACAGATGCAATTTCACACAGACGCTCTGGCTCAATAAAAACTCATTAACCAGCAGGGGTCATTTTCACTTTAGGTACGGATGAAAAGCTAGCGGTTTTCGGATAGGCCAGCCTTTATGGACCCTGCCAGATATTCCTCTCAACCGAGCAGCCGATCCAGTTTTCTGCCTGCGCCCGTGGTGTTAAATGGCCCCCATTGAGTAAAGGCACTATGTAGTATGGTTCTGTCTCAAAGTTTCAGAATCAATCCCCCTGATCACAGCTGGGACATCCCCAACAGTGCTTCAAAAGGAGTCAGCAAACCATGGCACTGGAAGGACGCACTGGTGCTCCTGGTCCTGATCTGTACCCCTATGCCTCCTGCTGAAAGTCTCTGACAATCAGATCAAGTCAGTTTATCATGATTCCACTCGCCTCTGAGTCAGAAGGTTGTGGCTTCAAGTCCCACTCCGGAGCCATGGACACAAAATCTAGGCTGACACTCAATGCAGTACTGAGGGAGTGTTGCACTGTCGGAGGTGCCATCTTTCGGATGAGGCCCCGTCTGCCCTCGCAGGTAGACGCAAAAGATCCCATGGCATTATTTCAAAGAAGAGCAGGGGAGTTCTTCCCGATGTCCTGACCAATATTTATCCCTCAACCAACATCACTAAAACAGGTTATCAGGTCATTATCACATTGCTGTTTGTGGGACCTTGCTGTGGGCAAATTGGCCGCTGCATTTCCTACATTACAATAATGACTACACTTAAAAGTAAAGTGCTTTGGGATCATGAAAGGTGCTTTCTAAATACAAGTTCTTTCTCCAATACTGTTTTCTTCGGAAAGTTTTGCAGATTTCCAGGTTTTTCTAAATTTCTGGCTCGAGGTTAAAAAAAAAAGCCTGGCATGATTTTCTTTCTCTTTAGGGATGATTCTGCAATCCATCATTGCCAGCAAGGGGTGGCACATGTAAGTCTTTCTTTCTTTCACTGCGACATAGATAGATGCAGCAATCTCTCACCTCTAGTATCTGACACCAATGCTCCAACAGGTACATATTAAAGACATCCTTCCATCATTCTGTCGATCTTTAGTTATTGTCCACTGAGCTGCCATTTTAGCCATACTGCTGGGATCCATTTTGAGAGTGAGTCTTTCACTCACTGCAATACTTGAATACAGTATACAAGTATGTAAAAGATCTTTACAATGTAGAACTTTGGATAGCAATTATTCTTTAGTGCCATGATATTGTGAACTGAATCAAAGATGCAGCAATGCAGAACTAAATCTGTCTGAAGCACCTAGAAATTACACTACAGCACTCAAATTATTGCTTCAAAGAAACTAGCCACAATTTTTCAAGTAATTAGGGTACTTTAACTGGATGTGAGTGGAGGATGTAATTTTTGTCAGATTGGAATAGATTGGCCAGAGAAAAAGAAAGACGCACATGCCAAATATAATGTATATGTTAATTTATGCACATGTGCGGAAGAAAATCTTTAATGACGTAGTTAAAGTAAATTCAGAGCACTAGATCAAGGGAAGATGAGACATGCCAAGGGGTCATTGGCTAAAACTGGTGAAAGATGTCAGGAAGGACTCCTTCATGCAAAGAGTGACCATACTTGGAATGGTCTCCTGGTTAGGGTAGTGGGGACATAAACCTTTGAGTCCTCAAGATTCAGTTAGATGAATTAATAAGAGGGACTGCCATTTCTTTTTCCCCCGGATGGATGAGTTATGGCAGGTTGAATGGCCTTCTCATCTGTATTTATCTCTTGGTCTTGCAAACAGTGAAGAGGGTAGCTGTAGCCATTTGTTGCTTCTGGTCATTATCATCATGAGTGGTGCAGCTAAAAAAGTGAAAAAAACATTCAAAACTCTGGTCTGGGCGTGAATTTAATTCACGGTCCTACATACACTAGCCTCAAACCAATTCAGGACCCATAATATTTTTTTATGTGATGGGTTTTTGAAGAGAGATACTCGGGGTGAAATTGGACATGGGCAGAGAGACAAAACAGGCACAATTGCATTGGCCGCCCCTTATACGTTACACACGATATTCAATTCCATTGAAGTCAATGGCATTGAATAATATCAGGCAGGGGCTGTAATGGGTGACCAATGCCATACCGCCTGCTTTGTGTTCCTGCCCATGTCCAATTTCACCCCAATTCAGTCCCTCGTTGCCTCCCTTCCATTAAAGGCAGAAGTGAAAAGTCCAACAATGTGCCAGAAGGCATTGACCATACAAGTAGAGATGCTTGGTGTTGAGGAATGATCTATGGAAAGGACATGTGGTATCTAAGGTCCAAACTAAAGAGAGACAATTGGCTACTTCAACATGCAAAATACATTTTCTTCTTTGGAAAAAAACAAGGGGCCGTCCTACGTTTATTCAAAAGTTGGTACACACGAATTGTACAGGACTGGAAGAGACCATTGCGGTCCATCTGGAGAATCCCTAAGGTAGCAAGTGGCAAACTACCAATGTCTTCCCAAACGAGGATCATTGAGGGTGGATCTTCGGAGAAGGTTCTCCTGCTTTTCCGCTGTAACTTCAATGGAAGAGCCACGGGGAAGAAACCGCATCAATGGTGCCGATGCCATCTGTTTCCCGTGGCTCTTCCATCGAATTTAAGACAGACGAGCGGGTGAACCCCCACAGATATTCATCCCCATAGCCTTTGTAAGTTGTGCTGATGAAGGGAGTTCTGCACAAAAGATTAGTCGTACGAGGCATCACGAAAAGAGAGGCAGGAATGCCTGCATAATTCTGGCAGCCAGCCATCCAGTAATACAATGTATAATAACAGTTATCAGTGGGAATACAAAGCAATTTGAAAACATCTTAACTGCCAAAATAATTGCTGAAGCTCCCTGAAGATAAAGGTTTTTTTTAAGATAACTGTGTATTTCTTTTTATATTTTTTAAGCCCTCTATTTATTGAAGGATTTTTTAATAACAATATATGCCCTAAGGGTAACAAGTACCATTAACATTTCTGAGACGCACGCTGTCTTATTTCTGCAGGTGTACCTTGCAGCTAAACTCACATTACGTGTAGGTAGAAGGAGGAGGAATAGCCCCGCTATTCAAATCTTTAGATTCTGCTCCGAGGCATTCTTCCACAGCACATCAGAACTCTTCTCCCTCAGTCCCCCCCCCCTCCTTCCTGCTTTCGTTTAAAACCCCAAGATTGGCAGCACCTCATCTCTGCTTTCAAAAAGGAATTGGATAAATACTCGAAGGGAAAAAAATTTGCAGGGCTACGGGGAAAGAGCGGGGAAATGGGGCTAACTGGATTGCTCTTACAAACAGCCGGCACGGGCTCGATGGGAAGAATGGCCTCCTTCTGTGCTGTAACCGTTCTATGAATCGATACTTCCTAAATTGATCTCATCTGGTCTTCTACTCTTTTCGACCTCGGTGGTTTCCTGCATTAGGATGACGTGCTACTCTAACTTGACCTTTTCTTCGAATCCCAAAGTTGCTCAATAAACGCAAAAAGATTGCGGGTAATTTTCTGAGTTTGCAGGGAACCTTGCTCTTAGGCCGCACACGTCAGGCAATCACGAGCGCTCTGCTCACGATCTTCCGTCCGTTAAAATTAGCGGATGGAAGATTGTGGGTGGTGAGTCTTCTGGATAGGCAAAAATTTTTCTGCCTCGTTTTCCACGTAACCCCGTGTGACTAATATTGCATCATTTTATTTTGCCAAATACCTGGCGATTGCTTTTAGATCAAAACTCTGGCTGAAGAACTCTTGAAGGTTCACGCTCAAAAACCTGATACTGACGGTGCCTTTAGGACACGTCCAACCCATTGATCAACCAACAAAGGCTTGTTGACTTTAATTTAATCAGCACAATGCAGTAAGCGTATGAACAGGCAAAGCTCGCCGCTGGCATGCAATGAAAAGCAGCGCATTAAAACAGCATTTGTCTCTCTATGGGAGCCCCTCCATTTTGGCTGATTGAGCCCCTGCAGTTCCATCAACAATTCAGTTTCTTCTTGTTTGATCGACTTTTTTCCCAATATTTGAATGGAACTATTCTAACTTCTAACAATAGAGATCTAAAATATCGATCTTGCATTTACATTATTTTTTTGATGTCCCTGATCATAGCTGCTTTATTCTGAGCTCTACCCCTCCCTCTCTCTCCATCTCTCGGAGAGCCTGGTTGGAGTTAGCAGGCTCAGGGCTCCCACGATTAAAATCAATGCACCTTGACTTTGTTGGTTGGTCAGTGGGCTGACTGCATACTAAAGGCACTATCAGTATCAGATTTTTTAGCCTGGATCCTCAAGGGCTATCAGTTATAGTTTTAAGCTAAGAACAATTCCAACAGACAGCTGGGTATTTGACACGATAAAAAATAAGCAATTTATTCACTTTTATAGCAGTGATGCTTTTAATACTTATTGGAGATTTGAGCTTTGTCACTTATAGCGAGGGATACAACTTTGAGTTACAGGCCGCTGGTCATCCCAGTATTGTCTCCTGACCTACATTGGCTTCTGGTTCCCGAACGCCTCAATTTTAAAATTCTTATCCTTGTGTTCAAATCCGTCCATGGCCTCACCCCACCTCCCTATCTCTGTAACCTCCTCCAACCCTCCGAGATCTCTGCCTTCCTCCAACTCCGGCCTCTTGCCCATCCTCCGCTTCCTTCACCCCACCATTGGCGGCCGTGCCTTCAGCCGCCTAAGCCCTAAGCTCTGGAATTCTCTCCCTAAACCTCTCCACGTCTTTCTCCTCCTTTACGACCCTCCTTAAGACCTATCTCTTTGACCAAGCTTTCAATCACGTGTCCTAATGTCTCTTTCTTTAGCTTGGTGTCAATTTGTTTTCTGATTATACTCCTGTGAAGCGCATTGTTGTACTACGTTAAAGGCGCTATATAAACGCACATTATTGTTGTTGAAATGCAGGATTAAGGAGGGAATGCTAAAAAAACAATTACCCAAGATACATCCAGGAAATGGCAACTACTCCCCTCATTGGGCCTGATGGTTTGGAAAGGTTAATAATAGACATAAGGTTGTAACATGCCATATACGGTAAATGTTAACTTCATAAGAGGCAGTATTTCTGTTGGTTGTCTGACAAGAAGTGAAAGAGCAGTTGTCCAGTGTGGGCAAAGGGGTTGGAAGCTTCTGACATGGGTTTCAATGTGAGAAATGGGGTTTTTGACTCACACAAAAACAGTAACTGAGCCCATTAATTGGTGTGTTAATCCGAGTAAGTTATTCCAGTCACAGACCAGGAAGGTCTCTACTTGGACCCACATGTCTGTATCACACCCATGGATGGCAAAGGAATTTCTGCAGTGGATCATGGCTTCCTTGGACTAGGCAGGGGGAAAGAAATATCAGCCAGGGTTCCTGCGTCTCATCACTGTCTAGTGACCCGATAGAAAGTATGTTTGTGCGAACGACAAACAAAGACATAATCTAATGCCTGATCCCCACCCAATGCACGAATAATCTGTCTACATTCAGGGCATGAAATTCCACAGCCCTGACCAGACATATTATGACCCCATGCAAATGAGAGCAATAAATCAGATAACATATTACCTGCCATTTGCGCCTTAGAAATACCGGGTACAAGAGATGCCTGTGTGCCCCTAGCATCCAACAGTGTTAAGGGCATCAGAGGGGCATTTATAATTTAAAAGGCCGCTTGCCCTAATGGAGTCGATCGCTGCGTTTGGGGTGCAACCAGTGAGTGGAAGGAAGTCTGGCTGCCCCATACTTACATTGGCAAAGCAGGACAGAGCAAACTTGGGACCTCAATGTCAAGGCTCGACAGATGAAGAATGATCACATTGGAGGATGGTACCAGAGGGTGCAGGTGTCTGTGAAACCATATCCCAGAGTGAGACCACCCACTTCAGGAGGGGAGGGACGAAAATTAGGGAGGAAATAGTTTCAGCTGTACAACTGTGCATAAATAATATAAAATGAGTGGGCCCAGTGTCACCTTATAAATGTCAATTTAACATCTCCTACTCTGTGAATGCTGCAACATAGTTAATCCTTTCACCAGTGCTAATCTATTTAGATCAAATGCATTTCAGATTTCTCTTTGCAATGTTAACTTTATACTCTGCATTAAATACATTTTTTGGAAAGATATAACTTGCTCTTATCGGAAACACATCAGAAAGCACCTCATACAACAGATTACTTAGTTACTGTTGTTATGTAAGCAAATGCAACAATGCTGATTTCGCACTTACGTAGAAGCTTTAATGCACAGAAATATCCAAAGGAACTTCGCAAATAGGTGTAAGGAAAATACACGCCGAGCCAGAAGAGAGAGATTAGAAATGCAGCAGCCAATTTGCACAAAGCAAGATCCCACAAAGAGCAATTGGATGAATGGCCAATTAATTTGTTTTTGGTCATGTAGCTTGATGGAGGATGGTTAACCAGAACACCACAAGAACTCCCTGCTCTTCAGCTACTCCCCGCTCTACCCTGGGATCTTTAATGCCCATTTGAACAACAGCACTGGTAGACAGAACCTCAGTTCGATAACCTCAGCTGAAGGACGGCACGTCTGGCAATGTACCACATCCTCGGTCCTGTACTAGAGTGCCAGCCTAGAGTATGTACTTAAAGTTCGAGAGCGGAAGTTGAACCCACAGCTTCCTGTCTCTGAGTGCTACCAACTAAATCAAGCTATATTAAAAAAAGACTTACATTTTATATAGCGCCTTTAACAACCCCAGGACATCCCATAGTAGTTTACAGTCAATAAAGTACTTTTGAAGTTCCTTTGCGCACAGCAAGATCCCACAAAAAGCAATGAAATAAATGACCAGATAATCTGTTTTTGGTTGACAGATATGGCACATATCTAACATTATATTAGTGAAATGCACATAAACCAAAAGCAACATACAAGAAATTTTAGCCAGATTATAAAATAAATCAACTCTTAATCTAATTCATTCCTTCCCAAGACCTCATACGATGGAATTCCTTATCTCTGAAACTTTTCTTCCTCTTACAAGCTCTTAAAACCCAGTCTAGGTGTCACCTAGATGCTATTTCTCGATTTGCCCCACCTTCTCTCCTAAACTTTTCAATTTTGGTGGTGTCCTGCACTAGGGGCCCATGTCCCTTCAGTCGTCTTCTCAAAGGCCTGATTAGCAAATGGAAAGCAACATTCACAGATCGCTCCACAATAGATTATGTTACTCTGTGAGCCTCAGGATTATCACAGCTGGAAATGGACAAGCTCCCTTGCCTCTCCTGCTCTTGGAGTTAAAACAGGAGCTTGTTTTTTTTTCCCCGTCAGTGGGTAATATAAGCAAACTCATACAGATTAACGAGTCCTTAACATTGATGCTTTAAGGTGCAGGAGAACACCACTCTCAAGAGGGCATACAGAATTAGGTATTAATAGCAATTACTATCCTGGAAAGTGATGGGAAACGGAAGATCTCATTTCAAACAAAGAGGGGAACTAAGATCATGTTTGTATATATTTTTAACTTGTGGAAATATATTGATAACAGCATAAAGTTGAATGCAAACCATTAGATTACCCAAGAGTAGCAGCCATGACAACAACTGTCAATAGGGAGAATGCAACTAGTTGGAGGGAGGGAGCAACAAGGTCAAGTCTCCTGGTTTAGTTCCAGCAACTGAGCCATTTGAGTTCAAATAAAAACTTCTGACAGTGACTTTCAATAGCGTGACGGTGTGAAACCATGAAAGGTAATGGGAAATACTTTCACCTAAACCAGATGAAGCCCCATTAAATTAATCGTGCACTGTTTGCTTAAAAAGGAGGATAAATTTAGGAGCAAGTACTGTTAGATCAAATTACTCCCCCATTTTATGCATAGAAAAAGAATTGACAAATTTCTACCATCCTCCACTGGGATCCATTAGATCGGGTCTCCGTGGTGTTGGGCTGCACCAATGATGTGTCTCACAAGAAGGCACTTTGAAGCAACTACATTGAAAGCACTGGGAGCCACAATTCTGGACTGACCGCCCGACTCCAGCAAAGTTTGAGTATGCTGTATACATAGCTGATAATTTCATTTCGACAGTGGCATTATAGAATCATAGAAAGTTTACAGCACGGAGGGAGGCCATTCGGCCCATCGAGTCCGCCCCGGCTCTATGCAAGAGCAATCCAGCTAGTCCCACTCCCCCGCCCTATCCCCGTAGCCCTGCAAATTTTTTCTTTCAAGTACTTATCCAGTTGCCTTTTGAAAGCAATGATTGAATCTGCCTCCACCGATTCCACCGACAATGCATTTCAGATCCTAACCATTCACTGTGTAAAAAGGTTTTTACTCATGTCACCTTTGGTTCTTTTGCCAATCACCTTAAATCTATGTCCTCTGGTTCTTGACCCTTCTTCCATTGGGAACAGTTTCTCTCTATCTACTCTGTCCAGACCCTTCATGATTTTGAATACCTCTATCAAATCTCCTCGTAACCGTCTCTGTTCCAAGGAGAACAACCCCAGCTTCTCCAGTCTATCCACATAACTAAAGTCCCTCGGCCCTGGAATCATTTTGGTAAATCTTTTCTGCACCCTCTCTGAGCCCTTCACATCTTTCCTAAAGTGCGGTGCCCAGAACTGGACACAATACTCCAGCTGTGGCCAAACCAGTGTTTTATAAAGGTTCATCATGACTTCCTTACTTTTGTACTCTATGCCTCTATTTATAAAGCCCAGGATCCCGAATGCTTTTTTAACCACGTTCTCAACCTGCCCTTCCATCTTCAATGATTTGTGTGCATAAACCCCAGATCTCTCTGTTCCTTTACCTGTTTTAGAGTTATGCCCTTTAGCTTATATTTCCTCGTGCTGGCTTTCCCTAATTAATCCACACTTGTCCAAGTGACTGCTAATTCTATCCCGGATTATTGTTTCAAAAGTTTCTCATCACCGAGGTTAAACTCACTGGCCGATAGTTTCTGGGTTTACCCTTAAATCCTTTTTTGAACAAGGGTGTAACATTTGCAATTCTCCTGTCCTCTGGCATAACTAAGGATGTTTGGAAGATTATGGCCAGTAACTCTGCAATTTCCACCCTTACTTCTCTCAGCAACCTAGGATGCATCCCATCTGGACCGGGTAACTTATCTACTTTAAGTACAGCTAGCCTTTCTAGTACCTCTTCATCAATTTTTAGCCCATTAGTTTTGAATTTGGCAAAGGGCTGGCACAGGAACGATGGGCCGAGTTGCCTCCTTCTGTGTCTTAACCTTCTGTAGTTTTAACGCACGTTAAGTTAATGATTCATTAGTTTTGTTTTGCACTATTGTTTTAATATGTGAATCACAGGGATAGCGGGGAAGAGAGAGAGAGAGAGAGAGAGTTTTCCCTCTCTTGCTTGCTTCTATCCCCACAAGTCATGCAAAATAGTTATAGCAAATGATTTCTTACACCAAGTGATTTGATATCATTCAGATCTGCTCAGAAACCAGCATTTTCATGGCAAGCAGCCCTTTCTATGGAAAATTGTGGTACTCAGACAACAAATCGCGTTACACATGGGACTTGCTGTGAGCTATTGTTTGTGAGTATTGCTTAAGCAGTGAAAAGGTGGCATCAAAGCAATTTTCAAGAGAGCTTTGCAACACACTTTAAAAAAAAACTGCAGAGCGAACAGGAAAGGATAGGAAATCAAACTAAAATAAGGAGAATGAAGTCAAGTTTAAGCCGGGCTCAGTTAGTGGCACTCGTGCCTCAGAGCAAACAAGTTATGAGTTCACGCCTGACTCTAGGACTTTAAAATAGGTCCAACATCCCAGGGCAGTACTGAACCAGTGCTTCTGTTTAAATGAGCTGTTAAACCCAGGCCACCCCTCACCCCTTGCCTGTTCAGGTGGATGTTAAAGATTACAGGGCACTGTTTAAGGAAGAATAGGGAGTTGCCATGGTAACATTCCTCCCCCCAAGCACGACCACCAAAAACAGATTCACCGGACAACTTGTCTCACTGCTGTTTGCTGCCTCATTTTCTTACAGAACAACAGTCACTGCCCTTCAAAGCGATTCATTGAATGTGGAATGCGTTGAGATGGTTTTGAGGGACATGATAATATATAAATGCATTCTTTTTGCTAAAGAGTGCACAATACCTCCATTAGCCAAGAAGTGTCACATATATATATTTTTTATCCCCCATGCAACTTTCCAGCAGATGTTTCTTAGGAGTTCTCTGTTATTGCTGATTTTGGCAGAGAGGTTGGAAAATATACTCAACAAGCTGGAGATTCAATTGTTAAAGTGTAACTCCCAATCAATCTCTGATTGTACTGCAGTGAATCGCTTCATAATTTCAAATCCCTGAATTAAACAATGTCTTATAAAGATAGTGTCAGGGAACCCAGTGTGACTGCAGAATCAGTCATGCTTTGGTATTTATTTTATACTAGATGGAACACAATTAGCGAATAAATGCAGAGAGTGAGTCAAATGAGTTCTTAAATGAAACTTAAAGAAAATTAGATCTCACCCTCTGAGCCAGAAAGTAGAATTTCATCACTTAGTTATTAACTATAACACTTATATACTTTGTTCAGATAATACTTTGGACTTCTTCTATTTTCTTTTTAAAAAAAAAACTCTGACAGCTTTTTAACACATTTAAAGATTACTTGCTTATTTGCCAATTTGAGATTGTAACCAGGAATAATGTAAAGGCTTATTTTACAAATGTTATAATAAACTAGATGATCTCCTGTGGCACTGCTCACGATAAACTGGATTATACACTCCATAACGACAGGCTCATCAGACCATGTAGCACACACTGCCTCAGTATAGGGTACGGTAGTAATCCAGAAAGCTGGACTAATTATCCGGAAGAATGTGAGTTCAAGTCCCACCATGCCAGTTTGAGATTGGTTATATAAAAAAAAAACAGTATTAGTAAAAGTGACCGTGAAGATTGTCATTAAAAACCCAACTGGTTCACTTATGCCCTTTAGGGAAGGAAACCTCCCATCCTTACCTGGTCTGCTGGCATTGTTGGATGGACTGAGTGCTCTACACTTTGAACATAACGGGGCAGGCGATGGACTGGCAAGACCAGAATTCTTTTTTTCCTCTCTAAACTCTCTAACCCATTCGTTCTCCTATCCAAGATGAGTTCAATCTTCTGAGATGACACCCTGTAACCATCTTCACGTGCCCCTTTCAATTTGCTCTTGGCCTCTGACAATCCCATTTCAAATGAATTCAAATAAGTGAAACCCAAAATATGTTAATTAAAATACACCATGTTATACAAATTAATTTTTTTAATGATTTAATTTTCTGCCTAATCAGTCAAGTGCATTATGTTAAAACATGCAAATTATATCTGGTGCACTTTTCAGCCACATGAAAACCACCAGGTTGTTTTGAAATGTGAGAAGAGAACAACTTGAAAAAAATAATCAGGGGGTGAGGGGGAGAAATCGACCCGTATCCCTCTCATATGTCTCCTTAAGATCAACCAATAAGTGCATTGGACAGCAAGCTTATGTAAATATATTGTGCAGGGCTTCCATTAGCTACATGCAGGTTGTTCTACTGAGTGCAGTCACTAACGATGATAAAAGTATAAAACCAGGTATTATATTCATCGATAAGCTATACATTGAGGGTCCTCTGGAGTTATATATGTGCCAATGCTGCACCTATTGAGAGTGGCTGTAAACCGTGAAGATTTTTGTGCTGACTTTCTTCTACTAACTCATTCCATCTTTTTGAGTTTTTAATGAGCTCCTGTAGGCTGTCAGCCAAGGTTGTGAAAATATGTTTGATAACCTCAAGAAAATATATTTATTCCACCACAGCCTATTTTTTGCTGCATCTTTGATCTTGTGATTATTTCAACATATGTTAATGAAGCACTTCTGTGCTGTTATGGGTCTTTATATGTCTGCTTCCAAATTGCAGAGAGACATCACACTTGTTTAAATGGCTGCACATAATCAGAATAGGGGCTTAGAGGGTTAGATTATGAAGACAGGTTGCATAAACCTGGCTTGTATTCTCTCGAGTATAAATGGAGGGGTGATCTGATCATTTATTTAAAATGTTAAAAGCGATTTGATAAGGTAGATACGGAGAAACTATCTCCTCTGGTGGGGGAATCAAGAATAAGGGGGCCGTAATCTTAAAATTAGAGCTAGGCCTTTCAGGAGCGCAATTAGGAATCGCTTTTTCACACAAAGGGCAGTAGAAATTTAGAATTAGAACACTCTCTCTGCTAAAAGACAGTGGATGCCGGGACAATTGGAGCTTTCAAGATTGAGGTAGATACGAGTTTTGTTAGGTAAGGGTGTCAAGAGATATGGAGCAAAGGTGAGAAAATGGAGGTGAGGTGCAGATCAGCCGTGATCTAATTGAATGGCAGAACAGGCCCGAGGGGCTGAATGGCCTCCTCCTGTTCCTAACGTTCCGATGAGTGGCAAATACACAAATAGGATGAAATCTTGCTGTGTGATGTTGGTAATGATCCTGCTAACACATATGGATGGAATTCATTTGTCATGTTTTAGCAGAGGGGTGTAAGTTACTTATATTGACCAGAGTTAACGCTTCGGTTAAAATAAGGGACTGAGGAATTTCAAAAACTATATTACTGGTGTGCGGTTCAACCTCTTAAATTTTCAAAGGAGACACCAAAAATAGGTTATGGCACACACGTTACAGAAATATTTGAGAATAAAAAGAGAAAAATATCAGAAGATCATGCTGTCGCTGACAGGTCCCTTAAACAATAATCCCAACCGAGAAACCGTTAAGAATTAAAAACACAAAATGCATTTGAAAAAATAACGGGGCAATAGGATACGAGAGAGAAGGAAAGCTGTCCGATCAGAATGCCTGCATTATATTACTGTAACAGACTAGTGGATTAACAAGGTATAAAACGTCGCTACTCAGTAAAGCAAAATACTGCGGGTGCTGGAAATCTGAAATAAAAACGCAAAGTGCTGGAAACACTCAACAGGTCAGAGCGTCTGTGGAGAAGGGAAGAGTTCAGGTCGATGACCTTTATGTGACACGTCCTTAAAGCTGCTCAGCGTCACTCAACCAGCATGGTGCTGCATATCAGGGCTAAAAATAAAAATCATAAATGGCTAGAGAATGGAAATGAAGCAGGAACATGTTATAATGCACAGTGAGTCAGTCAGCACCTGTAAAAAAAAAGAGAGGCTAGTATTTCAATGAGAGCCACCATCAGAACTTGGGGAGGAGAGGGGAGGGGGAGTAATCCTTCCAATTTTGACCAAGACAAACCGGAAAGGGGCGGACAACAGGTGGAAGTTAAGAGTTCAGATATGCTAATTATTTTCACAAAGAGAAAGAAAGACTTACATTTCTACAGCACCTTTCACAACCTCAGGATATCCGAAAGCATTCGACAGCCAATGAAGTACTTTTGAAGTGTTGTGACGTAGGAAACGAGGCAGCCACATTGCATAAGGCAAGGTCCCACAAACAGCGATGTGATAACCACCAGATAATCTGTTTTTCAGTGATGTTGGTTGAAGGATAAATATTGGCCAGGACACCGGTGGGAACTCCCCTGCTCTTCTTTGAATAGTGCCATGGGATCTTTTGGCTTCCATTTTAGCACCCGCTATCGGGTGCGTTCCTGGCGGGAGGGGGGCTCCGAAAATCGGGGAATCCCGGAGCGGGTCCGGAGCCCGGCTCCAACCCGCCCACTTCCGGGTTCCCCACAGACGCGCCGACGTGCGCGCGCAGCCCCCGCATGTGGGACTCCCGCAGGCAATTAAAGCCGTCGGGATGCCACTTGAGAGTATTTACATTGCTATTTCAGGTCATTAACAGACCCGATTAAGGGAATATGTCTGGAGGGGTGGGATTTTAGAAACAACTGGGACTGTTTCCCGTACTGGGGGAAACACTCCCAGTCCAAATGGACGTGTTGCAGCTATCAGCCTGTGGCAGCTGCAAAGGTCCATTTGATAGGTAGTGGGGGGAGACCCTCACCCATTGCAGGAGGCCACTCACTTGGGACAAAGTTTGGCCTCCACCACCCTCCTCCTGACAATCAAATGCACCAACTTCCACACTTATCCCGGGGTCCAGACACATGTACCTACCTTGCGGACCCCCTTGGATGTACATCTTCCGGATGGGGGCCGCCATAGCTGCAGTCATGACCTCCTCGGAGGGCGAACAGCATCACCAGCCTCGCCATCCACGCCGTCCACCTCTGACACGTGGAGCTCCACAACACAGTGCTATGACACATCCACCTGCACAGCAGGAGGGAGGGCAACTGCAGAGACAGATGTGTCGCAGAGGGCACTACCCTCGCCACAGGGTCCACAGACCGAGGCTCAGCTTCCTGGACCTCTCTGAGCAGCAGTGCACACGGAGGCTCAGAGTCACTCGACATGTAGTCGTGGACATCTGCAGCCTCCTTCATGCCGAGCTGATCCCGGCTGGCCCGAGCACCATCTTCTTACCTGTCGCTGTCAAAGTTAACACTGCCCTCAACAACTTCTCCTCCGCATCCTTCCAGGGTGCCACCGGGGACATTGCCGATGTCTCTCAGTCATCTGCACAAAAGAGCCCTGCAAATACACCAACACCCACTCTGCAGTGACACAATGGGTGGCATCAGTTGTGGGTCTTCATTGTGATCCTCAGGAAAGGGCATTATTGCACAAACCAGACAAGATTCGCAAAGACGTGGCAGTAGTGGTGCCAATATAATATGTAATGTGAGTTGGTCAGAAATTCAATAGCAGTAAAAACCATGACAAACCCTCAAACACCCTTGTGCATCCCCTTCATGCTCACGACACGTTTGCCTTACGCTGCCTACTGCACATATGTGATGCATGCCCTGTGGCTGCAGCACAGGTAGTGGCAGGTTGAGTGAGGCTGACTGTGAAAGAGATGCATCAGAGGGTGAGTATGAGATAGAGTCATGAGATTGTATGAGGATTGGGTTGAGTGGTAGTGGCGGGATGAGTACTGGCGAGGTGAGTAAGTGCAGGTACGATGAGGATGAGGTTTGAGTGGGTGTGAGGGGTGATGTGACAGAGTAGTGTTGGCAGTGCAGAAGGAGATGTGGGTTGGGGCGGTGATGTGGCAGATGGAATGTAGGGGAATGAGTAAGTGTACTCACTTTGGCTGACCTACTTAGGTCATTGAAGCGCCTCCTGCACTGTATGCAGGTGGGCGATATGTTGGTGGTGCAGGTGACCTCCTCTGCCACCTCGAGCCAGGCCTTCTTGGTGGCAGAGGCAGGCCGCTTCCTCCCGCCCGCCGGGGGGAAGATCTCTGTCCTCCCCCTCCTCCTCGCCCCATCTAATGATACCTGGAGTGAGGCATCATTAAACTGGGAGCAGCCTTCCCCCTGGGCTGCTCCATGGTGCAATTTTTCCCATTTGTTGCAGCATCTGTCAGTGGAGGACTGCCCCTTTAAATAGAGCTCCTCCAGCTGACAGACCTTACTGCGCATGCGCAGCCTGCCCGACGCGCAGATCAGCAGCGGGGAACCCAGAAGACCAGGTAAGTGGATTCAATTAGGCTGCGATCGCGTGCGGGGCAGACTGATTTCACCGGGCGCGTCACCCACGCGCCTAATAGCCCCCCCCCCGCAGCCCTGGCAATATCGAGCCCTTTATGTCCACCTGAGAGGACAGATGGGGTCTTGGTTTTACATCTCAACTGAACTGCACTAAAATGTCAGCCTAGATTTTGTGATCAAGTCTCTGGAGTAGGACTTAAACCCTCAAACTTCTGACTCCCAGGCAAGAGTGCTACCACTCAACCAAGACTGATACTTAATAAATACAGCTAATAAATCATATAAACCTCGAGAAAGCCACGCGAAGGGTACATAGATCTCTAAAGTCAGGTATGTGAAAAGCCACTAGAAAGACTTAGTGAGTTAAATATGGCTCTGAAAAGCGACAAGAAGCAACAGGATCCTGAAGGGGAGAATTCGGCAGGAAAGTCTCCTCGTTCCTGTATTTTCTCCCGTCTTTCAGATGCTGACTGACTTGCTTTGTGTTTTTAAGCGTTTTCTGTTTGTATTTCGGAAATCGAACATCACTTTATTAGATTAGTTAGTGTTTCCACAGAAGGAACTGTCCAATCAGCACCACTGGAATACAGCCCTACCTCGCTCAATTAGATTGGAAACATCGGGCGCTAAATTGGGCCGTGTAGCGCCCGTTGTTTTGGCGCTACGCTGCCTCTCGAGGCGCCAAGATGGCGACTTGGCTGCACACGCACGTGTTCAGCGTGACGTGCGCCGGAGGCCATCTTGGTGAAGGAGTTAGCGCATGCGCAAATACCGAATGCCGGAAGCATGGAAAGTAGGGAGAAAATGCGTGCAGTGTGCAACGCTGATTTAAAGTGATAAGGTCCAAAATGGTGTCTAACGCTCAACTCAACGCACAGTCTTAACCGCGCACACCTGAACATGTCGTAGAGTGCCTGGAGGACCCCCCCCACCAGTGCTATTTAAAGGGATCATACAGGATGTACAGGTTAGTTGCTGGATTATTGCTTCTGGCTGCTGGTGGAATAGGGAGTGTTTATTGAAGCTCCCTGTACTTACTGAGAGATCCTAGACTACATTTGAGAGTGGTTTGGCAGGTATTGCCTTACGGGTCGGAAAGTTACAACCGTGGTTGAACAACATTCCCGGCAACCATGGGTGGTCTGCTAGGGTTCCCACTGAGCATTGAGCATGATTGGGAGGATGCAGAGAGGCCACGCGGAGCAGGTCAAGCTGCGAGAAGAGGGAGGAGAAGGCGGCGCAGGGCAGTGAGCAGGAGGCGCTATCCAACGAGGGCCTTCTGGGACCATTCCCTTACCTCAACATGACCGAGGAGGATTGCATCTGACACCTGAGGTTCACCAAGGAAGCCATGACAGAGATCTGTCAACTGGTGCGGTCAAAACTGCAGCCACAGAGCAGGGCGAGGACAACATTGCCTGTGGCTGTGAAGGTCACCATGATGCTGAATTTCTACGGCTCAAGGTCATTTCAGGCCTCTGCTGGTGACATGTGTAACATCTCACAGTATGCAGTGTACTGCTGCATAAGGGAGGTCACAGACGCACTGTACCAGATGAGGAACAGGTTCATCACCTTCCCTCTTGACAGAGACAAGCAGAACGAGTGAGCACGGGGGTTCGCCCGCATTGCTGGCTTCCCCATGGTGCAGGGTGCCATGGACTGCACGCACATTGCCCTGCGTGCCCCGCACATCAACTCGGCCGTCTTCGTCAACTGAAAGGGCTTCCACTCCCTGAAGGTGCAGTTGGTGTGCGACCACACACATCAAATCATGGAGGTCAATGCCCGTTACCCTGGGAGCAGTCACAACGCTTTCGTTATGCGGCAGTCCAACGTGCCAGCTATCTTTCACCCCTCTCGGCAAGTCAAAGGCTGGCTACTGGGCGACAAGGGCTCACCCCTCACGCCGTGGCTCATGACTCCGGTCAGGAACCCTCGCACACATGTACAGCAGGCCTATAATGGGAGCCGTGCTGCCACACGCAACATTGTGGAGCACCCCATAGGCCCCCTCAAACAACGCTTCCACTGCCTGGACTGGTCTGGAGGAGCCCTGCAGTGCTCCCCTGAGCGGGTGGGAAGATTCATGGTGGTCTGCTGCTTGCTGCACAACCTCGCCATCATGAGGGACCAGCCTTTGCCACCAATGATCGGAGAAGACCAGAGGTGGAGGAGGAGGCGGTTGAGGAGAAGGAGGGGGAGGAGCCGGAAGAGGAAGTGGAGGAAAATGCAAGGGTGCAAGAGGGACCACATGCCTTGTCTGCAAGGGCTCTGCGTTCTCGCCTGATCCGTGCCTGCTATCAATAATGTCAACTACATCCCCCAACTCACCAACAGTCCTACACTCCCTACCTTTCCGCTCCCACAAGACAATCAAATCGCCCTCCATCTGATTACACATTGGTTTCCCCTCAGCTCATCACACAAATAAAAACCACCACCAAATGCAAATTCAAAGTCACATTTATCAATGAATAAATGAAATTATGGAAACAGAACAGAAATATTCACCCTTGTGAATTGCCTCAGTGCCTGTTGTCTGTGCCCCTTTACCTTTCCTAGTGCTCCTATGAGTGCTTCCCCAGTGGCTGGAGCATGGGTGATGGGAGGCTGCTGGCCTTCAATGGAGGAACGTCCAGATGGCCTTGGAGAATGACCTCGAGCAGCTCTGGGGCTGGGAGTGCCCAGCTTCAGATGGCATGGGTTGCAGCAGTCTGCCCTGGCTGGTCGCTAGACAACAACAAGGGCACTGGCGGAGTAGCAGGGGTGGCAACAGGAATGTTGTCGTCCTAAGAGAGGACAGCAGGTCTGCCTGCCGTGGCGCCACTGCCACTCTCCCGGGGCGGCGCCTCAGCAATCCTGGTGATCAGCTGGAGAACGGATTGCTGGAGTGCTGTGATGTCCTGGAAGCCCCGTTCCACAGTGGAACCCAGACCCACGATAGCAGCAGTCTGAGCTTCCAAGGCAGCAGTCTGAGCAGCAACTGTAGCTTGCAGACCTTTGATGACATCGGTTTGTGCTGCTATGGAAGCCACGTCATCGGCCATCAGGCACTGCATCATGGTGGGTTCCACAGGTGCACTGATGGGGACGACCACCCGTTCCATGTTGGAAAGAATGGGCTCCAAGCCCTGTGCCAAGTTGGAGCTGGACTCCTCCATGCCCCTTCCCATTGTGCGCAGGCTTTCTGGCAGGCTTCCCAGTGCCCCAAGCATTTGTTGGTGTTCACCCATCAGCTGTCTTCTGTGGCCTGGCCCCATTGAAGTCCTCATCTGACTCCTCTGCAGCAGAACTAGTGAGTGACTTCACCCTCCAGCAAGCTGGTACCTGCGGTATCCATTGCCCCCACCCCGGCTCCTGCCCACTTGTGCCCGGTGTCTCACCACATGCAGAACCCTCCTGTAAACTAGCCTCCAAAAGACGCGCGATGTCAGTCTCTGAGCTAGTGGAAGCAAGTGTCAGATTGAGTGATGGTGTGGCCTCAGTGACCTCCTCCTCCTCGGACAGTGCCACCATGTGTTGTTGGGTATCTACAATGACAAAGGGAAACAGGTTGAGTTGTGGAGCGGAGAGAGGAGCAAGTAAGACGTGCGTGCCGACAGCATCTGCAGCACATGAGTCAGATAAGATTATGGGAGGAGGGAGATGTGGGAAACGAGAAGGAGCATTAGATATGCAGAGACCCCCTTCATCTGGACCTCCAGCACAGCATGTTGTCACGACTGCAGCGACGGCCTGCCCAGTGATCTGAAGCACTGTCTCCTCTAGGTGGGGTGAGGACGTGTGAGCATCCCCGTCCACCCTCAGGTCTCTCCTGCTGCTGGCTGTTATGCGCCACCTTCTCCTGCAAGAGAGAGGACAGTGTGTCAGTGAGTATCCTGCAAGGTGTGTGGGTGATGTGCCTGTCATTGTCGAATAGCTGCCAGTGTGTGTGACCTGTGAGTAGTGGTTGTGTGGCCTGCAAGTGTGGTACTATGTGCAGGTGAGATGCAGCACGCCAAATGCAGCATTGCGTATGGATGGCAGTGTTTGTTGGTGGGTGATGCGTGGAGCAGTGGTGCAGTTGGTAGGATGTGCCACTTGATACTTGCATTCACTCACCTTGACCGCTCGTGTTATATCATTGAGCTTCTTTCGGCACTGCGCCCACGTGGGTAGTGCAATGCTCCTGGCGTTCACTGCCTGCGCCGCAGCCTATCAATGCCTGCGGAGGTGCAGTCTGGAGGGTCTCCCTCGGGTACATGTTGGCCCTCCTCTCGTCCACCCCTTCCACCAGGGCCTCCAGAGCATCATCGGAGAAGCGTGGGGCCATCTCTCGCGCCGGTCCTGCCATCCTTGCGGCCATCTTTCCCTCCTCCCAGTGGACTGTGCATGTCCCGTTTAAAATGTGCACCTGCACCTTTAGGCTACTGACGATGGGTGCTGAGCAGGTGCCATTTTGGGGCTTCCTCATTCTCCGTGCAGCCTCTCAGCAGCACGGGTAGCGTCGGCTGCACGGAGATATCATGGTCAGTAGAGGCAGCTCGAAATTCACGTGCTGGCTGCATAGGGGCCGTCGAGCGTGGGGTAATAGCAGTTCACGCTATCTACGCCCGAAAATGGGCCCTATTGAATTTTTTCCCTCACACAGTCACTGAGGGACTGGAAACTGCTGTCTGATGGAATCTTGCCTTTCATCTCTCAGTTCCAATCCAGCCCAAAGGAATGAGATGAAAGGTCTCTTGTACCTGCTAGCTGTAAGAGTCCTAAAGAGATTGGGCAGTCTCGGTCCAGTTCTTAGTGGCTATCAGCACAAAACTGCTTTTAATCCTAGTACTGACGAAGGGTCATCGACCTGAAACGTCAGCTCTGTTTCTTTCTCTGCATTTGCTGCCTGACTCGCTGAGTATTTCCAGCATTTTCTGTTTTTATTTTAATCTTATACTAGATGGACAATCAGAGGCCATAGGATGGTCGATATGGGAGAGCAATATCAGACTGGTGCAGGAGGAAGTGTTCTTTTGTGGCTGGAACTGAGACACACGAGGGGGTAAAATTGTTATTGTCCGGAGGCGCAAACCAGGAGGAAATTGTTTTCACCTCCCGTTATACGACACACCAGGTATTCAGTTCGATTGCAATGGAGCTGAATCTCGGGGTGGGCGCATAACAGGGGGCGGGGGCGATGTGATTCCACCTGTTTTGTGCCCCTTGCCCAACTCCAATTTCACTCCCCCCATTGTTGGGTAGAGCTTTACGCTGCATTTAGCGACCTTCACTTGATGACGATACTTTGGGCTAAAATTTTCCGTGGGGCTTCTCCCAATCTCCCGTCGGAACTTTACCTTAAGATGGGCGGAAACCCGGGAGAAATTCCATAAATGGAAATTCTACCCCTTTACGTCCAAAATGGAGAACATCTCATTCCCTGGCACTAATATCCCTCACATTAATGAGCACAAAATGCATGTTAAAAAGTCTTAAAATAAATGCACATGCGTTGAACAACTGTTTGCTACAACAGTATAGTCCTGTTAGATTGTGATGGACATCACTGGATGATTGAGACCTTTAATAATTTGTCAGTTCTTCCCATTCATGAAAGTGAGTGAACCTCTGCAAATTAAGAACTCTAAATCAACTGGTGACAGTGAATTACCTCTGCTCGTTTACGAGTGTGAAAAAGACAAGTGTTAAATAGTGCTGAAGTTTCGGGTTACATTCTGATATTAGAGTTCCTTTTGCTGTATTCCAATAGTGCCTGGCTTTGTCCAACGAGACAACAACTAGGTGTTAAAAGCTAAAAGAAGAATGAACGAACTTGCATTTATATAGCGCCTTTCACGACTTCAGGGCATTCCAAAGCGCTTTACAGCCAATGAAGTACTTCTGAAGTACAGTCAGAGGCGAGAGTGCTACCACAGCTGACACCTGAGGAACATATGGGCTGGAGTGAATGAAGTCACTGTGAAAAGTTGTAATGATAGCTTGTTCTAAAAATGGAAACTTGTTTTAATGAAGATCTATTTAAATTTGCAGCTAAATTGAAGAGATTCTGCAACCTTTTTAAAACAAACTGGATCTGTACCTTGTAGAACAGAAAGAAGTTAAACGTCATTGGGGAAGATATTTGTTGCACACTGTTTGCAACAAAATCAGGAAGCCATTCTTTATGAATAGGATTACACGTAGTGCGCAGAGGAAATCGTCCCCCGTTACGTAAAACTTGAACAATCGTGAAATCATTCTACGGCAGCAAAATATTTGCTGCATTTGCTGAGAGTTACTGGCACGACTAAAATATTATAAGCGTAGAAGCAAGAATTATTGGAAAATTATTTGTGGGGCGGCCTCATCAACACTTAACAGTGGAGTTAATTTTAACATGAACAGTGATCAATCTTTGTTACCAAATATTGTAGAAGTGTCTGAACTTTTTTGTCTTCTTGGGCACTTAGTTGTGTGATGTAAACCCATATTTGAAGTTTAAATGAATGTCCCCATTAATTTGCAGATATCCCAAGCTGTCAACAGGTCCAAACCCCCAGCTCAGTGAATTTCAAACAGGAGATGCTAGTGGAGTTAAGAATTATAAGCACAAATAGAGACAGAATTGCTGGGGTTTTTTCAGGCCAGATAGTCTAGTTTACAGACTGAATAAGATCTACAGCCCATTGTTTGAACACCCCAGAGATAGTGAATAGATTTTATTCCTCTTCATTTAGTATAAATAGTTGTTTTGGATGGTTAGTCCTTCCATTGTTGACAATATAGGAGTGTTCTTGCAAAGATTGTGTGGTCACAGACAATGGTGGACAATTCCAGCTGTTTTGGTCACTGTGGATAGTTAGTTCTGCTGGATGGCTTTTAAAAACCTATTATTTATCTTTAATTAAGAAACCTAGGTGAAGGGCCAAATGCAGAGCGAGGTTGAAAGCAATAGGACAGAAGATGAGATAAACTAAGAAGCATTGAGTAGGTCGTATCAAGCTTGGGTTCCAGGAGCCTTTAGATTGTAGCAGGAAGGGAAGGCTATGGCTAAAGACAGCGTTGTTATGGAAAACATTCCAGATGTGGATGGACATCATTGAGATGGAAGGGGTGTTGCAGTGCTTGTCCATTCACTGTGCTGTAATTGTTGATGCTGTTCGGGTTTTTATGGCCTGTAACTTGTGTTAGTTGAGATTGGAACAGATATCCCAATCGTTTTATCTCTGTCATGTGCTTGCAAGCTGAGCGGGTATTCAATTTTTTTTGGTTTGCGACTATGTTGACTTGCTGAAACACTACTTAAATAAATAAATAAATACATACATAGTTTGATTCTGCTTTCGTACCAGCACTCATCTGGTTTCGGATAACAGAGATTTACCATAATGTAGACGAGGCGATCAGAAGGCAAGACATTTTAGAGGGCGTTTGCTGGCATCAATCAGATGGATGTTTACTCAGTCTCGTTCTGGTTGGTTTAGTATCACACAAGCTTAAGGCTCAATTGCCCAGAGGTTTCTGGGATTTATGCCAGTTTATGTCTTTGTTTGTCTCTCAGTAGAATAATTAAGGAATTTGTTTCTGCATTTAGTTGGACATCATCCCATTTCATCATATGCTGTTCTTTTCCATCCCCTCATCCTAAAGTCTTGCGTGGGAGAGCAAGAAAAAAAAAGCCATTAATTATTGACAAGTGAAGTTCACTTCTATTGCCCTAAAGCTAATCGGACACATTCAGTTTGCATTCCTTCCACTTTTGAATTTTACATTTTTCTGCTCAGCCTTTTAAGAAGTCACCAGTCAAGTGCATTAACTGTTGCTTTACTGCACCTCTACCATTGGATAAACCTTGGAGGAATACGTGCCAGTCAATAAGAGAGCCATTCTTCTCTGTTGCACTGACTCCTCAGGCAGAAAGCAGGGCAAAGACCAAGGGAAGTCCAGATTAAACTGCATTTATTTCAATGCAAGAAGTCTGATGGGCAAGGCAGATGAACTCAGGGCATAGATGGGTACATGGGACTGGGATGTTATAGCTATTACTGAAACATGGCTAAGGGAGGGGCAGGACTGGCAGCTCAATGTTCCAGGGTACAGATGCTATAGGAAAGATAGAGCAGGAGGTAAGAGAGGAGGGGGAGTTGCGTTCTTGATTAGGGAGAACATCACGGCAGTAGTGAGAGGGGATATATCCGAGGGTTCGCCCACTGAGTCTATATGGGTAGAACTGAAAAATAAGAAGGGAGAGATCACTTTGATAGGATTGTACTACAGACCCCCAAATAGTCAACGGGAAATTGAGGAGCAAATATGTAAGGAGATTACAGACAACTGCAAGAAAAATAGGGTGGTAATAGTAGGGGACTTTAACTTTCCCAACATTGACTGGGACAGCCATTGCATTAGGGGCTTGGATGGAGAGAAATTTGTTGAGTGTATTCAGGAGGAATTTCTCATTCAGTATGTGGATGGCCTGACTAGAGAGGGGGCAAAACTTGACCTCCTCTTGGGAAATAAGGAAGGGCAGGTGACAGAAGTGTTAGTGAGGGATCACTTTGGGACCAGTGATCATAATTCCATTAGTTTTAAGATAGCTATGGAGAATGATAGGTCTGGCCCAAAAGTTAAAATTCTAAATTGGGGAAAGGCCAATTTTGATGGTATTAGACAGGAACTTTCAGAAGTTGATTGGGAGAGTCTGTTGGCAGGCAAAGGGACGTCTGGTAAGTGGGAGGCTTTCAAAAGTGTGTTAACCAGGGTTCAGGGTAAGCACATTCCTTATAAAGTGAAGGGCAAGGCTGGTAGAAGTAGGGAACCTTGGATGACTCGGGAGATTGAGGCCCTAGTCAAAAAGAAGAAGGAGACATATGACATGCATAGACAGCTGGGATCAAGCGGATCCCTTGAAGAGTTTAGTGATTGCCGAAGTAGAGTTAAGAGAGAAATCAGGAGGGCAAAAAGGGGACATGAGATTGCTTTGGCAGATAAGGCAAAGGAGAATCCAAAGAGCTTCTACAAATACATAAAGGGCAAAAGAGTAACTAGAGAGAGAGTAGGGCCTCTTAAGGATCAACAAGGTCATCTATGTGCGGAACCACAAGAGATGGGTGAGATCCTAAATGAATATTTTGCAACGGTATTTACGGTTGAGAAAGGCATGGATGTTAGGGAACTTGGGGAAATAAATAGTGATGTCTTGAGGAGTGTACATATTACAGAGAGGGAGGTGCTGGAAGTCTTAACGTGCATCAAGGTAGATAAATCTCCGGGACCTGATGAAATGTATCCCAGGACGTTATGGGAGGTTAGGGAGGAAATTGCGGGTCCCCTAGCAGAGATATTTGAATCATCGACAGCTACAGGTGAGGTGCCTGAAGATTGGAGGGTAGCAAATGTTGTGCCTTTGTTTAAGAAGGGCGGCAGGGAAAAGCCTGGGAACTACAGACCGGTGAGCCTGACATCTGTAGTGGGTAAGTTGTTAGAGGGTATTCTGAGAGATAGGATCTACAGGCATTTGGAGAGGCAGGGACTGATTAGGAACAGTCAGCATGGTTTTGTGAGAGGAAAATCATGTCTCACGAATTTGTTTGAGTTTTTTGAAGGGGTAACCAAGAAGATAGATGAGGGCTGTGCAGTAGACGTGGTCTACATGGACTTCAGCAAAGCCTTTGACAAGGTACAGCATGGAAGGTTGTTACATAAGGTTAAATCTCACGGGATCCAAGGTGAGGTAGTTAATTGGATACAAAATTGGATTGACGACAAACTGGAGGCCTGTGTCCAGCGGTGTGCCTCAGGGATCGGTGCTGGGTCCGCTGTTATTTGTTATTTATATTAATGATTTGGATGAGAATTTAGGAGGCATGGTTAGTAAGTTTGCAGATGACACCAAGATTGGTGGCATTGTGGACAGTGAAGAAGGTTATCTAGGATTGCAACGGGATCTTGATAAATTGGTCCAGTGGGCCGATGAATGGCAGATGGAGTTTAATTTAGATAAATGTGAGGTGATGCATTTTGGTAGATCGAATCGGGCCAGGACCTACTCCGTTAATGGTAGGGCGTTGGGGAGAGTTATAGAACAAAGAGATCTAGGAGTACAGGTTCATAGCTCCTTGAAAGTGGAGTCACAGGTGGATAGGGTGGTGAAGAAGGCATTCGGCATGCTTGGTTTCATTGGTCAGAACATTGAATACAGGAGTTGGGATGTCTTGTTGAAGTTGTACAAGACATTAGTAAGGCCACACTTGGAATACTGTGTACAGTTCTGGTCACCCTATTATAGAAAGGATATTATTAAACTAGAAAGAGTGCAGAAAAGATTTACTAGGATGCTACCGGGACTTGATGGTTTGACTTATAGGGAGAGGTTAGATAGACTGGGACTTTTTTCCCTGGAGAGTAGGAGGTTAAGGGGTGATCTTATAGAAGTCTATAAAATAATGAGGAGCATAGATAAGGTAGATAGTCAAAATCTTTTCCCAAAGGTAGGGGAGTCTATAACGAGGGGACATAGATTTAAGGTGAGAGGGGAGAGATACAAAAGGGTCCAGAGGGGCAATTTTTTCACTCAAAGGGTGGTGAGTGTCTGGAACGAGCTGCCAAAGGCAGTAGTAGAGGCGGGTACAATTTTGTCTTTAAAAAAGCATTTGGACAGTTCCATGGGTAAGATGGGTATAGAGGGATATGGGCCAAGTGCAGGCAATTGGGACTAGCTTCGTGGTATAAACTGGACGACATGGACATGTTGGGCCGAAGGGCCTGTTTCCATGTTGTAAACTTCTATGATTCTATGATTCTAGGACAAGTTGTGATGGAACGTTGCTGTCTTTTGAAATGACTTGCGAGGGTTTTTCTGCCTCTTAACATTTTCTAAGTTCTACAAAACAACAACAACTTGCATTTATATAACGCCTTTAACGTAGTAAAATGTCCCAAGGTGCTTCACAGGAGCGATTATCAAACAAGATTTGACACCAAGCCACATAAGGAGATATTAGGACAGGTGACCAAAAGCTTGGTCAAAGAGGTAGGTTTTAAGAGGTTGAGAGAGGTTGAAAGGGAATTCCAGAGCTTAGGGCCTAGACAACTGAAGGCACGACTGCCAATGGTGGAGCAAAAAAAATCGGGGATGCGCAAGAGGCCAGGACTGGAGGAGCGCAGAGATCTCGGAGGGTTGTAGGGCTGGAGGAGGTTACAGAGATAGGGAGGGGGCGAGGCCATGGAGGGATTTGGAAACAAGGATGAGAATTCTAAAATTTTAAAACAGCAATCACATCATGTGTCATCTTGCCATTCTGAAGAAATTTGCTTCAATGGAAAAGAAAATCAGGAGGAGTGTAAAACGGGTTACTGATTCACTATCCCCATTCTGTCCTACCATCCATGTCTAATTTCACTCGCCAAGACTTTTCCTTTGAAGCTATTGCAATTTTACATTAGTGTTGTCCTTCCAATTTTTTTTAAAAATTGCCAAATCTGTCTCCAATTTTTGGTTTGCCTTCTTCAGAAGATTTTTATATGCGCCTGGTGTTGATGAGAAGATTGTAAATAGTTTTGCTGATCATGTGATGCTTTTGCTGACGGCAAGTGCAATGGAAGGGGCTGTGAATGATATTTTTATTGCACAAACCTAAACAGATTTTGTTTTCATGCTTCTAAAATATTAAGAGTAAAATAAAAGGAACAGATGCATGATGAAAAATTTAGTCAAATATTCATAGTACCACAGGACATCTTTAGTGCTTCTGTATTGGCAGTGGGTCTCTGGAATTAAACAGTGCCTGAAATTTCCAGTTACCACATAAAGGCTAAAGCTAATCAGTTTTAAATGTGATTTTCCCCATTACTTTTGGCAAAGCTTTACAGAACAGTCTATAGGTTTTCTAAGCATCTCTTTGGAAGCTGGAATGGTACATCAAAGCAAATTGGCATCATTTAACAATATTAGAACAAACTGAGTGTTAGTAATTTGCATTTATATAGCGTTCCTTATATGACTAAATGTTTAGAGCATTTATAGGGGTAGAAAGAAGGAAGAAGCATAGGAACTTAGGGTGGGAAGAGCAAAGGCATGAATGGAGAGATAGGTTTTTGGAAGATGGGCAGTGAAGCAAAGTGCTTTTGGAAGAGAGTTCCAGAGAGCAGTGGTGTAATGATCGGTTCCCGATGGTGAACCAGTGGATGCAGAGACAAGGCAGTAACCTGGAATCAGAGGAATGGATGGTGCTAACTGGACATGTGACTGGAGAACAATTCCCCAAACAAGCTTTGGGAAGGCCTTAGAGGGATTTGAAAACAAGGCCAAGAACCTTGAAGTCCATTTACTGTCACACAAAGAGTCAGTGGAGCTGGGGTTGATAAGTGTAGGGGTCTTTGTGTGGGAGAGGACTAGCACTGTAGAGTCTGGTGTAGCTGAAGTTTGTGACGGGTGGAGATGGGGAAGTCGGCAAGGAGAACAAGAGAGAAATTGATACAAGAGGTGATGAAGGTACAGATGAGTGTCTCGGTAGAGGAAGAGTTGAGATAGTGATGTAGGCAGACAATGTTCCAGGGGTGGAAGAGGCCCATGTGGTAGAAAGCTCAGCTCAGGGTTTTATTTGGCAAGTTGAAAAGGGCAGATTAAGTGGGAATCGGTGCTACAAAAAATGTTTCTGCTAATACAAGACAGTTGCTAAAATGACTAACCAACTTTTCTTTTCAGAGTATTAGATATTTAGAATAGACTGCGATCAGTAGTAGGGGACTGAGTGGTACATAGGGTTAATGCACCACCTTTGACCTTTAGAACTTGGGTATGATACGGATTTGATGGAATTCCCTTCTTGCTGCTGCCCTTCAAACCCAAATGAGTCTTTTCCTCGTTCTTTGTGAGTACGGTCTTACGATACAAACCAAACACAAAAGGTGCTAAATTATCCATCTCAGTTGACCTGGTTAACTTAGCCAGGGTAAGCTGGTCGCTGGAGGTTCTAATCATTCACATTTCCAGCAGTGGAGTGGACCTTTCATATCTAGGCTCACACTTAAGGAATGGAAGCATGATTTGGACTGAAATGTTGTGGGGGCAGAATTTAAGATCAAGAAGTTTCCAGAAAAAGGAATTCTAGTAAAGCTTTCTCATTCCAATTAAAGAGGCAGGTAGTACCTAGTAAGGGTCACATGCCTCCTACGCGTTCTGTCCTCTCCTCCACTGTGATATCGCTGATGTTGCCTGCTGTACACATGGTCTATGACAAAAAAAAAGCCTTCTCTATACAATTCACTTTTCTGTCTGTTATGGAGATACTCCACAACCTTCCTTTTCAGCGGGCTCTCCAAATCTAAGTCTGACCTGCAACAAAGCATCCACTATTTGAACTGACTGTGCAGCTATTGGGCTCTGCCTGAATCCACCCTTAAAATGACCTCAAGAGGCTAAAATCGGCTATTCGCTAACGTTTGTTAATCCATTTATGGAGGGTTTATGAATTCTCAGATCTGCACCAAACACTGATGAATGGTCCTTTCTAAGGGCATTGAGCCCCTGCTGTTCATGTCAACTTGTTTAATGAAACTATGCAATACAGCAAAGCTGATGGTCAGATTTTGCTTGTAACAAACGTTAGCTAGTACGGTTCTCTGGCTTTTCGTGTGAAACAAGGGTCAGTATTGCCAGAAATAATTATTTCTGAGATTTGTCTAGTAAAATCCTGACGCTTTAAAATCACTCACCAAAACATCACGTGACTAGGAAAGCACAGTGATCTGACCCAATCTGATATCCAGATCATCAATTTCAATTGAAGAGGACAATTGGAAGAAACAAGTCACTAGAATTTACAGGATAATTTCCCGAATGTGGCTCAGCCAAGATTCTTTTCGTCTCCTCCAGTGTCCTGCCTTCCCCTTCTCTCCTGCAGGTGGCAACACATGCTAGTGTGGAGCAGACATGTAGTGACAATGCTTGTGCAAGTCAATATTCTCCAAGTGTGAACTCAGACAGCAACTGTTGTGACCATCGCAGCCAATCGCGGTCCTGTCCTTGCTGGACTCCCACACTTGCAGATGGGAGTCATACTGCTGAGAAGCAGGAAGCCTGGCTGATCATCTCTTCCCCTACCCTGGGTTTTCTGAGGCCATTTGTAGCAACTGACTTCGACCTCAGTTGAGATCACGACTGTGCTGAAAATGAATTTAGTCAAAGATAGCGGCAGACACATAAATTCCTTCAAACGTTTAAAAAACACTCGGGCAGTGTGGGATCATTTAAGCAACTTATTCACTGAGCACTGTCATAGTACTGTTGGTTCCCAACTGCCCTGTAACATTGCTTTCTGATAGCCATGAGCTGCAGTAGAAATAGGATCAAGATACCACAATTGGGTGGGCATGCTGGATGGACCTGAGGGTCTTTCCCTGTCCATCATTGTTCGTATGTTCGTAAGCCAGATCTTTGACGGTGAATGAGTTAAGTAGATAAGGTATTTTTGGCATTACAACTACTCCAGGGGATTTCTGCACATTAAATCATTTCAATCTAGAGTCTAGAACATTTCTCCTGCAATTTGAATGTATTCCAACCTACTGTCATTATCCATCTCAAGAAAAAAAAGGTCCAAGTTTATGACCTCAGCAAAGCTAATATGGATGTTGGCCAGCAGAAGATGGAATTAACTTGGGGCAAGCAGACAATCTGAAGGATTCCTTCCTTCTACCTCACCCCCGTTGTCTAGAAATGGCACTCAGGGTTTCAAATATACAAACATATATAAATAAAGTAGAGGAAAGGACCAGCAGGTCCAACGAGCCTGTCCCATACTGTAATGGTACAATTTATATGTAAACCATGACCACCATCTGTTCATTCTCCCAACTCTGCATCAACCAGCCATGCAATCTCAGATTCTGTCCAGTAATATGGTCAATAGGTGATTAAATTCTTATGAAAGATCCCGGCCAATTTAAGTGAGAGGTAAATGACTCAGGGACTGGGTTTGATCAAGGGGCTGAGTATTGCACATTGTTGATAGTTCTGTGTTTCTGCCAGAATGGTTTCCTAAGCTCATGCCTCTATGATAAGATTTTTAGGTTAATGGCTCTCAGTTTATCAGAGTAATCAAGCATCATGGCTTCTTTCCTATACGTGCAGTAAGGTAACAAGATTTTTTTTTTAATTGTTCCCTTGAGGGATGTCTATCAGTGCAGTTTGAAAAGCTGGAGTTACAGCTGTGCTAGTAACCGCCTGTAAAATTCTCATGAGGATGGTGGCAAATTCAACCTGCAGCTTCTCAACTCTGACACTTAATCCATGTAGATACATCACCTTAAAGCTCCACTGTCTCCTAATTGTTTCCAAGGCATCATTTAGGTAGCCAAACACATTACTACTATGGTAATAAAACAGTTTTAAAGGCTTTCTCTGATAACTACTAACATGAACACATGCTTTTTAAAGAATGGTAAAAGAGTGAGAATTATGTCCTTGTGATTAGTAGATAGTCTGTAATGCATTAACTCCATTAAATTGCTTATATGGATGAGACATCTATTAATAATCAATGTTAGCTACACAGACTTTACTAACTCAATAATTTGGCAGTACATTTTGAGGACAAGTCCAAAAATAATAAAGGATGTTGCCATAATGATGCTTCTTGGAACTTCCGTCCTTTAAACTCTTAACAATGAGCGAACCTGTGCGAGAATTGGTGGCTTCTTATGCTGGGGCATCAATCTGCAAGCCACAGGAGTGTTATGTTCATGCCCCCCCTGCAGTTCCTCATCAAGGGCCTGACTAAAGGCCAGGTGCCTCACTACCAAGGATACTGATTCACCTTTCCTTCCATTCAGCTCCAAGCGGCTGGTTACCGATGGAATGGCAAAGTCCTAGGGTACACTGTGTGACATGGGAGACCTAAAATAGCATAGGCCATTCAGCCTGTTCCGCCATTCAATGAGATCATGGCTGATCTGTATCCTAACTCCATTTACCCGCCTTGGCTCTATATCCCTTAATACCCTTGGCGAGCAAAAATCTATCGATCTCAGATTTTAAATTATTAATTGAGCTCGCATCTACTGTTTCTTGTGGGAGAGAGTCCCACACTTCTACCACCCTTTGTTTCCTAACTTCTCTCCTGAATGGCCAGGCTCTGATCATATGGCTATGTCCCCTTCTCCTAGACTTCCCCCACCAGCGGAAAAAGTTTCTCCCAATCTACCCTATCAATTCCTTTCAAAATCCTAAAAAAATCAATGAAATCACCCTTAACCATCTACATTCCAGGGAATACAAGCCTAGTTTATGTAATCTCGCCTCACAATTTAACCCTTGGAGCCCTGGTAACATTCTGGTGAATCTACACTGCACTCCTTCCAAGGCCAATATATCCTTCCTAAGGTGCAGTGCCCAGAACTGAACACAGAACTGCAGATGTGGTCTAACCAGGACTTTGTATAGTTGTAGCAATAGGAAGAGAATACAATACATACTTTTAGAAAGACCAAAATGCCGTCATTTTAGAGGGTGCAGTCTCTAATTAAAGTGTGGTCTGCTTTGGACCCTTTAACTTTGTTGGAATAATTATTCTTGGTCCAATGGTTCACTTTTGCCAACAATGTTTCTTGAACTTTTTGGTATGTCACATGTTTGTAAAGGTCTTATTTGAACTTGTTTTAGGGTCATTGTAATCCACAACTTAATTATAAAGGAATAACACGATTAGGGTTTAAAACAAGTTTATATACAGTAGTGTTCAGGTACTCAGGCCATGCTTACAAACCATATCTTGCAGACTCTTAGCTTGTGCAGTCTGGATGTAACCTGTTGCCTAATTGATATATTATCATATACTGATTGCTGAGGGAATGTCTTTAAATTACTTACTCAAACTGACATGAAACATTGATGTGATAAAAGTGGAATCTTGCCTTGGGCAAATTGGGACAAATCTGTATTATGCCTCCTTTATATGGCTTTAGTTAGACAGAGTAATGTGAATTAAAGATTGGCATCAGATAAGCTATGCTTTTTTTTCTTGATTGAATTCAGGTAGTGGATTTGAGCCCCAGGCACCATCACTTAAATTTGACGGGCAGCCAATGGATGAAACTCTTTGGATTCCGTTGTATTCAGAAATTCATTGTCAGATTCATCAGCTCATCTGCTGCTGAAACCCTCATCCCTGCCTTTGTTACCTCCAGACTCGACTGTTCCAATGCTCTCCTGGCTGGCCGTCCACCTTGCACCCTGCCTAAACTTGAGCTCAATCAAAACGCTGCTGCCCGTATCCTAACTCGCACCAAGTCCCGTTCACCCATCACCCCTGTGCTCGCTGACCTATAGTTGCTCCCAGTCCGGCAAAGCCTCGATTTTAAAATTCTGATCCTTGTTTTCAAATCCCTCCATGGTCTCACTCCTCCCTATCTCTGTAACCTCTTCCAGCTCTACAACCCTCGAGATCTCTGTGCTTCTCCAATTCTGGCCTCTTGTGCATCCCCGATTTTCTTCATTCCACCATTAGAGGCCGTGCCTTCAGCTGCCTAGGCCATAAGCTCTGAAATTCCCTCCCTAAACCTCTCCGCCTCTCTCTCCTCCTTTAAGACGCTCCTTAAAATCTACTTCTTTGACCAAGCTTGTGGTCACCTATCCTAATATTTCCTTATGTGGCTCGGTGTCAAATTTTGTTTCATTACGCTCCTGTGAAGCACCTTGGGATGTTTTACTACATTAAGGGTGCAATATAAATGCAATTTGTTGTTATTAATTATTACTCACAGAGCATTATCAGAACGTGGAATGCTTTACCACCAGTTGCTATGGAGACAGGCAGTATAACATCAATTAAAATGGAACTGGATAAGTATTTGAAAAAGATACAGGAAAATAGAATCAGAATCGATAGCTCCAGTTAAAGAGTGAGCTGATGTAACTATAATAAGAAAAAGAAAGATTTGCATTTATATAGCGCCTTTCACAACCTCAGGACATCTCATAGTGCTTTACGGCCAATGCAATACTTTTGTAGTGTAGTCACTGTTGTAATGTAGGAAACGTGGCAGCCAATTTGCACACAGCAAGATCCCACAAACAGCAATGTGATAAATGACCAGATAATCTCTTTTTAGTCATGTTAGTTGAGGGATGAATATTGGCCAGGACACCAGGGAGAACTCCCCTGCTCCTCTTCAAAACAGTGCCATGGGATCTTTTACGTCCACCTTAGAGGGCAGATGGGACCTCAGTCCAACATCTTATCTGAAAGATGGCACCTCTGACAGTGTAGCACTCCATCAGTACTGCTCTGAAGTGCCAGCCTAGATTAGGTGCTCCAGTCTTTGGAGTGGGTCCTGAACCCACAACTTGTTGACTCAGAGGTGAGAGTACTACCACTGAGCCACTGCTAATATAATATGAAATAGTATGAGCAAAAGGAAAGTTGTGAAGGCCTTAGAGAGGGTGCAGCAGAGATTTACTAGAATAATTCCAGGGATGAGGAACTTTAGTTACGTGGATAGACTGGAGAAGCTATTTCTAAAACAGAAATAGACAGTTTTCTTAAAACAGAAATAGACAGTTTTCTAGAAGTAAAGGGAATTAGGGGTTATGGGGAGCGGGCAGGAAATTGGAGATGAAACTGAGTTCAGATCGGTCAAGGCCCTGTGGGTGGCGGAGAGGGCCCAGGGGCTGAGTGGCCGGGTCCTGCTCCTACTTCTTGTGTTCTTTAGATTTGTGGTTGGGATCAGATCAGCCATGATCTTATTGAATGGCGGAGCAGGCTCGAGGGGCCGATTGGCCTACTCCTGCTTCTATTTCTTATGTTCTTATGTTCTTAAGCTGGGGTTGTTCTTGGAACAGAGAAGATTGAGAGGAGATTTGATAAAGGTATTCAAAATCATGAGGGGTCTAGACGGAGTAGATAGAGAGAAACTGTTCCCATTGGCGGAAGGGTCAAGAACCAGAGGACATAGATTTAAGGTGATTGGCAAAAGAACCAAAGGTGATTGGCAAAAGAACCAAAGGTGACATGAGGAAAAACATTTTTACACAGTGAGTGGTTATGATCTGGAATGCACTGCCTGAGGGGGTGGTGGAGGCAGATTCAATCATGGCCTTCAAAAGAGAACTGGATAAGCACTTGAAAGGAAAAAATTTGCAGGGCTGCGGGGGAGTGGGACTAGCTGGATTGCTCGTGCATAGAGCTGGCTCGGACTTGATGGGCCGAATGGCCTCCTTCCGTGCTGTAACCTTTCTATGATTCCTGAAACATTAAATAGTCAGAGAATCATAGAAATTTCAGCCAAGAAGGAGATCATTAAACCCATTGTGCCTGTGCCAATCATTAGTCCTGTAGCATATCAACTCTGTTCACAACAAACAAAAGGATGCAAGTTCCAGTTCACAGGATACTTGGTCTGCTTGTGGATATTATTTCTTTCCTGTGGACACACGGATCATAACCACGCTTACTGAAGAGAAGGAATGTTTACAAATGCTCATGCTATATCTTATTATGTGGGAATGATTTTCTACTCCAATCTTTGATGAAATATTCTAAAATGTAATTACAAAAACCCACTGCGTATTCTCCAAATAAAGGCATTTTGTTTTGCTGTGGAAGTTCTGCAAAAGCCCTCGCAGGGTTAATTAGATGAAATAAATAAGTCAAGTTTCATAAGCCACAATATAAATGCATAGGTTTGCCTTGTTCTTCCCAGAATTGTGTGTTAACATAGGATAATCGTTACTCGCAGTTATACTCATTGTTCTTAAATTATTAACGGAGATACCAGTAATGCAGGAGAAAGTGGCTGACTTGTTTTTGTTTAACAAGGACATAAAAAATTAATATAGAGCTGAAGACAAGTGTGGCTAAAGTGCTGATTTCGGAGTCCAGTGGGTGCAGGATGTTATTTCAAATCCCTCTTGCTATTTAAACGCGTTGGTCTAATTTGTGTTGAGTTTTACCAGTTCCCATTCAGTGTGCAAGGTGGGGGCAAACTCAGTAGATCGACTTGAAATAGTGGAGGGAATGAAAAGTCTCTAGATGCTACACAGGCAATGAATTGCATTAAGTACAGCAACTGTTATGTAGGCAAACACAGGAGTCCTTTTGCACACAACGAGATTCCACAAACGGAAGAGAGATTAATGGCCAGTTAGTTTGGTTTTGGTGCTGTTGGTCGAAGGACGAATGTTGACCGGGACACTGGAAGAACTCCCCGTTCTTCTTCAACTAGCATTATGGGATCTTTAATTTCCATCTAAGCAACCAGCACAGACCCTCAATTTAATGTCTCATCCGAAGGCTAGCACTTCCAACAATGCAGCCTTCCCTTACTATCGCACTGGAGTGCCAGCTTAGATAGCAGCATCAAATTTCTGATGTTGCCTTCGAACCCACAACCTGCTGGCCCAGAGGCAAGAGTATTATTGACTGAGCTAAGCTGACATGGAGAAGATCAAAAGGACATTTACTGTGTAGGAAATACCCTTACCACGTTTACAGAGTACACAGACGATGAAACAAACTCCAACTGGAGGCTAAAAAATGTGTGAACATAAGGAACCAAGAGAAAACCTTTATACTCATTTGAAAAGGAACTAAAAAGAAGCTAAATATTTTGATTTCAGATAACTTTTCACAATAATACATTTACAACACAGGAAACTGTTCTTACGATGTTAATGTGATAATGGTTACATAGTTGAGTCTAAATGGGATAGAGGAGAAAAGGGATCTAGAGGTACAGATTCACAAACATTAAAGTAGCAACGCAGGTTAATAAGGCCTTAAAAATGTGAAGAAATCATTGGGGTTCATTTCTAGAGGAATAGAATTGAAAAGCAGAGAAGTTATGTTAAACTTGTATAGAACTTTGGTTAGACCACACTTGGAGGACTGTGAACAGTTCAGGGGGGTGATTTTAAACCCCAAGAACGGGTGGGTTGGGGGCGGGTGAGGGTTGAAAATAGTTGGTTTTTTTGGGTCGCGACCGCAACCCGGCTTTATTTCCGGGTTTAACATCTGAGCGTAAAAGTCCAGGCTTCCCACTGGGAATGCAAAGTCCGAAAATTTTGCAGTTGCGACCCAAAAAAACACCAACTATTTTCAACTCCCACCCGCCCGTTCTTGGGGTTTGAAATCACCCCCCCCTGGTCTCCATATTACAAAAAGGGTATAGAGGCAGGTGCAAAAAGGATTTACAAGGATGATACCAGGACCGAGAGGTTATAACTATTGGGAAATACTGAACAGGCTGGAGGGTAGGGCAGTTAGAGTCATGGTCTTCTGCACAATCGCCAATCACGGTCAAACTAGCCAAGGGTTTATTTCTCCACAATGTGGCGGCCTAATCTGACAAAAATCACCCAAGCGATTATGTGTAAATTTCAGCAAAATATGGATTTGAACTGATAGCAGTCGATTTTCAATTCTGTGCAGCTCTGGGGTCAAAACACTGACTTTCTGGTTGGACAGAATCTATTGGCGCTCCTTTTAAACTGAGAAACTTAGGTGGGGGTCAAGGCCTGTATTTTGCAAGGATGAAAAAAGATGAGGATCTGGAATAAATCAAGTCGTGGTTAAGTGAAGTGATTTGTAGGAGAAAGGGAAGACTGAGGGAGATAAAGAACTCCACAGCCCAGAGGTCTTGGGTCAGAATGTGTTAGAGTAGTGGGACAGTGCGATTCGTCTTGGTTCCAATGCAGTGAGGGTGGAGCGGGGAAGCAGTGCTTAGGATGGTATATTAGGAGCGTGAGAGGAAGTGGGGAAAGCTTTTGAGGATTAAGAACTATAGTAGCATTGATGAAATGGAAAAGACAAGAAAGGTTATGACAAAGAGAGAGGTTGGAGTTGACAGAGGAACGCCCTATTAGATGACAATTTGTTTAAGCAACTTCCTCCACATTCAGCATCAGAACAGAAAATCAGATTGGTTTCTAAATGTAAAGCATAATGAAAAATATCTTGACTAGAATGAAACACTCAATTCCATTTCAGACATCTTTAAAGTGTTTTTTTTCTCACTCATTCTAACTTCTTTACTGACATAAATGAAGGATCAAAAATGTGCTCAAATTACATTCATATTTGTTTATGTCCTGAGAAAATAATTTCAAATATTACATTTTCTTCAGACGTTTCATTACATTTTCTTGCAGTATTTAATCTGCTTTTATGCAGAACACAAGAAAAACACTGAATGGACTTAAGACTCCAAAATGAATTCATAATTAGCTTTGAAAGGGCAGCAAAAATAACTCACTTTGTTTCCCTACAGAAGCAGCATTGAAAAAAAAAGCCTTGAAATGTGACACTGCTTTAATCATAGTATCACAGTAGGTACAGCACAGGAGGAGGCCATTTGGCCCATCGTGCCTGTGCCGTCTCTTTGAAAGAGCTATCCAATTAGTCCCATTCCCCTGCTCTTTCCCCATAGCCCTGTAATTTTTTTTCCCCTTCAAGTATTTATCCAATTCCCTTTTGAAAGTTACTATTGAATCTGCTTCCACCGCCCTTTCATGCAGTGAATTCCAGATCATTATAACTCGCTGTGTAAAAAAATGTTTCCTCATGTCGTCTCGGGCACTTTTGCCGATCACTTTAAATCTTTGCCCATCTACTGGCGGTCCCTAACTATCCCTGTACGTGGCTACAAACAGCAAGGACATGTACTGGCTGCAGCTTGTTAAAAATAAAATCAAGCACAGTTATATAGATAGGGCTAAAATGTATTGATAACACATTTAACATAGTTCAATAGACTACCTGACCTCCCTCCCCCATGGCATTGCTCATGCCACGTTGGGTGAGGCCCTGTTTTAATAGCACAGAAGCCTTCCACGATGTAATGCACAAAAAGAAAGAACTTCCATTTGAAATAGCCACGTTCACATCCTCTAGATGTCCCAGAGTGCTTCAAAATCAATGAATGAGGTAAGTTCTGGAGGGAGAGGGGCACCCGATCAGCGGCCATCAGGAGTACTGTGCAGCCAGGAAGAGCACTCCTGCTTCTCCCTGGCCCGGCCCATATTAAAAGTAAATACATTTTTTACTTAGCTTTACGGTGGCGCCCACTTGCTAGGCCGCATGGACGCCCGGAGAACTAGAGCAGAGCAGGCCCGGTCGGTGCACAGGGCAGCCCAATTTGGCACGCGGTCCTGCAACAGGTGTTTTGCTCCTGATTAACAAATTAAAAAAAAAAATTATTCGTTCACGGGATGTGGGCGTCGCTGGCGAGGCTGGCATTTATTGCCCGTCCCTAATTGCCCCTTGAGAAGGTGGTGGTGCAAGGGGCCTCACGCCTGTTTTAGGCGTCCGCCCGGAACGCCTAAATAATGGGCCCGACAAGTTTAACAGTGGGTCAAGTGCCTGTGTAGAGTGAGCACAGGCCGTCCCACTGCTGAATGGGTGAGCGTTGCACCCATTTTACACCCGAAAAACAGTTGCAACAATTTCTACCCCAGAACGTGAAGATAAGGAGAAATAAAACGATTTCTGGATCAATTGGAATATTTTGTTTTTACATTACCGATAAATGGAGTCAAATAAATTAGTGCAACTATTTCAGCACCAGCTCGCATTTATATAGCGCCTTTAACATAGTAAGAGGTTCCAAGGCGCTTCGCAGGACAGCAATCAGACAATAAATTGACACCGAGCCAAATAAAGGGACATTGGGACAGGTCAACGTGGTAAGTTTTAAGGAGCTTCTTAAAGGAGGAGAGAGAGAGGCGGAGAGGTTTAGGGAGGGAATTCCAGAGCTTAGGGCCTAGACGGCTGAAGGCACGGCCGGCAATGGTGGGGCGAAGAAAGTCGGGGACACGCAAGAGGCCAGAATTGGAGGAGCGCAGAGATCTGGGAGGGGTGTAGGGGCTGGAGGAGGCAGAGATGGGGGGGGCGGGAAGCAAGGCCATGGAGGTGATTTGAACACGAGGATGAGGATTTTAAATGAGGCATTGCTGGACCGGGAGCCAATGTAGGTCACCGAGCACAGGGGGTGATGGGAGAATGAACACTTCACTGGAGTAATAATAAATATCAAGGCTGCTGACTTTACCTGGCAAACCTGCTCCTACACTTTTCAACAACATGGACTCATCATTTATTCAGCAAGTGGGAGCTGTTCATTGTAAACTCGCCAGCTCCAGCAATGTACATCACCTAATTGGATGCCAAATAACGCAATCTAATGAACCTGTTAAAGGATAACGAAATTAATGATTTTTTTTAGAAATTACCGCAGTGCCTCTGTTCAAGTGCAAACTAAATTCCCTTGGACAGCTTGGCACAAAAAAAGGGTCTAACCTATTCATCCTAAATTGTCTGAAAGTGCTCGAGTTTGAATTGAACAAAGGCTGAAAAGAACTTTATATTGTTCGGCTGAGAGCTCAGAAATTGCTGCTTGAAGTACTAAGAGACTAAGAGTGTCGTAGACTCTTTATATTATATATCTGAAAGCAAACTGACATCAATTAACTTTTCTAGATGTTTCACAATTCCCCAATCCCTCAGAGTGCTGGTGTAGTGAAGATAAGTTCAAGACACTGAACAAGTCCAACGCTGCTAATAAAAGGGTGGCTATATTTCACAATAAAATTAATTTTCCTTACAGTCACATTTTGCTTTCTAACTTGCATCTTGTATGCGCACAGAGAGTATCCATTCACCCTTCATGGTTTAATTTTTAGGTGCCCATTGACATCACTCGCTGTTGCATGCTCGCTAATTCAGTCAGGGGAATTTAATATATAAACTTGCAGTCTGCCCTTTGGCTGTCATTAATATCACTGACCATCAGGAGGTACACTTCTATAATGAGTGACTGCCCCCTCCCTCCGACCATTGGAGTGCTTTTGTTTTATATTTGTTCTCAGAATGTGGGTGACGCTGGTTTATTGCCCATCCCTTGTTGCCCTGAGAAGCTGATGGTGGACATTTTCTTGAACCACGCTAGTCTTTGTGGCAAGGGTGCTCCCACGATGAGCGGCTTGCTAGGCCACTTAGAGTCAACCATGCAGTGGGGACTAAAGTCACATATAGACCAAAGCGGCGAGGGTGGTAGCTTCCTTACCTAAAGGACATTACACAACTTGCCAAGAACTGACACAACACCTGGACTAATAATCCAGAGGACACAAGTTCAAATCCCACCAAGGCAGTTCGAGAATTTGAATTCAGTTTAAAAAAGTAATCTAGAGACACATTTTTTTTTTAACAATGCCGGTATCAGTAAAAGTGACCATGAAGCTGTCGGATTGTCATAAAAACCCAACTGGTTCACTAATGTCCTTTAGGGATGGAAACTTGCCATCCTTACCCGGTCTGGCCATTGTGACAGCAGGCCCACACCAATGTGGTTGACTCTTAACTGCTCTCTGAAGTGGCCTTGCAAGCCACTCAGTTCACAAAGATGATGACCACTTTCTCAAGGCAACTAGGAATGGGCAATAAATACTGGCCTTGCTGGCAACACCCACATCCCAAGAATGAATATAATTTTTAAAATTAAAATCATCTCCTACTGGGCACAAACAACCTACAGGGCAAGAAACAGATGTTGTTTGCTATCTTGTGACAGTCAAGTTGCACCTTTCTATCCTCAGCCTGATTTTATTTATTCCCACTCCCTACAAAAGTCTTCCATGTAGTCCCTGGCTGTATTATTAGTAGTTGAGGTGAATAGCATAGATGCATTTAAGGGGAAGCTGGATAAACACATGAGAAAGGAATAGAAGAACATGCTGATAGGGTGAGACAAAGGAGGAAGGAGACTCGTGTGGAGCATAAACACCAGCATAGACCTGTTGGGCCGAATGGCCTGTTTCTGTGCTGTACGTTCTATATAATTATTATACACCTGACTTTATTTGTTGGCCACAGCATCATCTTGGGAGCTTTGTACTATCTAGTCATGGAAAATGATGGAAGTCACACTATAGTGCACTTGTCAATCAGTGATATCTTCCAACTTGTCACTTGTCAATCCATTCCACACAAAACAAGCACTCACCATCAACTGAAGGCATTTTCTTTTCCTTAATTCATTTATATTGGTTCATATTTGACACCCCAAACACAATTGGGACAATTGGCTTCATCCTACTATTAAAATTTACCCATAGCTTACAGTAAATTAACAGTACAATTTTAATCTATGAACAAGTTTTAAAGCCACTTGCTCCACAATAGCTTCTCTATCTGGTCATGTGAGGGGAGGAGCAACAAACATATATCACATGACCATTTCCTGGATTCTCTTTGGCCAACCTTATGAGAAATACATTTCTGTTTCAGAAAACAAAACCTTTTTTTTAGTGTGGGCATGGATTAGACACTATGATAGGATATTCTAGGCAGAAAAATAAGCACGAGTTTAAAAGTTACAACTAGTCAGAGCAGAGTGACTTCTGACCTCATGGTACTTATCAGTAACCAGATGGCTCTGTTAGTGAGTGCACTCTCTGGTGTGGACAGACTAGGAAACTTCCAGGGTTGACACATAGCCTGTGTTGAATTAGCTGAGAGGAGAATGATACCCGGACTTCAAGGGTTAAGTTACGAGGAGAGATTACACAAATTGGGGTTGTATTCTCTCGAGTTTCGAAGGTTAAGGGGTGATCTGATCGAAGTTTATAAGATATTAAGGGGAACGGATAGGGTGGATAGAGAGAAACTATTTCCGCTGGTTGGGGATTCTAGGAGTAGGGGGCACAGTCTAAAAATTAGAGCCAGACCTTTCAGGAGCGAGATTAGAAAACATTTCTACACACAAAGGGTGGTAGAAATTTGGAACTCTCTTCCGCAAACGGCAATTGATACTAGCTCAATTGCTAAATTTAAATGTGAGATAGATAGCTTTTTGGCAACCAAAGGTATTAAGGGATATGGGCCAAAGGCAGGTATATGGAGTTAGATCACAGATCAGCCATGATCTTATCCAATGGCGGAGCAGGCACGAGGGGGCTAAATGGCCTACTCCTGTTCCTATGTTCCTATGAGAGGAGAGGAGAGGAGAGGGGAGGGGCGACAAGGAGGAGGGGCTACAATTGGCTTCATCATTCATGAATTAGGAAATGGAAAATGAGCCCGAATCCTCACTCATGATCACAATCCAGAGACACCGACTAAAAGGTAGGTAATTTTGGATGTCATGAAGGGCAAGATTGGTCTTGGTGGTGATGCTCCTCCCCCCATGACTGAATAGATTGTCAATACTCACTCCTGTAGGGCCTGCACATGAAGAGCAACAACTTGGGTGAGACACTTGGAAGGCTACGAGCGCCGAATGGCCTCCTTCCTTGCTGTAACCTTTCTATGATTCTATGTAACTGTACCTGAGCACCAGTCAGCTCCTTCACATAACAAGTGAGAAAGTCATTAAAAGGTGAATTATTCATAAATTCTGCACGAAAATAAAAATGGCTGTTCGGCCATAGATTAGATTGCCTGGTCACTGACTGACTCACAATGCAGCCCAGTATTCCACTTGTTCCCGCCCTCTCGACAGATCCTGTCTGACCGGCTGAATGTTTCCAGCATTCTCTGTTTTCGTTTCAGATTTACAGCAGCTGCGACATTTTGCCTGCGGTTCAGCGTTCTGCTTACTTGTTCTGCTCGAGTACATTTGCGAGTGAAGGGGTGGAGTTGGGTTGACAGGTCGGCTGCTGGTGTTACAAGGAAGTAAGAAAAAAAACGTGGGTTTATTTTGCGCTCATTAGGGCTGAAGAATGGGGAATGGACAGACTCCATTTTGACAGCAGCCAAATCAGGTCTGGCATGGTGAGCGTCCTTCAGCTGGTCGTGCAGAGACGCTACCTTTTGGATGAGACCCTTTCTATCGAGTGGGGCTGAAATAGCTCAGTTGGGAGAGCATTAGGTGGAAGGTCCCTAGTTCAATTCTGGGTTCCGCCAGTTTTTTTTTAAATTTAAAGGCCTATGGGGAAAGAGCAGGGGAGTGGGACTAATTGGATAGCTCTTTCAAAGAGCCGGCACAGGCACGATGGGCTGAATGGCCTCCTCCTTTGCTGTACCTACTGTGATACTATGATATCTGTTCAGGTGAACATGAAAAAGCAGGGAGTTCTCCCAGTGACTTGGCTAATGTTCATCCCTCAACCAACGACATTGGAACAGGAGTAGGCTATTCAGCCCCTCAAGCGTGTTCTGCCATTCAATTAGAGTCATAGAGTCATAGAGTTATACAGCACGGATAGAGGCCCTTCGGCCCATCGTGTCCGCGCCGGCCATCAAGCCCTGTCTACTCTAATCCCATATTCCAGCATTTGGTCCGTAGCCTTGTATGCTATGGCATTTCAAGTGCTCATCCAAATGCTTCTTGAATGTTGTGAGGGTTCCTGCCTCCACAACCCTTTCAGGCAGTGAGTTCCAGACTCCAACCACCCTCTGGGTGAAAAAGTTCTTTCTCAAATCCCCTCTAAACCTCCTGCCTTTTACCTTGAATCTAATTAGATCTGTATCTTAACTCCATCCACCCTCCTTGGTTCCATAACCCTTAATACTCTTGCCTGATGAAAATCTATCAATCTCAATTTTGAAATTTTCAATTGACCTCCAGCCTCAACAGCTTTTTGGGGGAAGAGAGTTCCAGATTTCCACTCCCCTTTGTGTGACATCATCCCTGAATGGCCTAGCTCTAATTTTAACATAAGAAATAGGAGCAGGCGTAGGCCAATCGGCCCCTCGAGCCTGCTCCACCATTCAATAGGATCATGGCTGATCGTCAATCTTAATTCCACTTTCTCGCCCAGTGCCCATATCCCTTGATTCCCTTAGAGTCCAAAAATCTATCGATCTCAGTCTTGAATATACTCAGTGACTGAGCATCCACAGCCCTCTGGGGTGGAGAATTCCAAAGATTCACAACCCACTGAATGAAGAAATTTCTCCTCATCTCAGTCCTAAATATCCGAACCCTTATCCTGAGACTACATCCCCTAGTTCTAGACTCTCCAGCCAGGGGAAACACCCTCTCAGAATCTACCCTGTCAAGCCCTCTCAGAATCTTATATATTTCAATGAGATCACCTCTCATTCTTCTAAACTCTAGAGAATATCGGCCCATTCTACTCAATCTTTCCTCAAAGGACAACCCTCTCATCCCAGGAATCAATCTAGTGAACCTTCGTTGCACCGCCTCTAAGGCAAGTATATCCTTCCTTAGGTTATGCCCCCTTGTTTTGGATTCCCCCACCAGAGGAATTAGTTTCTCTTTATCTACCGTATCAAACCTTTAATCATCTTAAACATCGCAATTAGATTGCCCCTTAATCTTCTATACTCACCACAACAGATTAACTAGTCATTTATCTCATTGCTGTCTGTGGGATCTTACTGTGCAAATTGGCTGCTGTCCCTGCCCATGAAACAGTAATTATATTATAAGACTAATTAATTGGCTGTGGCGTACTTTCAGATATCCTAAGGGCATGAAAACAGTCAATACAGGATCGTTCTTTCTTTCAGATGCAATGAAAATGCCATAGGAACATAGGAACAGGAGTAGGCCATTCAGCCCCTCGTGCCTGCTCCGCCATTTGATAAGATCATGGCTGATCTGTGATCTAACTCCATATACCTGCCTTTGGCCCATATCCCTTAATACCTTTGGTTGCCAAAAAGCTATCTATCTCAGATTTAAATTTAGCAATTGAGCTAGTATCAATTGCCGTTTGCGGAAGAGAGTTCCAAATTTCTACCACCCTTTGTGTGTAGAAATGTTTTCTAATCTCGCTCCTGAAAGGTCTGGCTCTAATTTTTAGACTGTGCCCCCTACTCCTAGAATCCCCAACCAGCGGAAATAGTTTCTCTCTATCCACCCGATCCGTTCCCCTTAATATCTTATAAACTTCGATCAGATCACCCCTTAACCTTCGAAACTCTCGAGAATACAACCCCAATTTGTGTAATCTCTCCTCGTAACTTAGCCCTTGAAGTCTATGTATTTTGTCCCACTAATGTACCTTAGCTCCAACTGCAGAAAAGCACCAGATATTTTCCATTCTCATACTTGCCAGCTAGGAGTGAGAATTTTTGCCATGAGCCACTTACTTGAAGCATCTACTCACGCCAAAAAAAAAGATAAACCTGCTAAAAGTGGCAAGCTGTATCTGCCATATGGTCCAAGGCACTAAGGTAGGCCACGTCTCTCCTCTTTCTTATTCTCTTGTCCTGGTCTTTCTCTATTCTCCACTGCCTTTGCTCTGTTTCTACTCCCTTCACAGTTCAGCTGGCTGTTGGATTTTAGTGGAGTACCGAGGGACTGCTGTGCTGTCGGAGGTGTCGTATTTCGGATGAGGCGTTAAACCGTGGCCCCACCTGCCCTCTCAGGTAATAGATCCCATGGCACCATTCAAAGAGGAGCAGGGGAGTTATCCTAGCGTCCTGGCCAATAATTATCCCTCAGCCAACAGATTAAAAAACAGATTATCTGGTCATTTATTTCATTGCTGTTTGTGTGGGATCTTGCTGTGCGTAAATTGGCTGCCATGTTTCCTACATTTCAACAACGACTACATTTTAAAAGTACCTCAAAGTGCTCTGGGCCTTCCTGAGGTTGTGAAAGGTGCTATATAAATGCAAGTCTTTCTTTCTTTCAAGTGTATTCCCTTGCATGATGTTGAGAAAAAGCAAAGTAACAGCAATGGAGGCAGTTCTATTCCAGCGTTCCCAACTTTAGTGAAAGGCCTCTATTAAAACTGGACAGCCCATAATGTTAAGAGAGGGCCCATAATTATCACAATGAATGCTGGGATATTCCCGACTCCATTCTGAGCTCTTATGTTCTCTCACTCTGCTGCAAAAGTAAACAAGGGGAAATGTCAGTAATTAGCTGACACAGTCCATACACGTGGGAGATTTGGTGGGCCTGCTTACTGCCGCCACTCGATGCACACAACTTTGGTTGACCCAACCACGATTTTAAGAAGTTCAGGATAGCAACATTTTTTTTAAAAAGAGGCACGAGAATGACCTTCAATAAAACATTAGCAGAAGAAAGTTGTGAGAAAATAGTTTTCAATGCTAAGATTTAAAAAATTATTTGCATTATTCCCGCTTTAAGATAACACAAGCAACAGCCCCCTCAAGCCTCATTCTTGCCGCAACCCCTGTAGAAATCATATTCAGTTTGAAACAGGAAGATCAAACTAAAACACGATCTCATAGGGTTTATATTTATGGCTGCAGAGATTCAGTTCATGGGTGGTATTAAATTACCAACTAAACTCAGGTGCTGAGACTTTTCTTCACACAGTTACAAACACCAGACTCAATCTGGCATTAAGAGACGGGAGTTTTTAAAACTCTGCGCTAGGAGAGGATGAAATAAACTCTGGGGCATTTATTCCTGAGTGCTCAGTGTCCTTAGCAAGGAGTTTCCAACGGGTGTGAATGAGCCGCTGAGATATAAATGGTGCATTGAGTCAAAGGAGGCTCCAGCTTTTTTGCAGAAGGGAACAGAAAAATTAATCAAACTCAGAGTGTCAGCCTGTGCGGATGAACGAATGAAGGGGCTGGGGGCGGGACATTCTGAGGAAGGAGACAGAATCGTCAAGAAGATAAATTAAACATACAAGATTAAAAATCATAATTAAGAAAGGGGACGCTCTGTACTGTCGGAATAAGCATGTTTTATTTTGGTGCTATGAATTCGAATCAGTAACAGGGATTTACCAAAGTTGATCCGAATGCTTTTGCAGGCTGTTTTAATGGAAAACTTCGGCCTACTCTCACAGGCTTTATGCACCATTAACTTTTCCGGTAAAGTTCAGTACAAAGATGTGAATTCTAACCGTTCAGGCATCATGAGCTCGATTTTAACGCCCGGGCAGAAACACAGTTTGGATGAAGATTCACTACATCGACCTTCACAATAATATCATGAGCCTGGTAGAGGGAATCTTCCTCCAGAACTTTCATTGCTTTTGGCTGTTAATCAAGCAAATAAAAGTGATTTTGATCAACTGGGATTTAAAAACTGAGTCCTACAGACCCGTGAGATCCCAGAATCAACCCTCAGTCTGTGCTGTGCGGATTTGCTTGCTGGACGGTATCAGGTGTGTTATAACGGACCTCAGTGTCCCGGGATAAGGAGAAGGTTTAAAAAAAAAATCAGCTGATATTCCCACTGCTGTTAGCCTGCTGCTAAGTCCACACGTCTGGACTTTGGGCAAAGCTTAGGCTTGCTTGTCATGCCTCTCACAGACAAATAGCCTTGCCTGTAACGCCGCGCATGAAAGAAAAAAAAGACATATTTATACAGCGCCTTTCACGACCTCAGGACGTCCCAAAGCATTTTACGGCCAATGAAATACTTTTTTAAGTGTGGTCACTGTTGTAATGTAGGAAACACAGCAGCCAATTTGCTCACAGCAAGGTCCCACAAACAGCGATGTGATAATGACCAGATAATCTGTTTTTCAGTGATGTTGGTTGAGGGATAAATATTGGCCAGGACACCAGTGCTATGGGATCTTCTACTGTCGTAGTTTAACGGCACTTCTGACATAAGAACATAATAAATAGGAGCAGGAGTAGGCCACGTGGCCCCTCGAGCCTGCTCCGCCATTCAATAAAATCATGGCTGATCTTCGACCTCAACTCCACTTTCCCGCTCTATGTCCAAATATCCATCAATCTCACTTGAATATACTCAACGACTGAGCATCCAAACAGTGCATCACTCCCTCATTACTGTACTGACGTGTCAGCCTGGATTTTGTGCTCAAGTCTCTGGAGTGGGACTTGAACCCACGACCTTCGTGACTCAGAGGCGGGAGTGATACCAAGACACCTGGTCAACTAGCCTTGTGGGTGATGGCTGTCACAATTAAACGGCCACAAAGGTGAGATGTCAGGGAACTGCTGACGTTAGTGGGACCACACATCAGCGCAAGTCAGTACCTGCAGGAGAGGAAGGGAGCAAATTGGAAGGGAGGGGGAAAGGGAACCAGTAAGAGAGTAAAGGTCAAGAAAAGAATGAAAATAGAAACAAAAACTCAAGGAGAAGAAGCTGAGAAATTAAAAGTAAAATGTCAAGTAAACAGAGAAATGAAAGATTGGAAAGAGGAAAGGTAGTGTAACATCTGTGGCCAACTTGCTTTGCTTAAATATATAACCAGAGAACACAGAATCAACCAATAGATCACAAGACCATAAGGGATAGGAGCAGGAGTAGGCCACTCGGCCCCTCGAGCCTGCTCCGCCATTTAATGAGATCATGGCTGATCTGACTTTTACCTCAACTCCACTTTCCCGCCTTTTCCCCATATCCTTTGACTCCCTTGCTGATCAAAAATTTGTCTAACTCAGCCTTGAATGTATTCAATGACTCAGCCTCCACAGCTTTTTGGGTTAAAGAATTCCAAAGATTCATGACCCTCTGGGAGAAGAAATTCCTCCTCATTTCCGTCTTAAACGGGCGACCCCTTATTCTAAGACTATGTCCCCTAGTTTTAGATTCCCCCATGAGGGGTAACATCCTCTCAGCATCTACCCTATCGAGTCCCCTCAGAATCTTGTGTGTTTCAATAAGATCTCCTCTCATTCTTCTAAACTCCAATGAGTATAGACCCAAACTGTTCAATCTTTCCTCATAAGACAACCCTTCCATACCCGGAATCAACCTAGTGAACCTTCTCTGAACTGCCTCCAATGCAAGTATGTCCTTCCTTAAATAAGGGCACCAGAACTGTAGGCAGTACACCAGGAGTGGTCTCACCAGCACCCTGTATATAAGAGGAAATCAATAATAGGAGATTGAATGCAGAACTGAATAAAAGATTCAATCTCCAAAACCTGAGGCCTCTATTCAAATATGTCTCTACAAAAGATACACAGACACACACATGGAACGTGTGCCTGCATGCAGCAAGACCTGGACAACATTCAGCGTTGGGCTGATAAGTGGCAAGTAACATTCGCGCCAGAAAGTGCCAGGCAATGACCATCTCCAACAAGAGAGTGTCTAACCACCTCCCCTTGACATTCAACAGCATTACCATTGCCAAATCCCCCACCGTCAACATCCTGGGGGTCACCATTGACCAGAAACTTAACTGGACCAGCCATATAAATACTGTGGCTACAAGAGCAGGTCAGAGGCTGGGTATTGTGCAGCGAGTGACTCACCTCCTGACTCCCCAAAGCCTTTCCACCATCTGCAAGGCACAAGTCAGGAGTGTGATGGAATACTCTCCACTTGCCTGGATGAGTGCAGCTCCAACAACACTCAAGAAGCTCAACTCCATCCAGGACAAAGCATCCCACTTGATTGGCACCCCATCCACCACCCTAAACATTCACTCCCTTCACCACCAGCGCACAGTGGCTGCAGTGTGTACCATCCACAGGATGCACTGCAGCAACTCGCCAAGGCTTCTTCGACAGCACCTCCCAAACCCACGACCTCTACCACCTAGAAGGATAAGTGCAGCAGGCACATGGGAACTACACCACCTGCACGTTCCCCTCCAAGTCACACACCATCCTGACTTGGAAATATATCGCCGTTCCTTCATCGTCGCTGGGTCAAAATCCTGGAACTCCCTTCCTAACAGCACTGTGGGAGAACCGTCACCACACGGACTGCAGCGGTTCAAGAAGGCGGCTCACCACCACCTTCTCAAGGGCAATTAGGGATGGGCAATAAATGCTGGCCTCGCCAGCGACGCCTACATCCCATGAACGAATAACAAAAAAACATAGTCAAGTAATTAATATTAGTGAACAGGGGGAAATATACCTGAAAATGAGAAAAAGAAACAAGAAATCAAAAAATAAAATGAAGGAAAATAAAACATAATATGGGGTAATAATAATCTGTCTGTGTATAAAGTAAGAGATGGTGTCTTTACCTAGAAGGATTGGCCCAGTGCCTCTGGTTACCTCCCACATCTACTCAAGGAAACACGTAATGAGACATTTAGAAAGAGGCAGAGAGAAAGAGTGAGAAAAAAGAGAGTTGAAAACACACAGGAATGTGGGAGGTAACCAGAGGCATACGGAGAGAGAGAGAGATAACGGGAGAGAGTGAGAGGATAAAAGTGGGAGACAGAAAAAAGTGGGAAAAAATAGAAATAGAACGGAAAACAGAAAGAATTAAAGAGTTCAAGACAAAGAGCAAAACGATTAAGCGGAGAACGAAGAGACCTTTATTCCCTTTTGTCAGTGAGCAGTGCCGTAGGATATTAATGAAGATATAATAATTACATTCCTAACTGGAATGCAAGATTTTTTTTTCGAAAAATCCTTTTGTGTATTTGACGTTCAATGATGAGAACAGCAGAGATGCTGTTAGCATCACTGAATGGTATCTCCTATTGTGACACTGCGTATCCCAGTCAAAATCACTACTACAGTCTGGAGATTGTACTCACACGGATTGCTGTAAACCTTTTGCATGCTGGACGTAGGGGTTTGAAAAAGACTTGAATATTTCTAGAACAAGTTGGCACGACACTAGCCCCTGGTACCGATATCCTGTCTTTCTATAAACAGATTACCAATCTACCATTTACCACTGATATAGCGATGAGATAAGACGTTTGTTGATAGGACTAATCGATCTACAGCACACTGTGCGAGATCAAATTCTATCCAGTTGCCTTTGCCACAAGTTCAATCCAACAGAAACGCTTCTCAAAAAAGTAAGCCGGGGTCATGGAGTTTGTCCAGAGTTCAGTAGCTGTTGGGCAAAGGCAGGTGAAGGTAAGTCATTTAGTCCCATCAGCCATTCAGATGCTTAACCTCTCTTCCCCCAACCCCCTAATGGACCCTCAAACCAATTAATTCATGTGTGATAAAGTATCTTGGACTTTGTTAAATATACATTTGCCTATGATTCAAGAGCCCGATGTTTGATGAACACCAGCATCCCACACGGAGAAATATTGATGGTAATGGTTACGTCTAAATCACAATCCAGTAATACTTGGGCTATTTAAACCTTTTTGCAAATGCTTCAGTGTTTCAGTATAGATGACATTTGCACACAGTCAATGTCCAGAATCAGTCAAACGTAAACGTAACCCACCTCTTTCAATGAAATTATGGACAATGAAGTGTTTTTTTTAAAAAAGGAGAGAACATTGCTGGGAATGAAGAGAGCCTTTAACCGGTCAATGTACCAATGAGCTTCAAAATGCTTAGGAAGTTTAGGGGACGATATTTGAAAGGTAGATGTTCATCACTTTATCATATCTTCCAGATACGTCCCAAAGCATTTTATATACAAAGGATTAATTTGAATTGCAGTCACTGTTGTTGTGCTGGTCAACATGGCAGCCATTTTGCACAAGGCGAGAATGATCATCTAATTTGTTTTTAGTGGTGTTGGTTGAGGAAGGAACGCTGGCCAGGACACCGGGAAAACTCCCCACTCTTCTTCAAACCAGGACAGGCAAATCAAAAAAAAGAAAAGAACTTGTATTTCTATACCGCCTTTCATGACCTCAGGATGTCCCAAAGCGCTTTACAGCCAATGAAATACTTTTTGAAGTGTAGTCACTGTTGTAATGTAGGAAACATGGCAACCAATTTGCGCACAGCAAGATCCCACAAACAGCAATGTGATAATGACCAGATAATCTGTTTTAGTGATGTTGGTTGAGGGATAAATGTTGTCCAGCGCACCAGGGAGAGCTCTCCTGCTCTTCTTCGTAATAGTGTCCACCTGAGAAGGCAGATAAGGCCTCGGTTTAACATCTCATCCGAAAGACGGCACGTACAACAGTGCAGCTTTCCCTCAGTACTGCACTGGAGTGCCAGCCTAGATTTTGTGCTCGAGTCTGTCGAGTGGGAATTGAAGTCCAGTGCAATGTCAAACTGGGTATACAACATGTTCAGGAGATCAGGGTTATTTTATGACGTTGCCCATCTCATGAATTTACTCAGAGCTCATTTATTTTCAGAGTGTGGACACTTCCACCTGTGCTTTCAATCATTTCAAATGTAGCTGCCGAGGGTGCATGTCTGTAAGCACACATGTACAGAGCTCTCTCCTGGACCTGGGCTTCAGAATCAGAGCCAGATAATACAAACAGAATGCTACCTGCTGTGAGTTGATACCATGGCTACCAGCCTGAGAGTTTAACCGCATGTTAAAATTCCTGTTTGTAGCCGTTGTTTCCCAGTCTCATTATTTGTACGTAGCAACACAGAAACAGGAGTGGGCCATTCAGCCCCTCGAGCCTGTTCTACCATTCAGTTAGACCATAGTGGGCAGCAATTTCGCCTGAGTCAGAAGGTCGTGGGTTCAAGCCCCACATAAGAGACTGTTAGCTACGATAGAAGCCCATGGAATCGAGGGAAAAGTACGGACTTGGTTAGGAAGTTGGCTGAGCGAAAGGCGACAGAGTAGGGATAATGGGAAGGTACTCACATTGGCAGGATGTGACTAGTGGAGTCCCGCAGGGATCTGTCTTGGGGCCTCAATTATTCACAATATTTATTAACGACTTAGATGAAGGCATCGAAAGTCTCATATCTAAGTTTGCCGACGACACAAAGATTGGTGGCATTGTAAGCAGTGTAGATGAAAACATAAAATTAAAAAGGGATATTGATAGATTAGGTGAATGGGCAAAACTGTGGCAAATGGAATTCAATGTAGACAAATGTGAGGTTATCCACTTTGGATCAAAAAAGGATAGAACAGGGTACTTCCTAAATGGTAAAAAGGTAAAAACAGTGGCTGTCCAAAGGGACTTAGGGGGTCAGGTACATAGATCGTTGAAGTGTCATGAACAGGTGCAGAAAATAATCAAGAAGGCTAATGGAATGCTGGCCTTTATATCTAGAGGACTGGAGTACAAGGGGGCAGAGGTTATGCTGCAGCTATACAAAACCCTGGTTAGACCGCACCTGGAGTACTGTGAGCAGTTCTGGGCACCGCACCTTCGGAAGGACATATTGGCCTTGGAGGGAGTGCAGCGTAGGTTTACTAGAATGATACCCGGACTTCAAGGGTTAAGTTACGAGGAGAGATTACACAAATTGGGGTTGTATTCTCTGGAGTTTAGAAGGTTAAGGGGTGACCTGATTGAAGTTTATAAGATATTAAGGGGAACAGATAGGGTGGATAGAGAGGAACTATTTCCGCTAGTTGGGGATTCTAGGAGTAGGGGGCACAGTCTAAAAATTAAAGCCAGACCTTTCAGGAGTGAGATTAGAAAACGTTTCTACACACAAAGGGTGGTAGAAGTTTGGAACTCTCTTCCGCAAACAGCAATTGATACTAGCTCAATTGCTAAATTTAAATGTGAGATAGATAGCTTTTTGGCAACCAAAGGTATTAAGGGATATGGGCCAAAGGCAGGTATATGGAGTTAGATCACAGATCAGCCATGATCTTATCAAATGGCGGAGCAGGCACGAGGGGCTGAATGGCCTACTCCTGTTCCTATATGTTCACACTCCAGACACTTGAGCACAAAGTCTAGGCTGACACTCCAGTGCAGTCCTGAGGGAGTGCTGAATAGTCGGAGGTGCTGTCTTTTGGATGAGACGTTAAACCGAGGCCACATCTGCCCTCTCAGGTGGACGCAAAAGATCCCATGGCCAATATTTATCCCTCAACCAACATCACTAAAACCAGATTATCTGGTCATTCCCACAATGCTGTTTGTGGGATCTTGCTGTGCGCAAATTGGCTGTCTTGGTTCCTACATTACAACAGTGAATACACTTCAAAAGTACTTTATTGGCTGTAAAGCGCTTTGGGCCATCCTGAAGTCTTGAAAGGCGCAATATAAATGCAAGCCCTTTCTTTCTTTTACCTCAAATCAATTTACCTGCTTTTTCTGCATATCTCCTGATACACTAGTATAAAGCTTTGCAATAGGCGCATACCAATCACACTTCAGACACAGAATGTAATGGGAAAAAAAGATGAAGACAGGCAGTCATTTTATTGCAGTTTTTTTCTGACTGAAGTCAGAAATTCACAAGCACCTCCCAAAGTGCAAACGTTCCTTAGCAACAGCAATTAACTTGTAATTTGACCTCAGGATTTGCAGTAATTAGTCTGTGTGGCCTTTAAAGGTAGGCAGCTCAACATTAGCAGTGGAATAATGTGTGGTATACAGTGCATATACAATTAAGAATAAGTATGGTATTCCTCATGTGCAGACTTAATAGGATGGGGGACAAAAGGAGAGGACACTGAGCAGGAGAGAGGGCAGAGAGGAGGAAGGGGTGAAGAGTGGTCCAAGAGATCAGTCTTTGGAAGTCTTGTGAAAACAGGGAGGGAGTTGAGAAGGTGAAGGAGTTGAGGGAGGGAGGTCTGGAAGGTGGGGCTTAGCGACTGCCGGTCGAGGAGTGGGGAACGAGGAGTTAGCTGGTGTTAAAGGACTGGAGCTCGAGCATAAGGACGTATGGGTGGAGGAAATTGCTGAGGCAGGGTTGGGGTGAGGCCATGGAGGGATTTGAAGGTGAAGATGAGGAACCAGTGGAGCTGAGTGAGGTTTAGGGTGATGGGAGTGTGCAGGAAAGCATCCAGACCATGGCATTCTGGACGAGTCGTAGTTTGTGGCGGATGGAAGTGGGATGGTTGACAACGACAGCATTGGCAAAATCAAACAAAAACCTGCATTTATATAGCGCCTTTAACGTAGTAAAACGTCCCAAGGTGTTTCAGAGGAGTGTAATCAGACAAAATTTGACATCGAGCCACATAAGGAGATACCAGGACAGGTGACCAAAAGCTTGGTCAAAAAGGTAGGTTTTAAGCAGTGACTTAAAGGAGGAGAGAGAAGTGGAGATGTGGAGAGGTTTAGGGAGGGAATTCCAGAGCTTAAAGCCTAGGCAGCTGAAGGCACGGCCTCCAAATGATGGAGCAAAGTAATTGGAGGAGCACAGAGATCTTGAAGGGTTGAAGGGCTGTAGGAGGTTACGGAGATAGGGAGGGGGCGAGGCATGGAGGGATTTAAAAATAAGGATAAGAATTTTAAAATTGATGCATTGCCAGACCAGGAGCCAACGTATGTTAGCAAGACGATAAAGGTGAGCGTCATGGCTTCAGCAATGACGGAGGAGATGCAGTGGTGAAGATGGGCAGAGTTACGAAGGTGGAGGAAGATGGACTTGGTGATGGATTGGATGTAGAGGGAGGAAACTGAGTCCAGGGTCAAACAGTACTACATTACAACAATGACTACACCTCAAAAGTACTTCAATGGCTGCAAAGCGCTTTGGGTCGTGAAAGGTGCTTTAGAAACACAAGTTCTTTCTCTCTTTCGACCAACGTTTCTGGGCTTCGCCTTTGGGGGGCAGTCAGGGAGGGATGTTGATGGAGATGGAGACTGAGGTGCACACGTGTGTTGATAACATTGATTTGAGGAGCCGAAGCGGATGGCAATGGTTTTTCACTCATTTAACTGGGGTGGGAGGGGGATGTTATGAGTCAACCATGTCTTAAATATTGGAGAGAAACTTAAAGAGAGAGCAGCAATGGCCTTGGGTCAATGGAGGAGGCGGAGAGGCAGAGCTGAGTGCCCCTAATATATTATTTACTAACGGGATATCAAAGAAATTGAGTTCTGGTGGCCTCCTTAAATTTGTATAATTTATATCTATGTAATGTTAAATAATTCAGAACTACCAAAACATGTGGGGTAGGGAAAGATTTCTTATGAGACGGTTTAAATTACTGTGATAGTATTTTTTTTATTATACTTCTAATCTAATATTGATATAATTTTCTCATTTGTTTAGGGCCTAGATGCTACTTTCCAACACTGTGCTCTTTTTTGACCATAAGCTGCAGTTATATTCCCACTTGTCTATCACGACCCCCCACCCCTCCCCCTCCATCCTTGCTAACCTATATTGGCTCCCTGTCTCCATTAAATTGAAAATCCTCGACTGTATTTTCAAATCCCTTCATGGCTTCTCTTCAATCTATTCCTGTAAATGTTTCTAGCCTTATTCCTTCTTATTCCTCCTCCCACACCCTTCTAAAGTCAACGATTTGTGCAACCCCCTCGAAAAACGGCGGGGACTATAATTGTAATTGTAGCACTCCAACTGCGACCTTGGTCAAGAGCGGTTAACTCAGCACAGACCGGGAGTCGAACCTAATGCCCTTCTCGTCTACACTGGCAAAATGTTTTCCAGTTCGACAAGGCTTAAAGGTTTCAAATGATGCATTCATTTAGCCATTTTCCCAGTAGCTGACCATTTCAAAATAGCAATTCCAGTGGGCACCATATTCTGTTATTTAATACGTAATGGTAAATATATACATCGCATTCAACCTGCACTGCCTCTCAATAACTTCTACAAGCGAAGTTCACCGTTACCTTTTGTGCAAAAGAATGTGTGGGAACTGCTTTTGGAGCAAACCTCCCTAAAATGCATCGTATCTTTTTATTTAAAGGTAAAATAGGAAAGGGACAAAGTGTAGAATTTTTTAGAATGCTGCCCTTTTACTTCAGGGACTTGGTTTGGAACGCAGCCCAGACTGAAGGGGATGAAAGCTTCTCTCTGTTGGTTGTAAGCATCCCAAGTTAAACGAGCTTGTGCACTCTCATGAGGGATGAGTTTCGATGGGCCAACTGGCCTTTTCTCGTCCTTGACTCTTCTGAAGTATTTAGGTACGACCGACTGTGCTGAAGTTTCAAGCTTTTATGAGGCAACTACAAAATGAAGTCTAGAAATGACTGCTGTCAATATTAGTGGCACACTTAATGCATTTGTCTGACATTCCTTTGACTGCTCTTTTAGGAGAGAAGCTAACCCATTCAAAATAAACAAATAGACATTTGTAGGGGAGTCTATAATGAGGGGGCATAGATTTAAGGTGAGAGGGGAGAGATACAAAAGGGTCCAGAGGGGCAATTTTTTCACTCAAAGGGTGGTGAGTGTCTGGAACGAGCTGCCAGAGGCAGTAGTAGAGGCGGGTACAATTTTGTCTTTTAAAAAGCATGTGGACAGTTACATGGGTAAGATGGGTATCGAGGGATATGGGCCAAGTGCAGGCAATTGGGACTAGCTTAGTGGTATAAACTGGGCGAGATGGACATGTTGGGCCGAAGGGCCTGTTTCCATGTTGTAAACTTCTATGATTCTATGATTCTATAATTCTATAATTCTATGACATTAAAAAGAAAGAACTTGCATTTATGTAGCACCTTTCATGACCTCAGGATGTCCTAAAATGCTTTAAAGCCAATTAAGTACTTTTGAAGTGTAGACACTGTTGTAATGTAGGAAACGTGGCAGCCAATTTGCGCCTAGCAAGGTCCCTCAAACAGCAATGAAATAAATGACCAGATAAATCTGTTTTGGTGATGTTGGTTGAGAGATAAATATTGGCCAGGACAACGGGGAGAATTCCCCTGCTCTTCTTCGAATTGTGCCATGGGATCTTGAGAGGGGCAACGAAAGACGGCACCTCTGACAGTGCAGCTCTCCCTCAGTACCGCACTGGAAGTGTCAGCCTAGATTATATACTTAAGTCTCTGGAATGGGACTTGAAACCATGACATTCTGACTCAGAAAACAGGCATGCATTGTAAAGGTGGAAAAGGGAACATCGTACAAACATTTAAGCGTTTTTCCACTAATACTAACAATTTAAATCACCTAACACTTTTGAAAACTGTCAGTTATGACCTACTATTTAAGTTTTGCATGGTCCTCTATTTAATTAGATCATCTCTCCGCCAATTGGGTTAGCCAATGCAAGGATAAGCCAGAACAATAAAACCGTATTTGACCAATTCAGCTGCCACCATTTTCTTCAACTCATTCAAATAACAGAGAAGTAAAATTTAAATAGTTACAGATTAGATTATTATTTAATATACAATACAATTTATGACCACAAAATATATTATCTGACGTGCATTCTATTGATTTGGCTAAATAATGCAACATCCTTTGGCTCTGTTCATTGCTGCTCTGCATTGGATGGACATATTGAGCCTTGAGTCTGCTCCATGCACTCTGTGATTGGCTTGCTGTGGAAGTCCTTTTTTTAATGATATCTCGAACATTTGGGCAGTTTGAGCTGCTAATAACTCTGTTAGAACTTTAAATTGCAGCTGTTGAGGAACTGTTTAGTTTTGTTTTATTAATCCTACATGGCTGAAATTTCTTTTGTTGTGTTTCAGGTCCAGTTATATTACAAATTAGTTTGAGGTGCATACCAATGTGAAAGTGGCTGTATACCTTGGAAGTCAAGTTCAGATCTGATTTCAGAATATGCTAAGCCCAAATGATTAAGATCTCCTCATAGTCAATATCTGACCCATTGAGACACCACATGGAGCATTTCTTGACCTCTTTGTGAAACCGCATTTAAGAAGTGCTCAGTGTTCCACTGGGTGTCCTGGATACTTTATAATCTTCCTAAGAGTCTTCTACATGGTCTGAGACGTTCCCACCAGTTCTCTAGAAGGTAGTTGCCAGGGAAAGTGGAGCTCGGCCCATGTCTCATGCACACATGATGGGGAGGGCACAATTCACACCAGGAATATTACGAGGATCTTGCCAATTGCACTTCACACTCGATGGCTCCTGGTCTCGGACTGGTCGTGCCATATAACTGCATCCTTCACAGAAGGACCACACTGAGGCCATGCATGAACACATCAAAAGGTTCACTGCTTCACCAATCCTAATGCACAGGAACCTACGTGAAAGAATTAGCCATAGTTCTGACGCTGAGAGGAGCAGGCCAGCCTGAGAAATAAGTCTGCCAGAATCCAAACCAATTTGCTATTGCTCATCCTGGAGGCATCTCACAAGGGACTGGAAATCAGAAAGTCTTGGGAACTTCAGAACACTCTGGTTTCCCATTGGCAGCCTATTTGAGATATAGCAGTTATTTTATTAAATTTAAGAGAGAGAAAAGAACATTCCACATTCATACCAACCCTTTTCATCTTGGTGGTTGAAAGACCGTGTGAAAAGGGCCTGAGAAAGTTAATGTCCATGTGAAAAACAGATGGTTGGCAGATTTCAATATTTACAAGGGTCGTATTTTTTTTCAAGATTATAGCACAAAACTACCTGTGGCTTGACTGTGTCACCCAGAGAGTTCACAAAGGTGGCTGGTGGTGGGAATAGAAATGTTGCATTAATGCAGTTAGGGGTGTGGCTTCTGAAGTTACAATAGTTTAGAGAGGGAACTTTTTCCTTTATCCAACATGCAATGTACTTGACTTTGGGATTGTTTGGTGCTTTTACTGGATGAAAAAAAGTGGAGAAATGTCCCATTTCCCAACACTGACATCTCTTGCCTTAATATATAGTAAAGATTAGCCCCCAACACATGAAATAAAACAAATCAAGATGGATGTTCTTCCAAGAAATATGAGTCTTGGGGCTTTAAAATAAATGGATTAAGGACATCATTAAAATAGGCACAAAGAAATTTTAGACAAACCTAATGACCTATCAAAGGAAATTAAAACCATCAGTCTAGTAGGCAGTCCAGTTAGAGGATGGGCACTGCATTTAAATGCAAATACTGAGGTAACTCGAGTCAAACCAGTTCAAATTTGTCTCACTGGTCCTATGGGATCCATGTTCCATATCTCAGCACACCATAATGTTAGCTGCTTAACAACAGCAGAATTAGAAAAGTGTTGGGTTTATTTTTGTTTGTCTTATTAACTTCCTTTTCTAGAAAGTCTCACTCTGCTTCTCTCCAGAGTGGGGTCAGATCTTAACTCTCGATTTGCCACCTTTCATATCATAGAATTTGTAGATAATCCACCCCCACACCCCCCAGAAAAAAACACATTAACATGGAGTTGAACTTCATTCTTCGAAGCAAAAAGTTTTGGAATCCAGCATCTCTGAAGTCTTTTGGACAGACGTACTTCTCAAGGACACAGATGTTCCTTTGGCTACAGTTTACTATCCACCATCTGCTCATGATTCCCTCTTCAGCATCTGTCAAATTCAATTCGACGTGATTTTATTTACTACAATGGACCACTTTTCTGATGTGCCTTCAAATTGCCACCGTGAGAAGTGTCCATGAGAAGTATCCTGGAACAAAAAGAAAATCCAGACCACCAGGACTGTAAGAAGATGGTTTAAAAGAAGCGTAGAAAATACTGGTTTGCATTGTGCCATGCATCTTAACAAGAGAGCAGGTGTAGATAGGAGGGCAAAGGTCCACATCTCTGTGAGGAAAATAACTTTCAGAAACCCAAGAGGTCATTGAAAGAGTGCTGAGGCATTAGAATAGTGAAAAACAGTAAGATTCAAGAGGCAGGTTGTCCTAACCTATTATAAACATACTAAGACCTGATAACGGGGAAAGGCTATGTAAACACTAAGACATTAAACAATCCTTAATGGTTTCTGAGAGTCAGCAAACTGGGAAGATTTACGACCATGAGAGAAGACCAGCAGTGCTTAAGTACAGAACCACACAGTCAAATAGCATAAAGATAGGGCATGCTCCCTCCCAAAAGTTAGAGATCTCAAGAGGGGACAGTCGGAAACCCGTTGCCGCAGGCTGCAAAGGTCAGGTCTGATCTACCACGACCCGTGGACAGGTCAGGTTGTATTGGTTGCTTGTCATTAATATAATCTGTAGGCAATTGTGTTTTAACTATAATACCGTTGAATGTAATGTTGAAGACAGCTGTAGTGCAACTCTGTTATAAGTCAATCTATTAAACTTGTTATATTATAACCACTCGGGCGAGAATCATGCAGAAGTTATTGTTGATGGATTAACAACCCATAGTTGCGACAGTAATGGGAGAAATCTGTTAACACCTAGCTAGTTCACTCTCCAACTAGAATCAATGCTTACTTACATCTAGCATTGACTGATTGTCCTGACTGCAAGCACTCAGCAAAGCTCCAGCTGGTATATCTGTCCCCCCCTTTACTTAATCTGCATCCTTATGGCCTTTTGTTGGTGTCTTGAAAGTAATAGGTGCAAGATTTGGTTCTGAAACTTTGCCAAATGGAACAATACCAAACAAGAATTTCCTACTTTGCATTGTCTTCCCAACGACAAAGCTAAAGATCCAGGCCTGGAGTTTCCTTCTTAGCGTAATCGGGTATTTGCACCCAAATTGTGCCCGAAGCTGCGCCCGTTTTGCCGACGTAATATATGGGGCAGAAATCGCTCAGAAAATAACGGCGTTCTCCATTGATAGTGGCAAAATCGAGGAGCAAGTTCTGGCGTTCGCACATGTGCAGTGAAATGCAGAAATTCGGAACTTGCTCCTATTGGTTCAAATCAAAGGGACATCGCACGCTGCAATCAGCGAAATCATTGAACCAGCGCCAACTTGCTCGTCTGCCCGGCAGGAAAGTAACTAATATCGCCACAAAACAGGTACGCATAAAAATGCCAGGTCTAAACTAAGTTTTAACAGCGCAGTAAGTTTTAATGACTGCCGAAAACCAAAAATTAACTTTTAAAAAAGTGGAGTCTCATTTACGCCTTATGCTAATAGTTTTCGGTCATTAAAATTTTTTTTTACTTTTCTCTTCTGACTCATATTTAATTTGATTATTTCTTACCCTTTCTTTTCTTTACTGTCTATGACTGTTTTTACAATGATTTTAAAGTTGTACCTTTCACTTCCTGGATTTAATGTTCCATGCCTGCAGAGACAGTTAACGCAGCTCGTCAAAAATGCTGCAATCTGATTAGACGAGGGGAGAGATCGATCCTCTCGCTGCTCCCATGGGTCCTACCTTCGCTGGAGCTAACGCTGGGCTCTTCTCCACTTCCAATTGGAGGAAGTGCACCCAGTAAAGACCGCGGTAAGTCAGTGGGTTAGTATAAATCTATGGAGTGGCGAGGAGTGTTGGTTTGCTGCTCCGAGCAATTTCTGCCTCGTTAAATATATTTTGCATTTGGTAAGGATGTGAGGATTTAATTGTTCCTTGCTCATTTATGCTCCCTTCTCTGTCAACAAGAGAATGCAGGCCCCAATTTCACAGAGTTGCTACATCCATAAATCTACAAAAAAGAATTGCCCAGATATTTAGCACAACAGATCGAAGTCGGCCCCAAATTAGAACATCAAATGTACTCAGGGTCATCAAGGACAAGGTTTGGCTGTATAACTGCCTACTCTAACAACCTCAAGTAAGAAGTTCCCACTGCAGAGTGTCAACAAATCTAATCAGAAAGAAGGTCCATATTTCTGGGCTGGTCACACTGTGCGGTATTATGGATGAACGTATTAGCACCTTCGGATGAAATTCTGTGGAATGCTATTTTAAGTTAACTTCAAGGAGGTAATTTTGATTAGGTTCTGGTGGTGGTGAACCTGCCTGAATGTGGGTGCAGTGACTGCGATTTTCCAATACGCTCTAGCACGGTGAGCTTCCTCATCACCAGCGTGTACCATGCCAGCACATAAATATGGGGCCATCCTCATTAAACTGACAGATTGAAGAATTTCATGCAAAACTGATAAGTGCATTAATTTTGCATAAATTGAGTCCTTAAAGCTTATTCTGTTTTTTTAAATCCCGATTTTCTGCTTTTTCGCTTCATGCCTTAACGGCGGTACTTCCCAAGGAAGCATTTTAAACAGTAAGTAAGGGCTCCAATCCAGATGTTGACAGTCATATCCCAGTCGAGCAGCTGAATATCTTACATCCAACAGCAGCTGTCAAAGATTAGCCAAAAAGAGGAATGGCTTTACCAGTTGTACCAGAACCTGCATCATGCCCAATTGCAACAAACTGCCAAGAATTGGATCTTTATTCCATTACAGAAACTACAAGTCAGATGGAATCAATAGAATACAGCCAGGGAGTGTTGGTGTATGAGAAATAGACCACTTGCAATACCAAGCAGATACATCACACGTACCTGTGACATTCATGATTGAAGAGGTCAGGTGTCATTCAATGGAGTATTTTTCATACACCATCACTTCCTGTCATGCGCCCTCTATTTATGCAGAGCCAACCTATGCCTCTATACTGCTCAATTATCCACCAGGTCTTCGTTCTCCAACAAACAAGAGTTATTCCGGAGAATTACTGACACCACCAGGCAGCAACATATGTGGTGTCAATGTGTTTGTCAATGTATCGGTAAAATACGTGGTGTTATCAATTGTTTAAAAAATCTGGAATGCGACAATTCATAGAATCATAGAATGTTTACAGCACAGAAGGAAGCCATTCAGCCCATTGAGCCCATGCCAGCTCTTTGTGAGAATAATCACCATATCCCACTAATGCTATTGGATTTATTAGTGACTGTCTTATATTGGTGACCTCTAGTTTTGGTCTCCCACAAGTGGGAACATTTTCTCTACGTCTACCCTATCGAACCCTTTCATTATCTTAAAGGTCTCAATCGGGTCACCCATCAGCCTTCTCTTTTCTAGAGAAAAGAGCCCCAGCCTGTTGTTTAGTCTTTCCTGATAAATATAACGTACTTCACTCCCATGAGGGAGTAGTGAGTAAATACAGTGCTTGGGTACTGAGCCATTCATGTATCCTGCACTATTGCACTCTCTGCCCAGACAGGGCAATAATAAGAACATAAGAACATAAGAAATAGGAGCAGGAGTAGGCCAATCGGCCCTTCGAGCCTGCTCTGCCATTCAATAAGATCATGGCTGATCTGATCCTAACCTCAAATCTAAATTCATGTCCAATTTCCTGCCTGCTCCCCATAACCCCTAATTCCCTTTACTTCTAGGAAACTGTCTATTTATGTTTTAAATTTATTTAATGATGTAGCTTCCACAGCTTCCTGGGGCAGCAAATTCCACAGACCTACTACCCTCTGAGTGAAGAAGTTTCTCCTCATCTCAGTTTTGAAAGAGCAGCCCCTTATTCTAAGATTATGCCCCCTAGTTCTAGTTTCACCCATCCTTGGGAACATCCTTACCGCATCCACCCGATCAAGCCCCTTCACAATCTTATATGTTTCAATAAGATCGCCTCTCATTCTTCTGAACTCCAATGAGTAGAGTCCCAATCTACTCAACCTCTCCTCATATGTCCACCCCCTCATCCCCGGGATTAACCGAGTGAACCTTCTTTGTACTGCCTCGAGAGCAAGTATGTCTTTTCTTAAGTATGGACACCAAAACTGTATGCAGTATTCCAGGTGCGGTCTCACCAATACCTTATATAACTGCAGCAATACCTCCCTGTTTTTATATTCTATCCCCCTAGCAATAAACGCCAACATTCCGTTGACCTTCTTGATCACCTCAGAACACCTACATGTGGATATACAACTGTTTGGTGGAGTAATCTTTCAGGCCATTTTAATTTGGACTGTACAAGCTCATAGTGTGCATGAAAGCCTCTGCAGTTGTGAAGGGGAGTGTAAATCTGATTGCCTGCAAACAGCCACAAAACAGCAGGTACATAAAAATAATATAAGTCCCCTTTGCCTCTCAGCTCTTAGCCCAAATATAATATTGGCCATATGTAATAAATATAAATTTTTGTCAGTTGTGAATTATTACAGAGGCAAAAGCAGACAGTGTTAATGTCTAAACAAAATGTTCTATTGTGTCTACGGCACAGAAGTGCAGGACTGTGGACAGCTTTTAAACCATTCATATGAAGTTATTTGAAAGCACTCGGTTATATGTGGTGGCGGTTTGCATTGTGCACTTAGCCACGTAACGCTGCACATATTTGGTGACACAGAGAATAAATTTAGGAAGAAGAGAAGGCCATTGAGTTGACCCAATTTATTGCATTTTGACCCAAAGGTCCCTGTTGCATTTTTCCCCTGCTCTGCACGTATATTTTAAACTTAGCCATGTGTATAATTGTTGTAAACAGACATCCCACTTTCAAATGGTTGCCTAGAAGTTCAAGAAAATGGTTATTCACTGGGTCCGATGCCTTGAATAAATAGTACTCGTGGTGAATGATTTAACTAGGCAGGGGGAGGGAGTGGAAGAAGAGGCCAGGTTCTTAGTAAAGACTGGTGGAATGTTAAACTGAACTGTGACCCTTATTATGCCTCTCAGTAGGTAGTAAGGGGCTGCGTGACTGTACCCTTGTCTAAGGAATTCTGTTATAACTGTCTCAGCTCCATCTGCTGTCATATAACAGCAAAGCTGTGCGAAGACTAAGGGATACCATCTGCCAGAGAAAGTTGGCAATGATTGGACAGTGATGAATAGAAACTGGCATCCGTGGCTCAACTAATGGCTGATTGGTTCTTAATTCGCAGGAAGTCAATTTCTAGCCTCATACAATCCCTGCTGGGTAATAAAGCAGAATTTTTACCTTCTTATTTTTACTTCATTTTTTTTTTACTCTCATTCCTAGGTCCCCCGAGACAAACACAACTTGTCCTCTGCGAACAGGCCACATCTTGGCCATTTCCCAGAACCTGACCAACTGGCCACTAGCAGTTGCACATGAATGGCCTTTTGACGATTCTCCCATTGATTTTCCCCCTTCACTGTGGGGAACTGCCCATTGCCTGTTCACAACAACATGGTTATTAGGGACTATAGTTTTAGGAGGGAGTTTTCAGTGGCACTGTGAACGCTGTACCTCCATAGAGTTCCATAGAATTCTTTCACTTTCTCTTCAGTGAGACACAAGCAAAAGAAAGCCATGAAGCCAGGATTTACTGGTACGGCAGAGGCATGAGACAGTCATCGTCAAGGGGAAAGCAGGAGATCACAATTTCATGTGTGAGATTGAATGTGAGAGAGTTGTTAGGCCTGGCTATGATTCACACATGACTGGGTTTGCCAACTTTTTCAAAGTCCAAAGCCGAATCGGAGGCAGAATAAGGGAGGCTACAAGAGTAGGGTAAGATAGTACAAGAGTACTCTTGCCTCTGACTCAGACTGTCGTGGGTTCAAGTCCTACTCCAGAGATGGGAGCACATAATCAAGGCAGACACTTCAGTGCGATAATGAGGGAGTGCCGCATTACCTGAGTTGCCGTCTTTTGGATGAGACTTTAAACTGAGGCCCCGTCTTCCCTCTCAGCTGGACGTAAAAGATCCCATGGCACTATTTCAAAGAAGAGCAGGGGAGTTCTCCACGGTGTCCTGGCCAATATTTTTCCCTCAACCAACATCACTAAAACATATCATCTGGTCATTATCATACTGCTGTTTGTGGGACTTGGCTGTGGGCAAATTGTCTGCAGCGTTTCCTACATTACAACAGTGATTACACTTCAAAAAGTACTTCATTGGCTGTAAAGCACTTTGGAACGTCCCGAGGTCATGAAAGGCGGTATATAAATGCAAGTCTGTTTTTTTTAGGATGATGATTTGAGATCTCATGTTTGATTTGCTGATGATCAAAGTGAATCAACAATCTTATTAAATAATTCCTCCATCTTGTTACACCTTACATCCAACAACTAGGACTAAACTATCATTTTTTAAAATATTAGTTCTCGGATATGGTCGCCGCTAGCAAGGCCAGCTTTTATTGCCCATCCCTACGTACCCTTGAGAAGGTTGAGGTGGGCTTTCTTCTTGAATTGCTGAAGTCCATCTGATGTTTCCACTTGTGGGTGAGTCCAAAACTAGGGGTCTTAAATATAAGATAGTCACCAATAAATCCAATAAGGAATTCAGTAGAAACTTCTTTACCCAGAGAGTGGTTAGAATGTGGAACTTGCTACCACAAGGAGTAGTTGAGGCGAATAGCATAGATGCATTTAAGGGGAAGCTAGATAAGCAGATGAGGGAGAAAGGAATAGAAGGATATGCTGAAAGGGTGAGATGGAATAGGGTGGGAGGAGGCTCGTGTGGAGCATAAACACCGGCACAGACCAGTTGGGTGGAATGGCCGATTTCTGTGCTGTAAGTTCTATGTAATTCTATGATGAAGGTGCTCCCACCGTGTTGTTAGGTAGGGAGTTCCAGGATTTTGACCCAGTGACGATGAAGGAACGGCCAATATATGTCCAAGTCGGGATAGTGGATGACTTCGAGGGGAACTTAGAGGTGAAGGTGTTCCCATGCACCTGCTGCCCTTGTCCTTCTAGGTGGTGGAGGTTGTGGGTTTTGGAGATAGCTTAACCTTAGAGCTAAGGTTGCATTCCCCCATGTTCATACCATTACAGTCATTTCAGATTGTGTGAACTGCTTCTGATTTGTAAATTTAGAAGCAAACTTACCCAGGAGACAAAAAAAGTGTTGGTTTTCTAACCAGATTTTAAACATTGGAAAGGTTCTGCTCCAGTAAGAGTCTACATTTTACAGAAAGTGCTAGAACAAGGCCTTTGAAGCTGGAAAGGGCCATTAAAAAGTTCAGATCTGTAAGTTTGAAGATTGTTTTGCACTGTCTTAGTGAAATTCAAATTGCTTCCATTAATTGAAAGAGACAAGTCTCAAGCCGGCTTATATGAATGTTTCAATAATGCTGCTCTTTCTAGCTTATCTATTAGATTGTTTCGGTTATGGTCAGCATCACATTATAATACAAGGTCATTTACTAATGCAAATTGTAGACGTCCTGCTATTAAAACTAATTTTGGTAAATCTTCCTACGCTTTTACTGCTGTTCAATTATGGAACTCATTTCCAATTAACATAAAATTATCCTCAAATCTGCAAATGTTAAAAAAAAAACTTCAAGTACTTTCCAGAGCATTTTAATCCGTAATGCTACTTTTTTTATTATTATGTGTACGTGTGGATATTTTGTATTTTTTTGTTTGCTATGCCGGTTTTCGGATATCTTTTCAAATCGAATGTGTATCTTCATATAAATTATTTACAAAGATTAAAATTCTTGTCTCTGTAATATTGAGCCAGATTTTGCTGGAAAAATAATAATGGCATGTTAATGATGCACGCCATTATTAATGCGCAAATCAGCCAGCAAGTTCAGGGAATTAAGAGAAACACCGTGAGTTGCGAATCGGCAGAACTTGCTGATGGACTTGCCCATTTGCTTTGCCGAAAACAGCATCTCGGCCTCAGCCTCCCTGTTATTTTTAAGAACTTGCTGGATTTGCACATTAATTACTCATTAAACTCTCCGCAGAAAGTATATATCGGTGGGTCTGTAATAAGGTAATAAACCTGTAATGTTGCTGTTTGGTCTATAGTAATCATGTGAGAACATGGACCAATAATATCTGCCGTATTGAGTAATGGAAGTCACGGGTACAGTAACCAAGTGGTTATGGTACTGAACTGGACTGTGTGTTCAAGTCTCACCATAGCACCTTGTGCAATTGAATTTTTAATAAATTTGGTAATCCAGTTGCAAACTAATTGATATTTCAAGAAGAACCACAGTCACCTTCTCAAGATAGCCAGTGTTGCTCAGGTCTCAAGAGCAATCTTTGAAAAAGAGCAGCCACTTTGTTTTAAATGCGCTACGGACCGGGTATCGGGAGGCGGGATTAGAATGGGCGCCTGGTTGTTCTTCGAGCCGGCGCGGACGCGATGGGCCGAATGGCCCCCTTCTGTGCTGCATCCTTTCTATGGTTCTATGTCCTAAATTTATATACAGCTACTCCTAAAAGTGCCTGCTTGGTTCAGTTAGTAGTGTTATTACCTCCGAGTCAGAAGGTCACGGTTTCAAGGTCCACTCCAAGACTCAAGCACAAAATCTAAGCTGACACTTCAGTGCAGTGCAGAGGAAGTATCGCATTGTGGAAGGTGATAACCTTTGGATGAGATGAGGTCCTATCCGTTGTTTTAGGTGAATGTTAAAAGTCTCATGTTGCTAAAGAAAGAAAAAATTGCATTTATATAGCACCTTTTACAACCTCAGCGCGTCTCTAAGTGTTTCACTTCATGATCTAACCACTTGCTTTGTGTTCTCTCCTACTCTTTTCCACCTTGGTACTGTCCTGTACTATTACCTTGACCACCCCCCCCATCGAACTTTCTCACCGTTAAAAAGAAAATTCTCCCCATTATCTTCTGTCGTCTCCCCCCACCTCCCCACCACTTGCAGAACTGAAGTAAACAAACATTTTAAAATGTGCAAGCCTCAATTCGCTTGCTAATGTCTAACTTAAATACATGAGATAATGCCACAGCTCCTGCGGGCGGCTCCACTCACCGGGAGCTACAACAATGCAATCCCGATGCTCCAACCAGCACTACCTGCAAGTGGGATCATGCAGTCACCCCTATAGTCACAATTACTGTTTAATATTATTATGGTGGACAAGGTTTAAAGCATTATTGCATAGTAATTAGTGTTGGCAAAGTTACTGGACAAATGCATAATACGTTCATTTGACATTCCTCTGTCTACTATTTTATTGCAGGCATTAACTTACTTATTTTAAATGGGTTACGCCTCCTCTAAAATAAAAGCCGTCAAAGGCCATTTCATGAACATTTTAAGCTCTTGTCCATTTACATCGCCAACAGATGATTCTCACCCTCCGAATATTAAAAGGAAGAAGAGAAAGGCTTGCATTTATATAGCGCCTTTCACAATCACAGGATGTCCCAAAGCGCTTTACAGCCAATGAAGTACTTTTTTGAAGTGTAGTCACTGTTGTAATGTAGGAAACGAGGCAGCCAATTTGCGCACAGCAAGCTCCCACAAACAGCAAAGTGATAATGACCAGATAATCTGTTTTTTAGTGATGTTGGTTGAGAGATAAATATTGGCCAGGACAATGGGGAGAACTCTCCTGCTCTTCTTTGAAATAGTGGCCGTGGGATCTTTTACGTCCACCTGAGAGGGCAGACGGGGACTTGGTTTAACGTCTCATCCGAAAGGCGGCACCTACGACAGTGCAGCACTCCCCCAGTACTGCACTGGGAGTGTCAGCCTGGATTATGTGCTCAAGTCTCTGGAGTGGGACTTGGATGCACTACGTTCTGACTCAGAGGCGAGAGTGCTACCACCGAGCCACTCCTGACACCTAACACAGCTAACAGTATGAAAGCATTCTGTTTGGCTTAACCATTTTGCACAGGCATCTTTACAAATAGAAGATTCGCACAAAACCTCCGATGTGCTGTTTTTATGTACAGTTACTGAAAACAGTATTATAAAGGGGATTAACAGCCCTTGTTCGTGGGTTTCAATGTGTTCAGTGGCATGGAGGAAATGAGTAAATCATTTTTTATGATTATAATATTATAGATTTACAGGATACGCCTACATATATTAACAATGGAAAAAGCAGCAACGCACATGGTGAGAATTCGAATCATTGCTTTATTTTTAAGTTAAGCCTTGTGAATGTACAAAAATATTACAAAGCCTATTGAAAACTTGTACTTATCCTACCATCTTGATAACCCATATATTTACTTTGCAGGGGTTTCTGGCTTGGAAGTGAGAAATTCCTGATAATATTGTCCCTTTAATATTGTGCCAGTAATGCTTTTAATATTCAGCCTTGCAATTGGTTGCATTTTATCTGTATGTCTATTGAGCTGTGCGAGGTGATACTGAATGAGGATATTTGTTTTTATAGCTTCTCCGAAAATTGACTAGAGGCCCCTGGAAGAACAGAGTTAAGCAACATTTTAAGACTGGTTAATGTCACAGATCATTGCAAATTGTCCCAAAATCATTGCCAGGGAGAGGGGTGACATTACGTCATGCACTAAGTTATGACCCAGACTTACACGTAAACAATAAGATGCTTTCTAGAAAATAAGTTTGTCAAAATAAATTAGTTTTATGCTTGGAGGCAACTTTTGAACATTACAGGGTGCGTTGCGAAGCAAATTGATGACCATAAATATTGAAAACTGACCCAAGGACTATATCAGAAATGTGGGGTTCAAAACCCTTTCAACAAAAGATATTTGAAGGAAAGGGTTAACTGTACCCCTTTTAAACAAAGACAATTGAAAACCTGCAAACGCAGTAATGTGGTAAACTGTGTTCTCGAAAGTCCTGGTTTTCCCTCACTGACATTGATGGTATTGGAGAAGTCTGAGATTCGGGGTCGAGGACATTGTACTGCGGATAGATATCTAGATTATTAAATAAATAAGCTCAATGGATAATACTGAGCTTAGAGCATTGTCAGGTTTTCAAAACACATAAGCATTTGGAAGCATAAGCTTTTCAACACAGCAGGGGGTAATGTAAGAAAAGGCAACAAGGACATACATCAAAGGCTTCGGATCAGGAAGGCAATGAGAGGTGTGAAAAAGCATGGGCCTCTCATTCCTATCTGGCAATCAGTTCAAAAGAACTGGGATTTGTAAAACATCAAACAGTGTTGCAACCAGCATATGGTCAAAAGGTATAAGGAATGGATTTGACGCCATTGAAGCATCAAAATTGGAGACGCAAGGACCATTAAGAGTGTCTGGGCATAGAAATGTGAGAAGCCTTTCACAGCTCATTGTTCGAACACATGGGGCTCAATCTTCAAAGTGAAAAACGGGTGGGTTGGGGGCAGGGGGGGGGGCATTGAAAATTGCCACCATTTCAGACCCGTCCCCAACCTGCCTCCAACCTGCCATTTCCGGTTTTCACCGGAGGGGGAAGATGAACAGGCGACCAACCCGCTCCCAGGAGGCGGGTCGGGCCTTCAAACCTTTCAAGGAGGCTTCAGGCCTCCATTCTTCTGGACTTCCCAATTTCAACCCCGGAGGGCCGGGATTCCCTTCTGTTTTACGCCTCGTGAAAGGAGGTGAGAAGGCCAGAGACTAACAGGTGGGTGCCTAGAAAGGCACAGCTTGTGGGCCCAGAGGAGCAGCAGTGCTTCTTCCAGGCTCAGCAAGCCAACCTGCAGCGGCCCCCCAATGATCGCGGACACCTGACCCCCCGATTGTGGACGCCCGATCCCCGACCCCTGACCCCGATCCTCCCCCCCCCCCACCCCGATCCTCCCACCAAATGATTACGGACCCCCGCGATGACCCCCGATCCTGACACCCCCCCCCCCCCCCCCCCCACCGTGAATGAACCCCGATCCCTCCTCCCCACTCACGACCCCATGCCAACCTATGCCCATCCATGCCCCCGTGCCCACCCATGCCCCCCGTGCCCCCCCCCCCATCCGTACAAACAAAGACTTACCTGCAGACTTACCTGAAGACATCCTCTCCCTGGCTGGTCTCCCGTCCGACTGAGACCAGCCTGTCAATCAGGCCAGTCAGTCATGCGGGAAATCGAAAAAAAAAAGAACGTCCTTTCGTCAAAATCATAAGGACATCCGGGAAACCCGTAATAATGGGTTTCCTAACCTCAATTTCTCTCGGCTCGGTTTTAAAATGGAGCCCTTGTTCTTATCTACATCATGATGTGGAGATGCCGGTGATGGACTGGGGTTGACAATTGTAAACAATTTTACAACACCAAGTTATAGTCCAGCAATTTTATTTTAAATTCACAAGCTTTCGGAGGCTTCCTCCTGCCTCAGGTAAACATTTACCTGAGGAAGGAGGAAGCCTCCGAAAGCTTGTGAATTTAAAATAAAATTGCTGGACTATAACTTGGTGTTGTAAAATTGTTTACAATTATCTACATCAAAGGAGTCTCCAGTCACACAATCAAAGCCTAAACTGTCAATCATTGAAGTATGAAGATTGAGTCTTAGCAACAGGGAGCGAATGGACAAAAAGAATGACCCTCCCTAATCCTATGTCCTATTGGTAAATTGTAAACAATTTTACAACACCAAGTTATAGTCCAACGATTTTATTTGAAATCTACAAGCTTTCGGAGGCTTCCTCCTTCCTCAGGTAAATGTCAGGAACTGACATTTTACAATTGGTAAAAACAATATAAAAAGAAGACTTTAAGGTCCTCTCTTCTCTTCCTCACCACCCGGCAGTCACAAGGACCGCACACTGCAGTTGAACATCACGCAAGAAGAAGAGGCCCTCGAGTACTGAAGAGCTGATCAATCTTCAGCCCCGTTGACCAAAATCCTTGGTTTAAAGGTTGTGTGTGTATTAATGATTTGCCTGATGTGTGTCTGAATTGTTACATAATAACTTTGCGAATTATTAAGTATATAACGGGATTTTATAGAGGAAAGTCATATGTACGGCTTGATTTTGCTTCATGAATGCTCGTATGAAAGATAACATCATTAAATAATCACTTTTGATTAACGAAATTACCGTGAGTGAGGGTGACTTTCTTTGCTTGTCTATTTGTCTGGTGTCCAAGAATCACACAAAATAAGGATTTCCCTACAGACATGCTTATCTAAAATTTATTGCGCATTATCTTAAACTTTTAAAACTCTTCCCTACGCAGGATTCCTTCAATGACTGAGTATTGTGCACTGTGCAGTGTAGTCAGGAAGGGCCCGGAGTTGATCCCTGGCCTGTGCTGATCCCTGCCAATCCAGTAATTGCACTACAAAGGTTTCACGGACCCTGTGATAGAGAGGGAAAAATCAGCTGAGGTTCTGATCATTATCCAGGAACCCTGGTCGAGTAATGTATATGTTTGGATGTCAGGTGAGAACAGGACTGGACATAGCTGTGATGTTACGCACCTCCCAGTAGAATAGCCTACTTACATTCCCTGTTTAGGCTCACACATAAAAAAATGACCACTTTGGTGAAATACTGAAGTCCTTTTGGAACTGTATGCCAGCTTGTACCACCGCCCTGAAAATAGGAGAGCGAGAAAATTGAATGGGGGCACATAAAATCGGATCTAAATTGTTTTCAGTCACCAGCTCATTTACTGCTTGTTCCTCTTTGCCCTGAGATGCTGATGGCGGGTCATCTCCTTGAACAACAGCAACAGCTTGCATTTATATAGCGCCTTTAATGTAGTAAAACGTCCCAAGGTGCTCCACAGGAACGATTATCAAACAAAATTTGACACCGAGCCACATAAGGAGATATTAGGACAGGTGACCAAAAGCTTGGTCAAAGAGGTAGGTTTTAAAGAGCGTCTTAAAGAAGGAGAGAGAGGTTTAGGGAGGGAATTCCAGAGCTTAGGGCTGAGGCAGCTGAAGGCACGGCCGCCAATGTCCGAGCAAAGAAAATCGGGGATGCACAAGAGGCCGGAATTGCAGGAACGCAGAGATCTCGGAGGGTTGTAGGGCTGGAGGAGGTTACAGAGATAGGGAGGGGCGGGGCCATAGAGGGATTTGAAAACAAGGATGATAATTTTAAAATCGAGACAATGTCGGTCCTTAGGCAGCGAGGACAGGGGAACGAGACTTGGTGCGAGTTAGGATAAGGCAGTAAAGTTTTGGATGAGCTTTACAGAGGCTGCAAGGTGGGAGGCTGGCCAGGAGAGCATTGGAATAGTCCAGTTTAGAAGTAACAAAGGCATGGATGAGGGTTTCAGCAGCAGATGAGCTGAGGCAGGGGTGGAGACAGGAGCTATTACCTGAGAAATCTTCCATGTTGTCAGGTAGATGCCATTGTCATAGCTGCAATGGCACAGCTTGGCTTGGGGAGCGTCTAGCTCTGGTGCACAGGTCTTTAGCACTAACACTGGGATGTTATCAGAGCCCATAGCCTTTGCTATTTTCAGTGCCCTCAGCCACCTTTAATATAATGTAGAGTGAATTAAATTGGCTGAACATTGGTACCTATGATGGTGGGGTCTTCTGGAGGAGGCCGAGTCGGATCATCCATTCGGTGCATTGTCTGAAGATGATAGCAAACACTTCAGCCTTGTTCCTGCCCTCGTGTGCACTGTGTAGAGGTTGAGGATGGGAAAGTTATTGAGCCTCCTGCTCTGTTAGTTGCCTGGTTGTCCACCACCATTCTTGACTGGATGTTATAGGGCTACAGAGCTTTGCTTTGATCTATTGATTGTGGGAGCGCTTAGCTTTGTCTATAGCCTGCTGCTTTTGGTGTTTGACATGCAGGTATGCTGCTGTACGATTCTATGATACACTCTTTGTCATGGGGCCTATGAAAGAAAGACAGTGTCAGTCATGGCTCAGTGGGTAGCACTCTCACCTCTGAGTCAGAAGGTCGTGGGTTCAAGTCCCACTCTAGAGACTTGAGCATAAAATCTAGCCGACACTCCCAGTGCAGTACCAAGGGAGTGCTGCACTGTCGGAGGTGCCGTCTTTCAGATGAAATGTTAAACCGAGGCCCTATCTGCCCTCTCAGGAGGATGTAAAAGATCCCATGGCACTATTTCAAAGAGGAGCAGGGGATTGTCCCTGGTGTCCTTGCCAATATTTATTCCTCAATCAACATCACTAAGAACAGATTATCAGCTCATTATCTCAGTGCTATTTGTGGGAGCTTGCTGTGCGCAAATTGGCTGCCATGTTACAACAGTGACGACACGTGAAAAGTACCTCATTGGCTGTAAAGCGCTTTGGGACGTCCTGAGGTCATGAAAGGCGCTATAGAAATGCAAGTCTTTCTTTTCTTTGCTCCCAGGAAGTGAATTGTGGGAATTTGAGAGCATGAAGCCTGTGATTTTCTGCGCATTAAAATTAATAGATCCTAATAATCCAATTTGGGGTCGTTTCTGGCAGTGTAATTATGCTCACTGGAAGCTAGATTGAGATAACCGTGACTGATTTGCAGTGAGAAAAAGTCATCTGACTAGACTGAAAGGGCAGTGCCTAAGAATGTAAGCCTAGAAATTACTGTTGATGATATTAGCATACACTCGACAATATGACAATCATTTGTCTTCTGTTTTAGTGGAAGCATTAACCCTTTTAAAGGAAACAAATTAGCACCTGTGCAGACAAACAAATGTCACACAGAATGTGTTAGGTCTTTGCTGACTAACACTGTTAATGGTAATTTGCAGGCTCTGGTGTATTTTCTATGCCACTCAATCCCCAATTAAACTCTCCCAAAGCATTAAATAAAGTGCAATTCAGCCTCCACTGGACAGTCGTCTGTGACCATAAAGGCATGAAACATGTGGCTGTACTGGAATCAATGCCACGGTCATGCAGCGTATAATAGATAATTAAAGAAAGGAAGAAGAAAAAGAGAAATCCCCTTCACGGGTATTCGAGTTGTTGAAATAAGTGAGTGAATTTAAACTTCCTCTCACATTACTGGAAAAGATGTGACCCTTCTTATTAGATTTATTTACCTGCTCGGGCAGGTACATTGCACCAGACTGTAGAATTCATATAGCTAATAGTGGAGAGCTAATTTTTCAATCTCCATAAACATATCCAAGCGGTTTACCTTACTGAGTAATTACACTGCTCCAGATGGTATTTTCCATCACTAATCTCTCAACAAACAAGAAATAAGAGTTCTTTTAATATTGGTATTACTCAGTGACTGTAGGGGAAACGGCACAATCTGCCTTGATTCGTCCTGAACAGAAATGGCAAACCAAAAAGGTACTTTTTTGTGAATTCCTTTCTTAGTTTCCTCATCCCCTCAGTAATCCCTTTTCCCATTATTGTCACTCACCTCTCAAATAGTCTTCCTTCGGAAAGAGGGAGCTTCGAAGGCCTTGGAGAGGGTGCAGAGGAGATTTACCAGACTGAGGCAAGGGCTTAAGGACTTCAGTTGTGCGGAGAGACTGGAGAAGCTGGGATTGTTCTTTTTGGAGAGGAGAAGGTTAACGGAGGTGTTCAAGATTATGAGGGGACTTGATAAAGTAAATAAGGAGAAACTCTTTCCACTGGCAGGAGGGTCGGTGGCCAGAGGACACAGATTTAAGGTAATTGGCAAAAAAAAGAGATGAGGAGATTTTTTTTTAACGCAGCGATTTGTTACGATCTGGATTGCGCTGCCTGAAAGGGCGGTGGAAGCAGATTCAATTGTCACTTTCAAAAGGGAATTGGATAAATACTTGAAAAGGAAAAAAATGCAGGGCTTTGGAGAAAGAGCAGGGGGAGTGGGACTAATTGGATAGTTCTGACAAAGAGCCAGCACAGGCAGAATAGGCTGAATGGCCTCCTTCTGTGCTATATGATTCTATAATTCTATAATTACTGATAGTGGAGGACACGTGGTTTATCTCAACCCCTTCCCCTTCCCATCTCCCGATGTCAGGGGTCACTATCGTAGCGAACTCTATGAACTAATACAACAACTGAGAATGGGCAAAACAGAAACCAATGAGACTGACAGATTTTAGTGTTGAACTTCTGCTCTTAATAAGCAAATATCAGACACATGGGGAGAAGATAGTGAGTGCAGTAATAATCCAAATGAGATCATAAATCAAGAAGTGAATAGCTGAGAAGGTATTATACACAGAGATATTTAAAGGGAGTCACCATTTTAGCCGTTACCAAAGTCTATGACTGTCTAAGAAAAGATTATCCAGTCCCCCGACCATAAATGATATCCGTAAAGTACACAGCTTCATCTACAAGGAAACTCAAGGACAGCAGGAAGACCTCAGTGTGTAAAGGCTACAGCCCGGTCAAAAGGGGCACCACGGTATGTTAAGACTCTAGACCGCTCAATAAAACATCTGTACTTCAAACAAAGCAACAGAAGAATCAGTGAAACAACAACAACAATTTGCCTTTATATAGCGCCTTTAACATAGTAAAACATCCCAAGGGGCTTCACAGGAGCGATCATCAAACAAAATTTGACACCGAGCCACATAAGGAGATATTAGGACGGGTGACCAAAGGCTTTGTCAGAGGTAGGTTTTTAAGGAGCGTCTTAAAGGAGGAGAGAGAGGCGGAGAGGCGGAGAGGTTTAGGGAGGGAATTCCAGAGCTTGGGGCCTGGGCAGCTGAAGGCACGGCCGCCAACAGCGGGGCGATGAAAATCGGGGGATGCGCAAGAGGCAAGAATTGGAGGAGCGCAGAGATCGCGGAGGGAGACGGATTTAAGAAGTCAACCTGCAGAACAAATAGGAAGCAGTCGCCGCATGATCTGCCAACAGTCGTTACCCTTGACTCTTGTGGAGACTCGGTAGCTGCTGCAAAACTTGCCCATGAATAGTGGGATCTGATGGGGCACAGTGCCAGGAGACGCAGCAGTTGGCAAGGCCTGAAATCATTTGCTCTAGTCTCCAAGGTCATTAATGTTAAAAATGATGAAATGCAAATAGAATACTATTAATTTTAAAATCCTGAATACATGTCTGCAGTCACAATTTCACTTTATAATCCATTACATTTCTGTCCTTTCCACAGATGATAGCACTGCACTATGATAATATATTTACTTTGACCCACTTTTTCCGTGAAGAAGGGCCCAGTGTGCACAAGCGCTGAGAACGGACTCACTTTTGTTTTGTGCAAACAGCCCCAAGAAAATCACAGAGGTGCAAGAAGGTGACCTCCTTCTAATTCACAGCAGGCACAATGCCCACTTTGAGCAGGACACGAATTCACTGGAAGAGTTTTCCACAAACTCCCTGTAGAGATCTAAGTTGATCTTTGAAAGGCTTGGAGCTACAGTTGGAGGTATTCTATTTGGGCCATTGAAGGGTTGGCCAGACGTAGGCTTCATTTAGGCAAGTACACCAGGAATTGATTCCTCTGCTGTGGGCTAAGGCGGCAGCAAGTTTTTTAAAATTTGTTTCTGGGATGCGGGCGTCGCTGGCGAGGCCGGCATTTATTGCCCATCCCTAATTGCCCTTGAGAAGGTGGTGGTGAGCCGCCTTCTTGAACCGCTGCAGTCCGTGTGGTGAAGGTTCTCCCACAGTGCTGTTAGGAAGGGAGTTCCAGGATTTTGACCCAGCGACGATGAAGGAACGGCGATATATTTCCAAGTCAGGATGGTGTGTGTCTTGGAGGGGAACGTGCAGGTGGTGTTGTTCCCATGTGCCTGCTGCTCTTGTCCTTCTAGGTGGTAGAGGTCGCGGGTTTGGGAGGTGCTGTCGAAGAAGCCTTGGCGAGTTGCTGCAGTGCATCCTGTGGATGGTACACACTGCAGCCACAGTGCACCGGTGATGAAGGGAGTGAATGTTTATGGTGGTGGATGGGGTGCCAATCAAGTGGGCTGCTTTGTCCTGGATGGTGTCGAGCTTTTTGAGTGTTGTTGGAGCTGCACTCATCCAGGCAAGTGGAGAGTATTCCATCACACTCCTGACTTGTGCCTTGTAGATGGTGGAAAGGCTTTGGGGAGTCAGGAGGTGAGTTGGGCGGCCCATAGGAGCAGTGATTGCCTTGTGGGCAAATGTTTGATTTGGATCTCCTACATTTCACTAGACAATGATACTGAACACTACCGACTTAATCTGATGCCCATTCTGCACTTGTCAAACCGTGAACAGGCATGTTTGCAATAGGTTATTTGAAAATAGTTGACAAAATGTTCAGGGATCAGCTATGACCATCAGGTAGATGTTCTTACACTGGATCTGCTCAGGGCCCCTGATAGGCTGTAGGTCCGTTCAATTGCACAGGTTGCATGATCCTCTAACGCTGCCCATAAGACCATAAGAGATAGGAGCAGGAGTAGGCCATTCAGCCCCTCAAGCCTGCTCTGCCATTTAATGAGATCATGGCTGATCTGATTTTTACCTCAACTCCACTTTCCCGCTGTTTCCCCATATCCTTTGACTCCCTTGCTGATCAAAAATTTGCTTAACTCAGCCTTGAATGTATTCAATGACTCAGCCTCCACAGCTTTTCGGGTGAAGAATTCCAAAGATTCACGACCTCTGGGAGAAGAAATTCCTCCTAATTTCCGTCTTAAACGGGCGACCCCTTATTCTGAGACTATACCCCCTAGTTTTAGATTCCCCCATGAGTCCTCTCAGAATCTTGTATGTTTCAATAAGATCTCCTCTCATTCTTCTAAACTCCAATGAGTATAGACCCAACCTGTTCAATCTTTCCTCATAAGACAACCCTTCCATACCCGGAATCAACCTAGTGAACCTTCTCTGAACTGCCTCCAATGCAAGTATGTCCTTCCTTAAAAAAGGGCACTAGAACTGTACGCAGTACTCCAGGTGTGGTCTCACCAGCACCCTGTACAGTTGTAGCATGACTTCCCTGCTTTTATACTCCATCCCCCTAGAAATAAAAGCCAATATTCCGTTTGCCTTCCGGATTACCTGCTGCACCTGCATGTTGACTTTGTGATTCATGTATGAGGACACCCAGATCCCTCTGTACCGCAGCATTTTGTAGTATTTCTCCATTCAAATAATATTTTGCTTTTTTATTTTTCCTCCCAAAGTGGATGACTTCACATTTTCCCCCATTATATTCCATCTGCCAAATTTTTACCCATTCGCTTAACCTGTCAATATCCCTTTGCAGACACTTTGTGTCCTCATCGCAACTTGCTTTTCCACCTATCTTATATATATTGTAAATAGTTGAGGCCCCAGCACTGATCCCTGCGACACCCCACTAGTTACAGATTACCATTTTGAAAATGACCCTTTTTTTAATTCATTCATGGGATGTGGGCATCACTGGCGAGGCCGGCATTTATTGCCCATCCCGAATTGCCCTTTGAGAAGGTGGTGGTGAGCTGCCTTCTTGAACCGCTGCAGTCCGTGTGGTGAAGGTTCTCCCACAGTGCTGTTAGGAAGGGAGTTCCAGGATTTTGACCCAGCAACGATGAAGGAACGGTGATATATTTCCAAGTCAGGATGGTGTGTGACTTGGAGGGGAACGTGCAGGTGGTGTTGTTTCCATGTGCCTGCTGCTCTTGTCCTTCTAGGTGGTAGAGGTCGCGGGTTTGGGAGGTGCTGTCGAAGAAGCCTTGACGAGTTGCTGCAGTGTATCCTGTGGATAGTACACACTGCAGCCACAGTGCGCCGGTGGTGAAGGGAGTGAATGTTTAGGGTGGTGGATGGGGTGCCAATCAAGCGGGCTGCTTTGTCCTGGATGGTGTTGAGCATCTTGAGTGTTGTTGGAGCTGCACTCATCCAGGCAAGCGTATTCCATCACACTCCTGACTTGTGCCTTTTAGGTGGTGGAGAGGCTTTGGGGAGTCAGGAGGTGAGTCACTCGCCACAGAATACCCAGCCTCTGACCTGCTCTTGTAGCCACAGTATTTATATGGCTGGTCCAGTTAAGTTTCTGGTCAGTGGTGACCCCCAGGATGTTGATGGTGGGGGATTTGGCGATGGTAATGCCGTTGAATGTCAAGGGGAGATGGTTAGACTCTCTCTTGTTGGAGATGGTCATTGCCTGGCACTTGTCTGGCGTGAATGTTACTTGCTACTTATGAGCTCAAGCCCGGATGTTGTCCAGGTCTTGCTGCATGCAGGCACTGCTTCATTATTTGAGGGGTTGCGAATGGAACTGAACACTGTGCAATCATCAGTGAACATTCGCATTTCTGACCTTATGATGGAGGAAAGGTCATTGATGAAGCAACTGAAGATGGTTGGGCCTAGGACACTGCCCTGAGGAACTCCTGCAGCAATGTCCTGGGGCTGAGATGATTGGCCTCCAACAACCACTACCATCTTCCTTTGTACTAAGTATGACTCCAGCCACTGGTAAATTTTCCCCCTGATTCCCATTTTTATCCCGACTCTTTGATTTCTGTTAGTTAGCCAATCCTCTATCCATGCCAGTATATTACCCCCAAAACTATGAGCTCTTATCTTGTGCAGTAATCTTTTATGTGGCACCTTATCGAATGCCTTTTGGAAATCCAAGTATACTGCATCCATTGGTTCCCCTTTTTCCACCCTGCCCGTTACTTCCTCAAAGAGCTCTAATAAATTTGTCAGACGTGATTTCCCCTTCATAAAATCATTTTGACTCTCCTTGATTGTATTATGAGTCTCCATATGTCTTGCTGCTACTTCCTTAATAATGGATTCTAGCATTTTCCCAATGACAGATGTTAGGCTCACTGATCTATAGTTACCTGCTTTCTATCTCACTCCCTTCTTGAATAGGGGTTTTACGTTAAAACGTAACCCTTAACCCTTGCCCCTTAACACACATACAAACTCTTCCATTACCTGATATAAGAAACAATGATTAATTTGGTGCTTCCTGGTTTGGAACACAGATACACTCAATAGCAAACGTTTGTGTTTTGTTTAATGTCGGCCCAGACCATTTTACTGTGTTTATTTATTCTTTTGCACTATAAATATCGTTATAAATTATATTTCATAGAATCTTACAACACAGAAGGAGGCCATTCGGCCCATCGTGCCTGTGCCAGCTCTTTGAAAGAGCTATCCAATTAGTCCCACTCCCCTGCTCTTCCCCCAGAGCCCTGCAATTTTCTCCCCTTCAAGTATTTATCCAATTCCCTTTTGAAAGTTACTATTGAATCTGCTTCCCTTTCAGGCAGTACATTCCAGATCACAATAACTTGCTGCGTAAAAAAAAATTCTCATCTCACCTCTAGCTCTTTTGCCAATTACCTTAAATCTGTGTCCTCTGGTTACTGACCCTTCTGCCAGATGAAACAGTTTCTCCTTATTTACTCTATGAAAACCCTTCACGATTTTGAACGCCTCTATTAAATCTCTCCTTAATCTTCTCTGCTCTAAGGAGAACAATCCCAGCTTCCCTAGTCTCTCCACGTAACCAATTCAGATCTAAGTGGGTCACAGCTCATTCCAGACCCATGTTTGATTAAACAAATGTGACTTGTCAAAGCAATGCATAAAAAAAAAGTCTTGTACTGCAGACAGGATCTGCACAAAAACACAAAAACACGTCAGAGTTTTTAAAGTTCTATCTGAGTGGCTGGCTATTTAATAAATAAATCTGTACGAGGCAGGTGTAAAGTGGAGAGGAATTAAATTTGTACGTTTGTTAATTCTATTTGCATATTAGATGTACTCAATTTTCATCAGGACTGAGCTCAAGATTCTTTGGATAATCTGCTCTTTGTCACTCGTTGCTTGGTCAGAAAATACAGAACAAAGCAAGGTCCATGGACCATTGAGTGTGACCCTTCTGATACTCTGTGTACAATTTGCGCTGTCCTTGATTCTCTGCAAGTTATTTAGTGTCCTGAGATAATGAATACACAGCGTAACAGTTCTAACATAAATAACTTTGAAACCCTGAAATGTACTTTTAAGCCCAAGAATGGAAATAGCGGCAACAGGTAGAAGGGGAATTATAAATAACATGTGTATTAAGAATAAAAAAAAGTCACTAACAGACTTTTGAGATGTAACAATGACCTTGAATTAATGGGACCAGACATAAACAAACCCCAGTACTTATTAACAGTCTCTTCATCCACAGTTCTAGTTAAAAGCTGAGTCCCTCTTTTAACATATTCTCAGGTGGGACCTGCTTCCGAAAAACAAAGAAACATAGGAACAGGAGGAGGCCATTCAGCCCCTCGAGCCTGTTCCACCATTCAATTAGATCATGGCTGATCTGTATCTTAACTCCATCTACCCACCTTGGTTCCTTAACCCTTAATACCCTTACCGAACAAAAATCTATCAATCTCAGTTTTGAAATTTTCAATTGACCCCCAGCCTCAACAGACTTTTGGGGGAGATAGTTCCAGATTTCCACTCCCCTTTGTGTGAAGAAGTGCTTCCTGACATCACCCCTGAACAGCCTAGCTCTAATTTTAAGGTTATGCCCCCTTGTTCTGGACTCTCCCACCAGAGGAAAGAGTTTCTTTCCATCTACCCTATTAAATCCTTTAGTCATCTTAAACACCTCAATTAGATCACCCGTTAATCTTCTGTACTCAAGGGAATACAAGCCTAGTCTATGCAACCTGGCCTCATAATTTAACCCTATTATTCTAGTGAATCTGCAAAAAGTGTTGAGTCCTGCCTTTGTGAACACCAGATTTTACAAATAATCATGGATAGTGACCAGGAGCAAAAACCCATGGTTGATTTTTCCCCTCCCTTCCCTTCTTTATAAATGTCCCAACTCTGTCATAGAGCTAACTGAATTATTAGAAATAAGCTTCCAAAACACAGACGGGTGTAGTGGTTAAGAAATGGCTGCTGTTGTGTTAAAGGCCAATAAAATTACCATAATTACCCTATTTTATGGTTTAGAAATCTTGGTTATAGTTGGAAAACTAGCAAAGAAAATGCTTCATTTTTAGTTGTTTCACCTTCTCAGGACTAGCACTTTAACAAATCATTTATTATCTTTTTACTGCCTTGATTAACTTTTTAATGGTTTTGTGCATGACTGTAGATCCTGTCTGCAGTACAAGGCCTTTTTTTTTATGTATTGCTTTGACAAGTCACATTTGTTCAATCAAACATGGGTCTGGAATGAGCTGTGACCCACCTAGATCTGAATTGGTTGATTGATATGGATGATGGAGGAGGGAGGGAGGGAAAGTGGAAGAGAGGGAGAGGGGGGAGGGAGGGAGGGAGGGAGAGGAGAGGAGAGGGAGAAGCAGAACTTTTGATTAATTTATTGGGAAGCTTCAGGCAAGGCTGAGGTTCACAAATGCTCACACTCAAATAACCCTCAGCTTATATTCCCCTATTCTGGCTGATGAATACGTGTTCAAGCTGCAGTGAATACTTTGAGATAATTGTGTGATTCCACACTCGAAACGGGGAACCACTTCGCAGGCTCTGAGACAGGGCTACGTAGTTGTAACCCCATACATCCGAGCTACCCTCCCTGCACCTCAGCTTTCCCCAATCACCCCTCGTGTCTGCAAGATTTTCTTGTTTATTGTGTCAGATTCAATTGGCAACGTGATCGCTATGACTATATACTTTGCATCCGCCACATTTTTTTTTGCAGTGTATCTGAAGTTGTGCAAAATCAGGAGCAAGGGGGGAAAGGAAGGGCTCAGTGTATTTCATAGCACCACAAATGTCTACAGCACAGGAGGAGGCCATTCAGCCCATCGTATCTGTGCCGGCTTTTTGCTAGAACAATCCAAAACTAACCCGCCCCCCCCGCCGCATAGCTTTGTGTCTTCTTCTGTTCCAAATTCTTCTTCCACTTTTTCTTCAAAAGATGAAAGGGTCTCTGTCTCAATTACTCTTGTTAATTTTAGAAACCTCTATTAAATCTCCTCTTAGCCTAGTCTGCTCCAATGGAAATAGTCTCAATATCTCAAGTCTCTCTTCATAACTATGGTTGCCCATTCCTGATATCATCCTGATAATCTATACACTGTATGTATGCTCTTTGCAATGGAACACCTCAAACATCCTGTAGTCGGGCATCCAAAATAACTCCCAGTTAACTCTAACTGTGACCGACCATTGTCGCTTTACCTGTTTACTCCTGTACTCTATGTGGTTATTTCTAAAGCAGAAAATACTTTTGGCCTTTTTTATGGTGTGATTTGCCTTCATGATTTTAGGGATTATTTGAATGCATAGATCTCACATGCTTCCATTGAGTGTATACACCCTCTCCTTGTTTCCTCTAAAAATATACCATCTCACATTAAATTGTACCTGCCACCTACCTGCCCATTCTTCTGATGTCTTCCTTAACTCTTTTATAGTCATCCTCTTTGTTTGCCAAATACTCTACTTTTGTGACATCAGCAAATTTGCAATATCATGCCCAAATCCAAATCAATATATACCCACATGTATATTGCACCCAATATACCCCTGGGTAGACCCCTTCAAACCATTCTCCAATCCCTGCAACATCCATAACTCTAGCACTTTGTTTCCTTTCAGTCTTCCTACCCAATTCTGCTACAGTAACTCTTATAACATATGCCTAAATTTTTGTTTGCAGCCTCTTAAGACACACCAGGCTAGAAATTTGTTATGGGCCATTTTCAGGCGCAGAACTGAACCAGGAGGCCTGAGGCTCATCAGAAATTGGGCCTCGGGCCCCAGTGTAATGATAGAGATGTGCTGCCGGCCCTGTTAAACCTTCAAAGGCAGCTCGCCTGATGGCGGGTGTTGAATATGGGCCTGCTGTCTAGCCGGCGTTGTCCCTTTAGTAACTCCTGGGCGGTGTCGGAGGTAAAGGTGGGGGGGGCAGTGGCCCACAGGAGGGGAAGTAAAAATAAGTTTCCCAATCTTTTCTTTGGCGTCTCCTTAAAGACCGCTGGTTAGGCCGCCTTTAGGGCTGACAATACTAGTTGGAGCTAGCATGATGCATGCGTTTCCACATATTTTGCTGAAGGGACCTGAAACAGGCGCAGGACCCTCCTTTGCCTATTTAAATTGGTCCACCGCTGATTTCAGGCGGGCGCCAAGGACCCCTAAAAACAGCGAGGGCCAATATGGCAGCAGCCATCCACTGGCACAGATCAGGTGCCTGAAAATCGGGCGCAATGCCCATCAATTTCTCCTCCATCTTATTCAATGCCTTTTGAATATGCATATACCCCTACACACCACTGACCGCATTCCCTTTATCTACCCAATTGGTCCCTGCTTCAAAAAAAACTCCATTAAGTTTGTCGCACTCGAGTTGCTCTCAACAGATCTGTGTTGGTTGTCCTTTATTAACCCATGCACCTCTAAAAGCTTAATAATTTCATCTTGAATTATGGATTCGAACAGTTTGCCCACAACTGACATTAAATTAACCGGTCGATAGGCAACCAGTTTATGCTTGCCTCCTTTATTGAATAATGGTGTTACATTAACTACCTTCCTGCCACAATATCTACAGAGGATAAAAAAATTGTGATCTGAGCCCTTGCTACCTCCTCTCGGACATCTCTCAGCAGTTCCCAGTGCTGTCCAAACCTAAGCTGCATCTCTGTTACGTCTATTTCGTACCCCTCCATATTTATTAATGCTTCTAGCTCTCCAATTTTGTTTTGAACGCCTTATGCATTCACATACATACCGCTCAATCCTGACTCTAATTATTTGCTACATTGACTCTTATTCTTTCTCCTGGTTTTCTCATTTAACTTTCTTATGGTCTATGCAAATCGTTTCTATAAAACTTCAAGTCAATCAAGATGCCTCAAATGAAGTCAATCAACTGTACATAGTTGGAAATTAGGAAACTTGCCAGTCTGTGCAAGGAGTATACTCTCCATGATTTAGCATTTGCTACTCATCACCCCTCATTCCCCGACTTTGTGGGGCTTCAGAGGCTCTCCAAAAAAAAACTAAACTCACTAAGAATCCTATTGCTGCTTAACTCTGCTTGCTAAACTCTCTTACCGGTGGACACTGCCCCTTTAAGGAAAAAAAAATGCAGCACTGTTATTGAGCTGCGAGAGATGTTTTGTTTTGTTTTAATCGATCGCAAAGCTGCGAGCATCATCGTACCAACATTGCCGTTAAACGTCTCTCTGTACAAACGGTGCCCGCAATAGCAAAAGGAAGGCCTGATCAGTAAAGCCCTGAATTTCCTCGGACTGTCCGCGGTTACGCCATCGTAATGTCATCGGAAGTGGGGCGGAAAGTGCGTTTAACGTGGCAGAGCGGAAGAAAGTCCGAGGAAATTCAGGTCCTGTGAGGAAATTCAGGTGCTAAATGTTTCTTTAATGTATTTTTGTTTGCCTAAGTTCAGATCAGTTTAGATTCAAAATTGCTTTTACGACTGATCTTTATTTTGAAAATACTCACATATTTAATGGAACAGATTTGAGTACATGCCAAAAACTCAATATGAATTGATAATAATCCTATGAATTGTGTCATTTGCACATGGACCCACAATAGTAGCACTGATACACCAGTAGGAACCTGGTGCATCCCTAAAGAAGATAAATACATTGATGACGGGACATTGATGATTGGACATTGATGTATCCCCTCACTAGACTGGCAAGAGAAACAAAGAATAATTCCTTGGACCACTAGTATTGGATGCCCCTGTCCCTGGTCAGATCAGTCTGCCAACACTACCATAGAAAATGGATATTTACCTCCCACTAGTCCAGTCGGGACAATGAATGCATATTCCGCCACTAGACTGCAAGTAGTCAAATGCCACCACTCAACCATCTGTTACAAAAATTAACCGTTTCTTGTCCAAGTTTAAGTTTGGTACTTTTGCCTCCTTTAATTCAGCTACAGGGTTAAAATGAGCATCACTCTCAGAAATCATGTCCCATGAACTCTCATTATTCCACATGGTTCGGCTCCATTCACAGTTCCTCTGATAATGAAATAGTCCATAACCAGTCTCCACCAGGACAGCGATAAGTATCACTTATGCCACACAAGAGCCAGGTAATAGCCATCTCAAACAAGAGAATGTCCAACCATTTCCCCTTGACCTTCAGTGGCACCACCATCACTGATTTCCCCGCTGTCAAAATCTTGGGGGTCACCAGGTGCTTAACGAGTCATATCAACACTGTGGCTACAAGAGTAGAGCAGAGGCTGTGTATTCTGCGATGAGTGGGTCACCCCCTAACCTCTCAAAGCATCTCAGCCATCTACAAGGCTCAAGTCAGGAGTCTGATGGAATACTCGCCACTCTCCTGGATGGATGTAACTGCAACAACACTCAAGAAGTTCAACACCATCCAGGACAGAGCAGTTTGCTTGATTGGTGCTCCTACCACTGAACTCACCTTCACCAGTGCACTGTGGCTGCAGTATGGGATGCACTGTATCAACTCACCAAAGTTACTTCGAGGGTACCTCCTTTCCCTCTGACCTCTACCACCAAGAAGCACAAGAACAGCAATGTCTTGGGATGGGAGCAGCATCACCTCTACATTCCCCTCCAAGTCACACACATTCTTGACTTGGATGTTTGATGCCGTTCCTTCGTCATTGCATCCTGTAGATCGTGCAGGCACAGTGCACCAATGGTGAAGGGGGTGGATACTGAGTTCAGTGGTAGGGGCACCAATCAAGAAAGTTGCTCTATCCTGGATGGTGTCAAGCTTCTTGAGTGTAATGCACCTCATTGTGGTCTTCTGCTAGTTAGTTTGTACCACTACATCTTCCAACTAAGGCTTAATGGAAAATGTTCTAATACCACTATTTTCAAGAGGCCTCAGAGTGCCTCAGCCAGTAGTTAATTAAACAAGTGATAGCATAACCTCCATGACTACGGTACCTCTGCTGGATACATTTGCAATTACACAATATTGTCTGAAACAATGCACCTTGAAGCAGATAAACAGCTTGGCCCAGTTGATAACACTTTTGCTTCTAGGTCTCAAGGGTGTGGTTTCAAACCCCATACTAGTAGTTTGAACTTAAAATCAAAGCTGATATAGATGTGCTGTGTTGTCAGAGGTACTGGGCTTCAGATGAGCTGTTAAACCGTGGACCCATTTGCCTCTATGAGTGGATGTTAAAGCTCCTGTGAAATATTTCAAATATGTCCTGGGAGTTCTCCTGGTGTCGTGGCCAAAATTTGTCCTTCAAAAAGAACAGATTAACTGGCTATTCATCTCACTGCTTTTTGTGGGATCTTGCCATGTACAAAATGGCTGTCTCTGCCCTACACAACAACAGTCAATGGATATCCAAGTATCTGAAGTGCTTTGAGATCGTTTCTGAGATATGTGATTGGGTACCACATAAATGCAAGTCTTTTTAATTTTCCTGAAATATGTTATAAAGGGAAAATATTTTAAAATCATGATTTGTCATTGGGGTTCATGTATTCTGAATCAGACATAGACTTAAAAAATCTAGATGTTGCGAGTCCTGAAAGTTCTAAGAAGTGTCCAGTTTTATCCTCTTTTACTTTCCATTTTGCTGTTCAAGAATATTTTAATTTAAAAATAAAATCCAAATTATTTTATCTGGCAATTGTCTGGCAAAAATAGTTCCCTTTCATTTGAAGTCTCCCCTTGCCACATTCACTCTATTAGTTGCTTCTAACATCATTAGCTTTTTATACAGCTTCCCCTACCCTCTCCCCATTACACCAAGCAAAAAAGCAACTGAGATCCCAACACATGACACTAAACTTTTCTCAATTAAGATGAACTATACTTAATGGAAAATTTGTGATACCCTTCACTCTGCTGGTAGCTATTCATTCAGGTGTGAACGATTATAATATTTTGAATATAATTGAACTCAATAAAACTGTCCCTTCAGTGTGGTCTAAACTCTGGTCCAATTCCCACTTGCATCTAATTTACAATTGCAGTTGCTAATCCCATGTTCTAACCTGTACTGACTCACAATGGTTTTTAAAAGTAACCACAAGTAAAAATGATTTTGAAGTCAAGACTTTGGCATGCAGCTGAAAAGTTGACTGAGCAGTAATCAATGACTATATGTGTGTAATTTGTAATGATATTGGCTACTTTCGGTGGAACCAAGTAATTGTAATTGAATTGCCAATTGTCTGTTTGCCGTTTAATTGGAATTGTCATGATCGTTTTCAATTAGTAATTCCTGAAAAGCGGTTTTAATATTGAGACGCCAAGTACTGGGTTCTCGAGGCTGCCAGTTAACTTTAAGAAAATGCCAAACTTCACACATCCAGGTCAACTTTACAAAGTTCCTAAAGTGAGTTTCATTATAGCAGATGACTTCTATCTATAGAAAGTTTATGGATATTATACTAATAGCTTATTGACTGCAGCAATGTATTTGAACTGGTTCATACAGAATAAGTAACTCTGCAGTAATGTGCTTAGAACTTGTTTTTCTTTTAAGCATGATTAAAATCTATTCGAGCCGTTCTGGGGTTTAATTTTCTCTGATGGACCACTGCTTAATACTTTATTCTAACACAGCCCATTTCAAATAAATGACTTAAAAAAGTCTCCACAAAGGAATATTCTGTGAATTTGTTAAGCAGTGCACTACCAGAAAAGATCAAGTCCCTCAGGCCCTGAAATTATTGGAGGATGCATTAGAGCATTCATCTGAAATTCCACTTTCCTCTATTTTAGAGGAGGCTTTAACCCATTAAAATAAACTAACAAGTTGCCCATGGTCATCGATAAGCTTTTATATATACAAAATGGCAACATAATTGGGAGAGATACTTCAGAATCTCAATACACAGTGCCATCAACTGGCCAGAGCCTGTAACTACAATGTTACAGGCAACTGTTTACATATAGGATGTTTACATGTTGATATAAAGGCAAGAGGAAAAATCATGACAACAGGAAGTTGTCCAGGAAGTGTGCACATACACAAAACGTTTAACGATATATTGATAGATTACTTTAAGAGTAGGAGCTGCTTAGAGCAATGGTGAGCCAGTAGGCCTGAGTTATACTATGAAGTCTTTGGTCAGGAATAATGGAGCTGTGTGGATCCATGCTTTATCTGACCACTAGTTAAATGTTTAATGTTGTCAATAGGACAGTGATGTTAATGTTAAAAATAGTTAGAAATTAAATTCCAAAAGTTCCAGGAGGTCCAATGCCAATGCAGCTTCTTCAGCTTCACTTTGTCCCAGTTTCAACAACACGACAGCCGGTGTGGGGCTTAAGTGATTTGGTACTATTAGTACTTGCCTAGTTTTCAGTTGGCTGATTTCATGCTCAAATTACACTGCACAGTTGGAGCCAAAGAAAAGCTCAAGCTACTTTTCTTCATTCTTGAGATATGGGCGTCGCTGGCAAGGCCAGCATTTATTGCCCATCCCTAATTGCCTTTGAGAAGGTGGTGGTGGGCCGCCTTCTTGAACCGCTGCAGTCCATGTGGTGAAGGCGCTCCTGCAGTGCTGTCAGGTCAGGAGTTCCAGGATTTTGACCCAGCGACAATGAAGGAACGGCAATATATGTCCAAGTCGGGATGGTGTGCGACTGGGAGGGGAAATTGTAGGTAATGGCGTTCCCAGGCACCTGCTGCCCTAGGTGGTGGAGCTTGCGTGTTTGAGAGGTGCTGCCAAAGGAGCCTTGGTGCATTGCTGCAGTGAATCCTGTATATAGTACACACTGCAGCCACAGGGCGCCAGTGGTGGAGGGAATGGATGGTTAAGTTGGTGGACGGGCTGCCGATCAAGCGGGCTGCTTTGTCCTTAATGGTGTTGAACTTTCTGAGTGTCGTTGCAGCTGAACCCATCCAGGCAAATCGAGAGTATTCCATCACACTCCTGACTTGTGCCTTGTAGGTGGTGGAGAGGCTTTGGGGAGTCAGGAGGTGATATACTTCTGTGTGGTCTAACTGGTCTACTTCTAAGATACCTTATTTACATTGAGAGCCCGATGTCTCCATCTGGTCTCTGTTCTGGTGCATTCAGCAGACCTGCCCCATTTACATTGTTGGCTCCTAGCACAGGAGATCTCATGGCTCAATTGTGTATTTTTAAATCTTATACGTGGGCAAATGGCCACGCCAAATGCACATTGGCATCAGACCATTGCTGCGATAATGTGAGGGAGTTAATTCAGCAGCAAATTTGGCTATTATTTTACATTTTTGCAGACTCTAAATTGATCCTGGCCTGACATCAAGGGCAGATGTGGTTTCATTTTGTACCAGCACTGATGTGGAGCGCAGAACTCACACCACTGACACCGTCAGCTGGCGGTCAGACCGCGGCAGATGTCAGGTCTGTTCTGACCTCCCAGTTTACAGTATAAATGAGTTGTAGGAGAGATGCCATCTGGTTGTCATTAACAACACCGCCCTTAGTCCCAGGAAGGACACCACAAGGCTAAGTTTAGTTACTGCAGGTGTGCAGAGAGGACATGAGCTATGTCAAAAGACTTGTGCCCGAACTCATTTACTGCAATCACATGTTGCGTAATTCAGAACTTGTTTAAAAAAAAGCTACTTCAAATTTAACAAAACTGATTCAGGAAAAGAAGTATAAGAAAAAGAATGGATTACTTAATAATAGTGATAGCATGATATAATCCTGAACATTTGGGCTATATTTTCCCTGTTAAGCTCATTTTATGAATAATTAGAACATAACTTTATACCCGCATCTAATTCTTTCACTGAAATCAGAGAATGGAAGAAAATATAACCCCTGTATTCTCATTTGTGAGATTATTTCTTTGAGGGTCTGTTATACTCATGCTAGTATAGTCTCAGACTTGAAGGGCGTTTCACAACGTTGGCTGAGAGACCCAAGTTATGCAGCTGGTTGCTGCCTCACCCTCAACTCAGAGATAATGGGGGTCTGTGTTTGAGTGTAAACATGTGTGTATAGAATCTGCATGGGGGGGGTGGTGGGTGGGGGGCTTCTGCATGATGGAAAATTAAAAAGTTTCGAGGTGGCTCAAAATGAACAGTGCATTGGACTGGAGCTTATGTGGTCTCTCATTTCACGTCATACTCTGGCTGCCTTTTCCTGTCAGGGTTTTTCAAAGCTCTCAACGCAATGAATTGGTCCTGAAGTGCAGTGACTGTGGCTATGTAGGCAAACACAACAGCCATTCTGTGCCTGCAGTGACCTACAAACATCAATAAGGTGAATGGCAAGTTAATCTGTTTTTGGTGGGATTGTAGAATGAGGAATTGTAGTTGGCCAGGACCATCGAGAGAACTAGTTGCTCTTCTTCAAATATTGCCATGGGATCTGCAAAGTCAAAGAATTACATGGAATTTACAACACAGAAACAGGCCATTCAGCCCACTTCATCTAACCCTATCTGCAAATCCTTCTATTCACTTCTCCCTCCTGTATTTATCTAGCATCCCCTTACAACCATCTATGTTATTCACTTCAACTACTCCATGTGGTAGCAAGTTCCACATTCTAACCACTCTCTGGGTAAAGAAGTTTCTCCTGAATTTATTAGTGACTATCTTCTATTTGTGGCACCTACTTTTGGACTCCCCCACAAATGGAAACATCTTCTCTACGTCTACCCTATCAAACCCCTCCCTAATTTTAAAGACCTTTATTAGATCACCCCTCAGCCTTCTCCTTTCTAGAGAAAAGGGCCCCAGCCTGTTCAGTCTTTCATAACCTCTCAGTTCTGGTATCATCCTTGTAAATCTCTTTTGCACCTTCTCCAGTGCCTCTATTGCTGTGCCTTTGTAATATGGAGACCAGAACTGTGCACGGTACTCTAAGTGTGGTCTAACCAAAGTTCTTTACAAGTTTGACCTAACTTCTTTCTTTTTAATTCTATTCCTCTAGAAATGAACCCCAGTGCTTTGTTTGCAATTTTTATGGCCTTGTTAACTTAAGTTGCTACTTTTAATTTCCACTTAAACCACTAGAACAGGATGTCAGTTTAACATCTCATCTGAACGATGCCATCTCCAAACATGCAGGACATTCTTACATTAATGTATCATTGGCTGGCAATATATGATCAAGGCTCTGTATAATGAAGCATCACTTCCTCACTTTTGAATTCCAAACCCCTTGAGATAAAGGCCAAGATTCCAATAGCCTTTATGTTTACACATCCAGGTGAGTGGTTCTGAGACAGTAGACATGCTCCCAATGGAAGCCTAATTCCAGGGGCTGGGATTTGATGCATTTTCTACTGCCCTTCAGCCCACTGCCCTCTGTGCCTGAACACTAAAAAGAAACACCAGTAATGCTGCTCATGCTGACAGCTGCCCAGAATTTTATTATTTTAACTACAGCTCAAAATAGAAGCAAAGAACAAGCAGAGTATTGAAGTAAAGGTTTGCAAAAGACAACGCTGGGAAGCAAATAATGCTGTGTACAGGCCTCGATTGGTCTCAACCAGGTATCAGTGGCACTTTGATACTGCCAGAGGTCTGAAATTTACATTTGCCACTGTTTACTTAACTTTTCCGGACAGATTTAACAGCCACAGTAGTGAGCGTTAGCCCAAAAAACTCAGCAGAAAAATCAGACCCGGTTAGTCTGATTTTTGATGGTATTTTTTGGGACGAGTCATAAATGCAAGTTATTGATGTTGTTTGAGGGAGGAACGTTGACCAGGACACTCGGAGAGTTCTGCTTTTCTTTGAGTAGTACAATGGAATGTTTTATGCCCACCCAAATAGGCAGACATGACCTCAGGTTAACAGCTCATCGAAGGACGACACTTCCGACAATATCGCATTCCCTCAGTGCTGCACTGGAATGTCAGCCAAGATTACAACCATCCATTCTGCACTGTAAGTGTCATCATGAATCAACAACACTGGCGGTTTTTGGGCAGAGGCTAACCTGTTTGAAATAAATGGATTCATGCCTGCCTAAGGCACACATAAGGAGGTAGAAATTTGGAACTCTCTCCCCCAAAAGGCTCTGGATGCTCGGACAATTGGAGCTTTCAAGACTAAGATAGATAGATTTTTGTTGGGTAAGGGTATCAAGGGATATGGAGCTAAGGCGGGTAAATGGATTTGAGGTACAGATCAGCCGTGATCTAACTGATTGGCCCGAGGGACTGAATGACCTATTCCTGTTCTTAAAGTTCCTAAAAAAGTGCGCAGAGGATTCAGTGATTGGGAAGTATACCATTTTGTTCTTATTCTATTTACATTCAAATACCCCTCCTGCACCAACCAAGTTTACACTTAAAATAATCCCTGCTATTTATAAAACCAACAACATCGAAACTCCTCCAACTAGCTAACCACTAATTTAATGCTTTAATTACATCTACGGTTTAAAGAAATTCAAATTTTCTTCTCTCCTGCCCTGAATGTGCTGACTCTCGATATGCAACATTAATACCAGTACCGAGAGCCCCTCAGTACTTCACCCAAGTGACCATTCTTCAAGTACGAGCCTTGAATGCTAGCAGGCTATTTGACAGTGGAGGATTTTATAGTCTGATCTTGTTCTCACCCATCCAGCATAAAAGCAGATGTAGTGGTAGACTGTTACAATGTCACAAGGATCATATAAACATGGCTCACCATAAAAGACGGCAGTGAATACAATTTGCAGGGTTATCAGGAACGATAGAGATGATGATGTGGAGATGCCGGTGATGGACTGGGGTGGACAAATGTAAGGAGTCTTACAACACCAGGTTATAGTCCAACAGTTTTATTTGAAATCACAAGCTTTCGGAGCTTTCCTCCTTCGTCAGGTGAGTCACCTGATGAAGGAGCAAAGCTCCGAAAGCTTGTGATTTCAAATAAAGCTGTTGGACTATAACCTGGTGTTGTGTGACTCCTTACATTGATAGAGATGATGATAGGGGAGCAGAGTAGCTTTGTATATACAGCAGAACTTGGAAGATAAGGAAGTTGAAATTATATCTTGGGGAAAGCAAAAACAAAAATGAAACATCTAGCTTGAGTTAACAAGCAGGCAAAGAACAGAGCGAAATAAGAACATCCATTTAAAAATTCCTGTGGACGCTCCAAATCACTTTACAACCAAAGCTTTACTCTTTGAGGTTATGCGGGCAAACATGGCAGCCAATTCTCAAACAATAAGGTCCCACAAACAGCAGTGAAATGAATTGCCAATTAATTTGTTTTTGGTAGTTGAGATTTTGCCGATTTGGAAGCAAGGAAGCATCGTTTAGATTGGTAGCATGTACCTGACCCAGGGAACTACAGGCCCATTAGTCTATCATCGATAGGGAGCAAACTAATGGAAACCATTCTAAGGAGTAAGATGGAGGAGTTACTATACAGCATCAGCTTAATAAGAAACAGCCAGCGTGGATTCTGCTTAACAAATCTCCTAAGAGGTCATTTTAACCCAACCTGCCCAGCGGGAAATTGACAGGGGCAGTTAAGTTGCACATTTTATACCCCGCTCGATTTTACTTCCCATTAACTTCAATGGAGCAAGGTCAAAATCAGGCAGCCAATCTGATCCCCTCAGTATCCCGCTGGGCGGGTTAGGTTAAAATTGTTCCCCTTTGTCTTTCTTGAGGATATTACAAATAAAGTAAACAGTGGACCACCCTGTGATATAGTTTAATTTGACTCTCCAAAAATCTTTGACAAGGTTTTGATTGAAAGGCTTCTAATAAAAGTAAAAAAGAAAATGGGAATTCAAGGAAAGAAAGTGGGACTGGACGAGAATTTGGATAAAAGCTCAGAGAGGAATGGAGAGGAACGGAGAGGGGTCGTGTCGGACTGGGGGCAGATGTTGGGCTGAGCACTTTGGCCCTTCTTATCTACAAAAATGATCTGGATATAGAAACCAATTGTAAGCTTGTTAAATTTGAATACAACAGTAAAATAGAGAGAATAATAAAGGCAGTGGACGCAGCTAATGATTGCCAGGAGGAGAGAGGTACAGTTGTCCAACTGGATAAACAAATGGCAAATTAAATTTAACACTGACGAATGTTAAGAGATGCATATTGTGCAATAGAATGAGAATATCAAATGGAATGTGAGGAGACATAGCCAGAACGGAAGGAGCTGAAATCATTCTGAGACTTTACACTGGTGAGACCAAACTCGAAATACTGTGGACAATGCTGGAGAGAATGCAGCAAAGAGCAAGAAGAACGATTCCAAGTAATGGGGGGATGAGCCATGGGGAAAGATTCGAGAAACTCAAGCTCCATAGTCGAGAGAGAGGCAGGTTAAGGAGAAACTCACTTACAGATATCAAGTATCAAAGGCAAGCCCAGAATGTCACTTCAAGGTTAAGTCAGACCAGAGAACATGAATTTAAATGAGTGAAAAGTATATTTAATACAGATGTATTATAAAAAAAAATGTTTTACTCAAAGACTTTAGGAGCATTCAAAATACAGTTGGATTCCAGTCTAAGTGAGTTGCAGTACAAGAGAGCTGGGCTTCTATGAGCTGACTAACTCTCTGAACCTTGATTATTTTCTCTTGTGCTCCAATGGATCATAAATAAAAATGTGCAGATCCTGAAGCGATTCCAGGGCATAATCTAACCCAGGAGTTCGGGTGACAGTTACAAACTTTTTTGATTGAGAAGCATAAGAGAAAGATCACGGCCTACTGTGAAAGATGCCACCAAGTTTGAAGAGAGGATGAGGGAAATCAAATCATAGGCTTTGTTCTCACAGTTTGCACCATCATTTGAAGCCCTCGGTTAGATTACTGCCTTATAATGTATACACACCGTGCTATTCTCCAGTGAAATCAACCCAGATATCACTGCTGTCCAAATAGTGCAATTCAATTTATTTTTTTAAGTCATGCGATTTGATCGTAGATGCCATCTGTCTGCTGTTATCTGTGTTGCCGGCCGGCCAGCCAATAAAAAACCTCAGTAAGTAATAAGCAGCATTACATTTGTACATGTTATAAAAAATAACGCACTCTTGAGCCTGCTCCAAGGTAGTGACAGAAGTCGAGGAGTGGAGATGAGCATTGTTCCAGTTTATAATGTACTGCGCGCAATTCACTGTCGACTGTGTGTTAACCCCCATGCAATCACTCCCAGGTGTCCATTATTCTCTGTTTTATTATCCTTTTTATGTGAAGATTAAAAGGCAAAGTACAAATCCATTTGTAAGTCTGTCAACGGTGTCTCAAATAGAGGGGGGAGAAAAAAGAAACGTGGAACGTAAACAAAGTGAAAATGAGCAGAAGTGTCAGCCACCTAGCTCTGAGACCACTGCTGGTTTACTGATTTTTGACAGCTGTTAATCCAGCCTTGAAAGTACAGTCTCTTCACAAAGCTTCATTAGACAATATGTTAACAAAGTCTGAGCTGTCACCTAAGAGCGATTAGATCATGTGAGTTTCCGCATGCATTTCTGATGCAGTGAATTCAAAAATAATTGATTTCTTCAATTAGCGGGAAGAACATTTTCGGGTGATCAATTTGTAAAATTCTACGACCAGAAAATGACTCAAGACTCTCATAAATCCTGATTATACCTTTTCATTATTTTGCTTAATAATGTTTGTACATAATTTATGAACATGTTGAACAGACTGAAAATATTTATAAATCAATCTGTAATTAATATAGCGATTTACAGATTCCTAATTTGTCAAGGAAAATTACAGACAGACACAGCTGAGAATAAAATGATCCGATAATGGCAATGAGTTTTAATGGAAAACTCTTATAAAGTATATTTAACTTGCCAAATGGTGTTTGTTCAATTGAATACATAGCAGCTATGAATCTCGTTCTAATTAATGTCACATCATACGAATATTCTACTTGTCTTTGCAAAGTTTATGAGGTGCTAATGATTAGGCATGGATCACGGCAGTGCGATGAATGACTGTGATGCAATGGTAGAATTATTAATTTGGTCATATTTTTCCAACTTGTTAAAGTAACTGGGAGACTTCATCCTGTATGGGTAAAGCAACAGCTATCAGGGATTTGCATTTGGCTTGACTCTCAAACCTATACCATTGAAAAGATATCGAATTGACAATGTGTCTGGTGGGCTGCTTCTGGAGTACTGCGTTCATTTTTGGTCTCGGTATTGTTGAAAGGATGTTGAGTTATTAGAGGGATTCCAGAGGAGTGCCATGAGGCTGCTTCTTGAACTTAGATGGATGACTTAGATTGCCAACCCTGGGACTTCACTCTCTTGAGAAGAGAATGATGAGGGAACACTTAATGGAGATTTTCAAAATTTTCAGGGTTATGGACCTAAGTCCTTCTGTTGGGCACACAATTCGAAGACTTGAAGATACAGATTAAAGTTAAGAATGTCAAAAGACAACATTTTTTTGGTAAGAGGTTGATAGAAAGGTGGAACAGATTACCAGCAGGGATGGTGGAACAGATTACCAGCAGGGATGGTGGAACAGATTACCAGCAGGGATGGTGGAACAGATTACCAGCAGGGATGGTGGAACAGATTACCAGCAGGGATGGTGGAACAGATTACCAGCAGGGATGGTGGAACAGATTACCAGCAGTGGTGGTGGAACAGGTTACCAGCAGGGGTGGTAGAACAAATTACCAGCAGTGGTGGTGGAACAGGTTACCAGCAGGGGTTGTGGAACAGATTAACAGCAGTGGTGGTGGAACAGGTTACCAGCAGGGATAGTGGAACAAATTACCAGCAGTGGTGGTGGAACAGGTTACCAGCAGGGGTGGTGGAACAGATTACCAGCAGGGGTGGTGGAACAGATTACCAGCAGGGGTGGTGGAACAGATTACCAGCAGGGGAGGTGGAACAGATTACCAGCAGGGGTGGTGGAACAGATTACCAGCAGGGGTTGTGGAACAGATTACCAGCAGGGGTGGTGGAACAGATTACCAGCAGGGGTTGTGGAACAGATTACCAGCAGGGGTTGTGGAACAGATTACCAGCAGGGGTGGTGGAACAGATTACCAGCAGGGATAGTGGAACAAATTACCAGCAGGGATAGTGGAACAGATTACCAGCAGGGGTTGTGGAACAGATTACCAGCAGGGGTGGTGGAACAGATTACCAGCAGGGGTTGTGGAACAGATTACCAGCAGGGGTTGTGGAACAGATTACCAGCAGTGGTTGTGGAACAGATTACCAGCAGGGGTTGTGGAACAGATTACCAGCAGGGGTGGTGGAACAGAAAACCATAGTGGATATTAAAAAAAGTAGTGGTCATAAGTATAAGATAGTCACTAATAAATCCAATAAGGAATTCAGGAGAAACTTCTTTACCCAGAGAGTTGTTGAAATATAGAACTTGCTACCATATGAAGTAGTTGAGGCGAATAGCATGGATGCATTTAAGGGGAAGCTCGATGAACACATGAGGGAGAAAGGAGTATGTTGATAGAGTTAGATGAAGTAGGGTGGGAGGAAGCTTGTGTGGCGCATAAACACCGGCATTCAGTTGGGCCGAATGGCCTGTTTCTGTGCTGTAAATTCTATATAATATGTAAGCTAACTTAGTTAGTAAAAAGAATTCAGGGTTATTAGTTCCAGAATCACAGTAAGGCATCTGGTGGGATGTATAGAAGGGTGGGTAAGATGGACCAATGGTCTCCTTCTGCCCAAAACATTGCTATGTTACGATGCTATCTAAGATCACAATTAAGGCTTGATCAAAGAAGGCCTCAATAGCCTATGATGTGGAGATGTCGGTGATGGACAAATGTTGGACTATAACCTGGTGTTGTGAGATTCCTTACATCAATAGCCTATGGTGCTAACCCGGTGCCTACAGCTATCACATGTGTCAATATTTCATGTCTGACAAGCCCATTGGGTCTGCCTGTGACACAATCAATACTAAATTTAACGCACACAATCCTGATGAGTTCCACATTTCAGCCCTACACACTTCTATCATGCTGACTCCTAGACCCCAATTTATGGAGTGCTGAGACTCCTGAGCCCATGACCCAACAGAATGGTGTGATTACTGTGAGTCTGAATCCTGAGCTCCTGATGGCTCAAGGTGGTGAGTTCTCTACACTAACAATAACTTGCATTTATATAGCGCCTTTAACATAGTAAAACGTCCCAAGGCGCTTCACAGGGGTGTTATCAAACAAAATTTGACTCTGAGCCAAAGAAGGAGATATTAGGACAGGTGACCAAAAGCTCGGACAAAAAGATAGGTTTTAAGCAGCGTCTTAAAGGAGGAGAGAGAGTTCGAGAGGCAGAGAGGTTTGGGGAGCGAATTCCCGAGCTTAGGGCCTAGATGGATGAAGGCAGGGCCTCCAATGGTGCAGTGAAGAAAGGGGGGGATGCACAAGAGGCCTGAGTTGGAGGAACACAGAGCTCTTGGAGGGTTGTGGGGCTGGAGGAGATTATAGAGATAGAGAGGAGCGAGGCCATGGAGGGATTCGAGAATTTTAAACTTGAGGCGTTGGTGGACCAGGAGACAGTATAGGTCAGCAAGCATAGGGGTTATAGGTGAACAGAACTTGGCGACGCTACAAAGCACCGAAGCTCTGACTGCCAGCTACCCCCACCAGTGGAATTCTAATTCCTGAATTCACAAACTCACGGCACACCATCATTCTGAGTCGCTGACCCCAGAGAGTTTTCACTGTTACTTCCAAGCCTCCCAAGCATCGCGGCTTTGAGTCCTCAGTTCTTTAGGAGGCATCTTGTAGTTTATACAATCAAGCGCCAACTACCATTAGAAACACTGTGGGAAACGATGTGGGCATCCCTGATGCCGCTGGTGCCAAAACTAAATAGATCCCGCCAGCAACACTTACGTCAGGTATACTATTTGGGCTCTGGCCTTGGGCAGGTTGAGCATTGAGCCCTGCCCATTCAGGCTAGTGATGCACTTTAGCAATTCCTGACCTTACCCCACTGTCAATGAGACTCCCAGCAGCTTTGTGGTGACTACCCATGCGCAAATCTTGCATTACCACAGTGACTACACGTCAAAAAAAGTAATTCATTGTCCGTAAAGCGCTTTGAGATATCCTGAGGCTGTGAAAGGCGCTAAATAAGTACAAGTCTGTCTCTCTTTAATGTGGCTCATTTTACTGAATCTGGCCTGCAGTATAAAGGGGGTGAATTCAGCACCAAGGAGAATCCACTCAATTATAGGCTCAATAGAAGATGTTCCTTCAAATGAAGGGGCACCACCAAATCTCACAAGTTCATATTGTGGCTACGGGGTGCTCTTCTGAGGTTTTGAGTAAGGCATGTTGGAAAAGAGTTTTGTTGGCCATTATACGTAGCAACATCATGAATGCAATTGTGAAGGTTTCCTCTCTGCAGTACCTCTTGAAAAACAGCAACAATAACTTGCATTTATATATCGCTTTTAACGTAGTAAAACATCCCAAGGTGCTTCACAGGAGCGATTATCAAACAAAATTTGACACCGAGCCACATAAGGAGATATTAGGGACAGATGACCAAAAGCTTGGTCAAAGAGGTAGGTTTTAAGGAGCGTCTTAAAGGAGGAGAGAGAGGCGGAGAGGTTTAGGGAGGGAATTCCAGAGCTTAGTGCCCAGGCAGATGAAGGCACGGCCGCCAATGGTGGAGCGATTAAAATCAGCGGTGTGCAAGAGGCCAGAATTGGAGGAGCGCAGAGATCTCGGAGGGTTGTAGGGCTGGAGGAGGTCACAGAGATAGGGAGGGGGCGAGACCATGGAGGGATTTGAACACAGGAATGAGAATTTTAAAATTTAGGCGTAGCCGGACTGGGAGCCAATGTAGGTCAGCAAGCACAGGGGTGATGGGTGAGCGGGACTTGATACCAGTAAGGATATGAGCTGTAAACACATTCCAAAAGGGCAGGATTCACTTGAAATATAGAACACAGGAAATCTTCAGATACATATCTACAATGTCCCCTTCATCTAGCGACCAGAGGAATTTTGACTCCCTCATTGTTGGGGCAATGTAAGGGGACTTTCACTGTAAATAGAACCCCAGTCATATTTAACCGGGGAGCTCTCGATGCTGACACCGTTCGAAAAGCCAGGAAACATTCCACTTCCGACAATGCAGTCTCTCACTTTGATGAGCACAAAATCAATTCCACAGGCGAGAGAGGGGAAAAAAAATTAGCAAGGAAGCTTACGAAGGTATACTTCCTGTATAATCTGAGCCTAATCACTTAGGGGCTTCGTCAAGTGTGTGCGGTAAATTGAAAAGGAGATAGGCGAATCGCATCGAGCAATCCCCAAAACTTCCACTTACGCAAGACTTCAGTTTTCAGACTATTAAATCATATCAAAAGCCAAGGCAGAAAGTATAGTACACAGTGGGGAGCTTGCTGAAGGAGCATATCATAATAATAAAATCCCAGTACAGGGCACTGATCTCCAGGAGAGCAATGTATATTATTGCAGATTATTCACGCACCATTGCACAAAGCTCCTATGGAATTTCTTTTTTCTTAGCTGCTCTTCTGAGCACTCACCATTTATAGTTATGGGGTTTTTTTTTTTGCTTTCTTTTTATATCGCAGCTTATCCTCATTGTTTAAAAGAAGCAAGGGTGGCAATTGTTGGCTCGGGTCTTTCACATAACTAATTGCTATCTGCTTCTAATGCATTCGAAATGAATCATTGCAAGTCTGCCCACCTTCAGTGGTACAGCCCGGCACCAGGGTGACATTTCCCGGTGCTGGTCCATTTTGTTGGCAGCCACAGAGTGGAGCGCAACACTAATGGGCTTCTACTCTCCTGCACCATGAAGCTGTGTACTTCCAGTTTGCACACTCCATTGAGCTACAATCTCTGGTTCCTAGGCTACGATGACATAACTTCTGGTCGACTGGTGAGATAGCAGCCAGCGCAGACCCAGCACAGAGCCTACAGTACAGGTGCTTTAATTGGGTCTCGTGTGTCTACCAGTCAGCTGCCTGGATCATTCCACCCTCACTTATATGACATCCCACCTCCTCACCCCAAGCTAACCAGTGAGATATTAACCTATTCAGTGCTGTTTCCTCCTTTCAATTTCCCCCTCTAGTGTTCTTGCCCTATTTCTCCAAAGGCATTAACTCTTTACTGGGATGCAATTCTATATGTACAATGTGGCATTGATAGTGTGCCTTTTACGACCTCAGCACAAGTCAAAGCACCCCCCTGTTCCTCACCCAAGTGCCCATTTTTCATGTATGAGCATTTTGGGAGGTTATTTAACCACAGGGTTACATCACTGCCAAGTCCAGTCCTGTTCTCATCTGACACCCAATCCCACCCTCACCTTCATCCACACGCCCACACTTTCCAGTAATGAGGAGCGACAACACTGGCTGACTTTTCACTTAACCAGTATCTTTTAACTGTACACTTTTTAAAATGGCAAGTTTCATCATAACATTGGCAGCTGATTCTGTCCAGGAGTGAGAGTCACCTGTAGCAACCCTATTAAAAAGCAGTTACCAAAAATAAGCATTAATTACTGTCTTTACTATTCCCACTGCTCCCGTCCCATCATGGTTTAGGGATCCATCTTTCAGATGAGATGTTAAACCAAGGCCACATCTGCCCTCTCAGGCAGACGTAACAGACCCCATGGCACTATACAGTGCCGATGAATTGACCCCATTGTTGTCAATTCTGAAAGAGCCCTGGCCGCTTTGGGCATCTGTATCCCTTTCAGGGACAAGTCACTCTCGACATTGTCTATCCAGAGCCTTGGTCTTGCTCTGCTTCTTGTTCCATGTACCTCTGTGTGCAGAGCTGCGAAAGGTATTCTAGCCGTTTCCATTCTTGAAACGTGCCTGAAACCATCGCAGTCACCTTTCTTGGATCTTCTGTATAACAACAACTTGCATTTATATATCGCCTTTAACGTAGTAAAACATCCCAAGGCCCTTCGACGGGGCGTTATCAAATTTAACACTGAGCCACCTAAGGAGATATTAGGACAGGTGACCAAAAGCTTGGTAGTTTTTAAGGAGCGACTCAAAGGAGGAGAGAGAGGTAGCGAGGCGGAGAGGTTTAGGGAGGGAATTCCAGAGCTTAGGGCCCAGGCAGTTGAATGCACGGCCGCCAATGGTGGAGCGATTAAAGTCGGGGATGTGCAAGTTTGTTGCCCAAGCAATGTTCTTATTATATAATTCTTGATTCTTTGCATCCTGGATACACCTAGTATTCCTCTCAACCAACTCATCTTTACTGTTAGTATCTTTTGCTCATTAACTTTTCTCATGTTCCAATACTTAGATCCAAATAATAATATAAGGATAACCATTGCTTCGTAAACTCTTACCTTGATTTTTACCAAACTATCTGGGCGTGTTAGCCAGCATTTAATGATGGAAGGAAAGCACATCCTCACTAATTAGAAAGTTTGAAACTCCTGTCTAAAGTTCTCGAGCTGTTTCACCAATGCTGAGGAGTATGGAGAAACACCACCTCACTTAATGGAATTCTGACTGCTTGGAGAATGAGCAGGAGGTTGCAGGAAGCAGGTACATCGGTGAGAAGGGGGAGAAGCAATAATCGCTCTTTGATTTGTTCATTGTAAAGCAAGCACATTTTTCAGATGAACCATATGTATGCAACTGGGCTGTTCATACATCTCCATTCCATGGAAAAGATCAATTTTACATTGGAGGCTATTGAAAGTAATGGGGACACAGGATAAACCTGCATCAGTCAGCATTGTATCTGAGTGGACTTGATTTAGATGGAACCATCAAATAATGAAGGAACACCGTCAAAATTGATTATTGCAGTTCATAGCTACGTGCTTAACTGTGGACTTCTTTTTTGATACTTTCATATTTAATTGTGATTGTTCTTTGGTCACAACATATTATATGTTCCGGTCATGGTATAGAGTATGTAAGGTACAGACTGGAAAGGAATGGGCCTCCTAAAGAAACGTACAGACTAACCAGGAGAATCCTGCTAGGAGTGGCAGTAACTTCACAATGAACGACTGTGCTGGCTTGCTGGGTAAGTGACTGGTAGATTTTAGTTGTGCTGCTATTAGTATTGTGAATTATTAGACTCCTATAGAGTGAAGAGTGTTCCTCCTGTATGGTTCACAAGCTATGTAGGTGGCATTCTTAACAATCATGAAGAATAGCCCCAAATTAAATTGATTCCTCTTCACTGACATTACAGAATTGCAGGAAGGCCAGAGACATTTGGAATAGCTGTATGCAATTCCTGAGTATGCAAAGAATTGTCTGGTAATGCCTTTTGTGGCCTCAGGGGCCAATTGCATAATTGCCACTTTATCCAGGACAGAATTAGTTGCTATGGCTTCTAGCTTCATGTACATACCGGGTTTTGTGAAAATTCCAACATTGAGATTAATTCGATTTGCAATTTTCAAAAAAAAAGCAGGCATCAAATGCCGGAGCAGAAAACAGTCACAAATATAATAATTTATTGGAATAGATAAGCATAGAACTATGAGAAAACAGTGATGAGGAGATGGGCCATGCATGAGATGTGGTGCAGGAGAATTGAATGGTCAGTGTTGAAGGCAGTGGAGAGCTCAAGAAGGACAAGTTCAAGGGGAGGCAAATGGAATTGAGGTACAGATCAGCCGTGATCTAATTGAATGGCGGAACAGGCTCGAGGGGCTGAATGGCCTACTTCTGTTCCTATGATACCCGAGGTTAGTGAGCCACAATCATCGTCACAAAGGCTCTTATTGGTGACTTTGACCAGGGCAGTCTTGGTGCCATAGGATGATTGGAAACCAGATTAGATGGATTCTCACAAAGAGGGGCGAGAGAGACAACCTTATAGTTGGGCAGCGACAATGCATTTAAGGGCCTTGGGAGGGAAAAACAAGATTGAGGATTGGATGGTGGCCTCCGAGCATACAGGAATCAAGGGGTAAACTTTTTAAGGAGGAGACGATGACAGAGCAGTTTTTACAAGAGGTTGGAACAATGCTTGAAGATAGGCTGAGGCTGATAAGGTCAGAGAGCATAGGGCCCAAGAAGGGTTTGGAGATGAGGAGCTGAGTTGGAGAGAGCTGCAAAAGCAAGTAGTGGGCTTCATGGAGAAAATGAGTTTTATGAGTGATGGGGGCAGAGAACCTACAGATGTAAAAGTGATTGGATTGGATTGGGAGAGTGGTTAGAAGGAGATGAAGCCATTTGGACTCAGCAATTCTAGCTCAAGAATTAAGCAATATTCACAATAAATGAAAATAAGGTCAGGATTATAAAGTCACTTTTTTGGTAGAAATTTCAATTGACACTAATTCCCATAAAGATAGATTTGATCAGATTTGCAAACATAACTCATCCGGAATTTATCTTCCTCTCGCTAAATAAAAATGCTGTGAGAATAATATTTCTGCATTATCTGAGCAATAAGTCACTGAAAATCCCCAGTGCCTGGCAATAAAAACGAGGTCCAGTGGAGATGCTTTTCTATCTATGACTCAATATTATACAGTCAACCAAGGTGACTGTTATTGCTTATAGTCAGATTATTTTTAGACTATAGAATGCAGACATGGAATGGTTCACTGTCATAAATTAGGTTTTAGATATTTTGTGCTACTTGCAATGACTGACAATCAAAAAGTTAGGCCATGTGGGAATCACATCAAAAGCATTTTGTGACCATTTAAATTTCAATAAAGTGCTTATTTTCTCTTATCATTTGCATCTGCCCCAATGCCAAGAGGCAGTATGAATCAAGAAGACGGGAGAACAGAAAATGCAAGAAAAATGCAGCAGGTCCGTCAGCATTTCAAAGAGAAAAGACATCGGGGGTAATTTTAACCTAACTCCCACGGGATCGAGTGGAACACCGGTTTTACAATCCGCACAATATTGCTCTCCGTTGACTTCAATGGGGAATAAAATCATGCGTAGAAAATAGGAGCAGGAGTAGGCCATTCGGCCATTCAAAATGATCATGGCTGATCCTCTCTCTCAATACCATATTCCCGCTCTCTCCCCATACCCCTTGATGCCTTTTGTGTCTAGAAATCTATCCAGCTCCTTCTTAAATATATTCAGTGCCTTGGCCTCCACTGCCTTCTGTAGTAGAGAATTCCACAGGTTCACCACCCTCTGAGTGAAGAAATTTCTCCTCATCTCAGTCCTAAATGTCCTACCCCGTATCCTGAGACTGTGACCCCCTCGTTCTGGACTCCCCAACCAGGGGAAACATCCTCCCTGCGTCCAGTCTGTCTAGCCCTGTCAGAATTTTATATGTTTCAATGAGTAAAACCAATGTTGCACCCGATCCTATCAGTTTCCTAACAGGGGAGGGTGAGGTTAAAATTGGGCCTGGAATTCCGCTGAGCCCAATTTGGGGTGTAACCCAGTACTGTTGGGATTCCACCCCGATTTTTAGCTCCAGCCATTTTCTAGTGATGAGGGGATTTGGACCGATCTTCTGCCCCCACCCTGTCCATGCCAAGGGGGCGTGTCTGGAGAATCTCCCGGGCTACCAGGGCTTTTGCACCCAGTACGTGCTCGTAAAATGATCTCTCGCCAGCTGAAACCAGGCGGGAGTGAGTTCTTCCGAAAGCCGCAAAACCTTTACCAAGCAAAAATAGCTGATCCCGGGTGGGGACCAATTATCTTATTTCTTGCCAAAAACGCTCCCTTCAGAACTGAACACCTTTTAAACCTTGGGTTCCTGGTCGGGCCTCCCTTAGCAGACTGGCTTTCAGCCAATTCCCACAATTTGGGACTACAGCTTTGGGCTTGGGCACACTTACAGCCCCAATCTGTCACACCTCTGCTGGTGGAGTGGGTTGATCGGAACTTTGGGCCACATTGTACTGTTTTGAGTGAAGACCCTTCAGAGGACAAAGTGCTCTCTAGAAGGGTCTGCACCCAAACATTAACTTGTCTTTTCTCTTTCAGATGTTTTTCAATACTTTCTGTTAAAAACAGACCCCTGCGTAACTCCACTGGTCACTGTCCCTTCCCCAGACAAAGCTTTCTAGATTTATCATTGCCCTAAACTTTCTATTGTTAAGCCTGTTTTAGACCAGGCCATCAACTTTCCCTCAATTTCCTTTTCATATTCCTTCAAATAGATCAGAAAAAAAATCTAATTTCTGTTTGATTATTTTATTTTCCAATACCTCAATAGTTTAGCTCTTGTAAAGCTTTGAACATCTAGATTGTAACTTTTGGCTTTAGACATAACTCAAATCCTGAAAACTTGCGTCCATTTGTCTCCAGGTTACTGATCATCGCTAGTGAACTGCTAAAAAATGTTTTTAATTCATTCTCGGGATGTGGACGTCACTGACAAGGCCGGCCTTTATTACCCATCCCTAGTTGTCCTTGAGAAGGGTGGTGGTGGGCCTTCTTCTTGAACGGTGAAGGTGCTCCCACAACTTTGGCTCACAATCCCAGGATTTTGATCCAGTGACAATGAAGGAACAGCGATATATGTCCAAGGCAGAATGCTGACTCTGAAGATCCCTTTTACATTACAGAATTACCACAATCACAGCTCAGAATGTTGATGGCAGGGCAGTAAAGTCATGATGGTAGCAAGGCCTGTAGGATCACTTGTGAGGTGAATTTCCCCAGAGTGGGGCATCCAGAGACAAATTCTGACTACAAACGTACTCAGCAGCTCGCCGCTCACACGGTTTTGTCATCGCCAATGGGCAAAGCCCAATGGGCAGAAATGAAGCTCAGAAGCGTGATTTTCACGGTGAGACTGTGCAAGTGGTACAAAGAGTAGAATTATCAGGGCCAGAGTGATCTCCTGGACTAATTTAAATCGCCTAAATGGGGAGCGGGGTGGGGTTAGGGAGGAATGTCCCAGATTTTTTTTTTCCCAAAACAGCCTGGGTTTTATCTGTTTTTTCTTTGCCTCTCCCAGGAGATCACATGGTTTTGGGTGGGGTGGGGAGTGTATATATTGCGATGGACAAGGTATCACAATTGTGTGGGGCAGGCTGGATAGATCTGAGGGTCTTTTCCTGTCCATCATTGTTTGCTAGTCCATAAGTGCACCTGTTCGTGAGTACTGTTGGTGGCAGGGGGAATCCTCCCTGAAACATAAATTGGGCTCTTTTTCACCTCTTCTATTATGTCTGTGTAACTATTTGCACTCCTTTGTCACTGAGTTTACCGACCTGGGATATTAAAATATCACAATTACAGTTCCCCACTTCTTCACTCCCTCACCTAAAGAACTTTCTATTAAGCTGTTCGTTACAGCTGCTGCTCAATAGTTGCTAAATGTTTTTTTTGCAGCTCTTTACTTACTCATTTCTGCCCAGATTTCTCTTTTGCTATTCTGTCAATAGCCGCTGTGTCATATTTAATGAATAATATCTCTCCTCCACCCAGATTAATCAGGCTGTCTTTATCGAGCATCCTTTAAGCTCCATCAATTGGCTACCATATTTGCTCACATATTTAAACCAATGCTAATAAAACAGTAAGCTATGTATAGATAGGAACACAGGAAGATATGAACAGGCCCCTCGAGCCTGTTCCACCTTCAATTAGATCATGGCTGTTACCTCTAATTCTTTAGACTCCCTGCATTAGTATAAAGGCAGCTTGGCTGACCCTTCAAAATCTTCCTCTCCATACTTTAAACCTTCATCGTTGATCTCTGTGGCCTGAGAAAATATTTCTAATTGTTTCCCCTTCCTTCCTTCAAAAAAAAACGGACATTTAAATAAAGCCAATTAATTTCTTTTTGAAGTGTAGTCACTGCTTGTAATGTAGGCAAACACGGCAGCCAATTTTCACACAGCGGGGTCCCACTATCAGCAAATGAATTGACAGACCCAGATAATCTGGACGAATGTTGGCCAGGACACTGAGATAACTCCCTACTCTTCTTCGAATAGTGCCATGGGGGCCTTGTCCATCCACCAGAGCAAGCACCGGACCCTCACTTTAACATCTCGTCCTGAAGACACCACCTCAGCAACGCAGCACTCCCTCGGGGCTGCACGCAAACGTCAGCCTGGATCATGTGCCGGAGAGGGGCTTGAACCCACAACCTTCTGAGGATGCCAATGGGGTGATTTCCACTTTAGGCGGTAAGGATCAGGGAACCGCGATGCACTGAAGGCAATGGAAAGGAAAATCAGCCAGAATGCATAAGAGGCGGATGATCTGCCATCACCAGTTGCCCGCCAGGCAGAGAGTAAACATTACCCCCCAGTTCCCACCCTGCGGTACTTATAGAATCATAGAATCATAGAAGTTACAACATGGAAACAGGCCCTTCGGCCCAAATGAAGGACTTCACTCAAGTCCTTCATTTGAGTCCAGACAGTGAGTAATGGGGGCACCACAAACTGAGCCAGAACCTTCTCCTCACCCAACATGAGAACTTTTCACTAAAGCTCGCTGAGGTAATAGACCTTGGCTGACTTTTCCCTCCTTTAGCCCAGGGGTAATGAGACCAGTTGTTGCACTGGCCTGGTTGTGATCAGCCAACTCAGCACAGAGCAGTGATCCTGGGGCCTTCCTGGTTTGTTTGTCCCAGTTGCCCGACACTGGGCTGTGCACTTACGACAACAAACCTGCATTTAAAAAGCACGTTTAACGTAGTAAAAGGTTCGAAGGTGCTTCACGGATAATCAGTCAAAATCTGACACCCAGCCACATAAACAGACATTAGGACAGGTGACCAAAAGCTTGGACATAGAGGTAGGTTTTAAGGACCATCTTAGAGGAGAGAGAGGTGGAGAGGTTTAGGGAGGGAATTCCAGAGCTTAGGGTCTGGACAGCTAAAGGCACGGCCGCCAATGGTGGAGCGATGAAAATCAGGGATGCGCCGGAGGTCAGAATTGGAGGATTGTGGGACTGGGGGAGGTTACAGAGATAGGGAGGGGCGAGGCCATGGAGGGATTTGAACACCAGGATGAGAATTTTAAATTCGAGGCGTAATCAAATGAACCAATAGGGTGCGGAGTGGGTGGGGTGGGAGGGGCACATATTTTTAAAACTCTATTCCTAATCGAACCAGCTGTTCTCATTATCAAATCTAGTGCTTGCTAAATGTATTAATAAGTTGTACACAAATTTACTGCATGCATTTCACTATATGGTAAATACTATATAGTATTTCAGCATGTGATCTATGCATTTCATTATGTAGTCTCTGTGAATTCGCTATATGATAAATGTGTGCAGCACTGTGCGCAGACTTTGAATTATATCCCTAACACTTCCTCACATGCTCCCAACTGGGTATCGCTCTGTGTGTATAATATATCTCGGTGTAAGTGCTATTACAGCATTTTATTTTGTCTGGACTATGTTAACTCAGCGAATACATTCAGAGTAAAAAAAACATTAACAAATGATTTCTTTATATTGTTAAACTTTGGAAATGAATGACCACTACCGTACCAGTCATTGTAATGTTGTGCACAGTGCAGATGGACCTTTTCCATTTAGTGTAGATCTGTTCTCCTGGCTGTTCCTGTTTTTTTAAAAAATAATTTCCACCCAGTTTGCAATGGGTCTTTCAATCACTGCTCAGGACAAAATAGAGTACAACTGAATTAAATCTCCTGAAGCACTTTTAAAGGTCGGACGGATAAGTCCATTCCTTGTTTGGTGCACGTGGTGTAACCATGGAGGGTCGTTATCACCCTCATCGATTGGTCAGTAACCTGGCGTAGCGAACCCTCCCGACATCCATTTTGATTCATTCCAATGGAAATGGACTTCATTCATGAGAGACTGGAGAAGCTGGGGTTGTTCTCCTCAGAGCAGGGACAGTTAAGAGGAGATTTAACAGAGGTGTTCAAAATCATGAGCGGTTTTGATAGAGTAAATAAGGAGAAACTGTTTCCAGTGGCAGAAGTGTCGGTAACCAGAGGACACAGATTTAAGGTGATCGGCAAAAGAATCAGAGGCGACATGAGGGAACATTTTTTTACGCAGCGAGTTGTTATGATCTATACAATCACCATTCTAGTTGACTTCCTCAAGGCTAAAAAGGAACAATTTTCTACAGTCTTTCCTCACAACTCTGTTTTGTGATGTTCATGGCTCTTCTCTGCACAACCCAGGTCTTCAATGCTTCTATTGCATCGTGTTAACCGGAACAGAAAACAATAATCTCGACGTGATCTGACCAGACCACTGTTCGGTTTAATGTCGGCCTGCATTATGTGATGAAGTCCTGGAGTGGGTCTTGAACTCATAACCTTCTGACAACACCGAGGGGCTAGATGTTCAGATTTGGCAGTGGCAGAAGAGTGGCGTTAAGGATCGGCCGCACGTTATACACCCCGCACAAACTTCAGTGGAAAGGAGAATTGGGCGGGATGTGTAACAGGCGGTTGATCCGCTACCATGAAAATTATCCTCCCAAACCATGCATTGTAGGCGCTGCCCTCCCTGCAGTTGGTGAATGGAAAGAAAAAGTCAGGCGGGGGGGTGTATAATGGCGACTGATTCCGCTACTGCCCAATTTGCACCTCCACTGAAGTCGGGTTTTACCCCCAGTGTCTACTAATACCCCCAGTTCTCTTTCAACTTTACTGTTTGCTTTCTCAACACTCTTCATGGAGGACGTAGGTTGCCTATTTTATTTCTTCCTCTGTGCAGAGTGCTTTACATTTTTTTGTGTCCAATTTGACTTGTGACTATTCCACCCACTTACATATTTAGGAACATTCAGCCCCTCGTGCCTGCTCCGCCATTTGATAAGATCATGGCTGATCTGTGATCTAACTCCATATACCTGCCTTAGACCCATATCCCTTAATACCTTTGATTGCCAAAAAGCTATCTATCTCACATTTAAATTCAGCAATTGAGCTAGTATCAATTGCCGTTTGCGGAAGAGAGTTCCAAACTTCTACCACCCTTTGTGTGTAGAAATGTTTTCTAATCTCGCTCCTGAAAGGTCTGGCTCTAATTTTTAGACTGTGCCCCCTACTCCTAAAATCCCCAACCAGCAGAAATGGTTTCTCTCTATCCACCCTATCCGTTCCCCTTAATATCTTCTAAACTTCGATCAGATCACCCCCTAACCTTCGAAACTCTAGAGAATACAACCCCAATTTGTGTAATCTCTCCTCGTAAATTAACCCTTGAAGTCTGGGTTTAAATTCTAGTAAACCTACGCTGCACTCCCTCCAAGGCCAAAATGTCCTTCCAAAGGTGCGGTGCCCAGAACTGCTCACAGTACTCCAGGTGCAGTCTAACCAGGGTTTTGTATAGCTGCAGCATAACTTCTGCCCCCTTGTACTCCAGTCCTCCAGATATAAAGGCCAGCATTCCATTAGCCTTTTCACAGGGTATACACACGAGACCAGCTAACAACACATTTCACCAGAAGCTACAGTGCTCTTCCTTGCTTTTAGTATTGAAGCAACACTATCTTCTTTGTAGACACATGCAGCTCGTTATTGTGTTGCTCTCACCCACCTCCCTAGAAGCCAGTCCATGATGGTGTTGAAAGAGACCAGGAACAGGTTACCCACTGACCCTTCTTGGTTACAATTGGTATGTAGCCCAAGGGGAAAAGGAAAAATAACTGGAAGAACATTGAGGTCTTACCTTCAAGGAAAAGAGGAAAACAAATATTTTACCAGCTTTCCTTGTCGAAGAATCAATACTTGGAATTGAGTTGAAGGCTGTAATCAAATCTTGAGGTTAAGACGATTTGTGCAAACAACATCTTACATTTATCTGGCATCTTTTCAGACCAAATGTCCTGAGGCACTTTGCAAGAGATTAGAGGTCACCCAGGAGCAAGAGATGAGAGAACTGTTATGGGAAGGTGACCAAAGGCATGTTGATAGATGCAGATTTTAAGAAGGCTTTAGAAGGGGCTGCAGATAGTGACACCACTATTCCTGGCCACAATGGAGATGATTGGTTAATTCCCCCATCAATCACACCTGGAGACTGCACTGCTGTAAGTGACTGGGATTGATTTTATGCACATAATTTGTCTTATGTAACTATCCTCCACTCACTGCATTTTCCTGGAGAAATCACCCTGCTTTTATCAGGAGAAGTTGTTGTAGTTTCAGTCAGGAGATCTGTTTGCTGTAGTTTGTAGAGACTCTTTTTAAATAGACTATGTAGACTGTTTGCTGTAGTGCACTGTTTAAACAGACTCTGTTTGCTGAGTCAATAGACTTTGTTTGCTGTAAATAGACTAGTCCTTCCCTGCCTCCAACTCATTGGCTAACACAGTGGTGTCAATAGACACTCTGTTTAGAAGGCAGAGAAAGAGATGTCAAGGTGGAGGGGTTTATTAGAAGAGCAGGGTAGCTGAAGACTTTACCATTGAAAGTGGAATAAGGGAGGGGACACACAGCAGATCAGAAATAGAAGACCTTAGGATATACATTAGGAAGTGGGACTGAATACGACTGAGAGAATAGGATGGAGTGAGAGTATGGAGGGATTTGCAAAATGAGGGAAAGGATTTGCTTGTGCTTCTCAGTCACATTTTATGACTTTGTTTGAACCCCAACCATTAAAGAAAGAAAAGACTTGCATTTCTGCAGCATCTTTCACACCCTCAGGACATCCCAAAGCGCTTTACAGCCGACAAGGTACTTTTTGAAGTGTAGTCACTGTTGTAATGAAGGAAACTGTGGCAGTCAATTTGCGCACAGCAAGATCCCACAAACAGCAATGTGATAATGTCCAGATAATCTGTTTTAGTGACATTGGTTGAGAGATGCCGGCGAGAACTCCCCAGCTCCTCAGAATAGTGCCGTGGGATCTTTTACGTCCACCTGAGAGGGCAGACGGGGCCTCGGTTTAACGTCTCATCCGAAAGAGGGCACCTCCGACAGTACAGCGCTCCCTCAGTACTGTACTGTACTGTGTGCTCAACTCTCTGGAGTGGGACATGAACCCACAACCTGGTGACTGAGAGGTGAGAATGCTGCCCACTGAGCCACGGCTGACAACTTAGGCTAAAGTTATCAAGCACTGAATAAAGAGTCACCAGTTTTGCCCAGTAAGAATGGAAATCAGTGAAGCAAACACGGACTCTGGTAATTAAGAATCGCTCGCAAGCTGGAGTGTGCTACAAGGTAGTGACTTGGGGGTTGAGCTGCCATTTTGCTTTTTTGTTGGCATCATCTTAACTCTTGGATGTGTTTCTGCCTTGTCACTTGTGTGCTCGCGTACATTTCCACACACTTATCTCTATTGATAAGCTTGCTTGTACCTTTCGCAATAGAAAATACAAAGCATTAATCATGCTGTTAGAATGGAATATTTTTTAAAAGTCGCGCATTTCAGATGAAATACTTTTAATGCATTAAAACGCAGGTGAAGAAAGCAACAATGCATAAGGATGTGCAGAAATGTAATTGTCGGTGGCTGTAATTTCAGATTTATCTTACAGTCTAAAAGATCAGGCAGCATATATATCCAGAAACAGCCTTTCGATTACAGATGAGAATTATCAATATGAGAGTGTTAATGGACACTGCCAAACACATGAAGAATGTTGTACATTGGAGCAATACTTCTAATGAATTAAACATTGCATCTTCAAACATATGTATGAACTGACTTTAGGGGGCAGTATTTTAGTATATATAAAAAAAACAAGGTAGTTTGAGTTTTTTTCATCTTTTCTGTTTCCAGTAAGGATCTTTTTTTGCAATAAACTAGCCAAATTAGAATCCGAAGCCATTCATGGTTCTAAATATGATTGTATTAGAGAAGCAGAATGAAGGGGAAATAAATGCCTGATGTACTTTCATCTGCAGTGCTACAGATTTAAAATGAATTTTGAGGCTACACAGCCCATTATAGGACCAAAGTTCAATGTCACAGAGTGAGAAGGTTGATCTTGAATTCCCATCATGGCCTCTCAGACTGCCAAGTTCCCTATCTCAGCCATACAGCTGTGATGAAGCAGTGAGAAATAGCCAGATGAGGAGGGAAGGGGAAAATTGAAGGAAGAGTCATCGTTTGGCCGATGCTGAATTTGTACAAGACATCGCTTAGGCCATTGTTGGATTACTGCGTACAGTTCTGGGCTTCCCATTATAGGAAGGATAGCAATGGAAAAGGTCCAGCAAGGGTTCGTTAGAATGATACCAGCAATGAAAGGAGATCGCTATAAAGAAAATTTGGGGCTCTTTTTCACAGGAACAGGGAAGGTTGAAGGGAAATCTAATAGTGGTTTTTTCAAATGATGAAAGGCCTTTAGAGGGTAAACTGTGAAAGATTGTTTCCACAGTTTGGAAAATTGGTAGTAAAGGGACATAGATTAAGGATTATCACTAAAATGGGGAATGAACGGAAGAGTTAGAAGATCATTTTTCTCACAGATGGTTATTAGAACATGGACAAGTGGTTATTGAGGCAGAGACTCCAACATCTTTAGACACTATAAAAGGATATAGGGATAGGATGGGGAAGGCCAGGGAAAGGGGATGAGCAGATTGCTCAAATTGGAGACCTAGCATTAGCAAAGGCAGGGTAGGCCAAACAGCTTCTTTCTGTGCTAACATTTCTACTGTTCTAAGTTCCTCTAACCCATTATACATAGAATTGGATAGAACCTACATCACAGAAAGAGGCCATTCGGCCCAACAGGTCCATGCCGGTGTTTATGCTCCACCATGAGCTTCCTCCTTCCCTACTTCATCTCACCCTATCAGCACATCCTATTCCTTTTTCCCTCATGTGCTTATTTAACTTCCCCTTAAATGCATCGATGTTATTCGCCTGAACTACTCCTTGTGGTAGCGAGTTCCACATTCTAACCACTCTCTGGGTAAAGAAGTTTCTTCTGAATTCCCTATTGGATTTATCAGTAACCATCTTATATTTATGGCCTCTAGTTCTGGTCTCCCCCTCAAGTGGAAACATCTTCTCTAAGTCTACCCTATCAAAGCCTTTCATAATCTTAAAGACCTCAATCAGGTCACCCTTCAGTCTTCTCATTTCTAGAGAAAAGAGCCCCAGCCTGTTCAATCTTCCTGATAAGTGTAACCTCTCAGTTCTGGTATCATTCAAGTAAATATTTTTTGTACCTTCTCCAGTGCCTCTATATCCTTTTTAATAATAAGGAGACCAGAACTGTTCACAATACTCCAAGTGTGGTCTAAGCAAGGTTCTATACAAGGCTTCTTGGTTATAGTTGTGTATCCTGGGAAGAAAAAAGTAGAATATTAATTGGAAGATATGGCTTGATACTTCAAAAAACACATACTTTCACTTTGGGAAAATGAATACTTGGAATTGTATTAAAGGCTTTAGTTGAATCTTGAGGTTGAGGTGAGAAGTGTAGACTGCTCTAGAATCACATCACATTCATGGTTGTTGATTTGGCCGCATGACATCCTGTTACAAATCCCACAAATCTTTTACACGTCGTGATTAACATGTTTTGCCAGCCAAGTACTGCAGTCCTGCATAAAATGTCCTGGAGGCAGTGAAAATGCCAATGCCTGAATGAATCCTTGTTTTCAAATCCCTCCATGGCCTCGCCCCCTCCCTATCTCTGTAACCTCCTCCAGCCCTACAATCATCCGAGATCATAGAATCATAGAAAGTTACGGCACAGAGGTAGGTCATTTGGCCCAATGTGTCTGTGCTGGCCGAAAAAGAGCTATCCAACTTAATCCCACTTTCCAGCACTTGGTCCGTAGCCCTGTAGGTTACGGCACTTCAAGTGCACATCCCAGTACTTTTTAAATGAGTTGAGGGTTTCTGCCTCTATCACCCTTTCAGGCAGTGAGTTCCAGACCCCCACCACCCTCTGGGTGAAAAAAATTCTCCTCAGCTCCCCTCTAATCCTTCGACCAATTACTTTAAATCTATGCCCTCTGGTCACTGACCACTTTGCTAAGGGAAATAGGTCCTCCCTATCCACTCTCTCTAGTCCCGTCATAATTTTATATACCTCAATTAAATCTCCCCTCAGCCTCCTTTGTTCCAAAGAAAACAACCCCAGTCTATCCAATCTTTTCTCGTAGATAAAATTCTCCAGCCCTGGCAACGTTCTCGTAAATCTCCTCTGCACCCTCTCTAGTGCAATCACATCCTTCCTGTAATGTGGTGACCAGAACTGTGCGCAGTACTAAAGCTGTGGCCTAACAATGTTTTATACAGCTCCAGCATAACCTCCCAGCTCTTATATTCTATGTCTTGGCTAATAAAGGAAAGTATCCCGTATGCCTTTTTAAACCACCTTATCTACCTGTCCTGCTACCTTCAGGGATCTATGGACGTGCACTTCAAGGTCCCTTTGTTCCTCTCCACCTCTCTATCCTCCCATTTATTGTGTGCTCCTTTGCCTTGTTTGCCCTCCCCAAATGTATTACTTCACACTTCTCTGGATTGAATTCCATTTGCCACTTTCCTGCCCACCTGATCAGTCCATTGATATCTTCCTACAGTCTACAGTTTTCCTCCTCACTATCAACCACACGGCCAATTTTTGTATCATCTGAAAACTTCTTGATCAAGCCCCCCACATTCAAGTCCAAATCATTAATATATATCACAAAAAGCAAGGGCCCCAGTTCTGAGCTTTGCGGGACCCCACTGGAAACAGCCTTCCAGTTGCAAAAACACCCGTCAACCATTATCCTTTGCTTCCTGCCACTGAGCCAATTTTGGATCCAACTTGCAACTTTCCCTTGGATCCCATGGGCTTTTGCTTTTCTGACCAGTCTGCCATATGGGACATTGTCAAAAGTCTTGCTAAAATCCATGTCGACTACATCAAGCGCGTTACCCTCATCGACCCTCCCTGTTACCTCCTCAAAAAATTCAATCAAGGTAGTCAGACACGACCTACAATCAACAAATCCATGCTGACTGTTCTTGATTAACCCGTGCCTTTCTAAATGACGATTTATGCTGTCTCTCAGAATTGATTCCAATAATTTTCCCACCACTGAGGATAGACTGACTGGCCTATAATTACTCGATCTTTCTTTTTCTCCCTTTTTAAACAACTGTACAACATTAACAGTCCTCCAATCCTCCGGCACCACACCTGTAGCCAGGGAGGATTGGAAAAGGATGGCTAGAGCCTCCCTTAACAACCTGGGATACATTTCATCTGGGCCTGGCGATTTATCTACTTTCTCTCACTATGTTTATCCCAGCTAATATTTCACACTCCTCCTTAACTACAATCTCTGCATCGTCTCCCTCTTTTGTGAAGACAGACACAAAGTATTCATTAAGAATCATACCCACATCTTCCGCCTCCACACATAGGCCCTACTCTTTCCTTAGTTATCCTCTTGCTCTTTATATATTTTTAAAACATCTTTGGGTTTTCCTTAATTTTACTTGCCAATACTTTTTCCTGCCCTCTCTTTGCTTTCCGAATTTCCCTTTTAATTTCACTTCTGCACTTCCTATACTCCTCTAGGCTTTCTGTAGTATTGAGCTCAATGTGCCTGACATAAGTTTCCCTTTTTTGCCTTATCTTACCCTGTATGCACCTTGTCATCCAGGGGCTCTAGATTTGGCAGCCCCACCCTTTTTCTTTGTGGGAACATGTTTACTCTGAACCCCTTGAATCTCCCCCTTGAATGCCTCCCACTGCTCTGACACTGATTTACCTTCAAGTAGCTGTTTCCAGTCCACTTTTGCTAATTCACTTCTCAGCTTAGTAAAATTGGCCTTTCTAGAATTGAGAACTTTAACTCCTGTTCTATCTTTGTCCTTTTCCATAACTATGTTAAATCCAACTGAATTATGATCACTACCACCAAAATGCTCTTCCACTGATACTCCTTCCACCTGCCCAGCTACATTCCTCAAAACTAAACCCAGAACTGAACCCCCCCTCTTGTTGGGCTTGCTACGTACTGGCTAAAAAAGTTCTCTTGAATGCAATTTAAGAATTCTGCACCCTTTATACCTTTTAAACTGATTGTATCCCAGTTAATATTAGGGTAGTTGAAATTCCCTACTATTACTGCCCTTTTGTTGCACTTCTCAGAAATTTGCCTACATATTTGTTCTTTTAGCTCCTTCTGACTGTTTGGGGAGGGGGGTCTATAGTACACTCCCAGCAGCGTGACTGCCCCTCTCTGTGCTCCTCCAATTCCGGCCTCTCACGCCTATTTTATTCGCCCCACCATTGGCGGCCATGCCTTCAGCTGTCCAGGCCTTAAGCTCTGGAATTCCTTCCCTAAACCTCTCCGCCTCTCTCTCCTCCTTTAAGACACTCCTTAAAACCTACCTCTTTGACCGAGCTTTTGGTCGCCTGTCCTAATATCTCCTCATGTGGCTCGGTGTCAAATTTGGTTTGACAACGCTCCTGTGAGGCGCCTTGGGACGTTTTACTACGTTAAAGGCGCTATATAAACGCAAGTTATTGTTGAATCTGTGGAACAACAAACCACAACATGGTTTCTGACCTGGTCTGAGCCCCTTCCGTTTGAACCAAAGGTGTCACGGACTGAATAAAGAGTAAACCTCACTGGTTATCTTGTGAGTGAGGAAGACCTGACTGAGAGGAGTTGCACACTCTTTGTAGTGAGGAGGATAAGCCACGAAACCCACTGTTCCCAGTCGTGTGTTCCGTTTCTGTCAGAGATAAACAAAACAGCAGTGTCTCATACGGTGGGAGTAATTCAAATTCTAGCGTGAATTGCTATGAAGGACTGCAGGATTCATCCTGTTGCTATGCTGTTCATGGCTGAGTGTTGCTAGGCTATTCATAAGAGGCTGTACATGCGGATCACAGAAAGAAACGCTGAGACTTTTGAGGCAATTTGATGTAACGTCGCATTTTACAAACAGCGCTCTTTTTGTTTATTCCCACCAGGCAAACTGGGGGTGAAATCGAAGGGAGGAAGTGGAGCCTATTTGAGTAGATAGGTGCAGAAAGTTGAAATTTAGAAGTGCTAAACTATTACAGCTGTTTCTCTTGAAGAAGCTGGCAGCTCCCCACTCGTGGGAGGTGGTACAAGCTTGGTGTTTTGAGTTTGGCAAGCTTTGTTCAACAACTGCTGTCAGATCCGAGCCCACTCGATGGGAACTGGCAAGCTTCTCATGCAAAATGGCTGTGAGTTTGCTTTTCTCCCTTGGCGTGTGCAGTGGGCAGGCTCTGTTCGTGCCTGGGCATATTTACTCACCTTACGCAAGAACTGATACAGTTCTCCCCGTGAACTTCTGTGGATCCATCAAATCACTGAGCACGGCCACTTCTTTGCGCTTTGTGAACCCGTTGGTCAGGGGTGTGAACAGACACTTGAAACTATTCTCTCCTGCGCTGTGTGCACTAATAAAACCCATTTAAACACGTGCAAATCCTGAACAGACATGTTACAGCACTGAGCTGCAGAGAAAATGGCGCAAGTTTATAAGAGACACACACAAAGGAAGATAAATCACAATATGTTTGAATACGTGTGCTCATTTTGATACATATTTGTATTATATTAACGTGCCCTCTATATTGAAACCACAAAAAGAATATTTTTCCTCAAAGAGTACTTTGATTTTTCTTTTGACTCCTATCTCTGGAGATTTTACACCTGCTCCTGGTTGTTACATGACTGTAGGTCTGATTACCTTGAACGGACTGTGAGTAAAGACATTGGTTTAGGTGAGTGTCTATAAGGAAGGGATACTCGAAACCTTTTAACAAGTTATACGTGTGATACTTTTGCCTTAAAAGTTAATGATTTATCATCAAGCTCCTGAATGTGTTATTTTAATACAGTTGTTAACTCACGCCCTTCAAAAGAGTTAATCAAAAGAAGCAGAAACAGGAATTTGATGGAAGCCCGGTCACCAGTGTGCTACACGGGGAAACTAAACCCTCGAGCATTTTGAAACACATAATAGAAAGTACTTTCAAAGCAAAGTATTTGCCTCTCTTTGTGAAGCAATTAATGATGACTGGGGTAAAACAGAAAATGCTGCAAAGCTGCAACAGGTCAACCAGCGTCTGAAAGAGAAACAGACTAATGTTCCAGGTATGAGGTTCAGGGAGAGGTTCCCACTCAAAATGACCCTATCGTTTTTTTTCCGTTGATAATTGACCTGCTGTTCATTTCCAACATTTTCCGTTTTGATTTCAGATTTGCATAATTTTTCCCCCACCTCCCTCCCATTAATAATGACTCTGGAATTGGAATTGGACTCGAGTTACTTTCTAGTTGTGTGTTTGCAACCAAGCCCAGGTAACCCAGCCAGAACCTTGAGCGCATGGGAGTTGGGTAATAGCTTCTTCATTTCCATTCAAAGGATGATTGTTTGCTTCAGAGTTTAATTAGAATAGGTTAATTATAATTTAGTCACAACAACTACGTACTAACGTACGAAAATGACAGGACCGAAAAGACCAGCTGGTCCATCAAGCCGGCCCCACGCCCCTGATGCCTGGAGCATTGTGACCAGAAACTTCCTCCTTCACACCCCTCTCTGCTCTGCAGCCATGTAATCTCTTGGGAAAAGCAAAAAAAAGAGAAAAAACCCCCAATAAGGGAAAAAAATACTCTGGAAAATTCCTCTCCGACCCCCCTCGGGCGATTGAAACCAGTCCAAGAGATCACATGGACCTTGTATCATTTGTAAAACCACTTGCCTTCTATATGGTGCGGTCTCTGCTCCAGTCAAAAACTAATCCAGCTCCTTCTTGAAGAAATCTTGAAGCTGACTCCCTACATGGAACAACTACACCCCAATATGGAGCAGGCATTTGATCTTATCAATGATGATAGGAAATCAGCTTTGTTCTATTAATTTTCTCTTGACATATTCCTCAGTGAGTATCTGTCACAATTCACAACATCCCGGCTGTAGTGCTGAAGACTTGTGCTCCAGAACTAGCTGCGCCTCTAGCCAAGCTGTTCCAGTACAGCTACAACACTGGCATCTCCCCAACAATGTGGAAAATTGCCCAGGTATGTCCTGTCCACAAAAAGCCGGGCAAATCCAATCTGGCCAATTACCGCCCCATCAGTCTACTCTCAATCATCAGCAAAGTGATGGAAGATGTCATCGACAGTGCTATCAAGCAGCACTTACTCACCAATAACCTGCTCACCGATGCTCAGTTTGGGTTCCGCCAGGACCACTCGGCCCCAGACCACATTACAGCCTTGGTCCAAACATGGACAAAATAGCTGAATTCCAGAGGTGAGGTGGGAGTGACTGCCCTTGACATCAAGGCAGCATTTGTCCGAGTGTGGCACCAAGGAGCCCTAGTAAAATTGAAATCAATGGGAATCCGGGAGAAAACTCTCCAGTGGCTGGAATCATACCTAGCACAAAGGAAGATGGTAGTGGTTGTTGGAGGCCAATCATCTCAGCCCCAGGACATTGCTGCAGGAGTTCCTCAGGGCAGTGTCCTAGGCCCAACTATCTTCAGCTGCTTCATCAATGACCTTCCCTCCATCATAAGGTCAGAAATGGGGATGCTCGCTGATGATTGCACAGTGTTCAGTTCCATTCGCAACCCATCAGATAATGAAGCAGTCCGAGCCCGCATGCAGCAAGACCTGGACAACATCCAGGCTTGGGCTCATAAGTGGCAAGTAACATTCGTGCCAGACAAGTGCCAGGCAATGATCATCTCCAACAAGAGAGAGTCTAACCACCTCCCCTTGACATTCAATGGCATTACCATCACCGAATCCCCCACCATCAACATCCTGGGGGGTCACCATTGACCAGAAACTTAACTGGACCAGCCATATAAATACTGTGGCTACAAGAGCAGGTCGGAGGCTGGGTATTCTGCGGTGAGTGACTCACCTTCTGACTCCCCAAAGCCTTTCCACCATCTACAAGGCACAAGTCAGGAGTGTGATGGAATACTCTCCACTTGCCTGGATGAGTGCAGCTCCAACAACACTCAAGAAGCTAGACACCATCCAAGATAAAGCAGCCCGCTTGATTGGCACCCCATCCACCACCCTAAACATGCACTCCCTTCATCACCGGCGCACAGTGGCTGCAGTGTGTACCATCCACAGGATGCACTGCAGCAACTCGCCAAGGCTTCTTCGATAGCACCTCCCAAACCCACAACCTCTACCACCTAGAAGGACAAGAGCAGCAGGCACATGGGAACAACACCACCTGCACGTTCCCCTCCAAGTCACACACCATCCCGACTTGGAAATATATCGCCGTTCCTTCATCGTTGCTGGGTCAAAATCCTGGAACTCCCAACCTAAAAGCACTGTGGGAGAACCTTCACCACACGGACTGCAGCGGTTCAAGAAGGCGGCTCACCACCACCTTCTGAAGGGCAATTAGGGATGGGCAATAAATGCCGGCCTCGCCAGCGAAGCCCACATCCCATGAACGAATAAAAAAAAAAATTCACTTCACAAGAAATCCAAATGTGCATTTGTTTAAGATTTCCAAGCCTTTGCTGTCCCTCAGCTTTTACGTTTTAAGAAAGGTTAAAGATTTGTGTTGTAGATGAAGATTGTGTGCAATTACAAACGTGAAGACATGACCATCAGTGTAATGCTGAAAGCAGATGACGGATGCTGCATTATGAATTTGATTGTGTGGCAGCAGGGACCCATTGTTCGCAACTGTGGTAAAGCAGTAACTACATTCTGTAAATTTGCATTTACGATTTGCTATTCGCGGCAAACAGAAGAAACCTTCCTCCGTTCACGGCTTAAACGTGGTTTCATACAGAGTTTCATTCTTCACCAAGATATTGGACTCAAGTCCATTCCTCAGGCTGAACATACACTTGATGGTCTTCAATTTTTCTTTTGCTCCATCTCCAACGATCGCATATTTGTTCAGTGCTGCTCAAATCCCCTCTTAATTTTGCAGCGTTCACTTAAAGCAGATACTCTACATACTCATCTAAAGATGAATCATGTTCAAGATGAAACGCCACCCCCACCCCACACTTTTCATTACAATACCTGAAAAAAAATCAAGCATTCATACTTCAAGAGCATTAGAGGCCCTCTCTCTCCTGTTGCTGTTCCACTGCTCCCACACTTAGGCTCCAGGTCTGCTCAACAAAGAACTTTATATTTATATAGCACCTCGTCACATCTCTCAGAACATCTCAAAGTGAGTCACTGTTGCTATGTAGGCAAATATGACATCTATTTTGCACATAGCAAGATCCCACAAACAGCAGAGAGATACATTTAAGGGGAAGCTAGACAAACATGTGAGGGAGAAAGGAATAGAAGGTTATGCTGATAGGGTTAGATGAAGAGGGGTGGGAGGAGGCACGTGTGGAGCAAAAACACCAGGACCAGTTGGGCCGAATGGCCTGTTTCTGAGCTGTACATTCTATGTAATTCTATGAATAACCAATGAATCAGTTTTGGGTGGTGTTGGTTGAGGCAAGAATGTCAAACCAGGGCAATCCCCTGCTCTTCTGCAAACAGTGCCTTTGGACCATTCGGCTGATGGGACCTTACTCTAACAATGCGGCACTCCCTCAGGACTGCATTGAAGTGTCAGCCCAGATTACGTGCTTGAGTTCAGGAGTTGGCCTTGGAACCACAACCTTCTGAGATGCAAGAGTGTTCCAAACTGAGCCAAGCTGACACGATTCTATTTTTTTCTTTTTTTAAAATGGCTACATCTAACTTTGCACCACTGTGCTTACTCAGAAATGCCTTTTCTTGAAGCAAAGGTTCTAATTATGAATGAAAATAATGTAAGTCCCACTTGGGTACTCCCACTCCCTGATTGTGGCAGGACATGTAACAGCTAATGTGCAAGAAAATAACATTTCCCGACTGATATGCAAGTAGACAGGCTCATCTTCCCTGTGTCTAGGTGATTTTTTATTTGGTGCTGAAGTTCACATTGGACAGTCTGAGTCACTGCCAGTTTCACATCCTCAGCAGTAACGTTCTCTTTATGGAGCCCATTTCGGGCTGTCAACATTTCATCACCTTTGCTCGCCATTTTTCCTCTTGCATTCACTTGTATCTCATTAATATCATTGCGTTTTGAAGGCCACATCAAGTCTGGTGTACAAAAAATGCTTTGTCATTTTTAAAGGTCGATTGCTATGATTAGTCAACAACTCCATTATCATTGTATCATGCGACGACCAGTGTAGTAGAAAGTGAACTAGATGGACCTTGGGTTTTTTTTCATCTAGCAATTCCCATGTTCCTATGATAGGTAATCCATTCTCCTTCTCGCCTCAAATCTCTCTTTCAATCACAATCTTTATTTGTGTCTCTGGTTTAATTGATTCCACCATGGTCACTGAGCTTGTGACCACTAAGCTGCGTTACATGCTTTTCCTCCCCTCTCACCACACTGAAAGTCGAGACCGTCTCCTCTACGCTAACCCTTTCGTCCAACCTCAAAACTTTTTGCCTCCCTCAGTCTTTCCTTCCTCCTTTAACCTGAAAATCCCAAGCTTAGTCTCACTTAACCACCACTTCCTGATTTACCTCATCTCTGCCATTCCTTTCAATCTTGGTTTTGTCCTGCACAACGGACATTGGCCTCCTCCAAGGTTTCTCAATTAAAAAAACACACTCACGCCTGCAGAAATACCAGCTTTATGCACCTTTAGAAAATACAGTTGAAAATGAGTGGCTTTGCCCTTAAATATGTCAATAGGAGTGTCAAAATAAAGAACGAATGAACGAACGTGCATTTATATAGCGCCTTTCACATCCTCAAGACGTCCCAAAGCGCTTTACACCCAATTAAGCACTTTTTGAAGTGTAGTCACTGTTGTAATGTAGGAAGCCAATTTGCACACAGCAAGGTCTCATGAACAGCAATGTGATCATGACCAGGTTTTAGCGATCTTGGTTGAGGGATAAATATCGGCCAGGACACTGGAGAGAACTCCTGTGGTCTTCTTCGAAATAGTGCCATGGGATCTTTTATGTCCACCTGAGAGGGCAGACGGAGCCTCGGATTAACATAAATAAAATGCCAATATATTTGAAAACTCTTACCCACTGACGACAGTCAAACTTTACAATTTGCAATAAAATTGAAATAACTTACAGAAACTGATGGCATCTTGAAGAAAGCATTACCCATCCGACAGAGTTTGCCTTTTCATCTCCCCTTCGCCTTTCTGCTTTATTCTCTATCCTCTTTCTGTGTCATGCAGGCAAAACTTTTCATCACAGTCCTTGTAATATTCATAAATAAATCATATATTTATAATGAAATACCATAAAGCATTTCCAAAGCCTCTGCCTTTTAGGCTTCCTCAAGGGAGGAAGCAGGCATCAAAGTATCTTTCTTCATTCCCCAAGGAAACCCCACCAGATGTAGTCTTGGGAAAATTCTCAGTTCTCTGTGTGCTCCATTATAAAATATACAGTACCTTTTATTCCAAACACCAAAATCCTTTGATCCGATGTATTTTAAAGTTAAACTGGTTGGATTTTCTACCCATATGCCATCAGAGTGCTAGTGGTCATATAGCTTTTTTGCAGAACTTTCAGGAAACATTCAAAAACTTCACTTCCACTCGAAACCTTTTCGAGAGGCTTTCATCTGCACTAGAAACCTTCAACTTATTTCCAAGTCCGTTTGTTGAAACGCAGGAGTTGAGGGATGGGGGGAGGCCTTGGAAGTTTTAGATAAATATGTAGATATCACACGTGCTTGTATATTTGCAAAATAAATTGTGATAATTCGCTGAAGAACATACATGGAGAGAAATGAGCTGAGTGGAGATCAGATCAGTGATGAGATCAAAGAGTCATTAAAAGGAGCATCGCTTCCTGGATGTGTTAAAAAAAAAGACACACAGATATTAAATACTGCATAATATTCACCCTCTTACAGGCTCTGTAAAGAACTTTGAATTAAAATATCCACCTACTTCTTTCCGTTCCAGTCCATGATTAAAGCAGTAGATTATAGGATCAAGTTACCCAGGCTGTGCTCCCAGTTGGGAGTTGCGCTTAAAGGGAACACAGCTCAGACCTGGTCCCACCATATTGTTGCCCGATCTCTAAGTGTAGCTCCCTGCTAGGAGTGTGGGATTGCTAAATACACCCAAATTTATTGAAACATCGAAGGTTACAGCACAGAAGGAGGCTCTTCAGATGGTCATGTCCATGCCAGCTCTTTGCCAGGGCAGTTCAAAACTAATCATGTTGCCCTGCTCACTCCCTGTAGTTTTGTCTCCTCTCTGCAGACAAGTGATGACACAAAAACATAAAATTACGTCAAAAACTCTAATTTCCTCATGGACAACAGGCCCTGGCCTGATCCTCGCTCAATGCTGAATTAGTCGGCTTCAGGCAGGTGCTACAGACGGCCTCCAATCCCCGCCCCAGGTTTAGCCAAGTTGCCAATCCTGATTGAAACCCAGTGACCTCCTGCTGGGGGAAGTGCCGTGTTTGGACTTTGGGTCAAGGCAGGGTTAACTGTCATGCCTCCAGCGGTCAAAAGCCACTCTCTGACGAGGCTCACACGTAAAGAGAAGCTCATAGCTGGGGGGGTGCTCATTTCATTTGGGGGTGCTTGCAGCTGGCAGAGGGAATGAAAACTCTCAACCTATCAACGTAGGCAGCATTCAAGCCTTAGCTGTAGAGTGGAAAGGAGATGGAGTGACAAAGTCAGTCTCCTATGTCTTTAACTTGCTCACATGCCTCTGATTTCCTGCTGTGTTGGTATTTATGAAACATTATTTTACAGTCATTCACCACATACAGGAAGAACGTGCATGTCTTTCACTCAACTGGCCATTGTAAAGTATAGAAACCATCAGAGTAAAATAAGTGTGTGCACAAATATTTCATATCTCCCCTCAGTATGTATGTGTATACTATATTGTATATATTTGTATTTTAGTAGTGCCATGAGTACAGTGGTATTATTTCCAATTTTTGTTGCCGAGTGTGTTTCCTGTCTATCTGGTTACTATGTTGTGGAGATGCCGGTGATGGACTGGGGTGGACAAATGTATATCCAGTGTACTGGGACGTGCTGTTCTCCGTGAATGGCCTGTTTGAATAACAACGACACCTTTTGATTGGTGTGATGCTGTCCCAACATAGTACAAGATATGCGATTTGAGAACCTTTTCACTCATTCATCTGACGAAGGGGATAATCTCCGAAAGCTTGTGATTTTAAAATAAATTTGTTGGACTATAACCTGGTGTTGTAAGATTCCTTACATTTATCTGGTTACTGTGCTTATTGGTGAATTTTTAATCAGAATTACAAATTTCCCAAGTAGCCATGGCAAGAGGCCGAGTATTAGCAGTGAAAGCATTAATGGAGACCAGGATAACGGATAGGCCGCTGGTGAAGCCAAAATAAAAAAAAGTTCACTGTGATGAGACGAGGAAAACGCAAATGTTTGATTCAATTTTCATTACTGGTACGTTCTCACTCCAGAGACAAAATCTCTGGGCACAAAATCGAGGCTGATGCTCCAGTGCAGTACTGGGGGAGTGCTGCAGTGTCGGAGGTGCCGTCTTTCGGATGAGACGTTAAACCGAGGCCCCGTCTGCCCTCGCAGGTGAATGTAAAAGATCCAACGGCACAATTTTGAAAAAGAGCAGGGGGGAGTTCTCCCCGGTGTCCTGGCCAATATTTATCCCTCAACCAACATCACTAAAACAGATTATCTGGTCATTATCACATTGCTGTTTGTGGGAGCTTGCTGTGTATAAATTGACTGTAGCGTTTCCTACATTACAACAGTGACTACACTTCAAAAGTGCTTCATTGGCTGTAAAGCATTTTGGGACGTCCGAGGTTAGGAAAGGCTCTATAGAAATGCAAGTTCTTTCTTTCTATAGGGGTAAGATTATAAACCAGACCAATTCCATTTGGTTCACTGTGATTGTGTCCCTAAAATTCAATGGGCTTTGGGATAGAGATGTTGGGTGACAAATCTATGAGTAAGGAATTATGGCACCCTAACATTGGAGCAGTGCCCCTCAGCAAACATTGGAGCCAGTTTGGGACACAGGCCTAGAAATTGGTTCGCGTCGGCCTTTTGGCGTGTAATGGGCGCCAGAACGCGAGGGCATGAGGCAGACCCAATATTGGGCCTCGTTTAAATGAGACCGGCGAGCTGAGAATGCAAGCTGGGTGTCCCCAGGCAGCTCGCCGCTGAATTGGCATTGGAATTCGGGCCACTGTGTGCCCTACAGTGGCCCTCAGGAAAGCCCTTGGTGGGGGTGGGGGGAGGAGGGCGGTGATTGGGAGCTGGCAACGGCCTTCGGCACTGCAGTGGAGCCGGGAGGAGCATTCCTGCTTCTTCTGGCTGCACATTCTTGGAAATATTTTTTTTTTTACAAACTCACCATTTTAGTGGCTGCTTCCAGTGGTCCCTTTAAGGGCCGCTGGTTAGGCCACATGTAGACTACATTTTCTTGAACGCAGCTGGCTCAGGCCGGCGCTGGCTGCCTTTAAGGCAGACTAATTTTGTGAAGGCGCCTGAAACAGGCGTTAGGCCCGTGTTATGTGCGAATAAAAGGCCTAACGCCTGTTTCAGACGCCTGCCCTGGGGGTGCCTCTTTGTCTGCCTTTACCAATATGGCGGTGGCGCATTTCCAGCGCGGAAATGTGCGCGTGCAGGCTGCCCGCGATATTGGGCGCTTCGGCGCCCGTTTTACGCCTGTTAATGGGCACGGTGTCAACCAATTCCTAGGCCACTGTTTTGAACAAGGACGGGGTGAGCGCACTGTAAACACCAATCTTCTTGCCTAATTCCAAGCTGCCCCAGTGCAACAGCAAACATGACAGGGAGATAATGTTTACAGTACCTACATTGTGTGACTATAGCTTCTGACCAGTAGCAGTGCTGCCTGCAGTGCTAAACCCAGAATAAGCATTTTCTAAACCAATGTTTTAGAAACAGCTCTGTGGACACACACATGCTCATCCAGACATACTGGCACAACCATAGAACTACCACAAGCTGCCTACTCCTTAATGATTAAAAAAAAAAGCCAGCCTTTCTTTTTGTTAAGTGATTTGAGGGATATAGAGATATTAATAGATCTGTTTATTCATATGGAGATCTTGTGGGGGAGGTCTATGATTCAGGTAGTCATACATGAATTGTGAAGGGGCCTTAATGGACTGATTGCATGGCCTTATTCATTAAAATGTTTCTTACGCTGCCATAATCAAACCCTGGGGAACAAACTCAAAGATCCATCAACTTAAAGCTCCTTAACAGCAGATGTTTTAATACACACTATTCCGAGAGACTAGAATGATTAAAACCAGTTTGGCCAAATGTGCAGCTACGCTTTCTCACTGTATTTTGTTCTGCATTTCAGATTTTGGATAATCCAAATGTTTGGACGAGGTCCCAAACTTTCTCAAGTCCAAACGCGTCCAAATTGTGGGACCACATGGTGTGACAAGCAGATCTACAGAATTCCACAGAGCCAGAGCAAGAGCACGAGGAACGCAGCCAAGCAATGTGCTCATGCAACTCATCAATGGCAGATCGTTATCAGGGGCTCTTTAATAAAACATGGCCTTCTGGTGCAGCAGCTTATTCTGTGCCTTCAACTGCTACGGTTGGGGGAGCAGAAACGACGAGTAAAGCTTCTTATTTGCACCCGAGGATTAATGTTCTCAACGCTCAATTCTGAGCCACCATGCGGTGCCTCACTTGTGAAAAAAAATAAGACAAGTCATACTCGTCTCGCACACTTCCACAGGGGTATCATTGGGGAACTACGGAAGAGTCTAGGGGGGATTGGGGTGGTAGTCATGTACAGAGATATGAAGAAGACAGAATAAAAACTACAACACGCAGTATTACTCGGGCGCTGCAGTAAGATCAGTTTTGTTTCTAATGAGGAGGATCAAGTTCGTGATTGATTGTTGAACAAGACTTGCTGAGTTCAAAAAAAAAATCAATCGTGCGCTGAATCCCACAAGTTTTAAAATAGACCAAAGTTCTCACTCTAACGGCAGCATAATGCTTTACTTTTCACTTATCTGACTGGTTGACTGGGTTGCCGTTGACAATCACTATGTCACTGTTGAGACCCATAAAGAACAGCAAGGCGATGGGAAACATCACCGTGACAGTAACGATGTTATTCCTCGCTGCTGTTGTTCACAGAATATTAACATACAAAAATGACGGGCAGAAAAAGACCGGCTGGCCCTTCAAGCCTGCCCTACGCCCATCCTAGCTGGAGCACCGTGACTAGATACTTCCTACCCCACCTGGGAGAGGCCAAAAAATAACCCCAGGGCCAATAAGGGACCAAAAAAAACTCTTGAAAATTCCTCTCCGACCCCTTCAGGCAATTGAAAATCAGTCCAGGAGATCACACCGACCATGAGTCCTAGTAATGAGTGATCTAAATTAAACAGATGCAAGGGCACTGCTATCAAGCTTGCTCGTCATGTGAATCTTGCCACTTTGGTCCAAAGTAATTCTGCTGCTGTACTGAAGTACAACACACCCAGTCACCAGAAGGTTACAGGCAGCCATTCCATCTCTGCCGTTACTACTACTCTCGATACGTTTTTCTGGTCAAAGTCTCGTACTTGTGTGGAACAATCCCATTCACAAGCACCAGGTCATGACTCTTTATGTGGAGAGGGCGGCGGCTGTTACCTCACAAGTGTAAGAAATCTATATCTCAAAGCAACAAGGTTGCAAGCAAATTACCGTTAAAACAGACTGTTTTGCCGTGAGTAAAGGAATTTTACATCTATAGATGTATGCTGTATGAAAATCTGATATCTAACATAGGTCACAGTTCAGACAGCACTATTAAAAGCGTCAAAAAAGAGGAAAGCCAACAGAAAATAAATTCATACACTCACCTTGGCCTCTTCTGAACACTCCAGGACTCCCACCATGGTTCCACTGTCACAATTAGCCTCCTGCTCTCCTCCTGAATCCAGAAGTTAAAATACCGTCACGGTGCCAATGATGTCATCAAACCGTGACTTTTCAATGTAAAGTAGGCCCCCACTTGCCGGGTGACTCTTTCGTGCCTGAATTAAGATAAGTAGAGATGGTGGGGATGGCAGTGCATCAAGAAACATGGCATGATAGACCCCCCCCCTCCACCATCTTAACAGCCCCCCCTCCCCATCTGTTCCATTCCAGCCGGGCGGGGGGTTAAAATTAACCCCATTGAACCTTTCCAACTGATCACCCACTCTGTCAGATCCAGCAAGCCACAGACTCTTTGTAAGTGGATGCCCAAAGTTCAAGTGGTACTAATCAGCGGGTCAGTGGGTAGCACTCTCGCCTCTGAGTCAGAAAGTTGTGGGTTCAATTCCCCACTCCAAAGATTTGAGCCCAAAATCTAGACTGACACTCCAGTGCAGTACTGAGGGAGTGCTGCACTGTCGGAGGTGCCGTCTTTCAGATGAGACGTTAAACCGCAGACCCAGTCTTCCCTCATCAGGTGGACGTAAAAGATCCCATGGCACTGTTCGAAGAAGTGGTCTCCCTGGTGTCCTGTTCAATATTTATCCCTCAACCCACACATAAAAACAGATTATCTGGTCATCATCACATTGCTGTTTGTGGGAGCTTGCTGTGCGCAAAACTGGCTGCGTGTTTCCTACGTTACAACAGTGATTACACTTCAAAAGTATTTAATTGACTGTAAAGCGATTTGGGACATCCTGCGGTCATGAAAGGTGCTATATTAATGCAAGTTCTTTCTTTCTTTACAGTGTTTGTGAGATAACACTGACCATCACTTGTTCCCCAGTGCATTAGGGCTCCCTTCCAGATGGCTGTGAAGATGCCACTCGTCCCAAGGTACTCTACATTTGAGTAAATCTTTCATACCTGACTCCGGTGAAATCAGAGGTGTACCCATCCAGCTCGAACCTCTGCTTCGACAGAGCTTCTAACAAGGCTGCCCTGCTTTGCTGCCTCTCCTGCAGCTGGACCTCCGATGGGTCATTGCTAAATGCGGGAGTCATCCCTACTGTCCTCACATTTTTGCCAGTGAATGATAGTTCACCTCCTCTCAGTTAGTACACACCTTCATGGTTATGCAGAAAAAAACCCAGCAAATTCCCCAGAATTGCCACCTCACCCAATTCTGCATGGCCCAGAGTACTGGCATGCAGGCTTGGCTATCTGCATACAATTTCCATCAGCTGGGGAGCATATGGAAAGAGAAGGGGCTTGCCTTATAAAGTTCGGTGAGGCCAGTCTTTTCCACTGCCAGCAGGTGTGTGGTCATCCCATAGATGACATGTGGTTCTCGCAAAATCCATCTTCTTTATCTTCCAGGAACCAATAAAAAAAAAAGTTACTGCACAGGCTCCGAGAAGATCTTTTGCAAATCTTTGTTCTAAATTACCTCAATGGCGATGAGCGCAACCCCTTTCCCTTCCACCCTTCCTTGCAACGTAACAGTTGATTCACTGTGAGGAGCACCACTAAAAGATCTCCTTCAGACCTTTATCTCAAGGAGGCTGGAATACAAAGGAGAAGATGTGATTGTTGAAGGGCAGATTCACCAGAATAATACCGGGCTAAGAGGGTTAAATTGTGAGGACAGGTTGCATAAACTTGGCTTGTATTTTCTTGAGTATAGAAGATTGAGGGGTGATCTGATCAAAGTGTTTAAGATGATTAAAGAGAAACTATTTCCTCCGGTGTGGAAATCAAAAGCGAGGGGACAGAATCTTAAAATGAGAGCGAGGCCATTTAGGAGGCACTTCTTCACACAAAGGGTGGTGGGAATCTGGAATTCTTTCCCCCAAAAAGCTGTGGATGCTGGGGGACAATCGAAGCTTTCAAGACTGAGATTGATAGATTTTTGTTAGGTAACGGTATCTAGGGATATGGAGCAAAGGTGGAAAATGCAGTTGAGGTACAGGTCAGCCATGATCTAATTGAATGGCGGAATAGGCTCGAGGGGCTGAATGACCTTCTTCTGTTTTTATGTTCCTACTGAAATATATAAATAAATTTCTTGAAACGGTAGTTGAATTGGTTATGTTCGATCATCAAGTAAATATAATTTGCCCAAACAACTCATTTCATGGACGGTGTCCTTGAAAAATAAAGAACTTACAAAGAACAATTAAAGAGGTGCACTGTGAAGAGTTTTAATGCAGGTTGTTCCATCACACTTATTAATAGAGTAGTTTTACTGTATGACAATGTACCGTGCGTGATCCATATTTTTATCAAAATGAAATCACAATACACAGCACAGCAGCATTACTAATCATAAACATAACCTGATAGGTTAGAACTATCAGGAAAGGCTGGGGCTCTTTTCTCTAGAAAGGAGATGGCGGAGGGGGTGACCTAATAGGGGTCGTTAAGATTATGAAAGGGTTTGATAGGGTAGACAAAGAGATGTTTCCACTTGTGGGAGAGTCCAGAACTAGGGACCATAAATATAAGATAGTCACTAATAAATCCAATAGAGAATTCAGGAGAAATGTCTTTACCCAGAGAGCGGTGAGAATGTAGAACTCGCTACCACAAGGAGTAGTTGAGGCGAATAGCATAGATACATTTAAGGAGAAGCAAGATAAGTAGATGAGGGAGAAAGGAATAGAAGGATATGCGGATAGGGTGAGATAAAATAGTGTTGGAGGAGGCTCATGTGGAGCATAAACACTGGCACAGACCAGTTGGGCCGAATGGCCTGTTTCTGTGCTGTAATTCTATGTAATTAGATCTTATCTAGGTTCGCATCCACCTTCCTTCACTCGGTCGCTTGTGCCTCATTCGCGTTGGTTGAAATTGCACAGCGGAACAAGCAGGCAAGCCGACACACAAATTCCCTGCCACAGTAAACAATCGCTCACTCTGTGTGCTGCTTTAGTGTAATTGAATGTAATCCATGAGCAACATTCGAAAAGCAAATAGCGATAATTAATCTTTAGAGTGTTTTTTAAAGTAGCAGCTGATGTTAAAAACGTCCAGAGGTCTATTAGGGTGTTAATTTTCTCTGCTTATACCAAACCCATCAAAGCCCAAAGCCTTTTAACATGCCATTTGCACAGGCATTGGCTGAACGATGCAGCACTCAGCTGTGATTCCAGATAACAGGATGTGTTTGTACCTGATTGCACGGAATAGAAAATTTTTTAGGAAGATAAAAAAGTCATTATGTTTCTTTTTCCCCATATATATTAGTCACATTGCTTCACTTTGTTACCATTTCCCTCAATCCCGTCTCTCTCTCTCTCTCTCTCTCTCTCCAGGAATAGATCTGATGCGCGCTACATGCTTCAATGATTTTTCCTTGTAACTTCTCCTATAACTCTATTATCCTTTCGGTGACTTAGAATCGCAGGGGATGATTTTAACCCCGCCTACCAGGCGGAGACCACGCAATTAAAATCGCCCAGGTGACTTACCCACCCTCGAGCCGCCCATATCATCCATTTTTATGTAGGCTTCTGGATGGGCGAATAAGCCGCCTGCCCAAAGTTTGCAAGGTCCTTCTTTTCGGGGTCCAATGATTTTGTATATCTACTCATCAATCTCCTGTGTCATTGCACACGGAGAGTTAAGACCAGATGTAGTCCTCAGCTAAATCAGGGTTAGAGGGCATCAAGGTGCGCTGCTGTAAAATTTTTAACTAGATACTAGCGACTGGGGCTCTTTTCTCTAGAAAAGCGAAGGTTGAGGGGCGAGAGAGGTCTTTAAAATTATGAAGGGGTTCGATAGGGTAGATGTAGAGAAGATGTTTCCACTTGTGGGGGAGTCTAAAACTAGGGACCATAAATATAAGATAGTCACTAATAAATCCAATAGGGAATTCAGGAGAAACTTCTTTACCCAAAGAGAGGTAAGAATGTGGAACTCACTACCATAAGGAGTAGTTGAGGCAAATTGCATAGATGCATTTAAGGGGAAGCTGAATAAACACATGAGGGAGAAAGGACTAGAAGGTTATGCTGATAGGGTGAGATGAAGTAGGGTGGGAGGAGGCTCGTGTGGAGCATAAACGTCAGCATGGAGCAGTTGGACGGTTTCTGTGCTGTAAATTCTATGTAATATATAATATAAATTATATACATACTCAGTCCCCATTTTAAATTCATACATTCAGTTCTTACTGGTATATAATACTTATATACTCTTATTATTTTCAGTCAAAGAACAAAACTTAAAAATCTAGCCTTTTTTTATTCATACTTGGGATGTGGGCATCGCTGGCAAGGCCAACATTTATTGCCCATCCCTGGTTGCCCTGAGAAGGTGATGGTGGGCTGCCTCCTTAGTGGTTTAATTACAACTGAGATGCTTGCTCAGCCACTTCCGAGGGCTGTTAAGAGTCAACCACGTTGGTGTGGGACTGGAATCATGTATAGGCCAGACCAGTTAAGGACAGAAATTAGTGAACTAGTTGAGTTTTTATGATGACCTCACAGCTCCATGGTGACTTTTATTGATACCAGCTGCTAAATTCTTAAACGGAATTCAAATTCTTACACAGCCATGTTCTCTGGGTTACTAGTCCAGTAACATAGTCACTACACTATCGAACCCTTGGTACCAAACACTGGCCTACCAAAGACTCAAAGAATGGCCACCACTCCCACCTGCTCACACAAGACTTTACCCCTTACCCACTTTCTCCATTGCGTGGATTCCAGCCAAGCATATTTGAAGGCAGACTATAAATCTAAAAATATCACTGCCTTCACATGAGTAAAAACTGCATGGAAGAGTATTGTCTTTCCTTGAAATGTTGTCAGCCTGGTCCCATGCGGCAGAGAGGCAGGCAAGGTTGGGGGGAGTGGGGAGCGGAGAGAGGTCATCATTACAGGGGAGAGCAGGGGAAGTGGGGATGTGGCAGCCGTTTTCCCCGAACCATCTTTTTGTGAAACCAGTGTGAAACTAGCAGGAAATCAAGATGGTAATTTTAACTCAACTCGACCAGTGAGAAACTGGAGGGCTTGGATCGGCCCCCTGTTTTTTACACTTTGCCCGATTTTACTTTCCACTGAAGTTACCGGGAGGGTGAGGTTAAAATTATCCCCCAAATGTTTGATTCACTTGTAAATTCTAACAGATCCAACAGAGAGAGATAAAGGAGCTCCTATAGTTATCATAGTTTATAACACAATATTACTGCAGCAAGCTGTGTCGTGAGGTGTTGCTTATGTTAGATTAGGAATTAGCCTTTGGTTAAAAGAAAATCTGTACTTAACATTAAACCAAGTTCTATCTGATGGATGTTAAAAGTCCCTGGCACTATTCCAAACAGCAAGTTTTCTCAGTGTCCTGGCCAACATTCGTCCCTCAACCAATACCGTACGAGAAAAACAAATTAATTGGTCATCATCCCATTACGATTCTGGGATGTTGCTGGTGTAGAATAGCTCCCATGTTTGCCTAAATAATATTTGCTGCATTGCCAAAGTGATTCATCGTGTTAATTTTCCAACTCTACTTCTCCATCACTTTACTTGACCTTTCTGTGCATCTCCGTGCTGTCAGACTGCCTGACTGACATTAAGTCATAGCTCAGGTAAAATCGTATCTAACTGAACATCAGGAAGATCAAAGCTCTCATTTTCACCTTGCCATATACTCCACTCCATTGCCCCGATTAATTCTTTTCCTCAGCCACTTGCTCAGGCCAAGTCAAACCTTGGAATCCTGTTGGACCCAAAGTTGAGTTTCAAACTGCATAATCTATCCATCACCAAGATTGCTTGATTTCTCCAAAGTCCTGCTTGCCAGCTCCCATTCTCCTCCTTCTACAAGCTCCAACTCATTCAAAACTCAGCTGCCCATATCCTGTCCAGGTCAGGATGGTGTGTGACTTGGAGCGAGACCTGGAGGTGGTGGTGTTCCCATGCACCTGCTGCCCTTGTCCTTCTGGGTAGTAGAGGCCGTGGGTTTGGGAGCAGCTGTCGAAGAAGCCAGATTACCAAGGAAAGGAATACCCTCTCTTTTTAAAAATATTTTTGACACTTTCTGAAGTATGAAGTACTACCAGATACCCCATGGCATTGCACAGAGTGAGGCAGAGCACATACTATTTTAGAACAATAGGGGAGTGATTAACAAGGTGCGACAGAGAAAGTGTGTCAGGAAAAGTGGTACAGGAAGTAAATATGACACTTACAGGAGGTGCATGCTATCTGCAAGACTTCTAATGTATTAATAGATTTATACACATAAATAATATAACACCATCCAAACAGTCAATGACGCTTCTCATTCATAAAGTACGTCAACTTGTCCTTGCTGGCCGAACATGATGTCTACAGTTGGGCACCATGCAGTAGGAGTGTCCTTAGCTGGTTACTTCTCTGCTTACATTCCATGTAAACATCCAGTACAAATCCAATGCAAATCCAATCTCCCCGTCTTAAGGTCAAAGGAAAGTGAAGTGTAACTTTCCCGAGGTCAACGGGAGAGCAATTTAAATGATGCCTTTTGCATCCCAATCGTCTTGGGTGATGCCTTGGCAAATTGCTGCCAACTATTGATCGCTATAAAAGTTAGCTGATGGCTTCAATGTGAGGAAGTCATTTATTTCTAATAAAAAGAGCACCACTAATGTACAGTTTATAGTCAGATTACATCAGTTATTGAGCTTCTCAGTGGCTGATAGCTATGGGAAAGAGATTTATAGGGTGTACAGGGTGAAAGTGTATAGCATTGCAATGACTGTAAAAAATCGTTATGATTTTCTTTCCCCCCCTAATGTTTTTGTTCTCTTTGTACTCATTCAGGTGAGGAGTGGAATTGTTAAGCTTGTGCTGTGCTGTCACTGGTTGTCTTGTGGACTTATCAAGACTCTGGTGGGACCCGTGTGGTTTGGGTTGGAATAATGCAATAAAAATATCAACATTCGCAAATACTCTAGCATACGGTGCTGCAATGATTGATGGTAAACCTTTTCTGTTTGCGTTCATATTAATTTGATTTTCAGAGAAATATGCAGCCAGAGCCTTGTTTATTAAAATCTGTTCTGTGAAGAGAAAGAACAACTGAAAGGAGGAGAGAAAAGAATAAGTGAAGGTGAGAGAAAAGCCCAGAGTTCAGGAAGACTCACCAACAAAACAGAATAAAGTCCGGGAGAAATATTGAAAATGATAAGATATTTTATTTCTCCTAGTCTGGAAGCCCATTTCTCACTTGCTTACATAGAATTTACATTGCAGAAATAGGCCATTCGGCCCAGCTGGTCTATGCCAGCGTTTATGCTCCACAGGAGCCTTCTCCCACCCCACTTCATCTACTCCTATCAGAGTCTGTGCAAAAACCAATGCCCAGTCTGGCAGGATCTGGGGATTAGTACAATGCAATCACTCTCACATTAACTTTGCTTCGCATTGCAGTTCCTATCTTTGCTCCATACATAAGCTATTCGCTCATCCCACACCCTCCGTTCCTCCAACACCGGATTAGTGCTTGCTACTCACAGCCTTTGCCCCAATATAGTGAGGGGACCTTCCAGTCACATTGCCCCTAATTGTTGAAAGCTTCTGCAAAACCACTTTCCCTCTTTCTCGCCGGCATAGACCGGTTGGGCCGAATGGCCTATTTCTGTGATGTAAATTCTATGTCAGCAAGTGAGAAATGAGCTTCCAGACTAGGAGAAGTGGAAAGAGGTATCTTATCATTTTCAGTATTACTTTCTTTCTTTCAGTAGCCTCTTATAAACCCTATCTCACCCACCAAGCTTTCAGTTCCCTCTGCCAACTCCTTTAATTCTTCCCTTCAGCATCCTCCTCATCTTCTTGCAAAGCTATCCGAGGCATACATCTGCTTGGGAGGGGAAGGGTTGTGTTGCTGCTGCTGTTAGCTAAGGATATCACAGACCAATGGACAAGAATATCTTTTCCACTACTGTTCTGGTTTCAGTCATGGCCCACTTGTGCATTAACCTATTCACCTACACCACACTGTCAAACTCCAAACAGACACTGTAACCAAACAGTTATTCTGTAAATTATTTTGTCGAATTGACACAGAATTAGCAAAAAAAGCCAGGGGGGAGATAAGGAGAGATTTTATTTACGCAGCGAGTTGTTATGATCAGGAATGCGCTGCCTGAAAGGGCGGTGGAAGCAGATTCAATAGTAACTTTCAAAAGGGAATTGGATAAATACTTGAAAAAGAAAAAAATATTGCAGGGTTATGGGGAAAGAGCAGGGGTGTGGGACTAATTGGATAGCACTTTCAAAAAGGTGGCACTGGCATGATGGGCCGAATGGTCTCCTTCTGTCCTGTATGATTCTATGAATCTGCACTGTAACTGCACCAACCTCCATGCAATTTAGTTAAACGAAAAGCAACATGAGTCAAGCTCCAGATGTAGTCTCAGACTGCAGCTGCTTACAGAGTAAACTATTTATGGCCATGAAGATCCCAACAACTTTCACCAGCATTTGTCTGCCGGTGCTCGAATTTCGGCCCATGGTGGGTGTAAATACTCATTTTCACAGCTCTGCCTTCATTGCATGGAAAGCCAAACACATCCAACGTGACAGCAAATGGACAGAAAGGGGCAGATTTCCCAGGAAATCACTACTTGTACAAATTTCTTGTCACACTTGCAGTGTCACTTGGCACACCCAGTCCTTATCATTGTAAAGCTGGTGCCAACCTATCTACAGTATAGCTGTGACACTACTTCAAGCCTCCAGTTCCATCAAACTGTTCCGCTAGTTATAACTGAGTCTTTGTTGCAGTAACTGAAAGCTCGATGAACTCTCAATCTGTGTTCCATTGATAGTTACCAGCAAATTTGTATAAGTGAGGTCCACTGTATTCAGTTAATTTTCTCTCCAAATACTTAACTAGTTGTCATCTGGGATACCTCAGTGGTTAGAAGCAAATAAACCATCCAGCAATGTTATGCTCAAAAATTTATGAGCATTGCTCTTCATTTTTTCATAGGATGTGGGCAAAACTGGCAAGGCAGCATGTATTGCCCATCCCTAGTTGCTTCGAGTGATTTAAGAGTTAGCACCACAATGTGGAGTTACATGTAAGCAAGCCAGACTACTATGGGATGCTGGATTCACTTCCTTGAACAATCTAGTAGCTTCCATGGTCATTTTCTGGTAAAAGCTCTGAAAATACCAAATTTATTGAATTCAATTTCACAATTTTTCCAGGGTGGTATGTGAACTCGTGACCTCTAGGGTTACTAGTCCAGGACCATAACCACTAGACTATTGTACCTATTCCATGTAGTTCAACCACTGGGCAGCTAGCTCACAGTAATTTATCTGATATGTTATCACATCAAAATGTCTCAAAGTTTTTCACAAAACACATTACTTTTGGACTGTTACATATGTAACCATGGAGCCATTCTGTGCCAACAACCCCACAAACACCAATGATATGCGTGACCATTAAATCTTTTTTTTTGGGCGGCATTGAATGAAGGAGAAATGTTATCCAGGACATCGGCAGAACACTAGTTCTTCTTTGAAAGAGGAACATTGGACCTTTAATGTCCACCTGAACAGCAGATGACACCAAGTCCTGCTCACCTATCACTCCTGTCCTTGGTGACCCACGTTGGCACCCGGTCCCCAAATGGTTGGTTCAACATAGGCCCATTGGAGGAAGACGAAAAACCAAAAATTGCCCAAGGACAATATGGTCTTGCATGACCTGATAGTTTTACCCAACCTGGGAGCAGCAGACAGGCCTGCATGGTAAATGTTCCTCAGGAGCACGACTTCAAAACATGAGAGCTTATATTTTAATATTTACCTAATGAAGTGTAAAAATTTTGATAAAGTAGCCAGAGTCCAGCAAGTCAGGAAGGTTAGTTAACTTAATGTTTTTTTAATTAGGATGAATAGTTTCTAACCTCATGATGCATAGTTTGCATCCATCAAGTGTTCAACATTTTAGAAGTATTGGCTGTTCACTCGTCATATGAATAATTCTTTAATGCGTTTTCTTTCACATCGCACAAGAGAAAAACAAGAATTCAATTTTTACGTAGGCAGAAATCAGGGCTGGCTGAACCCAAAGCAACAGACCCAGAGGCTATTTGTTCAAGGTTGTGAAGGGCAAGTTTAGGACAGATGCCAAGAAATATTGCTGTACAAAGAGAATGATCAGCTAGAATGAGGTTGCCAGGAAGATTGGTCGAGAACAGAACGCTGGATTAATTGAAGAAACAGTTTGAACCTGTAATAGGGAGACAGCAGAGTTAGAATTTTGGAAGGATGAGTTCAAGTGGACTTTTTCATCTAAACCTATTTTGTGATTGAAACAAGAAACAACGGGGAAAGGGTGGGGGAGTGGGACTAGTGGGATTGCTCTGGCATGGACTCGATGGGCCGAATGGCCACCTTCCGTGCTGTAAATTTTCTATGATTCTACGAACACTCAAGAAGCTCGATACCATCCACGACACAGCAGTACGCCTGATTGGCAGCCCATCCACCAGCTTAAACATCCACTCCCTCCACCACCGGCGCACCGTGGCTGCCGTGTGCACTATAGCAACTCGCCAAGGCTTATTCGACAGCACCTCCCAAACCTGCAACCTCTACCACCTAGAAGGACAAGGGCAGCGGGTGCATGGGAACACCACCAACTCCAGATTCCGCTCCAAGTCACACACCATCCTGACTTGGACATATATCGCCCATTCCTTCATCGTGGCTGGGTCAAAATCTTGGAACTCCCTTCCTAACAGCAATGTGGGCGAACCTTCACCACACGGACTGCAGCGGTTCAAGAAGAAGGCCCACCACCACCTTCTCAAGGGCAACTAGGGATGGGCTTGCCTTGAGAGTGATGTCTGTATCCCAAAAATGAATATAAAAAGAAATGTGATCCGTGTTTAAACTTTTCCATAAGGAAAGGGTAAAATTCAATCTCAGTAGTTCTCATCTGTGCAGAACATTCTGGAATCAAAGTAACACAGAACCAGTGGCAGTACAGGTAGATAAGGTTGTGAAGAAGGCATACGGAATGCTCTCCGTTATTAGCCGAGGTATAGAATAGAAAAGCAGGGATGTAATGATGGAACTGTATAAAACGCTGGTAAGGCCACAGCTGGAGTATTGTGCGTAGTTCTGGTCACCACGTTGCATGAAGGATGTAATTGCTCTGGAGAGAGTGCAGAGAATATTTACAAGAATGTTGCCAGGGCTTGAAAATTGCAGCTACGAGGAGAGATTGGATCAGCTGGGGTTGTTTTCCTTAGAGCAGAGGAGGCTGAGGGGTGACTTGATTGAGGTGTACAAAATTATGAGGGGCCCAGATAGAGTAGACAGGAAGTACCTGTTTCCCCTAGCAGAGAGTTCAAGAACTAGAAGACATAGATATAAGCTGATTGGCAGAAGGATTAGAGGGGACATGAGGAAAAACTTTTTTATCCAGAGGGTGGTGGGTGTATGGAATTTGCTGCCCGAATTGGTGGTAGAGGCAGGGACCCTCAACTCTTTTAAAAAGCACCTGGACCTGCACTTAAAGTGCTGTAAGTTGCAGGGCTACAGACCGGGTGCTGGAAGGTGGGAACAGAATGGGCACCTGGTTGTTCTTCGAGCCGGCACGGACACGATGGGCCGAATGGCCCCTTTCTGTGCTGTACCTTTTCTATGGTTTCTATGATTCTAACCGGCTTTCAGACGCAGTGCACTCGATGCTGGTATGACTGTAAAGAGAGACAGGCCATTGAAAACAGTCAACTCTTAGCAGTCATTCTGAAATCTTTATCTGACTTGGCTTCACTGGTGTCTGGAAAAAAAACACCATGCAGATAATGAAAGATCTCCAACTGTGAGCAGTACTGTAAACAAAGCAGCTTGGATACTCATTATAAGCAATAAATAAATTATAAGCATATGTAAATGGCATTTTGGTCCTGGTGAGATTCTAGTCACAAAAAGTAAAACAGGTAAAAAAAAGAGGATACTTGGTAGTAAGCTGTTAAATAACCACAACAACTTGCATTTATATAGCGCCTTTAATGTAGTAAATTGTCCCAAGGCGCTTTGCAGGAGTGATTATCAAACAAAATTTGACACCGAGCCACATAAGGAGATATTAGGACATGTGACCAAAAGCTTGGTCAGAAGGTAGGTTTTGAGGAGCATCTTAAAGGAGGAGAGAGAGGTTTAGGGAGGGAATTCCAGAGCTTAGGGCCCAGGCAGCTGAAGGCACGGCCGCCAATGGTGGAAGGATGAAAATCGGGAATGCGCAAGAGGCCAGAATTGGAGGAGCGCAGAGATCTCGGAGGTTGCAGAGATAGGATGGGGAATTTGAATCATCAGTAAGGTGGGTCCAATAATTCTGCGCCTTGCAGGAGAGGATACTGTAGAATTCTTTAAAATTGTTGACAAAAAGAAATCAGAAAGAAAGGGCAGTGTGTGCATTTTTGTGTCAAAAGATTTGTTTCGTACTCTGTCCTCAATACAGTGTAAACACTTGAGGTAAGTATATTTTCACAGGCCGGAGTTTTTTGGGGGAAAGCAGTATATATGCTAGATCGGAATAATAATCAGGTCTGCAGCCGCTTTCATGTTCAGGGTCTGACTATTGAGTAAGTTTGCCACAGATGTGGTACAGAATATTATAGTGTCCATTGCATCTTGTCTCATCAAAATATCTCAAAAGCATTTGACACAATTCAATACTTTTAAGGTACCATAGCTGTTGCTACATAGACAAATTGAGCAGCTATTTTGCACCAAAATTACCCCACTAACGGGAATGAAATGAATGAGCAGTTAATTGTGTGTGTGTGTGTGTGTGTGTGTGTGTGGTATTAGCTAAGGGAGGAATATTGGCCTGGAGATCCCCATGTCCATGGAATCAGCAATGCCGACCTGAAACATGGTTTAACATTGTGACAATAAGGATATTCATAGAATCGTAGAATCATACAGCATAGAAGGAGGCCGTTTGGTCCATCTTGTCTGTGTCGGCTCTTTGAAAGAGTTATCCAATCAGGCCCACTCCCCTGCTCTTTCCCCGGAGCCCTGAAAATTTATCCTTTTCAAGTCTATGTCCAATTCCCTTTATTCTGACTTCATTTCATGCATAGAATTACATAGAATGTACAGTACAGAAACAGGCCATTCGGCCCAACTGGTCTATGCTGGTGTTTATGCTCCACACGAATCTCCTCCCTCCCCACTTCCTATCAACATAACCTTACAGTTTCTCTTAAATAGCTAAAATTAAATTAAGAGCTGTCGTTCACTATCAAGATTCAAAAGTGGGAGACCATCGATGCTGCATCAAAAGGAAAAGATTCAATGCTGTTGTTCAGAAACCAATTAAGTGAAAAGCTGCACTGGTGGTTGGAACAGCTTATTTGAAATGTTAATATATGCAGATTGATAATTTCTTTCACTGAACACTGAATCATTAGAAAAATCCATTATAGGGGAAGCTCTGTTTGGAGGAAATGACGAGATTGAAGTACTAACACTGTGTCTAAGGTGCAAGATCTAGTAAACTCTATTTACATGAAAATAAATAGTTGCAGTATCAGAAAGAAGTCCCACAGCGCAAACTCCCGCTCAAACAGCAAAAGACCTCCGACCTCTTGGTAATAAACTGAAAGTTACATTGTCCATGTGTAACATCTCATCTTGAAAGTCTATCAAGATGCAAATCTATTTCATCAAAAAGTCTTGTTGTTTATCAGACTGTAAGGAACACTGTTCTCTAAAAGGAAACAAAACTTCACTGTGGACTGATTCTGGCTCCATTGCTGTTGTGTTGTTTTAGCATCTGTGTGTTACTTAACTTGTAGATAAATCCACTGAGGTGGTTTTAGCCTGTCTGGCCAAGTATTTTCCACCTTGAGGAGGACTCGGTGAATGCATTCCCCAGTGTGCAATATAGCACAATTAGGAGTGAACTGTTGAACCTGGGCATGCTACAACATACACAGCAGGTTAGACCATAAGACCATAAGAGATAGGAGCAGGAGTAGGCCATTCGGCCCCTCGAGCCTGCTCCGCCATTTAATGAGATCATGGCTGATCTGATTTTTACCCCAACTCCATTTTCCTGCCTTTTCCCCATATCCTTTGACTCCCTTGCTGATCAAAAATTTGTCTAACTCAGCCTTGAATGTATTCAATGACTCAGAAGTTCTGGTTCTTAGGTGCCTTGGTTAGCTTATGGAAACTGTCATCTAGCTCTAAATATAAGACACAAGTATTGGGAAAAGTCCAAATTATACCAATGCTTCACTCCCCCATTACTGTACAGGGCTGTAGGCATAGATTATAAGCTCAAAATCCTGGTATTGTGCTCAGACCTACAAACTTCTGACTCATGTCAAGACTATTTCCAACTCACCAAACTAACATACAACTAAATTGCATTTTATCCTATAGGTTACATTTCAAGCTAACTTATTGTAATTGAGGAAGGCAGTTTTTAGGTAGCATATTTTTTAAGTGAAGCAATTACATCTGCCACATTGAAAATCTGGTAACTATTAAACTCCTCTCCCCCACGCACACTCAAAATGTTCTCCCCTCCTCTAGTGAGGACACTGACTAATGCCAGGGCATCGTTCACATATTCCAGCAGCTGTCTTAATACTCAATCAAGTGGCCAGTCCTCGCATGCAAGCCTAAAACTGTGTAGGAACATGCTATTCTAGCATGGGGGGCATCACAGCCAAGTCTGATACTGCCTGCACTAAACATTCGTGCATTTGCAGTGTCCAGTCACTGATAGCAATCAGAAGCAGCACCCTGATGTTTTTTTCTCCCTCCCCAGGCCAGGGTGCTGAGGCCAAGTATGACGGACCGACTGTGGCCCTGGCTGAGGGTCATCATAGAATAGGGTGGAAACGTGAGACTTTCATGGTCTGTGTGTGGCTTCGTTTCGCAGTGGACGGAGCAGTCACCAACCGAGGGAGCAATGATGGTGGTGTGTTTTAACACGTTGCCAGGGAACTGGTTTAAGTGACCAGCTCTCTGGATTTTCTGCCCCCTCTTCAACGTCAGGATTACAATAAATGTTCTCACCGTCGGCAAGCAGAACGACTATCGACAAGGGGTTACAGTGACACCCTCTTCACATGAGTTCCTTCCCAAACTACCGATTTTGCAAAAGATTTACAACGGCAGTGAGTCACAAAGTTGGAAAGTTAAGCACACACAGCGGGAATATTATGAACAGCTACTATTTTTGGAACATTAGCCGAGTCTGCTCCGAATATTGAGTGAAGAAAGGACTTGTTCCCACTTCTCGCAGTTGAGTAAATTAGGCAAATGACAGGAGAATTGAATCATTTTTAGAAAACGTGTTGAACAGTTTGTTCCCCCACTCCACAATACGCGTAAAGTGATAGGAACAAAACTTTCTGAAACTAATCTTTCCCCACTATCACCATCTCTAGATTCTTTCTTAGTCAGTATGGCCAGACTGCCTTTCCTTCACTCTAGCTGTCACACCTACATAATATGCTAGAGACCGATCCTTCTATCCGCAATTCATTTTGCGACCCTTTCTCCTGTCCCTGTGCTGTTTTAAACATTTCTAATCATCGGTAACCTGGACACTTCGAAGATTTTTTTTCTCTCTCTGCAGCCAGCTTATTGCTGGCGCGGGTAACACATCTCCTATCAGCCCTGTGCAAATCTTTTTTTAAAATATTATTTTACAAACAATACTCACACGTGATTCCACAGATGAAAAACTGCTAACCCTTGACAGAAAATTTGTCTCCTATCTCTCTCTCTCTGCATAAAGCCCAAGTTACCATCCAATTGTAGTAACATTCTTAAGAGACAGAGCACAGCTGATGTTCACTACATAATAGAAATTCAAACGCTCAAATTAATCTGTCAAATGGTAAGATTTGCTGCCCGTTAACTTGTTACAAGGCACAGTGATTCATACAAGTAAACTGCTAAAGATGCCATTTTCTTTCTACCTGCCTTCTGCTCCTGCGAAATATTCTACTGTTAAGAAACCGAAGTAAAACACCGAAACCAGTAGGAACATAGGAACAGGCCACTCGGCCCCTCGAGCCTGTTCCGTATCTCAAGTCCTTCTCCCCGCCTTGATTGCCATCGCCAGGGTTGAGAAGAGTAGGAGAGAAGGCGAGCTGAATCCTTGGCTGACACTCAGCTTGGATTTGTAGACCATAGGAGAAAAGGGAGACTGACTGAGCGAAGGAACTTCCCAGTTTACATGGATAGTTTAAATGATCATTGTTGACTCGAAAAGGTGATCAAAATTTGCCACAACAGGAAGCTGGATAGGAAGCACGTGCACAAAATGTTTGATTATTGATATAGGTGAGAAAGGAAAGACTTGCATTTATATAGCACCTTTCACGACTTCAGGATGCTCCATAGCGCTTTACAGCCAACAAAGTACTTTCTAAGTGTAGTCACTGTTGTAATCATATGGAATGATAGAAAATTTATGGCACAGAAGGAGGCCATTCGGTCCATCGTGTCCTTGCCGGCTGAAAATGAACCACCCAGCCTAATCCCACTCTCCAACACTTGGTCCATAGCCTTGTAGGTCACAACACTTCAGGTACCTAATGTAAGTAGATGGCTACAGGTGCCGTGCCTATTGTGCAGCCAAATGCAGCAGCCATTTTGCAAACAGAAAGCGACGAATAACTAACTAATCTGTTTTTGGCAGTGTTGGTTGAGGAGAGACTATAACCTGGGCCACCAGTATCACTCACCATTCTACGATAGTGCCATACGATCATCAGTAACCATCTGAGTCAGTGAAGAGGGCAGATAGGTCCTTAGTTTAACATATCATTCGAAGGAAAGCACTTCTGACAATGCTGCACTCCCTCAGTACTTTACTGAAGTGTTATTCTGGGTTTGAATAGAATCCCAAGTCATGGAAATGCAAAAAAGGTTGCTGCTTGCTGCTTATAAAAGTACTCTTGGTAATGATGGCCAACAAAGAAAGATATTTGGAGATACTTGATTCTTTTACGGATTTTGAGTGATTTTCAAACACTAATACTATTTTTGGTGCAATTCTTTGAAAACAGTGTCTCCACAAATAGTCTTTGCAGATTGAAAAAATAAAGAGGTGTCAAACAATGGTTCTTTACACAAAAAAATCCCACTCAGTGATAAGGAACAATGAGGCAAGGACAGCTGACAAAATGGCTATGAACAAGGCTCCATGCAGCATCTCTGCAAGTTTAGTTTTTTGAAAAATAATTGTTTAAACATAGTGATCCTGGGGAAAAGTGCTTTGAATTTATAGTATTTACTCCCACAGTTAACTCTATCCTTCAATAGTCACCACAACGTAGATTAATTACAACATAGTCCTTGGGAACCAAGTTCTTTGTCTGGTATAATGAGGTACATCCCCACAATACAGCACAAAATCAAAAGTGGAAAGGTTGGAAGAAAAGGCCCATTAGCTTCGTAACAGAGCCTGCATTACAACGAGAATAGGATATATATTTCATAATTCTGCACTGGAACTAAGTGTAGGTAAGTCCAGGAGAATGCACCACTTTAAAGAGTTTGTTGTTCAAATGTGCTACATAGCATGACCTAACCTGCACGATATGCAGCAGATTGAAAGAACAAATTCTTCGAAACCTGGTGTTAGAGGAACATAGGTTGCCTGAAGGAGACCACTAATGTAGTGGAAGTGAAGAACATCTAGGGGTTTGAAAGTGAGAAAGAGAATTTCAAAGTCAACTTGCTGGAGCCCAAGGAGCCATTTGGAGCTTGGAGAGGGTGTGGTAATGGGAGTGTGCTGCTGAGGGTGCAGTCTGCGCTATTCAGAAAGAGTTGGAGCTTATGGATGTTTGGCGTAGGAGGTCATTTGGAAAGCATTTAAGAAGTATAGCCTAAGGTGGCTAAGGCATAGACTGAGGTTTCAGCAGCAGGTGGGTCTGGAAGAGGTACAGAGGGAGTCAGGCAATGTTGCGGAGATGGGTGAAAGCAGTCATAGGAATGAAGGGGATGTGGGGAAGAAGCTGAGCTCTGGAGGTCATGCAGCATGCCAAGATTAGGAACATAGGAACAGGAGCAGGCCATTCAGCCCCTCAAGCCTGTTCCACCATTCATATAGATCAAGGCTGATCTGTATCTTAACTCCATCCACCCGCCTTGGTTCCTTAACCCTTAATTCACTTGCTTAACAAAAATCTATCAGTCTTAGTTTTGAAATTTTCAATTGACCCCCAGCCTCAACAGCTTTTTGGGGGAGAGAGTTCCAGATTTCCACTACAATTTTGGGTGAAAAAGTGCTTCCTGACATCAACCCCGAATGGCCTAGCTCTAATTTTAAGGTTATGCCTCCTTGTTCTGGACTCTCCCACAGGAGAAAATAGTTTCTCTCCATCTACTCTATCAATTCCTTTAATCACCTGAACACCTCAATTAGATCACCCCTTAACATTCTATACTCAAGGGAATACAAGCCCACAAGGTTTCGAATGTGCTGACTAAGCTTGAGCTGGGGAAGCCAGGGGGATGATATAATCAAAGTCAGAGGCATGTAGGTGCTGGTGGAATCCAAAAAGGATGGCCATGGCTTTGCTCAGTCTTGACGTTGGCCAGGCAGTTAGAGAATGTAGCAACAGCCTTTGGATTGATGGAGGAGGCAGGAAGGTAGAGCATGGGTGCCATCGACATGATCTCCATGCTTCCTAATGATGTTGCCAAAGGGCTAGATGAAGAGGAGGGAACCAAGAATGGACTCCTGGGATACACTGGAGTGAGCACACGAGGAGGGAATGAGAGGCTGTTGGAGGTATGAGCAGTACCAGGAGAAAGCAGTGCCATGGAAGAGGAGAGATGTTAGAGAAGGGTGGAATGGTCAAGTGTATTGAAGACAGCAGAGAGAGCGAGGAGGATGAAGAGAGAGAACGCCACAGTTACAATGACTCACCATGTCATTTGTGACTTGACTAGTGGGATTTCAATGCCATGTGCGGACAGAAGCCATATTGGAAGGCCTCAAAGAAGGAGTGAAAGAAGAGGTGGGAGAATAGTTCCATGGCAATAATGTGTTCCAGAACTCTGAAAAGAAAGGGAAGGTTGGAGTTGGGGCAAGTGTTGGAGAGAGTGGAGTGTCTTTCATTATTGCAAATGAATACAATAGTTTCCCATTTGTGATTTCAAAATTCAAAGAGGATTTGCACACTTGCAAATTTTTATGCAAAATGTATTGTCCAGACAAAAGCAACCAGAGACCTAACCAACTGGAAGCATTCCCACATCACCTACAGTGTAAATGACCTGTTTTATTAAAAGAGATTTAGGTAGAGTTTTTCCAGCTTTGGGCACAACCAGGAAATTGCGTTGGTTAGGATAAAGTTCAGGTCCGCTAAAATTCATTTGCATAATCACAAATGTAAAATCTTCCATGAACCAGCACTATCGGGCAGCATAATAGAACATAATCTATTGTTTCTTTCCATTAAAAAGTATTCCTTGATGTATTTAAGAGTGGTAACCTGGTGTAGTTTTATTAATACAGCTGGAAATGGGTTTATCAGTAACAATAAGTATTTTTAATAAGGGTGTCCAGTCGTCCACCTGAGTATACTGATTTAAAATCACTGGAAATGACTTAAAAAACCGATACTGAACCATTTACTAGTTTCATTGGTGTACACTAGTCAGTTTCTTAGTAAATTAAATATTTTTTGATATGAAAAAGCTTTTAAAACATGTCTACCGGTGCCTGTGTGTCTAAGGAAACGAGCACAGTTTGAAGAGCTTTCCCGAACCAGCGCAATTGGTGGAATCTCGCAATTTCGACCGGGGGCGTGGCCAGTTTTGCGGGCGGGGCCTGATCCGGACAAATTGAACCAGTGGAAAGCACGACGTAAGTAGTTTTGGGCGTAACGCATCTACGTTTAAAATTCCTGGTTGGTTTGGCTGATTCCGTCCAGGTTGCGCTGATCTAACGTGCAGAAACAAGGAGAAACTCAACCCCATTATTTACGTTCTCTCGGTGGCTTAGCAGATAAATGCACTGCCCAATGTGGTACTGAGCGAGGAAGGCACACCAGATTCGATCCTTGGTTTGTGCGAAGTTGGCTGAACTCAACTGGAATGGTGTTCGGGATGTCGAATCAGACTCAATGTCCCTGTGCTAGGGAAAAGAAGGGGAAAAGAAGATCGGCCTTGGTTCCCGCCCTTGATCGCTAATCCCTGTTGAGAGTGTGCAAGCAGGCACTGGGCAAGGGCAGGATCAGCCTTTATATCTAGAGGACTAGAGTACAAGGGGGAAGAAGTTATGCTGCAGCTATACAAAACCCTGGTTAGACCGCACCTGGAGTACTGTGAGCAGTTCTGGGCACCGCACCTTCGGAAGGACATATTGGCCTTGGAGGGAGTGCAGCGTAGGTTTACTAGAATGATACCAGGACTTCAAGGGTTAAGTTACGAGGAGAGATTACACAAATTGGGGTTGTATTCTCTAGAGTTTCGAAGGTTAAGGGGTGATCTGATCGAAGTTTATAAGATATTAAGGGGAACGGATAGGGTGGATAGAGAGAAACTATTTCCGCTGGTTGGGGATTCTAGGAGTAGGGGGCACAGTCTAAAAATTAAAGCCAGACCTTTCAGGAGCGAGATTAGAAAACATTTCTACACACAAAGGGTTGTAGAAGTTTGGAACTCTCTTCCGCAAACGGCAATTGATACTAGCTCAATTGCTAAATTTAAATGTGAGATAGATAGCTTTTTGGCAACCAAAGGTATTAAGGGATATGGGCCAAAGGCGGGTATATGGAGTTAGATCACAGATCAGCCATGATCTTTTCAAATGGCGGAGCAGGCATGAGGGGCTGAATGGCCTACTCCTGTTCCTATGTTCCTATGTTCCTGTGTGTGATACTGTCAACAGTCAAGTAAGCTACCAGAATTCAAGGTTTGGACTTCCGTGTGAAGAATGTCCACTTAGGTGAGAGGCCACTTGATTGAGGTGGCCCAGAGCACCGTGGAAAAATCAGGGCCTCAGGGCAGGGCAAGGGACAAAAAACTTTTTAAAAAAAATTATGGTGAAGAGAGAATGAAGCAGGCAGGACCTCTCTTGTAGTGGGAGCTTATCTGGTTAATTTAATGGTGCATTTCTGTTTGTCCCCGGCTGCACTCAGATCATTAGGTTTAAAGTCTCCCAATTTGTTTCCAAAGTGTTGATATTTACTTTGACTGCTGATGAGGTAATTCAGTTCATTACTAAGCTCATGAATAATAATTTATTGAAGTCCACTATCTGACCTCTCCTGCAGTTAAATAGCTGATTATTTGAGCCATTAATGGAGTCCACTTGAAAACACATTTTATTGAACTGTATAACACTTTGAAAGATTCATGACTTCTTCTTCATTAAGAGCAGTACCCATTAAAGATATTTACAGACAAGTTAAGCCAGCAATTTGTTTCTTTTTGCTGCTTTATCTTTTTTCTGTGTGCTGATTTCTCAGTCAGGTTATCCAGCGGGTGAGTAGCAGAGTCATACCACAACCAGAAAGATCTGAGGTTCCATCTTCAGTTTGTGCTGAGTTCGGTAAGCTCGGCCAGGGATATGGAAAGGGCAAACTGGGCAAATTGGGCAGGGTTTCCTCCGACCTCCCTGTTGGAAATGGATGCAGATAATGAAGACAGGAGCTGGCTGAGCGATGGTGCTTCTGTTGGCTCTCAGTATCTGGGTGCAAATATGAGGAATGATTGCTCAGGCACGTGTATCGGAGAGCAACCATGGAACTGTACCCCAGCAAGAAGCCATTGCCCAAAACAGGAGCAAGAGCAAACTGGCAGAGGACAAATAAAGCATTCAGTGAGATGGCTCATCCCTACCGAGCCAGTTTGGCTGGATTGATAGATGGACTACACAAGTCTTCATAGAATCATAGAATGATCGAGCGCAATGGGAGACCATTCGGCCCATCGTGCCTGTGCCGGCTCTTTGTAAAAGCTGTTGAATTAGTCCCACTCCCCCACTCTTTCCCCATAGCTCTACAAATGCTATCTTTTCAAGTATATATCCAATTCCCTTTTGAAAGTTATTATTGAATCTGCTTCCAGCAGCCTTTCAGGCAGTGCGTTCAAGATCACAACTCGCTGTGTAAAAAAAATTCTTCTCATCTCCAATTCAAATTCATTATTCAAAATCCCGGGGATGAGGGGGCGGACATATGAGGAGAGGTTGAGTAGATTGGGACTCTACTCATTGGAGTTCAGAAGAATGAGAGGCGATCTTATTGAAACATATAAGATTGTGAAGGGGCTTGATCGGGTGGATGCGGTAAGGATGTTCCCAAGGATGGGTGAAACTAGAACTAGGGGGCATAATCTTAGAATAAGGGGCTGCTCTTTCAAAACTGAGATGAGGAGAAACTTCTTCACTCAGAGGGTAGTAGGTCTGTGGAATTTGCTGCCCCGGGAAGCTGTGGAAGCTACATCATTAAATAAATTTAAAACAGAAATAGGCAGTTTCCTAGAAGTAAAGGGAATTAGGGGTTACGGGGAGCGGGCAGGAAATTGGACATGAATTTAGATTTGAGGTTAGGATCAGATCAGCCATGATCTTATTGAATGGCGGAGCAGGCTCGAGGGGCCGATTGGCCTACTCCTGCTCCTATTTCTTATGTTCTTATGTTCTTAAAAAGGAAATCAATAAGCGTCCAAATCCTAATATACCGCACATGGGGGTAATTTTAACTTTTATCAACAGACGAGAAATAGATGATAGGAAAAGCGTCAGCATGTTTTACACATCACCCAATTTTCTTTTGCATTGAAGTCAAACCCAATGATTTATTCGCTACCAAGTATAAAATTAGACAGGACTGTTGGCGATATTTGCAAACAAACTTATTGTCATTTGTCTGCTATTTTAAATGGGTTAATACTTTTGATAAATGAGTGGAAAGAAGAGTGCCATGCAAACACATTAAGCATTCATCCGCAAATATCACAAACTGTTGTTTTAGGCTAGAGTAGGATGCACAAGGCATTTAACAGACCTTGGGGTTGAAATTCAGCTGCTTGCAGATTTTAACGCATTCATTAATGTGAGCGTACAACATTCCTATTTTCCCCACTGAAATGGAGTCATTATATCATAGAAAGAAAGAAAGACTTTCATTTATATCGCATCTTTCACAACCTCAGGACATCCTAAAGTGCTTTACAACCAATGAAGTACTTTTTTTTTTGAAGTGTAGTCACTGTTGTAATGTAGGGAAACACGGCAGCCAATTTGTGCAAAGTAAGGTCTCACAAACAGCAATGTGATAATGACCAGATCATCTGTTATAGTGATGTTGGTTGAGGGACAAATATTGGCCAAGACACTGGGTAGAACTGCCCTGCTCTTCTTCCAAACAGTGCCATGGGATCTTTTACATCCACCGGAGAGGGCAGACTGGGCCTTAGTTTGAGGTCTCATCCAAAAGACGGCACCTCCGACAGTGCAGCACTCCCTCGGTACTTCACTGGAGTGTCAGCTGAGAGTTTGTGCACAAGTGGAGCGTGTAGGAATTTTACGTAAGCGTGTGAAGCTAAAAGTAGCACAGAGCGGAATTTCAACTCATGCAGTGGGAATGAGTGCCTTAGAAGGAACTCCTCTTGTTTTTTCCCTTTTATGTAGGAATGGGACAAATGGCTATAAATATGGAACTCATGATCTTATTCTGTGGATCTTGAGCTATTATCACCCTGGAGTTTGCAAATGCTACAAAGAAGGAAAATGTATTTTGAGAGGGAGACATATTGTCCACCTGGTTTTGGTTTTAGAACAATTCCCATCAGCATTACATTTAAGTAGTGAGACTGACAAGCAATTATCTCAGTCGCTAAGGACCAAATTACTAGCGACTGTGGTGTGCAGATTTAGGAACAGCTCTTAATTTCCAGGAAGAAAAATAAAACGTTAGTCAAGCGATCAGGAAAAAAGATATAATTGTTTTTGTGAGATTGGTGACAAAACTGTCCCTCTCCAGATTTGAACCTACGGGGAGAGAAAGCTTTTAAAGCTAGCCTCTTAACTCCATTAGTTTCTGACAGCTGGGTTAAGAAATCTTTACTTTGTATCAGAACCTGCGAGACTATCTATAAATGTGAAGGAACAAATTGGAGGAAAGAACAAAAATATGAGGGAAAAAAAATTGTCAACAATATTTCAGAGAACAAAGGCTATAGAAAGAAATAGGAACTTGATTTATATAACACCATGTCCTGTCAATGGCACCAAAGTGCTTTACAACAAAGTTGCAGTCACTGTTGTTATGTAGGAAAACGCAGCAGCCCATTTGTGCAAAGCAAGGTCCCACAAACAGAAAATATAGAAACATAGAAAGTAGGAGCAGGAGTAGGCCATTCGGCCCTTCGAGCCTGCTCCGCCATTCAACATGATCATGGCTGATCCTCTATCTCAATACCATGTTCCCGCTCTCTCCCTATACCCCTTGATGCCTTTTGTGTCTAGAAATCTATCCAGCTCCTTCTTAAATATATTCTGTGACTTGGCCTCCACAGTCTTCTGTGGTAGAGAATTAAAGAATTATGACCAGCTAATTTGTTTTCGGTGGTGCTGGTAGAAGGAAGAACACTGGCCAAGAAAACTAAGAGAACTCTCTATTCTTCTTCAAATATCTCCGTGGGACCTTTTACACCCACCAGAGCACGCATTGGTTTAATGCCTCATCCAAAAGTCAGCACCTCTGACAATGCGGCGTTCCCTTTGTATTCTGGCCCCTCATTTCACTCTCTCTCGCTTTTTCGTACTGAAATGGTATTTTCTGGATCTTCACATGTGTCCATCAAATATTATTACCCTTCGTAACCCTTCCATTGTATATTTCTTTATAAAGCAGTTAAATGCTCTAATTACCATTCGTTTGGCTCAGTTCTCAGTCGGTAGCCCCCTCACCTCAACTTCAGAAGGTTCTTCTGGACACAATGGGGTAGAAATTAGTGAGGGGTCAAAGCAAGTGGCCCGAGTTAAGCTGGTCACACAGCCACAGACAACTAACCCCACAGGAGAAACCAATGTCGGGCCGCCTGCTTCATTAACAGCGGCTGTCAGGTAAGTCCTGGAAGGGGGGGGGAATGTTGGGGGTGCGGAGTTTGGAGCAGGCTACGAGGAGGGGGGATTCGAGGAAGCAGCCCAGCTTCTCTTGGCTCCATGGGAAGGCATTTTTGAAATAAAAACATGTCTTTGGATGGCGGTCGCTGAAGAATCCTGAGCGGGTTGACAAATTGGTCACCTCTTGACAAATTGGTCACCTCATGAGAAGGGGAGCCTGACGCCTCCCCTTCTCATGAGGTGACCAATTTGTCAAGAGGGTCCTTTGACAGTCATGAGGCCCCTAATTTACATATTCAACGAACCTAACGCCTGCTTTAGGCATCCAACCAGGACACCGCGGAGCTCTCCTGGTATATTTGGCCAACACTCTTCCCTTTACCAACGGCACCAAAAACAGATTCATGAGTGGTTTACCTCATCGGCGTTTGTGGGATCTTGCTGTGCGCAAAGCGCCTGTCATATTTGCTTACCTAACAAAAAAGTGTCAGTAATTCATTTGAAGCACTGCGAAACACGATGAGGTATTTATATCAATACAAATACAGAGAGAAACTATTATATTTCAAGTCCATTTAAGGTAACAACACTACATCACGCCACCATTCATCATTAGCCTGCTGAAATAATACAGCAGAGAGCAAGCCAAGTCGTCAGACATGAAAGATGGTACACTAAGGATTTTGATTGCTATGACTGTGCATCTATCTGTCACACACAAACTTGCTGAGGCACAGAATTGGCTAAAGATGTATAGAGGCCATACAGATGCATAGAATGCATGAAAACGTGACCCATCTGAACTCAATTGTCTTTACATCAAGTGAAGCTAGAGAATAATGAGTTTGCTGTCCATCTGGATCAATATTGCACTAATCCACTGAGGACGTGGAGTTAGTTGAGGTTATTGTTGTTGTAGCAGATTGAGGCAAATCTTCTCCCTTGGTAGTTTATAATTTATAACATGGATGACTTTAGAATACCCTTTTATCAATCTGATCTCTCCGCAAGGTTTTTTGCGCTGGACTCCCTGGTTCTGGTTTACCCCACTCCATAGACTTGAGCGCATTAATCTAGGCTGACACTCCCAGTGCAGTACTGAGGGGAACGCTGCACTGTCGGAGTTGCCGTCTTTAAGATGAGACGTTAAACCAAGGCCCCGTCTGCTCTCTCAGGCCGACGTAAAAGACCCCACGGCCACTATTTCGACAAAGAGCAGGGAAATTCTCTCCAGTGTCCTGGCCAATATTTATCCCTCAAGCAGCTTCACTAAAAAACAGATCATCTGGTCATCAACTCATTACTGCCGCGTTTCCTACATTATAACAATGACTACATTTGAAAAAGTCCTTCATTGGCTGTAAAGTGCTTTTGGATGTCCTGAGGTCATGAAAGGCGCTATATAAATGCAAGTTCTTTTCTTTCTTTATAACATAGGGCTGTATACGCCTTTAAAATTCAGCCCTGCTCAACCTTTCTTCTAATTATTCCTAAGCTTAATTACACACCACATCCAATATCACTGCTGTAGAATGCATTCTTTCCACCTGCTAGCAAGATGTAATTAAAATGACGCTAACAAATGGTTTAACAATTTCTAAATCTCTTCATTGCAATTAAAAACTACAGCAGAATTTTTTTTTAGTGGAAAGCAGATGCTAAATATTTCAACAGGAGTTCCTGATAACAGTATAAGCTTGCTCGAGCTTGAAGAATGGGCTGTAGTACATTTTTGATGGTTTCGAAACCAGCCCATTTGGCTTAACAAAAAGGGCACCACAGTCTTGGTACCCGACTTGTACTGGAGCTACTGTGTTGCTGGAGTTATAGAAGGTGAAAGAAACGGGGATAGAGCGGGGGAGTGGGACTAGCTGGATTGCTCTTGCATAGAGCTGGCACGGACTCGATGGGCCGACTGGCCTCCTTCCGTGCTGTAACCTTTCTATGATTCTAAATATTACTTTTAGTTTCACTTTTATTGTGTAACTCTTCGACAGTGCGTTCCTTATTCTGCTCGGATATTAATGTCGGGACACTGAAATAAAAATGATAGGAACTGCTGCTGAAAAGACTGGCTGAATTTCGTTGGCCAAAAAACATCAGTCTAGAAATTACTGTTAGCTCTATTAATAGTCAAATGCTTACCGTGTTTGAAGCACGTTCCTTCGTCAGATTTTAACCCACATCAAATATTTAACGCCTCATTAACAAGGCAGAGTTAACCCTTGACGCATTGCTATAATATTTCTTTTCCTCGTTTTTTCCTACCTGTTTATTTTAAATGCGTTTGTGCCTCAGTTACAATGTGACCAAGAGTAATTTTCAGGCTATATTCATTCACAGCTCGAAAAGAAAGAAAGGAATTACATTTCTATAGCGCCTTTCATGACCTCAAGATGCCCCAAAGTATTTTACAGCCAATGAAGTACTTTTGAAGTGCAGTCACTGTTGTAATGTAGGAAATGCGGCAGCCAATTTGCACACAGCAAGCTCTCACAAGGAGCAATGTGATAAAGACCAGATAATCTGTTTTGGTGATGGTAGCTGAGGGATAAATATTGTCCAGGACACTGGGGGGAGCTCCCCTGCTCGTCTTCAAAATAATGCCCGTCTTTTACGGGCAGACGGGGCCTCGGTTTAATGTCTCAGGAAAAAGAATGCTGACTAGTCTAAAGGTAATGCCACTTTAGTTCTTGAAAGCACCCCACCGACCTGAAATGACTGACTCTTGCTGCAGTACAGTTCGATCGAAGCTGGCCACCTTCGGGTACCTTGTCCGACAGACTGCTCTTCATGTGGGAGACTGGGCTGTGAGCATTGGCAGTCTATTGAACATAGTAGGACATCAGAGTTGAGTTCAGACTTGTCCTCTATCCAATGTCCCTGAACGTGCACTTTCTAGCAGGGGTCACTGGGTAGTGATATGAAGCTAGAACTTTTGCTGATTTCCTGTTCCCTCCTTAAACAGAGGCGCTGAGACTAATTGTAGACCCCACCTACCACTCCCCAGGTGAAATCAGCACACCCAGCACAGACCTGGATCCAACTTAGGACCTTGTGGTTTGTGTAGCTCAGTTTCTATCTGTCCTTTCCAAATGAGGAAAGCCTTAAGTGGCCAATTGAACGTGAATCAATTCCACTGAAAATTGTACAGTGCTTTTAGTTGTCTTTATGTCATCAGTGATTTTGAGCTCTGGAATTCTCTCCCTAAACCTCTTCGCTTCTCCATCTCTCTCTCCTCCTTTAAGATGCTCTTTAAAACCTACCTCTTTGACCAAGCTTTTGGTCACCTGTCCTAATATCTCCTTATGTGGCTCAGTGTCAAATTTTGTTTGATAATCGCTCCTGTGAGCACCTTGGGATGTTTTACTATGTTAAAGGCGCTATATAAATGCAAGTTGTTGTTGCTGTTTATGTTTCCCTACATTACAACAGTGACAACATTTTAATAAATACTTCATTGGCTTTAAAGCGCTGTGGGACGTCCTGAAGTCATGAACGGTGCTATATAAATGCAATTTCTTTCTTTCTTAGTGGTCTTTGGTATCTTTGTGACTTTAATAATGGCCTGTTAGCCCAGTGACTCTGGAGGGGTAATTTTCCAAGAGCGTGGCAGTGGCTGGGGACTCTCACCCAATGCCAGAGCATATCGGGGATAGGTGGGCACCATGCCCATGATTTTCCGATACTCACCATGCAAGATTCTCCACTGCCATAAAAAAAGGATCTCCTGAATGTAGACTCTTGCCTTACAGCATCTGTTAGGGACGTAAGTCTGAGCTTTAGGACTACAAGGTCTTAAAATTCATACATTAGTGAAACAGAAGGTCGATCTTGTCATCTACAGGCTAGCTTTCAACTCTCGGTATAACAGAAAGGAATGTGAACAGAGACTTTGCAGCTAGTTGCAAGAGATTGGACATAGACCACTAGGCTGCAGTTGCCAACCCTCCAGGATTGCCCTGGAGTCTCCAGGAATTAAAGATTAACCTCCCGAACACTGCTGCGGCTAGCCTAGGAGGAAAATCATAAGGGCATTAAATTAGTTTTTTTATTTTTCATTTTCTTCATTTATTAATTATAAAATTACTGGAGATGGGAAAAGAAGGGTTGTTTAACAGGACGGTATGAAACCTTCAGAAATACGTCCAACCAGAGTTGGCAAGTCTACACCAGGAGTTGGACATCCCTCAGAGGAATGATGCATTTTTTTTAGGAACTAAAAGGTTTGATTGGAATATATATTTTTAATGGAAATTAAAGACAGCGCTGTGTTGAGATATATTAGTGGGGCAGCCACAGATATCCTTGGTGTCTCCTTTCATTTGCACAAGAGATTGCACATCAGACTGGCCTGCACGCTGATGTGGAGGCCTTGGTGCTGGGAAACAGTGTTTTTTTTTCCCCTTCAAATCTTGTAGATGCATGGGGAGCAGCTTGTAGTGAAAGTATTCCTACAGGCTCCCTTTTTCTTTTAACTGTCTTCATTGCGAAGGCTCCTGCCATAGACAGCTGTCATTTCCCTGCCAACCATCATGATACCAAGATTAATGGTATCTTTGCCCACAGGCCTGACTTTTTTCTTTAAAAGGAAGAGGTACATCCAGGCCGACGTTTTCTGAGTTTGCCAAATTTGAGATTCAGCAAATTAACCTGAAGTGGTGCAACTGAAGTCTGGATTTCAGCCTGGTTTTCATTCCGATGTTGTGTGTGAAGATTAAAGTTTGTGTCTCTCTTCACTATATGTTGTAACAGAGAGTTAAAAAGATGCAGAAATATGGAGCTTTTCACCTTTTTTCTGAAGGAATTAGAAAACTAGTGCAGTGAAAAGCCAAGTCTCACCCTCAAAGGTTTTCTTAAATTCATTCTTGGCATATCGGCGACACTGGCAAGGCCGGCATTTATTACCCATCCATGGTTGCCCTTGAGAAGGCGGTGGTGGGCCTTCTTCTTGAACCGCTGCAGTCCATGCGGTGAAGGTTCTCCCACAGCGCTGTTAGGTAGGGAGCTCCAGGATCTTGACCCAGTGACGGTGAAGGAATGGCCGATATATGTCCAAGTCGGGATGGTGTATGACTTGGAGGGGAACTTGGAGGTGGCGGTGTTCTTGCTGCCCTTGTCCTTCTAGGTGGTGGAGGTGGTGGGTTTGGGAGGTGCTGCTGAAGAAGGTTTGTCTTTTAATTGAAAGGCCTGTGGCACTATTGCCAGTGTCAGACCATTGGAAGCAATGAGGATTTTTTGAGCAGAAGGGTTTCATATATTGCAAACCATTGACACGAACAAAGCCGAGATTATTTTTCTACACTGTGACACAAATGGAGATTGCATTTCTTTTCAGAAAGCAGTGGCTGTGAGTAGAAATAAATGAGACTTTACAGTCCTGTAACACCACAGGCTCCCTCAAGCCAATTTTTCTTTCAGTTGGCTGTTCATGGAGCAGTTTTTGTTGCCATCGTGACAGAGCTCAAAATTCCAACTTTCACACACACCCCCTCCTCTCTCACCTGATTGAACGAAGCTCACCATCTCCAAATAAGTTAGCCTGCTTTCAGTAGAGTTTTTGCAAGTCTGTCATCCCACTCCACCATCTCATCATCAATTAACTCTACTCATTACTCATTAATTATTCATTTCACAACTCTATTTTCAATTCATTGACCAGTGCAGAAGATGGAGACTTCCACCAGTAGCTTCCCTACTGAACTTGATGGCTTCACGCCATTCCTTTGTCCTCCTGTTGCTGAAATGGCTTCTTGTAGTCCTCCCATCCCTCTTCATCTAGGAGATCATTCTTATTGTCGTAGTTACTTTAAACAAGCTGTCTTTTGCTCTTGTGAAGGTGAAAATCTGATGTTTGTTCTTCAATATCATTTAATCTTCAACCAGCAGCTTTGTGTACAGCCCGTCAATCTCCTCGGTGAATTCTTTGTTTTAGTTCCTTCCAGCATGGACAGCACCCATCACTTTTACAATTGCATCAGCATAGCTTGCATCTGTTTCTTGGCAATTGAGATTCCTACGCACGATTGAGGTGATTAGCATGAGACATAAACCACAAGCATAAAAGACTCTAAGCCAAGCAGGAAAATAGAAATTTGCAACATGGTAAAAACCCGATTGAATGTGCAACACGATTAAGTCATGATGCCAGACAAGTGGAATACTGAACCAAGTGCCATATACTCTCACTATAGGAACAGGAGTAGCCCATTCAGCCCCTCGAGCCTGTTCCGCCATTCAATTAGATTATGGCTGATCTGTATCTTAACTCCATCTACCTGCTTTGGTTTCGTAACCCTTAATACCCTTGACATTCAACGGCATTACCATCGCCGAATCCCCCACCATCAACATCCTGGGGGTCACCATTGACCAGAAACTTAACAGGACCAGCCACATAAATACTGTGGCTACAAGAGCAGGTCAGAGGCTGAGTATTCTGTGGTGAGTGACTCACCTCCTGACTCCCCAAAGCCTTTCCATCATCTACAAGGCACAAGTCAGGAGTGTGATGGAATACTCTCCACTTGTCTGGATGAGTGCAGCTCCAACAAAACTTAAGAAGCTCGACACCATCCAGGACAAAGCAGCCTGCTTGATTGGCACCCCATCCACCACCCTAAACATTCACTCCCTTCACCACCGGCGCACAGTGGCTGCAGTGTGTACCATCCACAGGATGCACTGCAGCAACTCGCTAAGGCTTCTTCGACAGCACCTCCCAAACCCGCGACCTCTACCACCTGGAAGGACAAGAGCAGCAGGCGCATGGGAACAACACCACCTGCACGTTCCCCTCCAAGTCACACACCATCCCGACTTGGAAATATATCGCCGTTCCTTCATCGTCGCTGGGTCAAGATCCTGGAACTCCCTTCCTAACAGCACTGTGGGAGAACCTTCACCACACGGACTGCAGCGGTTCAAGAAGGGGGCTCACCAGCACCTTCTCAAGGGCAATTAGGGATGGGCAATAAATGCCGGCCTCGCCAGCGACGCCCACATCCCATGAACGAATTTTTTAAAAATACCCTTGCCTAACAAAAACCTATCAATCTCAGTTTTGAAATTTTCAATTGACCCCCAGCCTCAACAACTCTTTAGGGGAGAGAGTTCCAGATTTTCACACCCCCTTAGTGTGAAGACGTGCTTCCTGACCCAATGGCTTGGGAGCCATGCTACAGGATGTGTTGTGGGTGAAGCCCTTTTGTTTCAATCAGGCTTAGATATCCCAGCCTTGCCCATGCATAAGAAACAATTGGTTATCCTAAAAGGGCTTTTAATGCCAGATTTCAAAGATCTTGGCATCAAAGCCACAAACAAACTTTTTAGACCCTTGCATCTGCAAAGTGATTTTGGAGGACAGTCAATATCTGAGGTTCTGAGGACATGAAAGGTGTTAATTGAATGAAGTACTTTCTGTCTTTACACTTGTGGTCACTGCAGAGAAGGTTAGGTTTACAATCTTTGGACAGATTCACGTGCTGAGGATTTTGATTGAATGACTGTCTTCCTCCTAATTCGACAGTCCCAGGGAACAAGGGCAGGCATTTTTTTTGGAACCATCTTTCTTACGATGTTTAAAGCTCAATTTGGCTGCTGCATTTCCCTGTATAATAACAGTGTTTACACTGCAAAAGTCAGTCATTGGCTGTGTAGCGCTTTGGGACATCCTGAGGACGTGAAAGGGGCCATATAGCTTTTTTCATTAATCTATTTTTAAAACGTTTGTCTTAAGTTTTTGTTTTTAATCCTAATTGTTTTATGGTTGCTGTGATGAGGCTTAATGCAGTGAACCACAACCAATAAATGGGTCCAGGAATTGGGAGGCCCCCTATCTCCTGCAATGAAATATCAGTTTAGGAATTCAGAGAAGTTCCCTTAACACCAGCAAGTCCTACAGCAGCGTTGCAGTTCAGCAGCCGATTAGATCCGAACTGGAGGGATGAGTTGATCTGCAAGACACTGAACGCATCTGAGCGGCTTCACATTTTAATGGCATCCGAGGTCAATGGAAAGTAAAATCGGGGCGGGCGGGGGGGTGGATGGGGAGGAACGGATGGCCGATCCGATCCTGTCAGTTTCCCACCGGGCGGGTTAGGTTAAAATTACCCCCAGAGGTCGTAAGCTCGCAGTGAGCTGCTGAATACTTACTGTGTGTAAAGTTGTTTTCGACCATAATAAACCTGGTTACTTTCTCCATCATCAAAAAACAGTATAAAAACAAGAATGATCCAATCTGTCAAACACACTGCACAGATCAAACAAACGAGGAAGTGTTGCAGTGCGTGACTGTCAGTAGCCTGCTGGGGTCTCATCCTCTTAGAATCTTACAGCACAGAAGGAGGCCATTCGGCCCATAGTGCCTGTGCCGCCTCTTTGAAAGAGCTATTCAATTAGTCCCACTCCCCCCGCTCTTTCCCCACAGCCATGCAAATTTTTCCTTCTCAAGTATTTATCCAATTCCCTTTTGAAAGTTACTATCGAGTCTGCTCCCACCACCCTTTCAGGCCGTGCATTCCAGATTATAATTAATCGCTGTGTAAAAAAAAAATCCCCATAACTCTCCCCCGACTTTTTTGCCAATTATCTTAAATCTGTGTCCTCTGGTTACCGACCCTCCTGCCAGTGGGAACAGTTTCTCCCCATCTATTCTATCAAAACCCCTCATAGTTTCATGCTGTGTGTTATTTTTTATATGCCCTCCCCTCACAGCTAACAGAAAGAGGCACGGTGACATTTTTAAATATACTAAAAGAACTCTTGTGGCTCACAGAAAGTCGGGACATATATAATTCCCTCAGTGTCCGTTGGTGATGCTGTCGGTATAGGTAGGGGCTTATCAAGCTCCATCCAGTGGGAGAAGTGTGCATCTGCAGGTGTAGCTGGATGCCCGGTGGCTTTGCATTGGGAAAATCCCACCTGTGGGTTTCACCGTATGGTGATGCCCAAATAAGAAGTGTCCGACACACAAGGGCAAATTTAATACATTGTCAATCTACACAGCAATGTATTTAAATAAAAGCCTCCACTTCATTTTAAGCTTCATGTTATTACGTACAAAAAGAGAAGCCTCTGTGTCGGTCAGTACTAAAGGGGAGGTGGCGGGGGGGGGTTAATTGTCAGACAGTGGCAGGAAGAAGAGATTAAACGAGCCATGTTTTTTTCACCTCTACAGAGCTGGGAGCTGCGTGCTGTATTGACTCAGGATAAATAAATTGCACCAAAGATATGCTCGAGGTTTATTCCAAGGGGACTAAATTTATTGGCGTAGAGTTTCCGCTTTGGACGCAATCGGGAAATTGCGCCCAAATTGTGCTGGTTAGGTAACACTTCGAGATCCTGCTAAAATTCATTTGCACAACCACAAACTTAAAATCTTCCGTGAACCAGCACTATCGGACAACGTAATCGTTTATTTTTCTTTTCATTAAACAGTATTCCTTGATGTATTTAAGAATGGTAAGTAAGTTTTATCAATACAGCTGAAAATGATTTTATCACTAAAAATAATCATTTTTAATAAGGGTGTCCCACTCTCCACCTGTGAGTAACTTGATTTAAAATCATTGAAAATGACCTAAAAAGACCATATTGAACCATTTTACTAGTTTCACTGGTGTACACGAGTCAGTCTCCATGTAAACTAAATATGATATGATATGAAAATGGACGCAATCACGAATCAGCACAATCGGCAGAATCTCGCAATTTTGACTCAGGGAGAAAGGCTGAGAGGTTCAAGGACCAAGTTCTAGAAAGTAGGGCAGGGACAGCTGTAGATGCTGTCACAGATGGTGGAGAGGGGGCAAACTAGAGTCAGAGGAGACAAGAGCATCAGTTGGGGTGTAAATCTGGAGGAGATTGCAGAGGTAGCATGAGGAAGGACCGTGGATCACCTGAGGGGGGGTGTCAGAGAGGAATTTTCCCGATCTCTTTCTCCTTTATTGGCCGTGGTTTTTTTTCCAGGTTTTTTGCCTCTCCCAGGGGATTACATGGCAGTGGGGAGGGAGGGGGAGGGAGGAGGGGTGGAGGGAGGGAGCGGGAGGAGGGGTGGAGTGGGGTAAAGGGGGGAAGGAAGTGTTTAGTCATGATGCTCATGCCATCAGGCTCGATGGACCAGCTGGTCTTTTCCTGCCCGTCAATTTTCGTATGTAAAGATTTTTAAAATCAGAACGGGGATATATCAGAGAACAGTATTGGCTATTTAATGTCCACTGATGGAATGGAAAGGAAAGTATTTATTTAATTTGAGAAATCTGTGTGAAGAGTCAGAGTGCAGCGTGCTAGTGGACATGTTGGAGGCTGAAAAAAGGTTGAAGACAACATTTTGGGGCTGAATAAACTGAGCTTTACTCTGTTTCTAATCGATGTCCTCTCTACTCTTGATTATGCAAAAAAAGAAAAGAATCCATTTCCCCAGTGCTGACATCCCTTAGCCTAAATACAAATTGACAAAAACAAAAACCTCTTTGGAAATAGCCAAGTTACTTTATATGTTTCGTTCGTGACTAGCGCTGTAAAATGCCAACAGGTCAATTAATCCTCTCTCCTCATCTCCATGACCCTGGGTATTCTCAGCTGATTAGATTTAGATGAAATGTAGTTGGGAGGAGGCTGGTGTGGAGCATAAACGGTGGCAGAGACCAGTTGGGCCGAATGGCTGTGCTGGAGACCCCATGTAATTCTATGTATTCTCAAGGTGGCTAAAGCACATTTGCATGAACTAACTGGGTGTCGCATACGTTCAGTAGAGTGCAGTGCTATCATCGCAGTAACCCAGCCCAGACCCCGCTTCGTTGCTTCCAGTTAATTTCCACAATATTTCTCCCATCTTAGACGCTTCCGTTGGAAACAAGATGCACAAGTATATCAAAGATGGCACCTAAATATTTCCAGCTAAGAGTGTCCCTGTAGATCATCTGTGAGATATCATTTCAGCGGGTTATGTAAATACAGAGAGACATCTCGTTAGAATTTTAAATGCAACACAGTCCCAAAGCCAGAAATTCATTAGACTGTCTGTTGACAAAGATGATGTGATTTCTTCAGGTTCCCTTGATAGGATGCAAAGAGTCAGAACCTCAATTCAATGTTCCATTTATAAAATGATAGAGGTGATGAACGATAGAGATTTCTCATCTCATTTTTTTTTTGATAGCTAATGCGTGCCTTCGCCAGATATACTTTCACTGCGTTCTATTCTTATGTATTTGAAAAGATTTCTTTTTTGCCGCAAAACAACTGTCATTCTATTGATTGCAGAGCTCCGTACTAATGAGTTCACGCTGGACTTTGCAATTTTTCTACTGGGATTCGTAGACAGAAGTTCTCAGAGTATAATATATGTCAGACTTGAAATGATGGTTTTGAATTTCTTCTGTAGACTCCGTGAGGAAATGGATTGTGAGGGAAAGACTAGCTTAAAGTTAAATGGATTGAAGCTGCGCAAAATTAACTACCTTGACTTCCAACGGCAAAAATACGTTGTTTCAGCTTTACGTAGACGTAGACGTAATGCGGTTGAAATTCCTCTTTGCACTATTTTTCCTGCACTGGTGAACCAGTTTGCATCAAATTTATTTCAGCATACACAAGAGTATGACACGAGTGCACGAACATATTCACTAAAAACCATGAACAGAATAATTGCCATTCCTTCCCCTCTCCCCATTTGTTGAAGCACTTTCTCCATAATGGCCTATTTGGAATTCCCTGATGTAGCATTAAGCCATATCAAGGTCCTAAGTTCGATTTCTGGTCTGTGCTGTTAGCTGGTCTTAGCCTTGGCATTAGTGGGAAAAGAAAAGACAGATTTATTTATATAGAGCCTTTCACGACCTAAGGACGTCCCAAAATGCTTCATAGCCAATTAAGCATTTTTTGAAGTGTAGTCACTGTTGTAATGTAGGAAACGCGGCAGACAATTTGCAGACACAGCAAGGTCCCACAAACAGCAATGAGATAATGACCAGATCATCTGTTTTCTTAAGTAATGTTGTTTGAGGGATAAACATTGGCCACGACATGGGGAGACTCTCCAGCCATACTTTGAATAGTGGCATGGAATCTTACACTGAGAGGGCAGACGGGCCTCGGTTTAACATCTCATCCAAAAGACAGCACCGTCCAACAGTGCAGTGCTCCCTTAGTACCGCACAGGGAGTAACCAGTCTAGATTATGTACTCAAATCTCTGAAAGTGGGATTTGAACCCATAATCTTCGAGACTCAGAGGCAAGAGTGCTGCCCACTAGAGCCGAGGCTGGCACCTAATTATAATGTACCTTACTGTCTAGATTCAAACATGAAGAATGGTCACATGGGCAAGATATCAGGGCACTGCCAGTTCCATGAAACTCCATCCCAAACAAGAGCCAATCCCTTCAGGAGAGGAGGAAGAAATAGAGGAAGGTACTCAGTCCCGCTTTAAATAGCAAATCTTATTGCCACTATCCCTGTCAGAAGTTTGACAGTTTAAAAGCTTTTCTTTTGTTCCCTGACCCTAGCTGTTTTTGAAATGCCAACTTAAAATACTGTTGAGTAGATACTGGGTAAAATGACAAGGAGGGGTCACTGAACCCAGTGAGAGGAAGGAGCTGATTGGAGATCAGTGGGTGACCTGTTCCGATCACAGAGCTTCAGTGATTTAAGGGGAAGATTTATTTTGTTTGCAAATTGTAGCGAAATCAGACATGTTCATAAAGAATGGCGTTAATGATTTTGCAACAAATAACAAACCGAGAGAAATCCCTCCCCCCAGTCAGTTTCACTACATGTGTTAATTCATCTCAATCAGATGGGCTCCCTGAGCCCCTGCTCTCTGTGCCGAATTCTTTAATATATGCAACTTTGGACTTTCCTGGTGCCAATTAATTTGTGATAAAACGTTACACAGTGTGGAAAGTTAGTTATTAATATTGTTATTGTCTTAGAAAATCAACTGCATTGATTACTATAATCAAAATGGTTCTTTTACAAAGATTATCCATTGCTTGACGTGATTAAAATGCATCAGGAATAGTATCGGAGAGAAGGATAATGAGGGCCTATGATCCACAACAGAATTATCTTTGAGAAAAAAGGAGGGCACCATGAGAAAGTACAACGTAATACAATGAAAGTTACTGAATCCCATTTCAAATTTGACTTAGCTTTTAGTGCCTCCTCCTGAACGAAAATGAATGAAAGAAAGGCATTCGATAAGGTGCCACATAAAAGATTACTGCACAGGATAAGAGCTCACGGTGTTGGGGGTGATATACTGGCATGGATAGAGGATTGGCTAACTAACAGAAAACAAAGAGTCGGGATAAAAGGGTCATTTTCAAAATGGCAATCTGTAACTAGTGGGGTGCCGCAGGGCTCAGTGCTGGGGCCTCAACTATTTACAATATATATCAATGACTTGGATGAAGGAACAGAGTGTCTTGTGGCCAAATTTGCTGATGATACAAAGATAGGTGGAAAAGCAAGTTGCGATGAGGACACAAAGGGCCCGATATTAGGAGGGAGGCAGGTTGGCAGCTGGGGGGGGGTCAACTGGGCGCCTGGGTAACGCGCCCAGTGAAATCGGGGTGCTCTGCATGCGATCGTAGCCTAATTGAAGGTACATACGCATGCTTCCGGGTTTCCCATTCCAGACCTACGCAGCGGGCGCAGTGTGCGACCGCATCAGCAGGAGGAGCCCTATTTAAAGGGGTAGTCCTCCAATGCTCCTCCTGCAGCAAAGAACCATTTTGGCAGCATGGAGCAGGCCAGAGGCAAGGCTGCTCAGACTCCTCACTCCAGGTGCTGCTCGATGTGGTGAGGAGTAGGAGGGAAACGTTTTTCCCATCTGATGGGAGGAGGTGGCCTCCCTCTGCCACCAAGAAGGCCTGGCTGGAGGTGGCCGAGGAGGTCACCAGCAACAGCAAAGTGTCCAGAACCTGGGTGCAGTGCAGGAAGAGATTTAATGACCTAACCAGGTCAGCCAAAGTGAGTATACTTACACATTCTCCCACACTCCGTCTTCCACATCACCTCCACCACCACACAACCCCTTCTACACTGCCACCATAACGCTCTCGCATCACTCCTCACATCCACTCAACCATCATCCTCACCTTGCCTGCACTTACTCACCGCCCCAGTTCCCATTCGAACACTACCACGCAACCCAATCCTCATACAATCCCATGGCTATGTCTCAAACACACCCTCCCATGCATCTCCCTCACGGTCACCCCCACCCACACCAATGCATGCAGCGGGTCGCTATGTAACCATCACTCAATCGCGCCTCTCTGTGTTTTGCCTTGATAGGAAAAGAGATGCCAGAATGCCCGGGAGAGGGTAAGGATTGGAGGGGGCTCGCCACACGAGGTGGTCCTAATGGATGCAGAGCAGCAGCCATTGGAACTAAGCCGGACGCTGGAGTGCCTGTCCGTGGCGGACTCGGAGACTAGGAAAGCACAAACGGCTGGTGACAGAAATCTAACACTCAGCACTCATGATAGCGAATGATCTAAACATCACTTGATATCTGCAGCACCTCGACATCTGTCCACATGCTTAATATTGCTTTCTGTTCTCTTGCAGGGCCATCTGCGAGCGCCGTGACAGCGGAGGGCGATTCCTCAGAGGACCTGCCGGCCTCTGAGGGTCCATCGTCACATCTGAGCCAGCCATCCACCAGCGCAGATACACACACCTCGGTGGGTCCCCGTCCTCAGTTAGTTGGGCTTGCACATGGTGAGTCACCACGCTCATGTGAGCACGAGTAGACCCTGGTGGCAGGGGCAGCCGTGGAGAGTCCTCGTCGGTGGGAGCACTCTTCTCCAGGCTCTGCTCAGCTGGACCCAGTTGCAGAACCCTGGGGGCCAGCCATGAAATGGAGAATCATTGAGGGGCAGCAACACATTTGCGAGGTGCTGGAACAGGTGCCACGCGCACTCTCCACAATCGCGCAGAGGATGGAGGAGTCCAGCTCCTGCATGAGGGAAATGGTGGCACAGGTACAGGAGGGTATCTCCGAGATACCGTCACAGGGACGTGAAGGCATCTCTCAGATAGTGTCGCGGGTAGGTGCGGGAATGTCTGTGATGGAGGGAAGGCTAGCCTCCATCGAGCTTCAAGCACGGCTCAACAGTGAGTCCATTCAGGCCCTGACAACGGCCGTTCGGATTCAGGGTGAGCAACATTCTGCCGCCTTAAACAGGCTGACAGATACATTACAACTGCCCTCCCTCCTGCTGTGCAGGTGGATGTGTTCAGCACTGTGTTGTGGAGCTGCAGAGAAACTCGTGGATAGCACGTTTAGCGAGTTGGTCACACCGCAGGTAAAGGGTATACAGGCAGGAAGTGAATGGGTGACCACCAGGAAGAGTAAGAGATGCAGGCAGGTAGTGCAGGGGTCCCCTGTGGCCATCCCCCTCTCAAACAGATATGCCACTTTGGATGCTGTTGGGGGGGATGACTTATCAGGGGAAGGCAGCAGCAGCCAACTTCCTGGCACCACGGGTAGCTCTGCTGCACAGGCTGGGAGGAAAAAGAGTGGCAGAGCTATAGTGATAGGGGACTCAATTGTAAGGGGAATAGACAGGCGTTTCTGCGGCCGCAACCGAGACTCCAGGATGGTGTGTTGCCTCCCTGGTGCAAGGATCAAGGATGTCTCGGAGCGGCTACAGAACATTTTGGAGGGGGAGGGCGAACAGCCAGCTGTCGTGGTGCACATAGGCACCAACGATATAGGTAAAAAAGGGGATGAGGTCCTAAAAGCAGAATATAGGGAGTTAGGAGGTAAATTAAAAAATAGGACCTCAAAGGTAGTAATCTCAGGATTGCTGCCAGTGCCACGTGCTAGTCAGAGTAGAAATAGGAGGATATTTCAAATGAATACGTGGCTAGAGGAATGGTGCAAGGGGGAGGGATTCAAATTCCTGGGACACTGGAAACGGTTCTGGGGGAGGTGGGACCAGTACAAACCGGATGGTCTGCACCTGGGCAGGGCCGGGACCGCTGTCCTAGGAGGAGTGTTTGCTAGTGCTGTTGGGGAGGGTTTAAACTAAAGTGGCAGGGGGTTGGGAACCTGAGCAGGGAGAGAGAGGAAAGCGTAACAGGAAGGGACAGAAGGTATGGAGTAATAGGTAAAGTGTTAAAAAAGGAAAAAGCAGGAACTAAGCGTCACAAAACAGATTTGAAAGTTCTTTATCTGAATGCACGTAGCATTCGTAATAAAATGGACGAGTTAACGGCACAAATAACTACGTATGGGTATGATCTTGTGGCCATTACAGAAACATGGCTGCAGGATGACAACGACTGGGAATTAAATATGCCAGGGTATTTAACAATCAGGAAGGACAGGCAGGAAGGAAGGGGAGGTGGGGTAGCTATGTTAATAAAGGAAGGAATCACTGTAATACAGAGAAATGATATTGGGACAAAGCATCAAGATAATGAAACAGTTTGGGTGGAGATAAGGAATAATAAGGGAAAAAAAACATTAGTGGGCGTAGTATATAGGCCTCCTAATAGTTGCAACTCTGCTGGAAGAAGTATTAATCAGGAGATAGTCGGGGCATGTAATAAGGGAACAGCCATAATTATGGGGGATTTTAATTATCATATTAACTGGACAAATCAAATTGGGCAGAGCAGCCTTGAGGACGAGTTCATTGAGTGCATCAGGGATGGATTTCTTGAGCAGTATGTAACTGATCCTACAAGGGGGCAGGCAACCTTGGACCTGGTCCTGTGTAATGAGTCAGGATTAATTAATAATGTCCTAGTTAAGGATCCCCTTGGAACGAGCGACCACAACATGGTTGAATTCCATATCCAATTAGAGGGTGAGAAGGTTGATTCTCAAACAAGCGTACTGAGCTTGAATAAAGGAGACTATGATGGTATGAGAGCGGAATTGATTAAAGTGGACTGGGAAAATAGATTAAAGGGTAAGACGGTACATGAGCAGTGGTGTTCATTTAGGGAGTTATTTTACAACTTTCAAAATAAATATATTCCACTGAGGAAAAAAGGGTGTAAAAGAAATGACAGCCACCCGTGGCTAAGTAAAGAAATCAAGGATAGTATCCGACTAAAAACAAGGACATATAAGGTAGCCAAACTTAGTGGGAGGATAGAAGATTGGGAATTCTTCAAAAGACAGCAAAAAGTAACTAAAGGATTGATTAAGAAAGGGAAGTTAGATTATGAAAAGAAATTAGCAAAAAATATAAAAACAGATAGCAAGAGTTTCTATAGTTATATAAAAAGAAAAAGGGTGGCTAAGGCAAACATAGGTCCCTTAGAGGATGAGACCGGGAAATTAATGGTGGGAAACATGGAGATGGCAAAAATGCTGAACAAATATTTTGTTTCAGTCTTTACAGTAGAGGACACTAAGAATATCCCAACACTGGACAAACAGGGGACTCTCGGGGGGGAGGAGCTAAATAAGATTAAAATCACTCAGGAGATGGTACTCAGTAAAATAATGGGACTCAAGGCGGATAAATCCCCTGGACCTGATGGCTTCCATCCTAGGGTCTTGAGGGAAGTGGCAGTAGGGATTGTGGATGCTTTGGTGATAGTTTTCCAAAATTCCCTGGACTCAGGAGAGGTCCCGGCAGATTGGAAAACTGCTAATGTAACACCGTTATTTAAAAAGGGTAGTAGGCAGAAGGCTGGAAATTATAGGCCAGTTAGCTTAACATCTGTGGTGGGTAAAATTTTGGAGTCTATTATTAAGGAGACAGTAACGGAACATTTAGATAAGCATAATTTAATAGGACAAAGTCAGCATGGCTTTATGAAGGGGAAGTCATGTCTGACAAATTTGCTTGAGTTCTTCGAGGATATAACGTATAGGGTGGATAAAGGGGAACCAGTGGACGTAGTGTATTTAGACTTCCAGAAGGCATTCGACAAGGTGCCACATAAAAGATTATTACTTAAGATAAAAAATCACGGGATTGGGGGTAATATTCTGGCATGGGTGGAGGATTGGTTATCGAACAGGAAGCAGAGAGTTGGGATAAATGGTTCATTTTCGGACTGGCAACCAGTAACCAGTGGTGTTCCACAGGGGTCGGTGCTGGGTCCCCAACTCTTTACAATCTATATTAACGATTTGGAGGAGGGGACCGAGTGCAACATATCAAAATTTGCAGATGATACAAAGATGGGAGGGAAAGTAGAGAGTGAGGAGGACATAAAAAACCTGCAAGGGGATATAGACAGGTTGGGTGAGTGGGCGGAGATTTGGCAGATGCAATATAATATTGGAAAATGTGAGGTTATGCACTTTGGCAGGAAAAATCAGAGAGCAAGTTATTTTCTTAATGGCGAGAGACTGGAAAGTACTGCAGTACAAAGGGATCTGGGGGTCCTAGTGCAAGAAAATCAAAAAGTTGGTATGCAGGTGCAGCAGGTGATCAAGAAAGCCAACGGAATGTTGGCTTTTATTGCTAGGGGGATAGAATATAAAAACAAGGAGGTATTGCTGCAGTTATATAAGGTATTGGTGAGACCGCACCTGGAATACTGCATACAGTTTTGGTCTCCATACTTAAGAAAAGACATACTTGCTCTCGAGGCAGTACAAAGAAGGTTCACTCGGTTAATCCCGGGGATGAGGGGGCGGACATATGAGGAGAGGTTGAGTAGATTGGGACTCTACTCATTGGAGTTCAGAAGAATGAGAGGCGATCTTATTGAAACATATAAGATTGTGAAGGGTCTTGATCGGGTGGATGCAGTAAGGATGTTCCCAAAGATGGGTGAAACTAGAACTAGGGGGCATAATCTTAGAATAAGGGGCTGCTCTTTCAAAACTGAGATGAGGAGAAACTTCTTCACTCAGAGGGTGGTAGGTCTGTGGAATTTGCTGCCCCAGGAAGCTGTGGAAGCTACATCATTAGATAAATTTAAAACAGAAATAGACAGTTTCCTAGAAGTAAAGGGAATTAGGGGTTATGGGGAGCGGGCAGGAAATTGGACATGAAGCTGAGTTCGGATCGGTCAATGCCCTGTGGGTGGCGGAGAGGGCCCAGGGGCTATGTGGCCGGGTCCTGCTCCGACTTCTTGTGTTCTTTAGATTTGTGGTTGGGATCAGATCAGCCATGATCTTATTGAATGGCGGAGCAGGCTCGAGGGGCCGATTGGCCTACTCCTGCTCCAATTTCTTATGTTCTTATGTTCTTATGTAGAGGTGGACGGCTTGGCCAGCGAGGCTGGTGATGCTGTTTGTCCTCCGAGGAGGTCATGACTGCAGCTATGACGGCCCCCATCTGCAAGATGTATGTTTGAGGGGGTCCGCAAGGTAGGTAAATGTGTCTGCACACCGGAGATGAGGTTCCAAGTTTGTGAATTTTAGTGTTAGGAGGAGGGTGGTGGAGGCCAAACTTTGTCCAAAGTGACAGAGTGGCCTCCTGCAATGAATGAGGGTCTCCCCAGACACCTGTCAAATGGACCTTTGCAGCTCCCACAGGCTGGTGGCTACAACACGTCTGTTTCAACTGGGAGTGTTTCCCCCAGTACGGGAAACACGCTCAGTTGAGATGAAACTCCCACCCCTCCTAAAATATCCTCCCAATCAGATCTGCAAATGACCTGAACTATCTAATTAATTGTTTTAAGTGGGATCCCGCCGACTTTAATTGTCGGTGGGAGCCCCGCAGGCGGGGGCTGCGCGAGCATCTTAGCGCGTCATTGGGGAACCCGGAAGTGGGCGGGTTGGAGCCGGGCTCCGAACCCACCCCGGGAATCCTGAATTATAGCAGCCCCCCCACCCCCGCCATGAACGCACCCGCTCAGACATCCGAAAGTTAACCCCAAAGTGTCTGCAAAGGGATATTGACAGGTTAAGCGAATGGGCAAAAATTTGGCAGATGGAATATAATGGGGGAAAATGTGAAGTCATCCACTTTGGGAGGAAAAATAAAAAAGCAAAATATTATTTGAATGGAGAAATACTACAAAATGCTGTGCTACAGAGGGATCTGGGTGTCCTCGTACATGAAACACAAAAAGTCAACATACAGATGCAGCAGGTAATCCGGAAGGCAAACGGAATATTGGCCTTTATTTCTAGAGGGATGGAGTATAAAAGCAGGGAAGTCATGCTACAACAAGGTGCTGGTGAGACCACACCTGGAGTACTGCGTACAGTTCTGGTGCCCTTATTTAAGGAAGGACATACTTGCATTGGAAGCAGTTCAGAGAAGGTTCACTAGGTTGATTCCGGGTATGGAAGGGTTGTCTTATGAGGGAAGATTGAACAGGTTGGGTCTATACTCATTGGAGTTCAGAAGAATGAGAGGAGATCTTATTGAAACATACAAGATTCTGAGGGGACTCGATAGGGTAGATGCTGAGAGGATGTTACCCCTCATGGGGGAATCTAAAACTAGGGGGCATATCTCAGAAATGAGGAGGAATTTCTTCTCCCAGAGGGTCGTGAATCTTTGGAATTCTTTACCCCAAAAAGCTGTAGAGGCTGAGTCATTGAATACATTCAAGGCTGAGTTAGACAAATTTTTGATCAGCAAGGGAGTCAAAGGATATGGGGAAAGCGCGGGAAAGTGGAGTTGAGGTAAAAATCAGATCAGCCATGATCTCATTAAATGGCAGAGCAGGCTCGAGGGGCCGAATGGCCTACTCCTGCTCCTATCTCTTATGGTCTTATTAAAGAATTGTGTAGCTGTATATAGAATAATAGAAATTACAGATACAGAAAGTGAAATAAAGAGAGGGAAAGAAAAATTGGATTAAGAGAGAGAGAAAAAAGGAAGGAAAAGTAAGAATTTTTATTTTTAACTCTAAGAATAATTTATTGCCTGTAGGAATGAGACTCCAGAGTTTCAATTGTTCCCTTTCTGGGCCAGAGAGGTGAGTGACATTGCAGGAACATAAATCTCATCATTAAAAGGGTCCTTACGCTGTTAAGTACCAGCCCTAACTTTCTGCAGCGCATTTAATTGCCAATTAATGTGCAAATGCAGCAATTTCTTCAAACTCACAGGGAGGTTGAGGGCGAGCTGTCATTTTCACGAGGCTAATGGTGGAGGGTGCGGCAACTTGTGGCGATTTGCAAATCATGGCGTATCTCTTCCTCGCCACAAGTTGTTGGACGATTTACGCACTGATAATGGTGAACGCCATTAAACTCTGGCCCATTATTTCCTTACATTGTACACACTATAGTAGCACAGTTTATTCACTTGTTTTAGACTTACTTTAGAAAGTTTACAATGGCAACATTTTCAAGCCATTAATTCATCCATTACTTAAAAATCCACTTGTTTAATTCACTCTCAACCATAAGAAATAGGAGCAGGAGTAGGCCATATGGCCCCTCCATCCTGCTCCGCCATTCAATAACATCATGGCTGATCTTTGACCTCAACTCCACTTTACCGCCTGATCCCCATATCCCTTGATTCACTTAGAGTCCAAAAATCTGTCGATCTCAAGTACTCAATGACCGAGCAGCCACAGCCCTCTTGGGTAGAGAATTCCAAAGATTCACAACCCTCTGAGTGAAGAAATTTCTCCTCATCTCAGTCCTAAATGGCCGACTCCTTACCTTGATGTCCCCTAGTTCTAGACTCTCCAGCCGGAGGAAATATCCTCTCAGCATCTAATCTATCGAGCCCTCTCAGAAGCTGATATGTTTTTACCTTACATAATATACTGAAAGGCCTACAGTGCTGTAATGTAGGTGACTTCATTATCTAACTACTGAGACAGGTCAGATTCACAGTGATTTCAACCAGAAGCCAACCAGCAACTTTTAATGCTTCTTGACTTACTGCTCCAAGTTTATCAAATTATACAATCTCAGGTAGGAACTTTCCATTGCTTAGTCACATATACACTTGTAAGTATCACATGATTATATTCAGCATATCAAAACTAATAGCTATAATTACCTATAGCATCACGTAACTAAAATCAGTGACAAATTACAATGAGGACAGTTATTAAAAGCTTACTCCAAATTGCCTGTTTGTAAAAATTATCACGAGTCTGCCAATCCCCTCCTCTTGCATCTTTACTTTGTTTTTCTAGTAAAAATGTTCAGGTTCTCCACAGATGAATCAAATCTGCAATGGCTGACGTCAGTGGGTCGAGCTTGCATGACCATGTTGGTAATGGCTAACTAATGTGGAGCCTTCCTGCCCCTCCCGTTGTCTAGAAGTGCTGATTTGAGGCAGTACTGATTCACCAGACTGCCATTCCGAGCTCACTGGTTCCCACAGCTGTAGTAAACGGCCAATGGTGACGGAAAGCAGGTGTTTTCGTCTAAAGTTCATCTGTAGCTGTCACTTTAAATCTTAGCTGTTGTACAGAAAGTTCCAAGCTGCCAGAAAACTCAGCCTTTTGACACAGTGTTGAAACGGGCGTGGTCCCTGGCAACAAGTTTAGGAGGGAATCTCTGATTCACAGTTTTTAAAATTATATATACGGACTGGTGGTTGGTTCCGTTAGTGTTTTACTGACAGTCTTTTTATTGAACCTGAGAGGTTGGCTATTCAACTCACCAGGAAGTCTCCTGCCTACTTACTTCCTGCTATAAAAAAGGCAAGGTGGTCTCTCAAGAAGGGCAGTTAGCAGTTGGAGGCTGTCAAGGGAAGAGAGAGTCAAATGAGCTGACTGTCTGGAAAACAAAGCTGAAGATGAACAAGCTGTAGCAACAGTTGGACAATTCTCTCAGGTTTGGCCGTTGTCTTAAGAGATTACTAAAGGAGGAACTTAGGACAGTTTAGAATAATAGGTAGACTAGAAAGTTCTGTGTGGATCTACGAGTCAAGTCCACGTGATAAAAATGAGTTACCAGAGCTGCAATCTGTTTGTAATTTTATCTTTCTCGGAATTTAGATGACAGTCCTCGAACCAACTTAATATATCTCTGTTTATTCATCATTTATTTAATAAATTTGCTTCACGTTTTATACTTTAAGCAAGGTCTGTTGTTAGTTTCTATTCGCTTTCAAACACTGAATGGAAATTCTGTGGTGGCATAAGGTAGTCCAGTACCTAATTACCAAACAAAGGTTTGTTGTTGGTTATGCTGAGACATTACCAAAACCTACCTGGAGACCCAGGTACATAAACACTCTCATTAGGCTTGAGGAGTTGGGCCTCACCCCCAAGAGTGAGCTAAAACGCACGAGCCAAAACAATCTAGGATAAAGACCCAAAAGCTTTACAAGTGCAAAGTTCAATTGCAATATTAGATGTGAAATAATAGATGGATATGTGAGATTGCATATTGACTAGTAGGGATTTAACGAGGAGATAGAAGTGCAATGAAGCTTTGTAAGGCAATGTTGTGTACATGGACAGACTCTGACTGGGATGCTAAGGCTTAAGAATGTCTTTATGTCACAGTCAAAGTCTCCATTATCCATATGCCAATTATCCAACTTCTTAAATATCCACTCGAGTTTTTCAGAGGCAAAACCTTCTGGAAACATCGTCTCACTGCACAACTTCCTTTACAATTTGTATTTCATTTGTTTCTCTTGGTGAATAAAACTGCATAATGTTTCATTTGTTTTTTTGTCCTGTGTTTAGTTTTGAGTTCCATAGCTGCCATTTTCCCGTATTCCCCCCTCTTCACTGCGGAGGGAGGGTATTCAGCATTATGGAAGGCACGCCCATTTCTAACTCTCCCTTTGAACCCCAATCTAGCTCAACTCTGCCACATATCCACCTAGCCTGACAGATCACCATGCTGAACCCTTTACATGTTAGGGTGGTGGCCACAAATTCAATAATAACTTTCAAAAGGGATTTGCATCTGTTCTTAAAAAGGAAACATTTGCAGGGCTATGGGGAAAGAGCAGGGGAGTGGGACTAATTGGATAGCTCTTTCAAAGAGCTGGCACAGGCACGATGGGCCAAATGGCCTCCTTCCATGCTGTATCATTCAATGTCTGATGCTGACCATGGGTACAGAATATCAGAAAATGTTCTATTCCAAAGAACTAACATCCCTCACAAACCAAACAAGAGACGAAAGCTATTTTTGTCCAAATAATACGCTAACTGGGTAATTGTGGCTCAGCTATTCTAGCAAGGGAGAAGCCAGCTCTGGTTGTACAAGCAATAGGTCATAGCTCCTGAATATATTTGAGGAAATGATTAAATTAGTGATAGATGGGTAAATAAAATAGATTTTCAGGAAGGACTTGACAAATTTCTACATCAAAGCTTTTAAAGAACATTGAATAGATGGCAGTTAAGTGAGCTAGGCATAAAATTGGTCTTGCAATTGGATACAAAGGATGATGAAAAATAGGCTGTATCTGAGCAGCAGTAACAAGTGGAGGATTTAAGGGGTCTGTTTTAGGGCCTCTACATTTACACTATTTGTAAATGACATGGGGGAGGACATTTCTGACAATTTTATCAAGCGATCTGTCCAGACAAGAAGAGGGAAGAGTGATACATTGGAAGGGATGTGGACAAATTAAGTTAATGGCTAAAAAATGGCATTTAATGCAGAACAATCTCTAGGAATGTATACAGGTACAAAAAAACACATGACATGTGCCCACAATGAATAGCAACATGGCATGATCTCTATATTTCAGCTGTTTCTCCCCTCTGCAGCCTGAGAGAGGCAAAAAAAAGGATAGGAATAACAGGGCCAATAAGGGAAAAAAATACTGTAAAAAATTCTTCTCTGACTCCCCCCCCCTGCTCAGGCAATCAAATCTAATCCAAGAGATCACATGGACCAAGTGTTATTTATAAAGACACTTACCTTCTTTATGAAGAAGAATTCTTTCTCTCTCTCTTTCTTTCTCTCTGTCTCTCACTCACTCTCTCTTTCTTCCTATTTCCCTTGGTACATTATAGCTTCCTGCTTGACTTTCATTCGGTGACTCCAAAAGCGAATTGAAAATGTGTATTCTACATCCACTTTCATATAAAGAAGATGTCAAAGACAGTCTCGGGTGTCTAAGAGAACAATCCCATCAGCCGTCAGATGTGTCAGCTAGATGGCATTCTGTCATTCAAATCAAAGTCATTTCTACCTGAAAATGTACTTATTATATTTATGACATATAGGAATATGTTGCTGTTTCGCTATTTTGTATTTATTTAAAGAAGCAATATTCCTACGGGTTTCAAATCCTGTTGCCTTCTGCAGTACTATTCTCTTTTGTGTTTCATTGTCCTGTCATAAAATTCAAAGTATTTGAAATAAATTTTGTCAAATAAAATGACAGTGGTAATAAAAGAGCCAGCTACCATCTTTATTTATCTTGTGCAAAAAAAAAAGACTTTGTAGCATTCAGATCTAGAATATTAAGAGTGGAGTGACTTTAGTGCGATTTAAGGTGAGATATGCAGGCGGACTGATAAAAATTAACAAGTAGACTGTCAGGTGCGGGAATTTAAATTAATTGACTGTCTCCACACTGCTGTCATAGCCAGATTTCATTGTGTGGCACAGAGTCCGCAGGACTGAACTGAAGTCATTCTGCTGACCATGTTTCAGGGGGGGAAGAGAACGAGAAAGTGCAATGATGATGAATTCAGGTGCAACTGAGAAGCGGACAACCATAATTCCTGATTTGAGCAATGTAAATTATAAAGAAAGAAACGACTTCGATTTCTACAGCGCTGTTCACAACCTCAGGACGTCCCTAAGTGCTTTGCAGCTGATGAAGTACTTTCTGAAGTGCGGTCACTGTTGTCATGTCGGGATTATGAAGGAGACATTAAGGAAGTTCGATTTTTTTTTTTATTCGTTCATGGGATGTGGGCGGCGCTGGCAAGGCCGGCATTTACTGCCCATCCCTAATTGCGATTTCAAACAGAGAAGGGTTCAGGCTGCCCCTAATCAAGGTTTCCAGATTATGAAAGGAACTGATCACTTCTTCACATTAGTAAAAAATGTAAATATACGGAACACACTTTGAATCAATATTAGGAGGCAAAGTCAGATGGAATTTGGAGCTAGTTATCTGAGGAGGTCACTGAAGTAGACCGTCCAAACCAATGTTAGAAACAAGTAGGGGGGGAGGAATTTTAACCAAATGCGCCCGGGGCTGGTGCACAGTTAAAATAGCCATCCAAAGACTTACCGCCTCGTTCTTGCTCAATTCCCGCCCGCCGCCATCTTAACTTTGAGAACCACGTGAACTTTAACACATACCAGAACCACCAAAACAGGCAAAAAGGGGTGTCAATTTGACCTCTCATCCAAAATACAAAATAAGCAATTTGCGAGTTAAAGCTACTTGATGAACGGGTGTTATTGGTGAAATTTTCTTTTGTGGTCCAGGTAACACAAGAATCGTGATTCACCCACATCTCTGTATGATTTTGCTCCAATAAAAAAATGTTGAGATCCTAACCACTTAAGCTAACGTGCGACATTGGGCTGTTGTATTACTATCACAGACTTACTGATACTAAATTAAGTTCAAATCTTATCAATCTTACTAGAGTAACTCTATGAGATTAGTGACAAGGGTTTTAGCAAGCGGAATACTTTGTACTAACTGCTGCATCACACTATCCCATGGCACAAGTCAGATGTAATGGAAGGAGGAGCTAGAAGGTCTGAATTGTTCGCCTCAGCTGCACTTTCTTTGTGATCAAACCCAAATGCAGTTATGCAAATCAACCAGTTTACTGAGTTATCAATGAGTCTTTTGACCATTCATAATCCAGACCAGCTGTGTTTCCACTGATCAATTGAAAACAGAACTCCCGCCCTCAAAGAGAAACAGGAAGAACTTAATGGGAACTGCATTTGGACTTATCATTGTTGACCGGAGGTCACCGATTACGGTTATTGGCTTAGTACAAAGAGGAGAAGAGTCAATTCTCTCTTAACTCTCAATTCACTTTATTCACGCCATTAGATCATATACATATAGCTTATACGTCTGGTTCGATATAGGCTTGCAGTTTACACCAGGTTATACAGTTTTATATCCAAACTAAGATCTAAACGCACACCCACTAGGTTTCTCTGACACTCCCTGAGTGGTCACAGAATAGAAAGGGTAATACCCGAAAAGGAGAGCTGACGCTGGCCAGGCATTCCATTCTCTCTCTCTCTCGACGTCGTCTCTACGTCCCTGACGTAGGGTCTTCCACTTCCGCGATGGTTGGTCTCCAGAGTCTTCGCTCTGGCTCCACGCCCCAGATCCTTCATTCTTATTCCGAATCTTATCTCTTCAAGCTGTGCTGTCTCGCTCATTCGTTGGTTTAGGCTTTCTCTGTTACCCTGTGTCTTCTCCTCATTGGCTCTGTCCCAAGGACTTAGGTAGCATTACCTCATTACTCCTTTTCTAAATAAGGACTTGTGTCTTATCACATTTCCTTTGTCTTTCACAAAACTTAGCTAATTCAAATTGGTTCCAGCCAGCTATGGCCAGCGACTGAACTCAGGTTACTTCAGTTCAAAAGTCGTTTTTGCCTGTGTGTTTCAGCAGCTGACGTCTCGGGTTACTTTCTGCGGCCCCGAGCCAACATCATGGCAGTTCTCAAATGGCCTGAATCCATTTTATGGCTTCATGATTAGGGAGGAATCACTAATACTGTTGTTGTGACACCAAATGTAAATTATGTGACTACAGTAAACATCTCCATGATGTTAAGTCTATCAAAGTCAAAGAAAAATCATTTAATAGTCCCTCAACTGGAGCTGCAGGAAGATGAACAGAGGCTTTCAAACTCTTAACCTGCAGTGCAAAACTGATCTCCATAGAGGCCATGGATGGTGACATCTAACCAGTACCACAGATTCTAGTAAGTTATTCCAATTAAAAGGGTTTTATCTCTTTGAATAAATATTGGTTAAAGTGTTTATATTTGGAAGGTTAAAATCTGTGCATTATTTTCAGCACAATACTGCCACATGCAAGTGGTATGTGCTCCTGGGACTGGCCACCGTGGCCATCTATAGGTCCAGGTTGGATGCGGCCCATGGATGTGGGCGCTCTGGCTGCCTGCCTCTCTCCCGCGGTCTTATCCGGGCGGCCCAGGAGAGGGAGCACATGGTGCCCACTGGTACACTCGAAGCCTTCTGCGACCAATGGGCACCGTAAGGAATGGAGGTCGAATCAACAATAACAAATATAATGATTTATAAGTTTCCTTTTGTTGAAAGTATGTTTTATATTTTGAGTTCCTTTATTAGTTGTGCCCCTTAAAGTGGGGGTGGGGTAAACTTGTTTTATCTGTTGCTGAAACTGGGGTAATCCAGTGTCATCCTTATGGATCGTTCGGAGGGGAAAAAAGGCATGCAAGTGATGTGATGATTAGTTTGATGTGGCTTCTCGTTGTATTGTACTATCACAATTGAAAAGGTTTGTCAAGCACTTTGCACGAGGACAGTGCTCCTTTTAAAGGCACGATCATTGGAGAATTGATGATGGAGGCATTGCATTGATGGACCTGTGTATCTGCAACCTTAGAAAGACAAGTCTGTCACGTTATATTTTATCCATCTTCAAATTCATGCAACAAGTTACATGAGCATATCAGCTTAATAAGTGCAGCTCTTTCTCTGTCTTTAACTTGGTTTCCTTCTGACCGACCAAGTTGTGCCTTTGCTGATGGCTGATTTCCTCAGTAATGATGCTCCCCAGTAGTCCAGGGTCTGAAGCGCAGTTTTTGATGTTTAGGTGCTAACTACCCATTTAAGGCCAGGGATCAGGTACTTCCTGCAGGGAAGTATTGAAATAGGCACACCCTGAGGTTAATTAGAGGCTACCGACTGTTGCTGTTGGCAGTTTCTCTAGATTAGAAGCTTGCTTTGCTCTTCTCCTTTGCCCAGGATTTGACTGTCTTTCTTTCTCTTTTGTTTTGTAATATTTGTTCACTAGTGATGTGCTGATATTCTAGAAGTCATGCATTTGAGGTGTGACAGACCCATCTCATAACTCATGTGAATACTATCAGATCTGCCTTGGTTTGTCAAAGGTCTCGCTGTTACGAGAGAGGGATGGGGATCTATGTTTCCAGTGAAAGAAATTGGAAGGAGGTTTATAAGAGATCTCCCCGAGTGACATGAGTTTTTTTTTCAAATTGGTTGAGGGAAAATAATGTTCTCTTACCCACTATAACCAAATAAATATAGCTGCATATCTAAACAATCATTCTTCTGGAATTAAGTAGAAACAGAAAAGGTGCTATAACCCTTCAGAACACATTAAAAAATGTCCTTCTCTCTCCTCCTCACGACTGCTTTAATAAATTGCTTAAATAGCCTAGTGTATATGTAATTTTTCCTGTCATAAAATTCATGCTTTTATGCTGCATTCATGTAAACACATTCATTTGTACTTTCGCTCCCTCAAATTATTTCCTATTTCCATTCTGCCTGAAATTTTGACAAAGGGAGAGGGGAGCAAGGGGTTTATAAACAGCAAATTCGGTGAATGGCTAGTTTTATTGTCAATCACTTAAAAAAATGAATTTATAAACATTTCTCAACAAAAATCCATGATTTATACTTTTCAGGTTTGTATGTATATATTTTTTTAAAAATCAGTTACTAAATTTCTAGGCTTTCCCACCAGATTTGGTCAGGAGAAGTGACTTTGCAAACAGTAAGTATTGGCCTGCTCTGTAAATCTTTTTAAGGGAATGGTCCTTTGCTACCTGTTGGAGCCAAAATGAACAGGAGGGGCTTGTCGCTGTTGTCCACGTCAATCAGAAGAAATTAAGACATATTCAGGAATGCTCGGCACAGTAATTCAAGCTCCAGTTAAGTACATATGAAAATGATATTTAATTGGAGATAATTAAAGCTCATGCAAGGTTAGATGTGGGATCAGCAATCTGGCTGGCAGATAAGGACGATTTTGTAGGGCGGGGCGGGGGGAGGAATGGATGCTGTGGGTAGGGGGGAGATGAAAACAGACAGTCAGCTGGCTGGAAGATTTTTGTGGGGCAGCGGGGAGCAGAAGTCTTAAAACAAATATAAAACGTCCCTTTTGGGAGAGGCCTTTCCATCATCCCTTTATACACTGTCACTTAGGCCTCACAACACCGGAAAGATGTGGGCCCAGCATGAGGCTTGCACGCTCCTCTTATTTCTCCATGAAAATTGCAAGCATGCCTACAACCCCCGATTTGCATATTTAAACAGCCTCCTGCCTGTTTTGGGTGTGATTGCTGGGCACCCATTTAAAGGCCCTGCCTGAGAATTGGTTCTGGCAGATTTTCCTCTGCTATGCGCCCAATTTTTCCAGGCGAGAACCGGATAGCTGGCAGTTCACCTTCTCTCCCACAATTCAAAATCCAGAATCGGAACTGTTGAAACTTCTTAAGATTTGGGGGAAAAAAGCATTTTAAGAATGTGTTCTTTTGCCATGTTTATCCCAGGCTGGAATTTATTTGAATAAAATTTATGCAGGGGAGAAAAAGATTGTGTTTCCCCAAACGTTTCAGAAACATCCTTATGGGCCGCACCAACCAGTTGGCTTTGGACTAATGCACAAACCTTACAGACCCACAAAGATGTTTTAAAAATACAATGGGACATCTTTTGCAAATCAAAGCAGCCAGAGGACGTTGGTGTCCCAGCGAGACATTTGAAAATAGATCCCTTAATTTAAAGGTGTATCAGCATTAGATGAAGGGCTGTTATATCATTGCACACAGGCAGAATTGGCCGAGATATTAAGTTTTGCAAAGAGTCCTGTGAGAGACTTGACCAAGATAGCAATGCTCCTTTAAAGGGTTCTTTGCCTCTGGCTATTGGCATTAAAATTCATTAATAATGAATTTATTGTCTCATACATCACTTAAATAGCTGATTATTCATAACGTTGGTTTGTCATCCCCAAATCTGAATTTAACAAAATACCTACGTTTTATACATAAATTCTTTCCGAACTGTAATAAAACCAGCACAATTCCAAAAAAGTGAAAATGAATTCTGATTAAATACTGCAGCATTACATTTAATTGCCTTAGGTAATAAGGAATGGGGTTTTTTTTTCGCCAATGTCCATTCTGACTTTCCTTAAGGTGCTTTGATGTTGTCCGAACGTTCCCTCCTCACTTGTTTCAGGAGAGCGTCCTTCATGAATTGCACTCCCCCCTTTTACTTTTACAGCTGGGTGCTGGTTGGGTTGGGAAAAAATAGAAGTCATGTTGGAGATGAGGTGGAACCCTGCCCTCTTAATCCAGGGCTTTTGTGGGTCTATATCCCCCGCCCTCTCCCCCCCTCCCATCAGTTCCTGAGCGTGGGGATATTTATACTACCCAGTGCGGCTGGCGGAGGGTGACCTAAGTACCTCCCGTCAGCTGCACTCCTATAAAAGTCTTTTCAATTAAATTCGGTCTGGCTGGCAAAGAAATAATATAAGTCACGATTTTTTTAGTGCTCGTTAAGGTGAGGGATGACACAGCTCGAGAATCATCTCCCCCCACCTTCACATTCCATTCAAATGGAGGACGACAGTGCTCGCAAATAGAACTTTTCTCATTCCCACTTTCCTCTCACTTGGAGCACTCTCGTAGGTTGAGTAAGGAGGTGCCATGGGTCTAGACACATCTACCTTAAGTCTCAGGGCTAAAACTCAGTACACTTATGGAGACAGAATTTTAATCTGATGGACTTCTCAATGAGGATTCCCCTCGCTCATGTTCCCCCCTTTTAGCAGTGCTGTCGTTGTTACTTAGAGCAGTAGAATGGACCATGAAGTAGAGGTCTTTGTTCTATGTTGCTTGCTGCTATCGATGCCTCAGCACTGCCTGGTATGGGTCTGTGGGTAGAGGATCAGGGCTGGCAATCTGTATTCTCTGCCTTAGAGCTGTAGGTCACTTTCGTCACAGTGACACTTAAAGCAGGCTCACCATTCCTTGCAGTTAGGCCAGGTGTCGCCTTGTGGAAGGCCTGACAAGCCTCAGCCCAGAGTTGGGTGGAGGATGACATCTGGTTTGTAACATATTCAGCCAGCGGGTTAACTGTGAGCCAACTTCCTCAGCAATCCGTGCCAAAGCAGCTTGCACTATTGTGTAAGCATTACAGGTTATGATCTATACGGAAGTTTGGATAGTACTCCGTATTGCTGCCAAGCAACCCCAGATTGGATCCCAAATGTTAGTTATGCCAAACTGGAAAGCACTTGGCATAAGGCCATGCATCCTCTGCTTCACACAGTTTCAGGGAATTCTTCAGGGAATCCCAGAACAATGCATGCCCTTTTGTCCGCTCCTTATGTTCTTGTGGTCACTGATGACTACATTATCCATCGTAGATTTTCAGGACTGCTTACACGTCTCAATATGCTGTTGGTCAGTTTGGCTCAGCAAAAACACTTTTTGCGAGATATCTCCGACGGTCAGTGGGTTCTGTGAATGGCTTTTTTAGATGTTGGTCCACCAAGTTTTGCCCCGAGAGAACCAACCTCTTTAAAGGCCCTGGTGCTCACGTTTTTAGTCCCCAAATTGCTGTATATAACCTGTTGTGGCCAATTATCAGCTCCCTCTGACCCTGAAAGATTCCTGATGCAAGGACCCATCTCCAACCTGTTCCCCACCAGGCAAGTGATTCTTAGCCCTGTGCTGCCAGACCTTGGGAACCCTCAATGCTATCAAACATCAGGGCCATCACCCCCAGTGGTGCCAATCTTCAGGGGTTCCACTCCAGGATAACACACTCCGTGTTAATGTAACACCATAATCCCCCTCCCCAGTACTGCTAAATCTCAGATATCAATTCAAAAGTGCCTTTGATTACCAAATTAACAACAACTTGAATTTATATAGTGCCTTTAAGGTAGAAAACGTCCCAAGGTGCTTCACAAGAGCATAATCAGACAAAAATTGATATTTAGTCAAAGAAAGAGTCTTTAGGACAAATGACCAAAAGCTTGATCAAAGGGATGGGTTTTAAGGAGGGTGGAGAGAGGTGGATAGGCAAGGAGGTTTAGGGAGGGAATTCCAGAGCTTAGGGCGTAGACGGCAGAAGTCACGGCCGCCAATCGTGGGGCGAAGGAAACGGGGGATGCGCAAGAGGCCAGAGTTGGAGGAGCGCAGAGTTGTCGGGAATTACAATGAAAACAGAATTTGACATTCACCTTAAAATTGGTTGGCTTGATATTAAGACACTGTACAATACATGGCCTTGGATTAGGGGGAATGGGGGCAGGGGGAGGTGGGGACAGTGAGGGGTATGGTGTCTAGTTATGATGCTCCAGGTATCAAGAGTGCGGGTCAGGCTTGATGGACTACCTGGCCTTTTCCTGCCATACGTCATAACTCATAGGATCATAGAATGAGGTATTGGGAAGGGGGACCAAAAGCTTGATCAGAGGTGGATTTTAAGGAGGATTGTGAAGCAGAGAGAAGTGGCGAAACAGAGGAATGTAGGGAGGAAATTCCAGAGCACGAGGCCTAGGTGGATCTCCATCTTTGGTTCTGCATAGATTTTTATGGTTATGCCTCTGAAGCAGTTTGGGACGCATTGAAGATCCTATATAAATGTAAGTTGTTCCAGCCTTGGTTGGACAAAGGGGGTTGTACATCCCTACAGAGAGGGTGAGAAACTCTACAGGTGAACCATCCCAGCTCACTCCTCTGTATCTCGTGGCAGTCAATCTGTGTTTTTAAAAAAAAATAATAATATTGGTTAAAGGGGCATGTTACCCAGAATACTGAGAACTCCCTTGAAGAATAAAGGAGCAAAATTAATTCTTAAAAATGTTTTAAAAACAAAACACACCCAAGTTTCATTATGCTTCGTACAGCAAAAGAATGGTGCATCCCAAAACAATTCACTCCTCGGGCAACTTCATCAGTCCAATGTCAATTTTGTGATCTGACGTCATTTTAAGAATAAATTTGCTGAGTTATTTATGATTTTCACTGTTTTGACTTCAAGTTTTTTTTGAGTATGTGTTGGGAGCAGGCAGTGGATTCCCATTATAGCCCTCTGCTTATCTAACATCATACCTAACCTTCATAAAATGATTTCAATTCCATGTGTATTTAAGGACAATGACTCACCAGGTCCTTCTTAGACGGGTTTCCTTCTTTGTTGACTAATATTGAAACATACAAGTCTCTTGCTGAATCTCTTGACTTAGCAAAACCTCGATAATAGAAGGCTTACATAATCAGAATGGTTTAAGTAGTCTTGGCAAGTTCTTAATAATTGTAGACAAAGATTTTTTTTTCTGGTCTCTGTGTTAGCAATGCCACAAACCCAGCGGAAAGATTTCCTTTGATCAGTATTTCTGGAGAAATCATCAATGTTACCTTTGGAATATAATTTGGTTTCAGTAGAAAATAGCAAATGCAGTGACTCTCTTTGCTATCTATACTCTGTAGCTAGCACATGGCGATCAGAGGAAACCCTTCTCCTAAAGTTTCTTTCTGTAAGAGGCAAAGAGCTTTATCACCTCCAAACCGCCCCACATTTTGGTATGTTTAGCTTAAGGGCTAGAACGATCCTTTGTCTACTCATTCCTTTCTAAAAGTCTGCATTTTTGCAGCAACCTAATTGTTCCCTCATTAAATATTGATTTTCCACCTGCAGTGATCTAAAATGGTCTTGCACCATTATGTCTAATCTATACTATTAATTACCTATTAACTGGTTATGCACCGATAGGCTGTTTTGAGTGCACTTTCTCCTTTCTACTTTGTGCGTTGTGGATACACAAGGGCAACAATTCTAAACTGGCAGATTTGCCGGCCTTCCACATCAGCTAGGTGTGGGGGTGAGCCTGCAGTGACTGGACACAGGCCTGTCGATGGACTAGGTGTGGGGGTGAGCCTGCAGTGACTGGACACAGGCCTGTCGATGGACTAGGTGTGGGAGTGAGCCTGCAGTGACTGGACATGGACCTGTCAATGGAATAGGTGTGAGGGTGAGCCTGCAGTGACTGGACATGGGCCTGTCGATGGACTAGGTGTGGGGGTGAGCCTGCAGTGACTGGACATGGGTCTGTCGATGGACTAGGTGTGGGGATGAGCCTGCAGTGACTGGACATGGGTCTGTCGATGGACTAGGTGTGGGGATGAGCCTGCAGTGACTGGACATGGGTCTGTCGATGGACTAGGTGTGGGGGTGAGCCTGCAGTGACTGGACATGGGTCTGTCGATGGACTAGGTGTGGGGGTGAGCCTGCAGTGACTGGACATGGGTCTGTCGATGGACTAGGTGTGGGGGTGAGCCTGCAGTGACTGGACATGGGTCTGTCGATGGACTAGGTGTGGGGATGAGCCTGCAGTGACTGGACACAGGCCTGTCGATGGAGAAGGCATTTGGTTCCAACTGGTCAGCTGCAATTTGCTCACTGATTCCACATTCAAAATGGCAGCAAGAACACTGCTCTACTTGCAATTACACATTTTGGAAGAAATAGGTGACTGGGTCGTAGCAGTTAAAGAATAGCTATGCTGTAAAATGGCCGTATAGTACAATGTTTTACAAGTTACTTTGCAATGAAGCTATTACTCCAAGTCGAGCTCAGATTCCCCGTGAATTCATCATTATTACTGGGCAACTCGACCCAGTCCCTATTTTATCCTTACAATATGTTACACAACAGAACGCGTTAACACTTAAGAGCTGTCTCTTCTGCTTATAATGAATGTCCTAGAACAGATACAGGGAGCTAATTCACCTTTATACATTCAACTCTCTGCCCCTTATTTCAATGGAAAACCTCCAAAAGATCCATTACTGGATAGGACAACAGTCCAAAATTAACTTTTAGGATTCATTTGTATGTGAGCTGGTTCAGAACTTGTAATGTTCCACTTTTGATTTGTTAAGTTCATTCTAAGAGTGCAAGCTTAATCAATTGTCTGCTATAATCTATTTATATTTTTATTGGCCAATAGCAAAATGATGCTTAAATATAATTTAATTCCCACTCAAGACAGAATATTTTGCTATAATGTATCTTGCTTTCTTTTCATTGCTTTATTATTCTCTCTCTGCTAATGTCATTGCTTCCCTCTCTCATTCCTCCTAAGCTCCAGCTCCATGACCAACATACTTTTCGTCCTCTCTATATCTCCGTTTATGTTGAAATTGAAGCTCCTAAGCTAACTCTTTCTTTCCCAGGACCACAAAATTGTGGAATTCCTCACCTCCCTCAGTCTTCCCTTCCTCCCACAATCTACAGACTTCTAAAACCCAAACTTGGCATCACTTAATCTCTATTTATTAATTCAGGGGGTGAAATTTATCTTAGTGCATAGGCAATAGATTAAATGGGAGTTGGATTATTATTCGACAAATTCACAACTTTACTCTCTGCATCCAAGTTTGGGTTGTGCTAAGATTAATGTGTAACTGGTCAATATGGACGCACATACAAGAATCCAGTTTAATTAACAAAGCAGCTGGTTAAAAATAGCACATGGTACATCGACCTCCTATCAGTGCCGCTCTTCAGCGAGCTGACTGGGAAATAGATAACAGCCAAGGTTCACAAGGAGGATTCAAATGAGGGAGGCTATTTGGGTCAACTAGCTCATGGTTCTGGAGAAACCTATGATCCTCTCCTCACACCTAACTGCCTCTTGAATGACTGGAGTTTTTCATGCAATATCCCACCTGGAAGACTATGCATCACTCTTTGCATGAAAAAGTGCTTCCTGATCTCTGTCGTGTACTTGTCTATGTTCCCTGGTCGTGCAGTTTTGGTTTAACTTCCAATAGTGTTCAGGATTAACCTTTTCTATTTCACTTAGTGTCTTATCCTTCACTTTGTTTGCAAGACTGAAGACTTTTTTTCTAACCTTCCTTCATAACCCAAGTCATCTGTCGCTAGTGATCAGACTCGTGCCCTTTCTCTGAATCGCTTCCAGGGCTTAGGTGCTTCTCTTGTGTCTGGGTGTTACAAATTCAGGTCTGCCAGAGATATCTACTTGGGTTCAGTGACATTAGTAGCTCCCTTAAGCAGTCTGGTCTTCTGCTTCTCATGGATGTTGACTCCCATTGCCCTATATCTACTAGTGGATTTCCAGTCCAACAACACCACGATTGTAAAATTATTATCTTGCTTTCAAATCCCTCCATGACTTCGCTTCTCCCTATCTCTGTAACCTCCTCCAGTCCTACAATCCTCCGAGATTTCTGCGCTCCTCCAATTTTGGCCTCTTGTGCATCCCTGATTTTGATTCTATTGGTGGCCGTGCCTTCAGCTGTCCAGGCCCTAAGCTCTGGAATTCCCTCCCTAAACCTCTCTGCCTCTCTACCTCGCTTTCTTCCTTTTAAGGCACTTCTTAAAACCTACCTCTTTGACCGAGCTTTTGGTCACCTGCCCTAATATCTCCTTATGTGGCTCGGTGTCAAATTTTGTTGCATGACGCTCCAGTGAAGCACCTTGGGACGTTTTACTACGTTAAAGGTGCTATATAAATGCAAGTTGTTGTTGTTGTTGGGTTCAGTTACATTAGTTGCTCCCTTAAGCAGCCTGGTCACCTGCAATAGAAGTTGACTCCCATTGCCCTATGTCTACTAGTCTGGTAGTGGGACCCAGGAGTTTAGCAATGGAGCTCCCTTGTGTTCTGAACTGGATCTATTCCACAACAGGCAAAACATACAGAACATTTGAGTGCAGTGAGAAGCACGGTACAATAGTATAACTTCTGTTCACGTCGTATTACAAAATAAAGAACAGGCGAGTGTTGGCCAACATTGGTGGATTGTCTAACTCAATATAAAAGCACAATCTTTCTGTACCCCGTTCTACTGCCCAGGACAGCAGTTAACTCCTTTATAACGTACAGGGTGGATAAAGGGGAACCAGTGGACGTAGTGTATTTAGACTTCCAGAAGGCATTCGACAAGGTGCCACATAAAAGGTTATTGCTCAAGATGAAGAATCACTGGATTGGGGGTAATATTCTGGCATGGGTGGAGGATTGGTTATCTAACAGGATGTGAAGATGCCAGTGATGGACTGGGGTTGACAATTGTAAACAATTTTACAACACTAAGTTATAGTCCAGCAATTTTATTTTAAATTCACAAGCTTTCGGAGGCTACCTCCTTCCTCAGGTGAACGATGTGGAGTTCACCTGAGGAAGGAGGTAGCCTCCGAAAGCTTGTGAATTTAAAATAAAATTGCTGGACTATAACTTGGTGTTGTAAAATTGTTTACAATTATCTAACAGGAAGCAGAGAGTTGGGATAAATGGTTCATTCTCGGACTGGCAACCAGTAGGCAGTGGTGTTCCGCAGGGATCGGTGCTGGGTCCCCAATTCCTTACAATCTATATTAACGATTTGGAGGAGGGGACCAAGTGTAACATATCAAAGTTTGCAGATGATACAAAGATGGGAGGGAAAGTGGAGAGTGAGGAGGACATAAAAAACCTACAAGGGGATATAGACAGGCTGGGTGAGTGGGCGGAGATTTGGCAGATGCAATACAATATTGGAAAATGTGAGGTTATGCACTTTGGCAGGAAAAATCAGAGAGCAAGTTATTATCTTAAAGGCGAGAAACTGGAAAGTACTGCAGTACAAAGGGATCTGGGGGTCCTAGTGCAAGAAGATCACAAAGTTAGTATGCAGGTGCAGCAGGTGATCAAGAAGGCCAACGGAATGTTGGCTTTTATTGCTCGGGGGATAGAATATAAAAACAGGGAGGTATTGCTGCAGTTATATAAGGTATTGGTGAGACCGCACCTGGAATACTGCATACAGTTTTGGTGTCCATACTTAAGAAAAGACATACTTGCTCTCGAGGCAGTACAAAGAAGGTTCACTCGGTTAATCCCGGGGATGAGGGGGCGGACATATGAGGAGAGGTTGAGTAGATTGGGACTCTACTCATTGGAGTTCAAAAGAATGAGAGGCGATCTTATTGAAACATATAAGATTGTGAAGGGGCTTGATCGGGTGGATGCGGTGAGGATGTTCCCAAGGATGGGTGAAACTAGAACGAGGGGGGATAATCTTAGAATAAGGGGCTGCTCTTTCAAAACTGAGATGAGGAGAAACTTCTTCACTCAGAGGGTAGTAGGTCTGTGGAATTTGCTGCCCCAGGAAGCTGTGGAAGCTACATCATTAAATAAATTTAAAACAGAAATAGACAGTTTCCTAGAAGTAAAGGGAATTAGGGGTTACGGGGAGCAGGCAGGAAATTGGACATGAATTTAGATTTGAGGTTAGGATCAGATCAGCCATGATCTTATTGAATGGCGGAGCAGGCTCGAGGGGCCGATTGGCCTACTCCTGCTCCTATTTCTTATGTTCTTATGTAACAGCCTTCAGTTGCTTGACTGACTCGCGATGACTGTGTTCTGGTTTTAAAAAGCCTCTTTTTCAGCCTCCAAACAGATCAAAAGAAGGCATCCAAGGTTCAAAGTTGTCTCTCTCAATAACCAAACATGGCTAATGAAATGTCCATTATTTCAGTCGTTGAGAGAACTTCCCATCTCTCACTTTAATTGCTATTCATCTACCTAATGATGTAGAACTGAGCATGGGGCCGTCTTGGGAAGCTAATATCTTTTTTAGGCAAGCTTTAGCTTAAAAAATGCATCTTAAATATCTCGTTTCCAAGTCCTTTCCGTGAAAAGAATGGGCATAATTTTAGCCCAGAGCCGGAGAGGATTCGAATCACGGACGGGAAACCCGGAAGCACGGGATTCCTGGACATACTTACGATCTTGACGTAAGGACATCTTTTATTTTTTGTTGTTGGTTTCTGGTCCGATAGGCCGGCCTGATTGACAGGCTGGTCTCAGTCGGACGGGAGAAGAACAAGGAAGAGGTAAGCATTCAGATAAGTCTGAGATTGGATGTATCTGAGGGTGGGGGGTGGTGCCATGGGGGGGCATTGGCAGGCTATGGTGTTCACCAGGGGGAGTTAGTCATCGGGGCGGGGTGGGGGGGGGTCAGTCATCGGGGGTCAGTCACCGCAGGGGAGGTCGGGATCGGGGGTCATTGCGGGGGTCGCGATTGTAGGGGTGGGTCGTGATCGTTTGGGGGAGTCACGATCGTTGTGGGGGGCGTCAGCAATTATAGAGGGGGTTCGCTGCAGGTAGGCTTGTTGGACTTGGGGGAAGTATTTCTCTTCCTCCGGGTCCACAAGCAGTTCGATAAAGGCACTTACCTGCAGTTTCGGGCCTTCTCGCCTCCTCTCACACAGCGAGTAGGAGAAGACCCGGGAACCCCAGCCCCCAGCGGTTGAAATCGCAAAACCTTTCAAAATGGAGGCCGCAGCCTCCTTGAAAGGTTTTAGTGACCAACCCGCCTTCTGAGAGCGGGTTGGATGCCTGCCCCTCGTCCCATCCCGGTGAAAACCGGAAATGGGTGGGTTGGGGGTGGGTCTGAAATTGTTGCAATTTTCAATGCCCCCCCCATCCCAAATTCACCCGTTTTTCCCATTTAAAATCCTGGCCAATGTATAAATAATCCGAAACTTGGGCAATGGGTAACCAGAACTGAATCCAAAGCATTTTACAGCTTCAGCTGGATGGTCTATGACTTATAAGGATAGATTTTATAAAGTTCTACGCTGGGATTGCAAATTGTACATTTTTTTTCCTGTTTTGGAAATATAGCTTAGTGTTCTGTTTGTTTTGCTTTGCAATTGTTGGACATCGACAGTTTTGAGTTCTCTCTCTCCTGACGTCCGCTCTCCCTCAGTTCAAGACCATTCATTAAGTATACCACCCAGATGAGGAGAATTGTTTTATGCAGCGAGTTGTGATGATCTGGAATGCGCTGCCTGAAAGGGCGGTGGAAGCAGATTCAATAGCAAAAGGGGATTGGATAAATACTTGAACAGGAAAACATTTGCAGGGCAATGGGGAAAGAGCAGGGGGGAGTGGGACTAATTGGACAGCTCTTTCAAAGAGCTGGCACAGGCACGATTGGCCGAATGGCCTCTTTCTGTGCTGTGTGATTCTATGAACACTGCTCTGCTATTTAATGGAGGCATTAACCCATATAAAATAAATAGGTTAACATCCCTGTTAAAATACCACAAAAAGGAATGACATGCAAACACATTCAGCCCTCGTCCAAATATAAACCTCCACCAGTGATTTCCACACTAAAGGGAACAATAAAATTTGAAGAACAGGGTAGAATATTGTCAGAAGTCATCGATTGCTTAAAGGAGAGGATACACGCCAACGATGAGTGTGTCGCATCACGTACCTGATGCAGCAGAATAAAGTGGTGTCAGCTAAAATGAATGACTTGGGTTGTTTCATTTCTCGTGGTTGCCTCAGGGTTTTACAGGTTCCCTGAAGATATTGAACGGAACCTTCCAGTACACGGTAGAAGAGCTGTCGGAGATTAAACAGAAAAAGCTCACGAAGGCGCATTCAATACTGTTAAGAAAGCTATCGAATCTTGTGTGGGCCCAAGCTTTTGTCATAATAATATTGAATTACTGGGGCTAAGGAGTTCATTCTGCAAGTTGCCAGATAGACAGGGAGATCCAATTCAAAGAGAGACACATCTTTATTTACATGGTTATAAGTCAGTGGGGAATACTCTGGAAATGGGAATACATGAGGCTCAATTCTAAAGCAAGAATGGAAAACCTCATGTTGTACATTGGGTTAAAGACCTTTTCATATACAAAGTACTTAGTTCACTTGTATGAGATGTAAACGCTTGTTGAGAGCAGTTTAATACACGAATTAGTCAATACTTCGACAGTCTGCAATTACAATCTGCGTTAACACAACTAATGAGACTGGGGTATGTCTGCCAGGTGCATTAGATTTTTAAGGGTTTGATTGGATGGTTGCTGAAAACCAAATGAGAATTTATTAGCAAGAGCTCCCAAATGAGAAGAAGTTTTCACTTGTGGGGGAGACCAAAACAAGGTGCCATGAATATGAGATAGTCACTAATAAATCCAGCAGGCAATTCTGGAGATATTTCTTCACCCAGAGAGTGGTTAGAATATGAAACGTGCTGCCATAAGGAGCATCGATGCCCTGAAGGGGAAGCTAGATAAACGCATGAGGGAGAAAGGAATAGAAGGATATGCTGATTGGGTTAGATGAAGTAGGGTGGGAGGAGGCTTGTGTGGAGAATAAACACTGGCATGGACCAGTTGGGCTGAATGGCCTGTTTCTGTGCTGTACATTCTATGTAATGGCTCAGTTGATTATGGCAGTGTGTAACTGAGCCTAATTGCAAGTTCATTCCCTGGACTGTGCTGAGTAAACTGATTTCAGCCAAGTTGGTGGTTAGGGGTGTTATACCTGGCCTTGGCCCCAGTGCTGTGGAGAGGGAAAAACTAATCTCAGTTCCCCGTTTAACTGTTTATAAAAGTGGACATCAGGTAAGGACAAATTGATCTTCGCTACGCTGCCCTCCATTTTCAAGTAGTATGTAGATAATTGCTGTCCAGGTTCACCATGTAGTGAATAGCGACTTGGGCAAGATAATGAAGGGCAGTCAGAACTGTGAAAGTGTATCCCAGAGCACAAGTTCAGAAAAGGAGAAGAATAATTAATTGGTAACCAATATGGCTATATAAAACTCCATTAACACAAAATATGTACGGCTAGGTAAAGCAGTAAGTATCCTGGAAAAGATTCAAGTGTTAGACTGAAATTCTGGTAAGATTCTGCCTAGTGATAAAATGAAAGATGCAAATAATGGGGACACCTTTTTTTGGGTGGGGTGTGTGTGTGTGTGTGGGTGGTTGGTTTGCTGCCTAGGCCTATCCAGAAGATCATCTTTGATAATTTGGTGATCCTTCCTAGGAGAAGACTGAAGAACATCCCACCTGTAGAAGGATGGCTACAAAAGACGGGTTAGTTACACAACATGTCATTAAATGGCACTCCAACACCAAAAAAGTCAGCCCCCAGTAATTAGAAAGAAAGAAGGGTTTGCTTTTATACAGTGCCTTTCATGACCTCAGGACACCCCAAAGCACTTTACAGCCAATGAAGTACTTTTGAAATGTAGTCACTGTTGCAATGTAGGAAATGAGGCAGCCAATTTGCGCTCAACAAGGTTCCACAAACCAGATAATCTGCTGTTAGCTGTATGTAAATCATGTGTTCAACATTGATTATGGTGCCTCTAGTTTAAGGCTGAATTGAAGTATATAATAGCATGCAGAGTTTTGGTGGGAAATAATTAAGAAAGAGGCCTAAGCATAGACGTATGGTTTGAATCCAGCATTCAAGGCCAAAGCGAATTGAATTCGGGCAGTTTCAAAACAGTTCTTGATTCTGCTGTGAAAATTATAAATGACACTGGCACAGTAGGACTGTTCTTCTGAAGTTGGATAAGAAAGAAAAAACTTGTATTCAGATAGCACTTTTCATGTCCTCTAGATGTCCCGAGGAGCTTTACAGTCAATGGATTACTTTTGAAGTGTCATCACTGTTACGTAGGTAAATATAGCACAAACGGAAATAGATAAATCTGTTTTGATGATGGATGGAGCTATGATTTAATGTCTCAACCAAAAGATAGCACCTATGACAATGTACCACTCCCTCAGTATTACACTGGAGTGTTAGCCGAGATTATGTGCTCAAACTTGGAATAGGATTTGATCCCACTACCTTCTAGGACCCAGAGGTGAGAGTGCTACCACTGAACCAAGTTAACATTTAGGGTTAGTATAGAAGGAGTTTTGCCTGTCATCTAGTTTGATATGATAGTACGTGATGCTGAAGGCAGAGGCTAGAAAGTGCAAAGTTTTGCACATCCCCATGATTGACACAAGAAAATTCCTGCCTTTTTGAGCCAAAAAAAAATCACCAGACAAGGTCCCTGCTTGAAAGAGAATTAAGTTGAAAGAAGTTAAGGCCACACATGACTGAAAAGACCATTGTATTCCATCTGGCCCCAAAATTTGAAAAATATCATGTAATGCTGTATCTCTGGTGCTCTTCAATTGTTGATCATCCTGCTCCTTCCTATACTTTTGGCTGAGGTGTTAAAACTGAGGTCCCATCTGCCTGTTCTAATGAGTCAACTGAATGTTGAAAATCCCATGCCAATATTGGAACAAAAGCGGGCAGCTCTGTAGATGTCCTGGACAACATTCTTTCCACCCCCACCCTCACCAAAACAGCTTGGTCATTCATCTCATTGCTGTTAGTACGATCTTGCTACCATGCAAAATGGCTGTCACATTTGCCTACACAAGCGTAGTGAGTGCACTTAAAGTAATTAATTGTGCATGCAGCTTGGAGACATTTCCCGAGAGAGGTGATAAGGCGCTCCATAAGTTCAAGACTTTTTTTTTCTTGAATTTGCCAATGCTATCTGCCACCCAGGGGACTTCCTTCTGTACATTCACTACTTCCTTAGTTGAATATAAACTGTCTGTTCACCTCCCTCTTTTGAGCTTGAGCCCGTGGTAGTGTTTGTGAATATATCAAACCCATTATTCGGGTTCAATGGACTGAGGTTTAATGAATGATACTACAGCTAATAGTACAGATCTGAAAGCTGTAAAATGTAACCAACAGGAATGCATTATAAGGGGACGCAACTAATAAAAATGTGACTTCAAGGCAATAGATTGTATCAGACATGGAATGCAAAAGATAGCAATCTATTGCAAGCTTTCACAAATCATCTTCCAAACCCATATGATATTGTGATGGGCAATAATACATTAAAGGTCTTAATCGTAAAGAAAAAAACTAAGAGCAAATCAGAAATAAAATTATAACTGAAAAAGTGATAAAAGCCAATTGAAAGAGAAAATGCTAGGAGAGCTCTTGCTGCAGTATAGCTACTGCAGTCGAAGAAATCACTCGTTGACGCTCTTAAATGAGATATATGCTAGAAAATAAAATCACTAAAACATTAAATACTTTCTCGAGCAATCTTTTCTTGAATTCCAATCTTCTTCCCAGATAGTGCCACTTTGACTCAAGTAGTAAAGGACAAACAAACTTGCATTTATATAGCACCTTTCATGACTTCAGGGCATCCCAAAGTGGTTCACAGCCAATAAAGTATTTAGAAGGGTATTCACTGTGATAATGCAGCAACCAATTTGCACTACAGTCAGTTGCATTCCCAGCACAGACCGGGGATCAAACCTGAGCCCTTCCTGCCTTGGACACATAAGACAGTCTTAATGTCTTGACCTCTTCCTGTCATTGCCAGGGCCACCAATTTGGTTTCAGGCTTCCAAATTGCTAAGCTATCCCATCATGCAATTTGTGTGGTGCCATAGTCGTTTCTCTTTTTGGAAAATCAACATTTATGAAACTGGGGGGAAATTCTTCTGCTAAAAAAAAAATGCCAATCATAAACCATAGTGGAACAGCTAGGAGGGATGATCAAAAGGTTCATCAAATCGATAAGCTTTAAAGAGGTTTTGAAGGTAAAGAGAAAACGCCATAGCACTTAGTTTTTAAAAATCCACACGTCAACCCAGAATTAAAACATGGAGGCTTAGCAGAGCTGAGGAGAACAACAGATTGTGGAGACACCAGTCAAATGTCAAATTACTAGCTACATCCCTGGTGTATAGGCTGAAGTGATCAAATATTCCACAGGGTGTAATAGTTGCTGTTACTGGACAGTTGCCAGGGTTGAATGGTGAAGATTTGAAGATAGATAAATATTCTTGAGTCTTGATTACCTTCAGCGGTCGGGAACAACTTTTGATATTGAATTCTCAAAAAAAAAGTACATTTGCATATATATATATTATATATTTTATGAAGCCATCATATATTTTGATTGCACAGTGTTTGCATTTATATATCCAGGTTTCTTGGCTTAACTGTGCTTGGACTGGAAGCAATGTGGGTCAAAGGTTGAGACAACTTTTTTTGGCCTTGGTTTCGGGAGAATAGTCAGGAAGGAATTATGCAGAACTTTCCCTCGGGACATTAAACAAATAGGGACGAAAATTCACAACACGACAGATTGTAGATGGAGTAAGCTTGAGAAGCAAAATAAAGCTTTTCTTACCTCTTGTCCTTAAAGAGACAGTATCCTCCTCCATTAACATAAAACAATCGGGAATAAATGAAGTATATTCTACTGTGAAAAAATCTTGGTCACTTAACAATCACTTAAAGTAATTAAAAAAATATATCAATTTTGTAGAAAGATCCTTTCTGCATTATTCCAGGGAAGAACAAAATCTGATTTAAATATTTGATAGATTATTTGGCTAAATGTAAATATTGGACCTTTTTTCCCTTGAAAGTTGGAAGAGATTTTCCAAGTGTGAAACATGATGCAGTAAATTGTGTTGTTCAGATACTCAGACAGCCCCATAATATATTCTGTATCTCATGTTGGCTTGTTTGCAGATTTTCTAAAGCTTGGCTGTTTTATTCCTGTTATGTGTTGGATTTTGGCCCACATTTTGATTTTCAAAAACCATTATAACAAGTCAAAACCAATTTTGATGAATGTAAACTTGGGTTAAAGGGGTTATGCAATCAATACACTTAGAATTATAGAATCATAGAAAGGTTACAGCACGGAAGGAGGCCACTCGGCCCATCAAGTCCGTGTCGGCTCTGTGCAAGAGCAATCTAGCTAGTCCTACTCCCCCGCCCTGTCCCAGTAGCTCTGCAATTTTTTTTCTTTCAAGGTACTTATCCAGTTCTCTTTTGAAGGCCGTGATTGAATCTGCCTCCACCACCCCTCTAGATCCTAACCACTCGCTGTTAAAAAAAGCTTTTCCTTATATCACCTTTGGTTCTTTTGCCAATTACCTTAAATCTATGCCCTCTGGTTCTTGACCCTTCTGCCAATGGGAACAGCATCTCTCTATCTGCCTAGACCCTTCATGATTTTAAATCTATCAAATCTCCTCTCAACCTTCTCTGTTCCAAGGAGAACAACCCCAGCTTCTCCAGTCTATCCACACAACTAAAGTCCCTCATCCCTGGAATCATTCCACTAAATCTCTTCTGAACCCTTCTCTAAGGCCTTCACATCTTTCCTGAAGTGCGGTGCCCAGAACTGGAACACAATACTCCAGTTGTGGCTGAACCAGTGTTTTATAAAGGTTCATCATGACTTCCTTGCTTTTGTACTCCATGCCTCTATTTATAAAGCCCAGGATCCTGTATGCTTTTTTTAACTGCTTTCTGTCCTGCCACCTTCAACGATTTGTGCCACCTTCAACGATTTGTGCACATTTTCCCCCAGGTCTCTCTGTTCCTGTACCCCTTTTAGAATTGTGCTTTATGAAGTGGCATTCAAAATTGGGTAAGTCTGCCATTTTAAAAGCTGTTCGAAATACTGAGAAGAGATACAGGATGAATCGGCTGCATCTGTGAAGGAAAGGAAACTAGGCCTTAGGGAAGAGAAGACAATGATTCTCACAAGTGGTGTTGGGAAAGCAACTTACAAGAACCAATTGTGGAGGCTTGCTGAGAGGAAGCTACCTCAAGGTTTATTCTTAGAAATGTTCCAATTTCCCCCCTGTTCTCCTGAAGGCAGTGACTCTTACTGGGATTGGATTCCATGGGACTAGGCCTAGACAATTTTTTTCTCAGCAGAAAATTGACTATATGGACCTTCACAGCAAAGCCTGGACCTCTCCTAGCAGACCGTCCACATGTCTGCTATCCAGTACGAATCATTGGATAGTGATCAGGATTGGGAATCCTTGATGAATTTTTTGTTCACATCCCCTTCTTCCTAGCCCAGAGGTGCCGAGGACAAAAGTAGAACTCCCACCGGAGAGAGAATTAATCACAGAGCAAGAATCGAACCTGGGACCTGAGCATGATGCTTGTCAACTGAGTCATTAGGACTGCCTGTGGCCAGTAGAAAAGCAGTAGCAGTCCCCTCAGGATCTCCATCCTTATGCCCTCAAGAATCCTAATATGGCTCCCCTGCTGGTTCAATAATTTATTCATTTACGAGATGACTCCTAAAGATCAGGAAGGTCCCAGGTTTGATCCTTAGTCTAGGGTAGGGATGGGAACATCGGTCAAGGTTCCTGTGGGTGAGGATAGGATGGAGCTTGCTTGATGGTCCATCTTCCATGGTCAAATAGGCTGTCAACACGTGAATAATGGACAACCGGAATCTGTGGCACCCCTGCAGAAGTCAATATCTTTGGCAAGGGAGGAAGAAAATTGTTGGAGAACATTTTTTTTTTAAATGAAGTTGAAAATAGAAGTCAGAACTCTTGATTCTGCCGATTTAAGTAATTAAAACCATAGGAGGTTACAACACAAAGAGAGGCCATTTGGCCCTTCGTACCTGTACCAACTCTTTGTTAGTTGCTATCTGAATGTCCATTTACCATCTAGGCAGTTTTGGGCACAGGAGTCAGACCTTGGGGACCAGGAGACCGGCAAAAGAAAGGGTTTGGGATCCAGGGAGAGACAAGCAATTGGCACTTTTTTTTTTCTTCAAGAATATCATCATTAAAGCTGGAAAAAATGGCTGTAATCTGCACACACACATTGCAATCAGACTAATCAGAAATAAAAACTTGCTGACCTTGAAATTGGGCTGTCCAAACAATAACATGTGAAATTCTTGGATCAGCTATCTTAAGGGAGGTATTACCCATTTACAATAAAACAATAAAAGAGGACACTCCCTAAGGAGAAAAAGTTCATGTTGCCTCTAGATCCTACTCCTTCGACAGGCTTTGCACAATCTGACTGATAATTCTTTTCCTTTCTATTTTTAACCTTCATTATAATAGTGGACAAAGGAACTTCAAACCAACGCATTAAGAGTTTACACTATTATGCACAACGTAATTTCAAAGCCTCGACGTCAGATTAAGCAGAAAGGGACCCTTGATATTCCACCAGTTTTCATTATCAATGGACGTCCCCTCAATATAATCTCTTGCAATTTTCTCTTCTAAAATAAGGAAATAATGCCCCCTCTCCCCTTACTTTCCAGTAAAATGTGCTGATCACAAGACTGCTATGCTACAAAGGAATTCATGACAATCTCTTCATTCATTATTTTTTTAATTCAGTGTTTTAATTAAAAACAGTCAGCAAAAGAATCTGAGGACAGGGATTCTGTCAGTTGGGAGCTTTTTTTCCCTGTGTGAAGGAATGCACGAGATTAGATTTGAAAAATTCTGAACATCTCAATTAAAACTGGATCTGAAAGAATAGTGTAAGCAGTTTCTGAGGCAGGGAGAACGGAGAGGGAGCTTGTGTTTACAAGGTGCTACAGTTCCAACCTCAAGTCTATTCCAGTCACGTTATATCTGCAAAGTACTTGGGTAAGTAAAAACCCCCAAAACCCATAGTTCTCCCATTATTAATTTCCCTTTTCTCTTCTGCAAGCAATGACTTGCTGAGATACAGTCTCATGGTACCTCCATTTGTTCAGTACTTCATTTGTTCAATAGTTCACCAAATCGTCAATGATGAGCCTAGACACTGAATAGAAGGCTCCACAGCCAAATCCAATATCTTGCCTAATGTCATGAAACCCGCACTTTCCATCAAGGGCCACTGAATATCAATGAGGAGCAAGCTGAACTCTCCCAGTCCATGCATGCAGAAGCCAATTCTAACACCCATCAGTCCCTGGTGTATATCCTCCACTCCATGTATGTTAAACATCACTACAAGTGTGATATCCTACTGGCAGGTCTCTATCCTTCAGTATTCTTTCATATTTACTCCTAATAAGAGTGCTTAAAAGGTTGTAAAGAGTCAGCTCTACATTTAGTATTAGACTCCACCTATTATTGCTTATTTAAATCTGGATAGATAATATCCTTTACATTTAACCTTGCTGCTGCACAGTAAGAAAGGACCAAGAATTTCAGATGTGAGGGAACAGGTTCATAGGAACAGGAGTAGGATTCAGCCCCTCGAGCCTATTCTGCCATTCAATTAGATCAGGGTTGATCTGTACCTCGACTCCATTTGCTCACCTTTGTTCCAAATCCCTTGATACTCTTGCCTAACAAAAAAATTATCAATCTCAGTCTTCAAAATTTCAATTGACCCAACATCCATAGCCTTTTGGGGGAGTGAGTTCCAAATTTCCACTATCCTTTGTGTGAAAAAGTGCTTCCTGATTTCACTTCCAAATAGCCTAGCTCTGATTTTATGATTATGCAGTTTCTCTGTATCTACCTTATCGAGTGCCTTTCTCATTTTAAATACCTCAATTAGGTCACCTCTCAACCTTCTATACGCTAGGGAATACAAGCCATGTTTATGCAACCTGTCCTCATAATTTAACCCTTTAAGTCCTGGTATCATTCTGGTGAATCTGTGCTGTACCGCTTCCAAGTCCAATATATCTTACGTGAGATTTGGTGCCCAAAACTGAACGCAGTACTCCAGATGGAGACGGACCAAGGCTCTGTACAACAGAAGCATCCCTTCCTCCTTTTAAAGAAAGAAGTCGCATTTATATAGCGTCTTTCATGACCTCAGGTCATCCCAAAGTGCTTCACAGCCAATTAAATACTTTTGAAGTGTAGTCACTGTTGTGATGTAGGAAACGCGGCAGCCAATTTGCGCACAGCAAGATCCCACAAACTGCAATGAGACAATGACCAGATAATCTGCTTTCGTGGTGTCAGTTGAGGGATAAATATTGGATTTCCAGAAGGTATTTGATAAAGTTCCGCGCAGGAGATTATTAGCAAATTTAAGAGCGTACACAATTTGAGGTGACCTTCTAATGTGGTCGGTAATTGGTTGGGAGGCAGGAGACACAGAGCAGGAATGAAGGGTTTGTTCTTCGATTGGCGGAATGTGACAAATAGTGTTCCCCAGGGATTTGTACTGGGCCCTGAGCTTTTCACCACACATATCAATGACTTGGATGAAGGAATAGGGAGTTGCATATCCAAGTTTGCAGATGTAAATTGTCTAGGTGGCAGCAGGAAGTTACAAAGGGACATTGACAGATTAAGTGAGTGGGCAAAACTGTGGAAGATGGAGTTCACTTTGGGGAAGTGTGAGATCATCCACTTTGGATCCAAGAATGAAACTGGAATATTTTATTAATGGTGCAAGACTGGAGTTGTGGAAGAACAAAAGGACTTAGGTGTCCATGTACACAAATCACTTAAAAGCTAGTACACAGGTGCAAAAAGTAGTCAAAAAGGTTAATAGAATGTTGGCCTTTATCTCAAGGTGGGGGTTGTAATTCAAATTGCAGTTTGTGGGACCTTGCTGTGCGCAATTTGGCTGTCATGTTTCCTACATTACAACAGCAACTACACTTCAAAAGTACTTCATTGGCCGTAAAGCGCTTTGGGACGTCCGGAGGTTGTGAAAGATGCTATAGAAATGCAAGTTCTTTCTTTTCTTTTTCTTAATATATTTACAAAATCTTCTGTTCAGGGGCATGAAGGGCAAAAGTTTGGGACAAGTATCAGGAAGTGTTTCTTTACTGCTAGATTGAATCGCCAGGTAGGGCAGATGAAACCAGGACTTTAGATTCATTTACCACCAGACGTTGATGGGCCAGTATTCGAGAATGTGGTATATATCAATAATTTAGAATTAAATGTAAGGGGCATGATTAAGGCACCAGGTATAACAAAGCTGTAAACACATTTGTACAGAAAAGCGTATTGGTTCATTACCAATAGTGCACGGAGGAAATCATTCTGCTCCATATGGCATTTATGTTTCTAACAAAGAGTGGCTCACTTCTCACTTCTGAATCCAGCTGTTGTCATTACAACAGTCTGTTTTTTTTTATTGCTGGTTTTAGGGGAACAAGATGCAAATGGTATTCCTGAAAGCTTGGCATGCATTCGAGCTCAATCTTGTATATGCAATAGACCCAAAAGGTGCAACTCGATGCCCGTTAGTGATCTGGATTATAGTACGTTATTGGCAAGATTTGATTCTGCAGTAATCGCAGGCCAAAAAAAAGATTTAACTGAAAAACAAAAGAGCAATGGGGCCTGGGCTAATCCCACTGCAGCTCGAGAATGGCCTAGAAATAGTTTACACAAGCAAAATACAAACTTTCTCATACTTGGAGTCATAAAGACTTGTATAGATGGCACCAGCTCTGGACGTCTACTCTCTGGTTGGCTGGGTGATTTTGCCACGGTCCTAAACGGATCAATATCTTGAAAGTACAAAGCACATTTCAAACACAAAAAGTTAGCAGAACTGCAAGAAAATGGAGAACTCTTTTGGATTCTGCAAGGTTTTGGGGTTGAGAGTACCTGCTGTGCAATATTTGGAACACACTCGTTAACATGCTCGTGTTGAACTCCGCTGTTCACTGTTTTAGCTCACCCACTTTTGCTTTAAGCGTGCACCAGCTTGGCTCTCAGTTGGCATCAGTCTTGCCTCTGCGTCATAAGATGGTGGGTTTGAGTTACATAGGACGTACAGCACAGAAACAGGCCATTCGGCCCAACAGGTCTATGCCGGTGTTCATGCTCCACACGTGCCTGCTCTCACCCTTCTTCACCTAACCCAATCAAAATATCCTTCTATTCCTTTCTCCCTCATGTGTTTATCCAGCTTCCCCTTAAATGCATCTATGCTATTCGCCTCAACTACACCCGGTAGCAAGTTCCACATTCTCACCACTCTCTGGGTAAAGAAGTTTCTCCTGAATTTCCTATTGGATTTAGTAGTGACTATCTTATATTATGGCCTCTATTTCTGGTCTCCCCCACAAGTGGAAACATCTTCTCTACGTCTACCCTATCAAAGCCTTTCATAATCTTAAAGACCTCCATCAGGTCACCCCTCAGTCTTCTCTTTTCTAGAGGAAAGAGCCCCAGTCTGTTCAGTCTTTCCTGATAGGTATAACCTCTCAGTCCTGGTATCATCCTAGTAAATCTTTTTTGCACCTTCTCCAGTGCATCTATATCCTTTTTGTAATACGGAGACCAGAACTGTTCACAGTACTCCAAGTGTGGTCTAACCTATGTTCTATACAAGTTTAACATTGCTTCGCTGCTTTTCAATTCTATCCCTCTAGAAATGAACCTCAGTGCTTTGTTTGCTTTTTTTATGGCCTTATTAACCTGCATCGCTACTTTGTGATTTGTGTATCTGTACCCAGATCCCTCTGCTCCTCTACCCCATTTAGATTCTTATTATCCAAGGAGTATGTGGCCTCCTTATTCTTCCCATCAAAATATACCACCTCACACTTATCCATATTGAAGTTCATAATCTAACCTGACACTCCCACACAAACCTGAGCGACTGCCCATTGACTGAGGTGTCGTATTTTTAAATGTGAAGTTAATTCTCCCCGGTGTCACTCCATAACTGGCCACTAGGAGGGGCGTGAGAGCAACCGTGGATCAATGGAAAAATTGTCTTAATACCCTGAAGTGACCTTGGCCCCAATTAGGGTCTCTCACCTGCTCCACTTTAATCAGGATGTTCTAACGTTAAACAGTGCCCCTGTGAAAAACGACAGTGACTTACAAGATTCCCAAGCTGGCAATGCCAGCTGAGTTGCTGGTTCTACAGAAAATTGAGCTCCTGTCTCAAACCATTTTTCAGCCTTTCAACCAATTGCAGGTTTTTAAAAACATTTATTCTTGGGGTGTGGGCGTTGCTTTTATAGTCCGTCCCTAGTTACCCTTGAGAAGGTGGTGGTGAGCCGCCTTCTTGAACTGCTGCAGTCCGTGTGGTGAAGGTTCTCCCACATTGCCGTTAGGTAGGGAGTTCCAGGACTTTGACCCAGTGATAATGAAGGAATGGCGGTTATATGTCCAAGTCAGGATGGTGTGTGACTTAAAGGGGAACTTGGAGGTGTTCCCATGCACCTGCTGCCCTTGTCCTTCTAGATGGGGGAGGTTGCAGGATTGGGAGGTGCTGCCAAGGAAGCTTTGGCGAGTTACTGCACTGCATCCTGTGGACAGTACACACTGCAGCCACGGTGCGCTGGTGGTGGAGGGAGTGGATGATTAAGGTGGTGGATGGCCTGCCGGTCAAACGGGCTGCTTGGATCTGGATGGTGTCGAGCTTCTTGAGCGTTGTTGGAGTTGCACCTCATCCAGGCAAGTGGAGAGTATTCCATCACACTCCTGACTTGTGCCTTGTAGAAGGTAGGTTGAGAAGTATGCCTTAGGATTAATCCATAATTCCACAATCCAATTTTATTTTTTTATGAAGGCCTTTGATAACTGTTAATCACAGAACACTTGACTTTATTGGGCCAGAAGTTGCTCTGACCGGTGTGGCAAAGCTGTCTGCACGTCCTGCGGACAAACACTTGCTCCCTGTCTTCGCCGGCGGAGAGAGAGGACGCCATTGATGATCACCATCCTCGGGTGAGTAATTTCTGGGCCATAGCGTCTTTAACATGTTGGAACGTCTCAATGTTTTCTCAAGCACAATGAGTTAGGTTCAAGTGCAGTGGCATAGATACATTTAAGGGGAGGCTACATGGACAAATACAGCAGCCATTTTGTATCAGCAACATCCCATAAACAGCAATGGTATTGGTTGAGGGAGGAATGTTGGTCAGGAGACTGGGAAAATTCTCTGCTGTCACTTGAAGAGTGCCAAAGAATCTTTAATATCCACTAGAACAGGCAGACCGGGGTCTCAGATTACTGTCTCATCTGAAGGGCAGCACCTCCAACACTGCGGCACTCCCTCATTTATGACACTGCAGTTTGCTGCTTTAACTATGAATCCATGTTACCTGGGGCTTGAGTATTATGAAAATAAGGGGTGATAAATGAAGCATTTCCTGTCCCATATTTACATGGAATTTTAAAGCACAGAAACAGGCCATTCGGCCCATCTGGTTTACGCCGGCATTTATGTTCCACTCGAGCCTCCTCCCACCCTACTTCATCTATCCTATCAGCATAGCCTTCTATTCCTTTCTTCCCAATGTACTTATCTAGCCTCCCTTTAAATGAATCTATGCCATTCACCTCCACCACTCCTGTGTTAGCGAGTTCTACATTCTCACCACTCTCTGGGTCAAGAAGTTTCTCCTGAATTCTTTATTGGATTTCTTTGTGATTTCTTATTATATTTATGTCCCCTAGTTTTTGACTCCCCTACAAATGGAAACATTTTCTCTACGTCTACCCTATTGAACCCCTTCATAATTTTAAAGACCTCTATCAGGTCATCTCTCAGTCTCCTCTTTTCTAGAGAAAAGAGTCCCAGCCTGTTCAGGCTTTAGCTCTGAGGGGAAGTCTCTTGACATCTGATCAAGTCTTTGTTCTCTGCCTGTGACCTGATGCAGTTAAGATGGATGGAGGTGATCACGTTAAGAGCTCGGGGCTTGCAATTCACTCAAAAAAAAAATAACTAGAGCACACAGATGGTGCAAGTGCTCATTGTGCTGCAAGGGTTGTTGTATCTCCATATTAGGGGCGTCACAACTGTGTATCTTGGATTGCTTAATCTTGGGAAGAGGACCCTGAGATTAGAACAAGCATTCTGAAAGCTGGAGATCACTTTCATGTCGGGAACCAACTTGCTGTGCCTTTCTAAATGACCTTATTTAAATATATTTTCCAAATGCTTAAAATATATGAAAACTGGACATTTATTTTAAAAACAATTCGTTCTTTTTCTCCCCCCGCCCCCCCCCCCCTCCTCCTGCTTCCTGCCAAATTTTCGCCACTCTTGCCTTAATGCTGATTTTGTGGTGGGGGGTCCCTCACCAAGAAGCTAATGCTGGGTGAATGGAGGTGGTCAGTGGAAGCCGACTACTTGACCATAAGGATATCACAGCCAGCCAAGATTCTGTCCTCACATGGGCACTTTCTGGCAATACGATCTGGAGTACAGTTATCGGTGCCTTGACTGTTTGTATGATGGACCGAGGGAGACCGAGGCAGACCCATGCATCTCCAGTCAGTTGCGTTTCTATATAACTTCAAAGGTCCTCAAGTTAACCTTGCAGTGATCTACCCATTTCAATATAACGGAGAATGGGAGGAGTCTGAGTAGATTCCTGTAATGCAGTCCAATATCTTGTATTCCCTCTTAGTTGTCTGCGTCTTCTGGGGTTTTCTAAATGTTGCCCATAGTTTGTGTGTAACCAAAACTGAAATAGAGAGCTTCCTCAAAAACTCAGTTGGTCCCCAAAGACTTTGTTCGTAAATTCTCTATCTGTTGTGGAACAGAGCCATAAAATAATTTCTATAGCAGAGAGATCCACTCCTTGCTTAAGGGCAGTAGAACATGAGTGGATGTTAAGCAAGAGGATAGAATATAGACAGGGATGAAAGTACATTAGAAGAGAAGGGTCTTCAGCAAGATTTTGAACACCGGGAGGGAGGTGACTAGGTGGAGATACTGAGGGAGGGAGTTCCAGAGGGGGTGGGGGGGGTGGGTGGATACATGGCAGCTGAAGGAACAACCAATGATGGAGCAGAGGAAGTAAGGAGTGAGAAATGGGTTGGAGGAGGAGTAGAGGGTGCATGTAGGGACATGAGGCTAGAACACCGTGGAAGTAGGGAGGGGTGATGCTAGGAGAATGAAAGATTTGTAAATGAGGGCAGGAATGTTAAAGTCGACCCTCTGGGGCACAAGGAACCAGTGGAGTTTGGCAAGGATAGGAGCGATGGGAGTATGGCTGAGAATGTTAACCATGGCATTCTGGATGAGTTGCAGTTTGTGGAGAGGCTGGTAAGGGAAGTGTTGGCGAAATCAAGCCTCTACTTGAGGGTAGATTAGGATGTTAGCAGCAGAGGGGGGAAAGGTGGGGCCAAGCTGGGTGATATTTCAGAGCTGGAAGAAATTTGCCTTGGTAATGTGCGGGATGATGCTGAGCTCAGAGCATAGCGTTACGGCAGGGTTCTACCTTTAGAGTTGGCCTGAGGTAGAAGCTGGGAAGGTTGATGGAGCTGCAACTGGAGGATCTTAAGAGTGACTTTGGTTTAGCTAATATTTAGCAGGAAAATTTTGGTTCATCTGGATTGGAATGTCAACTTGGCAATTGGAGAGAGTAGTAACGGCCCTGAATGTGATGGACAAGGTGGAGCTGAGTGTCAATTGGCATTCATGTGGTAACTGAATCCAGATGATCATTAGGGCTAGCCATGCAAATGTGGAAGAGAAGGGAACCAAGATGGATACACCGGAAGTTACTGCATGGACTCTGGAGGACAAGATATGGGGGATGTCTTTCATGTGACCGGTAGGAGGGGAACCTTCAGAAGTGTACTGTGAAGGAGAGACATCTGAGCAGGACTGAGTGATTTTCTGCGAGAGAAAGATGAGGGACAGAACCCTACAGATGGCCCCTGTCTGCTGATCTCGAGCAAAATGGCAGTAGAGGTGCTGCAATTAGCTGCATTACCTTTGGACTAGTGAGGGGGCGGGGGGAGCATCCATGGTTTTTGCTCCTAGTTGCTCTCCAGTAAACCCCTGCTTGAAAGTTTGCATCACGATCAGTCTCTGCTGCGATGCCTCCTCCCCATCCATCGTTTCAAAAAAAATCTGCCGATGGTCATTGTTCAAGCTCACGTGAAGAATTGCCAGTTGGACAGCTGATGCCTATAAACTTCACTCCTCCATGAGTCAAGCCCTAGATGAAAGGTGGGAGAAAATTGTTGTTGGGGGGTGGGATGGGGTGGGAGGGTTGGGGAGAATGAAATGGAAGAAGAGTTGAGAATGAAACTGAAGCAGAGTTGAGCAAAAAGTCTTGAGGGGGACCGTATTGGGAAAATTCAAAGCTTTATTACTGCAATACACTTGCACACACAAATTTTTGCAGATAATTCATTAGCCTTTAACTACTTGCGTCATTGGGGGAGTCACTTTGTGCACTTGTACAAAGAAAGTAGAAGAAATGCAAAAGGTAGGAGGGACTGTAGTAGGTGCGACTTTTTCTAATCCTAACCAGCACAGACTCTCTCTTGAACGTGGAAACATCAGAATATGAGTGGGCCATTTGTCCCACTGGGTCTGCTCCGCCATTTTGTTAGCCATGCCAGTTCCACCATTTTAATCGCAATTCCCTACCTTTTTCCCAAATCCTCTAATGCTTGGACTTTCCAAGTCCTCATTTTAATCATGTCAATTGACTATGAATCTGTGGTCTTTTGCTATATGCCAACTGTCAGTGTTTAAGTGTTTTTCCTCAAGTCCCTCAGGATGCCGACTCAGACATTTTGCAGAACTAAAGGCATCATTGAAATCCTGGAATTCCCTATGACCCCATCATGGCAGCACCTTCAGAATAAGGACTGCAGCAGTTCAGAGAGAAGGCCCACCATCATCACCTTGGAGCATTTACGGATGGGCAGTAAATGCGGCCTTGCCCACATCTTGAGAACAATTTACATTTTTTTTTAAAAGTCAATGAAATAGTTAATTCTGCTTCCTGCTTGATTTTGTTTTTATTTTACAATCTATCCAGTCAGTAAATGCTTTGTACAGTACAGTCCTGTACAGCGTGTGTCTGAGTGAGTCCTTGTATGGGTACATTGTGTACTAAAAGAGAACGATTCCCTTTAACCCGGTACATAATTGAAACAGTCGTCATTTCCACCTCCCCCAGCTCTGTCGATGTTGTGTATATGGACTTTCAAAGGGCATTTGATAAAGTACCACATAATAGACTTGTTAGCGAAAATAAAGCCCATGGGATTAAAGGGACAGTGGCAGCATGGATACAAAATTGGCTATGGGACAGAAAGCAGAGAGTAGTGGTGAATGGTTGTTTTTCAGACTGGAAGGAAGTATACAGTGATGTTCCCCAGGGGTCAGTATTAGGACCGCTGCTCTTTTTGACATATATTAATGACCCGGACTTGGATATAGAGGGTATAATTTCAAAGTTTGCAAATGAAACGAAACTCGGAAATGTGGTAAACAATGTAGAGGATAGTAACAGACTTCAGGAAAGACATAGACCAACTGGTGAAATGGGCAGACACATGGCAGATGAAATTTAACGCAGAGAAGTGTGAAGTGATACATTTTGGTAGGAAGAATGAGGAGAGGCAATATAAACTAAATGGTACAATTTTAAAGGGGGTGCAGGAACAGAGAGACCTGGGGGTGCACATACACAAATCTTTGAAGATGGCAGGACAAGTTGAGAAGGCTGTTAAAACCCAGGATCTCATATGCTTTTTTATTAATAGAGGCATAGAGTACAAAAGTAAGGAAGTTATGCTAAACCTTTAAAAAAAATTACTGGTTAGGCCTCAGCTGGAGTATTGTGTTCAATTCTGGGCACCGCACTTTAGGAAGGATGTCAAGGCCTTAGAGAGGGTGCAGAAGAGATTTACTAGAATGGTACCAGGGATGAGGGACTTCAGTTATGCGGAGAGACTGGAGAAGCTGGGGTTGTTCTCCTTAGAACAGAGAAGGTTACGGGTAGATTTGATAGAGGTGTTCAAAATCATGAATGGTTCTGACAGTAAATAAGAACACATTGTTTCCAGTGGCAGAAGATTCAGTAACCAGAGGACACAGATTTAAGGTGATCGGCAAAAGAGCCAGAGGGGGAGATGAGGAAACATATTTTTGCACAGCGAGTTGTGATGATCTGGAATTCACTGCCTGAAAGGGTGTTGGAAGCAGATTCAATAATAACTTTCAAAAGGGAATTGGATAAACACTTGAAGAGAAAAATTTACAGGGCTATGGGGAAGAAGCAGAGGAACGGGACTAATTGGATAGCTCTTTCAAAGAGCCGGCACAGGCACGATGGGCCGAAAGGCCGCCTCCTGTGTTGTACCTACTGTGATACTGGAAACATATTAATTTTTTATGTTCAAAAACTTGTAATCTTGTTCCACTTTTGATCTTTCTGCAGTAATACTACAGCCTTTCAGGGGTTATCTAAACTTGGGAGGCTCATTATATATCTCTGGGTCACAGTCGTGTTAGGCTTCCTAACCACATCATGTAATACTGTGATGAATTGCTGCACTGCACGGGTTGAGACTAAGGGCAGGTTGTAGTTTTAGGCCAGACTACAGTAAATATTTTCTGCTATTCTAGAGTGAGACTTTCCACTGTCTTCTTTTTCCCCTCCCCTGCAAATTTTCTCCCCTCCCCTCCCAAAGACACTCGACTCCTCGTAAGGGTACAATTCCGTCAATTGTTCAGTTTTCTCCCTTCTCCTGAAGGCCCTGCCTTGTGAGGCGGTACAGTTGCAGCCCCCATTAATTCACCCAAGCCGCCATGCGTTGACTATGATTATTGTAAGTACATTAGGGAGCTTCCTACTGACTGAGCCTTATTTGACCCTTGCTCGTTGCCAATCACAGAGCGGTCACGAGAGCAGGCAGGAGCAGGAACCCGAGCTGACTTTTTCCATTCCCTAGCCCAGGAGCACTGTTGATGTCCCAAATACCACGTAGGTGAGAGAAGCCAACTCCGGAATCAAACTTGGGATCTTCCTGCCCTATGTGACTCACTCTGCTACAGTCCCTTTACCTCTCTATATAACCGGGAACCAAATGATCCAATTCACAGCCACACTCTGACCCACAACTGAAGTAAGAGAGTAAGGTTTTTTGGGTTTTATTCGTCTCTACCTTCTGCTTTGATGCCATTGGGCGAGGGTTCCAGGGCTGTGACCAATGAGCCCTGCTGAAGTGCATGTGCCTGTGTGCGAGAGATATAATCGAAATCCCGAGTTGGCCGTGTTCTTCCCCAAGAGCTGAACCACCCGTCAACATTCATTGTCAAAGGCTCACACATAAAGAATGGTTACCTGGTCTAGGTACTTGCAGGTAATGCCCACTCGGGTAACGGCATCCTAAGAAGGGGCAGCGTCTTAAAGTTACTCTCAATTGAAGACCAACTGTCGGTGGAGAGGTGTTGGGGAGGGAGGGGGTACCCATCTTTTTCAGTTGAATTCCTGCAGCCTCTCCTCTCCTGAGCCTAAATGTTCTAATCAACGTTATTTTAATGCTGGCGTTAACCCATTCAATTTGAACTGCTTAACACCAGCATTAAAATGGCCAATCAGAAAATCCCAGGCTTTGTTATCCGCCCAACAATACTTAAACCCTATTAGTAGGGTTTGTCCCTTGCTCAAGGGGATTATTCAGGTGGGAGCTCTTGGCAACAAGAGCATTTCAACTAGGTTCACCTTGGTTGTAAACCCAACCAGCTTGAGAGAGAGGCAACAGAGCGATAAACAGAAGGAAAAACCCTTGTGTTGTTTTTAGAATCCGAAATAACGGCACACAAATTTCAATAATAAGTCAACACCGTTCCATAGCAACTAGATTAATCTCAACAGCTTTTACTCACTGAACCCTCCATCGTGCCTCTTCCACAACCTCAGTCTCTGCTCACCTCTCTCCTGCTTGTTACTAGGAGCTGAGTGAAGGTGGTTGCCTGGCAATATAGATGCCAAAACATGGAGGTACATCCATTTGTCTCCTGGAGACGCTTTTCATCCCAATTCTCCATTTCAACAAATTGTAGCACCGTTTATCTTGGCGTGAATGATTAATGTTCTTACTGCCGTGTTCTTTTAATAAGATATCGCAGAAATAATTCAAACAGCTATTAAAGCTTGAATTCTAAGCTCGTCAATGCTTACTATTTATGCTTCAAAGGAAAGGTCTTCTCCTCATGTTTATTCACTTTGTATTCGTCGTCCTTGTGTGTGCATCAGAATTACATCTGCAATTAGTTTCTAATAAAACTACCACAGGAGCATGTTTCCATGTTGTAGTTGTTCTTTCTCTCCGCCCCATCTGTCTGTCGCTCTCCCCAAGCTTTGCTCTACAATGTTACAGCATGGCAATTCCATGAGCACAGGACTTCAATCACATCCTCTCACTCCTTCCTCCCTCCGCGGAGGGAGCTCCCCCTGGTCACTCCTTCCGCCCCCCCCCCCCAAGAGGGCTCCCCCTTGGGACTCCTTCCCCCCCACATCATTCCTTCCCCTGAGGGGGCCATCTTTCTCCCCCACACTGGTGACAACTCCCCCATGGTCCCTCAACATGCAAACATCTGTCATCAACAACAGTAGAACTGATTACATTTATTTACCACCTTTTAACGTAGAAAAACGTCCCAAGGTGCTTCACAAGGGTCTATCGAAGATCTTTTGCCGAGCCAAAGAATGAGAGATTAGAAAGGTGACCAGACGCATGTTCGAAGAGGTAGTTTTAAATAGGCCCTTAAATTAGGTGAGGGGATAAGGTGATTGATGGGTTTTGCAAGGGAATTCTAGAGTGGGACTGAGGTGGCTGAAGGCATAGCCTCCAATGGTGGGACAAAAGGAGGGGGGATGTGTAAGAGGCTGGAGTCAGAAGATTGCAGAGTTTTTGGGGGGGATGGGGGAGCGATGGTTGAGAGAGCACTTTGTAGGGCTGGAGAAGGTTGGAGAGCAGCAAAGCCATGGAGGGATTTCAACACAAGGACAAGAATTTTAAATTTGAAGCATTAGGCGAAGTAATCTTTCTCTATTCAACGGGGAAGTTTTTCTATGCTGTTACAGGCGCAGTAATTCACTGACGGACAGGGGCAGCTGAGGGACGAATCCTTTCGGGTCTCATGAGAAGTGCCAGGTTTTACGAGGGCTATTTTTTTTTTTAATATTTCACTTCATAATCTCGTTCCTGGGAGCTGATCCTTTGAAAGGTGCAAGTGTCCATCTGCCTGCAAAGGCTTGTCTTTGTCACGAGAGTGTTTGATTTACCTTCACTGCTCTGACTACAGCCTTTTCACTGTCACCGTTTCTCTTTTTGTACTTTGTTCCCTTTGTTGTGGGGTTGCTGATCGATGTTCGTTTGTCTCTAATGTTGTCCTATTGATCTCTCTTGCTGTGGAACATTTCCCCATGTTTATATATTGTCCTGTTTTTGTTATAAATAGTTGGAGCATTTCTCTTACCGCCTTCCATTACCACAGATCGTTACAACAAAAACTTGCATTTATGTTGCGCCTTTTTTGTAGTAAAATGCCCCAAGGCGCTTCACAGGAGCGATTATCAAACAAAATGTTGACACCGAGCCACATAAGAAGATATTAGGACAAGCGACCAAAGTCTTGGGCAAAGAGGTAGGTTTTAAGGAGCGTCTTAAAGGAGGAGAGAGAGGCGGAGAGGCTTAGGGAGGGAATTCCAGAGCTTAGGGCCCAGACAGATGAAGGCACGGCTGCCAACGGTGGAGCGATTAAAATCAGGGATATGCAAGATATCAGAATTGGAGGAGTGCAGAGATCTCGGAGGGTTGTAGGGCTGGAGGAGGTTACAGAGATAGGGAGGGGCGAGGCGATGGAGGGATTTGAAAACAAGGATGAGAAATTTAAAATCAAGGCATTGCCGGACCAGGAGCCAATGTAGGTCAGTGAGTACAGGGGTGATGGGTGAACGGGACTTGGTGCGAGTTAGGATACGGGCAGCAGAGTTTTGAATGAGCTCAAGTTTATGGAGGGTGCAAGGTGGGAGGCCAATCAAGAGAGCTTTGGAATTACAACTTAAAATAGTGGATTAAACATCACAAAATGACATGAAGCTCTTGCATTTAATATCAGAGCAGTTCCTTCATTAAGTTTTTCCCCTGCTTTCAGTTATTAGGAGCATCTGCTTTTTTGTTTTGTTTCTGATTTTTTTTCTCTGTTTTGATTTTTCTCTTGAGGGTATTTTACTCCCTAATTTTCTCTTTTTTTCGTCTTTCATTTCTGGCCTCATTAAACCTGTTCTCATTAAACCATGAGCCTCCTAAAGTCAAGAAGGCAGATCGTTCTGCTCCAGGGTGAATCACAGCGGAGTCCGATCTCATTCTCACCTGACGTGTGTGTATGGATACGTAATGACAATATCTTGAATTTATATAGCACGTTTAACATATAAAAGAAGTCTCAAGGCGCTTCACAGAAGCATAGAGAAGAAAATGAACATCAAACCAAAGAAAGAGATATTAGGAAGGGTGACCAAAAGCTTGGTCAAAGAGGTAGGTTTTAAGGAGGGTCTTAAAGGAGGTGGTGGGGTTTAAGAGAGGGAATTCGAGAATGTGGGGCCTTGATGGCTGAAGGCACATCTACCAATGGTGGGACAAGGGGCAGGGGATAGATAAGAGGCCAGAGTTGGAAGAATTTTTTTTTTATTCGTTCATGGGAAGTGGGCGTCACTGGCAAGGCCAGCATTCATTAACCATCCCTACTCGTCCTTGAGAAGGTGGTGGTGAAGGGAGTGGGGCAGGGGGGTGTGGAGGTTGCGGGGAGCGGGTCGGGCTGGTGGAGTTCAGAGATAGGGAAGGTTGAGGCCGTGAAGTGATTGAAACATGAGGATGAGAATTTTCTATTTGAGGAGTTGGAGGGACCGGGAACCGATGTTGGCCAGTGAGGCTGATGGGTGAGTGGGACAGGACATGGGCAGCAGAGTTTTGGATTTAGGTGACAAAGACATGGATGAGGGATTCAGCAACAGATGGTCCGAGGGAGGGAGGGAAGCAGTTGATGTTATGGAGGTGGAAATAGGTGCGGTCTTTATGATGGAGAGGATCTGGGGTCAGAAGCTTAGCACAATAATACTCCAATTCTTGTCACCCACGGGGAGGGGAAGAACTGTCCATTATGGTGGATAATGGTGATTCACTGTACTGCAAAAGTTTAACAGAAAGTCAGAGAAATTCGATTTGGGCTGTGACGTAAAATGGGCAATATTGCATCTGACGCCCATTATACGCCCCATCTGTTATTCACTTATGTGACGCAAATGGTACTGAATATCTGACAGGATGTATAACGGGAGGTGGATGGAATACAACTTCTCCACCCAGAGGGTGGTTAGAATGTGGACCTTGCTAGCACAAGGAGTGGTTGAGGCGAGTTGCATAGATGCATTTAAGGGGAAGCTAGATAAGTACATGAGGGAGAAAGGAATAGAAGGTTACGCTGAGAGGGTGAGATGAAGTAGGGTAGGAGGAATATCGTGTGGAGCATTAACACCAGCACAGACAAGTTGGGCCGAATGGCCTGTTTCTCTGCAGTAAATTCTTTGTAATTCTGCCCATTCTGCATCCCCCATCAAAGTCAAATTTTACCCCCAATGTCTTTTAATAACTATATTGTGCATTAAATTTTTGTTTCATTTTACCGATTTTAACATTTGTCTGGGTTTTCCTGTACACTGGAACTGAAGCTAAGAGCAAGAAGGCAAAGTAAAGCTGCAAAGTACAGTGTGGCAGCATTTTGAGTCATGGGGCAAAGATTTCCTCGGATCGTTACATGTAATGACATCGTAAATGTGTTCATGAAAGATTTCCTTTTTTAAGCTAGAAATAGTGAACCTTCACAAACACATTTACGATATTGCTGCACAGAGCAATCAAAGGAATTCTGGCCACATGCTGTTCGACACAATGATGCGCTACAGAGTTCAATCATAAGTTGCAAGCATCAGAAGAGATAGTTTATGCTTAAGAAGTTGACAGTTTCATCTGTGTTTTAATTGTATTTATAAATCTTGGATTTTCGATACTAAAGCAAGATTTCTCAACCAATCTCAGTTGGCGTGGGTTTGCTCTGTGTTAGATGTGATGCAGGATAGGAACAAGATTGAAAAGAGAAGAGATGAATTATAACCACTCATAGCCATCATAACCACTGCTCCCCTTTTTTTTTTGGACAGCAAGTGCTGCTAATGGTTCTGATGCTGCTCCTCGAGACCCATCTTTTGTTTATTTACTTGTCCCATTCCCATCTTCCTTGCCTTGCACCATCTTTCCTTTTGTCATTTAATCACTCCTGCCCCCCACCCTATCAGAGACCTTCCCTTTTGTTCTTTCCTCCCCTCCCCTTCCTGTCTCCCCCCCCTTTCCCTGGCTCTATACTTACTTAAAAACTGTTTAATCTTCAACTTTTTCCACTTCTGATGAAGGGTCATTGACCTGAAATGTTAACTCTGTTTCTTTCTCCACAGAGACTGGGAAGATTGGGTTTGTTTTCCTTGGAGCAGAGGAGGCTGAGGGGGAACATGATTGAGGTGTACAAAATTATGAGGGGCACAGATAGGATGGATACTAAGGAGCTTTTTCCCTTCGTTCAGAGTTCTATAACAAGGGGTCATAGATTCAAGGTCGAAGGCGGGAGGTTTAGAGGGGATTTGAGAAAGAACTTTTTCACCCAGAGGGTGGTTGGAGTCTGGAACTCACTGCCTGAGAGGGTTGTGGAGGCAGGAACCCTCACAACATTCAAGAAGCATTTGGATGAGCACTTGAAATGCCATAGCATACAAGGCTACGGACCAAATGCTGGAATATGGGATTAGATTAGACTGGGCTTGATGGCCGGCGCGGACACGATGGGCCGAAGGGCCTCTATCCGTGCTGTATAACTCTATGACTCTATAACTCTATGACTCTATGAGATGCTGCCTGCATTGATGTTTATTTCCAGCATTTTCTGTTTTTATTTTATATTAGAGATGAGGTATAACTTCCTTACCCAGAAAGAGGTTAAAATGTGCTTCCCATGGCCAGTTGATAAATATACTTTTTTAAAATATAATCAACATGGTGACAAAATGGTGATTTCAGACGCCCTCCCAACAACGCCACCTGGTAGCCAGAACCAAAGAGGCTGTATGGTAGTAAATAAGACTGAGCACGCTGTTAAAAGTGTATTAGACTTAAATAACTTGATGTATCTTTTTTTGGCGAGATCAGTTTGTATCCATCAGGTCAGTGCAGGAACTTCACACTGTTCCATTCATTGAACGGTGAGCCATTCTCGCGAAGCTTACCGAGGAGCAGGGCATCTGGTAGAGCAACATCTGGATTTCCGCGTTTGACTGAGTACGTGCAGTCACCAGAAGTTGCTGTACCAGATGCACGGAAATAACGGTGAGGCATTACTTTCAGAGCAAAATCCGACCCACTAAAATTAAGTTTAAAAGGCTCTCTGGTGGTTTCATGAACCACTTAAGAACTCTTGGCTTCAAGCTGCTACTGTGGCGGGCGTGAAGTCACTTTGAGACTACCTCCAAGAGATGGTCTTGCATCATCTGCCCAAATATTGCGGGTGCTCTTTTTCTTAAAAAGAAAAATGGGGTAGGAGGAGGAGAGTGGATCGGAAAGGGAGAGAAAGAGCACTCACTGATCTCTCTACTGTAGTAGCATCAAACTTTTTGTATTGATTTGTTGCAAGCTGTACTTTGCCAGACAGACTTCAATTTCAGTGAGATCATTTATAAAGGAGACTAAAAATAGCAGGTGCTGCTATATCACTGTGACTCCAACAAATTTGTCAGTGTTACAATGAAAGCAAAAATACAGGAGTCGATAAATACCCTTTTTGATTATTTGCACTTTAATGATGTGTGTAAGAATAATTGTAACAATCTTTGTATAGAAAGAAAATGAAGTATAGTAACAGTTAGAAGGTTATGAATACCATATTTACTTGCATGTAGACTGCACCTGCATATATATCACACCCTGAAATTCTAGTTGTCTTTTTCCCTGTGGGAAAATATACATATTAATAACTTGTTTATAGGGGGACATGGCTGACTTAAATCAATTTTATTATTATTTATTGAAGTAAATATAATAGCCTAATACATTTCCTACATTATAGATCTATTATATTTTACATTAATAACGAGTTGTGACATTCCGTTCCACTTCAAACAATAATGTACCACTGTAATAATGAGAAAAATTAAAAATTCACAAACATATTAAAAATAATAACCTAGCCTTTTTACAGTACTAATCTAATCTTGGCTGAAAATGACAAACTGTCTTTATGGTTCATATCATTTGAAACCCCTCAACTGGAGTACTGCCATGTTATTGACTGGAATTCTTCATTTGCTGTATACTCCCTCTCTCTGCAGCTATTGTGTACAGTGCATTGGCTCTGTGAGGCATGCAGTTCCTCACCATGATTCACTACAGAATTCAATCACAAATTGCAAGCATTGGGAGACATAGTTACGTTTAAGATTTTGATAGTTCAATCTGTGTTTTAATTGTAGTTATATATCCTATGACTGCCATTCTAAAACACACATTCTCAGTATGTGCAATCCACTATGCACAATGACGTGAGATGTAATTCATGTTTATGGCTTGCACAGTTATATGGAAACTGTATAAAACCTCACACTCTCTATCTTGCTCTCACATTCTTTTGCTTTCTGGCTCATTCTCTCTCGCGCTCTCTCTCCCTACCTCCCTTGCATAACTTGCCAGGAGCAGTAATATTGGAGTCCCACAAAATTAACTTTTTATAATTTATCCTTCTCTCATTTTTATTTGTTGAGCTATCACTGGAATGTGGGAAAGATCCAAGATAGTCTACAAGGGAAAGGAAGGTTTGTCTTGTGATCATAATGAGCCATTGGATTCTTTCATTGGTACTATCTTTGGGGGAAGAAAAAGAAAGACTTAGGAACATAGGAACAGGAGGAGGCCATTCAGCCCTTCGAGCCTGTTCGACCATTCAATTAGATCATGGCTGTTCTGTATCTTAACTCCATCTACCCTTCTTGGTTCCATAATCCTTAATACAATGTGAAGACAATGTGAAGAAATGCTTTCTGACATCACCCCTGAATGGCCTAGCTCTAATTTTAAGGTTATGCCCCCCTGTTCTGGACTTCCCCACCAGAGAAAATAGTTTCTCTCTATCTACCCTATCAAATTCTTTAATCATCTTAAACTCTTCAATTAGATCACCCCTTAATCTTCTGTATTCAAATGAATACAGGCTTAGTCTATGCAACCTGATTTTGCAATTTAACCCTTTTCGGCCCGGTATTATTCTGGTGGATCTGCACTGCACCCCCTCCAAGGCCAATATATCCTTCCTGAGGTGCGGTGCCCAGAACTGAAGGCAGTATCTCCAGATGTAGTCTAACCAGTGCTCTGTACAGCTGTAACATAACTTCCACCCCTTTGTATTCCAGTCCTCTTGAGATAAAGGCCAACATTTCATTAGCCTTTTGTACCTGTCTGCTAGTTTTTAGTGATTTCTGTGCTTGGGCCCTTAACCAGTCAGTGAAACCGGAGTGGGTAAGAATGAAAAATGGCTCCTCTGCATCGCAATTCATATTTTTACTTCTTGATTTTCCATGGGTGGGTCCATGGTAATGTTCCAACAATGGTAATGCATCATTCAACATTTTTTCCTTCAATTGTGCTATCATGACCGGTTAGTCCCTTGAGCACAGCATTAAGGTGGTGAAGGAGTATTTAAAATTAAGAGCCCTGCGATTGATTCTATAAAAGCTTTGGCACGATTTGCCAACAAATCTTTTTTTTTTATATTTTCTTCCATTAGCACAGAAGATACTGAGCATGGTATGATTTGAGGCCAGTGCAGCCAATCTCTGTCCCTGCCCCCCTTCCCTTCCAGGACACTTCAATGAAGCCCCCAGGATAATGTAAATAGACTTGAGGCTGGCGTTAGGGGGTGTGTCTTTGTGATGGACAATAGTCCGACCTCAGCAAAGATGCTGCCCCACCCCCCAATTCCGCAATTGTGGGAAAACCCGGGCCAGCCTATCCAAGCCGACAGATGGAAGAATTGTCACTTGTGATACCAGGGAGCTGCTTATTGCTGTGGAACCATATCCAGTGTGAGTCACCATGTTCAGGAGGTCAGAAAATTGGCCAGGCAAAAAAAAACGAACAGCATAGCAATATAAAGCCACAAAGTCCATTGAACCAGCAATCTGAGTCCTGCTGTTCTTTGCAATGGTTAAGTACAGAATTTCATGACTAGCTGAAAGCATTGAAAGAGATAATAAGTGTAGCTATAAGCCCGGAAATAACTCGGTGATATTACCAGATAAATACTTAATGGCCAGGAATTTCCTCGGAACTGCTCCTGCTCCACCACCGTAACTTCACCAGAACCCTATTTAAGGTGAATTTAGGGCGGCAGATTGGGATCAGTTCTGAGAAGATTTCCTGGCCGATGTGTTCGTATGACATTCCTCTGCAAGTGTTAATCCATTCATCTTAAATGAGTCAACAGTCTTGGCAGGAGTGTTGAAAATAAGTTGGTTAACACTTGAATTAAAATAGCAGAAAGAAGAATGTCATACAGATGTGCCAAAGGGTACATTTTTGTAAGGCGGTGCTCCTGACACTTGTCGGGAGCTTAGATTAGAGAATAAGGCACAGAGGTCAGTGTGAGCATTTTTGTGCAACTTCCAACTTTCCGTTGATTGATTTTTGGATGTCAGGAAATTGGGAGCACTGTACATTGTGCATACTGACCGCCATGTCCAATTCTCCAAACTGCACTCTCATCAACCAAAGTTCCACACCACAGTCTTGTAAAATTTACCTTTGAGTTTCATTGCCAGCAGGAATTTCTTAAGATATCCTATAATTGCAATTCCAAAACCGATTTCTTGTGCATTGTCAGTAAATACAATTCCTGGTATTCCTATTACCTTTTCAACATCCCCAAATGAATTGAATTGGCATTAGGCTATCTCATAATCTAAATCTCAAGACTGGCATATTATTCTAAAATTACACTCGGTTACTGTGTAAAATTTGATATATATTTACTCTGTTTTATAAAAGTACCCTTCAAATTTCATGTTTAATTTAAAACAAAATATAGAGTAATATAATACAAAAAAATTATATGAATAATCAAACATTAAAATATCTATTGGTTTCCCATGAATGGGAGCATCGTTTGAACTGTGAGCTATTTAGATTCTGCCGTACATTGTACTGTAATCTGATTGTGTTCAGCACCATGGACAGTTGCACCTAGGCATCAGGAAACAGCGAGGAGAGTACAAAGCAAAATATGAAGTTAAACAGGCCAAATAATCTAAAATCAATAAGGAATTTGGAATTGAATATTTTAATTTTAACGTTTTATCTCCGAAGATTCCTAATGAGATTGCATTGATGGAGAGTACTTTTCAAATTTGGCAAACAGAAAGAGGTTGTGTGTCACCATCAGATTAAAGCACTAACGAGTCCCCTCTGGCACCTGAGTTTGAATCCAGCCCAGACCGAAGGGTGAAAGTCTCCTCTTATCACGTTTAGTGAGTTCACAAGGATTGCTAGTGTGAAAAATGGAAACATCACACTGGTTCAGTGGGGGGATTCCTTCTAGGGTGTAGGTAGTATATGGGGAAGAGGCAGTTCTCTGTACTCCCTGTGGCGTCAGCTGTAGCTCAGTGGCACTCTCACCTCTGAGGTCAGAAGTTGTGGGTTCAAGTCCCACTCCAGAGACTTGAACACAAGATCTAGGCTGACACCAGCACTGTACTGAGGGAGTGCTGGACTGTCGGAGGTGCCATCTTTCAGATGAGATGTTAAACCAAGGCCCCAACTGCCCTCTCTGGTGGATGTAAAAGATTCCATGCCACTATTTCGAAGAAGAGCAGGGGAGTTCTCCTTGGTGTCCTGACCAATATTTATCACTCAACCAAAATTACTAGAAAAAGATTACCTGGTCATTATCACATTGCTGTTTGTGGGAGCTTGCTGTGAGCAAATTGGCTGCCGTGTTTCCTACAATACAACAGTGACTACACTTCAAGAAGTACTTCGTTAGCTGTAAAGCACTTTGGGGCATCCCTGAGTTTGTGAAAGGCGTTATATAAATGCAATTTCTTTTTATGATGATGTGGAGCTGAGTTATATGCCAGCTCCACACTATAGTGTCCATCCAGAATAAAATACTGCTCTGCTCATGAGTCGAAACTTACATCCATAGATTTTCACTCTGCGTGCACAAATGCCCGTTAACATTAAAAAAAGAACTGATGGGACAATTGCCTCTTTGCTAGGCGAAAGATGAAGTTTGAAAGTGTTTCAAAGTTTGCTTTGCATCTCTTGGCATACAGCAGCCGGTGTAAACGCCAACACTATAAGTTTAGCTGATCTTGTAACCTTTGCCTAAATTTTATTTGGGTGGCCTTGCCAGAGAGATCTGTAAATTTGACCTCAATGTGAAGCCATCAATTCAAAATGGGTAGTAGAACTGGTCAATCTAAATTCTGATCAAGTCACTTTGGGCGGTGTAGACAGAGCTGTACTCTATATCTAACCTGTACTATACCTGATCTGGCAGTAAAGAATAGAATAGGTGTTATTCCCCTGTACAGACACTTCATTTTTTAAAAAATAAAAATAAAATAATGGAAGTCTTGAAAATTTGAGATTTTCTGAGTTGCGTCAGTCCAGCTATGGGTAACAGTTATTGGGCATCTCGAGCAGTACCTCTGTGCCAGGAACCATGGGTACACAAGAACATAAGAAATAGGAACAGGAGTAGCTGCTCTGCCAATCAATAAGATCATGGCTGATCTTCTACCTAAGCTCTACTTTCCCGCCCTATCCCCATGTCCCTTGATTCTCTTAGTGTCCAAAAATCTATCAATCTCAGTCTTGAATATACTCAGTGACTGAGCATCCACAGCCCCTCTGGGGTAGACAATTCCAAAGATTCACAACCCTCTGAGTGAAGAAATTATTCCTGATCTCAATCCTAAATGGCAGACCCCTTATCTTGAGACTATGACCCCTAGTTCTAGACTCTCCAGCCAGGGGAAAGAGCCTCTCAGCATCGACCCTGTCAAGTCCTTTAAGAATTTTATACATTTCAATGAGATCACCTCTCATTGTTCTAAACTCCAGAGGGTAACAACCAAGACTACTTAGACTTGTCAACCATTCTCTCTGGTGAATGTGGAACCACTGTAGCATCTTTATTGGGGACATCCATACCTACAGTAAGCAGAGCAGTTAATTATGACAGTTTAAGCATCAAGTCAGACTTTGTGAGCAAGTGAGAATGAAGCCCGATGTGAGAACACATGACCAGCCTTGCATGTATATGGTCAGAGTGTCTGCGGATACATTTTGCTCAGACATTCTTATTAAACACAGACTTTGAAGGGGAGTACAAGGTAAATAAATGCCCAAGCAAATGACTCCCATTAAACAGATGCTCCCATCAACAGGATGCCCATTGACTTGCATACTCTTCTCATTAGCAATCACATTGGCCATACTCTGTTGAATCATATATTACTGTTTATGGAATTAAGGGCATTAAATTAGTGGCGAAAACATTAAATAAATTTATGAGGACATTAAGTGACAGTTCATGTGGAAAAATCACAAAAGGATGGAAAGAATGATATAGATTCATTCAGGAAATGAAAATGAAAGTAAAAGCACAAAAGTAGATGGAGAAACCAAAGAATGCATAAATAGGGGAAGAGCTGACATCAAAGGATTAAAAAAAATCATTGAAAAGTTGCAAATTAATCATGAAATAAACAGGAAAAGTACACGTTTGGATAACAGAAGAAAGCAGAGGGAGCAAATAACTTGAGAAATATGCAGAGACTGTTCAAGACTGGAAAAAGAAAAGAGGATAAAGGGACCTGGAAAGTGAATATTTTATTTAATATAGGCAATGTTACATCTGTTGATCTCTCCTGAATGGTGTGGGTCCTGTTAGGTGCCTTGGATTGCTGCTGTTTTCGCTGTGTCACTACGGATTGTTATATTAATTCCTTTTGGTTGCAGAAACTGATTTGCATGATTTCTGTGTCGCTACACAACTAATGGCAGGGAGTGGACAGTTGTGTGTGTTGGTGCTTCACACACAGACTAAAACTTCCCGGAACAAGCACTTTTGGGATTTATGGAATATGGTCAGAGGTGCCGTCCTTCAGATGAGACATTAAATCGGGCTCCTGTTCAGGTCGACATTTAGGAACCCACAGCGCTAATCAACGAAAAGCAGGGGGTTTTCCCGGTTTACTGGACAACATTCCTCCCACCACAAAACAGATTAACTGGTCATTTATCATTTGCTGTTTGTGAAATGTTGCTGGCACAGAATGGTCGCTTTGTAATTCATTTTGTCAATCGCTTTCAGATCTTTTAAATTGGCAGGGTGCGATGTTAATCCATTTGTCCAAACCGCAAAATGAAAGTTTAACCCTACTTAGAAATGTTGATCTCTCTTTGGGTGAAAAATGACTTGTTGAAATTGGTGCTAAAATTTCCAATTTGAACCTGTGCCCCCCCCTCATTCCCTTCCCCCCCACCATCTGACAATCAAATTCCTCCCTATCTCTGTAACCTGCCCCAGCCCTCCAAGATCTCTTCACTCCTCCAATTCTGGCCTCTTGCACATCCCCGATTTTCAGCGTTCCACCATTGGCGGCCGTGCCTTCAGCTGCCTAGGCCCTAAGCTCTGGAATTCCCTCCCTAAATCTCTTCATCTGTCTAACTCCCTCTCTCTTCCTTTTAAGATGCTTTGACCAAGCTTTTGGTCATTTGTGCTAATATCTCATTATGTGGCTCGGTGTCAAATTTTGTTTGATAATCGCTCCTGTGAAGTGCCTTGGGATGTTTTACTATGTTAAAGACGCTGTATAAACGCAAGTTGTTGTAGAGGCAAATCCACCTGAGTGCCAGTGAAATATTAACATCAGCAGAAAGTCAACTATCCTATCACTTCACAGTTAACATCCAAAAGATTTTAAGCTTCATTTTTAAAGTTCTCAGGCAGTCCAACAGACTTGTTAAAGTTGGCTATGCAAACAACTGTGATTGATGAACAGAAGTATGATTGATGGCACCATTTTCATTTTAATTAGAACCCTTTCAGAGGGAAATGTTTGTCACAAGTTTACTATATCGCAAAGTGTCCCTAAAATAGGAATTTGCCATTGAACTGTAGCTGGTACAAAGCCTGAGTGGTATCAGACCAACTCCTGGAGATGACCATGAACTTATCCCCTAAATGTGCTTGAGTGTCTTCAGACCCGAGTTGCACTAAGTTTGAATCCTTGACAAAGCTGAACCTGCTTTCTATCGATGCCAATTGTGTAGATAAGATATTAATCGACTCCAGTCCAAAGCATAAGTTGCATCTCACGCTTCCTCAGAATGTTGGTGTGATCTGAAACTGACACAAGGACATCAGAGAGAAGGAGAAGACGAGTCCGATGCCTGGTGTTCTTCCACATGCAGGACCGCAGCTGAAGGCAGACACGTGGTTTACCCTGCATCAGTTACACTTGATCATGTAAACACCCTGGAATTCAGGGAATGATAGACCCATGAGAACGTGGGTCTGTTAATGTATCATTGGACTAAGGTTGTCACTTTCAACATTTGCAGTCTTGAGTCTCTAATATAGTGTTGCTGGCCTCTGCTGTACAATATAGAGACTCCTGAAGCGTCCTTAATTTATAATCATGTTTATATAGTTCAATGAATTCATTTTAATCATATAGTTTATAATCATTTAAGGGAAGAATTAATAAATATTTGAAGCAAAGGAAGTTACAGCGCTATGCGGAGAGAGCAAGGCAGTGGGATTTGTTTTGGGCAGCTCTTATAGACATTTCTGTGCTATAAACTTCAGTGGTTCTATTGTGCTGTCTAATATTGTTCCCCCTATATCAGCACCAAGATATTACATGGAATTGCATAGAATTTACAGCACACAAACAGGCCATTTGGCCCAACTGGTCCATGCCGGTGTTTATGCTCCACATGAGCCTCCTCCCACCCCTCTTCATCTAACCCTATCAGCATATTCTTCTATTCCTTTCTCCCTCATGTACTTATCTAGCTTCCCCTTAAATGTATCATAACTATTCGCCTCAACACTCCTTATGGTAGCGAGTTCCACATTCTAACCACTCTGGGTAATAAAGTTTCTCCTGAATTTCCACATTTTATATATTCTCCACATTTATCCCACCAATTCCCTTTGTCATTTTAGACATCCCCCTTTAGACATGACCTCTGTTATCTGTTCTTATTATGCAGTTTCACCTTGGTTTGATGTATCTGTTAGCTTTTTTAATATTGCATTGATTTAGAAAACATAGAACATGATTTGAAGACCACAGCAATATGTTACATGCCTTCTGAAAATTAAAGCAAACTTGAGTTTCCTGTAGCTGAAGTGGAATGAATAATTTTATGGAGTAAAATGAAGAGAATGGACCATGTAAATTACCATATATCTTCGGAACCCTTTTTATATTTCCTGGAAAGCATTTAACCTCTTTCCTTCTTCACCAACTCTTACATTTAGATCGGTTGGTAATCCATCTCTGCACGTAAAATCCGACTCCCAGTAAAGTGTCAAGGTACAGCATGTGCCTGGAGGTATAATGGGCTGAACAATGAAAGATTAGTGCCTTTGACTTTTATTACAGTGGTGCGAGAAGTAGATTCTGAAAAGCAAATGCCCATTTTCAGCATAGTCATTCCCTATTGAGTTTGGAGAGTCGACCATGCTGGGCTATGGCGTGTGCTGGAATGCGATGAGCTAACGCATGCAAGGAGGCACAATCATGCAGGGTGACGGGTTGATTTGCATTCCCTCACTGTTTCCTTTCTTTCCTTGCTCTCCCTTTAATGGACTACTTCTTCACTTTGTAGCATCCCACCTGATGATCCACTGAAGAAGCGGTAATGTTTTTTAATATCATATGGATTCTGTAGAAACCCTTACATCTGCTGGCCTGACTGGGAGTGGAAACTCCGCAACTGGGAAAGTTTTATGTTGTACCACTCGCTGGTTTAATAATACAATGATGTGGAGATGCCGGTGATGGACTGGGGTGGACAAATGTAAGGAGTCGCAAAACACCAGGTTATAGTCCAACAGCTTTGGACTATAACCTGGTGTTGTACGACTCCTTACATTAATAATACAAGGCTCTGGATTGTCTCTTGGATGTGGGCATTTGACCATTAAAGTGCTAGTCATAATACTCTTGGTACATTTACTCAGTGTGTTCGGAATGTGAGTAAAACACTGTAAAATATGTATCCAAGTATGCATTTTGAATTTGTTCTTTTAATTCACATCTTTACCCAATTCTCTCTCTGTTGTTCCCTTTGTGCTTTCCCGTAGCTTGCTTCAAGCTGGGATTGTGGGAAGGAAATCGGCTTCAATTCCTGTTAAACATTTATGATGTTAATAGGAGGTGACCAGTTCCCTTTTGAAAGAGTCCACTTGATGCTGCTGCATGTAATTCAGTAGTTCCATGATGCCGAGAAAAAAACAATCTCGAAAGAAAGTGTCCAAGTGCATATCACCAGATTAGGAACTTTTAATAAATCATTATAGAATGAAAATGGAATTCGTAGATGCGCTTGGTGATTAGATCATTTTACACTCTGTGAATGAACTGTTACAAGGGACAGTAGATTATATTTACTTTCAGTTTTGTTACGTGCTTATTGTTACATTTCAAAAGTCCAATTCGCTTTTGGCTTTATGCCATTTTATTAAGATTTACTTTGCCTTTTAAAGCTGTTTTTCCACTTTTATGTTCCCTTCTCTTTCCCTGCCCCCTCCCATGCCCCCTCCCACCATGCTATACCTGAGGGACCCATTTAAAGGTCCAAGGGGGTCATAGTAATGCCCAGTATATTACTATGCAGCTTTAAATATGTTGTGAGATTGTTGCATCCTGTCTGGTTGCAACGCCCATAATCAACATGCCTTGATTAGCTGGTGAGGATTAATTCAAAACCATTGTACATTGAGTGCAGGAAAGCTGGGAGAAAAAGATCCAATTTTCACAATTTGGAACTTCTGTGCAGTTTATTTATTAATATTTATTAATATCTATCCACACATACGTTAGAGACTTGCCATCCAATCTATCTTGATTGGATAGATTGGATGGCAAGTAGACTGTTATTGACTTGACACTTTCCCTAGGCACAGCCAAGATGGTGAACTCTAAATGTAAGGAAGTTACAGCAAAGGCAAAGTGAAGTTCCAATACTCTACTACAGACCGTTTAACCATCAACATGTTAGGCCAACTTACCACCATCCAGCAGACATTTGGGTTTTTGATACTGGTAATTTTATTTTCTGTGTCGTCATCCACTTCTTAAAAAGACTATTGGAACAAATCCACTCAATAGCCTGAGTGGCCTTTCTTGCATATTCAAGTCCAATATCACTTTTAATTATTTATGTCCTTCTGCTTTTGATCCTTTCGGTACAGGTACTTTAATACTATGTTGCAACACCAGTCAAACAGTAAAGTATGTCTGTGAGTGAGAAATCAGAATCATATCAATGCTGTGGTAGCATTCATTTGCAAAAAAGTAACTGAGACTGCCTCAATGGTTCAGTGGCTAAATACACTGCACAGTGTGGTTCTGAGGCATGAGGACCAGGAAAGTCTTAGGCACTGAGTTAGCCGATTTCAGCCAAGATAGGTTTGGGGTGTTTCTATTGGCATCAACCTTTGTGGACTGGGGGGGTGGAAAATGTCCTAAAGAATTGTCTGGAAGTATCATACCATCATAGTAGGTACAGCACAGGAAGAGGCCATTCGGCCCATCGTGCCTGTGCCGACTCTTTGAAAGAGCTATCCAATTAGTCCCATTCCCCTGCTCTTTCCCCATAGCGCTGTAAGTTTTTTCCCTTCAAGTATTTATCCAATTTCCTTTTGAAAGTTACTATTGAATCTACTTCCACCACCCTTTCGGGCAGTGCATTCCAGATCATAACAAATCGCTGCGTTTAAAAAAAAAATGTTTCTTCATGTCGCCTCTGGCTCTTTTGCCGATCACCTTAAATCTGTGTTCTCTGGTTACTGACCCTTCTGCCACTGGAAACAGTTTCTCCTTATTTACTCTATCAAAACCGTTCATGATTTTGAACACCTCGATCAAATCTCTCCACATAACTTAAGTCCCCTCATCCCTGGTACCATTCTAGTAAATCTCTTCTGCAGCCTCTCTAAGGCCTTGACATCTTTTCTAAAGTGTGGTGCCCTGAATTGAACACAATACTCCAGCTGAGGCATAACCAGTGTTTTATAAAGGTTTAGCATGACTTCCTCGCTTTTGTACCTCTTAAGTCTTTCAGGATTGAGCTCAGAAGGCCTCAAATAGGCAGTCAAATAGTCTGTTGACAGTGGTTCTGTGGGCAATGTGCTAGATGTACATGGGCTGCTGATATGGAGCCATAGCCCAACTAGAACTGATACCTTTTAAGGAGAAGTAAAGTGGCAAGAAAATGTCAATTAGAATTAATGATTTTGTTACAAAGTTGTTCTTCTGGACCACATCTGTGAGGGTAACATCATGTTGGAGGTAAACCCTGTTCTCGTCCTTTCAGCTTCACAGTTACTTTGCAGGTTGATAGACTGAGGCAACCGCAGCTAGAAAAAAACAGTCTGCTCATCTGGCAGTATAATGGGCAAGGCTGGGTGGCTGCAGTCCATTTTTATTCTCTTTGGAAGTGCGGCGTTCTCCAGCTGCTTTGAGGCTACTTGATGTTCCATTGAGTATTCTGGCTGAAACTATGCCCATAGCTGTTCCAGGCAAAAGAGACAAAGAGAGGGTTCCATCTGATCCAGATCCTTGTCACCAGGGATGATTTGTCAATCTAAATTGGAATTGAGTACCTGATGATTTCGATTCTGATGGTTTAGGTACAAATGGGTCAATTACTTAACAAAATGCCACTGCCTGTGAATAAGTGATTATGTCATCGTCATTTTTTTTGTCTGCGTTGTGCATGCATAGCCAAAGTCACGTGCCAAAGATTTGCATGTCTTATTAGGAATACTCACCCTATTCCTTGTTTTAGAAGATAGGTGTCCTCTGCTTACTGGTTGGATGGGTCCGTTACAAAATGAGTTTCAGCAACCTAAATCAGTACCAAGTGGTGTAGGCCCTAAGCACAGAACTACTACTAATTGGCAGAAATCTTATTCAGAGAGGCCACTTTTTTTTTTTTTGCCCATTCCTAGTTGTCCTGAGAAGGTGATGGTGGGTCCCTTTCTGTAGTGTTATTTTTTGTAATGACTTGATACAACTGAGTGGCTTGCTTGGCAACTACAGAGGGCAGTTAAGAGCCAATCATGTTGATGTGGGACTGGAGTCACGTATAGGCCAGACCGGGTAAGAACATTAGTGAACCAGTTGGGTTTTTAGGACAATGCGACAGCTTCACGGTCACTTTTACTGATACCAGCTTTTTCTTTGGGGATTAAACCGAATTTTAAAACAGCCATGGTGGGATTTGAACTTGTGTTCCCTGGATTATTAGTTCAGGCTACTTGATTATTGGTCCAGTAACATACTATGCTACCATACCCAATTGACAATATTGGAAAAAATGGCACTGGCACCATATCGGTTATTCTAAGGGTAGCATTGAGGTTTTGTTGTGGTAAAGTAAAGAGAGATTTACCCTAATTGGTACACCGATATAACCTTTTCTCCTTCCCTCAGCAGCGGACAGCAACTAAGAGCAGAAAGACTCTCTTTTCTTTCTCCCTACACTGGGAACACTGAGGTTAATTGTAGTGACTTCCAGACTGACACCAGCTAACAGGAGCGTAGATCAAGGATCAAGTCATTCTGTGTGATTCCGTACCGTACTATACCATACAGTCCGTTTACCAACTGAGCCTCTCGGGGAGTCTGGAAAGTATCAATTTTAAATTTGATCCTTGCAAACGGGGCACAAGTAACTCCCATCAAAGAGCATTTCAATTGATGTCATTGGGTAGTCTGCTACTACAGTCCTTTCATGTACAAACGCAGCATGCTGTGGAGAGGTTGGACGCATCCATAATTCTTCTTACTGTAACAGCTCCTGATTTTAGTCAGGCTGTCAGGAGATGGCACTGATCTGATGCTAGTTGCTAAGAATGTAACTGCTCCATCCACAAGGATGAAGGGAAGGAAGAACAGTGGCAACTCAGCCAAAAGCTGTCCCTTACAGTCCTTGACCCCCTAATGTCTGGTTCCAGAACAATACTGGTGGAGAACGACTCACCCCACCAACAGGAAGTGGCTGGGCAGGGTTGGGGACGGGGAAAGGAAGGAACGGAAGACAGTGATTTTTTTTAAAAAAAGAAAGAAATACATTTATATAGCGCCTTTCACGGCCTCAGGATGTCCCAAAGTGCTTTACAGCCAATGAAGTACTTTTGACGTGTAGTCTCTGTTGTAATGTAGGGAGACGCAGCAGCCAATTTGCGCACAGCAAGCTCCCACAAACAGCAATGAGATAATGAGCAGATAATCTGTTTTAGTGATGTTGGTTGAGGGATAAATATTGGCCAGGGCACCGGGGAGAACTCCCCTGCTCTTCTTCGATACAGTGCCATGGGATCTTTTACGTCCACCTGAGAGGTCTCACGTCTCATTCCAAAGATGGCATCTCCATCAGTGCAGCACTCCCTCAGTACAGCACTGGAGTATCAGCCCAGATTTTGTGCTCAAGTCTCTGGAGTGGGACTTGAACCCACAACCTTCTGACTCTGGCAAAAGTACCACCAACTGAGGCATAGCTGACACAGCACGATTGGGGTATTGTGTTATGTGGTATAAAGTTGGTATTCCCTTTGTGCCTTCTGCTGTCAGGTCTTTTCTCTGAAGTTTATTCATCTCGGCCGATTTATAGAGCGGCTTATGGGAGATATCTCATATCAAGTTACATCAAAACTACAGCACAGAAACAGGCCATTCGGCCCAACTGGTCTATGCCGGCGTTTATGCTTCACCGTGCCTCCTCCTCCCCCACTTCACCTAACCCATTCAACATACCCTTCTATTCCTTTCTTCCATATCTAGCTTCCCCTTAAATGCATCTATGCTATTTGCCTGAGTTACTCCTTGTGGTAGCGAGTTCCACATTCTTACCACTCTCTGGGTAAAGAAGTTTCTCCTGAACTCCCTATTGGATTTATTCGTGACTATTTTATATATATGCCCTCCTCCAGTTTTGGAGTCTCCCACAAGTGGAAACATGCTCTCTACATCTACCCTATCAAACCCTTTTATTATCTTTAAAGCCCTCTATAAGGTCATTCTTCAGCCTTCTCTTTTCTTGAGAAAAGAGCCCTAGCCTATTCAGCTTTTCCTGATAAGTATATCCTCTCAGTTCTGGTATCATTCTCGTGAATCTTTTTCGCACCCACTCCAATGCCTCTTTATCCTTTCAGTAATACGGAGGTCAGAACTGTGCACAGTGCTCCAAGTGTGGTCTTCAGTCATAGCTTGCCCCTGCCCAATTACACTGGGTAATTCTCTCATACCCTGACCTGCATATGCTCGTGTTCAGGACAGACCTAAATTTTTCATGCGTCTAATGTACTTAAATAATGCAATGCCATTGCTTTGAAGAGAAAACACCTCATTCATTCATAAATTCATGTTGAACTCAAACTCTGTAAGATGGAGAAACCCATCAGCGCTAATTGGGGGTGGCGGCGTGAACCTGGTTTTGATTCTACTTGAACGTCGGGCACCTCAAAAAGTCAGCTCTTCAAAAGTGCCCCAGAAATTTAAATACAGTTGGTGCAATTTTTTCTTGTTGTTGAAAATGATTAATCAGCAGACTGAGAGGATTGACCTTTCACCTCTAGGACCTCTTCAGATCCAGCCCAGACTGAGGGAATGAAGGGCTGTCTCTCTCTGAAGTCTAAGGGAAGTGACTTCAGACTGCTACGACCCACTTCCTAATGGGCACGAGTCCACAGCACACAGCTGCGTATAATTTGGCACTAATTGGCACTTAATTGGCAATCTCACTCTGAGAGGCCACAAGGATGGCTGGTGTGTGAAATGGAAATGTCACACTGTTGCAGTAGAGGGTGCTTTTCTGAGGCTGTGAGGTTAGGCACATAAATATCCTAATTCTGCTGGTAAGAGATGCCACCGCACCATGAGGGAGGAGGTGTGTGCGGAGCGTGAAAAGACATTAATGTGGGACCCAGCTGTCTTAACACTGAATATCCTTTTTTTCCACAATCACTTGCTTCCCAAATCAGTGTGCGATACAATACTCCATTTTCTCATTACCTGGTGGCTATCTGGCTTTGAGATTTTCATTTTACGTGTGCTTCTGTTAAATGGATTTTATGTTTAACTAACCCTAATGGATTGAATATCACAAATTACATTTTTTTGACTACCAGCAGGCAATGGCTCCAACACACTTGTACTGCATTGGGAAAGCCAATTTCCTCCTCTCTACAAAATCCAGACATCAAGGGTCAGCAGAAATCCACTGCACCAAACAAAGATAACTCTTAGCATGTTAGAGGCACTAGGGACGTATCAAGCACGCATCAAGAAAGAAAAACCTTGCATTTATATAGCGCCTTTCACGACCTCGCGACATCTCGGAGTGCTTTACAGTCAATGAAATACTTTTGAAGTGCATTCACTGTTGTAATGTAGGAAACGCAGCAGCCGATTTGCGCACAGCAAGATCCCACAAACAGCAATGTGATAATGACCAGATAATCTGTTTAGTGATTTCGGTCGAGGGATAAATATTGATCAGGACACCGGGGAGAACTCCCCTGCTCTTCTTTGAAATAGTGCCATGGGATCTTTTGCGTCCACCTGATAGGGTAGACGGGGCCTCGGTATAACATCTCATCCGAAAGACGGCACCTCTGACAGTGCAGCACTCCCTCAATACTCGTACTGCCACATTGGAGAGTGCTCCCAGATTTAGCATACATAAAAATACTAACGAGACTATTTGTACAATTTAACTGCCTTGACAGGGTCCTACGAATATTACAACCCTGTGCAGGGTCTGCAATTTAAATCATTCTATTTATTGAGTGCCTTTTCCTCCCAGATATTCTCCATCCTTTTTCCCATCTTTTCTCAAAAGCCTTTGCATTTTTAGTACCATAAAATTTAAACCGGTGATAGTCATCCTCTGCCACCTTGGCATTCTTCATGTGTAAGCCTAGATGGTAAGTGTGAGCAGGCTGGTCCACCATGGAGGTTTCCACCTCTGAGCTGCTTCTGTCCTCTGCTGATGTCTACACGTGTGTTTTCCAGCAGAGGTCACTGGATGCCAATAAAGAGCACGAACTCTGACTGATTGATTTTTCCAACAACACGCCCCCATTCCCACCCCCACCCCCCCCTCCGCCCCCACCCCTGGCCCAGAGGTGCTCTGACGAATTACAGTGCCATCCTACATCAGCTCCAACTCATCGGGAACTCTGGCCTGTGTCCTATCCCACACCATGTCCTGCACAACCACCAGGCCCCATCCTTCCCAGTGAATCGATTTCAACATCCACATGTTGAAAACCATTCCTGGTCTTGCTCCATCCCACCTCTTCAATCCTCTCACACTCTGACTTTGATCTCCTCGGCGTCCTGTTGCTCCGGCACGGGCATGATGGACCAAACAGCCTCCTTCTGTGCTGTAAGATTCTATGACCTATTCGATGATCATCTGTGGCAGAACTTTCAGCCACAGCACCTCTGCACTCTTTCCCCAAACCTCCTCACTCTGCTACCCTTCTTCAAAAACCAACTCTTTCGTTGTGTTTGATCACCTCCTGCTAACTTTGCCTCTCCTTCATTCTTGATAGCAGTCACTCTGCCTGCATAACACGTTGGTACATTTTGTTCATTTGCAAAATGCTTTTTAGTGGCAGTACTTGCTGCTGTAGTGCCCCTAGGATTAGATCACTTTTTATGGACCAAGAATTGAATGAGCGACCTCCCTGGCCTACATGATTCACACTATGGTTCATTTACCCATTAAGCCATCCAGGGAATTGTTGAATCCCTGTCTTAAAGAGGTATTACTGCCTCAGTGTAGAGGGTGCAGTAAGGCACATTACCTGGAGATGCTAGATGTAGCCTGTCTTGAAACATCTGTGAGTGCAACACTGTGAGAGCTATGATCAGTCTTGTGACAAACTTTTCCATTGCTACTTTTCTCCTATATACAATATCCAATACCAACAAACGAAAATTCAGTTAAGAAATTGGTAACTCCAGATCTCCTCATACAGCCCACTAGAACCCACTGTACAGAAGGTAAAATGTGTTTCAACAATTTCACCTCTCAACACTGCCCCTTTGACCCATGTTCACAATGCGGGGAGGGGGGGTTTACCTAAAATGTGAATTTCCTCAGTCATATGTATAATATATAATGTGTAGATGTATATATTAATATATGGCAGGATGAGGGTGTCCTCTGTTGAACCAACTCCTGGTGGTTTTGTCATGGGATAGCAACAACCGTAGAATATGATTTAGTCTCTGGTCTGTGCTAAGTTATCTAGTCTCAGCCATGGCAGCAATGGGGGCACTAAAGCAACAAGCACTGCCATTTATATAGCACCTTCCACTAAAACAAAATGCCCCAATGTGTTTTTGCAGGTGAAGTGATGGATAGCTGGGAGAAAGTAGGAGCAGAGTTGGGGGGAGGAGGTGAATACATGGTCAAAGGGGTTGGTTTTGAAGAGCTCTTGAAAGAAAGGGCAATGGTGGTGGAATGAGGAGGTATCGGTGGAGTGTGGGGAGTGTGGGAGTGAGGAGGTATAGGTGGAGTGTGGGGAGTGTGGGAGTGAGGAGGTATAGGTGGAGTGTGGGGAGTGTGCCGGAGTGAGGAGGTATAGGTGGAGTGTGGGGAGTGTGGGGAGTGAGGAGGTATAGGTGGAGTGTGGGGAGTGTGGGGGTGAGGAGGTATAGGTGGAGTGTGGGGAGTGTGCCGGAGTGAGGAGGTATAGGTGGAGTGTGGGGAGTGTGCCGGAGTGAGGAGGTATAGGTGGAGTGTGGGGAGTGTGGGAGTGAGGAGGTATAGGTGGAGTGTGGGGAGTGTGGGAGTGAGGAGGTATAGGTGGAGTGTGGGGAGTGTGGGGGTGAGGAGGTATCGGTAGAGTGTGCCAGAGTGTGGGGGTGAGGAGTTACAGGTGGAGTGTGGGGAGTGTGGGAGTGAGGAGGTATAGGTGGAGTGTGGGGAGTGTGGGAGTGAGGAGGTATCGGTGGAGTGTGGGCAGTGTGGGAGTGAGGAGGTATAGGTGGAGTGTGGGGAGTGTGGGAGTGAGGAGGTATAGGTGGAGTGTGGGGAGTGTGGGAGTGAGGAGTTACAGGTGGAGTGTGCCAGAGTGTGGGAATTGTCCCATCATCCCATAATTCCTTGTGGATACAAGGAACAGCAATATGGGGATGAAATAGAATTTTAAAAAGTATATCGTCCTTCATTGCTTTGAAGAGCTGCTATTTTTCTTTGCAAGGTATTGGGATATTGTAATAATCTCTCTATGGATGATTTTAACTAGTCCCAAAACCGAAACATTTTTCCATGAAATTGACAGGTTGATGATTTGAAATAGGAAATTGATGGGTATATTGAAAAAAATCCAATTGGTTATATTATCCTGGTGGTGGTTGAGGGGAAGTTTGCCAGCAGCGATATTGTTGGTTTCGTTACCAGTAAACTGATTAAATTCACCATTCTCTCCCTTCCGCTGGTAGATAGAAAACTTTCAGTCAGCAAACACCAACATAACGAACTTCAAGCATTGTAACTCCGTGCTAACGCCTCACCCAACTGCATTGAAGCAATCTGATGACCTGAGCGATGAAGTCCACCAGGTGTAAAATGTTTGGGTTTTATAGAATCTTACAGTGCAGAAGGAGACGATCCAGTCCATCGTGCCTGTGCTGGATTTTAAGTAAAGTCACAATTTAATGTGCAATTCTTCAGTCCAGATAGGAATGCATTTATCTGCAAGAAGCCAATCTCAGGACTGAGAACAATCGCATCGAGTCCAAGCCTGACCTTACCTTGGATACAGGTAGTTCACCACGCTAAGGAGTTATGCACCAGGCTCACTTTTTAGAAACACCTACACCCAAAGCACCAGCATTCACTGAGCAACGTTGGCACCATAATGGAACTCTACCTGCTTCAGAAAGAACTCCTTGCATTTATTTTAGCTTTTATTGGAACAAGGATGATTTGTGGTGATAGCGATCAACAGGGATGTTTAGGCATTGTTGATTACATTCCAATGCTCCCCCTCTGTATATAAACAGGATAAAGTGCCTTGTAAGAGCAGTAGGATGTGGATTAACTCTCCTCTTTCTCTCTCTTTCTCTCTCGCTCCCATTCTGTCACATTCTCTCTCTTCCCCCCTCTCTTTCTCCCTGTCTATCTGTCTGTCTCTCTTGCCCTCTCTCTCTCTCTCTCTCCCCCCCTCGCCTCCGTCTCTGTCATACTCTCTCTCGCTCCCTGTCTGTCACTCTCTATCTATCTCTTGCTCCTTGTCACTCACAATCTCTTTTTTTCTCTTTCTCTTTCATTTTCTTTCTCACCCTCTCGTGGACACACACTTACCCTTGTGGGAGGGGAGATTCAGTCTGGAGCAGGCCACGTGTCAGGGTGGTGGGGGAGGAGGAGTCGCTTTGCCAGAGTGTTGGACAAAAGAAAGAGTAACTTGCTACCAACTGGCAGAGTTCCCTATCAGCCGTGTTCCTTGCTCTTCGGTGATCTTGACCTCCATCTCAACTCATCATGCCCTCTCTCCTCTGACTTCACTGCCCTCCAATCCTCTCTTAAACTCTCCCTCCATACAAACTCCCCTACCCATATTCACGTCCACCCCCTCGACTTTGCCATCTCACGTGGCCTCTCTACTCCCATCATGTCAATCACAGATAAGACCATCTCTGATCTCTTCCTTGTATCCCCCTCTGAACCCCACTTCTTTCCACATCCGCCCCTGGAAATACTCTCCCTCAAGTCACTTACAATGGCATATTCAAATTCTCAACTGTCTAGCCTTTGGCCCTCCATTCACTATTTCTGTAGCTACCGATCTGCTCCATCACAACCTCACCTCCACCTTTGATGCACTTGCCCTCATTAAAACCATTACTCTCTCTCAGCCTGGTTATTTCCCCTGGTATGGCCCTCACCTCTGTTCCCTTAAGTCCAAGGGACACAAACTTGAACATTTATAGTGGGCAACTGGTTTGGCCATTCATCGTTATATCTGGCTGGACCACACAAAACACCATCGGGTCCTGCTCTCCTCTGCCAAAACTGCTCACTATTTCAGGATCATTTTGGAATGCAAAGATAAACCCCAGGCTTGTCCTCTTCACTACAAACTGCCTCCTTAAACCCCTCTCCCCTGCCCCCTCCACCCTCATCTCCAACGAGAAATGCGGGGAGCTCATGGACTTTGTCATTAAGATTGAGACCATCTGATCAGTTGCCCCTGCTGTTTCCCTCCCATTCCCAGCCCACCAAGTCAAACCTCCCCAAGGTTCCCCCCTTCACTAGCCCTGAACTCACATCTTTCTCTAGTTTCTCTCCTATCTCCCGTCATGCCCACTCCGAGCTCATCTTGTCGATGAGACCCACCTCCTGCTCCCTCGATCCTATTCCCACCAAACTGCTGACCACCCAACTTCCCTTTCTTGCCACCAAGTTAGCTGATATTGTTAATGGTTTCCTCCCCTCAGGTACTGTCCCCCTCCTCTTTAAATCTGCCTTCAGCGCCCCCCCACCTCAAAAATCCCACCCTTGACCTCTCTGTCCTTGCAAACTGTTGCCCCATCTCCAACCTCCCTTTCTTCTCCAAAGTCCTTGAATGTGTTGTCGCCTCTCAAATCCATGCCCATCTTTCGTGGAATTCTATGTTTGAATCCCTGTAATCAGGTTTCTGCCCCTACCACAGTACTGAAACGGCCCTTATCAAAGTCACAAATTATATCCTATGTGACTGTGATGATGGTAAACTATCCCTCCTCATCCTTCTCGACCTGTCTGCAGCCTTTGACATGGTTGACCACACCATCCTCCTCCAATGCCTCTCCTCCGTCACCCAGCCGGGGGTGACTGGACTCCCCGGTTCCATTCTTATCTATCCAGTAATAGCCAGGGAATCACATGCAATGGCTTATCTTCCAACTCCAGCACCATGACCTCTGGAGTCCCCCAAGGATCTATCCTTGGTCCCCCCCCCAATTCTCATCTACATGCTGCCCCTCAGCAACATCATCAAAAATCACAACATCAGGTTCCACATGTACACTTACGACACCCAGCTCTACCTCACCACCTCTTCCCTCAACCCCTCCACTGCCTCTGATTTGCCATACTGCTTGTCTCCAGTACTGGATAAACTGGATAAATTTCCTCCAACTGAATATTGGAAGGACCAAAGCCATTGTCTTCGGTCCCTGCCGCTAACTCCATTCCCTATCGATTGACTCCATCCCTCTCCCTGGCCACTGTCTGAGGCTGAACCAGATCGTTCGCAACCTTGGCATCCTGTTTGACCCTGAGATGAGCTTCTGATCACATATCAGTTTCATCACTAAGACCGCCTGCTTCCACCTCTGTAACATCGCCCATCTGTGCCCCACCTCAGCTCATTTGCTGCTGAAACCCTCATCCATGCCTTTATTACCTCTAGACTCGACTATTCCAATGTTCTTCTGGCTGGCCTCCCATCTCCCACTCTCCATAAACTTAAGCTCATCCAAAACTCTGCTGCCCTTATCCTAACCTGCACCAAGTCCTGTTCACTCATCACCCCTGTGCTCGCTGACCTACATTGGCTCCCGATCTGGCAATACCTCAATTTTAAATTTCTCATCCTTGTTTTCAAATCCTTCCATGGCCTCGCCCCTCCCTATCTCTGTAACCTCTACCAGCCCTACAACCCTGCGAGATCTCTGCGCTCCTCCAACTCTTGCCTCTTGCGCATCCCCAATTTTCATCGCTCCACCATTGGCGGCCGTGCCTTCAGCTGCCTAGGTCCTAAGCTCTGGAATTGCCTCCCTAAACCCTCTCCGCCTCTCTTCCTCTCTCTCCTCCTTCTTAAAACCTACCACCGTGACGACCTGTCCTAATGTCTCCCAATGGCCCGGCGTCAAATTTTTCTCTCGGGACATTTTACGAAGTTAGAGGCGTTGTTGTGAAGGAGGAAGAATGGGAGAGGCAACAAAATTTAGAAAGTGCGACCGTTTTAAGTTCCCTTCAAAAATTGTACTTCATAATCCAATGTAGAACTTTCCGGTAAATCCTCGGAGAACAAACGCAAGAGCTACAGGGGCTCCCAGATCCAGCAGGCAGTGGGTTAAGGAGAAGGCTGACTGGAAAGTGTGGTGCTGTCATCTCGCTCTTCCCCTCCCTCTCTCTCTGTCTCTCTCTCTCTACAGACTGGATTGCAGAAGGGGAAGCGGAGGTGGGGTGGGGGTGTTTGGTGGTGGGACAGGGGCGCGGGGTGGGGTTAGTGTGTCTTTAAGGCTCCTGTGTGTGTGTGAATCCAGCCACATTTGTTTAGCACCAACCAGGCAACCCTGACGTCAGGGCTTGCAGAGTCTCCCAGTTAAAGAGGCTGACGTGAGCGGCCAGTGAGAGAGAGGAGAGGCAGAGCTTGAAAATGGCCACTGTAACCAACGGAGTGCAGCTAGACAACAATAACAATAGTGGCAGCAGCAGTCGGATGAACGGGTTGAGCCACAGTCAGAGCACCATCCCGATGAAGGACCACGACGCCATCAAACTCTTCATCGGCCAGATCCCCCGCAACCTGGAGGAGAAGGACCTAAAGCCGCTTTTCGAGGAATTTGGCAAGATTTACGAACTGACTGTACTGAAGGACCGTTTCACCGGTATGCACAAAGGTCTGTGGGTCTGAGCCTCTCATTTCTTCTGTGCAGTGTGGATGCTGATCTAAAGACTCTGGGAGCACTGTGTGTGTGTGTGTGTTTATATATATATATATATATATAGAGAGAGAGAGAGGTTGACTTTTATCTGGATTTTTTTTCCCCACCCTAGTGCAGATATCTGGCCAGTATTTATTTATTTTTTGGTCTCTCTTTGCCCCGTTACTTTCACTGACCCGTCGTTAAAGTTTCTTGAGAATTTGCACAAAACATTTCCCATTTGCAGCCCCCTTCTCTCCTCTCAATAGCTCGGCAGCGGACTCCACTCCCAACATAAACCAGTTGGTCGGTGGGAGGTTTCGGTGCCAAGTTTTGCCCCCATTAAATTGCATTTAATTCCTTTTTTTTTTCAAAAACATTGACACTTTGAAGGAGTCGAGGTGTATTTATATTTTTTTTTTGTACAAGGCTCAAATTGACCTCTCGTATTTTCTACAGCAAATTCAGAAGGTTTAACACAGATCTGGGGAGGATATTTAATCCAGGCTACTCTGGTACCCACGAATTAAAGGCACATTAGTGTCAATTTCGGTCATTAGCCACGATAAAGTTTAGTGAAATTTACAAACTACAAGATAATATATTTTAGCAAATGATCCTGATTAACTGTAAGGATTGCCGCCGCTCTCAGCAGTTTGATGGCACTTGTCTGATCTATTACTTCAGCTCGACTGTGGGGTTTTTTTTTTACTTTGAATTCTGAGTGATCAAGGACCACATACTCCGCCGGTTTGATCCATGTGTGGCAAATTGTCTGTTAACGACATGGATTGATTCACAGTTATTTAGTTCTTGTTGAGGTAAATCGTATTGATCCCAAGTTAGTTGCATTTTTTTTTTCCAACCCAAATCGAACATTGATGTCTTTCTGGATTTTGGGGGTCTCCAATGACTTGTTTTTTGTTTGCTCCTGACAGTTCCCTTACTCTTTTATAGGCTTGAGTTGTTTCCGAGGGCTGAATTCACTGGCTATAGATAACATTGCACGCTAGGGACTGATAACAAAAATATGGTCAATTAATATAAATATTTGCATGCAATGGCTGACCTTAGCTTGTGTTAAATTGTCAATGGCATGTAGATCTTAATGTAAATACGTTCTCCCCCATTGGGTTTTGGAGTTCATGTAACTGGAGCTGTCAATAACTTTAGCTTGGACAATGAGCTGTGGACATTAATGTGTACCCATTTATAAGTCAAATCTTAATAACACAGATAAGGCACATACCTGACTGGCAAGCAGTTGCTTTGTTCTCAGCCAATGTGCATGTAAAGAGAAGGCTCTCAAAACACCCATGATAAGTAGCAAAACTATTGACATCTGTTGCAATACATGTTAATAAGATGTGATCATACTATAGTTTAGCTTTCAGTTTCAGTGAGTTCTGTCAGAATTATCTGCAGAGTGTCTGGATTTTTTTGTTCCAAGCTGGCGTTAACAGCAGTGTGCAGTAGCTTGGCGATCCTCCTTGCTCTGTGTGTCTTTGCAGGGAAATAATCTTTATTCCAAGCTTTTTTGCATTAATTGTCACTTGAATATGCTGGCTGTAGACTGGGTATGGTGATGCCCACAGTAGGCAATGCAGGAATTCATGCTAAGTTTATGCATTGGGAATAGAAAGATTCGACCACAAATCAGGTCTGCGCTCCAGAAGATGCTCTTGTACGTAACTTGAAGCAGTTAGAATACACATTCTCTATCTTAGCAAATACTCCCTTGTTAAGCTTGACATTGGATAGGTAGACCGAGTTAGATGATTTGACTTAAAAGTTTCAATTAACTATTTAGTTGAACATTTCAAAAATAAAATCTGCCTGTGACCGAGCTTGTTTTATAAGCAAACCTCTTTCTGTACTTTGGCTTCTGGTGCCTGCTTAATCTCTGAGCCTGGATTTAATTTGAACGGGGAAACTGGTCAAGGAAGTGGGGAGGGGGGGGGTGGGGGGATAAAATTGGCTGCCTGGGAAAGGCAGATGTGCAGTGAACGTGAGCAATGAGGCAAATTTTTACTGTCTTATCTGCGGCACTTAATGAAATGAATGAACCAGTATTTGTAATATAGAGTAACTTGCTCCATTTCTAACGTAGGTTGTGCTTTCCTCACGTATTGTGCCAGAGACTCGGCTCTTAAAGCTCAGAGTGCTTTACACGAGCAGAAGACGTTGCCAGGGGTAAGTAGATACATTTTTATTTTCCTACAGTGTAAAAGATCTGACCCTCCACCCGCGCCCCTTGATATTTTTGCAAAACGCAGTGTCTTGGCTGTTCCTCTTTGTGAGCTCTCTTGCTAACAGTGGCACCCATGTATAAGTGTACCAGTTGCTTCAGCAACCGAGCAGAAGAGGAGGGCTCCCTTTCATGCTTTTTTTTTTCTCCCCCATAAAGTAACGTGTCAATCTATCTTGTCAGCTACAGAACTTGACATTGCAGCAGACAAGATCGCTGCAAGATTTCACGTGGTACAAATGCTCGCTAAATGGATGAAAGAAATCCGTTGAGAGACCGTGCATTGCTACTCTCGATTTGAAATGAGGTTTGCCTGTCCCGCGGAACAAACGGCTTGCGTAAACGTTAAGACGCGTGAGACTGGCACGACACCAGTGTTTTATCTCCACCATTTTAGATCTCCTTTTAAATGTTTTCCATCTCGGCACTTTTGATCCTTTTTAAATGTGTGTGTGTGTGTGTGTGTGTGTTCTGAATGCAGTTGTGCCTGTTTTCTGTGCACTTTTGGTGATAATGGACTGCACTGCTGGGTTTTGTTCAGCCGATCATACTTTCCTCTGAGCTACAATGAGCTGAATTAAATTTTTAGATGCGTCATGCTGCAGTATTTGCATTGTTGTTTTAGTCACAAATATAAGCTGATAAGATGAACGTAGCAGTCTGTGTTATAAGAGGAGGACTCCTCTCTACACAAAGAGGGGAAACAAAAATAGTCTGAAAACGAGCACCACAAATAGACGAGAAATTTCACTTGATGCTCGCTGTTTTGACCAAGGGATATTGTCGAGGAAATATAGCATCAGTCACATTATTACTGTCTGTGCTCCCGTGTCCAAATACATAGGACAGACAGCGAAAAATATTGTTCCAATAAATGTTGTATTCTTGACTCTGGAAAAATAATAAGGACAGCTGTTTACGAGTAAATATTGTTTTGCTTAATTCCAAATGCAATTTACATTCTTTCTAATGGCAACAATGACAATAGGGGATTCTAATCTGTCGTGAGATTATGTTACTAAAGTTGGTGGCAGATGTGAAACGGTTGCAATGTTTTTTTCTGAAAAAATGATGCTCTCTCCTGAGTGTGAAATTTACTCTCTCTCACTCCAGACATATGGCCACACTTGACATTTATCTACGTCGCTTAATTTCAAGGTAGTTAGATGAGACACGCCTCCCCATGACATTGGTGTCTTTTACAGCCTGACGTTCTATTTAGAACTCCCGTTTGATTCGTTGCCATGTCTATCAAGCAATGTTCCAATAATGCGTCTTTGACAGTTTGGGAACAAGGGAGCTGTCCAGCATTTCAGCTGTGTGACGAGGAGGCAGATTTTAAGAAAATATATATCGTGTGTGTGTGTGTGTGTTGTTGTTGCTTAGACGGTGTTGGTACTCAAGGTAAAAGAAGGCAAATGCGAATTAAGAGCCTTTGTGAACGAGGTCTGTAGTTTCTTGTGATAACATCATATTAAACAATCTGTTTCCGAACATGTTCTCCACCAAAGCCACTGGGTGCAGTTACTCATTACGGAAGCTGGCTGTTACTAAGCTGCAGCAGGCACTTGTACTTCACACAAAAGGTTGACAAGAGAAACTCTAGCTTTTCACTGTAGGGCTGGTGAAAATTTTATTATGTAACACTGCATAAGGTTTTGAGTGCTCTTCAGAGCTTTGCTTATCTGTGTCCCATTAAAAGTTATGAATATTTATTGTAATTTTTTTTTGTTAAATCAGGAAAGATTGTTAGTTAGGGGGTGTGATCACCAGTGTTGGGCGGGGGGGGTCATTCTTTGCACTAATCGTGACATATTTTGTTAATTTTAAAATATCGGTGTTTTTCAGTCCTGTGTTCTTCTGCTGTTTTTTTCATGTCGGTGGGAAACGCTGTATAAATGGCACTTTGAATTATATGACTGCAAAGCTTTTATCTTCTGATTTGCCTTGTTTTTTAAAAAACTACTTAGATTCGAGTGTAAAACTGCTCAAGTTTCTTAGCAGTTCGTTTGCTAAAATAGAATGCTCCACCTTTCAGCTAATTTGTTTTTTTTTTGTTGATCTGAAAATACAAAATTACATTCCTCCCCCTACAGGAGCAGTTAATAAATGATTAACAGTTCCCCTATGAGGATTACACCTTAAAAAGGAATTGAACAATTAATTTTGTGTAGCATTTGCTATTTATTGAGTGATGCAAAGGAATCTTGTGAAATTGTCCTTGGGACAATGGGAAGTTTCGACAGGCTGGAATATCACCATGGTGCATTTAAAATCGAACATTTTAGGACCTGTTAATGTACCATAAGTTTGTTCTTTTTCCCCTCCATTTTCTTTAATGATTTTTGTTATAATTGTTTTGGTTGTATTTTATTTTGCATGCCCCTGATTTTATTCAGGATTTGATTTTGCCGCTCTGTGTTGTGTTTTTTTTTGTTCTAATGTAAACCTCCTAGGTGACTTGATACACCTTCAGGTCTCGAACATCACAGCTGCCATCGTTTTGCTGCGATTTTATACCACTTCTAAATTCTACAGAGGCGCGTGGTTTAAATGGGATAAGCAACTTTAAAATGGGGAAATCTCCTGGAAAAAATTCGGATCTGCCTTGTGGATGATATAACCTCACCCTTAGTGCTCAGGCGCTAATGCAGTTGCATTTCCGCTCGGAGTTTGCGAGCTTTTTAGTTTTGGAAGCTGCCATTTGGCATTATTCACCCCAACTCCCACCTCCTTCAGCTTGGAGAACGTGGTGCTCTAGGTCATGGACCTTTCTGACAGTCAGAAGGAGGACTGGCACAATTGGAAACGGTCCTGCTGGTATTCCCTCTCATCCTTACTTGCAGGTATTGCTGCTAAAGTCCTCTCTTTGGTGGCCCAGTCTAAAAGGTCAAGATTCATTAGCAAGGGTAGTCTTATCAAATGGTGGAGCAGGCACGAGGGGCTGAATGGCCTACTCCTGTTCCTATGTTCCTAGTCAACCAGCTCAACAACATCTTGCATTTATATAGCGCCTTTAATGTAGTGAAACATCCCAAGGCCCTGCACAAGGAGCGTTATCAGACAAAAACTGACACTGAGCCAGAGAAGGAGACATGTGGCCAGGTGGCCAAAAGCCTGGTCGAAGAGGTAGGTTTTAAGGAGCGTCTTAAAGAAGGAGGGAGAGAGAGAGAGCTGGAGAGGTTTAGGGAGGGAATTCCAGAGCTTAGGACCTAGTCTGCTGACTGCATGGCCTCAGTGATGAGGCAAAGGAAGCCGGGGATATACATGAGGCCGGAATTGGAGGGACACCGATTTCTCAGAGGGTTGTTGGGCTTGGGGAGGTATGTTCAAAGGTAACCCTAGGCTGTCTAACCCTATGATTTAAGATGCAGTTCACCATTGATAAATCCATAGGATGCCCTCCACTGTAATATTTTGGATTTATTTATGTGTTACTACTAACTATGTGGAAAGAAGATTGTGACCAGAGATAGTGGTGGCTTTTAATGTGCCTGTTGACCTCTGGCATTTCGTGTCAACTTAAGGCTAGATTGATGTGATGAAGATCTCTTCCTTTCGATAATGGCTATGTTCATCCTAAATGAGATGGGTACAAACCTCCTTTAACCAAGTTTTTAGAAGCCATAAATCCATAGTATACTGTCTATAATTGAATGCTATTTAGAATTAAACTGTCCATCTCTTCAAAGGAAAAAGCATAAAAAGAATAAATTACATTGGTGCAGTAGAGTACTGTTCTGAGATTGGGGCAACATAGAGGGTGCTTTACTTTGCATCTGGCCTGTGGTGACCATGACCTCGAATTATCTGACTCTGACACTGAGAGCGAAAGGTAGGAAAACATTCCATTGCATAAGGTTGGATTTGAGACAAGTTGCTACACTTTGTGTTTAAGGAACTTTACTCCAAAGTAAAGGGGAGAATGTAAACACCCCCCCCACCAATTTCTTTTGGCAAGGCTTCGACCCCCTAGTCTACCCCCTTCAAATCCTGGAATTGCCACCAATTTCTTTCCTCCCACTTGCCCCCCACCCCATACACTCCAAATTCTTTATGCCGTTGCATCTCTACTTTACTCTGTATCGAACACATCCGATACCTGACCTGGGAGTACCGGGTATGAAAAATGTCTCATTCCCGGCATTAAGATTCCTTTTCCTTATTAATAAAATGTGTGCGACAATCCAGCTATATTTGAAAATCCGACTGGATGAGATATGCTAACTAAATTCAGAATGAAGCAAAATGAAGCAGTAAAAATAACAAATGGGACATTGAAAGCTTTCGTAGAAACATAAAAGATATCCAGTATTTTTATATATATATATATATATATATATATATATATATATTAGGAAAGGAAAAGTACAAGAGATATTTCAATTCCATTGTGATCCATTTAAATGTATAATGTTTGAATTAATCTAACTTTTTTGACCTCGGCTCCCAGCTCCTAGTGTCTGGCTTTATTTATTAATGAATACCACAAGGTGATGTTTCTAACTCATGCTTTGTTTTGAGCAGTGTTTTTGGATGTGCTTGAGTTGAATCTTTTTTTTAAATGAATATTTTTTTCCAGTGCCTTTGAACCGGATTTAATGATGAATGCATTGGCAAGAGAAGTATTAATCCATTTGACCAGAGAGGCTGGTGCGTGAACTAACTCTATACCAGACAGCAAGGCATTGATTTGTCTTGTCTCTTGAATGTAGAACGCTCCACAACAATGCTGGAAGTGGTATTGCAGATAGGAACATTTGGCTAGCAGTTATGGGTTTTGAAGGGTTACATATGCTACTTTCTGGAGCAACTGTTGGTAAAGTGTGAGCAGTTGGAAAGTGGATGACTTGTTGTGTGTCCAGTCGTTATGAAACAAGCCACTGTTTTGTTTTCCATCCCTCCCTACCCATCAGACAACATGCAGTTCCCCAAATGCGATGGCCATTGGTCAACTTGTCCGAGTACTTTTCCTCAAGTACTGCTCTAACCAGCTGCTAGACTTACCGGAGAGCAAGAGTTGTTATCTTCCCCTCGTGGTAGTTTATTTCCACTCTCCCTTTCAGGAGTAACTTTCTCTTCTATATGCTCCACATCCAAAAAAAGGCCCAACTGAGATGGAGAACGCATCACAAGGGAAATCATTATGTCGACTGGCTATTCCATCAATGTCGATTTGGATGCGAGCTTTTATCATACTGAGATTCTTTTTTTTCCTAAGTTTTCTCTCATCCTGGCATTACGGTTCCAGTGGTCCTTGTGCATCTCGCCCAGTTGGTGAGCCGAGGCAGTGAGGATCAATGGGCTATTCAGTGTTAGATGAGCATCAAAGTCAAGTCTGATCTTGTCCTCGTCCCAACATCCACACAGAAGCACTTTCCAGGGCAGTGGGAATCCTGGCTGATTATTTTCTCTCTCCCTCCCTAACCCAGGAGCACCGAGGCCACTTGTAATACCAAAACCAGCTAACGCAACACGGCCCATGGATCAAACATGGCACCTTCCTGGTCTCCAGGGCTCAGTATCACACCAGGCAGTGGATAAGATTTAATTCTGATATCTGACTTAACCAGCATTCAGTGCATACTTGAATTTATCTGCATGGGACATTCATATGTATCTCTGCCCCTAATAAAATAATCCCATCAGTTGCTTTGTGTCTTAGTGCCTTTCACTTAGGTGCCTTTTTGTTACTGTGCATTTTGAAGTTTTACTTTGGTTCAATCAGTATTCATACTGCCTAGCTTTGTACTTTTATACAATGTCTGCTGGTATGACCTTTGCAGTATATGACATGTGTAAGTATTATTAATTTGATCATAGTGCTTGCAAATACAGTGGTTTGATTGGTTGGATGCTGTATATTTAATCTCTATTGAGGACATGTTGTGCCTCATACCTCTCTTTAACATACGACAGTCTTAACTAATCACCTCTTCAGCACAAGAGCGGCTGCTGAGAGTTCTCTGTCATATTTGAGCCCAGGCACAATTTAAAGCTGTGGCATGCATTATGGAAATGTGCAAAGAAATCTTTATCTAGTGTCACTCGCACACTCGTTTTAGTGTGTGCCTGCTTACGCGTGCTCTCTCTCTCTCTCTCTCTTTCATGCTCTCTTACACTCTCACGCTCTCTTTCACTTCTTTCTCTCTCATTAAATCTTTCTCTCCTCTCTCCTCTCTCCTCTCTCTCTCTCTTTCCCCCCCCCAACTGTTTTTTTTTTGTCCTTCTCTATTTTGTTAATGCTATTATGGTCATTGCTTCTCTGGACTTCTCTCTCTCATGTTCCACCTAATGTCTCACATGCTTACCCTTCTCACTGTGTTGAATTCCAGACTCTGACACTACTCGCTGTTCAGGGGCATTCATTCCCAGAACCTTTAAATCTATACAACTCCTTACTCCCCTCAGGTGTCCATTCCTCCTACACCCTGCAGGCTTTTAAAACTCAAGATTGATAATACTACTTCTTGGTCTAGCTCGTTCCCTATCCAACCTCCGTGATGTCCGGCAATAAAAGCCTTGACCCTTCACCTAGATTCGTCAATAAAAAATGAAAACAAAACAGAAGCAGAAAATGTGACTGAATACTAATAAAAGACTTTGCTTGCATTGCAACAAGGAGTCAAAGGTAACACAAACTTTCTATCCTAGGTAGAGTACACAGGACTATCCATTAATTAAGTTTTTTCAATACTAATTATTGTTTTAGTGAGGATTGTTTGTAACCCTCTATCAGGCAGAAGGGTTCTATCTTTTTTATTTATATACTATGAATACAGAACAAAATATCATTGAAATTGATCCATTGTTTTCATATCTTTAATGGCCTGTTTTTTTTTAACATTGGGTGTATACTGGAAAATGCTCAGTGAAAACATTAATGATATCAGGAAAAATCAGGTACTTTACAGGAAAATTGTACCCATGATCTGGGAACACCAATATTTTCAATAGGTTACATATGACGTGCAATTCAAAATCCTCGACAGACAGTTAAAAGAAAAACTAAACTGTGTTATTAAAATAATTTTCCTTTCTGGCACTCAGAGGACGCAGTACTGATAGAATCATAGAATGATACAGCACAGGAGGCCATTCGGGCCATCTTGCTATGCCGGCTCTCTGAAAGAGCTACCGATTAGTCCCACTCCCCTGCTCTTTCCCCACAGCCCTGCAATTTTTTTCCTTTTTTAAGTATTTATCCAATTCCTTTTTGAAAGTTACTGTTGAATGTGTTTCTATCACCCGTTCAGGCAGTGCATTCCAGATCATCATAACTTGCTAAGTTTAAAAAAAAAAATAATTCCCCTCATCCCCACCTCTGGCTTTTTTGCCAATTATCTTAAATCTGTGTCCCTTGGTTACCAACCCTCCTGCCAGTGGAAACAGTTAGGTGATTTTAAGAGGCGCAATTCAATACCGAACGTAAGTCACAAGTCTTGATTAAATTTTTTGGGTATTGTCACAAGCTTTGCCGTTAGGAGTGGTTTACCTGTGGTAAAGGCGGTACTGAATCGAGTCTCAGAGTGGTCGGAGGTTGCAAGGCCTGTTAAAATGGATGAAGCTGCTTCATGAAGCAGGCAGCCCTCTCCCTGTCGGTGAGACTCCTGCTCCTGAGAGGGGATAGAGACTGAAATGGTGAGTTTCTGCCCAGCAGACAACTTAAAGGTTTCATTTTAAAAGGAGAAAAATATGTTTCTAGACTAATGGCAATGGGGGAATGCATTACACAACAACAACTTGCATTTATATAATGCCTTTAGTGTAGTAAAACGGCCCAAGGTGCTTCACAGGAGCGATTATCAAACAAAATTTAACATAGAGCCACATAAGGAGATATCAGCACAAATGACCAAAAGCTTGGTCAAAGAGGTAGGTTTTAAAGAACGCCTTAAAGGAGGAGAGAGAGGTTTAGGGAGGGAATTCCAGAGCTTAGGGCCCAGGCAGCTGAAGGCACGGCCGCCAATGGGGGAGTGAAGAAAATCGGGGAATAGCAAGAGGCCGGAATTGGAGGAATATAGGAAGTAATCTCTCTCTTCTTTCCTTCCCCTTTATAGAGTGGTCACACTAACAGTGATGCACACAGAATGCAGCTCCCACTAACAGAATAATTTACATTGAATGGCGACCACTCTAATTCATCGTTTTATGCTAAAGAATGATCTTACGACTTGCACTAAACGGCTGTAACGATGCATAAAATTCAATGAATGGCAGAAGCAAAATCATAATGATTTTAGTATAAATAAGTAAAAGTGATTTACTGACTAGCCATTGTTGCTAATAGGCAGTGATTGCAAAGAGATGGTGAGATATGAGGTATGGGCAATAAAGGCCTCCACCTTTGGGGAGCGATGCATCCTGAAAACCTACATATTAACCTCCTGAAATCTTAACAACCTTCCAACCCTAACTGTTAAGAGACTCGGTATCGGAGGATATGCTAATTGAAGGGTCTCAGTTAAATGCCCATTTCAGTGGACGAGGCGTGATGGGGAAACCCCTGGCATTATGAATGTTTTCATTTTCTCTTGCTTGCGTGCCAGGGAATTGAAACCAGCTCACTGCACCGTGTTGCCGTGTGTGTGTTTATGTGCGCGTGTGTATTTTTATCAGCGATTTTAACATTGCGGTAAATTAACAGGTTCACCTTGAAAGTGGTTAGCAGCAGTGTGTAAAAAAAAAAATATCAATAATGAATGATTGGCAGTCTCAATGATTGAAGTGCGAAAATGAGTTTGATAAAATTCGATTGCCTGCTTTTTCATTTGTGACCAGTGTCCCGTTGCATCTCTTTTTTTTAAAAAAAAAAGAAAAATTAACCATGTGTTCTTTAAGCTGAGCTGAGTGAGCCCCACCTACTCGTCTCCTGAGTTTCCATTCAGAGAACCGTATTTGGAGAGGAGCAATGATTGGCAGCTGCTAGGTTGCCAGAATCCTGACGCGATCGTTAATTCTGCCTGTTGGTTGGATTGAAGAAAATAAATTCGATTCGGATTAATGCAGCATTTTGTTTTATGTACATTCCAGTTTAAGAGAGAATTGTTTTCCCTTTATCCCCTCAGTAGTTCGAAGGATCGATTTTCTAGGGGAAGCTTAATTGTATATCTTTTTATAAACAAGTTTACGATTTTGCCTCCAATACACACACACACACACACTATTTTATTCCATCTAGCAAAACTGAGATTAATAGATTTTTGTTAGGCAAGAGTATTAGGAGTTACCGATCCAAGGTGGGTGGATGGAGTTAGGATACAGATCAGCCATTGGATGGCGGAACAGGCTCGAGGGGCTGAATGGCCTACTCCTGTTCCTATCTATTTGCCCACCCAATTTTTATTACTTTTAAGGAATTTCTTTTTCTAAAGTTTTATATCGTTGAGTGGTACAAAAATGTTCATGTTCTCCGGTAGTGGTAAGATACAGAACGCATGTGGCATGTATTTACAGCTAAATCACGTTGTAAATCTTAAAAAGATATTGAAGCCTAGACATTACTGTTGGCAATATTAGCAGATAAGAGCTTAGTGCATTAGCATTGCGTTTCTTTATTCACTGTTTTAAGGGCAGTGTTAACCCATTTATTTCTATCTGGTTAATGCCTTGTTAAAGTAGCAGTCACCGAAATATCCTGTGGGTAAACTAATCATTTATATCGCCAACAGTAGCATCGAGGCTGTAGCTCTTCATACTTGAAAGTGTTCAACTTTTGTAGGACTGGGGTTATCCTTTGCCATGGGATTCAAATGTCGCAGGAAGAGGGAGAAGGAGGGAGTGGGTTGCCTTTTTTTTAAAGAGACGACCAGTGTTTATTTTTTCTCTCCCCTCCCAATGCTTCCAACCTTTGGATTTCATTCAAGATGTATTGATTTTTCACTGTTGTTTTAATGCGCATGAGTTGTGGGGATAGTAGGGAGAGCGAGAAAAAAGTGTGCTCTCCCTTCTATCCTAAGGAATCGTACACATTTAAAAAATATAATGAAAAGTCAACAGAGCATTGATGAAATCGCTGGTCGGTGACACATTCTCTTCTCCTTACTGAATTACGATTCCACACTGTCCCCCAGCTATCTCTAGTAAGTGGTCGCTCTTCACGTGTGATCCTTTATGAAGAGTTTTGGCAGACTGTTCAACTGCAAGGAACATGACTGTTAAACCCAAGCTTGTTCTCACTGAATCTCTACATCTTCCAGCAGGGGTCACCAGTTAGCGATCGGGAGCAGGAACCGTGGGAGTGTTCTCCCCTTCTTAACCCAGCGTTGTTAAAGCCAACTGTTAGCACTCCTAACATTGAGCTGGCTGAGATCAGCGAACCTAGTGCTGGCCAGGAATCAAACCTGGGACCTTCTCGCTCTGTGTGACTCACCTACTCTCTACGCAAACTCATATAGATCCGAGGAAGTTTCTCCATCATAGACTGTCGCGCACTTGAAGATTGGTCCCTCTGCAAACAGCGAGTGTACAATTGAGAGTTAGCCTACAGGAGTTGATGTGCTCTAATGTCAGACTGATGTCCTGGAGTTATTGCTTCATTGCCATTGGGGTGTCGGAGTAAATCTCCAGAGGTCTTACTTCATTCATTGTTATTTTCAAACACTCTCCCTCTCCTAGAAGATTAAGAATTGTCTGGGGCACTTCACATTTGTACTCAGTCCAGCAGTAGGAGCGAGCTGCATGGACCGAGCAGCCTTTTCTAGTTATGTAGTCATTTTGGGTTTTCTTCTCCCCCTCCTTTTCCTCTCCTTCCCTCCCCCCTTAATTTATTTCCTTCCCTCCCCCGAGTCATGGTTTCACATAGGGTTGCCAACTTCGGTTGGACCTATTCCTGGAGGTTTCATCACATGACCTCCTGCCTCCAACAGCCCCGCCCCCACACTCCCACCATTGGTCACCCGACATTTCCAGCCTCATGGTGCATCACCTTCATATGCCAATCGGAAAGTGAATAGACTCTTCGCTCCCCGATTGGATGATCCTTCACTGTCGGCCAACATTTTTATAACTCGTAATCAAAAGTGTTCAAGGAAAATAAAACTTAAACAAAAAATGTTATTGCCCCTATGATTTTTCTCCAGGGTTTGCTCGCAACAGTGTCCTGGAGATTAGTCTTTAATTCCTAGAGACTCCAGGGCAATCCCGGAAGGTTGGCAACCTAGTTTCACGGTAACCAGCAGATCCTCGTACTGTGCAGTGTCCCTACAGCAGCAGTTCAGCACAGACAGCGGCTCGAATCTAAGACCTTGTCTAGTTTCTGTGGCTCAGTTCCACAGTGGAGAGCTGATTTACCAACTGAACCGCGTGTGTGCGCGCCCCACTCCGACCATGGCTCAGTTGGTAGCACTCTTACCTCCAGGGATTTTAGCACAAAATCTAGGCTGATACTCCAGTGCTGCACTGCCCGAGGTGCCGTCTTTCGGATGAGATGTTAAACCGAGGCCCATTTGCCCTCTCAGATGGAGGTAAAAGATCCCATGGCACTATTTCGAAGAAGAGCAGGGGAGTTCTCCCCGGTGTCCTGGCCAGTATTTGTCCCTCAACCAACGTCACTAAAAACAGACTATCTGATCATTATCACATTGCTGTTTGTGGGACCTTGCTGCACGCAGATTGGCTGCTGCATTTTGCATGACAGTGACTGAATTAATTGAAAAGCAATCCATTGGCTGTGGAGCACTTTGAGACATCTTGGGTATGATGTGGTACCATACAAAATTCTTTTCTTTACAAAATGAGAGTGAACTATCTGCTCTTGCACATTATGCACTGTGCATGAGGATAGAATTGGCTGGTTATGGCATTCCTTATCTCTTCACACTTGAAATGGGTCTCACTTCATGTCCTGCTCTCTAACTTTTGCACTGGAAGTGAGGGACTGGTCTCTCTAAGTTTTTGGGGCTGCATTTTGACAGGGAGACCTACAGTTGGCAAATTCACGAGAGCACCTCCTGCATTTACATAACTTAAAAACCAGCTCACTTATCCACATTTTAATGGATCTTTGTGGTTGCGATGAGGGAGCTGGACTCCTTCTGTTGGTTGCACTCCCAAAGGTAGAAGTTAGGATCAGGGCTGTTCTCGTACAGATGCTTAACGCACATCAGATTTCTCTCTGCTACTTTAATGCCAGCCTCTTTATTCGGAGTAACACCTCTGTTAAAAGAGCAGAGAGAGAAATTTTGGAAGGAGTGTGTTAAGAGATGGCAGGTGAACAACTCTGATTGTAACTTCTGCTCTTCTAGCGTCAGAGCGCCTGATGAGAGTCGGAGTGAATGATTAGAAGCTATCGACTTTAGAAACAAACAATAAATACCTACCTTGGTAGCCCTCTCATTACCTTTCCAAACCACAGCAGGGGGAGAATCTTGCCTGTCACTGGAGAATTTAATTGTCGCAGGCACATTTTGAGAATTTATGGGACCAATTTATTTAGCTAACTCTGTGAAATATTGATTTTTATTTAGGGAATAATTAAATATTTATTTTCACTTTGTTGAGCTCTGGAGGTCAAATTCCACATAAAACCATACAGGCGATCAATAGATTAGTTTGCGGGCCGTAATATTTAATTTTGCTTTGATAAATATTTGACCAGTTCTAGTTGGAAGAGCGCATGCTGTTAACACTTGTGGAAATTTAACATTGAGAAAGGACAAATGACAAGTTAAATGAACATCTCAGTGGCTGGTCTGTTGCATAAATAAAAGAAATGTGATCTTCTTTCTGGTATCCTGCCACTGAAAGTGCTTTATATGTTTTTTTTTCTCTTTCCGACTCGGTTCTCTCGTTCTGCGAACTATCCGCTGGTACTTTTTCAATCGACTGCTTTACATGTTCTTTACTGTCAGACACTAGGGATTTGAATTGATGATGTTATCTGTCTGCTCTCTCAACAAATAGCTTTAGGGGTTTTTCCATGGCTATTTTTACCTTGGAGACAAGTACACGAGGGTTCCTTTGAAGAGTTTGGGTTTCTCAGAATCCACGTGTCATTATCAACACAAGTGAGGAGAGACCACAAGTTTAAAAATAAAACTCTGGGCAATCTCAAGAACTGTATATTTTAATTATTTCACTGGAACATGTGAAGTAACTTCAGGACGGAAAAACAAAGTTAACTGATTCCGTCCGTTTTTTGCTTAGTTTTATTTACCGTGGCTCAGTGCTAGCATTCTCGCCTCCTCAAATCAGAAGGATTCAAATCCGATTCCAGAGATTTGTGCACGTAATCTAGCCTGACGCTCCCACACTGAGGGAATACTGCACTGTCGGAGGTGCCGTCTCTTTGGTTGAGACATTACCGAGGCCCCGTCTGCCCCCTCAGGTGGATGTGAAAGATCCCATGGCGCTATTTCGAAGAAGAGCAGGGCAGTTCTCCCCGGTGTCCTGGCCAACATTTGTCCTTCAACCAATTTATCTGGTCATTATCACATGGCTTTTTGTGGGATCTTGCTGTGCGCAGATTGGCTGTCATATTTCCCACATTACAACAGCGACTGCACTTCAAAAAGTACTTAATTGGCTGTAAAGCACTTTGGGACGTCCTGAGGTCATGAAAGGTGCTATATAAATGCAAGTTTTTTTTAAATTCTGTTTTTACTGCTTTCGTTGCTGGGGTCTGACTCCCTCCTGTATCTCACCCCACGTGTGACCCTTGACTGGGTGAAAGTAAGAGTTTGGTGGATGAGCCACCATCTCCAATCCTAATTTTATCTTCACTCAACACCCACACACTCGTGTCTCCCAGCAGGAGCCACAGGATAGGAGTTAGGATCAGGAACTCTGGCTGAATTTTCTGATCCATATCTGGAGTTGCCAACTCCGGTTGGAGTTTTCCTGGAGGTTTCATCACTCGACCTCTTGCCTCCAACCGCCCCGCCCTCACGCTCCCGCCATTGGTCACCCAACATATACATCCTTGCAGCACGCCACCTGCCCACGTCAATTGGAAAAGAAAACAGGCTCTTAATTACCTGATTGACAATCAAGCATCATCCAATCAAACAGTCTTTTTATCCTGTCTCCAATATTTTTATAACTGATCAAATGTTCAAAGAAAAGGGGAAAAAAAAATCTCTTTCTTTATGTCCCTGTGATTTTTCTCCTGGGTTTGTTTGTAGCAGTGTCCTGGAGATTAATCTTTAATTCCAGGACAATCCTGGAGGGTTAGCAACCCCTATCCATACCCCAGAGTCATTGAGGCTAAATATAGCAACCCCGATTGCCACTCCAGGCTGAGATCAGCTAACTCTGTACAGATCAGGCAATACACCTGGGACCTTCCTCGTCTGCCTGGCTCTGTTCCACAGTGACTGGAGCTCAGTAGCTAAGTGATTCATAAAGTATACTGCAAATATTAATTAAAATTCATTTTTAAACTGATAGTTATTTTACCTTCGCAAGCAAAAATCAATTAATAAATTCTGCTGGAAAAGCTTAACAATGGAAGTTGGGTTTGTGAAGTTTAAACTTTCAAGGTGTTGCCTGAGAAACTTATTTACTAACGGAGAATCAACTTAGGAAATGATTGGGTGAATCAGAGATGCACAAGGAAAGGATTTGGATCCAACCTTACTCGATCAGAGAAATTGACTATCTGGGCTTTCCCTTGGGGGAGAATTCACTTGTTAAACCCTTAAAACAAATTAATCGTAGACATGGCTTCAGTTATTGAAATCCTTGCCCTTTTTCCTCTGATCCAAAGTTGATCTCAGTTGCTAAAGCTGCCTTCAGCAAGCTTGGCTGTCCCTTTTGTGCCAAATACTGATTTTCTCCTCACTGACTCAGCGCTCCTATAAATTTGTCTGACAAGTGATCTTTCTCTCTCCTCCAATATCTGTCTTTCTCTCTCCTCCATTATCTATCTTTCTCTCGCCTCCAATATCTGTCTTTCTCTCTCCTCCATTATCTATCTTTCTCTCGCCTCCAATATCTGTCTTTCTTTCGCTCGCCCTCTTCTACTCTCTCTCTCTCTCCCGCCCTATTTTTCTACTCTCTCTCTTTTTCTACTCTCTCTCTCTTGCCCTATTTTTCTACTCTCTCTCTTTTTCTACTCTCTCTCACCCTATTTTTCTACTCTCTTTTTCTACTCTCTCTCGCTCGCCCTCTTTTTCTACTCTCTCTCTCTCGCCCTCTTTTTCTACTCTCTCTCTTGCGCGCCCTCTTTTTCTACTCTCTCTCGCTCTCTCTCTCGCGCGCCCTCTTTTTCTACTCTCTCTCTCTTTTTCTACTCTCTCTCTCTCGCCCTCTTTTTCTACTCTCTCTCTCTCTCTCGCGCGCCCTCTTTTTCTACTCTCTCTCTCTCTCTTTCTTGGTTGCAATCTTTCTTATCTGCAACTATGGCATTGAAGAGCTTTCGTTTATCCAGCACCTTTAACATAGAAAAATGTCCTAAAGCATAAGGGAAAGTTCTTCCCCTTCCTGCATCTTCACCGTGTTGACATCGAGACTTGTTGCACTGTCTCCTGTTCTAACTCATTCATTCACAAGATCTCAAAAGTATGCAACTCCTTGTCTCCCTTAGTCTTCCCTTCCTCCTACAATCTACCATGCTTTAAAACCCAAACCTAACCAATAATGCCTAACTTACGTCACCTCTCCAACCTCATTCAGTCTTGGTAATGTCCTGCGTGAGGGGATTTGGCACATTTTTAAAAAGAAAACCTTTAAAATCCTGATGATTTAATAAAAGGTTGGTCTACAAAGGATCCAAATTCTGAATCAATGCCTCACATGTTACTGCATGCATCTCGCTGTTTTTTTTTACAGGGACCTTTCCAGTGAGTGATGTCACATGACTAAGATCTGACAAGACCAGTGGAGTATTCCACTGAGAAACAGGGGAGTGTAGATTTGGTAATAAATGTGTATTTGAGCTTTTAAACCTTTTGAACATTACAATTTCAATGAGCACTGTATCACTTGCAGGATATGAAACGTTAGCAGTAAGTAATTCAGGTTTGGGATTGCTTTGCTGAAATGTAAAAATGGCTCCAAAGACCTTGCAAGTCTTGAATTTCTCATTTTCACTTGGAGGTGTATCTATGTTCCACCCCTTCCTCGCTCTGTTGTGCAGTGTAATCCTGCTACATGCTACCATAGTGTACAGTAGTATCTCACTGCACATTAGAAAATGTACTGTAACTCACTTAGAAGAGTCCCTGTTTTTACAAGCATTTTACAGCTTGCTTCTTGTTTCCATCCCCAGGTCTGCTCTTTCTATGCTTTGATTGTGTAAGTTCCATCCTTTTATTTTCGTCTATATTTTTTCCTTCTCTTTTTAGTCCTCTGTTTTGTGTTCTGCGTCAAACGCCGTTTCCAGTTTCCCCAATATCTTAGTGGGTAAAGGCATCGCCCGATATGGTACCGAGCTGCACAGTCTAGAAGGTCTCTGATTCTATTCCTTGTCTGTGTTGAGCTAGCTAATCTCATCCAGTGTTAGCCTTGCTGCAGTGAGGGAGTGGGAAATCACCTGGGATTTGTCAATCCTGAACAGTGATTACTCTTCACTCCCACCATCTCCACTGGAAAATGAATGTATTTGAAATTGGAGGAAATCTGTGTTCCTCCAACTCTGGCCTCTTGTGCATCCTCCAGTTCCTTCACTCCACCATTGGCGGCCGTGCCTTCAGCTGTCTAGGCCCTAGGCTCTGGAATTCCCTTCCCAAACCTCTCCACCTCACTACCTCGCTTTCCTCCCTTTTAAGAGGCTGCTTAAAACCTACCTCTTTGACCAAGTGCTTGGCCTCCTGTCCTAATGTCTCCTTCTTTGGCTCTGTCAATATTTTGTCTGGTTTTACGCTTCTGTGAAGCGCTTAGAGACATTTTACTACCCAAAAGGCGCTCTATAAATGCATGACGTTGTTTTATATGGGAATGAAGTGTGGCTGTGGTGCTCTCCACTTTTGAATGGCCTGTGGACGCTCACCATTTAGGCTCGTGGCTGGAGAATAGCCACTTGGGTGAGGTAATCCAACACTGGTGGATCTGTATCCGAACAAGAAGTGATGCCTTCAGGAGAGGAGAGGAAAACACTGGGCAAAAATGAAATAAAAATTCCGATTTATTTTTTGCCACCAGTTTATGCCTCGCCATGGGATATGTATCGTCTGGGATATATATCGTCTGGGATATATATCGCCATGGGATCCATATCGTCAGGGATCCATATCATCAGGGATCCATATCGTCTGGGATCTCTATCGCCATGGGATATATATCGTCTGGGATTCATATCGTCTGGGATTCATATCGTCTGGGATTCATATCGTCTGGGATTCATATCGTCTGGGATCCATATCGTCTGGGATCCATATCGCCATGGGATATCTATCGTCAGGGATATCTATCGTCAGGGATATCTATCGCCATGGGATATATATCGCCAGGGATATATATCGCCAGGGATATATATCGTCAGGGATCCATATCGTCAGGGATATATATCGTCAGGGATCCATATCGTCAGGAATCCATATCGTCGTGGGATATATATCGTCGTGGGATATATATCGTCAGGGATATATATCGTCAGGGATATATATCGTCAGGGATATATATCGTCAGGGGATATAGATCGTCAGGGGATATAGATCGTCAGGGATATATATAGTTGTGGGATATATATAGTTGTGGGATATATATCGTCGTGGGATATATATCGTCGTGGGATATATATCGTCGTGGGATATATATCGTCGTGGGATATATATCGTCAGGGATATATATCGTCAGGGATATATATAGTTGTGGGATATATATCGTCAGGGATCCATATCGTCAGGGATATATATCGTCAGGGATATATATCGTCAGGGATATATATCGTCAGGGATATCTATCGTCAGGGATATCTATCGTCAGGGATCCATATCGTCAAGGGATCCATATCGTCAGGGATCCATATCGTCAGGGATCCATATCGTCAGGGATCCATATCGTCAGGGATCCATATCGTCAGGGATCCATATCGTCAGGGATATATATCGTCAGGGATATATATCGTCAGGGATCCATATCGTCAGGGATATATATCGTCAGGGATCCATATCGTCAGGGATATATATCGTCAGGGATCCATATCGTCAGGGATCCATATCGTCAGGGATATATATCGTCAGGGATCCATATCGTCAGGGATCCATATCGTCAGGGATATATATCGTCAGGGATCCATATCGTCAAGGGATCCATATCGTCAAGGGATCCATATCGTCAGGGATATATATCGTCAGGGATATATATCGTCAGGGATCCATATCGTCAGGGATCCATATCGTCAGGGATCCATATCGTCAGGGATCCATATCGTCAAGGGATCCATATCGTCAAGGGATCCATATCGTCAGGGATATATATCGTCGTGGGATATATATCGTCGTGGGATATATATCGTCGTGGGATATATATCGTCAGGGTTATATATCGTCAGGGTTATATATCGTCAGGGATATATATCGTCGTGGGATATATATCGTCCGGGGATATATATCGTCGTGGGCTCTATATCGTCAGGGATCTATATCGTCACGGGATATATATCGTCAGGGCTTCTAATTCCCTTCTATATATTTGTTTTCAAAGTGGAAATTGCCTTTTATTATCTGCGTTCCATCTAGAGACTATTTGAAATGTTCCTTTTTATATGAACTGTGCCCAAAAAACTACACTGACATTTTTTAAAGTGATTAATAAAATGCGAACCTTTTCCTTCACTGTGTAAAGCTATCGTTGGGGTTTAACTGTCCATGTGGAACTCTCGGTAAACCTAGGCAGTGATGCCTTAATTATCCGCGATTGAATTATCCATCGTGGTCTTGATCGTCCATTGAAATTTTTGTGGGACACTGCCTTGAACAAGACCTCACCTCCTTGCTCAGCCTGTGAACACCAGTCTCCTCCCGTCTGACATAAATCAACTTCACAACCCGAGAAAGATTGAGCTCAGTTGATATTTCTGTTAGATTTATTTTCATTCCCATCCCTGGGGTACTGCTCTAAGAGACAAAAAAGCTCGGACACTGAGTGGAAACCGGGTGGGTGGGCAGTTAAAATCACCCAGGTTACTGACCTGCCGGCTTTCTGGCAGGTCAGTAACCTGGGCGATTTTAACTGCCCACCCGCCCGGAGTTAAAATCATCCGGGCTTCGTTTCTGGAGCAGTGGGTCAGTTTCCAATGCTCTGCACAGTGATACTCGTCCAAAACCCGCCTGGAGATAAAGTTAGGGCCTTCCAGTTTGACTGATTCCACAGAGCGGCAGTAAACCTACACTGAGGGTTTGATTGGCTCTACTGTAAACCTTTATATTTAGGGATGTTCAACTGTTTTTTTTTCATTTAATGGTTCACAGCTGTGCCGTTCTGTAATTGAAAAAAAAACTCCACCAAAGAGATGTCGTTTGTGAAAGACTTTTAACGGAACTATTTTAAATACATCAGCCTAATAATAAAATCTGCTGACCTCGAAATGCATCTTCGCTTTCTGAAAGACCTGCTCTGCCAGTTGGAGATGGGAACGTTTTGAGCAGCCCAATGAGAGTTGGGAATGGGACTGCACTCCAATGCTGATGCATGTTCACTCCCTTAAAGATTCGGGAAGCTGCTCTTTTATTTATGTGTGTCTCTCTGTCTCTATCTCTCTGTCTCTATCTCTCTGTCTCTATCTCTCTGTCTCTATCTCTCTGTCTCTATCTCTCTGTCTCTATCTCTCTGTCTCTATCTCTCTGTCTCTCTGTCTCTGTCTCTCTGTCTCTGTCTCTCTGTCTCTGTCTCTGTCTCTCTGTCTCTGTCTCTATCTCTCTGTCTCTGTCTCTATCTCTCTGTCTCTATCTCTCTGTCTCCATCTCTCTGTCTCCATCTCTCTGTCTCCATCTCTCTGTCTCCATCTCTCTGTCTCCATCTCTCTGTCTCCATCTCTCTGTCTCTATCTCTCTGTCTCTATCTCTCTGTCTCTATCTCTCTGTCTCTATCTCTCTGTCTCTATCTCTCTGTCTCTATCTCTCTGTCTCTCTGTCTCTGTCTCTCTGTCTCTGTCTCTATCTCTCTGTCTCTATCTCTCTGTCTCCATCTCTCTGTCTCCATCTCTCTGTCTCCATCTCTCTGTCTCTATCTCTCTGTCTCTATCTCTCTGTCTCTATCTCTCTGTCTCTATCTCTCTGTCTCTCTGTCTCTGTCTCTCTGTCTCTGTCTCTATCTCTCTGTCTCTATCTCTCTGTCTCCATCTCTCTGTCTCCATCTCTCTGTCTCCATCTCTCTGTCTCCATCTCTCTGTCTCTATCTCTCTGTCTCTATCTCTCTGTCTCTATCTCTCTGTCTCTATCTCTCTGTCTCTATCTCTCTGTCTCTCTATCTCTCTGTCTCTATCTCTCTGTCTCCATCTCTCTGTCTCCATCTCTCTGTCTCCATCTCTCTGTCTCCATCTCTCTGTCTCCATCTCTCTGTCTCCATCTCTCTGTCTCCATCTCTCTGTCTCCATCTCTCTGTCTCCATCTCTCTGTCTCCATCTCTCTGTCTCCATCTCTCTGTCTCCATCTCTCTGTCTCCATCTCTCTGTCTCCATCTCTCTGTCTCCATCTCTCTGTCTCCATCTCTCTGTCTCCATCTCTCTGTCTCCATCTCTCTGTCTCCATCTCTCTGTCTCCATCTCTCTGTCTCCATCTCTCTGTCTCCATCTCTCTGTCTCCATCTCTCTGTCTCCATCTCTCTGTCTCCATCTCTCTGTCTCCATCTCTCTGTCTCCATCTCTCTGTCTCCATCTCTCTGTCTCCATCTCTCTGTCTCCATCTCTCTGTCTCCATCTCTCTGTCTCCATCTCTCTGTCTCCATCTCTCTGTCTCCATCTCTCTGTCTCCATCTCTCTGTCTCCATCTCTCTGTCTCCATCTCTCTGTCTCCATCTCTCTGTCTCCATCTCTCTGTCTCCATCTCTCTGTCTCCATCTCTCTGTCTCCATCTCTCTGTCTCCATCTCTCTGTCTCCATCTCTCTGTCTCCATCTCTCTGTCTCCATCTCTCTGTCTCCATCTCTCTGTCTCCATCTCTCTGTCTCCATCTCTCTGTCTCCATCTCTCTGTCTCCATCTCTCTGTCTCCATCTCTCTGTCTCCATCTCTCTGTCTCCATCTCTCTGTCTCCATCTCTCTGTCTCCATCTCTCTGTCTCCATCTCTCTGTCTCCATCTCTCTGTCTCCATCTCTCTGTCTCCATCTCTCTGTCTCCATCTCTCTGTCTCCATCTCTCTGTCTCCATCTCTCTGTCTCCATCTCTCTGTCTCCATCTCTCTGTCTCCATCTCTCTGTCTCCATCTCTCTGTCTCCATCTCTCTGTCTCCATCTCTCTGTCTCCATCTCTCTGTCTCCATCTCTCTGTCTCCATCTCTCTGTCTCCATCTCTCTGTCTCCATCTCTCTGTCTCCATCTCTCTGTCTCCATCTCTCTGTCTCCATCTCTCTGTCTCCGTATCTCTCTGTCTCCGTATCTCTCTGTCTCCATCTCTCTGTCTCCGTATCTATCTCTATATCTCTCTGTCTCCGCATCTCTCTGTCTCCGTATCTATCTCTATATCTCTCTGTCTCCATCTCTCTGTCTCCGTATCTATCTCTATATCTCTCTGTCTCCATCTCTCTGTCTCCGTATCTATCTCTATATCTCTCTGTCTCCATCTCTCTGTCTCCGTATCTATCTCTATATCTCTCTGTCTCCATCTCTCTGTCTCCGTATCTATCTCTATATCTCTCTGTCTCCATCTCTCTGTCTCCGTATCTATCTCTATATCTCTCTGTCTCCATCTCTCTGTCTCCGTATCTATCTCTATATCTCTCTGTCTCCATCTCTCTGTCTCCGTATCTATCTCTATATCTCTCTGTCTCCATCTCTCTGTCTCCGTATCTATCTCTATATCTCTCTGTCTCCATCTCTCTGTCTCCGTATCTATCTCTATATCTCTCTGTCTCCATCTCTCTGTCTCCGTATCTATCTCTATATCTCTCTGTCTCCATCTCTCTGTCTCCGTATCTATCTCTATATCTCTCTGTCTCCATCTCTCTGTCTCCGTATCTATCTCTATATCTCTCTGTCTCCATCTCTCTGTCTCCGTATCTATCTCTATATCTCTCTGTCTCCATCTCTCTGTCTCCGTATCTATCTCTATATCTCTCTGTCTCCATCTCTCTGTCTCCGTATCTATCTCTATATCTCTCTGTCTCCATCTCTCTGTCTCCGTATCTATCTCTATATCTCTCTGTCTCCATCTCTCTGTCTCCGTATCTATCTCTATATCTCTCTGTCTCCATCTCTCTGTCTCCGTATCTATCTCTATATCTCTCTGTCTCCATCTCTCTGTCTCCGTATCTATCTCTATATCTCTCTGTCTCCATCTCTCTGTCTCCGTATCTATCTCTATATCTCTCTGTCTCCATCTCTCTGTCTCCGTATCTATCTCTATATCTCTCTGTCTCCATCTCTCTGTCTCCGTATCTATCTCTATATCTCTCTGTCTCCATCTCTCTGTCTCCGTATCTATCTCTATATCTCTCTGTCTCCATCTCTCTGTCTCCGTATCTATCTCTATATCTCTCTGTCTCCATCTCTCTGTCTCCGTATCTATCTCTATATCTCTCTGTCTCCATCTCTCTGTCTCCGTATCTATCTCTATATCTCTCTGTCTCCATCTCTCTGTCTCCGTATCTATCTCTATATCTCTCTGTCTCCATCTCTCTGTCTCCGTATCTATCTCTATATCTCTCTGTCTCCATCTCTCTGTCTCCGTATCTATCTCTATATCTCTCTGTCTCCATCTCTCTGTCTCCGTATCTATCTCTATATCTCTCTGTCTCCATCTCTCTGTCTCCGTATCTATCTCTATATCTCTCTGTCTCCATCTCTCTGTCTCCGTATCTATCTCTATATCTCTCTGTCTCCATCTCTCTGTCTCCGTATCTATCTCTATATCTCTCTGTCTCCATCTCTCTGTCTCCGTATCTATCTCTATATCTCTCTGTCTCCATCTCTCTGTCTCCGTATCTATCTCTATATCTCTCTGTCTCCATCTCTCTGTCTCCGTATCTATCTCTATATCTCTCTGTCTCCATCTCTCTGTCTCCGTATCTATCTCTATATCTCTCTGTCTCCATCTCTCTGTCTCCGTATCTATCTCTATATCTCTCTGTCTCCATCTCTCTGTCTCCGTATCTATCTCTATATCTCTCTGTCTCCATCTCTCTGTCTCCGTATCTATCTCTATATCTCTCTGTCTCCATCTCTCTGTCTCCGTATCTATCTCTATATCTCTCTGTCTCCATCTCTCTGTCTCCGTATCTATCTCTATATCTCTCTGTCTCCATCTCTCTGTCTCCGTATCTATCTCTATATCTCTCTGTCTCCATCTCTCTGTCTCCGTATCTATCTCTATATCTCTCTGTCTCCATCTCTCTGTCTCCGTATCTATCTCTATATCTCTCTGTCTCCATCTCTCTGTCTCCGTATCTATCTCTATATCTCTCTGTCTCCATCTCTCTGTCTCCGTATCTATCTCTATATCTCTCTGTCTCCATCTCTCTGTCTCCGTATCTATCTCTATATCTCTCTGTCTCCATCTCTCTGTCTCCGTATCTATCTCTATATCTCTCTGTCTCCATCTCTCTGTCTCCGTATCTATCTCTATATCTCTCTGTCTCCATCTCTCTGTCTCCGTATCTATCTCTATATCTCTCTGTCTCCATCTCTCTGTCTCCGTATCTATCTCTATATCTCTCTGTCTCCATCTCTCTGTCTCCGTATCTATCTCTATATCTCTCTGTCTCCATCTCTCTGTCTCCGTATCTATCTCTATATCTCTCTGTCTCCATCTCTCTGTCTCCGTATCTATCTCTATATCTCTCTGTCTCCATCTCTCTGTCTCCGTATCTATCTCTATATCTCTCTGTCTCCATCTCTCTGTCTCCGTATCTATCTCTATATCTCTCTGTCTCCATCTCTCTGTCTCCGTATCTATCTCTATATCTCTCTGTCTCCATCTCTCTGTCTCCGTATCTATCTCTATATCTCTCTGTCTCCATCTCTCTGTCTCCGTATCTATCTCTATATCTCTCTGTCTCCATCTCTCTGTCTCCGTATCTATCTCTATATCTCTCTGTCTCCATCTCTCTGTCTCCGTATCTATCTCTATATCTCTCTGTCTCCATCTCTCTGTCTCCGTATCTATCTCTATATCTCTCTGTCTCCATCTCTCTGTCTCCGTATCTATCTCTATATCTCTCTGTCTCCATCTCTCTGTCTCCGTATCTATCTCTATATCTCTCTGTCTCCATCTCTCTGTCTCCGTATCTATCTCTATATCTCTCTGTCTCCATCTCTCTGTCTCCGTATCTATCTCTATATCTCTCTGTCTCCATCTCTCTGTCTCCGTATCTATCTCTATATCTCTCTGTCTCCATCTCTCTGTCTCCGTATCTATCTCTATATCTCTCTGTCTCCATCTCTCTGTCTCCGTATCTATCTCTATATCTCTCTGTCTCCATCTCTCTGTCTCCGTATCTATCTCTATATCTCTCTGTCTCCATCTCTCTGTCTCCGTATCTATCTCTATATCTCTCTGTCTCCATCTCTCTGTCTCCGTATCTATCTCTATATCTCTCTGTCTCCATCTCTCTGTCTCCGTATCTATCTCTATATCTCTCTGTCTCCATCTCTCTGTCTCCGTATCTATCTCTATATCTCTCTGTCTCCATCTCTCTGTCTCCGTATCTATCTCTATATCTCTCTGTCTCCATCTCTCTGTCTCCGTATCTATCTCTATATCTCTCTGTCTCCATCTCTCTGTCTCCGTATCTATCTCTATATCTCTCTGTCTCCATCTCTCTGTCTCCGTATCTATCTCTATATCTCTCTGTCTCCATCTCTCTGTCTCCGTATCTATCTCTATATCTCTCTGTCTCCATCTCTCTGTCTCCGTATCTATCTCTATATCTCTCTGTCTCCATCTCTCTGTCTCCGTATCTATCTCTATATCTCTCTGTCTCCATCTCTCTGTCTCCGTATCTATCTCTATATCTCTCTGTCTCCATCTCTCTGTCTCCGTATCTATCTCTATATCTCTCTGTCTCCATCTCTCTGTCTCCGTATCTATCTCTATATCTCTCTGTCTCCATCTCTCTGTCTCCGTATCTATCTCTATATCTCTCTGTCTCCATCTCTCTGTCTCCGTATCTATCTCTATATCTCTCTGTCTCCATCTCTCTGTCTCCGTATCTATCTCTATATCTCTCTGTCTCCATCTCTCTGTCTCCGTATCTATCTCTATATCTCTCTGTCTCCATCTCTCTGTCTCCGTATCTATCTCTATATCTCTCTGTCTCCATCTCTCTGTCTCCGTATCTATCTCTATATCTCTCTGTCTCCATCTCTCTGTCTCCGTATCTATCTCTATATCTCTCTGTCTCCATCTCTCTGTCTCCGTATCTATCTCTATATCTCTCTGTCTCCATCTCTCTGTCTCCGTATCTATCTCTATATCTCTCTGTCTCCATCTCTCTGTCTCCGTATCTATCTCTATATCTCTCTGTCTCCATCTCTCTGTCTCCGTATCTATCTCTATATCTCTCTGTCTCCATCTCTCTGTCTCCGTATCTATCTCTATATCTCTCTGTCTCCATCTCTCTGTCTCCGTATCTATCTCTATATCTCTCTGTCTCCATCTCTCTGTCTCCGTATCTATCTCTATATCTCTCTGTCTCCATCTCTCTGTCTCCGTATCTATCTCTATATCTCTCTGTCTCCATCTCTCTGTCTCCGTATCTATCTCTATATCTCTCTGTCTCCATCTCTCTGTCTCCGTATCTATCTCTATATCTCTCTGTCTCCATCTCTCTGTCTCCGTATCTATCTCTATATCTCTCTGTCTCCATCTCTCTGTCTCCGTATCTATCTCTATATCTCTCTGTCTCCATCTCTCTGTCTCCGTATCTATCTCTATATCTCTCTGTCTCCATCTCTCTGTCTCCGTATCTATCTCTATATCTCTCTGTCTCCATCTCTCTGTCTCCGTATCTATCTCTATATCTCTCTGTCTCCATCTCTCTGTCTCCGTATCTATCTCTATATCTCTCTGTCTCCATCTCTCTGTCTCCGTATCTATCTCTATATCTCTCTGTCTCCATCTCTCTGTCTCCGTATCTATCTCTATATCTCTCTGTCTCCATCTCTCTGTCTCCGTATCTATCTCTATATCTCTCTGTCTCCATCTCTCTGTCTCCGTATCTATCTCTATATCTCTCTGTCTCCATCTCTCTGTCTCCGTATCTATCTCTATATCTCTCTGTCTCCATCTCTCTGTCTCCGTATCTATCTCTATATCTCTCTGTCTCCATCTCTCTGTCTCCGTATCTATCTCTATATCTCTCTGTCTCCATCTCTCTGTCTCCGTATCTATCTCTATATCTCTCTGTCTCCATCTCTCTGTCTCCGTATCTATCTCTATATCTCTCTGTCTCCATCTCTCTGTCTCCGTATCTATCTCTATATCTCTCTGTCTCCATCTCTCTGTCTCCGTATCTATCTCTATATCTCTCTGTCTCCATCTCTCTGTCTCCGTATCTATCTCTATATCTCTCTGTCTCCATCTCTCTGTCTCCGTATCTATCTCTATATCTCTCTGTCTCCATCTCTCTGTCTCCGTATCTATCTCTATATCTCTCTGTCTCCATCTCTCTGTCTCCGTATCTATCTCTATATCTCTCTGTCTCCATCTCTCTGTCTCCGTATCTATCTCTATATCTCTCTGTCTCCATCTCTCTGTCTCCGTATCTATCTCTATATCTCTCTGTCTCCATCTCTCTGTCTCCGTATCTATCTCTATATCTCTCTGTCTCCATCTCTCTGTCTCCGTATCTATCTCTATATCTCTCTGTCTCCATCTCTCTGTCTCCGTATCTATCTCTATATCTCTCTGTCTCCATCTCTCTGTCTCCGTATCTATCTCTATATCTCTCTGTCTCCATCTCTCTGTCTCCGTATCTATCTCTATATCTCTCTGTCTCCATCTCTCTGTCTCCGTATCTATCTCTATATCTCTCTGTCTCCATCTCTCTGTCTCCGTATCTATCTCTATATCTCTCTGTCTCCATCTCTCTGTCTCCGTATCTATCTCTATATCTCTCTGTCTCCATCTCTCTGTCTCCGTATCTATCTCTATATCTCTCTGTCTCCATCTCTCTGTCTCCGTATCTATCTCTATATCTCTCTGTCTCCATCTCTCTGTCTCCGTATCTATCTCTATATCTCTCTGTCTCCATCTCTCTGTCTCCGTATCTATCTCTATATCTCTCTGTCTCCATCTCTCTGTCTCCGTATCTATCTCTATATCTCTCTGTCTCCATCTCTCTGTCTCCGTATCTATCTCTATATCTCTCTGTCTCCATCTCTCTGTCTCCGTATCTATCTCTATATCTCTCTGTCTCCATCTCTCTGTCTCCGTATCTATCTCTATATCTCTCTGTCTCCATCTCTCTGTCTCCGTATCTATCTCTATATCTCTCTGTCTCCATCTCTCTGTCTCCGTATCTATCTCTATATCTCTCTGTCTCCATCTCTCTGTCTCCGTATCTATCTCTATATCTCTCTGTCTCCATCTCTCTGTCTCCGTATCTATCTCTATATCTCTCTGTCTCCATCTCTCTGTCTCCGTATCTATCTCTATATCTCTCTGTCTCCATCTCTCTGTCTCCGTATCTATCTCTATATCTCTCTGTCTCCATCTCTCTGTCTCCGTATCTATCTCTATATCTCTCTGTCTCCATCTCTCTGTCTCCGTATCTATCTCTATATCTCTCTGTCTCCATCTCTCTGTCTCCGTATCTATCTCTATATCTCTCTGTCTCCATCTCTCTGTCTCCGTATCTATCTCTATATCTCTCTGTCTCCATCTCTCTGTCTCCGTATCTATCTCTATATCTCTCTGTCTCCATCTCTCTGTCTCCGTATCTATCTCTATATCTCTCTGTCTCCATCTCTCTGTCTCCGTATCTATCTCTATATCTCTCTGTCTCCATCTCTCTGTCTCCGTATCTATCTCTATATCTCTCTGTCTCCATCTCTCTGTCTCCGTATCTATCTCTATATCTCTCTGTCTCCATCTCTCTGTCTCCGTATCTATCTCTATATCTCTCTGTCTCCATCTCTCTGTCTCCGTATCTATCTCTATATCTCTCTGTCTCCATCTCTCTGTCTCCGTATCTATCTCTATATCTCTCTGTCTCCATCTCTCTGTCTCCGTATCTATCTCTATATCTCTCTGTCTCCATCTCTCTGTCTCCGTATCTATCTCTATATCTCTCTGTCTCCATCTCTCTGTCTCCGTATCTATCTCTATATCTCTCTGTCTCCATCTCTCTGTCTCCGTATCTATCTCTATATCTCTCTGTCTCCATCTCTCTGTCTCCGTATCTATCTCTATATCTCTCTGTCTCCATCTCTCTGTCTCCGTATCTATCTCTATATCTCTCTGTCTCCATCTCTCTGTCTCCGTATCTATCTCTATATCTCTCTGTCTCCATCTCTCTGTCTCCGTATCTATCTCTATATCTCTCTGTCTCCATCTCTCTGTCTCCGTATCTATCTCTATATCTCTCTGTCTCCATCTCTCTGTCTCCGTATCTATCTCTATATCTCTCTGTCTCCATCTCTCTGTCTCCGTATCTATCTCTATATCTCTCTGTCTCCATCTCTCTGTCTCCGTATCTATCTCTATATCTCTCTGTCTCCATCTCTCTGTCTCCGTATCTATCTCTATATCTCTCTGTCTCCATCTCTCTGTCTCCGTATCTATCTCTATATCTCTCTGTCTCCATCTCTCTGTCTCCGTATCTATCTCTATATCTCTCTGTCTCCATCTCTCTGTCTCCGTATCTATCTCTATATCTCTCTGTCTCCATCTCTCTGTCTCCGTATCTATCTCTATATCTCTCTGTCTCCATCTCTCTGTCTCCGTATCTATCTCTATATCTCTCTGTCTCCATCTCTCTGTCTCCGTATCTATCTCTATATCTCTCTGTCTCCATCTCTCTGTCTCCGTATCTATCTCTATATCTCTCTGTCTCCATCTCTCTGTCTCCGTATCTATCTCTATATCTCTCTGTCTCCATCTCTCTGTCTCCGTATCTATCTCTATATCTCTCTGTCTCCATCTCTCTGTCTCCGTATCTATCTCTATATCTCTCTGTCTCCATCTCTCTGTCTCCGTATCTATCTCTATATCTCTCTGTCTCCATCTCTCTGTCTCCGTATCTATCTCTATATCTCTCTGTCTCCATCTCTCTGTCTCCGTATCTATCTCTATATCTCTCTGTCTCCATCTCTCTGTCTCCGTATCTATCTCTATATCTCTCTGTCTCCATCTCTCTGTCTCCGTATCTATCTCTATATCTCTCTGTCTCCATCTCTCTGTCTCCGTATCTATCTCTATATCTCTCTGTCTCCATCTCTCTGTCTCCGTATCTATCTCTATATCTCTCTGTCTCCATCTCTCTGTCTCCGTATCTATCTCTATATCTCTCTGTCTCCATCTCTCTGTCTCCGTATCTATCTCTATATCTCTCTGTCTCCATCTCTCTGTCTCCGTATCTATCTCTATATCTCTCTGTCTCCATCTCTCTGTCTCCGTATCTATCTCTATATCTCTCTGTCTCCATCTCTCTGTCTCCGTATCTATCTCTATATCTCTCTGTCTCCATCTCTCTGTCTCTGTATCTATCTCTATATCTCTCTGTCTCCATCTCTCTGTCTCTGTATCTATCTCTATATCTCTCTGTCTCCATCTCTCTGTCTCTGTATCTATCTCTATATCTCTCTGTCTCCATCTCTCTGTCTCTGTATCTATCTCTATATCTCTCTGTCTCCATCTCTCTGTCTCTGTATCTATCTCTATATCTCTCTGTCTCCATCTCTCTGTCTCTGTATCTATCTCTATATCTCTCTGTCTCCATCTCTCTGTCTCTGTATCTATCTCTATATCTCTCTGTCTCCATCTCTCTGTCTCTGTATCTATCTCTATATCTCTCTGTCTCCATCTCTCTGTCTCTGTATCTATCTCTATATCTCTCTGTCTCCATCTCTCTGTCTCTGTATCTATCTCTATATCTCTCTGTCTCCATCTCTCTGTCTCTGTATCTATCTCTATATCTCTCTGTCTCCATCTCTCTGTCTCTGTATCTATCTCTATATCTCTCTGTCTCCATCTCTCTGTCTCTGTATCTATCTCTATATCTCTCTGTCTCCATCTCTCTGTCTCTGTATCTATCTCTATATCTCTCTGTCTCCATCTCTCTGTCTCTGTATCTATCTCTATATCTCTCTGTCTCTATAATGGTAGTAAGCTGGTGATGTCAAGATTGGGCCTTACAAGGCTGTATGTTGTCAAGAGACCACTAAAGAGGAGTAAGGAATTCCACGGTTTAGAGGTGCTGTGAAAGAATAAGTTGGAGTCGAAGACTGGCTTTCATTGAGGTCAGTTTCAACCCTCTGAGGAGGAAGAGTGTTTCAAGTGAAGCATCTGGAACTTGAGAGGAACAAGCAAGGAAAGTTGTACATTGATAAAATAGATTTGATTTTACAAGTTGGTTCCAGCAGAGGCCTGTGTGTATAAAGTATGTGTTCAGGTTAAGTCCTGGGCAGAAGAGCAGCGATCAACAACATTATAGAATGCTGAACTATATAACTGAAACTATAGAGTAAAAACAGGAGGAAGTGTTGACCCAACTGTACAGTGTCTCGCTAGACCACACCTTAAGTACTCAGTCTAGACTGGCCCCTGAGACACGAGGGAGACATTTAAGCGTTGGAGGCAGTGCAGAGAAGAGCCACATGGCTGAACCCCAGGGTCAAAGATTTAAGTTATGAGGAAAGACTGGCGAAACTCAGGCTTTTCAGCCTGGAAAAGAAGTGTCTTGAGAAGTGATAGTAAAGGTAAATTAGGAATATTATGTTTGTTAAAATGCGAGATTGGAACAAGGGGACATAGATTCAAGCTAGCGAAAGGTAAAATTTAGAATTGATGTCAGGAATTCTTCACACAATGTATGGAATAAACTTCAGCAAAAATAGTGGAGGTGAAAGAACTGAAATCTTTTGAGTAACAATTGGATGCTACAATGGGGGGACTTTAGGATTAAAATGGGCTGAATGGCTTTTCTCATTCATGGCTAACTTGATTCAGCAGTATTGTGACACAAAACAAGGGTTATAATAGACTCTGTTAACAGTAAGAGAGTATTTGAGAAAACACTAATGTGCAGAGAGCTATGACTGTATGTGTACATACATCTATCATCTATAAATCAATTATAAAGCAAGGCCTCTGTTTTATAAGAGCTAACAGTCTGTATACTTTAATACGCTACGATCAGTTCCCATATAACCTCTGTTGGTAAAGGTATCCAGTTTCAGGCTTGGCTCACTGTGCCTCTAAGCCAGAAGTTCTTGGGTTCAAGCCCCACTCCAGAGATGTGAGTACACGATCTAGGGGGACACTGAGGGAGTGCTGCTTTGCTGGAGGTGCTGGAGTATAAATGGACAATTGGAAACCAGCAGACTGTTTTACGTTCGGCCCAATTTTCTTTCCAAATGAAGTTAATCGAAAAGAAGGTCGGGCAAAGTGCAAAACCAGCTGCCGATTCCTTAGCGCCTGTTTTCACCATCGCTCAAGATTAATTTATACCTCCTGTCTTTCAGATGAGACATTAAACTGAGGTCTTGTCTGCCCCCCTCAAGTCGATATAGAAGATCCTATGGCATTATTCAGAGAAGAACGGTGGACTTTACTCTATGTTCTGGCCAACATTTTAACCCTCTACCAATACCACCAATAACAAATAATCTGGTCGTTTATCTCATTGCTGTTTATGGGACCTTCTGTGCACAAATTAGCTGCTGTGTTTCCCACATTGAAAAAAATGACCACACTTCAAAAGTACTTCATTGGCTGTTAAGTACTTTGGGACGTCGTAAGGTCATGAAAGGCACTATAGAAATGCAAGTTTGTTTTACATTTTCCTTTTTCTCTCTGTTTTCTAATCCTTCAGTACAAGTGCTATCCCATTTTATTTTAAACGGGTTCACGCCTCTGTTAAAATATTGTTCAGTGGAATTTCATACCGACACATTAATTGTGTTTGCACCCTTATATCCCACGGCATCATTTCAACGCCAGTGTATCACAGAGTGCTAACACCATATGTGTTATACAGGAACACATGCTCTTAGAGCTCTAACACTGTGGTACATTTTTGCACTGGAAGACAGGTTATTGCTTTCCTGAAAACAAAAAATATTTTAATCACTATCTTTCTGAAGAAATGGAAAACCGTTTGTGTGCAAAGATTGTTGAAACATGTTTTTCTCTTAAAAATAATTGTACTCGTCTGCTTCACAAGATTAGATATATTCCCAGTAAGCCCCTCCTTTGTTTTGCCAGTGACGTTGGCCATCTTTTCAGTACATTCACTGCGACCAACATTTGATGCAGCCCAGATAACGGGCTGTGTGCCCCGTGGTTAATATGGAGCTGCCACACGTAACCTGGAGCAGGTGGCAAGGAGGATTGGCACTGGGTAGCAGGTGCGAGTGGGACGGATTCAAAGATTCGGGACCACCTCCCAAGATAAATAAACCTACTCCTGTAAAGGATTGAACACAGCTTCACTGCCCTCCTGTCCAATTCTCCCTCACCAGTCTTCTGACGTAAAACCCATTACGTTACTATGGAGTTCGTACTGAGACTGCAGTTGGCAACCTTAGCTTTGCGAAGCCCCTGCTTCTGTTCCCATAGAATATTTATTTTAGAATTTATTGTATTATGCCTTTAATTCTGCCCGCCCCCCCCCCCCAGATAAAGACTCTGCCTGCTGTCGATTGTGATTAATTGTTCGTCAGGGGTATAGACTATTTAACAAGAAATTCATTTTGAAACAAATGTCTTGCTGATCAATCAATGTGTTGCGGGAGAAACAAAATCAAAGGCAGTCACGGATTCGGGCTTGGCTCCGATGGCCTTTTACAATCAAATAGCCTGCTGACACTCCTTATCCAAGCAGGTGCTTTTCTCAGAGTGTCCCCCTGCAAATATTGCCATGGCCCCAGGGAGCCCCTGCTATTATAGGCACACTCTGCTGGGACCCTTCATCAATATTAACCCATTCCTGGGGACATTCACTGCTTTCATGCAAGCTGAGGCCCAAGGCTCAATTTTGAGCGGGCCTCGGGCTGACCTCATCGGGCACTCGTTCACTTCACAGTGCCCATCCCGCACAGGAAAGCACCGCAAATCACATCTCTCCCTCCTGTAGTCGAAACTCAGCGCGTGAAAAGTGGCCAGTTTGGAGGGGACCCAAGAGGATGATGGATTACCCACGGCCTGTACTCTACCACGAGTCAGCACCTTTAAGAGAGGGTGTAGAGAGCTGGCGGCCTAAAGGTGCATGGGGCAAATTACTACTCTTTATCATTTTGACCAACGCACAAAACTGGAAGTGGTTTCTGATTTATTTATTTCATCTCCGCTGTTCCATTTTTCTCGAGAGCGAGAGAGAATCTTTTTGTTTCTAATTTTCCAATTCCTCTTGTAGTTTGGTGGTTTGATCACTGATAATTAGTGATAATGAGGATCTCCGAATAATTACAGAAGTGTTACAGACTCGGGCAATTTATAGAACATCACCGATGCAATTGTAAGGTAGCCATGCAAAATTCAAGCAGAGTTAGTGAAAACGTCACCCAATTCTCTGTTGTTTTTTTTCCATCCTTCACTGAAGTTTAAAGGGGGTTTTCTATGTGTTCATTGAAACTACAGCGCAGGAGGGGGCCATTTGCCAACAGGGCCTGTGCTGGTTCTACTTTGTCAACTGGAGCTATCTGCTGTAATCCCATTTATCTTGCTCTTATCCCATATCCTTTTTATATTCTTGCTTGTCAAACTCTCATCCAATTCTCTTTTAAATAATAGATAGCCTCGGCCTCAAATCCACTCGGGGTAAAGAATTGTGCATTCTAATATCGTGGAAAAAGTTGTCAGGCTGCCAAGGAAGATACTGTTGTGCAAGGAATGACATTGTTGTGCATCTCTGCTCTCTTGTAGGTCTGTTGGAGGAGACTGATTGGGAGGAAAGAGGACATGGTGGTTGGTTTGGCATAAATGTACCAAAACCCCATGTAACAAGTTGATGCAGGCCCAGGACCCATCGGTCCATTAGACACACAGATCAGAGCTCAGTGGTTAAAACAAGTCCAGTTTATTCACCGACCGCAGTTGCGTCTTTAAGTGCAATGGTGAACACAACAGTAACAGGGATAACTTTCCAGCATGCACCTTCTCACCCTCAGTTCCTTCCTCTCCAACCTGCTGTACTGAAGTATTTCCCCGCCTTTTATCCTCCCAGGCTGGGAGTCGTTCCTGATTAAAGGCCAACGATTTCTTCCTTGCCTTGGTCATTCTGACATTTGATATAACTTATTAAAACTGTACCCCTATCGGAGCACTCAAAATCCCATGGCGCATGTATTGTCCCTCACTCTGTTACACCAGAAATATCAAACAACGCATCTCTGGATAACCTCAGTTTAACACCACACCTCCCTCATCCACCATCAGCAGAGTGCTCTCTTTACAGTCAGCTGCCAAGTTAGGACGCCCCCCCCTACCCAACTTGCTCCAAAGAGGCCAGTTGGTAACTGAGCCTTCCAGAGTAGAATTTTCTCACTTTTAATTCCGTCTGCTCTGAGTTAGCTGCCTCAGCCATTGGTGCTGTAGGAACACTGCAGTTCGCCTCGGCATCCTTAAATTGGAGAAGGGAGGGGCAGGTAATTCAGCCAGCGTTTGTGCTTCCAACTGCTGATTGCCATTCAGTAACTCCTGCAGAAAGTGCACGTGTTTGGGTGTTAGGTGAGAATAGTGTACGGCCGTGATATTGCCCACGATCAAATCGGATGCCAACACCCGCTGTTTAGGATTGTCCATGAAGAATGGGACCACGGTGGCAGCCGTGGCTCAGTGGGTAGCAGTCTCCCCTCTTGAGTCAGAAGGTTGTGGGTTCAAGACCCACTCCAGGGACTTGAGCACAAAATCTAGGCTGACACTTCAGTGCAATACTGAGGGAGCGCTGCACTGTCAGACCGTACTGTGTGCAAATTGGCTGCCGTGTTTTCTACATTACAAGAGTGACTGTACTTCATTGACTGTAAAGCACTTTGGGACATCCTGAGATCCTGAAGGGCGCTATATAAATGGAAGATTCTTTCTCTCTTCTTTTCCTTTCTCCTTTTTCTTCTCGTCTCCTTTTTCTTCTCTCCAAGGTACCAAAGGGCAACACCACCCCTCCACATGAAGCAGCACCTTTTTGAGAGGAAGAGGAAAGTTGAGTGTAGAATATTTTTCTCCAGCTACTAAATTAGCCTCTGGTGTGATTCTGAATTCTCGTAACTGCAGGTCCAGAGGCAAGAACACAGCAACCACCCCATTATTGTCTGCTAATGGTTGCTACTCTTTAATTCCCCCTTCCCTCCCTGCGGCCCCCTCCCCCCCCTCCCCCCCCATACCCCTTCCTCCTGAGAACATATAGCGTGAATATATTAAAACTCCATTATCGCTGTCCTGCATTACTAACCACCAAAAATCATCAAATCTGCATTGGCTCCATCTCGCTCAGTCAAAAACAGAATTGAACAATTGTGAGTGAGTTGTATGTTGGCTTCAGAAACAGGGACCAGCTCTCAGTTATAGGCTGTGACCTGATAGACAGGTAATTGTAGTTCATTTTCTTCATATTCCGTTTCATTAAAAAAAAGTTTCAGATACTTTTTACGGTGAATTGTCGGAAATATTTATCAAATTCCTGCACTGGTAAGACCGTTTAATTGGTGGTTAATTGGAACTTTGAAGAGAGTCTTGCTGGCTGAGGGTATTGATTAGATAGGCTGGGTGTAAAAGCCATTAGGCTTATGACAGAAAGCTAGCGTGTGGCAGCCTCTAATGCATTCTTTCAGCCGGACTAATTACCATGAAACTGCTTGATAATTGGAAACTCTTAAATATGGCCTTTTCATCTGTATCTGTCTCACATCAGACCTGGGTTCAGACTAATCAACAGCTCTGAATTAAAAAGCTTGACATTTGGTCATTTTAACTCTGTGTTTTCCATGCATGCATGCTTCTTCTCCCAGATTGCCTGACTCTCTCCAGGACGCCTGTGCGGTGTGTGAATTGATGAACAGTTTGACGATAAATTATGAGCGTCCTTCATTTTAGATGCTGAATTCCGAGCCTGATACGCAGTGAGAGGGCAGCTAACGCTTGTTGGCAGTTTGAAATTACAAATATTAGCGTCCAAATCCGTAAATGTCACTTCAAAGCTCCTGTCTTATGAATTTAACAGGAGAATGTTTTCTTCAATTATCTCCTGTCCTCTTCTGACGCTGCTGACTCCTGCTGGATATGGTTTCACATTCACAGATCACCCTCTCGATACCTTACCCATGTGGCAATTCTTCATGCGAGCCTATACAGTGAACCTAGGCAGACAGAGCAGGGCAACGCAGCCCATGTCTGCACGGCTGTACTTTCCGGCCAGGGTCACTGGTTGGCAAGCAAGAGTGAGAACCCTGGCTGGTTGGTGATTGTTCTGGAACCATGAGATCAAATGGACTGAAAGTTCCCAATCGTCTGTTCCTGCCCTTTCCTTAGTTCAGGGACCACTGAGGCCAATCATAGCACTGCTGCCCCACTGAGATTAGCCGATTCCACACAGTCTACCTGGGCCTTTTGTTTGATATCATGGCACCTCACCACATATGCAGGGTATCTCAAAGCACTTCACCACATTTTATCGCAGTGTTTAAACCAGATTGATTTTAAAATCAATCAATTACTTTTGAAGTGTTATCAATGTCCTGTGGGCAAACACAGACCAAAATTGTATAGAGCAAGGTCCCATCAACAGCCAATCTGTTTTTAGTGATGATGGTTGTAAGATAATTATTGCTCTTCTCGAATGTGAAGCAGAACTTGCATTTATATAGCACCTTTCACAACGTCATAAAACGCTTTACAGCCAATGAAGTACTTTTTGAAGCATAGTTACTGTTGTGATGTAGGAAACACGGCAGCTAATTTGTGCACAGTTTGTCGACAAACAGCAATGAGATACTGCCCAGATCATCTGTTGTAATGATGTTGGTTGAGGGATAAATGTTGGCCAGGACACCAGGGAGAACTCCCCTGCTCTGCAAAATAGTGCCGTGCAATCCGTTCCGTGCACCCGAGAGGGCAGGCGGGGTCTCAGTTTAACGTCTCATCTGAAAGATGGCACCTCTGACAGTGCAGCACTCCCTCCATGCTGCACTAGAGTGTCAGCCTAGATTTTGTGCTCAAGTCAACAGAGTGGGACATGTCATGCCCTAAGATTTTCTAATGCCCAAAGTAGCTGGTAAACTGATGTTAGATTAACATCATCTCACCTAAAAGATGGCATCTCCGACAATGCAACACTGCTTCAGTGCAGCACTGAGAGTGGCAGACCTGGATTATGTGGTAAAACCCTGAACCAGGGCTCGTATCTACAACCTTCTGAATCGGAGGTGCGAGCTCTACCAACTGAGCCAAGTTCACACTTAGTTGAGCCGTATAGTTCGGAACTCCGCTGGAGGTGAACCATCAGTGTTTTTGACACTTTCTTCCCCTCGGTCTTTGGATCCAAGCCATTTTAATTTCAGGTGTTCGGAATTAATCTGATCGCTTTTCTCTGACGATTCAAACTAATTTTTTAAAAAAAATGATATTTCACTTGTGCGGTTTTAATATAACAATAGACGCAGGACAGGCAGTAATTCAATCGAGCAGTTTTGATAATGCTATAAACAGTGTGAACGAAACTTGGATTTGGGAAGGGGAGGCTGTATAGATCTATGTTCACAGAACCTTGAGATTCAATTACTGCCATACACTCACTGCTATTACTTTTCACCATTCTCTGACAGGTACATTGAGAATGGTGGAGTCAGCACCATGTTAGTGGGAAGTTATGATAATTATAATGAGTCATGCATTTATATAGTGCCTTATTGCATTGAAATGTCTTTAAGCATGTCTCACAATTGGTCATTTTGTTATGGCAGTAACTGCGGCAGCCATGCTACAACAACGGTTCACAAACAGCCTGCAGATGAATCAGCTATTGAGGAGAGAGCAATTCTGGCCAGGATACCAGGAGAATGATCTGCTTTTTTTAATAATCCCATGAGATCTTTTAATTTTAATCAGGAACCTTGGTTTAGTGTCTCAACCAAAACACTGCACCTCCAACAAGGAACAACTCTTCCTCGATGTTATACCAGAGCACTTGACGATGAGTTTGAATCCTGGGTATGGGACACTAGCCTATAATCTTCTGAATCAGACAGCACTGGCGTGGGATGTTGAGGGTGCTTGATGTCACAAGACTGGTTCTGTTCCAATCGTATTCTATCTTCTGATTTTGGCAACAGACTGTGGGAAATAAATTGTCTATTATAATATGAGCGTGCCTGTGTTTTTTTTAAATTTGTTCTTGGAATGCAAGTTGCCACTTCAGAGGGCAGTTACGAGTCAACCACGTTGGTGTGGGACTGGAGTCACATATAAGCCGGACTGGGTAAGGACGGCAGGTTTCCTTCCTTAAAGGACATTAGTGAACCAGTTGGGTTTTCACGACAATCCGACATCCTCATGGTCCCTTCCAGTGTTTTATTTCCTGATTATTTTCAAACTAAATTCAAAAACAGCCATGGTGGGATTTGAACTCACACTCTCTGGATTATTAGTCCAGGTTTGTGGATTACTTGTCCAGTAGCATAAATACTACACTACCGTACCCAGTTCCACTACTCTACCGTACCCAGTGAATATATACGATAACGGTTTAATGGTTGCAGTGCACTGCAGAGGGGTGTACTATAAACTACCATTGGTTCCGATGTAATGTAGTACATTATGAAGTGAAGCTGAAGTGGTTTATTGCCATCGTTTGAACCCTGAAATATGTTAGTGACACCATTCTTTCTAATATTCTTTACACTATGAAGCCATAGGGTCTACTGGCCTGAACCGTGGATGAGCCTAATCCTAATAGCTATGTTGGGTCCCTCATCACCATAGACGATTGGTCAATCTCCAGCCAGGGGACTCCATTGGCAGCAGGTGGTGTGAATGCAGGAACATGCTTCAGATTACTACCTATACCCCTGTAGGGATTTCTCTCATGTATTGCATGGATTTTTGATACATCATTATTGTGGCCCTAAGCCCTGGAATTTCCTCCCTAAAACACTCCCGCTCTCTACCTCTCTCTCCTCCTTTAAGATGCTCCTTGAAACCTACTTCTTTGACCACCTGTCCTAATATCTCCTCATCTGTCTCTGTGTCAAAGTTTGTCTGATAAAACTCCTGTGAAGGCCCTTGGGGCATTTTACTACATTAAAGGCGCTGTATAAAATGCAAGTTGGTGTTGTGAATTTAGTGTCATGTTTACACCCCCATTGTGGTGTTGGGTGGGGGGGAAACAAAAATAGAAAGAAGATCAGAGCCTTAACCCAGCTACGTCAATCAGCAAGAACCCTCGTCCATGTCCACGGGACCCCTTGTCGCTGCCCATCCCCCGCCACCAAGGCCGCACAAACCACCTCAACCCACAAACATGCATTGCTCCTACCACCAGCCAGCGCAGCTGCACCAATAACCTGATTCAACCCTGCCCTGCAGCTACTGGGCGAACAAGAGGTCCAAGGGCTCGATCATTTGTCTTGGTAAACTTTTGAAACACCAATCAAGTTTTTATTTATAAATGTACAGATGAGGTCACCGCTTGTTATCATGGACATAATTTCATTTCATCTTTCGCACAGTAGTGTCCACCATTTTTTGTCTACTGTAGATTTAGGAATAAAGAATTTGAGCTTTTGATGTAATCAGTGTGAGGGAGCTGAGATTAACACAGAGAAATTAATACTTCCTTGTCGCCATCTATGATGCAATGGAAGGTTCAGATTCAGGTTACAGTTATAATTAGGGCCACTGTTTGCCTTGATTGAATAAGGCAAATTCCCTTCTTATTACATGGATTTCTGGGATGTTTTCAGGATCACGTTCCTCAATTCCGTCCATTTTTTTTTTGCATGAAAACCAATGACCTCAGTCATAATGAACTGTGCATATTAATTAAGCTCCCTCTTGCTGTTAGACTCAGTGTCACCATCGGTCCCTCTTTTTAATAAACAGAATTATCATTGACTTGAAATACACAATGCATATTAATTCAGCCTCCCTGAATCAGTCCTCAGTAACTCCTGCAAACCAGTTCGTGCAACAATACCATTATAATTAACCTTGCCCTGTATTCCCCCTGCACCCATTTCTGTTGATTTTAAAATGGTTTATTCATTTGTTTATGAATAATTTTTTTTGCATCATATATCATTGGTGGATTTTTGTGTTTTTACCAACTAAGGTTGCTAAGGTTCCAAGTATTTCCCCCTTGTAGATTTATCAAGCTTCCCCTGATGTTGGTCTGGCTTTATTCACGAGGGAAAATTTGACGTAAAAATTTGATGTTTATTTGACTGCCTGCTTATTGCCCTTTACCCTTTCGAGGGTTGCAGTAACATTAATGCCCCCTAAAAATTATTTTCAACTGAAGAAAGATTTATTCCAAAAATATTCTGATTGTCTGGCCTTTGTATTGTTCAATAACCATTGGTAAGAATGGATCAGAAATCGTTTCTGGATATGTATGAAGGGAGCAAAGCCCACATTTTGAAACCTAAAGAGCTCATTCAGTACTCGAAGATTTATGGCTTCTAATCGATGATTATGTAAACCAAGTGTCACACTGGTGGGCTGTGGCATTTCTCGTTCCAACCATTTTTATAAAGCTTTGCTGATGTTTGGTGAAAAACATCCAGAAATTCTCCTTACTTGAACCTTGCTAACATCTTAGGAACGCTGTTGCTGCTTCTGCCAGGCATCTCTGCAGGCTCTAGATGTTGTTGCTGTGGTAATCCTACATGTGCTTATTTGAATCTAGCGGAAAAAAAACCCAGGTTGCGATAATTAGCCAGAGACTCCATCTAAACTGCTGTACCCCCAACTCTGCAGAGACCCAACAGGCCAGCAACAATTAACATTTCAAAAGCACTGCTAAATAATCACACTGGAATATAACGGCCTAATTGACTGCATGATGCATTTTATCTCATCTAAAGGACACTATTTTTTTTCTTTAATCTGTAACTTTCCTCCCAACATAATCTTTAAACCAATAAACCCTCACTGAAAAAAAATGAGAATAAAGAAATCAAGGGGATGAAATTGTTCTCCGATATTTGTTATCAGTGCATTTCGGTTGAAATCACTCCGCCTGCTATTCTAATGCATTTATTAACCTGTTTAAGTGGATTAATGATTATATTAACAGAGGAAAGTGAATGTACCGCATGAGACCAATTTCAAAATTTCCTTGCAAGCAAAAAAGGAGATAATTTCAAAGGACGGTAACTGTAGGTCCACCCCAATTTCTTAGTAGGTGCATGTGTTGCGTGTAGAGTTGCCGCCCCTCCAGGATTGTCCTGGAATCTCCAGGAATTGACGATTAATCTCCAAGACACTGCTGCGAGAAAAATCATAGGGGAATGAAAAAAAAATTGTGTTTTTTTTTTCATTTTCTTTGAACACTTTTGTTTATTAGTTATAAAAATATTGGAGATGGGGGTAAAGGGTTGTTTGACAATCAAGAATCATCCAATTGAGTCGTGAAGAGTCTGTTCGCTTTCCAATTGGCCATGGGAAGACATGTTGGGCGACCAATGGCGAGAGCAGGACAGTGGGAGGGTGGACATCTGTTAATGAAACCTCCAGGGATACGTCCAACCAGAGTTTGGCAACCCTAGCTGCGTGGCATATTACTGCGCTATACGGCCCAGAGAGGGCCCAGTTTCAGGTCTGTGCTGAGTTAGCTGACCTTAGTTGTGGTGGGGGTGGGAACACTAAAATTGACCATTGTGCTCCTGGCCCTGGAAGGGGATAATATGTCGGTCAGGGGCCCCGCTCCTGGTCAGCCGGCAGTTACTCCTGCTGAAAAGCATGTGCCCGCGGATGGTTGAAGTCAAGAGTCGGGCAAAGCTGTGGCTAACCTGGAAATGCTCAGTTTAGGCTCACAAAAAGGAGAGCCTGGCAACTGGGGCAAGGTACCGGGAGAAGGTCTGTGACCACCCCCCCCGCCAACCCCAGAATGAATCACCGCCTTGTTAGAGGAGGGGAAGAAGCAGGGGAAAAGTTAGAAACGCATGAGGAGATTATTACAGTTGATTGTAACTTCCTCTTCTCAACGAAAGGTAAACTATTTTGGGTGTCCAGGCTCCCTAGAGAGCGACTCAATTTGTGCTCATTGTGGAATAGAACACTTTACTACTGTTTGCAGCCATTACAAACATAAAGATTCCTGGTGGGACTTGACATTGGTCAGATGCAGAGTTAAGCTTCCTCTACTCTGCACCACAATGAACTTGAAAATAAGAAGAGCGGACCCACGTTAACTGAGAGTTTTCCATTACTAAGCAGAATCTGCCTGCAAATTTCCAATTTAGCATCAAATTAACGTCAGCTTTGTGCTGTGAATTCATGCCGACTGGGAACTTGCTTGGGCTAATAATAAAGTTGCGAATGTAAGAAATCTGAAGTGAGAGAGAAAGCAGAGAGAGTCTGCGGTTCAAGAAGGCGGCTCACCACCTTCTTGAACCTTCTCAAGGGCAATTAGGGATGGGCAATAAATGCCGGCCTCGCCAGCGACGCCCACATCCCATGAACGAATAAAAAATAGTCAATCGGCATCTGAAAGAGAAAGATAGGTTAATATTTCAGGTTAAACTCGTCGTCAGTACTGGCTCGGAGCCAAGTAGAGATTGAATGGAACTCATTTCAAGATTTATGGCTCTTCATTGGATTCCCCATTTCCCAGCTTTGGGAGATGAAAGGACACTGCCACTGGCAGAGCTCCTTCAGTCACTGGGGTCCTTTGGGATCCAGCATATGAGTAATTTGAGACATGACATGTAAGTGTAATATGGTTGGGAGCAACAGGTGACTTTGGACCTTTGGTTCCCAAAGCTCTCCACCACCAGGGGGGAAAGGGATCACAATGTTGACCTATTTTCAAGTCGTGTGTAGGGTTGCCAACTATCCAGGATTGTCCTGGAGTCTCCAGGAATTAAAGATTAATCTCCAGGACGCTGCTCCGAACAACCCAGGAGAAAAATCATAGGGGCGTTAAAAGAAAATGTGCTTTTGTTCCATTTTCTTTGAAAACTTTTGTTTATAAGTTATAAAAATAATGGAGATGGGGGAAAAAAGGTTGTTTGACTGGGAGGAGGTGGGTTGCTGACAGGAGGTCATGTGATGAAACCTCCAGGAATACATCCAACCAGAGTTGGCAACCCTCGCCATGTGCCAACCCCAAGTCCTTTCAAACTTATTGCACTAAAACTGTGCTTCCCTCAGTTCCATCAACAGGGAGTAGCCTGAGGCCGTCCCACGTCACTATTGCAAGGGACTGGCTTCATAACAACCCTCGCTCGAATTCAGACACAGGGCTTTGTGGATAGTCGAGTGTGTCCCTCAGACCTGCTTGTAAGGAAGGCTGGTCTGTGACTCTGACAGAGATTGAATACAAACACTGACTCCCTGCCTCGAGTTGGGAGAGATTTTGATGTAGCTTTCACGTGACTGCACTGGATTGAGTTACTGTAGAAAATCTGATGTTGTACATCAATTATTTACTCCTATTCATTGTTTTCTGTTTTCCACTGACTTCCCTTTTTTCCCTTTGCCTGATACTTGCATTCTCCAGTGGAGGGGGATGGTGGGGATAGTTTTTTTTTAAATCCTAATTTCCTCCCCTCCATTACTGAAAGTACAAATTCATGCTGCGTTTCTATATGCACTAGGAGTCCTGTGATACCTTCCCAAGCACGTGCGTGTCGGCCAAGGTAGTGAGGTCGGCAAGATACTTGACCTTGAAGGGCATCACAGATGAGCCTCACCGTTTTCCCCTGCCTGACGTGTACTCACACTCACTTCCCAGCAAGGGTCATTGGACAGCGATGGGGAATGGGTGGTTTCTCCTCCCAAACGTAGGCATCAATTCACTGCAGACAGGCAATCAGACCTGGGACCATTTCTGATCTTCATGGCTTAGTACCTGCAGCATTATTAATGAAAAAAACATAAGAACATAAGAGATAGGAGCAGGAGTAGGCCATTCGGCCCTTCGAGTCTGCTCCGCCATTCAATGAGTTCATGGCTGATCTGATTCTGGCCTCAACTCCACTTTCCCGCCCGTTCCCCATATCCTTTGAAACATTATCATTATTATCATTATCAAAACATCACTTTTAGCTGCACACCTGGATTCTTACGGTTCACGGTGCGACGGTCACTTTAATTCATTATTTTATGCTCCCTTTATAGTTCAGCTTTAGGGCCAGAGAGGTTTCCGATGGTTTTCGATTGCCTAAAGTGGGGGGGAGAGGTTGGGGGGGGGAGTTGGTTGGAAAGGAATTTCCCAGATTTTTTTCCCCCAAATGCACAAGGCATCACAATTGTGTGGGACGGGCTGAACGGACCAGAGCCTCTTTTCCTGTCCGTCATTGTTCATAGATGTCAGCTGCCTTCTGAAGAAGCACTGCAGTATAGATAAGGTGGTTTATATGTATGTACCGACGCATCCCCCTCCTCTCAACCACCGCTGTGTTCAACCACAGAGTGTTGCTCTGTCACCGTGCCTCTGAATTTCTCACTCGCTACTTGTCCCTAAGTGCCTTGAAGCTGGCCATTACTGTGTTCTGGAGGTCTGGACCTCCAAATCTTAACGACGTGAGTGGGAGCATTTGTGAAGTATGCTGCAACTGTGCTCGCTGCCTGCACGCCTGAGGTCTCTCCTGCAGATGCCACCGATTCCTGCCAGCTACTCGGTAGCAGTCTGCAGAGCGCAGAACCCTTGCTCAATGTTGTCCAACTGTTTGCATCCTGCTTGGCAAGGAGGCAAGTGACCGATGGACCCACTCGTGGCCCTGAAGCATCCTCTGTTTTCAGTGGCCGGTTGAGGTCAGAGTCACAAAGTAACTCCTGATAGACCCTGGGTGGTGATGTGCCCTCTACTCATCAGCTGCCAGTCCTTCTTGAGACATCGCCTGCACCCCCCCCCATCAAGCTCATGAGAAACGATCCACCCTCCCCAGACACTAAAACCATCCGGGGCAGTGTGTCACTGGGCTGGTGCTTGTTTCACATGGTGCTGGCTGAGTGCTGCAGTGAGGCTCGTTACTGAGGGAATCTGCCTTGCTGTTTCTGGGGTCCTGGCAGATATGCAGCAAGAAGAAAGAGCATTATATGATAAGTCCATTTACACAGTTGGGTGTATTGTTGTTGCTAAGCAGACAGTTAATGGCACCATTTGTGGTGCAGCACAATTACTGCTTCACATTTGCTGACGCACATTTGCACGGAGAAGGTGAATGATTATAATTACACAAACCTGAAGCAGGTTCCTCTCCTTTACGCAATACCTGCATCACCTACAGCTCCCAAAGACAGCGTCTTCGAAGCAGGCGAGAGGTTTGACCTGGTGCGTCCCTCCACTTGTTTACGTTCAATGCCTTCCTTTTGAAGGCAGCCCTTTTCCTGTAAGGTGAAGGCAAATAGGCATTGAATGAGCAAATAGTTTGTGTTGTGCATTTTGGGCTCAGCTCAGCTTTTATGGCCTCGTGCTTTGCTTATCTGAATTGCAAAGTACTGGGTTTACAGAAAGATTGAGAGAATGTTTGCGAGCTGACTGAGTACATTCTACTCATCAACGTACCTGTGAATAATTATAGTCAGTCTTCACACTTTCTGTGCTGCATCAATCTAGGTTCCTCTTTTATTTTGGGTCCTGAGGCGGTAGTTCATGATTTGTGCTACATTTGCGACATACACAATTTTGGTTCAGTGTACTGAGATACTCGAGCAAACTTGCCTGGCACTTTCCTTATCATCAATAGTGACCTACATACATGGCAGCCTCCATATATGGTAGACAACAACAACAACTTGCATTGATATAGCACCTTTAACGTAGTCCCAAGGCGCTTCATAGGAGTGTTAGCGGACAAAATTTGACACCGAGCCACGTAAGGAGATATTAGCTTGGTCAAAGAGGTAAGTTTTAAGGAGCGTCTTAAAGGAGGAGAGAGAGGTAGAGAGGTGGCGAGATTTAAGGAGGGAATTCCAGAGCTTAGGGTCTAGGCAGCTGAAGGCACGGCCGCCAGTGGTGAAGCGATGGAAATCAGGGTGCACCAGAGGCCATGGAGGAACGCAGAGATCGCCAAAGGTGGTAGTGCTGGAGGAGGTTAAGAGATAGGGAGGGGCGAGGTCATGGAGGGATTTGAACACCAGGATGAGAATTTTAAATTCATTTTTCCATGCTCATTAAAATTCCTTCGCCATTTTCTTCAAGTTGCTTCTTCTAGATTCTTCTAAATATCTCCCCAGCATCTCCTGGTACATGGCTCCATGCTCACTTCACCCTCTGTGTGCATTGCTCATCAGCTCTTTTGCAGCATGTCGTGTGATTTTCAGATCCTGATGGGGAAATTCTGCACTGAATAGGATCAGAAGGAGGCCATTCAGCCCCTCGAGCCTGTTGCGCCAGTGAATTAGATCATGGCTGATCTGCATCTCAACTCCATCTGCCCCACCTTGGTTCCCTAACCCTTAATACCCTTGCCTAACAAAAATCTATCAATCTCAAATTTGAAATTTTCAATTGCCCTCCAGCCTCGTCAGCTTTTTGGGGGAGAGAGTTCTGCTCTTCTTCCGTTTCTCATGGAAGTGGCATTCTGCACCACCAGTTGCCCCATCAAGAGCTGTTTATACCGGTTAAGTGGCAGTATAACTATTTTTGAGCTGCATCCGTGCAGGTGCCTCCCATTATTGCCCATCAGTTGCACATCGCTTATAGCATACCCTAACACACCTGAGCGTCTGGAAAGAACTCCGGCAAAGATGTACATTTCTGCGTGAAAGGGCATAAAACGTTAACTCCCATTCAGCCCGTGCTCTCCGAGCGAGTTTACCCCCTTTGGGTATTTTCAAACCAGCACCGACGACATGTTATTTCCTCTTTTAATCTCTTCCAACATTTTAATGTCTCCATGATCCCAGTTCAAAGCCTGAAAAACATTAATAAATGAATGAATATTCATCCATATCTTTTGACTAGTGTTAGACTAATTGCAGCGTTTTAATTGAAATAGGATTTGCTATAAAGTTCAATTGATTCCAGTAGGTTTAATCTTGGCAGCAAAGAATGTTGGCAGTTTGCTTAATTTACATAGAAATGAATTTCAGTTCATTTTTTTTGTTCTACACCAGACATTATGAAAACTAGCATCTGCATATATTCATCACTGACTAAGTTAACAGTCCAGCTTGTAATGATGCAGTATGAGCATTTATAGATGTTTCTTTTAGTATCAATGTTTCATATCCGTTTGAGTTTATAATTTAACAATCAGTATCTGACGACGTATCAATTAGGCAGCTAGTTTGAGACAGATTGTCCTGGGAAGAAGCTGTAAGATGTAAGTTGAGGGGGGCACTGCTAACTATAATGCTTTAAAACCTTTAATAAAGTTATTCCTTTTCATTCAGTCTTTGCTTTACAGCGAACGGCAAAACAAACACCCCTGAAACAAGTTGGGAAGAAAAGCATCCCTTATAAATGAAGGGAAGGTAAATCTATGTAGTATCGACCACAAGGCAGTCATTTGTCCTCAGTCAGCTGATGCTAGTCGAAACACTGCCCCTGCTGCTGCCATCAGCTCCTCTGCCTCTGGGCTAATATCCGCTCCCAAACACGATGCATGTGTGCACATCGGGGAGAGTAGGACAGTTCAGCCCCGTGATGCCAGCTAACAACCATACAGCCTCGCTCGGCTCCCAGGTGAAGGATGGAGACTGGGAAGAGTCGTCGGAGGGCTGACGACAGCTGTGGCTCGTTCAGGAGAGGAGAAATGTGTGTAGAAATTGGAACGCAAACAACATTAGGTTGGGAGGGGTATCAGTACTAAAATAGAGACCCCTCCTGAGTGACATCCTAGCTATACACCACTAAGAACTTCTGCTCTCTTGATGGCATGAGGATTTTTTGGGACTACCCTCCCCGCTCCCCCACCCCCCCCCCCCCCATATCCATCATCTTTCCCTAAAAGGTTATTGCGATGGCCATGTAGCTGAAGGAAAAGGAAGTAATTATTTGGCATTGATGAGAAGAATAAATCTTTTGTTGGAGTTTTAGAGCCCAGAAAGACCCCAGTTTATCCAGCCAGGTGCATGTGTTGTAATACTCACAGGGATGGTACATGGGTTCAGTCCTTCAGTTGAGTAGAGCTGATTAAAAATCTACAAGATGCTACCTTGGTAACCCAGTAAGTAAGCAGTGCAGTACTTGGTCATACAGTGCCAGAAGTCCCAGGTTCAATCTGTTATCAGCGCTGAGGTACCTGATCCTAATCGGGGTGCTGTTAGGGATGTTACACATGGTCTCGGTGTTCCTGGGCTGGGGTTGGGTAAATTAGACAGGATCTTCCATTCCTGATCGCTATTAAATGGTGATAGGGATGGGCAATAAATGCTGGCCTCGCCCACACCCCATGAAGAAATTTAAAAAAATCTAATTGAGGTGTTTAAGATGATTAAAGGAGTTGATAGTTTCTCTCTGTCTACCCTATTTCCTCTGGTGGGGGGAGTCCAGAACAAGGGGGCATAACCTTAAACTTAGAGCCAGGCCATTCAGGAGTGATGTCAGGAAGCACTTCTTCACACAAAGGGGAGTGGGAATCTGGAACTCTCCTCCCCCAAAAAGCTGTTGAGGCTGGGGGGTCAATTGAAAATTTCAAAACTGAGATTGATTGTTGTTAGGCAAGGGCATTAAAAGATATGGAATCAAGGAGGATAGATATAGTTAAGATACAGATCAGCCACGATCTAACTGAATGGCAGAACAGGCTCGAGGGGCTGAATGGCCCACTTCTGTTCCTATTTGGTGTTTTCCTGCTATCCTGCCTGTATGTTAGGCCAGGACACGATCTGGCTTGGATCTGATGGTCCTTCTCCATTGTCGGGTAGCCTGCCAGTACTTGATGTCTCAGCTTACACAGGAAGAATGGTCCCTTAGATGAGGGCAAATGGAATACCAGGAACTGTAATCCAACGTGAGTCATTGGCTTAAGGAGAGGAGGAAGAACAGGACAGTGGGGGAGGGAATGCGTTGTCTTCTTACAGGGTATTAGAAATGAAACAATGGTAAATACTGTTCATTTTCCAAATCCACGATCGTGATTCAATTTTTTCCACTTCAGGCCTAGATGTGCAGATCCCAATTAAACAAAATCATTTTTAATTTTTTTTAAAAAGTTTTGCCCCCCTCCCCCCTCACTGGCTAAAGGTATTTATTCAGTGAGCTTTACAGATCAGGAAGATCCAGGGTTGGATCTCCCTCACTCCATACTGAGTTAGCTCATCTCAACCAGGGTGTTGTTGGAGTTGGGGGCACCACATCAGCCTTATTGTGTTAAAATTAGCAGAATGTCTATTGACACCACTGTATCAGCCAATGAGTTGGAGGCGGGGCAGGACTCGTCCATTTTACAGCAAACAAAGTCTATTTACTCGACAAACAGAGTCTATTTAAACAGCAAACAGTCTACAGAGTCTATTTGAAAAGAATCTCTACGGACTACAACAAACAGATTGCCTGACCGAAACTACAGCAACTTCTCCCGATAAAAGCGGGGTGATTTCTCCAGGAAAATGCAGTGAGTGGAGGGTAGTTACATAATACAAATTATGTGCCTAAAAACAATCCCAGTCACTTACAGCAGTGCGGACTCCAGGCACGATCGACAGGGGAATTAACCAATCATCTCCATTCTGGCCGGGAATAGTGGTGTCACTATCTGCAGCCCGAAATTAAGGAGGGGAAAAAAAAGTCACCCAGGTTTTTCTTTCTTACTATCCTGAAAACTTGGGGATGCAGGGTGAAAGTCAGGCTCAGCTATGATATTCATCATGGAAAAATAACCTTTTAACATTGACGGCCAAGGGTCATGCATGAATAACGGCCCCTTGGGTGAGGTACAGAAGGAAGACTGTAGTCCATCGGACCGTACACAAGGAAATAATTGGTGCCTAGGGTGGGAGAGAAAAATTGACAAATAAATAAAAAAAATAGTTTTGTCAGATATCATCTTGCCAGTATGGCACTGGATTTCCTCAAACAATAGTAAGTGTTATTTAAATACTTTTTGCAATCATTTTATCTTTTTATTTGCTATTCTAATAGGATGGAGAAGCATTGATCTCCTGCAGTCTGGTGCTGATTTACTCACCCTGAAGATGGTGGTGATTGTAAGCAAGTGTGAGTCTGGCAAGACCTGTGTTTTCAGAATTGGCCGTCAAACCTGACAAAATCTGAATGCTTATTCCCACTAACAAGGACTTTTCACTCTCCAATGAACCAGTACTGACATTATCATGACTCCAAGTTTTGGCATTGTTTGGATGCACACAGATGCAGAATCTAATGATCCTCTGTGAAATGTACATTTTCTAAGGTCCGATTCACATTGCATTGAAAAGGTCAAAGAACCATCATGCTCTGGTTTGAACTTGACTGTGAGGAATCTCTTCATCTCCTAAATGTGCTCATCCCTGCTCGAAGCTGAGGAGTGCCACTTGAAATCCATGTTTCCGGTTGCTTTTCCAAATGTATTTAGAAGGCAGGGCAGATGTGTGAAGCTTATTAGATGTGTAGCAAATAACGAAGTGTGGGATAACTGGTGCATTTAACAGTTTTGAGGCTTTGTGTTGATGTCCCTGTGATTTTTTTTTTGATTTGGACGATCTGGTTTATCAGTGGACTGCCTGGAAACTTCTAAACTGTAAACAGGGCATCAAGTCTCTTTTTTTTCCCAAAAGTTTTATCTACTTATTTCTGCACTCCGGTGATTTATGTAAGTATCTGTCATTCAGGTTGCTAAGGTTTTCAATGAGTTTATCAGCAGCAAAGCAACTATCAAAAAAATCTTAAACCGTGATCCTACCCCTTGACCTTTATAATACAGCCTGTCTAATTTTGGACTTGGTCAAAAGTGGCATCTATATGTCACCCCTAGGGGGTTGCCAACCCTCCAGGATTGTCCAAGAGTCTCCAAGAATTGAAGATTAATCACTAGGACGTTGCTGCAAGTAATATAATCTAGAGGGCACAATTCTAAAAGGGGTGGAGGAACAGAGAGATCTAGGGGTATATGTGCACAAATCGTTGAAGGTGGCAGAGCAGGTTGAGAAAGCGGTTAAAAAAGCATACGGGATCCTGGGCTTTATAAATAGAGGCATAGAGTACAAAAGCAAGGAAGTCATGATGAACCTTTATAAAACACTGGTTCGGCCACAACTGGACTATTGTGTCCAAAATAGAGGTGTTCAAAATCATGAAGGGTCCAGACAGAGTACATAGAGAGAAACTGTTCCCATTGGCGGAAGGGTCAAGAACCAGAGGGCATAGATTTAATGTGATTGGCAAAAGAACCAAGGGTGATATGAGGAAAACGTTTTTACGCAGCAAGTGGTTAGGATCTGGAATGCACTGCCTGAGGGGGTGGTGGAGGCAGATTCGATCATGGCCTTCAAAAGGGAACTGGATAAGTACTTGAAACAAAAACATGTGCAGGGCTACGAGGATAGGGTGGGACAGTGGGACTAGCTGGATTGCTCATGCATAGAGCCAGAGTGGACTCGATGGGCCGAATGGCCTCCTTCTGTGCTGTAAACCTCTATGATTCTATGAAAACCTGGGAGAAAAATTAAAGGGATATTAAACAAAATTGTTGCTTTTGTTTCATTTTCTTTGAATATTTTCATTCATTAATCGTAAAAAATATTGGAGATGGGGAAAAAAGGCTGTTTGACTAACAGTCAAGACGAATCCAATTGGGTAATAAAGAGTCTGTTCACTTTCCAATTGGCCATGGGAAGGCAGTGCGCCCGGAGGATCGACCAATAGCGGAGGTGTGGGTGGCGGGCAGTTCGAGGTGGGCGGTCATGTGATGAAACCTCCAGGAATACACCCAATCAGAGCTGGCAACCCTAGTGTCATCATATCTAGCTATCAGCCCAATGTCAACCTGAAATTGAGCCTAGGCCTGAATTTATACTGCAAACAATGAGAAGTTGAAGCAGGGCAAGGATTCCTCTTGTCGATGAACTCAAACCACTTCGCTAAACTGGATTTTGATAACTTTACTTCTGACCTACACGAGACTGTTTGAATCGTACAGCAAAGAAGGAGGCCATTTGGCCCATTGTGCCTCTGCCGGCTCTTTGAAAGAGCTAGTCCCACTCTCCTGCTCTTTCCCCATAGCCCTGCAAATTTTTCCTTTTCAAGTACGTATCCAATTTTGAAAGTTACTGTTGAATTTGCTTCCACCACTCTTTCAGGCAGTGCGTCCCACATCGTAACAATTCACTGCATTAAAAAAAAAAATTCCCTCAGGTTCTTTTGCCAGTTATCTTAAATCTATGTCCTCTGGTTACCGACCCTCCTGCCAGTGGAAAGAGTTTGCATTGATGAAAACCCTATATTGCTTCACATTGACGCATACTCTGCAGTATAACCGGCCCATAAGTTCAAACCAGCTACAAGAAACAAACCTCACATCTCAGCCTCCTTAGCCTGTCCGTCCCAAGTGTTCAGATATTGGAAGCTGGCAGCTCTTTCATTATAAACCATGATGGACACTTCTTGAGCCCTTCAATTCATCAACATAGCTTCAATTCTCTGAGACAGTACAAATGTACATCCATTATTGTCGCCCGATTGTACTTCCAAGCAAGTAATTACTTGGCATTGATGAGAAGAATAAATCTTTTTGGAGGAGTTTTGGAGCCCAGAAATGGTAACATATAGAGCATACTTAACAGGTGACAATGAGTTACGGTATCCATTGCTGAATACGAGAGACCCATAACTCTTGTACACAGAGTGCACTTCTGAAACTCTTCAAAAACATCTCTATTGTATATCAAGTGCCTGACTCTTATTTCTCTTTCTATGAGTTGATCATCCAAAAATATTTGATACCACTTGCGATGTTGAGGTTGAAGTCACACTTTACAGCATTAATAATAAGCATGTCGACACGTTCATGTGAAATTCCTGTCTGCTAATTTTATGAAATAAATACTAAAGGTATTTCATGTGAATGTGTTAACACGTTCCTCTTTTAATCTCAAACTAGCCATTTGACCCTGTTTGCTGCGTATGGATTTTGAGGTCTTCCTCAAGAAGGGAATAATCCTCGAGCTGCCATATTCTGATCCAACTCTTCCTGTACCTTTTTGTCCGTTCACTGGTTCCCGTTGCATGTCCTCAAGTAAAAATCTGACAATTCTTGATCGGGATATTAATAAAGGAAGCCTTAAAGTGTTCACGTGATGTTCCTCTGTCTGCTGATTTAAAGGAGACGTCACCTGTTTACAATACATGAACAACAGGGCTGGGATTCCTGGTTGATTTTGTTTTTTTTTCTTCCCACTGGTGAAGTCAGCTCAGTCCAGTCCAGGGTCTGAACCTGGAACTTTCCTGGCCTGCAGTGCAAACTGGGCAGTGCATTTCCCAATCAGGCCAGCAGGAGAGCCCTGCTGGGCACACATCTTTAACAAGCATCACTCCTGGGATGGTACTGCACATTCTTATTCTATGATTTATAGTCTCTCCATTTCAGTGTCTCGATCTGTGTGTGTTGGTCTCGCTCGCTCTCTCTGTTCTCTCTCTATGTCTGTCTCTTTCTCTCTCCACATATACCCGTAGACATTAAAGAAAGATTAACATTTATAGAGCACATGATCACATCTCTCCGAGACATCTCAAAGCATAACTCACATTCAGTTAATTATTTTGAAGTACGGACACTATTGTTATGTAGCAAACGTGGCAGCTAATTTTACACACAGCAAGATCCCACAAAGAGCAATGAGATGCATGACCAGTTAATCTGATTTTTGGGTTACATTGGTTGAAAGAGCAATGTTGGCCAGGCCACGAGGAGAACTCTCCGTTCTTTGTAGAATGCCATGGATTGTTAACATCCACCAGAGCTGGTAGGTAGGACCTTGATTTAACACCTCATCTGAAAGACGGTACCTCCAGCAATGCAACAATTCCTCAGCACTTCACTGGAGCATCAGTCTAGATTAAATGTTCAACTCCTGGTGTGGAGCTTGAGCCTGTGACTATCTGACTCGAGGTGAGAATGGTGCCAACTGAACAAAGCTGACAGCTTTTCATTATCAGCTTTCCCTCCTTCCTGCCATTTATCCGTCAGCAATTCACCTGTTTGAGGAATATGTTCTAAGGGGTTAAGTTTTTCCAAGTGAGACACATTAAGCTGCCTCTTGAAAACATTCTGGATATTTGCACACAATCTGAATGCAGAATTTTGAATAGGTATGATTAAATTTACTAGAACCAAAATTGTATTATATACACTGCTGACATTAAACTTTTAAGTTTTTAGGTAAGCAAATATGTCCACGAGACTGATGAGTAGGGAAAAATATTCCTGCTCGCATTTTTAATGTGTGTGTCAACAAGGAGGGGAAGACTCGTGTTTAAATACTTGTGAAATGGATCCCTGAATGGAAGCAAACAGTTTTGAAAAACTAGTGACCTGCAGTTTAGAGGTAGCATGGTGAGTGAGGTAAGGTGGGGTGTTTGAAAAATTAATAGAGTGTATTGCATAGAACGTAGAGCACAGAAACAGGCCATTCGTCCCAACTGGTCCATGCTGGTGTTTATACACGAGCCTCCTCCCACCCTACTTCATCTCACCCTTTCAGCATATCCTTCTATTCCTTTCTCCCTCATGTGTTTGCCCCTTAAATGCATCTGTGCTATTCACTCAACTACTCCTTGTGGTAGTGAGTCCCACTCTCTGGGTGAAGGAGTTTCTCCTGAATTCCCTATTGGATTTATTAATGACTATCTTATATTTATGGCCCCTAGATCTTGTACCTTGCGTTAAAAATCGAAAAAGCTAGTTTCTTCCCCCCGTTCCCCTCAAATACTTCAGCTGTTTAATGCAGTGTGCAGCTAAACATTACAGTCCAGGCAGGATATTTGCTACCACTGTTGGCCTTAGCGCCTCTGGTGTAGCGAGGGGAACAACTGTTGGGCTGCCTATTCCTGATTGCTGTCCAGCCAACTCTGCAGGAAGTGGAGATTGGGGGAGGACAGGATTTGGTTTGACCCGGTGCTCCCCGCACCCTCCCCCCCCCTTCCCATTTGTTGACTAGTCAGCTGATCCTTCAGGTCCAGGCTTGGAGATGGGTGAGGTTCAAGAAGGGAACTGGTGCCCATGGAACTGTACCCCAGCAAGGATCAACACATTCAGAGGTGGAGCATGAGAGGGGAGAAAATTAATTGGAAAAAAAAGGAAAAGCAAACTTGGGAAGATATGTGTGAAAGACTGGACAGACTTGGGCTTTTAACCCTTGAAAGGAGGCATTTTTTTAATTCATTCTCAGAATCTGGGCAAGGCATTTACTGTCCATTTCTAGTTGCCCTGAGAAGGGCTGCCTTCCAATTGATACAACTGAGTGGCTTGCTAGGCCACTTCAGAGGGCAGTTAAGAGTCAACCACATTGATGTAGGGCTGGAGTCACATACAGGCCAGGCTGGGTAAGGCCAGCAGGATATTAGTGTGTCAATTGGGTTTTTACGTCAACTTGATGACTTTTATTTCCAGATTTTTCAAACTGAATTCAAATTCTCGAACTGCCACATTATGACTTGAGCTTGTGTTCTCTGGCTTGTTAGTCCAGGGCCTCTGGATTACTGGTCCAGTAACATAACCAGTACATTACCATACACCTAATTATATCTGAAAGATGATCTTAAAGGGATAAAAGATAGTGAATGTTATGGGAAAATGTAAATCCAGAAAATTACTTGAAATGAAGTTTTAAGAGTAGGACAAGGAGCCACAGACCCAAACTAGTAAAAAGCAAATTTAGGACTGATGTCAGGAAGTTCTTCTGATGAAGAGTGATCCACACATGGAATGGACCCCAGACAGAGCAGTAGAGATGAAAATCCTAGAAATATTTAAGAACCATTTCGATGCTGCAGTGGAATGATTTTTGGGTCGTTCTAGATGGATGAACTATGATGGGTTGAATGGCCTTTCTCATCCATAAAGAAATTGCCTATGTAAACTTGTCACCCTGCAATTACGCCTTCATACCCAGCAGTGGCGCTGTAGCACCTCAGCTTTGCATCTCCCAGCCCCTCGGCCTGTACTACAGAGAAACTCCTACGCTCCAACCAGCTCCTACTTTTCTGCTTCCCAAATTGCACTAAATGTTGCTATTTAACTATAAATAATATAAAATCGAAGTACAGGATGTATAGGGACTGAACTATGTCTGCGTGCCCTGTTTCAATTATCCATTGCCCTCTAATCCAGTTTCATCTGAAGACTATACTAGATCTTAACTCTCCGTGTGCAACCCCATGGGAGATCGATTAGTCTATCTAAATAATCTAATCTATATGCACAACAGAAGGTTACTTACCTTCCCTGACCAATTATCCACTCTTGGGTCTAACTGTGTTCCCGTATAACACTGGACATTGTTGTTTAACTGTGCCATGTGTGTCCAGCTACCTGGATTGATTATGAAACGCTGGCCTTTTTCTCTGCTATGACATTCTGTGATTCTGTGGCCATTACTCCTCTAAACTTTCCTCTCGTTTCTGCTTAAGTCCAAGCTCCTGACTTGCAGGCGCTGGCTGCTGCCTGCATTTTCACTGTGTTGACTCGAGACTCACCGCACTGTCTCCTGCTCCAACTCGTTCTTTCCAGGTCTTAAAGCTATGGATCGTCTTGTCTTCCTCAGTCTTACCTGCCTTCTATAATCTACAAACTCTTTAAGTACAAGGTTTGGAATCACCCAACTTACAAGCTCTTGATTTACCTCAGCCAATCTCCTGCTTTTTTTTTCAACTTTGGTGTTGTTCTGCATTTTCTACATTACAACAGTGACTACACTTGGTGTCAGCTTTGGCTCAGTTGGTAGCGCTCTTGACTCTGAGTCAGATGGTTATGGATTCAAGTCTCACTCCAGACACTTGAGCACATAAGTGAAGCTGACAATTCATGCAGTACTGAGGGAGTGCTGCACTGTCAGAGTGTGCCATCTTTCACATAAGACATTAAACTGAGGCCCTGTCTGCCCTCTCAGAAGGATGTAAAAGAGCCCATGGCATTATTTGAAGAAGAGCAGCATAGTTCTCCCCGGTGTCCTGGCCAACATTTATCCCTCAACCAACATCACTAAAACAGATTGTGTTGTCATTATCACGTTGCGGTTTGTGGGATCTTGCTGTGCGCAAATTAACTGCCGCGTTTCCTACAGTACAACAGTGACTACACTTCAAAAGTACTTCATTGGCTGTAAAGTGCTTAGGGACATCCTGGGATCGTGAAAGGTGCTGTAGAAATGCAAGTCTTGCATCTGCATAATGGGCCTTGGTACTTTGTGTGTGTGTGTGTGTGTGTGTGTGTGTGTGTGTAGATTCCAGGGAGTGATTACAGAGCAGTAATCTGATTGAAGGTTTCAGATGACATCGTAGAGCGCACAAGAACAAAACTCAAGTGGTTGATAATTGTCATCTCATCCTCAAGATAAAATTACAGCTTTGAAATCATTGCTTCTGTGGCCATCATTTTATATTAGTTATTCTGCAAAGTTGATGGGACAAATTTCTTCTTAATTTGCTCTGTTTTTTGTCGCCCAGCGATGTCAGTAACTAGGACACTCTGTGTAATTAACGAGCACTCCGAGTAATTAACGAGCGATGACGCTCACACTGAAAGATTAATGATCGCAATGACTGTAGCTTTATCGAATCATAATCTGCAATTGATGACAAGGAAATAGCACAGTCGATATACTATCTATGAGATGTGTGTTTTACGTGCAGAGGCCAGATTTGCTGTATGTATACTAAATATTAAAGGATGTATTAGTATTCAGTGATGTGGTCTTAAGTTTATGCTGCATTAATTTCAGTCCTGTTGTAAATTTCAGTAACGTTACTAGATTTGTGCTTTATTTCATGGTGGCATTTAATTTAAATTTATAAGAGAATAAAATGCAGCATAATTTTTCTTTTACTTTTTTGAATGAATTTTGTGCTCATCAAGGGACATTGGTGTTGAGAGAATGGAACAATTTCCATTTCAGTCCCTCGAGTGTTAGCACCAAACTGTTAGTGAATTAGACCATCACAACTCATGGTGGGATTTAGACTCATGACCTTTTCTGGGTTGCTTGTCAAGTGCCATACCCAAGATGCTATCCTTTGCTCTGGCTTAGTCGTTTGCCTCAGGAGGGCTCCCAAACTGTGCCAGTCTATCCGTTTCTTTTCCAATTCACACGCACGAGCCACCCTGTGACTTCTTGCACTGCCGACTGCTGCTGAATTTTGTGTTCTGTGCCCACGCCAACGAGGAAATGGATTGAGACTGCCCGAACTTGCGCACGAAACCGCCGGCCTGCTGTGCGTTGAAAGAATAGAATTCGGGTTGGCGTTTGTGGGTAGGAGCAGAATGTTCTGCAGGGCAGGCAGATGAGCTGGCTTGAGAATTTTGCACACCGCTACTGTTTTAAATCGCATTCTTGAGTTCAAATCCTTCCATGGCCTTGCCCCTCTCTATCTCTGTAATGTCCTCCAGTCCTACGACCCTCCCGAGAATATAAATTCTGGTCTCTTGTACGTCCTCGATTCCCATCGGCCCACTATTGGCTGCCATGCCTTCAGCTGCCTAGGCCCTGAGCTCTGGAATTCCCTCCCTAAACCTCTCCACCTCTCTCTCCTCTTTAAGACGTACCTTAAGACCTACCTCTTTGATTAAGGTTTTGGTCACCTGTCCTAATATCTCCATATGTGGCTTAATGTCGATCTTTGTCTGAGTCGTTTTATTACGTTAACTGCACTCTATAAATGCAAGTAGTTAATGTCAGGACACCTGATTAAAATGGGACCGTTAAAAGATTTGTCTAAATGAGATTGCCAGCTGATTGGGGTGACTATTTTATGTTGTGAGCCCATGGCCCCTCCAAGAATTGGTGTAAGCCTTTCCAAAGTCTAGCACTTTTTATTACTTCCTACATTTCGAAAGCTCTTTCCAATCGCAAACCCCGTCAAAAGTTATGGTACAATTCCACTGTTTGTGGCACGTTCTTAAAACAATCAGTGTACTTCACTCAAAAAAAAAATGCTTTGTGTTAAGCACTGGGCCTTGACAGCGATCATCATTCATGTGGGAGGTTCAAATGCTCAGTCACGGGCAGGCCGCAAAACTGAAAGCAAAGGCGCGTGAAGCTGGCCTCTTAGCCATTGTCCCACCAGGACGCACGGAGTTGATGCCGTCAGAGTAATTATTGTAGCAAGTGTGCGACTCGACGCATCCCTCCGTGACTGAATTCTCGCTTGGAGGTTTAAAGGAACTGCTCCCCTTTTGTTCGTAGAAAATTTAAGAGCAATTTTTGTACTGATTAACCCAGGTTTGCAAACAGGCCAGTTTTGATTCGGGCTGTACTGTTTATTCAAAGGATTTCCTTTTTTTTTTGGTGTGTTTTTAAAAAAATGTACTGGTCACAGACTTTCCTACTTCTTGAAGTTATTCCTTTGATTTTTTTTTTGAAAAGGTAAATTTTCTTGTCAAAATTCACAAGAAGTGTTTGCCGACCAGCTAGGCCATTCCAGTGATGTTAATTTTGAGCATCACCATGTACTTTATGGCTCCTTAGAAGGGCCTCAGTTTTAAACTGGCCTACACCAGTGTCAGGGCAAGGTTGCCAACCCTCCAGGATTGTCCTGGAGTCTCCAGGAATTGAAGGTTAATCCACTGGACGCTGCTGCGAGCAAAACCCGGGAGAGAATTTATAGGGGCATCAAAGAAAATGAAAACAAAAATTCAATTTTTTTTGAACACTTTCATTTATTAGTTACAAAAATATTGGAGATGGGGAGGAGTCTGTTGGACTGAATCATCCAATCAGGTAACAAAGAGTCTGTTCCCTTTCCAATTGGCTGGGGAAGGCGGGGTGCCGCAAGAATGGACGTGTTGGGCGACCAATGGCGGCAGCGAGGGGTGGGGGGACATGTGATGAAATCTCCAGGAATACGTCCAACCAGAGTTGGCAACGCAAAGTCAGGGACAGTCCTGTATCTCATACCAAGTGATCAAATAGGGAGGGAAAACTGAACCTCCTTCTTGATACAATTTTTTCATTCTATTAGCCCCTTCTCTTTTTTTCAATTTATTTACATTCTTTTCATCTCTTTTTAAACACATACCTTATTTAGGTTCTTTTTTATTTTTATTTAATTTTTTTTTCGCTGTAGATGGTTTCTGCGGGGTTTTAACCCTACCCACCCGGTGGATACTTAGCTGCTCAGAATGCTACCCTATCCCGCCATTTTCCGGTTGTAACCTGCAGGGTTCTGGAAGCGGTTAAGGCCCCCGCTTAAAGCACGCAGGGGCCTCGCGCGTTTTTGCAATTCGGAGGCCTTTTACGTTAACGGTATTTTGGCCGGAGGCTGAGTGAGCCTTTATTTCTAGGGGGATGGAGTATAAAAGCAGGGAAGTCATGCTACAACTGTACAGGGTGCTGGTGAGACCACACCTGGAGTACTGCGTACAGTTCTGTTCCCTTATTTAAGGAAGGACATACTTGCATTGGAGGCAGTTCAGAGAAGATTCACTCAGTTGATTCCGGGTATGGAAGGGTTGTCTTATGAGGAAAGATTGAACAGGTTGGGTCTATACTCATTGGAGTTTAGAACAATGAGAGGAGATCTTATTGAAACATACAAGATTCTGAGGGGACTCGATAGGGTAGATGCTGAGAGGATGTTACCCCTCATGGGGGAATCTAAAACTAGGAAGCATAGTCTTAGAATAAGGGGTCGCCCGTTTAAGATGGAAATGAGGAGGAATTTCTTCTCCCAGAGGGTCGTGAATCTGGAATTCTTTACCCCAAAAAGCTGTGGAGGCCGAGTCATTGAATACATTCAAGGCTGAGTTAGAGAAATTTTTGATCAGCAAGGGAGTCAAAGGATATGGGGAAAGGGCGGGAAAATGGAGTTGAGGTAAAAATCAGATCAGCCATGATCTAATTGAATGGCGGAGCAGGCTCGAGGGGCCGAGTGGCCTATTCCTGCTCCTATCTCTTATGGCCTTATGAGGAAACCTCTGCGGCTTTCCCGCCAGGCTGAAGCAGGTCAACAGCTGGTGGGAAGGACGTAGAGGGCCCACTGAGGTACGTGTAAAATGTTCCTTTTGAGAGGCCAGGAGGAGCAGGAGGGCTCCACCAGCCTCCCCCCGTGGAAATTTGTGGCCTCCCTGGATTTGGATTCCCCTTTCCCCCTGCAAAACGCTCCTGGAGCTCCCCTCCCCGCCAATTACCTGCAAGCCCATGAGCAGCCAAGGACCACCTGATCTAACCCCGTCGAAAGCCATCTTACGCCCTTTCCAGCCCATTTTGCACGGGAAGTGGAGATGGGGCATTTAAATGAGGCCTGGGAGTTAAAATACCCTGGGCCTGAAACATGTGCCAACGAGTGTGTTTTGCACTCACCCCACCCCCTCTGTCGGCCCACAAACCGCTCAAGGTTAAAATTGATCCTTATGTGTCTGTCTCTCTGTTTTTCTCAATCCGTCTATCTCTGTTTCTCGCTATGTAATTCTGGTTTTCTGTCTGTATCTCTGCATCTGTGTCTCAAACGTGTGTCTCTGGCTCTGTTTACCTCACTGCTTCTGCGTGTCTCTGCATCCCACTTGCTGTTTGTGGAACCTTGCTGTGTGCAAATTGGCTGCCATACTTGCCCACAAAGCAACAGTGGGTGCGCTTCATAATTAATTCATTGGTTGTGAAATGCTTTGGGACATCCTGAGAATGTGAGAGGTGCTACAGAATCCAACCTCTTTTCCTCAATTATCATTCTCGTACCATGTTTGTTATCTCTTGGTGAGAAAGGAAAGAATGATTATGAATTTTTTTGACACGCAGACTGTAGGAAAATAAAATTCCTGAAACGACGAGGACGAAAATGTGGAAAGCAGGAAAATTGGCTAAAATTTCCCCCAAGAATGAAACTGAAGATCTGATTAAATATTTGGGAACAAGAGATTAGAGTGTGGAAATTCAGCACAGTTAAATTTGCTTACAAAAGCTTAAAGTGCTTGAGCTATATTCCTGTGTAAAAAAAATAATCCGCGCAGTAGTGTGTTACAAGTGCATACACGAGTTTCGTCAGTCGGAATCTACAGCCTTCAGTTGCTTCAGGAGACCACCAGGTTGACTCAGGAAGTCCCTCTTCACACGATGAGTCATGAACACATGGAATGGGCTTCCAGCTCGAGTGGTAGAAGCAGAAACCATGGAATCATTGAAGAAACAGCTAGATGAATAGATAGATGGACTTGCATTTATATAGTGCCTTTCACGGCCTCAAGACGTCCCAAAGTGCTTTATAGCCAATTAATTACTTTTGAAGTGTAGTCACTGTTGTAATGTAGGCAACGCAGCAGCCAATTTGCGCACAGCAAGATCCCACAAACAGCAATCTGATAATGACCAGATCATCTGTTTTTTTAGTGATGTTGGTTGAGGGATAAATATTGATAGGACTCCGGGGAGAACTCCCCTGCTCTTCTTCGAAATAGTGCCACAGGATCTTTTATGTCCACCTGAGAGGGCAGACGGGGCCTGGGTTTAACGTCTCATCCGAAAGACGGCACCTCCGACAGTGCAACCCCCCCCAATATTGCATTGGAGACACAGAAATGTGGGCACTTTGGGATCTTCCTGAATGGATGGACTAAAAGGAGTCGATTGTCTTTTCTTGCCTGCAGTTCTCGTGTGGGATTTCCCAACTGGGAGTTCATGGTAAGGAGTAATGTTCACAGGGGAGCGCAGGTCAAGAAACCGTGGGCCACAGCCGCCTGATGTTCCAGGCGGAAAAATAGGGGCTGCCAGCCTGCAAAATCTCACCCAGCTGACCCTCCTCATAGGGGCGCCTCATCAGGGAACCCGCCTTTCCGAGTAAAATTTGAGAAGGGCCGAGACTAAAATTAAAATTGAAATTATTTCCAGAATTAAAACGGATTCTGTCTCGTGGTACATTCTTGTTACTTTCTCCCTCTCCTCCTGCACCCTCCCCCCCCCCCCCACCCCCCAAAATGTCCCAAGGCGCTTCACAAGGGCGATTATCAATCGCAATTTGACACCGAGCCATGGAAGGAGATATTAGGACAGGTGACCAAAAGCTTGGTCAAAGAGGCAGGTTTTAAGGAGCGTCTTAAAGGAGGAGAGAGAGAGACGGAGAGGTTTAGGGAGGGAATTCCAGAGCTGAGGGCCCAGGCAGCTGAAGGCACGGCCGCCAATGGTGGGGCGATGAAAATCGGGGATGCGCAAGAGGCCGGAATGTCGATTTCAACATGTGAAACTGACTGTTTTTAAACACATATCTATACGGTAGCTCAGCAGGACCAGTGCTGAGCTTCGCAAACATGTGGGAACTAACTGAGTTCTGCCATTTCCCCCATGGAGAATAATTAGGGAACAGATGGGTGTTAAGTAGAGTTGGAAGTGAATGATAACTATTTCTATTTGTTAGGCTGTGCCTGGTGGGAATAGAGCCACTATGCTTCCGGTGATAATATTTGGGAACAAACACAAGGTGTGTGCAAGAGGAGGCTTGGCTCAAAGTGCTGCCTTCTGCATGAGGCAGCAATAATCTGTTATCAGAGTGTGAAGGTTAAAGCACCTCAAACAATGGAACCAGCTGCTGCGAGCCATAAACCATCTCTAACATGCAAGTAGCGAGACCTTTGCTTTCTGCTCGCTCATCAAGATTATTTAAACAAAGAAAAATCAGGCCCAGGTGTAAATGTTTGCTCACAGGCGACAATCTGGGGTTTGTGGAGGTGATCTGGGAAGTGACCTGTTTACATTCTGCTTGACTCTTCCTTGATTTGGTTGCCTGCATTTTATTTTAGACTTTACACATTACGGTGTCGGCCTTGGCTCAGTGGGTCGCACTCTCAACCTCTGAGTCAGAAGGTCGTGGGTTCACGAGCCCCACTCCAGAGACTTGAGCACAAAATCCAGGCTGAGACTCCCAGTGCTGTACTGAGGGAGTGCTGTACTGTCAGAGTGCCGTCTTTCAGTAGACATGTTAATCTGAGGTCCTGTCTGCCCCCTCAGATGGATGTGAAAGATGACATGTCACTATTTGAAGAAGAGCAGGGAGCTCTCCTGGCCAATATTTATCCCTCGACCAACATCAATAAGGCAGATTATCTGGCCGTTATCACAGTGCAATTTGGCTGCCGCGTTACGTACATTACAAATGTGAACAATTTTACAACACCAAGTTATAGTCCAACAATTTTATTTGAAATTCACAAGCTTTCGGAGGCTTCCTCCTTCCTCAGGTGAATGTTCACATTGACCTGAGGAAGGAGGAAGCCTCCGAAAGCTTGTGAATTTCAAATAAAATTGTTGGACTATAACTTGGTGTTGTAAAATTGTTTACAATTGTCAACCCCAGTCCATCACCGGCATCTCCACATCATTACAAATGTGACCACACTTCGAAATTACTTCATTAGCTGGAAAGCACTTTCGGACGTCATGAAAGGCATTACATAAATGCAAGCCCTTCCTTTACCCCAGCAAGGAGTCGATGTCTTCAGGAGAGGAATAGGGAAAACTAGAGGGGGGGGAGAAGTCAAAAAAAAAATATGCGGCGTTTCCACCACAGCTGGGATGCTGATCTGTGAGTCCAGTTCAAGTTGTGCTGGTGATGTCGAGCAGCGGGCAGTCATTTGTCTCGCATCTGAGATGGAAATACAGGACACACAGCTCCCATACAAATGATGCAAGTGTCCTGTCAGCTTTTACGCAGCGTGTACTGTGACTTTAAATTCCCAGAAGAAGCATTGCTTTATAACTACAGCATCCCTGTCAGTTTCAGGTCAGTTTCATAACTTAGAAAATGAACAACAGGTGATTTGTCATTGACTTTTATCACTTCAGTCTGGGCTAGATGTGAACCCAGACCTGAGGTGATGGGACAGTGTTCTAACTCACTGTGACACCAGCTCCCTAGACGCTAATGTAAATTATTAAATAACCATGACAACTCAGTACTGCAGGTATTCATTATGGGATATGCTCTATTTCCACAGTGTGGAATTCAAGAGCGACCATATTACCTTTGGCATATTGGCATGGTCTTAAAACAATTACTTTTATTACTTATCGAATTAGTGGATCGCAAAGCTGCACCCGTTGTCATGGTAACTTCTCTGACGCTTTACAAAGAAGCTTAAGTGACTTCAGTGTTTAACTTCATCCACACTGAAGTGTAAGCTTTTTAATTAATTGAAAACCAGACTTTTTTTGCACGGGTTTATCCGTCGGCTTGTACGACAGGGAATAAGTACGAAGCCTGCAATAGTGCCTAATTACAGTGTCACGATGTGCCAAAGTGCCTCACATCCGCTGACAAACTTGTTTAGAGTGTAGTCACTGTTGTTATGCAGGCAAATGCAGCAGCCAATTTGCACATAGAAAAGTCGACAACAACAACTTGCATTTCATACGATGATCCAGCACAGAAGGAGGCCATTTGGCCCATTGTGCCTGTGCCGGCTCTCTGAAAGAGCTGCCCAATTAGTCCCACTCCCCTTAGATAGCGCTTTTCACTTAGAAAAACATCCCAAGAAGGAAAATGATCACTAAGCTAAGGAACAGCGATTAGGAGGGGTAACTAAAAGTTTGGTCAATAAGGTGGGATTTAAGCAAATGAGATGAATGCCCCAGTTAATCTGTTTTTTTCTATTGGTGGTATTTTTTGAGGGTGGAATCTCGACTAGGCCACCAAGTTCTTTTCAAATAGTTCAACAGGATCTTGTACATCACTCTGATCTACTGGAGCAGGCAGACGGCACCTCCAACAATGCAGAACTCTCTCAGTACTGCACTGGGCCATCAACCTAGATTATGTGCTCAAGTCTCTGGAGTTGGACTTGAGTTTTGGAACAGCAGCCTTTATTAATCATGACTACTTTCTGTCAGTTTTCTCACCAGGGATTTGAGCATAAGATCCAGGCTGACACTCCAGTGCAGTACTGAGGGAGTGCTGCACTGTCTGAGATGCCGTCGTTCGGATGAGATGTTAAACCAAGGTCCCGTCTGCCCTCTCTGTCAGGTGGACTCTCTCAGATCCCGTGGCACTAGTTCAAAAAAGAGCAGTGGAATTCTCCCCGGTGTCCTGGTCAATATTTATCCCTTAACCAACACCTAAACACAGATTATCTGGTCATCATTATCTCAATGCATGTTTGTGGGACCTTGCTGCGTGCAAATTGGCTGCTGCGTTTCCTACATTACGACAGTAACTACACTTCAAAAGTACTATATTGGCTGTAAAGCGCCTTGGGATGCTCTGAGGTTGTGAAAGGCGCTATATAAAGGCAAGTCTTTCTTTCTGTCCTGACGGTGCTGCTCCACACTCCCTCCCCATTCACAAGGCTGCCAATCGACCACAAAGCAGTCAGAGGCTCATTGTGCACTAGTGTTGCTATTGCACTACAGGCACCAGTTTGAGACTTATGTCTGTTTGGGAAATTTGGAGCTGGCAATGGTGAATTCCACTGCCAGTTCTGTGAAAGTCTCTGGTCAGGGAAGGCAGAGATCGACACAGACTCACTGGTATCCCAATGTTGATTTACAGTTTTTAATATAGGAGAAAAAAAATTACTTGTATCTTTCTTTTCCAAAATGTCTGGAAGCATTTCACACAACAGAGTCTTGTGATATTTGTTATGTATTCAAACAATGGGCTCGTTGTTGACATTAAAATGGTTAAAGATGAAGTTTGGAATGTTCCTCGGCAGTCCTTGTCACCAGCTGTAATTTTAGACAGTCTGGAAGCAACCATTTTGTAATCAGATCCTTTTTACAAGAGTAGAGTATCACGATGTCACAGAAGGGGGAGTTCTACCCAAAATGTCTGCTTCTACCCAAAAAATCTGGAGTCTAAAACCTTGCAACAATGGGTGATTGAGACCCTCCAGTAATAGTACAGATATCTTCATTCATAATATTTGGAATGATGGGATAATCATTAATGATTACTTTCCCTTTAATCCAGCCCTATTTTACTGGGATGTCATAAGATTGTTGATCACTGCCTCTGTCAGCCCTTCAGTCTCTGATTTCCTTAATGAAACATTGGCCCCTACAACAATTTCTCGTGAGTTGATAATGAAAGTGAATGAATGCTAGGGATCCCAATGAAGAGTCCTGGGCAATGTTTGCCAATGAGGGATTGATCTAGGGGTTCATATGTTTTCATCCAATTTAATAAGGTTCTTCATGCAAATTATGTGCATCTACAGGGGATATTCATTAATATGGTGGATTTTTTAAAAATATGCTTTGGTTTAATATGGATTCCCATGCCTCGTGTAGCACCAATGCATAAGGACCCAAACTCAGTTGCTGGTCAGTGCTGAGTTAACAGATCTCGGGTAGGGATGCTACAATTGTCCTCAGTGCTCCTGGGCACGGAAGGGGAAAGAAAATCATCCAGGGTTCCCACTAACCCAGTAACCCCTTCATCGTGGCTGGTTCAAAATCCTGGAGCTCACTACTCAACAGCACTGTGGGGGCACTTTCATCACACGGACTGCAGCGGTTCAAGAGGAAGAAGGCCCGCCGCCACCTTCTCAAGGGCCTCTAGGGGCGGGCAATACATTCCGGCCTAGCTAGCAGCACCTATGTCCTCAGAATGAATAATAAAACATGCGTGGGTGTTGGTTAGGCTTGTATATCATGCCCTCCACAGTTGAATAGCCTGGCGACACTCACTGTCTCAGTGCTCACATGAAGAATCGCCATTTGCATAAGGCACCAGAGATCCATTGGCAGGAGTGAGTATCTTCAAGAGGGTGGGAGAAAATTGGGAGGAAAGAAATGAATGACCCATATTGAGTAAACTTTCAGATGAAGGTTGAACAAACTCCTGAGACGATAGGAATATAGGAACAGGAGTGGGCCATTCAGCCCCTCGAGTCCGCTCCGCCATTTGATAAGATCATGGCTGATCTGTGATCTAACTCCATATACCTGCCTTTGGCCCATATCCCTTAATGCCTTTGGTTGGCAAAAAGCTGTCTATCTCAGATTTAAATTTAGCAATTGAGCTAGTATCAATTGCCGTCTGCTAAGATGCTAATTTGTGCTTAGACTCCAATAGAATATAAATTCAGGAAAAGAATTCTCACCCAGCTGGACTTGGACTGGCTCAGATTTCTACTCATGCCTTTCCAAGCCATGGGCGTCATCTAGTGACCTAAATTTGGAAAGAAATACATAATTCATGTCTTATTACATTGATAAAACACATCAAAAATGCTGGACACTTTTTTTGCAGCGGGAGTAACATTATTTAGGTAAACATGGCAAACATTTTGTGCTGGAAACATCCCACAAACAGCATTTAGATGACTGGACCATTGATCTGTTCGTTGGTGATATTGGGTGAGGAACCAGGGCTCGTGAGGACAACAGGATGACCCCCATGTTCTTCTTTGAATAGTGTAATGGCATCTTGAACATCTACCTGAACAGATAGATGGGACCTTGATTCAGGTTTTCATCTAGGGGACATTCCAACACTGTACTGGAGGGTCAACCATGGATGATGAGCTCAGGTCCGTGTGTAGGGGTTTGAACCCACAACTTTCTGACCCGGTCACAACACCAGTACCAACTGAGGTCAAGTTAACAGTGAAGCGGGTAGTGGAAAAAGAACAGAAGCCACCCTGGTATATTTGCAATCCCGAGCTGCCTGTGAGCTTGTTGTAGGTGACGGACCCCGAGCAACAATCAGTCAGAGAGAGGATTAGAGCACGGGGAACAGGTGAGTGGCTTTGCAGTCCACACGCCCGTTGGAATAGACTGCTACACGTTCCAGGTGATCCAATATAGATAGCTGAGAGTGGGAACCATGGACAGAGTGTAGGCATTTTGCTATTTCTCAAACATTCTACCCTCACCTATAACACGTGATATCAAATATTGGTACACTTGCCCCTCTGAAGTGACCACCTACCCTCACCATCTTTGAAAGTCCTGGCTCCACTGTTGGGAACACGATAGTGCAATGTCTTTGACCGAATTCAACTGGGATTTTGGACTTGTGGCCTTTTGGGCTTTAGAGTTGAGTCCTCCACTCCCAAGCTGAGACGCAGTGACTGCATCCTTTTAAAGAAAAATTAAATCCAGCTGCAGAAACGTTCCTCAAATGTCTAAACTTAATGGCCTCACAGTTTGTGGCTTCACGGATCGAAGCCTCGTACAGTTCAGTATTCGTGTGATAATCCTCTCCCATGCAGCCCAATTATTAAGAAAGGGAAGAGACACAAAAGGCAAAAAATGCTAATTCAAACCATAAAAGGTTGAATGTTATTATTATAAGCAATAATTTGTAGTACAAGCTAGGATGCATGTTAAAGTGAGATATTTTATAGGGCAACTAATGGACCGATGCTACAAGCATTTTTATTACCAAGAAATATTAATTTGCAGTTTATAGAATTAATTAACCCCCCTCTGGTGTTCTTAAGGATGCTGTTTACAGTTTCTAAACCGCGCAGATTCAATATATGTATCAGCTAATGCACGCTCTGATAGCAAAGACTCCCTGCGTGTGAAGTATAATGACCTACAAAAACAGAGTATAAATCAGCAAATATACTTTTCTGACTGGTCTGTCGGCTCAAACTAAGAAAGAGCTTTCCACACTCCCGAGCTCTGCTTTAAGGAGGATCGTTTCCAATTAGCTCAAGCCCAAACATTCCCGACGTGTGACCTGCTGAACGGTAAAGGTACGAGGCAAACCGTGCAGGAGCATCTGATGTTTGTGTGTGCATGTGTTTCTCGTGTGAAAAATGTACCGAGTGAAGAGCTGTTCGGTAGATGTTGAGATGGTGGGCGGAATTAGATGCTGGATCTTCTAGGTCAGTAGACATTATACTGAACAATTGAAGGGTAAATGGCATTTAAGCAAATTTAATGTTGATGTCAGATCTCCTAAAATGGCTCAGTAAAGGTACAGCTCAGTGTGAGATCGAGGTAAACAGGAAAGTTCCAGGTTTGATCTCTGGTTTATTCAGAGATAGTTGGCGGTAAGCAAGAACAAAACTTGCCTTTGTATAAAGCTTTTTGCGTCCTCCGGGAGTCCCAAAATGCCTCACATCCAACGAGTTACTTTTGTCAGGTCGATAAACATGGCTGTCAATTTCCGCATGGCAAGGACCTGCAAACAAATATGAGATATATATACTCGGTTAATCTGCTCTTGGGGGTGGTGATGGCTGAGGCGTAAAATTAGTCCAGAGTCCGGGGAGAACACCCCTGCTTTCCTTCTAATAGTGCCGTAGTACTTTTTATGTTCACCTGTACAGACTGTGCCATTTTAAATAGACGGGAAATCAGGACCAGCGGTGCCCAAATGGGAAATTTGCTCAATAGGGAAAGGGCAGAGAATTGGGATCAAAAAGATGAAGAGGTGCCACAGATAGGAAAATAGCACAGCAGGCTGAATTGGCCAAATGGTCTACTCCTGTTCCAATGTTCTAGCCACTATAGTGAATTCCAGTCACCCTGGCCTAGCCACTTTTGAAAGAGTTATCGTGTCTGTGGTACCAGCAGATGGATAGCACTTAACAAGATTGTTGGTTCCCAGAACAGTAGGGGTTAATTCAGGAATCTCACTCAATCAGGCGTTGATCGTATGAAAAGAAAATCTTTCCTCAAGTTGGGGCATTAATGTTGGCGACACTTATGATGCACTCATGCCTAATGTACCATGCAGGACTCTACCTACCAATCGTTGTGCCTTTAATATTTTTTGATAATTAAGACGCGTTGTAAGCATGATAAATTTTCTGACTTTTCTTTTACTGCTCGCGGTTTGTGTGAGAAATGTAAAAATGTGAACTACAAGATCGCAGGATGGATACCAATCAGAAAGGCCATTCAGCCCATCTTAGCACACACACAACCAGGAAAAGCCTACATTACTCCTTTGTTTCCATGGCAGCTTCCAACTGTGAGTGAGTTTAAGATTTTTTTGTCTCTGCTAAAGAATTGCTTGTTCTTTGTGTGAAGAAGAATTTTCTGACACCAGTTAAAAAGTTTGTCCTCTCCAGTTTGAACCTGTGGCCCCTTGCTTTACTGTTGTGGTTTAGCTTGAAGTAGTGTTCCAGGCTTACATTTCCTATACTTTATATCTTATTTACCTCTATTAATTACCAACTTTTAAGGATCAAAACTCCAGGATTTTCCAGCCTTTCCTTGTAATTCACTTCCTGATACCAGGGATCAGTCTTGCGGCTCTTCTGTGTGCCACTTCTAGGGCTTGACTGTCTCATGGAATCATACAACGCAGAGGGAGGCCATTCAGCCCATCATGCCTGTGCTGGCTCTTTGAAAGAAATAGCCATCCAAATAGATGCCTTTAAAGGGAAGCTAGATAAGTACATGAGGGAGAAAGGAATAGAAGGATATGCTGATAGAGTTTGATGAAGTTGGGTGGGAGGAGGCTTGTGTGGAGCATAAACACCGGCACAGACCTGTTGGGCCGAATAGCCTGTTTCTGTGCTGTAAATTCTGTGTACTACCCCTAGATCTCTTTCAACAAGACCCTTATATTGGCAAAGTAGAAGCCAGCTTAAGACTTCATCAAATTGTGTCTGATCCTCCCACAGGTTATAAAGGAAAAAATACATTCTGATTCTCCAACACTGTCATCCCTCACTTGAATGGAGTGTTTGACACCCTAAAAGGGTTCTGTTCTGCTAGGCTTAGATGGTACAAAACAGTTATATCTTCTCCCAAGCGCGGAGAAATTCAATGCGGAAAGCCTTCAAGACTTTATTCTGTTGTTTACCTCATAATTCACTCTGCAGTTATGCAGAAAAATCATAAAATCCTTATTGGAGATATATTTCAGAGCTTAAAAGTTGGCTCCATGATATAAATCACAACTGGGGCTGTCAGATGCCCCAATCAAATGACATAAGTGAGATTTAAAATGATGATGATTGCCTGATGCATTGCATAGTTGCCAGGACTCAGCTGTCAATCACTTCCCTGTCCCAACATGGGTTGGACTTGAGACATTTTGAACGTTAGAGAAACTCCCACGCAGAACTGCAGTTGACTTCAGGAAAACCGAAACATTTGGGGGGAGGCGGGTCAGGGACTTCACAGAGATAAACAGAAGACATGTCACGTACAGCAGCTTGACAAGATAAATAGGCTGCACGGCGGCTGAAGCCCCCAGTGGGCTATAGCCAGCACTGCGAGCGGTGGCATTTAATTCTATCAGGTGGCTGACTGTGCTAGATTTTAATTTACGACACCTGTCGCAAGTCTTTAACATTAAAAACCAAAGACAACTTAAAAGGGGCCTGGTCTTCGTGCAAAAATATTTGGGAACCTTTTCAGCACAGAAGGCATGCGAGTAAATGAACCCTTAATTCCTTTATTAGCCGAGGCATAGAATATAAGAGCAGGGAGGTTATGCTGGAACTGTATAAAACACTAGTTAGGCCACAGCTTGAGTACTGTGTACAGTTCTGGTCACCACATTACAGGAAGGATGTAATAGCACTAGAGAGGGTGCAGAGGAGATTTACGAGGATGTTGCCAGGACTGGAGAATTTTAGTTATGATGACCGATTGGATAGGCTGGGGTTGTTTTCCTTGGAACAGAGGAGGCTGAGGGGAGATTTGATTGAGGTGTACAAAATTATGAGGGGCCTAGATAGAATGGATAGGAAGGACCTATTTCCCTTAGCGGAGGGGTCAATAACCAGGGGGCATAGATTTAAAGTGATTGGTAGAAGGATTAGAGCGGAAATGAGGAAAACCTTTTGCACCCAGAGGGTGGTGGGTGTCTGGATCTCACTGCCTGAGAGGGTGGTAGAGGCAGAAACCCTCAAGTCATTTAAAAAATACCTGAATGTGCACCTGAAGAGCCGTGACCTGCAGGGCTACGGACCAAATGCGGGAAAGTGGGATTAGGCTGGGTGACTCGTTTCTCAGCCGGCATGGACACGATGGGCCGAATGGCCTCCTCCTGTGCCGTAGATTTTCTATGATTCTAATTTGCCTCTTCATCATTTTGATGATCATGCCCACCCGTAGGTGGGTGGTGAGTGGAATTTGACGTCCGCCCATTAAGTGTGTGTGTCGTAATGTTACTCATGGTCGCGGTTCACCTCTTTTTATGATTTCTTTATCCCCCATCCCATCCGGAAGGTACCGTCTCTTGCGAGGGTAACATTGCGCGGGTGCCAGTTGCCCTCTTGTACCTCACCCAAGTGCCCACTCCTCAATGTGTGAGCCTTGAGATTAGATGGCGAGAAGTGATTTGACCATATTGGGGGGCGTTGGCACCAAGCCCATTCTTGTCTTCACCCAACGTTTGTTCCATGTTGTGTGCCGTTCCAACACGGATAGTGATCAGGAGTAGGAACTCTGTCTGAACCCCCACCCCCCCCCCCACCCTCTCCCTATTTCAGCCCAGAAGCACTGAGGCCCTTCTGTAGTGTTCCTACTGCTGCCCAAACCGAGATCAGGTAACTCAGCACAGACTGGAGTTGGAACGAGGAATCATTTTGCCCCCAACTGACTTGGTACTGTATTGGGCAGTTCACTGACTACAAATGGCACAATTCACAACACTGCAGTGCAATTCTTCATAGCTCTGGTAAATTCTTAATGGGAACAAGTAGACAGTCCACACATGTTGTAAGAGAATAAACTATTGTAAGCATTGCCCATGGGAAAAACGGAATATTCAGTATGTCCATTTGTTTGGAACTGCTACAGTTCTCCAGAATAGAGCTGCTACCTGAGCTATAATAATGTTTCAAAGACTCTTCAAAAGATTTAATTTTCCTGTGGGACTTCGAAGTGGATACCTTAAGTCCAACTTTACTTTGTAGTAGATGTCATTTTTTGAACGAGATGTAAAACTCAGGCTCCATCTACTTGCTCAGATAGATAGAAAAGTTCCGAAGACTCGAAGAAGAGTAGCGAGTGTCCTGGCTTAACATTCCTCCTCCTTCGACTAATGTCAGCAAAAACAGACTATCTGGTCATTTATCACATTTGCTGTTTGTGGAATCTTGTTTTGCATTAACAATGATGACTCTCCTTCCAAAGTAATCCATTGGTTGTAAAGCACTTTGGATGTGATCAGGTGCTGTATAAATTGCAAGGTCTTTGTTCTTTAACCTGTTGCCTCTTTTTAACCCTTTGAACCACTGCTTAACACAACAGAGGCGGGCTGAAGGCAGAGCTGCACTTTACTATCTAAGTGGATCTGTGCAGATCGGAAGATCCAACATAGCGGCTCTCAAATTATATCACAAATATACATTGTAATATTTCGGGGGGGGTGGAGGGTAGTACTTCAGATTGAAAGAACACTGCTACCCCCAGTATACCACCGGGATTTTGTGACATTTCCCAATTTTTATTTTTAAGCAACTTATCAAACTATTGGAGGAATTGTATCAGTTCTTGGCGTACAGGAGAATATACAGGACTCTCAAGGGGTTGGGGGGGAGGGGGGTGAAAGGAAGAGAAATAGATTTTGTGCAGAAAAAGATGGTTTGTGACCTGCCAGGACCAATGTATGCTCGAATTAGAGCATAAGGTGATAAATGAGGAAAGAAAAAAAAGACTTGCATTTATATAGCGCCTTTCATGAACTCAGGATATCCCAAAGTGCTTTAAAGCCAATGAAATACATTTTGAAGTGCAGTCACTGTTGTAATATAGGAAACGTGGCAACCAATTTGTGCACAGCAAGATCCCACAAACAGCAATGTGATAATGACCAGACAGTCTGTTTGTTGGTGTTGGCTGAGGGATAAATACTGGCCAGGCCACTGGGGAGAACGCCCATGCTCTTCATGGAAATAGTGTCATGGGATCTTTTACGTTCACCTAAGAGGGCGGACAGGGCTTCGGTTTAACGACTCATCTGGAGAACGGCACCTCTGACAGTGCAGCACTGCACTGGCGTGTCCTTGGAGTGGACCGAGTTCCGAACAAATTGTCTCCTCCACGTAAAGAACGTATCATGCACCTCCTTCCCCCAGCTTAAAATGAACACCAGCTACTAGTCATACTGATGGTTGGAAGGTCTCTGTCTGTGAGTCATACGATTGTGAATAAGAACAGATTGTAAGAGCTTCTACAAGTATATAAAAAGGAAGAGAGTAGCAAAAGTAAACGTGGGTCCCTTAGAGAATGAGACAGGACAAATTATAATGGGGAATAGGGAAATGACAGAGACATTAAACAAATATTTTGTATCTATCTTCACAGTAGAAGACCCAAAAAATACCAGAAATAGTGGGGAACCAAGGGTGTAGTGACAGTGAGGAACTTAAATTAATATTAGTAAAACTAAAGTACTGGAGAAATTAATGGGACTAAAAGCGGACAAATCCCCTGGACCTGATGGCCTACATCCTGGGGTTATAAAAGAGGTAGTTGCAGAGATAGTGGATGCATTGGTTGTGATCTTCCAAGATTCCCTAGATTCTAGAACATTTCCAGTGGATTGGAAGGTAGCAAATGTAACACTGCTATTCAAGAAATGAGGGAGAGAGAAAACAGGGAACTACAGGCCAGTTAGCCTGACATCAGTTGTCGGGAAAATGCTGGAATCTATTATTAATAGACGTGGTAACAGGGCACTTAGAAAATCATAATATGATTAGGCAGAGTTAACGTGGTTTTATGAAAGGGAAATCGTGTTTGACAAATCTACTGGAGATTTTTGAGGATGTTATTAACAGGGTGGATAAAGGGGAACCAGTGGATGTAGTATTTTTGGATTTTCAAAAGGCATTCGATAAGATGCCACACGAAAGGTTGATATACAAGATATGGGCTCATGGAGTTGGGAGTAATATATTAGCATGGATAGAGGATTGGATAATGGACAGAAAACAGAGAGCAGGAATAAACGGGACATTTTCAGGTTGGCAGGCTGTAACTCGTGGGGTGCTGCAAGGATCAGTGCTGGGGCCTCAGCTATTTACAATCTATATTAATGACTTAGATTAAGGAACTGAGTGTAATTTATCCAAGTTTGCCGATGATACAAAGCTAGGTGAGAAAGTAAGCCGTGAGGAGAACACAAAGAGTCTGCAAAGGGATATAGGCAGGTTAATTGAGTGGGCAAGAAGATGGCAGATGGAGTATAATGTGGGGAAATGTGAGGTTGTTCACTTTGATAGGAAGAAAAGAAAAACAGATTTTTTTTTTAATGGTGAGAAACTATTAAATATTGGTGTTCAGAGGGATTTGTGTGTCATGGTACACAAAGCACAAAAAGTTAACATGCAGATAACAGCAAACAATTAGGACGGCAAATGGTATGTTGGCCTTTATTGCAAGGAGATTGGAGTACAAGAGTACAGGGTTTTGGTGAGTCCACACCTGGAGTACTGTGTACAGTTTTGGTCTCTTTACCTAAAGAGGCGGTGCAACAAAGGTTCACTAAATTGATTCCTGGGATGAGAGGGTTGTCCTATGAGGAGAGATTGAATAGAATGGGCCTATACTCTCTGGAGTTTAGAAGAATGAGAGGTGATCTCATTAAAACATATAAGATTCTGAGAGGGTTTGACAGGGTAGATGCTGAGAGGCTGTTTTCCCTGGCTGGACAGTCTAGAACTGGGGGGCACAGTCTCAGGATAAGGGGTCGGCCATTTGGGACTGAGATGAGGAGGAATTTCTTCACTCATAGGGCTGTGAGTCTTTGGAATTCTCTACCCCAGAGGGCTGTGGATGCTCAGTCGTTGAGTACATTCAAGGCTGAGATCGATAGATTTTTGGACTCTAGGGGAATCAAGAGATATGAGAATCGGGCAGGAAAGTGGAGTTGAGGTTGAAGATCAGCCATCATCTTACTGAATGGTGGAGCAGGCTCGAGGGGCCGAATGGCCTACTCCTCCTATTTCTTATGAATTGTTCCTTGTCACCCACGGAGCTGTAATTGGCCACAGTAGCATTAGATTAGGGAAGGCAAATCTAAATCCTGACCGAACAAAAATCGATCTATCTCAGTCTTGAAAGCTCCAATTGTCCCAGCATCCACAGCCTTTTGGAGGAGAGAGTTCCAGATTTCTACTACCCTTTGTGTGGAAAAAGTGCTTCCTGAATTAGCTCCTAAACGGCCAAGCTCTAATGTTAAGATTATGGTCCCCTCGTTCTTGACTCCCCCACCAGAGGAAATAGTTTCTCCGTACCTCCCCTATCGAATCCTTTTTAACATTTTAAACCCCTCGATCAGATCACCCCTCAATCTTCTGCACTCAAGGGAATACAAAGCCAAGTTTATGCAAGTTTGTCCCTCGTAATTTAACCCTCTGGGCCCTGGCATCATTCTGGTGAATCCGTCACCCCTTGCTGGATGTTTGCAGGACGGGGATGGTTCTGATTTCCTGCACAATCAGATCCCCTGCACGCACTCGTTTCAGGCCTCACACATGATGAATGGGTGAGGAACCACACTCCAGCGCAGGAGACGAGGGGGAGAAAACTGAAGTGGGAAAGAAAAAATGAAGCATAATTTTTTTTTTAAATTGTACCATCCGCTGCTTACCGTGAAGTGCAGCTCATGGATTCCTCCCGGCAAATCCTGACTGGGAACCTATTAAACAAACATGAAGATAAATTCCTGATGAAAAATTCATTAAACCAACGCAATAAAGAAAAATTAAATGGCAGGGAAAGATGGGGAGAGCAGACAAAATTTAAATAAGAAAGTGAGTGAGAGTACAAATTAAAAAAAATTAATTTGTTTTTTTTTTAAATACCTCCTTTGGCCGGTTTAAAAACCAAGTATCATTCTTCTGAATTACTAGTGCATTCTCTCCCTTCCTGTAGTCAGCGGCATTCATTATAAAACTCTCTAATCTGAACATTGGCTGTTTTGGGGCAGCTGGAGATGCTTAACCTGAACCGAGATGAATTTTCATAGCGCAATCCCTCTTTTTTTTGGCGCTTGTGTGTGTTTTTTTTTGTATTTAAAATATTCGGTGTGCTTAACTGTAAAACAATTTCTGCTGAACTGCAAATCAGAATGAGGTATTCCATCTTTATCCCACATTATAAGCTGGCGCTCCTAATAAATAATTGCATTAAAGTTTAATATGGCATATGTATAATGTCAAACTTGTATTGAACAGTTTTTCTTAGAGTGAAGTGGAATAGCAAATATTGCTGTATTTAATATGCCAAGACCTTGGCAGTCATTTTTCAAAGCTCTTTTAATATGAAAGGAACAGTTCCATTAACGTTTTTAAGCCACAATTCAAACCATCCTCGTTGTGTAAAAAAGAGCTATCTTATAACGGAGAAATATATCTGCTTTAATTAAATTATGTCATTTTTTTTTTAAAAAGAACTCTGGGGAATTGTAAATTATGCCATTTAAAAATTGTTGCTTCTGACAAATTTCTCGTTCCTTTTTTTAAAAATAAAAACTGCAGTACGTTTTCACTCAAAGTTGGATTCAGTGTTGCAACCTTTCTGCTCGTCAGACAGACATTCTGTTTACTGGACAACCTGGTGCTCCTTTTTATTTGTGATGTCAACCGGACAGCAAATGTCCAGTTTTCTGGGCCGTTTCGTTGTCCGTTTGTACCTTATTTCTGGCAGAATTTTTTTTTTTTCTTTCTGCGTCTGGCGCTGTGGGGCTCGCAATGTAGGATCGAATTGAAATGGTCGCAAGCTGCAAAATAAAAAAAGCCTCCAAACCCTTCGAGGCCTCCAAGTGAAGTTTAACGAGGAACGAGGAGAGGGAGCGATCTGTCCCTGAGAGTTAACGACACTTAATCTAAGTCTGCAACGTTGGTACAAAGAACTGGCAAAGAGACAGGATCGTGCAGACCTGCACTGAGAAAGGGTGAGAAATAATCCTGACTCATGCCCCTTGCCCCTGCCCCTAGCTCCGCCCTCTGTCCAGTTTTGAACTTGGCAAATGGAGGCAAACCTCCTTTGCATTTGTTTGTGCGTGTGTGTGAATTCCAGCTAGAGTTGCCAACCCTCCAGGATTACCCTGGAGTCTCCTGGAATTAAAGACTAATCTTCTTGTCACTGCTGCGAGCGAACTCAGGAGGAAAATCACAGGGGCATTGGAAAAAATTGTGTTTTTAAAAAATAATTCTTTGGACGCTTTGGTTCATTAGTTATAAAAATATCAGACATGGGGAGAGAAAAGGCTGTTTGACTGACAGTCAAGAATCATCCAATCGGGTAATGAAGGGTCTGTTCGCTTTCCGATTGGCCGTGGGAAGGCAGGACGCCGCGAGGATGGACATATTGAGTGACCAATGGTGGGAGAGTGGGGGCGGGGCGGTTGGAGGCAGGAGGTCATGTGATGAAACCTCCAGGAATATGTCCCACCAGAGTTGGCAACCCTAATTCCAGCCCAGTAAGTACACGGAAGCAGAGCAAGTGACGTCTGTCGCCAGGGAAGTCGGCATGTTCAAGACACCGTCGGTATGTGCGTCACCTGTGTGGCAGCTGCTCATGGTGCTATAATTGGCTTGAGCGCTCGAGGCCTAGGGAGCAGGGGAATAAATTAATAAGTGATCCCCTGATTACTGCACTGTGTATGGGTGAGATCAGGATCAGGCACGGCCCTCTCAAGACCCAAATAGCCTGCTGACACGTCCGGGTCTGGACTCGGGCATGGGCCCACCACCTGAGGTGCGAGAATGGGTCTTTGATGTGTCGAGCCTATGAGAACGAAAACGCATAATTATGTGTTTCCATGGGTACAGGTTTGTGTGCGAGCCACACGAGGGAGAGTCTGTGGGGTCTTCAGCTTTGGAGTGGAGGGGGGGATTTGACTCGCAAGCCTGTTCCTGTGTGGACCTGATTTCTGCACACACATACAATAGCATCCCCAGCACAGATGCCAATTATATAGCAACCCGACCACTGCTGTATTATGGGGGATTCCCACAGTGCCAATCAACTTGTTCAGTTTGTCAATAATGGACTTCACTTGCACTGTACGAGGGAACTGGCAATTGGCAGTTCATTCAAAATAATGGGACTGGAGGTTGAGTCCTTCAGTCAGGCCTTATCCTCAACTCCCCTAAAAGTTCCGCCGTGACCGTTTGACCACAGTTTCTGTTGTTGTTTGTGCCACTTGTGTTTTTTTTTTCTCTGAACGACGCCTTTAATTGTAGCTTTTAAAAATCGCTGGTCCGGCTCAGACAGTCGAGGAGAGCAATTCATTGCCGCTGACTCACTGAGAGGAGCTGACGGACTAATAGCTGTCACCTGTTGGAGGGTCTCACGCGGATACCCTCGATCAAACCTAACTATCTTCCACAGTTGATCAGCATTCATGGTATTCATTCTGGCGAAGGACTGTGGTGAAAGATCACCTCTATTATTTTGCGTGGAAATCATAAATGTGCACTTCAGCAACGCGTTTCCTGTTTTGCAAATCTTACCTGGACGTTTTCAAATACGATAATCGAATAGAATATTCCAATGCAAAAGTGATCCTCGCATGTAATGAATTACACTGAATGCAAAGCACTCGAGAGAAGCTTTTGAGAGATGTAGTAATGCTCGATATAAATGGAATTTTTCCTTATGTGACACAAGGTCTTTTTTTAAATAGCCCATTTAGAAGGGCATTGATGTCATGAGAAAGGTTCAGCAAAACCTTTCTCATTTGACAAGGCAGAAGAAAAGAAAGAACTTGCATTTATATAGCGCCTTTCACGTCCTCAGGGCATCCCAAGGCGCTTTACAGCCAATGCGGTCCTTTTGAAGTGTGGTCACTGTTGTAATGTGACCTTGTATTAATTTTACAACACACATTAGTGAAGGGCTGATGCGTTTCCACACAATTTACATCATGATGACCTGCATTTGTAAACAAACAAAAGATGGCTGCCAAATAAATGATGACCAAAATCCTAAGGAGACAGTTCTCACCATCAGTGCCTTTTGGCAAATAAAGCCACTAAATGATTATTTAGCACGGCGAAAATTGCGAGGAAATTGGCTTAAAATGAAAGACTTTTGTGGTATTTTTCTTGCAGTCTCTCTTATGAGACGTTTTAATCCGCAGCAGGTTTTAAAATGCCACCGTTATGTCCTCTCTCTCAGCCTAGCTAATACCGAAGAATGTGTCCAGCGGGTTACTGTAAAAGCAGGTCCCAAGTTAGAATGGTTTTAGCTCGGTGACGTTTACATTCCAGTGACTACACTTCAAAAAATAAAGTACTTCATTGGCTGTAAAGCTGATATTCTGATATCTGTGAAAGGCGATTTATAAATGCAAGTCTTTCTTTCAGTGGCACTTGAACTCGATCTCTAAATTGAAGCCGTGCCAGTGAGTGGAGTGCCTGATGACTGCATGAGCAGGTGTTACAGTAACTAGCTGGAACCTCCCTTCACCCTGAAGCACGGCTGTGAGTGACAGAGCTTGAAATGATGCCGCTAACTAAAACAAGAGTGTCGGTGATTAGAAAAAACAAAGGGGAAAAGTTACACTGTGGAGTGAAAATTAAGAGATTTTATTGTGCGGTGTATTTCGTCAACAAATCACTGGCCCTAAATAATAAAAAAAAACACAAAAGAAAAAATGTGAATGCCCTTCATCAGATGCTGACTGATCTGATTCATTTTAATATTTCTACTTATAAGAACATAAGAACATAAGAAATTGGAGCAGGAGTAGGCCAATCGGCCCCTCGAGCCTGCTCCGCCATTCAATAAGATCATGGCTGATCTGATCCCAACCACAAATCTAAAGAACACAAGAAGTCAGAGCAGGACCCGGCCACATAGCCCCTGGGCCCTCTCCGCCACCCACAGGGCATTGACCGATCCGAACTCAGCTTCATGTCCAATTTCCTGCCCGCTCCCCATAACCCCTAAAACATACTTCTGTATGTTTATTTTGAAGACTTTTGTTTGTGGGGTATGGTGGTGCGGTGGTTATGTTACTGGGCTGGAAATCCAGCTAGGTCGGGACTAGTAATAATATTATAATATTCAGCAGAACGTGAGTTCGATTCCCACCATGACAGGTTGAGGATTTGAATTCAGTTTAAATAATCTGGAAATTTTTTTAAAAATTGTATCTGTAAAAGTGACCGTGAAGCTGTCAGATTTGTCGTAAAAAGCCAACTGATTTACTAATGTGCTTTAGGGGAGGAAACCTGCCGTCCTTACCCAGATCTGGGCCTATATGTGAGTCTAGTCCCATAACAACCCTCTGAAGTGGCCTAGCAAGCCACTCGATTGTATCAAACGACTATCAGCAGTTCAGGAAGGCGGCCCATCACCAGGGCAACGAGGGACTTGCAGTAAACGCGGCTTTGCCAATGACGAGAATAAAAATAAAATGGTAATAAATCCGGTGGCTCAATTAATATCGGCCGATACCATCATTAGTGCAGATACTTGCGAAACAGCCATTCATCTTTTACATTTTGTGCTGTTTACGGAACTATAAACACCACAAAACTCTGTCTCCTTCAGAATCTGACCCCTAACGTGAGAGGACTGAGGAGTAAGGAAAGGTTAAAGGAACTTAAGCTTGGAAAGGAGATGAATGGGAGGGGCCCTAATGAAGGTAGATAAGGTACTTCGGGGGTACTTCCTCTGAGTTCTCATGCTCCACCGCCGTAACTTTGCCTAAAGTTCGTTGGAAGCCCCACTTGTGTGCGTCAAGGGGTTTCTGCTGAAGCCCTAACAACTGCTAAAGTTCCAGGAGCAATGGTGAGAGAAGGTCCAAAGAAACTCACCCCCGAGTGAGATAGACAGGATTAATTCTGAGCACTGCTCTCAGTTGAATCATGATTGTGGGACAAGGGGACGTAGATACTGATGGGTAAAAGGCACGTTCAGGACTGTTGTCACACACTGATTTATACTGGCAACAATCTTCAAGATAGGGTAGTGGAGGCAGTTAGATGCTCTGATGGTGCTCATGGGTTTCTATGGAAAAGATAAACTGAATAACTTCCCTCATCTTTACTCCTAGGAACATAGGAACAGGAGTAGGCCATTCAGCCCCTCGTGCCTGCTCCGCCATTTGATAAGATCATGGCTGATCTGTGATCTAACTCCATATACCTGCCTTTGGCCCATATCCCTTAATACCTTTGGTTGTCAAAAAGCTATCTATCTCGCATTTCAATTTAGCAATTGAGCTAGTTTCAATTGCCGTTTGCGGAAGAGAGTTCCAAACTTCTACCACCCTTTGTGTGTAGAAATGTTTTCTAATCTCACTCCTGAAAGGTCTGGCTCTAATTTTTAGACTGTGCCCCCTACTCCTAGAATCCCCAACCAGCGGAAATAGTTTCTCTCTATCCACCCTATCCGTTCCCCTTAATATCTTCTAAACTTCGATCAGATCACCCCTTAACCTTCGAAACTCCAGAGAATACAATGTGTAATCTCACCTCGTAACTTAACCCTTGAAGTCCGGGTATCATTCTAGTAAACCTACGCTGCACTCCCTCCAAGGCCAATATGTCCTTCCGAAGGTGCGGTGCCCAGAACTGCTCACAGTACTCCAGGTGCGGTCTAACCAGGGTTTTGTATAGCTGCAGCATAACTTCTGCCCCCTTGTACTCTAGTCCTCTAGATAAAAAGGCCAACATTCCATTAGCCTTCTTGATTATTTTCTGCACCTGTTCATGACACTTCAATGATCTATGTACCTGAACCCCTAAGTCCCTTTGGACATCCACAGTTTTTAACTTTTTACGATTTAGAAAGTACCCTGTTCTATCCTTTTTGATCCTCTTTCTAGGACTTCTCCCTTCCAGCATACCATGCAAGTCTCCCAATCCCAGACCAGCCATTCCGGCTGTGCAGCTCCCAACTCCTAATGTTCCCAATCTCCCAGCTGGAAGCTTCCATTACGCTGTCCGGTGATGACATCGGAGGGATGGGTGGGGACGGGGGTGTGGGGAAGAGGGGCCTGGAGCTGACACAGGTCATCGGGGATCACTAGTTTGCACTAGTTAGCCTAAGATCCTAGCACCTGTTAAACTGCAGCAACAACACACCATTTCATTACCTGTACGTGTGCCACCTCCTCCCATAGATTGGCTCCTCATCCCTCCCAAGAGAGTTCAAAAACGGTGAAACCATCATTTTGAACATCCCAATTGCCCAATTTAAAATATCACATTTTGTTTGCTGCTTGTCCCTAGTAAGACATGTATTATATTAGAAGCAATCATTAGCTTTTCTTGCCCCTTGGGCAATGTTCCCATGTGATGACATGCTAGGGCTGATTGATGTGCTGATCCTGCAGTTCTGGGCTTTTCTCTTCCATTCAAAAATTTGACAGCCAAGGGATGGAAATTCTATTAAAGGTCACCCCCCCATCCCTCCCCACTCCTGGGACAAATGCCATTGAGACGTGCTTCTCCAGCTCAGCTGCATCTGCCCCAGTGTTCAGCGGTATTCACTCAGGTCCCTGTAAATTAAAGAGCCAATCTCGCCAACAATTTATTGTCGGTAAGAATTTATTCGGATTTGGCTTCAGCCTGTTTGTGCGTTTGTTGCTTTTTTTTGGTTCAGATTGTGGGAGAGCAACTTCCTTGTTCGCGTTCCCATGGTAACATCAATGCTAAAACCCGCTCCCTCATCCCAACACCAGGATTGTAGGCCCACAAAAATGTGGATCTGTGGATTTGTTCATTGGTCGTCGCACTCCTGCAATCCAAAGTAAACCCACTGTAAGAGCATCTGGTAACAGAATCATGGGAATTCCTCTATATTGTGGGAAAGGTGGGAAGAGAACGGGAGACAGACAAACACAAACAAAGATATGGGGGAGAGGGGGAGACATATGCACGTCTACACACGCATATGTACACGCGCACACACGTGTGTATACACAGATGCGTACACACGCTCACTTGCTTGTAACAGGCAATGCTGTCAATACCAGGACAGAGACTTGCAGTTGCATGAGATGTTGTATCCTATCCAAAACATAAATGACATTAAAAACAAAAAGTTAAGTCTATCATGATGACAAAAATTGGCAATAGTGTCCTCTTCTTCCCTTCTCTTTCTCCCACCCTCCCTAGTTCCCTCTTTCCTGCCTTTCTCTTTCTATCTCTCTTTTTTTCCCTCCTGAACAGGAGGCCAGGAACCAGAGAGAGTGGAGTGCAGGTCCTAGGATGAGTTACTGTAGCACCCAGCTCAATGTCTTATGTATAGGATGTCCCCCCTTCATCTTCTGACCTTAGTTTCTAGTTTTACAGGATATATTCAACAATACCGCACTCCCAGCAGGGGCTGCACTCAAAAGGAGCCTGAGTTGGAGAATCAGTGTCATAACTCTTTCTCCAACCCACACTTCACACAGGGAGCACAGCACTGTGAGTTTCTCCTTCCATGGATTATTTCCAGTAACATTAAACAAAAGAAAGATTTGCATTTATATAGTGCCTTTCACAACCTCAGGATGTCCCAAAACGCTCTACAGCCAATGAAATACTTCAGGGTGTAGTCACTGTTGTAATGTAGGAAGTACTGCAGCCAATTTGCGCACAGTAAGATCCCACAAACAGCAATGGCCAGATAATCTGTTTTAGTGATGTTGGTTGAGGAGTAAAAATTGACCAGGACACCAGGGAGAACTCCCCTGCTCTTCTTCAAAATAGTGCCATGGGATCTTTTACATCTACCTGAGAGGGCAGATGGGGCCTCGGTTTAATGTCTCATCCGAAAGAAGACACCTCCGACAGTGCAGCACTCCCTCAGTATTGCACTGGAGTGTCAGCCTAGATTATCTGCTCAAGTCTCTGGAATGGGACTTGATCCCCACATCCTTCTGACTTAGAGGTGAGAGCTCTGCCACCGAGCCAAGCTGACCCCTTAATATTGTATTTCACTATTTTGGTCTACCGCATTGAATTAAAACAAATGCCCCCTACTAAATTATCAGACAGGCGAACGACCTACAAACACTATTATCACCAACAGTAATTTAAGGCCTGTCGTGCTGGCAGTATAACCAATGCCAACGGGTATCGGTCTCAAACCAGTACCTGTGGTATAACTGTGCCCTTGATCCCATTATCCCAGGTTCCAGGAGTGAAGGCATGGATGTTTTCCAACACCCTTCACCTCTTCTTCTGTTCTTTGCAGCCTTCTGTTGGCAGTTACTATTGTGGAACAAAGTCCCTTGACAAGTATAACAGCACCGTGGTCATAAAGCTGGGAAATGTTTCATAATTAGCTTGTGACAGCTGCTCTTAAATGTTGCTTCGAATATGTGTTTGGTAATGGACACTTGACTGGATTGTGAAATCAGCCAGAGAGTTAGAGGCTACTTTGTGTCGGCTCCAAGAATTCCAATTTTTTTTTAATAGTACAAGAGGCAGCTTGTTTCCTTCTTGGAAGTGCGAAAATGCTCCGAAATGAATGTCCGCTGGTTAAGAGTATGTCCTGGAATAGCATGCAGTGGTGCGATGGATTATCTCCTGCAGGGTATAGTCTCACAGGGACCCGCATTACAGAAGCAAATAACTGTAAGGTGAAAACCCAATTTACTCTCTCTGCTTTTGCCAATTCCACGCCTTGACACACTCTGGGAAAAATTGTCGCAACAATTCTTCACTATAAAGCCCCTGTAAGGCTGGCTTAAGGAGTGTGCAAATGTCGTACTCCATGATACTGCTGTTCTCTTAACTCTTTGAGAGCTGGGCTCCCATTGTGACCTCTACAAGGAAGTTAGTTTTCCAGTAGTTCAGTGTTTCACTTTTAATAATCTGGTAATGCAAATCCAATATTACTTCAGGCCGCACATCATGTGGCCTCTTGCAATGGCAATAGAAGCATTCCATTGCAACAGTGAGAAGATTTGCTTCAGAAATTTTGACCGTGTACTTGGTTAGAGATGTGTCTCAGTGACTCCAAGGTAGTTTTGTCATTTGAGACACCATCTGGACTGCTCCATTGATAGTAATTAGACAATGTGTCCAACGCCTGTCTCCCTCTGGGCTGCTATAAACGATGGTGGAAGTGTTGCATTTTGTCATCTCTGGGACTGGTAGTAATTGGAAAATACATGATCCCCCAATATCAGCCTAAAGCCAGAATCACAACAGGGGAAGGCATGTAGGGACCAAAGTACAGACCCAAACTTCACTCATATTTAGTAGTAGGCCATGGACTTTACGGTTTTCTATTTTCCCTCAATTTTGGCAAAACAAAAAAAAAGTCACGAGAACCGGAGCAAACCCATGCTTTTTTGGGTGGAAACTAAAACAATGTACTTATGATCAGCAAACTTTGAGTTTAGTTGGGAATTCACAGCAAGCTGAGGAAACAGTACAACTGCAGACCGAAATTATCAATGGGACCCTACTTTTTTCTTTATAAAGGGAAGAATATGCCGATTTTGGGCTGACTTGATTGTTGACGGTAAGTTAGCGACAGAACCTTTCTCCCCATTTCATTCGTTTCAGAGATGATATTTTTGCTTTTGAACTTTGTCAGGTTTAATCGGGAATTCACCTTTCAGGGGGTTAATTATAAGGAGGCAGTTATCAGGTTTTGTTGAGTTAAACCCTACAGGCAGAAGGCATATCTCAAAAAGGGACCTTTGAAAAGAGAGCAGCGCCAGATAGGAACCTGCCAATGAAAGGATAATGTCACCATACACAAATAACTCATCAACATTTTAGAACACAATTTAAGTCATTGCAGAGTCTGTGCAAGAACGATTTTCTTATTAAACGTTTCCCTTCACTTTTTCCCAAAGATTGTGCCCTTCATTATGAGAAAAGAATAATAACATTATATTAAGAACCCACAATATTAAGAACCTTATCAAGATATTTAAATTATTATTAAATGCGGTCGAAAGGTGAACCCAGAATATTACTTCACGGGGGGTCAGGCCCATGGTACAAGACGAAATAAATTTAAATTAGTGAAAATTAAAACTTAAAACAGACCATGGAAAAAAGTTCTTTACTCATAATATTGGGAAAAATCTGCCAATTAAGGTGATGAAATCAAAACTATTCAGAAAGTGCAAAATGGTTTAAAAATGTGTTCTCTGGAGGGGGACTACACTGGCAGGGCCACATTTATTGCCCATCCCTAGTTGCCCTGCGAAGGCCTTTGGACCTTCTCCTTGAACCGCTGCAGTCCTTGTGGTGATGGTCCTCCCATTATGGTGTTTGGTGGGGGATCTCCAGGACTTTGATCCAGTGGTAATGAAGAAATGGCGAGTTGCATGTCTGAGTTGGATGATGGGCTGGGTGAGTTGAAATGTCAGAGGGATATAGATTGAATTGTCTTTTCTCAATTCTTGTCTCTTTTTGTACCTCCTTAATATTCATTCTTTGTAACAATTTTATTTTTTTAGAGTTAGGATTGTAGATTCCTTCCCCTTCCCCCACCCTGCTCTTCCTTCAGAAAGATTGCACACTGACTGCAGTCTGTAAAACAAGCCCGATAAACCCTGGGACCGTAATAGAAATCCAAACTTCAGACTGAATAAGCATTTTATTACTGGAAATTATGCTATTAATATTTTATTCCAAGTTCAAAATATAATGATTTATAAAAAGCAATTCTAACCTCTGCTCAAGGTTCTAGCCTTTGCTCATTATTCTCTTGACTGCCTCCCACACTGTAGCCCTGTGAGCAGCCAGGGATCGTGCCTGGGAACCTTGAGAATACCCCATCAAAATGTGGAAAAACATCCTCCCAACACAGCCTATAAACACTTAGTAATAAGATTGCTGGCCTTTGCAAGTTGTTGAGGATACTTGGCGTATCCCTTGCCATAACTGGATTTTATCCGATTTGCTAACTTCGCTGTCTTGGGGCCTTTTTGCCTGACAAAGCTTCTTGCAAGATAGCTTGTCTGATCTGCAGAACTGCACCACTTTATAGAGCACCACTAATATCGTCTCAAGGTATTGAGTCAAAGAAGGAATGATTGGAAGGGTGACCAAAAGCTTAGTCAAAGAGGTGGGCTCGAAGGAGGGTCTTAAAGGAGAAAAGGGAGTTGGGAGAAACGGAGGAGTTTAGGGATGAAGGTAGAGAATGGTACCTATGCAGCTAAAGGCACGGTAACTAAATGTGGGGCAAAAAGAAGGGGGGGGGGATGCATAAGAGGTCGCGGTCCGAGGAACAGAAGGTATGGGGATGGGTTGTAGGGCTAGAGGTTTTTAGAGATGGAGAGGGCCTAGATCATGGAGGGATTTTAACACAAGGACGAGAGTTTTCAATTTGAGACCTTGGGGGAGTGAGAGCCAGTAAAGGTCAGAGGGTGATGGATAAGTAGAACTTGATATCGGATAGAATACGGGCAGCCAAATTCTGGGTGAGCTTGTGGGTGCTGTTTGAAGGACTTTGTTGAGCACGAATTGACAGCTACTTAACAACCGTGATTGTACTTGAAAAGTAATTTGTTGTCTGTGGAGCACTTTTGGAATATCCTGAGCGTGTCAAAGGTGCTATATAAATGCAAGTTCATCCTTTTTCTTTCATTATATTTGTTTAAAGAAATATATTGGAAAATTAATAAAACTATATCGCGCAGAAACATCTAGGACTGGTCGAGATCACCAGGTCCGGGTTGAAATTTGAAAAATACCATTAACTTCTCTCTGTCTTTGTGTCTCTATCTCTCTATCTCTTCCTCTCCTCTCTCTCTATCTCTCCATCTCTCTCCCTCTCACTCTTTCTCTCTCACACAGAGTCACTTTCTTCCCAAGATATATATCCCACTCCCCCTTCATTTTGCCAACATTACTATAAGACTATTTCTGTGCATTACACATTTGTTTTGCTTTATGTCCATTTCTCTGTAATCCGTCTGCTTTTCTTGTGTGTTCAGGTTCTATTTTCCTGTATTATTTGGCTGTCGTTCCTTATTATTTCCCATTTGTACCCAGATAACTGCAAACAGACCAAGAAAAAGCCCGGAAACAATGAGAAATTTCCATATCTTTCACACTATGTTTTCATTCCCATGTCTACACACTTGTATTGCAATATTTAATCAATTTTTATACTTCTTTGGTGTTTTCTTACGAGTATATTCCTCTCTTCCTTCTCTGTTTTGTATTTTCTATTTTTCTGGCCCTTCCTTTGGGGTTTGTCTGTTGATTTTATTTCCTTATATTTTTCTCTTGCCCATTTTCTCTGTGGCTTTTCCTCCTTGTCCTGCTCTCCGGAAAGCGTTGATTCCACATTGGGGGTACAGTTCCTCCTATGCTGGTCACCCTCTGGCACCCCATCCTTCCTTATGTGCCAGCCTGGACTATTTACCATTGGGGGGCATCGCACACCAAACTCAATCCTGTCCTCACCTGGTGTCCACGCATGTGCAGCTCCACCAGATAATGATCAGAAGTGGGAACCCCGGCCAATTCACCTGCTTAATTGAAAAGTAGACATTTCAAAGTACGTGCCAGCCGTGGCTCAGATGGTAGCATTCTCGCCTCTGATTCAGTAGGTTATCTGGTCATTTATCACATTGCTGTTTGTGGGATCTTGCTGTGCACAAGTTGGCTGCTGCGTTACAGCAGTGACTACACTTCAAAAGCGCTTTGGGACGTCCTGAGGTCATGAAAGGCGCTGTATAAATCCAAGTCCTTGCTTCTTATCTTTTCTTCAGTTATTGGTGCTGCTTCTTGTATCAGTACTTTTATACACAACAGTCTGATTCAATCAATGCTACTTTTTCTTGGCTGCCGAGTATTGAACTGTAGCCGTTGACATTGCTCCTAAACAGCAACATGCAAAAACCTACCTGGTGGAATCCTTCGTATCATGGCCTCTCTTAGAAACACATTATCATGGCCTCAATACTAGCACACACTGTTTTCCTCTCCAGCTTACATTCTACCGGTTAATTATTGCAAGAAATTTGAACAAACCCTGAAGTCTCACTGTTTATTCTCCAGAAAGCATTCCAATTAGTACACTTTCGCCGGGGCTTCATTCCCAACCCTTAATTGGTGGACATCCTGGGGACTGTAATTGGATGCAGTGCCAGTATGGTGTGCACCTTAATTAAAATGACTGTTTCCTTTCCTAAAATACCTCTGGGACTGCATTTCACTGGTTATTTTAAGGTTACTGTCATCTTGTGAGACTTTACTAGTTTTGTAAACAGAGAAATGATATCATAGGATCTGCAGGTCTCTCTTGAGTTTTTTTTTCCAAAAAATGAAGTTAAACTAAAACAAAATGTGAGCAGTATTGTAAAGTTTAAGCCACAGGAGATACAACATTTGCTGCAGACACATTTATCCCCCCCCCAATGGCCGACATGGTGACCTTGCTGCGACCTGAGTTTTCCTCAGCAGATTGTCAAACAGCACCTTTTCCTTTAAGACAAAAGTACAGCTCCCTCGACAGCTCCGTTTCTTATCCAGTGTGCAATTGAGACGTACAAAGCAAGCAGATCTCTGATTCGTTCCCCAGTCTGTGCAGGGTTAGCTCATCTCAACTGAGGTGGCACCTGGGGTGTTAGCATTGGGTCCAATGGCCTCTGGAACATGGAGGCGGAGGGAAATCAGCCAGGATTCCCAACCTGTCCAGTGACTTACAGGTAGAACAGGACAGGATGTCTGGATGGCGGATGAGGACAGGATAGAGGTTTGGCTGTGATGCCCTCTGCAGGATAAGGAAGAGAAGAAGAAGGGCTAAAGGACAAAATAGGAAGATTATGGACCCTGTAAAGCTGAGGTAATGACAAAAAAGAGACAGAAAATAAGAAATTGATAATGAAGAATAACTTGCCTGCACTTAGTGTCCAGGCACACACATGGAGAATGGCTGGTAGATGAGACAGTACCCTTGGAGCCTTACATTAGCATGAGCAAGAATCTTAAGGAGAAAATTGAAGCGCATCAACAAAATAATCCTTATTAATGTCTTGTATCATTGCCCTGGAGTCCTGCAAGGATTTCTCCTTGTTCCCCCTCCTATTCCTCATCTACACGCTGCCCCTCGGTGACTCAGTTCAGGGTCAAATAGGATGGGGGTCAGGTTCCACATGTACATGGTGGCACCCAGCTTTATCTCTCCGCCATTTCTCTCGTCCCCGCCACTACCTCTGTGTTGTCTACCTGCTTATCCGACATCCATGACCTGGATGAGCCGCAATTTCCTCCAATTGAACAGTGGGAAGATCGAAGCCATTGTCTTCGGACCCCACCGCAGCTCCATGTTCTCTCCACCTCTGTCCACATTCCCACCCCCACCCCCGACCGCGCATGGCCACTGTCTCAGGTTGAAGCTGACTGTTCACAATCTTAGCGTCCTGTCTGACCCAGAGCTGAGCTTCCAACACCATATCCTCTCCATCACAAAGACCACCTACTTCCACCCTGCCTCAGCCCAGCTGCTGCCGAAACCTTCACCATGCCTTTGTCGCCCCTAGATTCGACTATTCCAATGCTGTCCTGGCTGGCCTCTCATTTATCAATTCCCCCCCCATCCCCGATAAACATCAGCTCATGCAAAACTATCCTAACCCGCACCAAGTCCTGCTCATCTCTATGCACAATGGCCTACATTGGTTCCCTGTACCCCAACGCCTCGAATTTAAAATTCTCATCCTTGTGTTCAAATCCCTTTACGGCCTCCCCCCTTCATAATCCTTTTCCAGTCTAACAACCCTCCAAGAACTCTGCGTTCCTCCAACTCTGGCCACTTGTACGTCCCCCACTTCCTTTGACCCACTATTGGCGGCCGTGCCTTCAGCTGTCCAAGCCATAAGCTCTGTATTTACCTCCCTAAACTTCTCCGCCTCTTCACTTTTAAGACGCTCCTTAAAACCTACCTCTATGACCAAGCTTTTAGTTCCCCCTCCTAATATGTCCTTTGGCTCGGTGCCAACCTTTTATGATTATGCTCCTGTGAAGCACCTTGGGACGTTTTTCTACATTAAAGGTGCTCTTTAATGCAAGTTGTTGTTGGTTATCTTTATGGTCGTACAGTGATATAAAATAATGTGTTATGATGCGTAGTAATGTTGCACAGTATTATGTTGCTCTGAAGTAAGATACCAATGATCTGGAAAAGTGTGCTGAAATGCAGTCACTTACTGATGTGAAAAAAAAACACATGCTGCATGATATTGAGCTAATCTAAGGCTATTAATTTTGCTTCATGGAATCACATTGATCTAGAACAGCAGGTCATGTTGCATAATCCCTTAGTTCTTCCAGATTAGTACGTTAACCTGCATGACATCACCTTTATTTAAAATGCTTTATATAACATGCTTCATGTCATACAATGATGCCAAATAACACATTATGTTGTGTAGACCCTATCAGTCTAGAATAATCGGTTATGTAGCATGACACCGCATTGATCTAGAATAGGTTACAATGCATGGTGCCACATTCGTCTAGGATAGGTTACAGTGCATGGTGCCACATTGATCTCAAATAGGTTACAATGCATGGTGCTGCGTTGATCTAGAATAGGTTACAGTGCATGGTGCCACATTGATCTAGAATAGGTTACAGTGCATGGTGCCACATTGATCTAGAATAGATTACAATGCATGGTACTGCATTGATCTAGAATAGGTTACAGTGCATGGTGCCACATTGATCTAGAATAGGTTACAGTGCATGGTGCCACATTCATCTAGAATAGGTTACAGTACATGGTGCCACATTCATCTAGAATAGGTTACAGTGCATGGTGCCACATTGATCTAGAATAGGTTACAGTACATGGTGCCACATTCATCTAGAATAGGGTACAGTGCATGGTGCCACATTCGTCTAGAATAGGTCACAGTACATGGTGCCACATTGATCTAGAATAGGTTACAGTACATGGTGCCACATTCGTCTAGAATAGGTTACAGTACATGGTGCCACATTCGTCTAGAATAGGTTACAGTACATGATGCCACATTCATCTAGAATAGGTTACAGTGCATGGTGCCACATTGATCTAGAATAGGTTACAATGCATGGTGCTGCGTTGATCTAGAATTGGTTACAGTACATGGTGCCACATTGATCTAGAATAGGTTACAGTGCATGGTGCCACATTGATCTAGAATAGATTACAATGCATGGTGCTGCGTTGATCTAGAATAGGTTACAGTGCATGGTGCCACATTGATCTAAAATAGATTACAATGCATGGTGCCACATTGATCTAGAATAGGTTACAATGCATGGTGCCACATTGATCTAGAATAGGTTACAATGCATGGTGCCACATTGATCTAGAATAGGTTACAGTACATGGTGCTGTATTGATCTAGAATAGGTTACAGTGCATGGTGCCACATTGATCTGGAAAAGGTTACAATGCATGGTGCCACATTGATCTAGAATAGGTTACAATGCATGGTGCCACATTGATCTAGAATAGGTTACAGTACATGGTGCTGCATTGATCTAGAATAGGTTACAGTGCATGGTGCCACATTGATCTAGAATAGGTTACAGTACATGGTGCCACATCGATCAAGAATAGGTTACAGTACATGGTGCCGCATTCATCTAGAATACACAGTTATGTTGCATGACACCACGTTAATCTGGAACTCATTATTGTGCACAATACCACATTTTGTTCTACAAGTTATCCCAAACTTAATTGAAACACATATTCTGAACTAAAAGATAATAAAATTACCAATTAAGAAAATATCTTATTTAAGGAATGAACAGTATCAAGTGAGATTGGAAGAGCAGGTCAGAGATTTTATTTCTTTTGAAAATAATCTAATTTACATATTTTGAATAAACATTTAATGCTACCACAATTTTAATTCCAATGGGCATGATGATCTGAGGTCATCCTGGAGGAGGTGTGTGATAGTGGTCCATACATCACAGTATTAGGACTACTGAGGATGGCATCATATTACTGGCAACAAATTTGAACTCGGGTTTCCATGGGCATCTGTGGGCACGATGCCCAATTAGGCACCAAAGACACCATCTGAGCTCCGGATACGCACAAATGGACAGAGGAACTAACTGATGCAACACCAAGCAATACAGAGCAAAGAAGCCCCAGGTTGAATTCTCATTCAGTGGTGGGTCAATTGACAATGGCTGTGGAGCTAAAATGACTCGCAAGTTTTCTATGTATGGATGTTAGGTCACTGGGCCTTGGCTCTGATGCTCCTGCCAGAGATGTTGACTTGCTATATTGAATATGGAGACTCCAAGTTTTCCAGTAAAAGTCCAAGCTTCAACTTCAATATTTATCCCTCAACCAACATCACGAGAAACAGATTATCTGGTCATTATCTCATTGCTGTTCATGGGAGCTTGCTGTGCACAAATTGGCTGCCGCTTTTCCTACATTACACCAAAAGTAATTAATTGGCTGTAAAGCGCCTCTAGCCATCCTGCGGTCGTGAAAGGCACTCCATAAATCCTTTTTCCTTTTCCTTTCTTCCCAAAAATCTGAAGTTCCGGAAACTCGGCAAAGCTGTAATAAAATTGTGAAACTCTCAAGAGTCTCGGGTATTGAATGCTGCAAGTCGGCATCTCTGCCCTCTATCATTGACTATCCTTCCTACACTCACTGGCAGCCACCTTGGGAGTGGTGCTGCAAAAGACTGGGTGCCCTGGAAGCATACTGCAGGGACGAGCTGGCAGCATTAGGAGAGGAGAGAAAAGTAGCAATAAAACTGACTGCATCTTTTCGAGTGCAGTTGCTGCCAGCAGACACCAGTTGGAATGGCAGAGACAGGCACCGTTATAGTGACTCCACCTGACTTTTAAAGGCCTGAATGGTTTGAAATCTATTTGGCGATTTAAATAGGAATATAAAGCACTGCTTTACTGCCCGAGATAGCAGAAGGCAACTGCCCCATAACAGTCAGAAAAGGACGCCACCGTGTGCATCTCAAAGCATTCACTCCACCCACAGAACTTATTTATTCCATTTTAATTGAACCTGGATTAAGCAGCCACCTGTTCTTAATGAGCAATCTAGTTTGTATGAAAGGTTTCTTACACTTTAAAGAGAAACATTTCTGTGTATGTGCGCGTGGTGCTAAGCTTTCTAGAAAGGAATATACCTTGAGTCAAAAAATCGCTTATTTTTGGATTTGATGGGAATGCTGTCCTCTGAGTAAATAGACTTGAAACAAACTCAATTATGCAGAAAAACTGCATGAAATATATAAAGATGAATAGAAACATGATGATGATTTTGAAACCGTCTAACAGCATTAGTGGAACCCGGTGGTTAGAGACTGGCAGGTTCTTCCACGCTACAACAATAAAACATGGTCTAACAGACCCTGAACTTTAAGAGGTCTCATTTCAGGTTGTCACGTTGTAACTAAGTGCACGACTGATTGTTAAACAACCCTGTACCTTCTTTCAACACGGACCTGATGAGTTGAGTGGGGTTGCGCGTCTGGCAATCATCAGGCCTCTGATTGTTTCCTAGACAACAGGAAAGTAATTGGAGACGGCCGTTGTTCAGCGAGCTGCATTTATCGTCCTCTGCACAGCCAATTAAAGAGACAACAGCCCTTATGCTCTTGTTCTGTAGAAGGCTTTAAAGGGGACAGTATCTCTTCGGTATTCTTAATAGTTGCATTTTTGTAGAAAACATTTAGGCACAACATCACCATATGCTTTTAATTCTACCAGACACCCATTTTTCCCTGTCAACATCCCATTTCAATCTTCTGCCTTCTTCACCTTAAGATGCTTACTTATCTTTGAGGTTGAAGGTTGGGCTCCATAGGACTCAGACACCTTCGGTTACCTCATCAAAGTGACCATCCTTAACATGCGAGCTTTGACTTGGAATCAACGTGCCTTGTGTCTATGTGGGCTGGAGCTGCATACAATGGAGTCATGTGGGGCACGTATAACTTTTAAATCAATGTTCCGATTAATTTGCAGACACCTCACAGCTCACAAGTTCCTTCTTTCTTTACTAACAGATTTAGGATTGAATGAGGTGACAGTGTTAAAACTGCCCTTTCCAAACCTTCAGATCTCTCAAAATTTAAACCGGACAAACCAGCAAGTACGTGCAAATAGAACTGAATTGTCGGGGGGACTTCACAGGCCAGGATATCAGGGTTCATGGGTTAGGAACATAGGAACAGGAGTAGGCCATTCAGCCCCTCGTGCCTGCTCCGCCATTTGATAAGATCATGGCTGATCTGTGATCTAACTCCATATACCTGCCTTTGGCCCATATCCCTTAATACCTTTGGTTGCCAAAAAGCTATCTATCTCACATTTAAATTTAGCAATTGAGCTAGTATCAATTGTCGTTTGCGGAAGAGAGTTCCAAACTTCTACCACCCTTTGTGTGTAGAAATGTTTTCTAATCTCACTCCTGAAAGGTCTGGCTCTAATTTTTAGACTGTGCCCCCTACTCCTAGAATCCCCAACCAGCGGAAATAGTTTCTCTCTATCCACCCTATCCGTTCCCCTTAATATCTTCTAAACTTCGATCAGATCACCCCTTAACCTTCGAAACTCTAGAGAATACAACCTCAATTTGTGTAATCCCGGGGCATAATTTGGAAACCCCTGGCCTAGGCAGCAAGCTTTGGCAGGTAATTTGTCAGTGGGATGTCGTTGCAACTCTCACCCTAGCCATGATCCAGGAATTCTGGATTATTCCAACCCCCACAGCCCAAGGATACTGAGGCCAATTGCTGCCCCTCTCTTGCTGCTGCATCTGAGGTCACGACCAACATGCTTACTGAATTTTTACTTTGGTTAGTTTGCCCGCTTTCACCCGGAGAGAACCCGGTCCCCAGCCCGGCCGATGCCACCCTTCAGCGTTCTGCTAGCAAGTGACGCAGGTGGCAATTTTAAAAAATGTTCTTTCTCTTCCTCTGTTTCTTGACCTCCTCGAACGGGGCAGTCGTGTTTGAAAACTTGCCACAAGGGGAAGCGCAATTGCAAAGCCTCTGCTCACACCAACAGAAAGGCAACACACTGCGGGCACTGGAAACATGGAACAAAAACAGAGACTGCTGCAAAGCTGGATTCTGCAGGAACCATTCTTAAAGCTGGACTGTCGGGTTTAGATCTGACAGCTCAACAAATACATACAAGCATTTTCTGCTCATTCTTAATCGTTATCATGATTGAAAACGAAATATCAGCTGCCTTGCTGGCTCGGTTAGTAAATGTCTGAACAGTAACAGACCAGAATGTCCCAATTTTGACCCTTGCTCCATGCTGAGGCAGCTGTTCTTAGCCATGCTGACGGTTGGGTAGCCATGACTGAGAGCCTTTGGCCTAGTGAAACTGGAAAAAATTAATCCGGAGGATTCCCGATTCTGATTGCGGTCCAATGATCCCTGTGATGTGATGCCCGTCACAGTGGAATAGCCTACTGAGACTCTAGACTTAACACGTGAAGAAAAGCCACTTGTACAAGGTACCAGAGGAAACCCCCGAGAACTGTATCCCAGGGGGAGTTCTTCCCAGTGTCCTGGTCAATATTTATCCCTCAACCAACACCTAAGAACAGATTTTCAGGTAATTATTATCACATTGCTGTTTGTGGGACCTTGCTGTGTGCAAATTGTCTTTAAAAAGTACTTCATTGGTTATAAAGCACATTGGGATATCCTGAGGTCGTTAAAAGGCGCTCTATAATGGTAAGTCTTTCTTTCCGATGGTGGAGGGACAGAGATTGGGAAACGAGAAATAATCTGAAGTCAGAGCAGTGGAGGCTGGGCCCTGTGCCTTGGGCAGGTTACTCAAATAGGGATGAGTGAGGCGACAGAGGAATTTGAAGAGTTAAGGACACAAATCTTGAATTTAATCCTCTGGGGCCAATGAAGCTTGGGTGCAGTGTTTAATTATATGTTTATCTACCAAAGACTACAAAGCTTCTCATGTCTTTTGCCTTTTCCCCTGTTGGTTTTGGCACAAACCGTGCCTCGCTCTGAAAGCAGCCAGTCACTGTGACCTGAGGAGTACTCGGCTGTTAATGATACAGTCCCAGAACACCAGTAACCCAAGTGGGGATGAGATTAGACTGTGCACTGGGCATGATGTTTCTTCGTTCCATTGCTCAAATGGAACTTGGTCTCACCTCAGCAGAAGCCCTGTGGTAATGTATCATTTCAGTTTTGAGTCATGCGATCCTTGAGTACACTGTGTTCATGTGAGTCAGGAGTTAAAAATCACTACCTCCAAATCTTATAATCAGGTCAAAGCTCACAGTAGCAGAAGCATTCTACTATGTAATGCATGTTAGAAAGAACTTTATATAGCACCTTTCACATCCTCGGGAAGTCCTAGCTCACTTCACGGCCAATGAAGTACTTTTGAAGTGTAGTCACTGTTGTGCTGCTGGCAATAATGTATAATTCTGCTGCCCTGGGTTTAACTTTTTTAAAATTTGTTCGTGGGATGTGGGCATCGCTGGCAAGACCAGCATTTATTGCCCATCCCTAATTGCCCTCGAGAAGGTGGTGGTGAGCCCCCTTCTTGAACCGCTGCAGTCCGTGTGGTGAAGGTTCTCCCACAGTGCTGTTAGGAAGGGAGTTCCAGGATTTTGACCCAACGACGACGAAGGAACGGCGACATAATTCCAAGTCGGGATGGTGTGTGACTTGGAGGGGAACGTGCAGGTGGTGTTGTTCCCATGTGCCTGCTGCCCTTGTCCTTCTAGGTGGTAGAGGTCGCGGGTTTTAACTGGCCTGTCCTTTTTGAGGCCACAAAGTCTAAGTGCATAGAAATGGGTATGTCCTGGGGTCAATTGGAGGCTAATTGCTGTCGATGAGGGAAGTTTGCAGGTTGGCGGGTGCTGGTAAATTTCTGACTGCAGGTCAGAAGAAACCGGCATGAAATAATCTGTCTACTTTTGATACTTTTGACAATTTGAATTGTGACATCTGAAGTGCTCAATTGAAGAGTTTTACATCGAGATATTAGAAAGAGTAAAACAGTTCCTTCAAAGTGTAAAGCCGATGTTTAATGTGGTACAGAGGTGTGCCAGGTTCCAGATTCAGTCCTTTGTTTGTGCTGAGTTAGTTGACCTCAGCCAGAACAGCAATAAAGGTTACGATTGGCCTTAGCGCCCTTACAATACAAGATGGGAATAATGAGCTCAGCGTTTTGCTCCTGACCAGTACTGGAATGTTGAATGGGGATGGGTTCAACTCTGTTGCTTTTCAATGATCAAAGAGCCAGCCAAATCTTTACTGTCAACGCTTCTGCATGAAGAATGGCTACTTCAGTGAGGTACATGAGGACTGCGTTACCACGGCCAAAGGTCAGCACTTAGAGGAGAAAATGGGGGGAGGGATAACCGAACAAAAACAAGTAATAGTGAGCTTTCTATCATTCATCCAGGGCAGGCAAAAATCATATCAGCAAGAAAGAAAAGGAAGATTGTGCATTTTTATAGCGCCTTTCATGACCTCAGGACATCCCAAAGCGCTTTACGGCCAATGAAGTATTTTTGTAGTGTAGTCATTGTTGTAATGTAGGAAACTTCGGCAACGAATTTGCGCACAGCAAGATCCCACAGACGGCAGTGCGATGATTAAAAACAGTGGCCACACTTCAAAAGTGTGTCGTTGGCTGCAAAGCGCTTTGGGATGTCTTGAGGTCATGAAAGGCGCTATATAAATGCAAGTCTTTTTTTTACCGTTGGGAGAGGCCTTGAAGCCTTGTTGGCATTGATTTTTTTAAAAATTAAAAGAGAGGTTGAAAATATAAAATCACATTGTAAAAAATAAATGAGTTAAGAACCTGAAGTCTATACAGATGGATAAGATCCCAGGTTTGATCCCTGGTACGTGCCAAGGTAGCTGATCAGTTCCAGGTGACAGGAGAGCCACAGTAGGCCTCAGTGCCATTTGATTTAACCAGCCAGGGTTCCCACTCCTGTGGCACTTTTTAGAAAGTCTGTGGACACTGGATTTAGCTCTGTTCCACCCTCCCCAAGTTGAATAACTTGCTGATGCTCACTGTATATCAGCTTACACATGAAGCATGGCTGCTTTAGTGAGGTGAAGAAGGGCTGACTGTGCCCTTGGAACTGGCCACGTCTAACCAAGAGGAGAAGACTGGAAAAATAAACTTGTGAATCCTCCAGCCTCGAAAGGGTTAACGCGCAGAGATGGTGAAAGTCGTACTTTTGGTTCAGTCTCTGGGTGGCGCCCGGTTCGAAGCTGATTGACAGTGGTGGGAGATGTAGTGGAGTGCGGCAGGTTAACATTAGAATAGATCCATGGTCAACAGATTACATTAATACAAAAGCACTAATGCATGTAATTCAAGCCTCTGTTCAACAAGCAATTGTGACCTTTGTGAACTTTAATGCTTGGCTCAAAGTTTCCCCATTTAATCTGCTACAAACGTCACAATACAACAGGAACAAACAGTGAACTGTGAGTCGGTGCTCTCTCCACTATTAAGTAAAGATGTTAAAAGTTGATTCATACTGAGTGACAGCCCTTTTGTCGCCAATTATCTTGCATTTAATTTGCCAATTAGCCGTGGCTCAGTGGGTAGCACTCTCGCCTCTGAGTCAGAAGGTCATGGTTTCAAGTCCCACTCTAGAGACCTGAGCACATAATCTAGGCTGACACTCCCAGAGCAGGACTGAGGGAGTGCTGCACTGTTAGAGGTGCCGTCTTTCGGATGAGATGTCAAACTGAGGCCCTGTCTGCCCTCTCAGGGGAATATAAAAGATTCCATGGTACTAATTCGAAGAAGAGCAGGGGAGTTCTCCCTGATGTCCTGGCTAATATTTATCACTAAAACAGATGATCTGGTCATTATCACATCGCTGTTTGTGGGATCTTGCTGTGCGCAAATTGGCTGCTGTGTTTCCTACATTGCAACAGTGACTACACTTCAGAAGTATTTCATTGGCTGTGAAGTGCTTTGGGACGTCCCGAGGTCGTGAAAGGCGCTATATAAATGCAAGTCTTTCTTTTTATTTATCAAAATTGTACATAGACAGTAGGAACTGCTTAATATGGTTAGTGAAGTAATCCAGTTAGGGTTAGGGTTAGGGTTATTGCAATGGATATTGCAATGCTTCAGTTGGTGTTACTGTTGGTTAGTAGATCATTTGGTTAGTAAGGTCACTAGTTTGTGAGATCCATCTGTTATGTGTGACTGCTGTTTGATGGAATATCTCAACTAGTATGATTGCGGATGAGAGCATTGTTTTAGGTAGTGTGACCACTGGTTAGTGCAATTGCTAATTAGTGGAATCCCTGTGATCAGTGGTTAGTGTGATTTGATTCTCAATGGATTTATCCCGGTCCAGGAACGCCTCGATTTTAAAATTCTCATCCTTGTTTTCAAATCCCTCCACGGCCTCTCCCCTCCCCGTCTCTGTAACCTCCTCGGGCCCTACAACCCCCCGAGATCTCTGCGCTCCTCCAGTTCAGGCCTTTTGCGCATCCCTGATTTTCTTCACTCCACCATTGGCGGCGGTGCCTTCAGCTGCCTGGGCCCTAAGCTCTGGAACTCCCTCCCTAAAATCCGCCTCTCTACCTCTCTCCTCCTCCTTTAAGGCAAATCTTAAAACGTATCTCTTTGACCAAGCTTTTGGTCACCTGTCCTAATATCTCATGTGGCTCGGTTTGTTTGATAATCGCTCCTGTGAAGCGCCTTGGGACGTCTTACTACGTTAAAGGCGCTCTATAAATGCAAGTTGTTGTTGTTACGTTGAAAGCTATTGCCTTTTCCACATTTATTTATTTTGTGCGGTTGGCTGGTAACAACATCCCTCGAGCACACATGCATTCTGTTTGAAAAAAGTAGTCACTGTGTTGTGAACTGTGGCCCTGTAAGCTGACGATCGTATGTGTAGTTTAAGTTAGTCAAGTGCTGAAGGGTGATAGATCATTTTAAGCACATGGACCTGCAGGGATGAAACATCGGGCACAAAATGGCCACTTCAGTCTGTGGAACGGCTCAGGATAGAAATTGCTGAGAGAGGGATCACACTCAACACCTTACAATGTACATTCTTGACGGACTGCGAGATGGAGAGGTGTAATTCTTCATTGCTTACATCATAAGGGGAGTATAATTTCTGTCTGCTTGCGGCATTTAGTTTTTTGTATTTGAGATTGCAACACTTTTCTTCAGAGCTATTTAAGGTGAATGATGTACTTATAAATTTATGTTTATATTTAACAAAGTTTTGCTTGCATATCTCACACTTCAAACATCATGATTCGAAGAGTCAAATGAATAAAAAAAAAACAGAGAAAGAAAGCCGGTCAGTTCCTGCTGTTTTTTTCTGACCTTGCAACCTGGTCTCTCCCCAAAGGCAGGAGCCAGGGATTTACAAGCATCTGCCAACGTACAAAAAACGTCAATAATTATCCTCTAGCTGTACTCAGGGTGTGCCTATGTCCCACAGAGAGTACGCCAACAGGTCTTAAACGGACAGCTTCCAAACACGGCTCGATCTTAGTGGTTAAACATCACAAACGCACTCCAGGTCGCGAATGCTTGTGAGTAACAACGTGGGAGATCAGCTAATTGTGAATTAAAAACGTTCCCTTATAATGATTATTATTCCAAACTGGTGATATCAATGCTTTCAGAATAGTAAATACTTAAAGAGTAATATGCTAAATCCCGACACCTGGAATCAGATTAACTATGTTTCCGCCTACAATCTTTTGTTGTCCTCTTTTGAAGGCACGGATTTGTGGTGGAGCAGAGTTCCACATGTGTGATCACTCTATGGTACCTACCCAAATGGCTCTTCCTGGTGTGTGAGCCTTGCCAGTCATCAGGCTATTTGACCATGAGGGGCATTCCAAATCTAATCCTGTTTCCACCTGATGATCACACACATCCTCTTCCAGCAGGGGTTTCCGGATGGCAGTTGGGATTGGACACACTGGCGCCTTTTTTTCTCCCTTCCCTACTCAAGGGGCTCCAAGACCGATGGGAGCCCCAGTTAGTGCCTCAGCTGAGATCAACTATCTCCATATAGACCTGGGTTCAAACCTGGAACCTACCTGGAAAAGAGGGAGGAAAGAAAAACCCATTTATTTAACCTTACCACGTCTGAGGCTTCAGCCGTAGCTGAGAGATAGCACTCTCGCACCTGAATCAGAAGGTCAAGCCCCACTCCAGAGATCTGAGCACATCATCTAGTACTGCAGTACTGAGGGAGTGCCACACTGTTGGAGGTGCCGTCTTTCGGATGAGATGGTAAATCGAGGTCCTGTCTGCCATCTCAGGTGGACCTAAAAGATCCCACTGCACTATTTTGAAGAAGAGCAGGTGTCCTGGCCAGTATTTATCCCTTAACCAACATCACTAATACAGATTATCTGATCATTGTCACATTGCTGTTTGTGCGACCTTGCTGTGTGCAAATTGGCTGCCGCGTTTACAACATTGCAATAGTGGCTACACTTCAAAAGTACTCAATTGGCCTTAAAGCGCTTTGGGATGTCCTGAGGTCATGAAAGGCGCTATATAAATGCAAACTCTTTCTTTCCTCCCAGAAATATCTCAAAGCTCTCATTGCTTAGAAATACGATGACTGCTATGTATGCAAATGTGACAGCCAATTTGCACACAGCAAGATCCCACAACCAGCAATAAGAAGAATGACCAGTTGGTCTGTTTTTTGACCAGGACACTAGAAGAACTTTGCTGTTCGAATAGTGGCAGGGAATTTTTAACATCCACCTTAACCAGGCAGGGAAGAAAGAGAGAGCAACACGGATGGAGCAGCAGCACAAAGATAGACATCAAGGAAAATATTAAGAGAGAGTGTGATTTAAAGCAAGGAGGCTCTCAAAACCAGATTTATGAGAGGGCAAGTCAACACAGCTCTCAGTTTGTGCCATTGCAGTCTCTGGGTTTCCACAGGTGAAACAGGATATTAGAAAAATCAAATTACTGCTTTATTGAAAAATGCGTATTACTGTCAGCATTGTGAGCTGTAATTAGTTCTCCCGAGGAACCAGTGTAAACGTATATTAGTGTGTGGTGTAAGCTGGACCCTGACAGGATGCTGCTTGTACTGATGCTGCACAGAGATTTGATGTTTTTCAAACAATATATATTCCAACGCCTAAACTGTACGTTTTTTTTAAAACCAATCTCGGTGAGAATTTGTAAGTAAAGAAAAAATGATCAGTGTTGGATTATTCCAATTGTCCCGAGAGTTCACTGGTTCTCTGTTTCACATGCACAACAAAAAGAATTCATACCCAAACTCCTGCTTCTCATTTTTATTCACGGTCCGACATGAGATTATTGCGTGCTATTATTGGATGGATTTATCCCCTATCCACTATTTTAATGGAGGCATTAGCTCATTTAAAATGAACAGGGCAATGTCTCTGTCAAAGTAATGGACAAATGAACGTCACTCAAGGGTATTAAGCAGTTGTATGCTAATATTGCCAGTAGTAATTTTGAGGTTATAAACATGAATGGACCTTATGTAAAATGTTATGTGAAGGGGGGCTAGTGCTAAATGGAAAGTCATAGTCGGCTGAATTGACCTGATTGGCATGCACTGAGCAAAGGCTGAATGTGACCCCCCCCTCCTTTGCATTTGGTCACTTCCCTCTAATAGGATATATGAGCAACCTGATGGTTATCTCTCCTCAGGTGGGCAGCATTGTGTTTTTCTATCAATCTTCTCTTCTCCCCCCGCCCCCCCCCCGCACCTCTACGCACCCCAGTCCTGAAGACATTGACTCCTTGTTGGAGGAAGGTTTGATGGATGCCAAATGGCCTCTCATAACTTGCCCCTTGTCCATTCGTTATATGTGAGAAAGAAGAACTTGCTTTTATACCCCATGCATTTCAAGACCTCAGGACGTCCCAAATGATGTACTTTGGACGTGTGGTCACTGTTGTGATGTTTGGTTGAGGGAAACCAATTTGCGCACAGCAAGCTCCCACAAATGGTATAATGATCCGAAAACCTGTTTTTTAGTGATGTTGGTTGAGGGATAAATGTCGGCCAGGACACTCCTGCTCTTATTCAAATAGTGTCATGGAATCTTTTACGTCTACCTGAGAGGGAAGATGGGAACTCGGTTTAATATTGCATCCTAAAAGCAACAACTCCGACAGTGCAGCACTGCCTCAGTACAGCACTGAAGTGCCAGTCTAGATTACGTGCTGATGACTCTGGAGTGGGGCTTTGAACCCACAACCTTCTGAGTCCGAGGCCAGAGTGCTACCAACTGAGCCAACTGTGACACTTAAAGCCAGACAAAGTCAACTACCACACCTGAGCCTGATGGCAGTCGCAGAGGGCTCTTTGTGCTCACCTTAGGTTCCGCACATTTACTTTCTGGTTACTGGATACAATCAGGAGCAGAGACTATCGGTATTTTGATGAATTATACTTGGGTATGCCCCTCCTCTCAGCAAAAGCGGTGTAAAGAAGGAAAATTGGAAGGGGAGAAAGGACCTTAACATCCAAGCAACTGTGGTCCCTCGTGGTCACACTAGTAAGGCCCCCCCTGTACTTCTTAGTTCCGTAATCTTTTCACTCGTGACTCTCCCTCCTTCTGGACCAGAACTCAGCTTCCAATCAGCATTTTCCCACCGCGGTGCGGCTAAGATTGGGAAATCCAGTGGGGTGAAGGATCCCAGCGGGGGAGGGACAGACCACGAGCCCACACTCTGTCACGCTCCATGTCCGTATTGAACTCACCGCGGAAAACTCTTGTACGACAATATAAACCCGACAGTTGTATCAAAACCCGAGTCAGAAGCTAAAGAGAATTTGTGGCAGTAATCTCAGAACACTCTGGGAGAATTTACACACAGCAAGGGACAAAAAAAGAACAAGGCAGAATCCCAATCCATTATGTATATAATTATGCATCAAGAAAGACTTGCCATCTATATATAAATATGTAATCCGTGATATATGGAGTACACATACATGCGTACATGCACATGATTTGAAATTCAAAAAAACATACATTTGCAACCAGTTAATGGAGACTTCAACTCATAATGAGCTACTTAATCACACACATCTGCAGTCTGTGTAATAGGCTGCCTGCTGTCTGGGTGTCTCTGTTTTGCAAATTGCAAATCTGGTCACCTTAGCCTGAGACAGGCTTTGTTCAACAACAAAAAAATTAAAAATATGTTTGATGCAATAAGGGGGCGATTGAAGCAACTGGAATGGGGAAAAAAAGATAATTTCCTAAAGAAATAAAGGGACCATCTCAAAACTATTTAAAAAAACAGTCCGATCGGTGACAAAAAATTGACGGGTGAACCTTAATCTATAGGTCAACAATGAGAAGACCACTTGAGAACTCTTGGCTTTGAGATTTAGTGTTGGTTTCTGTCAGATTGGCTGAGGAAAGCACAGGATGGTAGATCTGCGTTAAGGTTGGGGCAAAACGGGTACAGAGTCAGTCATGCGAGAGCTGGTCTAGGAGGCACGGGGGAGAACATAAGGGGCATCCAGCATTGGACGTGGACATTGATGGGCAATGGACACAAGGTACTAGGCATTAGAGGCACAAGGGTTATGCGACGCTGGATTTCAGAAGCACGAGGGGCATTGGGCATAACAGGTATGGGGGCATCAGATACTCGATGACGGGCATCTCGCATTCAGTGGATTCAAGGAGGAGAATTGGACGTAGACATATACAGGGTAAATTTTGCCAGACTCTGGTCTTGACGTGGAGTCTCACTTGATGGGAGCTGCCCCCGATTCATGGTGCCCCCAGTCGAGCATTGTGAATCCGTCACACTAACTTCCATGCCCAATTCTCCAATTCGTGCTCCTGTTGAACGAGATTCCACACTGAGTGTGGGGGTCCCACAAAGTTCATCTTGTCGAGTCAGCTCCCTCTGAATTAATTATCTCAGAGCATCAGATGGCACTGACCTGGGAGAGTGAGAGAAAGTAAAGGTGATGAACAGAAGATTAGTACACATTACATGGAACAAGAATTGGCCCCTCGAACCTGTTCCTTTTAACAGAGCCTGTACCACTTGCACTGTTGTAGACTTCCACTCAATTTATTTAATCACCTCTGAGAGACAAAGAGTCACAAATGAAACTTCAAAGAAAATAATTCTGTGGAATTTCTCGCTGATGCCTCAAGCAGTAAAACTTCAGGACAGTGGTCTCCCATTGCAATCGATATTATTCAGTCCAACCATATACTTTTCACAGATGACATCGCCAAGGTCCCGGCTGCACAGGTCCTATTGTGTTGCAAAATCAGAGCATTTGATCATCTATCTCTAGACTTATCCTTCAAATTTTCAGCCTTCTTTTCTTCCCTCCTCACTCCAGGAAGCTGTGGAAGCTACAACATTAAATAAATTTAAAACAGAAATAGACAGTTTCCTAGAAGTAAAGGGAATTAGGGGTTATGGGGAGCGGGCAGGAAATTGGATATGAATTTAGATTTGAGGTTAGGATCAGATCAGCCATGATCTTATTGAATGGCGGAGCAGACTCGAGGGGCCGATTGGCCTACTCCTGCTCCTATTTCTTATGTTCTTGTGTTCTCTTCCCTCCTCTCCTGCAGGTGCCAACTCGCGATGGGTAAGGTTCCCCAGTTAACTGGCAGCTCTCGGGTAGCTAGCCTAAATGGTCATTCTTCACACATGAGCCCAGGCATGTTTGACCATGAAGTGCATCTCGGGCAAGCCTGGTCTTGACATTTAGATGCAGACAGGGGTCACAGGATAGCTCTCGGGAGCCGGAATCCCAGCTGGCCTTTTCCGCCTATAGCACAGGGGAAGCTGAGGCCAGTTTTGGCCCCTCAAGTACTAAGTCCCCATGCACAGCCATGATTATGGAATGAAAAATCACCTGCTTTTTTCTGTGCTATCCTGGGAGCACCGGATTGCAAAATGCCACCTGGTAAGACAACTAACGGCATAGAGAGACAAGGAGAACATGAGAGTAAACAGCAGTCTGTAAATATAGCAAGAGAAATAAAGAAGGTTTTGTTTCTTGGCGTGCTCAGTCTTGTGTGCATACAGGACAATATGAAATACATAATTTCCGCTTTTCCCTAGGGAGACGGTGGAAGCAATTAGTATTAATTCATTCAATTGCAAATTAGATTTCTTTCAGAAAGTAACATTTTGGGATATAATATATGAGTAATTTGAGACATGACATGTGGTGAGAGTAACGGCTTGGGTGGAAAAAGGTGACTTTGGACCTCTGGTTCCCAGAGCTCTCCACCACTGGGGGTTTTCCTCACCTCATGTCTGGGTCTGTTGTGGACTAATTGATAGAGATTGATTGCTATGATTAGTCAACAACTCCATTATTGTTGTATCATACAACTACCAAGATGGTAGAAGGCGAACAAAATGGACCTTGGTCAATTTTCGTCTGGCAATTCCTATGTTGTGGATTAAATAACCAGCTGGATGCAACACGTAGAGGGAAATCAGATGGGGACAATTACATGTCTGTAGTGGAGTAGCCCGATTGTCTCTCTGAATTAATGGGTGGAACATTGAGGGGAGGCTCCTTTACACATGTGCAATCGTCGTCACCTGACTTTCCTCTCCGTGCTGCACCTGGACGATTATTTAACAGCCAAGTACAAAATAGGAAAAATCTGCCCTGTACGTTTGCCAGATGTGTAAACAGGGGTGGGTTTCGATGTCATCATTACAAAGGAAGATTATACCAGAGTCATAATGCACTCTGTCGAAACATATTTATAAATCACTAATCAAAAGAGCTTGCATGTAAATAGCATCTTTAGGTTGTCAGGATGTCCCAAAGTGCTTCTCATTTAATGAATTACTTTTGAAGTGAAGTCACTTGCTATGACGGTGAACAGCAGCCAAGGACTCCCAAACAACAATGAGATAAATGATCATTTAATGTGATGTTGGTCAAGAGAAGAATGTTGGCCAGGACACCTGGAGAACTCCCTGTTCCTCTTCAAATCGTGCTATGGAATATTTAACCTGAACAGGCAGACGGGGCCTTGGTTTAATGTCTCAACAGAGCTGAACACAAGAGCTGGACAGTGCAATGCTATTAAAGGAAACCTAAAAGTGCCAAGAGAGAAGATAGGACATTACATAATACTGAGACGGACAAGAACAAAATTAAATGGAACAGCAGCAACAGTAAGGAATTGCAACTGAGCAGAAGTAAAGGCACACTAAACAAGGATGTTAAGGAAGACGGGAACCAGAGAAGGAACTGAATGAGTGGAGAGAATGCTGGAAGGACGGAGCACCGAAGGCTGTTTTACTAATACTAATGCAGTGTATTGTGAGCCATCTACTAGACTGCAGAATGGCAGAGTGCCAGGCAGTGAAAGAGTGAGAACCAAACTGTCCACAGCAAGCTAGGTCAGTGAGGCTGCCATTTTGTTGTCTCTCTGCACCTCTAGCTCACGTACATGCACACGCACACGCACACGCACGCACGCACACACACACGCACACACACGCACACACTAGTGTTGTCACTAAGATTTCAGTAACGTGTAATAATGGGATCCATTTTCTTCTGTCTCTGCTCCCTCTTTTTTCTCTTAATGTCCCTCCCTTTTTCTCTCTTCCTCTCTTTCTATCTCTCAAGCACACATCTTCTCTATAAGAACAGAAAATACTGGAAATGCATGACAGATTATTGAGCATGCGGAAGAGAAAATAAGCCCTCGCTTTTGGATATGACCCTTTTATCCCTTAAATCCTTCTCTCTGTCGTTCTTCTCTCTCACACTTTCTTTGTCACTTCCTTTATTTTCTCCTCCGTCTCGCTACCCATCTCTCTCACTCCCTCTCTCCCAGTTATCCCCAATGTCAATTTTCAAAAGCTGCTTTTACACTGGGGCTTATTTTAGTTTGGATTCCGGCTGTCTGTGTGCCAGAACCCTGCGTTAACTTTGCTCAATCGAGCTCCCTCATCCCAGCGCCAGCACTGTAGACTTTTTAAAAACAACCAAACTGGGTCTGCAATTCTGCCGCTGGGGTAAAGCAGCTAGATTTAGCAGTGTGAACACACAGGGCCTAGCTCACAGCCACCAGTCCCTCAGACTCCGCAGTGTTGGTGCAAGAGAAGCTAAGCAGCCTCTTAAGGGATGAATTTGCTGTCGGCGGTATTTGTAATGAATGCGTTAGCACAGTTTCTCGATAAGGTATTTTAATGCATTAACTTGCCCATTTACTTTAATTGGATTAACAAATGCATTTAGACAGCACACCGAGGAATTTCATGTCATCGCGCGAACATATTATCCAAAAGTAATCTCAACACATTAGTTCCTTTTTTAAAAATCATTCTTTCCAATAGGCTGTGTCCTCCTCTGTGCCACCAACCCCCACCTGATTGTCCACCTGTAGCCTTTGACCTACATATGGTATTGATCCAGTTATCAGCACAGAGGTATGTCTGCAGCTAATGTCACATTCAGCCTCACTAAAAATAAATACCAAATAAGGTTGAGAACAAAGGGAATTGAGGCTAGAGTAGAGCAGGGTCATGTTGGTTATAGATCTGTTGGCAAAAAAAAAGACAAAGGGGACTTCTCAGAAAGGCTCTTGTGTACAAGACTATTCTAAAAGCGAGTTTGTCATGCAGGGCTGCCAACCCTCCAGGATTGTTCTGGAGTCTCCAGGAATTAAGGATTCATCTACTGGACATTGTAACCAGGGAGAAAAAAATCATAGGTGCATTAAAAAAAAATGTTTTTTTCATTTTCTTTCATTTATTAGTTATAAAATATTGGAGATTGGCGGAGGTGGGGAGGCTGTATGACTGGGTGAGGCGATTGGAGGCAGGAGATCATGTGATGAAACCTCCAGGACTGCGTACAACCAGAGTTGGCAACCCTATTGGCATTCCACCATGTTGGTTGTGGCATCCATTTTGTGCTGCAGTCGGCTGTTTGTGGAGCATATTTTTTAACACTTTTTACAATTTTCTGCTATCCTTTCTAAAACTATTTGTAGTGAGGCCGATCAGTGATTGTCATTGTGTTTTCAGTTATGTTATCTTGGCCTCACTTCTGGTTACTGATCTGATAAATTGGTAAGCAAGATGATTTCAATTGACCAGAAAACTCCGCTCCATGAAACTTGTCTACTTGGAGCAAGGATGGAAAGGGAGGTGAGACTGAGAGCGGGAAGACGAGAGGGAATGTCGTTAAATTAGAGGAGCGAACAGAGTACAGAGCTGCACTCCCTAAAAGAAAGAGAAAACAATGGGAGAAAAGGGGAACAGAGACATCTAATTGATGGAGAACAGCTTCCAAGGACCATTTCAGGAGGGAGTCTCGGCATCTGAAATAAGGCAGTGAAACAAACTCAAGATTATTGATTCAAAGTTCAAAGTCCACAGTGCCAGGAACAAACTTTCACCTGTTATGGAAAACAAACCTTTAGTTTGCCTTAAATTACAGTGTGAATTGGAATGGGTATATCAGGCAGTCCTGTGGGTTCTGAACTGCTCTGTCATTCAGGGTTTATGGACAGGAACCAGCAACTTCATCAAACCCTGTCATCCAGTCGCAGATGAGTAGTAGGAGTTCAGGCCAGAGGCTGTATTTCAGTTTGGTCAGTCGTGTGAGCAAAAGTGTGGTTTCAGGATAAAGCCTTTTCCCTGCTTTGTATTCACACTGATTTCCTAGCTTGCATTAGCCAACTGGTGAAAAGTATATCTTCAGGAGTCTATCAAACAGCCCCATACCCCCACGTTTGGGAGCACTCTCCCAAAACCGCTCCATCTTACCACCTTTCCCCCTTCTCCAAAAGCCTCTTAAAAACCTACCTCTTTGAGAACACAGGCTGTAGCCCTCTATAATATTTCCCGTCTCATGCTCGGCATGCTTTTCTGCTCGTGTGCTATAAAAATCCCAAGTTGCTAATTTTACCCAGGCTTCCTTCCTGAACTGGGGAATTGCAAAAGGTGGATCTCATTGCGATCCTGTTAGAATTCCCTGAATTCCAAATTGCAGTAAGTATTTAAGAAGAGAAAGCTTTAGAGCCTTTCATTTTTTTTTATTGAAAACCTATTTGTTTGAAAGCCAATATATTTTAAAGGCTAATCACTTCCAGTTCAATAGAAAATCCGTGGCTTCTTTGGAGAAGCAAGGTCTTTTAATCTACATCGTTGAATTTTAGGCTATGCACAGGATTAAGTCAGTACAAATGCCAGGCCTTAATAGCTGCCAGCTACTGCTGCAAAAATGTAATTTTGTGCCAGGCATTAAAAGTATCAAATTGGGCCAACGGGAAATGTGGCACAAGATGTAACTGGGCATGGATTTCCTTTTAGAGAGGTCAAGGTCAGTATCATTAGAAGAGTCTTAGCTGTCGCTTCCACACAATTCAAAATGACCTGGCAGTGCGAGCCAACCATAGTCTTTCCCACAGTGCCAGTTTTGGAGAATTTCAAAGTTGTAGCATTGGCATTGCTTCTACCTGGGACTTGAGCACATTAACAAGATGGCATTACCGTACGGTACCGAGGGTCTGCTGCTTTGTTGGAGGTGACATCCTTTGAATGAGATGTTCAACCAGTTAAGGTTCATTTAGGTGTGGAAGATCCCATGGTAGTAAATCCGAAACAGCAGGGAACTCTTTCCCACCTCCACCCGCCCCCCCACCCCTCTGTTTCATTGCTCTTTGTGGTACAACATGGCTGCTGCATTATGCCTATGTAACAATAGTCACTGTTTCTGAGAAATGATTGCTTTTCTGATATCAAGTCATAAATGAGGCAGAACTTCCTTCAACTTAACACTGATTAGGCTGGAGAAGTTCTTTTCGATCCCACTAAAAAGCCGAACTCTCGCCCCCGATTGCATACCCCCCCCCACCTCTGAGTGATCACCTAGGCCACATCCAATGGTGCACAACCTTGGTTTTCCTGTTTCACCCTGAGCTGAGTTCAAACCTCACATCCTATCTCTCACCAAGACTACTTACTTCTACCTCTGGAGCATTACCCACCTTTACTGCTCTCCCCACTGTCCTTCAACCATGCCATTGTCACCTTCAGGCTCTCTAACATTCTACCGTCAGCCGTCTTGGCTGTCTACCCTGTCAAACCCTTTAATCATCTTAATCACCTCAATTAGATCACCCCTTAATGTTCCATACTGAGGGGTGGGGAGAGCAGAAAAGATGGGGGAGATCGCCCACGAACTGAACACAGTGGGCAGCTCAGGATGAAAACCCAAGCAGCTGGATATTTTCCCAGGCGCAGCAATGCATTTCAGTGTGTTCCATTTGTGGGAATAAAAGCTGTGCATCTCGGTGGTGTCCCACCAGGCCCACAACGCTGCCGCAGAAATAAAAAATACAAGTACCTACTGTGGATGTAGTGGAGGTGATTTGGAGATGTAAGCAGAACAGATGGGCAGTGTGTGCCCACGATGGCAATTTCAAGGAATCGTGAAGGCACAAATCAAAAGACAAGGCTGGATTGAAAGTGTACTGGGAGCCGTGAACTCGCCTTTCGAAAGGTAAATAAAAAAGTGACCAACCATGAAGAACTGTGAAAGAAGCCATGATAGGACTATCCTGGGACATGGCAGAGCCTGGAACTCGAGCTTTCATTACGCACCAGCTACTGAAATGATTCAATACATTTCTCCCTGTTTTTTGATTAATCAAATTTTATTTACTTGTCAGATTGAACAAACTGCAAGAAGAAACATTGGACAGTAAAAGCTTGGGTTAATATACAGATCATTGAGAGACTATCAGCACCAAAAACAAGAGTGCGACTGTTCTAATATAAGGCCACCGACCCCCACCTTCCCATTGAGGAGTCACACTGAGAGGGAGTGTGATTGGAGGTAGGGCTACAACATAGTAGCACCGATTCTCCAACCTGTGCACCCTTCCAGCGACTGGGAGCGCAAAATCGGTGAGTTGTATCCAATACTTTCAACTGCACCCCATGTAGCCTCCATTCCAAACAACTCGATAAATGGGGAGGATGGGGGGAGAGAGAAAATAAAGGAGGAGAAATAATCATCTGACCTGCCGCTAAATGGGCCCCGTGCACTGATGGTGTCCATTGTGGGTAATACATGGTGGGGTAGAAATTGATCTTGGGCTTTGGCGCAAAGCGGGCAGTACGGCATTGCCCACCTATTATACATCCACCTGATATTCAGCTCTATTGAAATACGGGCAGGGTGTATAATGGGCGCCCAGTCCCATAGCACCCGTGTTGCACTGCCATCCAATTTCTACCCCGGTGAGTTTGCAATCAGGGCAATTAGGGAATTCAAGGAGGCTAGTAGAAATGTGAAGATTGTTGGGAACAGGTAGCTTCAGGAATATTGGTAAACCTTTGCTTGTTTGTATGTATTCTATATACACCACACACACCATATAATCAATCCCACAATATATTGGTTATGGCTTCTGAAGGCTAAGAAACTGAATGGTTGGGTTCATTTGGACCATGTTGTGGAAAATGGCAAACTGCTTCTAATCATTGAATTTGACACAAAGGAGGAGTTCTAATGTAGTTTGATCTGAAGGCTCAGATAACCGTTTCTCTCCCTTCCAAATCGTGCAGTTGGCCGAGTCCTACTGCATTCCGCTTCCTTGTGTGCTGATGACCTTGCAGTGGCTCACCCAGGTGACCACTGTTCATGTGTGAGTCCAGGCCGTAAGTATCAACAAGCTGTTCCACCAAATGGAGGACATCACAGATGAGCCTGATCCTCCCCCCCACCCACCCTCCACACACACGCACTTTCCAACAGCAGTGTCAGCCGTGGCTCAGTGGGTAGCACTCTCACCTCTGAGGCAGAGGTTGTGGGTTCAAGCCTCTCTCCAGGGATTAGAGCCCCTGATCAAGGCTGGCATTTCGATGCAGCACTGAGGGAGTGCTGCACTGTCAGAGGTGCTGCCTTTTTGATGAGCCGTTAAACTGATGCCTGTCTGCCCTCTCAATTGGATGTAAAAGATCCCATGACACTATTTGAAGAAGAGCAGGGGAGTGCTCCATGGTGCCCTGGCCAAACATTTTATTCCTCAACCAACATCACTAAAACATAAACCAGATTATCTGGTCATTATCACATTGTTGTTTGTGGGATCTTGCTGTGCGCAAATTAATTGCCTCGTTTTCTACATTACAACAGTGACTACACTTCAAAAGTACTTCATTGGCTGTAAAGCGCTTTGGGACATCTTGAGGGCTTGATGGGTACTGTATAAATGGGAATCTTTCTTTCTTCTTTAAATGGCAATCAGAAACAGGAACCTTGGCTGATTTTTTTTCTCTCCTCCTTTAGCTGGCCGTTCTAACCAGGGATCTAACATGGAATCCTTCTGGTCTGATGATGATAGATGCTGATCGTGATTATTATCATGGTTTATGATCTCTGAACACATCGCAGATCACCGTTGTCCTTGTTTTTATATGTTTACCAGTGAACCCCCATGGCCCTGCTCATGGTTAGGTGGAGGCTCTGTCACCAATGCTGGGGTGAAAGGAAGGAGGAATGCACAGAAGGTCAGAGTCATGGGACCGTAGGATGTAAGGCTGGGCAAGGTTGCAGAGATAACACGAGGAGAGAAGCCTTGAGGGATTTCAATATGACCATGAGGATTTAAATGCAAGGTTTTGAAATAGAGCCGTGGGATCTTTAATGTCCACCTGCAACAGGTAGCTGGGTCTCGTCCAAAGAACAGCACCTCCAGCCATGCAGCGCTCTCTCAACATTGCATCCGAGTGTCAGCCTAGATTATGTGAATGATTCCCAGAGTGGGGCTTGAACTCACAACCTTTTTTTTAATTCATTCTTGGGATGTGGGCATCGCTGGCAAAGCCAGCAAATATTGCCCATCCCTCGTTGCCCTTGAGAAGGTGACGGTGGGCCTTCTTCTTGAACCGCTGCAGTTCGTGTGGCGCAGGTGCTCCCTCAGTGCCGTTAGGTAGGGAGTTCCAGGATCATGACCCAAGTGATAATGAAGGAACGGCCGATATAGTCCCAAGTCGGGATGGCGTGTGGCTTGGAGGGGAACTTAGAGGTGGTGTTGTTCCCGTGCACCTGCTGCCCTTGTCCTTCTAGGTGGTGGAGGTCGCGGGTTTGGGAGGTGGCGAAGGTGAGAGTATTGCCAAATGAGCCAAGCCGACACTCTCTTAATAAATAGATGCTCAGACTGAGGACAATGTATTTTGAGTTTGATGTGACATTGAACTATGAATGACCCAGGAAGGAGAATTGCTGCAATTTTAACTTGATGCAAAAACTACAATTAAGAATCCTAAGTATCTTCAGGGAAGTCGAATGACCACATCATTCAAACTTAATCTACATATACTCAAGTTATAATAAATAAATACAGTCACAGGGGACCTACTAAAGATCGATGAGAGAATTGCCTGAATAACATTCCTTCAACTCTGCGGAGAAGGATAAAAATAATTTTTTAAAAAGCAATACTAAAAAAATTAAAATTGCAGGCGATGTTGATTTAAAAAAAAATTAATTTGCTAAGCTGGATGCAGGGGACTCCCAGCGCAGCTTGGGAGAGTCTGAAAATGCGCGTGGAGAAAGATTTCAACAGCATTATGCCGAGCACTGTCAGTGCCTGGTGTTCCCTGCTATTTGTTCAGCTGTGTGTGCTGCTCCTCAGTATCCCCTCGCCCTGCCTGCGTCGAATGTGGGGCAACCCCCCCCCAACAATGCGGGCACAGAGCAACCCACCCATCCTGTGCTTTGAGGTAGATGCAGGTCTTCTTTGGAGCAGGCTTTATCAGAGCTCGGAGTGTGTTTGTACTGTATTGACATGCTGCAGTATCTGAAGGATAACCGAACCCTCAGGAAAGGAATATTCAGCCCTTGCTCTCTGTTCCTTTTAAAGTGAGCATGGTATGATGATTAAAAAAAAATTATATTTATAAAATATTCCCCAACTTTGTCTATAAGGCCTCAGTCTCTGATACCTAGCAACCTGACATAAAACAACCAGTTTATAACCCTATTGTTATATTTAAATAAGGCTTCATTTCAAAGTTTACTTCAACAACTTCCACTTATAATGCGCCTGGTGAAATTTTCACCCTCCCTCTTCACACCAAATACCCATATAAAGTCTTGGTTTCAAAAACTGGTGTCTTGTTGTGAGTTAAGGTCCCCCCTCCTCACTCCGCCTCTGGACAATATTGCAATGGAACTGTGAGTGTTATGGATTATTCTGCAGCCTTTCTGCAATGTAAATGAAAATGCAAGTGTGTATGTTTGTGTGTGTATGTTTGTGTGTGTACTTTGTGTGTGTGTGTACGTACATATGTGTGTGTGTGTGTGTATACATGTGTATGCTTCCAATGAGGGGGTCTCGTTGAAAGGGAGTACGGGTTGGAGAACTGGCACTACAGTGTTGCATGGAGTGTATGATCGCTGAATGAGAGAGAGAGAGAGAGAGAGAGGAGCTGGATAATGTTAGCTCAGGATCCTGTGCTCTCTTTGCATGGCCAGAATCTAATTTAATTTTTTTTTAGCCTCTAGAACACTTGAGTTATATTTCTCTGTGTTCGGAATGACCTTCCCTGAACTCACCTCACCTCCAATTAGGTTAGTGTTCTGTCAAACGTCTCCTCATTAGTGAAACTTTATGTTACAGATACAATGAAATACAAGTCTGCTGCTGATTTAAATAATGGATATTGCCATGTTTGTTAGCAGGCAGAATCCTCAAGTGGTGTACATTATTTATTAGGATCTGAATCGCCGCCAATATCTCTGGTCAAAGGAATGGAGTCAGGCACTGCTGTAATTTAACTCATTGAGAGAAAATAACTCCTGCCCGAATGAGCTTTGGATTACTGTGGCCTGGGTAGGTGAAGAAGTACAGGAGCAGAAGGATTCAAGAATTGATTATCAATCAATCACAGCGCACTTAAAGAGACAGTGGCCCTTTTAGTCCAATTGTGGAGCCTATTACCTTATTTCAAAATCATTAGCACGGCCATATTATTTTGTGTTACCCTGCGTTGGCTGAATGTTAAGAGACACATTTCACTTGTAGTTTTTTTAAAAAGTTGTTTGAGAAAGAAAAAAAAGACAGACTTGCATTTATATAGCGCCTTTCATGACTTCAAAGTGCTTTACAGCCAATTACTTTTTGAAGTGTAGTCACTGTTGTAATGTAGGAAACACAGCAGCCAATTTGTGCACAGCAAGATCCCACAAACAGCAGTGTGATAATGACCGGATGATCTGATACTGGTCGGGGGATAAATATTGACCAGGACGCCAAGGAGAATTCCCCGCTCTTCTTCAAAATAGTGCTGTAGGACCTTTTGCATCCACCTGAGAGGGCAGATGGGAACTTTGGTTTAACGTCTCATCCGAAAGGTTTCACCTCCGACCGTGCATCGCTCCGTCATAACTGCACTGGGACTGCCAGCCTAGATTAGGCGCACAAGTCTCTGGAGTGGGGCTCAGGAGGAGATCCACCAGCCGTCTGAGGGTTAAAAAAAGCAAGGAAAGTAAAATGGAAAAACGAAAGAAAACAGAATATACAAAAAAACTGAAGATTAACAGTTTGTAGCAGCGCAGAGTGTAATGCATTTTTAAACAGTTGAAGAAAAAGCTGATGAACAGTTCGCTTGTTGTATTACAAAGTGTTTTTTTTCTGGTTTCCAGACAGCTTGTAAGAGGTGCTAATTGGAAATAATGGGAAATGATGCAGAGCGGGATGCAGGTCATTGAAAGTTTTTCTTAAATATATAAAAAAAACCTTCTGATTTTTGCAGCCTGCGATTCGTAGCATGTTGGTGCATTCTTCCACTTTAAAGGGGCTCTATTTTTAGCCCAGTCTAACGCTCAGAGTCCACTCCTCACTGAGTCGCCACTGTTTGCACGGAGGCCTATAATTCACAGCGAATGTAAATGACAGAAGTTGGTAAAAAAATACAGTCTGTTAATCCAGACTACAGCAGATTTAAGATGCCCTATTCTGTTGGTAGTCGCTTTCAATAAGGACTTTTTTCTTGCTACAGGGACTGTTGGATTTCTATTTTAAACTCTCTAACCTGACCTTGTGATCTTCTGGAGTTCATATCACATTTTGTCCAGTCCTAGCCCATTTCAGTGTTCACAACAGGGATTCATTAACGATGATTACAATCTCTGTGTGCGAACACTAATTGCATTATCACTATATAATTATATATTATGTAATGATGTTTATCTATATTCTAAAATAAATGTCATTACATCTGTGTTGATCAGACACACTGCGTGGGGGGAAATACTGATTTGAATATGGGCATTATTTATGCTTTCAGAATATTAAACTGGAAACGTGTCCATTATTCATGCCACATTCTTATGAGTTCTCCCCCCTCTCCTCATGGGTTGGACACAGTTTCTCTGGTGACAGTAGTCCTCCTATAACTCGCCAAATGGCCATTCGTTGTGTGTGAGCAAGGATGTAATCTCATCCCTGTAACCCCCCCCCCCCTTCCCCCACCCCACATCTGTAGGAGTAAAGCCCTCCACTCACTGCTTCCAGCACCGGCCCCAGAGACCTCCGCTACGTACAGTCTGTCCACAGGCCAAGCCCCCATCTTCGACCTGAGACCAATAACTTTCCTTTTGAAAGCCAAAAGTTTCAGAGCCATTGAGAGTGGGGAATGGCAGTGTTGGGAGAGCAGTGAATGGCAGTTATACGAACATACAAAATTGATTGGCTGGAAAAGACCAGCTGGTCCACTAAGCCTGCCCCACACTCCTGATGGCTGGATCATCATGATTAAACTCCTTCCCCAACCCCCAAACCCCCCCGCCTCTCTCCGCAGCCATTATGCCTCAACCTCAACTTCAAAAGAGTATCTTGGACGATATTTTCAGTTGTCACCTTTACACTCATTGTTTTCTTTCTGTGGAAGGCTGCCAATTAGTTACAAATTATTTTTGTTCTCCGTTTGGGTGTCCAGTAAATTGTGACATCTTTGAGGTGCCAACCATTGTAATATCGGCAATGATATCATTAGCATTCTCTTTTGCTAGGCTAACAGTTTAATAAAGGCTCCCTCTTTGGATATATCTTGGCTGTGATAACTGTGATGTCATGATATCATATTGGTCCAACATATCGATAAAGTTGCTTAAAGAAAGTTCTCGTATCGCTGCATCCTATCCAGATATTAGCTCAGTAATCTCCATGCATTGTTTCAATAGTTAGAAAGAATCTGTTCAAACCAGATGCACAGGGAGGCATGAAGTAAAATATTCAGTCTCCATAAGTTGCATCCTAAGTGTCACTTGTTCATTAACCTGTCTCTATAAAAGGCACACAGAGACATCACAATTGGCATTAGAAGAATTTACGAGCTCCCATTCAGACTGTATTGACTCTGGTCTATTGAACTGAAATCTTAGTCAGAACCTCTATAGCCCCCAGGCCAGAGCCAATGGTTCATGTGAAAGTGAAACTTGCCTCTGGTCTTGGTTTAGTTCAGATTGCTTGTGGGATAGAAACATCTTAATTTTTAAGAAATCTGATGCCAGTCACATTAGACAATCGCAAAGTTTGACTTTTCACTTGGCCATTGACAACAGCTGAACTATTTTTATTTTAATGGTTCCTGACTTCAGTCATTTGTCGAAATTTAAACCTGGCTTTTTGATTGTATCGATCTGACACTTGGCCAAATTTCATTCATCCATTTCCAACCTACTCATTCCAAACAAACACATTTGAGAGGAGCATGATGAGCAAGCTTATTTAGTCACTGTAAGTGAATAATATTGCTGCAAAGGATCTTATTGCCACTATGGCCTTGTTCTGAATTTAATATAGCTGCTCAGGGGAATTACAGGCATTATGCAATTTTGAGTTAGTTGGCAGCGAAGGCTCGGTATTTGAGTATCAAAGCTACATACTAAACCCCAAGCCAATGCCTCTCATACTCATCTGTAATCGAACCCACAGCTTTCTGAGACAGAAATAGAAGTTGGAACTAATTGCCAATCTCCCACAGAACAATGACGATGATTGTAAAGGTGACAACTGGAAAAATATCACACTGCTGATGTCCAGGATACTCTTTTGAAGTTGGGGTTGAGGCACAATGTTGTGGAGGAGTATAGGTGGCTTTACCCTACACCTGACCAATGTTGCATCTGACCTTGAGGTGTTTGGATGGTGACGCTGGACATCAAATAGAAATGAGGTCATTTCCAGCACTAACATCCCTCTACCTGAGAAGCACTCCAGGGCATGAGCACGTAATCTAGGCTGACACGACTGAGGGAGTGCTGCATTGTTGGAGGTGCTGTCTTTCAGATGAATCATTAAACTGAGGCACTGTCTTCCTGTTCAGGTGGATGTTTTTAAGGAAAGTTTTTAAGGTCCACTCCCCGGCAGGTTTATTCTGATATCATTCATTGCTCCTCTGCTCTTCCCAAACTCCCAATACACAGTCTTGCATGTTATTCCTCCTTCCTACATCTGCACAGTGAAATCAAGAATTCAAGACTGTGGAACTCTCTAACTCCCCAAGTTGTATTCCCTTCCTTCTATGATCTGTAGACTTTTGATACCCATTACTTTTAGATTTAACTTCGACTTTTACTCTTGGTGGTATCTTGTACTATTGGCCTTGGAACTTTTTGACAGGTTTCTTAGTTTAAAAACTATCTATGGTCAGCCACTAACTAGAGATGAATATATTGATCATTGATATAAATGGGTAATTAAATGTGCATTGTGTCTAAAATTTAAAGCATCTTAAAAGGAAAATTTTGTAGCTACAGAACTGTTCAAAAGGCAAAGTTAATGACTTTAACAGATAAGTTTAATTTTCTGACATCAATTGTTCGCTTGTTATCCCCAACTGCATCTAAATGTGATCATTATCTGACAATTTCCTTCACTTCTCCTCAGTTGTCCCTTATTTACCAGAATTAGATCTTTGACTCTTAAAGCTGCACATAGCTCACACTTATGAGCAATATTGCGTGATATAGTTCTGCTCCTTGTAAAACAATGCATCTTCCAACTTAGTGGGCAATGGCATGAGACAACCATCAGTGTAGATTAACAGTGAAATGGACTCGCTTTTATTTTCGTAAGTGGGCCACGACATAGTTTTGGCCCTGGCCTGTGTGTATTCCGAAGCAAAGTGGCCCAACCTCCCTCGTTGTCCCATTGTACGTTCTTCCTAGCACGTGGGAGCGGTTTAATCAATTCACGGCAGTAAATGAAAAACAACAATTCTATTCTCTGCCCTGGGAAATAAATTTCCTCTTAATATACATGTTTCTTCAGTCAAAATTTACATACAGTCGATCCGGGAGGATGGAAATTTTCCGTTGCAAGCTTGTTAAACTTTGTGGCAGTCGCAAAATTTGAAGAACTTCCGAGATTTAGATGTGAGAAGAATGTTTTTAATGTGCAGGCAAGGTTATAATGGCTGTGACAGACCATTATATAATGTTCTGCTAGTTGCTATTTATTGGACAGCTGAAATATCGGGCATAGGTGAACTTGGCAAGCATGCCAAACAGTGGTGCGTGTCGCACTGCATATTGAAAACCAGACCGAAAATATTGTCAAAATGTCAAATTATCCGAATATTTTCTATTAATGCTAAATTACAGTTGACCTGTACATCGGAACGCCTCTTCGAATGTGTGGGGATGTATCCAAGCTGAGTCTGTTCCTGGGCTGACAGCCACATGCAGTTTTCCAGCACGAAAACCGAACATTGCTGAGCAGGGACCCTTTCTGATTGTTCCCCCTCCTTATCTCAGGAGCATAGTGGTCAATTTTGGTGGTCTACAGCCACCATGACATTTAATAGCCCGACTAATACTACATCTGGAGGAACAGATACACAACTCATTAAAAGTAGCGACGCAGGTTAATAAGGCCATTTTTAAAAAAAAAGCAAATCAAACACCGTGGTTCATTTCTAGAGGGATAGAATTGAAAAGCAGAGAAGTTATGCTAAACTTGTATAGAGCCTTGGTTAGACTACAATTGGAGTATTGTGAACAGTTCTGGTCTCCATATGATAAAAAGGATATTGAGGCACTGGAGAAGGTGCAAAAAAGATTTACTAGGATGATACCAGAATTGAGAGGTTATACCTATCAGGAAAGATTGAACAGGCTGGGGTTCTTTTCTCTGGAAAAGAGAAGACTGAGGGGTGACCTGATAGAGGTCTTTAAGATAATGAAAGGGTTTGATAGGGTAGACATGGAGAAAATGTTTCCACTTGCGGGGGAGACCAGAACTTGGGGCCATAAATATAAGCTAGCCACTAATAAATCCAATAGGGAATTCAAAAGAAACTTCTTTACCCAAAGAGTAGTTAGAATGTGGAACTCATTACCATAAGGAATAGTTGAGGTGACTAGCATAGATGCATTTAAGAGGAAGCTAGATAAACACATGAGGGAGAAAGGAATAGAAGGATATGTTGATGGGGTTGGATGAAGAAGGGTGGAAAGAGGCTTATGTGGAGCATAAACACCGACATGGACCTGTTGGGCCGAATGGCCTGTTTCTGTGCCGTACATTCTATGTAATTCTATGTAACCCATGAATTTAAACTCCCATTGTTTTTTATTCATTCATGGTATGTGGGCGTCGCTGGCAAGGCCAGCATTTATTGCCCATCCCTAATTGCCCTTGAGAAGGTGGTGGTGAGCCGCCTTCTTGAACCGCTGCAATCCATGTGGTGAAGGTTCTCCCACAGTGCTGTTAGGTAGGGAGCTCCAGGATTTTGACCCAGTGACGATGAAGCAACAGTGATATATTTCCAAGCCGGGATAGTGTGTGACTTGGAGGGGGACGTGCAGATGGTGTTGTTCCCATGTGCCTGCTGCTCTTGTCCTTGTAGGTGGTAGAGGTCGCGGGTTTGGGAGGTGCTGTCTAAGATGCCTTGGCGAGTTGCTGCAGTGCATCCTGTGGATGGTACACACTGCAGCCACAGTGCGCCGGTGGTGAAGGGAGTGAATGTTTAGGGTAGTGGATGGGGTGCCAATCAAGCGGGCTGCTTTGTCCCAACTCCTCGACAAATATGCACTATTTATACAGCTGCCGTGTGAAATTCCTTTGTCTGCTAATTTAACATAGGGCCTGACCCTAACTATTACTTATCTATGTACCTTATCGTTTCTCCTGTTTCTTGATGGTAACTTGCACCATTAACCTTGCCCCTTCACCTAGGGTTTACAACAGTTATTTTTTTTAATGTTGTGAACGATTTTAGCTTATTGATGCCCCCAGTGTTGACATCCTTTATTGTGCTGATAATTTTTGAGTAAATGTGAAAATGTGCGGCCGAGTTTGTTGTTAATATTGCATGCCACCATTTTAACCACGGAATCTTTTGCTAGAAAGCATTTTAACGTTTTGTCAAAAATATATCCACGGGGAAGGGAAATTAGACCTAGAAATTGAAACAAAATCCCTGCATAAATAAAAGGTAAAATAAGTACACATTTGCCTTTGAGGGTAACGTCACATCTATTGCACGTCCAAAAACAGAAAAGCAAGGAATATCAGATTTAAGATTCAGTTTGGCAGCTTTGACAGGAACTATAAAACAAAAGGCTTATGTTGTTCACTTTGAGGTATTTAAACTCTGCCCTCCTCTGCCCTCCTAAGGCAGAAACTAAATCAAATGGGCTCTCTTCTAGATATTTCCCGACTGGCTAAGTGTTGTTCTCGTTTCGAAGGCTGGAGGCATGTGAGAAAATATTTCTTACATTTTGGGGAATCGTGACAGGAATCAACACTCTTGGGTTCGATATGGGAGCAGGTCACCTGTCTGCATTTGGCCCCAAGCATTGTTTTGGCATAATAAATACTTGAAGGGGAAACGTTTACAGGGCAATGGAGAAAGGGCAGGCGAATGGGACTAATTGAATAGCTCTTTCAAAGAGCCAGCACCGGCACGATGGGTCGAACGGCCTGCTTCTGTGCTGTATCATTCTATGATTCTAGGATTCTATGAATGGCTGAGCTTCTTGCCTTGAAACATACATGAAAGTGGCACCTTCCTGTTTATTAAATAATGCTTGGGACGCCATGTTTGGTCTCACAAATCTATAGGCAGTTGTACCAATAAATGTGCATAATTGTCCCACCCTTTTCATTAATCTGTGAAAGAAAGATAGCATTTGTGTGTGTGCCTCTCTCTTGCTCCACAACCAAGATTAATAACCATAATACATAATTTAGTAGCATATCAGAACATTATAAAAATTAATTTGCTATTAAGTGTGAGGCTGCTCAGTGACCAGGAACTTAAAATGTACCTTTCAAATAGATTTGTTGCTGTATTGTGGGCAGAAAAGAAGCCTATTCATGCATTTAAAACATGCCTGATTAAGGTGTTCCCACAGCACATGATTCCTTGGCAGCATCATTCATGCTAACTTCGAGTGATATTAGTCCAGGAAATAAAGGGAAGGTGGGCTTTATCGCGGGGAATGCCAATGGGCAATGGCGCCATACACCCAAAAACACTCAGCAGGGAAACAAAATGTCAGGGAGTTCTTTTTTTCTTCATCACTATTCTGAACCTTGGGTGATGGACCGAGATGCAATGATCGGGAATGCGCAGCCTGAAAAGGGTGGTGGAAGCAGATTCAGTAGTGACTTTCGAAAGGAAATTGCCACAGAGCTGGAAACCAATTCACGAGGATTTACTAGCTTTTTAATTTCACTTACTTCCCCTTATTTCCAAAGAACAAATATCACTTGTTCCCCTTTGCTAGCTGCTACACACCGATCTCTGGCTGAAAAAATGTGCAAGCCGCCTCCTCTGTCACTTTGTAATTGGGAAGGTGATAGTGCCACGAATTGTGGCAGTAATTCCTTGTAGCAGCAATCAAGCACAGTCAGTATCTATCTCCCTGCAATCCCCATCCCTCCATTAATTTAGGCTCAGCAGTTGATTGAGCGTTGTGGCCTTGATTGTTCTTTGGTTCAATCCCATCAGATTCGCTCAACTTTTCATTCTTTGGAGGTGGATACGATGTATTCGGATGTAGGGGTCTGGGAGAGAGAGACCAAGAGATGAAAGGGAGTGTGCAGTGCTGGTTAAACTGCTGTGGTATTTCCTGGTAATAAAATTGGATGAGCAATTTTTTTAAAATTCGTTGATGGGATGTGGGCATCGCTGGCGATGCCGGCATTTATTGCCCATCCCTAATTGCCCTTGAGAAGGTGGTGGTGAGCCGCCTTCTTGAACCGCTGCAGTCCGTGTGGTGAAGGTTCTCCCACAGTGCTGTTGGGAAGGGAGTTCCAGGATTTTGACCCAGTGACGATGAAGAAACGGCGATATATTTCCAAGTCGGGATGGTGTGTGACTTGGAGGGGAACGTGCAGGTGGTGTTGTTCCCATGTGCCTGCTGCTCTTGTCCTTCTAGGTGGTAGAGGTCGCAGGTTTGGGAGGTGCTGTCGAAGAAGCCTTGGTGAGTTGCTGCAGTGCATCCTGTTGCCGCAGTGCGCCGGTGGTGAAGAGAATGAATGTTCAGGGTGGCGGATGAGGTGCCAATCAAGCGGGCTGCTTTGTCCTGGATGGTGTTGAGCTTCTTGAGTGTTGTTGGAGCTGCACTCATCCAGGCAAGTGGAGAGTATTCCATCACACTCCTGACTTGCACTGCAATGCACCCAATTCACATTTTACAACCTATTGGAGACTGACCTCCATGAATAATCTCTCTATTAATTCTTGGCTCCATTTATAGCACTCTTGCCAAAGTTAGGAAGTTATGAGTTCAAGCCCCACTTCTGTGTAGTGCTGAGGAAGTGCTGCATTATTGGAGGTGCTGTCTTTCAACTGAGATATTAAATTGAGTCTCTCTCTGTTCAGGTAGATGTTAAGGAGTCAGTGGCATATTTGAAGAAGAGCAGGGAGTTCTCCATATGTCTTGGCTAACTTCAACCAGAAAAATAGATTAGTTGGTCATTTATCTCATTGCTGTTTGCTGGACCTTGCTCTGTGCAAAATGGCTGCCACATTGCCTACACAACAGTGAATGGACTTCAAAGAAATTTATTCTACGTGAAGCCCCTTCATACATTTCTGAGACACATGATAAAGTGCTATAAACAGGTCAGATTCCTGGGCTGTATGCTGGTAGGCAGTGCTAGCTGGTTTAACTTCAGCAGTAATCTTGGGCACACCATTAGTGCCAACTTGCACCGGCTCAGGTAAGTGGAGTAGGTAGGAAGAGCGTGAACTTCGTAGCAGGGAAACAGAAATTCTACTTCTGTGGATTTCTAAGTGGTTTGGTTTGGAGACCGTTATGATAATGAGTTTCAGTTTGTGCCCAACAGCACACTGACCAAAGATAAGAGTCACTGTTGCACTGTGCTTATACGTTTTTATTTCTGCAACTTGGCCTTTTAACAGGTAATGGTCATATTGAGTTGAGGTTCATTTCCAAAGTTGAGTCATTAACAAAAGAGAGAACAAGATATTTTGGTTCGCAGTCAGTACAGCTGACTTGTGCGTGACCTTAAACACATAGCAACTGTTCCTTGGCACTGCCTGCAGTGCAGTGATGATTGAGGATCTGGTGTCATTACTTTTATAGTATTATACCATTGCTAAAGTATGGTTCATGTGGATCAGCCATTTGTGGGGACATTTTCTCAGCACCATTTACATGTAAGGCCAGACTTGATACAGACAATTTGATAAAAGAAACAGTTTCATTCCTAGCAGGTCAGCCCAATTAAAAGGCTTCAGTGCACTCAATTAAACAGCGGTTCTCGTACAGTTGTGATTAGGGTTGCCAACCCTCCAGGATTGCCCTGGAGTCTACAGGAATTGAAGACTAATCTCAAGGACCCTGCTGCAAGCAACCCAGGGGAACACATTGTGTGTATTTTTTCATTTGCTTTGCACACTTTTTGTTTATTAGTTATAAAAATATTGAAGAGGGAGAAAGAAAGGCTGTTTGACCAACAGTCAAGAATCATGCAATTGGGTAAAAGAGTCTGCTCGCTTTCCAATTGGCCGTGGGAAGGCAGTGCACTGCGAGGATGGACATGTCGGGTAACCAATGGCGGGGATGTGGAGGCGGGGCGGTTCGTAGCGGGAGGTCATGTGATAAAACCTCCTGGAATATCTCCAAGCAGAGTTGGCAACCCGAGTGGTGATGCGGCACAAAGAGTTTCCAGGCTTGAACATCACGGCGATCAAATAACCGACTAAATAAATAAAACTTTTATTATTTGATCTTGGGATGTGGGTGGCACTGTCAAGGCCACATTTATTACTTATTCCTAGTGGTGCTGAACTAAGTGGCTCGCTAAGGCATTCCAGAGGCTTTTATGAGTAAACCGCATAGTGTTGACTAGAATTAGGTGTAAGCCAGACTGGGCAGCTATAGCCGAGTTCCCTTCCCTGAAGAACATCAATGAAATAACGAATCAGTTGGTTTTAATCCAGCAACAGTTCCCCACTCCGTTCCTGGCCACTCCAGATCCCTGTTCCCCACTCCGTTCCTGGCCACTCCAGATCCCTGTTCCCCACTCCGTTCCTGGCCACTCCAGATCCCTGTTCCCCACTCTGTTCCTGGCCACTCCAGATCTCTGTTCCCCACTCCGTTCCTGGCCACTCCAGATCTCTGTTCCCCACTCCGTTCCTGGCCACTCCAGATCCCTGTTCCCCACTCCGTTCCTGGCCACTCCAGATCTCTGTTCCCCACTCCGTCCCTGGCCACTCCAGATCTCTGTTCCCCACTCTGTTCCTGGCCACGCCAAAGTCACCACTGCCCTCCACAACTTCTCCACCGCATCCTTCCAGGGTGCAGCCGGGTATACCGCCGATGTCTCTCAGTCGTCTGCGTGGAGGAGCCCTGCAAATACACCTGCACCTACTCTGCAGTAACACAATGGGTGGCATCAGTGGTGGGTCCTCATAGTGATAACCAGGAGCGGGCATTATTGCACAAAACAGACATGATTCGCGGAGACATGGCAGTGGCGGTGCCAATATAATGTGTGATGTGAGTTGTTCTGAAATTCAATATAGGTAACAACCATGACAAACCCTCAAACACCCTTGTGGATCCCCTTCATGCTCACGACACATTTGCCTTACGCTGCCTACTGCACATATGTGATGCATGCCCTGTGGCTGCAGCACAGGTGGTGGCAGGTTGAGTGAGGCTGGCCGTGAGGGAGATGCATGAGAGGGTGAGTATGGGATAGAGCCATGAGATTGTATGAGGATTGGGTTGCGTGTTAGTGGCGGGGTGAGTACTGGCGAGGTGAGTAGGTGCAGGTACGATGAGGATGGGGTTTGAGTGGGTATGAGGGGTGATGTGACAGAGTAGTGTTGGCGGTGCCGAAGGAGATGTGGGGTGGGGGCAGTGTTGTGGCAGACGGAGTGTAGGGGAAAGACTACGTGTTCTCACTGTGGCTGACCTACTGCGGTCATTGGAGCGCCTCCTGCACTATATGCAGGTGGGCGATATGTTGGAGGTGCTGGTGACCTCCTGTGCCACCTCGAGCCAGGCCTTCCTGGTGGCAGAGGCAGGCCGCTTCCTCCCGCCCGCTAGGTGGAAGAGCTCTGTCCTCCCCCTCCTCCTCACCCCATCTGATGATACCTGGGGTGAGGCATCATTAAACTGGGAGCAGCCTTCCCCCTGGGCTGCTCCATGCTGTAATTTGTTCTATTGGTTGCAGCATCTGTCAGTGGAGGACTGCCCCTTTAACTAGAGCGCCTCCAGCTGACAGATCGTACTGCGCATGCGCAGCCCGCCCGACGCGCAGACCAGCAGCGCGGAGCCCGGAGGAGCAGGTAAGTGGCTCCAATTAGTGGTTTGCCTGCTACGATCGCGCAGGCAACCCACTAATTTCACCGAGCGTGTTGACCACGCTCCCGAAACCCAACCCGCCGGAAACCCGCAGGCCTGGTAAAATCGAGCCCCAGATCTCTGTTCCCCACTCCGTTCCTGGCCACTCCAGATCTCTGTTCCCCACTCCGTTCCTGGCCACTCCAGATCTCTGTTCCCCACTCCGTTCCTGGCCACTCCAGATCTCTGTTCCCCACTCCGTTCCTGGCCACTCCAGATCTCTGTTCCCCACTCCGTTCTTGGCCACTCCAGATCCCTGTTCCCCATTCCGTTCCTGGCCACTCCAGATCTCTGTTCCCCACTCCATTCCTGGCCACTCCAGATCTCTGTTCCCCACTCTGTTCCTGGCCACTCCAGATCTCTGTTCCCCACTCCGTTCTTGACCACTCCAGATCTCTGTTCCCCACTCCGTTCCTGGCCACTCCAGATCTCTGTTCCCCACTCCGTCCCTGGCCACTCCAGATCTCTGTTCCCCACTCCATTCCTGGCCACTCCAGATCTCTGTTCCCTATTCCGTTCCTGGCCACTCCAGATCTCTGTTCCCCATTCCGTCCCTGGCCACTCCAGATCTCTGTTCCCCACTCTGTTCCTGGCCACTCCAGATCCCTGTTCCCCACTCCGTTCCTGGCCACTCCAGATCCCTGTTCCCCACTCCGTTCCTGGCCACTCCAGATCTCTGTTCCCCATTCCGTTTCTGGCTCACACATTTATCAGATTAACTGAATTCAATTTCACAACTTGCTAGGTTTGCTAGACTAGTACCATATCCATCATACTACCAAGCTCTTTCAATGCCTTCTCCAAGTATTATTAGGGAACTTTGGTTTTGTATACATCAGGCTTTAGAAGATTAGTTAAGTGTCAGCCGTGACTCAATGGGCAGCATTCCCGCCTCCGAGTCAGAAGGTTGTGGGTTAAGGTCCCACTCCAGGGACTTGAGCTCAATATCTAGGCTGACACTCCAGTGCAGTACTGAGGGAGTGCTGCACTGTTGGTGTTGCCATCATCTGGATGAAACCTGAAACTGAGGTCCCTTCTGCCCTCTCAGGTGGATGTAAAAGATCCCATGGCACTATTTGAAGAAGAGCAGGGGAGTTCTCCCCAGTATCCAGGCCAATATTTATTCCTCAACCAACAACTAAAAACAGATTATCTGGTCATTATCACATTGCTGTTTGTTGGAGCTTGCTGTGCGCAAATTGGCTGCTGCGTTTCCTACATTGCAACAGTGACTGCACTTCAAAAGTACTTCATTGGCTGTGAAGTGCTTTGGGACGTCTTGAGGCCGTGAAAGGCGCTATATAAATGCAAGTTCTTCTCATTCCCTATCCATTGGCACGCTGTCTGCTGCCACTCAACTGGATGGTTGATGCAAATGGATTGTTGACTAATACAAATCTTTATTTCAGTGTCAACAACAGAAAGCCCAATGCAAGAAGAGGTGTAGTCAGGAATATTAACTAGTAGCATTCGAGATGAGAACAAAGGTTTTACATTTATCTGGTGACAATAATAATGACAGGTTTGGCTCCTGTGGCAGTCTGCAGACACTTTGAAAGGTAAAAGATATTTTCACAAACCAAGCTAATTGAGATCAGTTCAGGTGGGAAATCAGTATTGAACTGTGACCTTGGGTTGTATCAAGCACATAGACTGAACTATATCAGTTTAACATTGAACTACCTTGCGATCGATTGGAACCCCTCTAGGTGTGTATTTGCAATCGCTCGCTACTCGCTGCTTAAAGAGAAATAAGACACATTATTGCTTGTTTTCCCAATTAACTATATTGGCATTTCTAACAGTTTTCATCAAACCGGGGACCCATGATTTATTGATCAAAGAGCCAATAAGAGCTAGCCCAAGTGAGTTCCTGTGTTTTATTCAAATGGCTTGTCACTATGTTGGCGTGTCAGTGTAATTTTGATGTAATGGCATGGCACTTAAAGGTTTAGTGTAATTCTATAGATTAACAAAAAAAAATGTGCCGCTAGGTGCCAGCTCATTAAAGAGACATCCATTTTGCCCAATGTAGGCTAATTTTGGTGTAAAGTTTCACAGATTGCAAGTACATAATCTAGGTTGTTGCCTCAGTACTGTACTGAGGGAGTGCTGCATTGTCAGAGGTGCCATCCTTTGGATGGAAAGTTAAAGTAAAGCCTCAGGGGAGGCGCAAATAATCGAGTACATTTGTACGTCTCGATGTTTCGACATAAAACGGGTGTCGATCAGTTGCTTAAATTTCCTCGGGGTTGTTACATCGAAACTTTCCAAGAAATTCTGGGCCATTATTCAGGGAGAGCTGTGTGTAACATGGAGTTTAAGGCCATGAGGTCTCTTTGCTGTAATGGGTGCAACCTGAGGTAATTTAGAGACAAATTGCCCCTGGATCCAGCTTGAGGTTAGTTAGAGGATATTTCTTGTTGGAAAGGTTTTTCTGAAATCAGTCGGAAATGGCTGGTTGCTTTGCATTTAAATGTGACGTGGAAATTTACAGATTTGGCAAAGCTGTAGCGTGACAGAGATTTCTCCAAACTTGTGTCGAGAGAGAGCCCTTCCGCAAAATGATAAACTTGGAAAAGTTGAGGAAGTTTTCCACATTACTTTGGATCTGGAGGACTGAATACGAACTTGAGTGATGTGGTTATCCCTGTTTTAATGTGGTTGTCCCTTTTTTTGTGGACTGCACAGACAGTTCATTTTTTAAAGAGTGATTTGATTGAGTGAAATCCATGTAGTGTGAGCTCTTTGCTGTGTTATTTGCCTTTGCACTAAATAAGGTTTCAAAACGTTGAGGTTTTCATTCACTGTATTACGGAGCAGATACATTCTGTGGCGCCCTATCTCTAATTCATAATATTCAGCCTCAGAAACCTACATTGGATTATCTTAACAGATGGTGCATGTGTATATCTTGAGATCCGGAGAGAATATTTAGTGTTTAGGCAGTCAGATTGACACTGTAACCACTAGACATAAAATGACTCCAATCCTTGCTTAACTCTTGATGCTACATGTAGGTGACATTTTGACCACCCAAAGATTCAACAGTGGAGTGGTTTGAAGGTAAGGCTATTATTCTGGAGTGCTCCTTTAATAATGGTAAGTGAAATGGACATTTGGCTACGTATAATCTCCAGGCTATCTTCAATTAAGGAAAGATTGGCTTCTTTGATTTTTGTAATTTTTTTCAAATCACAAGTGGGATTACATAAACAGCACAAAATATGATTTAAAAATAAAGACAAGCATCCCATTGACTTGGCGTAGAATGGAGCCACATACACCATGGAGGCCTTGTGCTCAGTCTCCAGTCTGTGCTGGGTTGGCAGGTTTGAACCAGAGGATGGTAGAGGTATGACTTAGTTACAGTGTGCCCCCAGGGAGGGAAAAATTGACAACATCCTTGCTCCTGATCAATGCCCACTGACCCCTGCTGAAACATGTATTTTGTCTCTGTGAGTGTGTGTGTGTGTGTTGAGTGTGTGTGTGTTTTGTGAGTTCACAGTTTAATAGCCTGCCAAAACTTCCTGTCTGGCCTCACACATGGAGAATGGTGGAGATACTGGAGGGAACTGGTTCCAATGGGCCCACACCCCAGGGCAATGAGCAGTTTGAGGAGAGGACAAAAGCAAATCGGAGAGGACCCTGTCTCCATCACTGCCCTTTGAAATATGTGAATTATTTTTTTAAAAAAACAATGTGGAACTGAAATGTGAAAAACGTTAAGTGAATTGCAGAAGACGGGCTGGAAGATAGGAAGTCTCAGCCTTGCGTCTTGTTATGCTATCGTTTGGCTTACCTTCAATTTGGCAACATGCAGCATTGTATACACAAGTGGCCATTACTGCTTAATTCAACCAGCATTATGTTTGTGCTCAGGCTAGCTGGTGGGATTAAGGCTGTCCTCAAAAGATATTGCTGCAACTCAGACTGTCTGGAAACGCTCCAAGACCAAACATTGGTGAGGCTGTGTCTTGTTGGCATGGTGCTATATCTGACAAGGCTCCATTTCCTGTTAAATGCCATGGGAAGAAAAGCAGGCCTAAATAGATTATTGCTTTAGAACATATCCCAGCAACAGAATTCCCCTGCAACCAAGTGCTAAATACTTTTCAGAAGCCCTGTGGTAATAACATACCTATCATTAATTTTTCAGCATGGTCCTTGTTACTCATCAATGACGTGGAGTACAATGGCAGCCTATATCTTCATTGACAGCTGCTAATGGAGAAATAGAGCTAAGCAGAATAAAAGCACCTCATAATATTTCAGGTATATATTACTACGAGAAGTAGCAGGTAGTCTGAAGTGATCTCAAGGCAGTAATCTAATCTCTGCATTTGGAAAGTCAGAGCCCTCTTGTGCTTCATTTTTGCTTCTGAACCTTACATTTAGAGTTCTGCCTTACAATCAATCTAAGGTATCCATTATTCTCTATATACTCACTTTCAGGTATCCATCATTTCAATGTAATCACTCTCAAATGTCCATTATTTCAAGTAGTTACTCTCAGATATCCATTACTCTTCTTTTTAATTAGATCTAAATGCCCATCATGCTCTATATAGTCCCTCCCAGGCATCAGTTCTTCTCTATGTAATCACTCCCACATATCCATTATTCCATGGAGAAGTTCTTTTATCCTGAAATACTTTCTTAACCAAGAAACTAGTGGAGCACAGAAAAAACATTTGGCTCATGGGCAGTTGTGTCACCCTTTTTTGTAAAGGGAGAGGGGGAATTGGACACTTTTGAACTGAACTTTGACTGAAATAGGCCAAATTTTGCATTTTTCTTTGCCTATAAATCCCAAATTGTCCAATTCAGTGCACTTCAGTTTATGTGTTTGTGTCAGATGAACATAAAAAAAAATCAAATAATTCCCCCATGCAGTCTGGCTTCCAGTTAAAGAACATCAGAATTTTTAGGATCAGGAAAAGGCCATTATGTCCAAAGAAACTCTGTTGCTTTTCGGTAGATCTCAAATCCATCTCCCTTCTTCTTACCATGTCCCTCAATCCCTTCTCTCTCTCCATAAACATAAACACACCTAATTGCATGTTGAACCCACTTACACCGCCTGCTTCAATGTCCTTCACTGTAAACCTATCTTACAGGAACATAGGAACAGGAGGAGGCCATTCAGCCCCTCGTGCCTGCTCCGCCATTTGATAAGATCATGGCTGATCTGTGATCTAGCTCCATATACCTGCCTTTGGCCCATGTCCCTTGATACTGTTACCGAACAAAAATCCATCCGTCTCGGTCTTGAAAGTTTCAATTGACCCAGCATCCACTGCCTTTTAGGGAGAGAATTCCAGATTTCCACAACCATTTGTGTGAAGAAGTGCTTCCTGATTTCACTCCTGAAGGGCGTGGCTCTAATTTTGCATAGATTTACAAGAATGTTGCCAGGGCTTGAAAATTGCAGCTACGAGGAGAGATTGGATAGGCTGGGGTTGTTTTCCTTGGAGCAGAGGAGACTGAGGGGAGACTTGATTGAGGTGTTCAAAATTATGAGGGGGCCAGATAGAGTAGACAGAAAGTACCTGTTTCCCCTAGTGGAGAGTTCAAGAACTAGAGGATATAGATTTAAGCTGATTGGCGGAAGGATTGGAGGGGACATGAGGAAAAAATTTTTTTACCCAGAGGGTGGTGGGTGTATGGAACTCGCTGCCTGAATTGGTGGTAGAGGCAGGGACCCTCAACTCTTTTAAAAAGTACCTGGACCTGCACCTAAAGTGCTGTAAGCTGCAGGGCTACGGACCGGGTGCTGGAAGGTGGGATTAGAATGGGCACCTGGTTGTTCTTCGAGCCCCCTTCTGTGCTGTATCTTTTCTATGGTTCTATGGTTCTAATTACATTGAATTTTACAGTGCAGATACAGGCCATTCGGCCCAACAGCTCGATGCTGGTGGTTAAACTCCACATGTGCCTCCTCCCACCTTACTTCATCTCACCCTATCGACATATCCTTCTATTCCTTTCTACATCTTGTACTTATCTAGCTTCCCATTAAATGCATCGATGCTAATCACCTCCACCACTCCAAGCGATAGTGAGTCCCACATTCTCACCCCTCCCTTGAAAGACGAGGCTTCTCCTGAATTCCTTATTGGATTTCTTAGTGACTCTCTTATATTTTATGGCCCTTAGTTTTGGAGACTTTTAGGGAAACATCACTTGTGGGATTATGGCCTAAATTTTAACCCGGAGCCGGGAAGTGGGCATGGGGGTGGGGAGAGGTGATTCCCTGACAGGAAATCCGGAAGTACGGGTTTCCCGGACGTCCTTACGATTTTGACGGGAGCAAAGGAAGGAAGGGGATGTGAGAAGATTGGGGGGGAGTGGGGTTCGGTCATGGGGCGGGGGGGTCGGGGTCAGGGATCATCGGGGTGGGGGGGGGTCAGTCATGGGCGGGGTCGGGGGTCATCGGGTAGAGTCGGAGATCGTTGGGGGGGGTCGGAGATCGTGGTGGGGGGGATTTGCTGCAGGTAGGCTTGTTGGGCCTGGGGGGAAGCTCTCCTGCTCCTTCGGGCCGACAAGCAGTGCAATAAAGGGACTTATCCGCAGTTTCGGGCCTTCTCGCCTCCTCTCTCGCGGTGTGATGTAGAAGACCCACGAATCCCGGCCCCCAGAGGTCAAAAATAAAAAAATCTGTAATAATGGAGGCCCGCAGCCTCCTTGAAAGCTTTCACTGACCGCCCCGCCCCCTGAGAGCGGGTTGGTCGGCCCCTCGTCCCACCTCCGTTAAAACCGGAAATGGAGGCGAGTTGGGGTCGGGTTTTAGTATTTTTTTTCACAATCTTTATCTTCCCTCCTGCCCCCAACCCACCCGTTCTTGGGGTTTAAAAATCTAGGCCCTCGTCCCCTTGTTGTGGAGACAGGTGATTACAGCAAGGACTCGGGGGGTAGGGCAGCTACCAGAGCTGCGCTGAAATATTAATGGGAGTAGAAGTGACTTCTCCAGAGTCATTCCCAGTCCCACTCGGAGAATTTGCCCCCCCCCCCCGGCTCCCTGAACAATGGATGCGAGAAGTCTGTCTTTGGTTTCCTGCATGTGGCAGTCATTTATTTCAGTCTCCCGGAGTGTTATAATATCCATCATGTCTGCAAGCCAAAATGTGAAAAATGAACAAAGATCAATTTATTTCTTTTCACGCCACCCCCTCCAAACCCTACCCCCTCCCACCAAAAACACCCATCAGCACAAATGTGCTTGTGAGTCATGTACTGCCTGAAGCTATGCATGGCTTTGCTGCCCTCACTCGCAGTGCTTTTGTATCCAGTATCGGAGATGCAGACCAGACATGTTAGAAGATTAGTAATACAATTGTACTCGGCTACTGAGGATGTCAGGTGGGTTTTGTTGAAAATTCGCCGGAGCTTAAAAGATCAAAAGCTGAGTCCTGGAAATATGTGTCAGCCTGACCCACCTTCTGTGAGAGTTTCTCCACAGTTTTAAAAAAAAAATCAAAAAAACCTTTCTCTACCCTTCTAATTTTCTTCTCCTCCGAGAAGGTACTGACTCGTATTGGAATACAGTTGCACAGGAGGCTGATGTCCAACTACCTATTGTTCATGTTTGTAAACAATTTTACAACACCAAGTTATAGTCCAGCAATTTTATTTTAAATTCACAAGCTTTCGGAGGCTTCCTCCTTCGTCAGGTGAACGATGTTCATGTGTCAGCCTCCGCATGGAATTGTCAGCAGGCTATTTTCCAGGAAGTGGACACCACGTTCAAGCCTGATCATCCATGTCTTCAGTTCAACTAAAACTCTGCTGCCCGTACCCTAACTCGCAACGAGTCCCATTTACCCATCACCCCCTGTGCTCGCCAACCTACATTGGCTCCCGGTCCAGCAATGCCTCAAATTTAAGATTCTCATCCTCGTATTCAAATCCCCCCATGGCCTCGCCCCTCCCTATCTCTGTAACTTCCTCCAGCCCTACAACCCTCCGAGAACGCAACGTTCCTCCAATTCTGGCCTCTTGTGCATCCCCGATTTCCTTCACGATGCCACTGATGGCCGTGCCTTCAGCTGCGTAGGCCCTAAGCTCTGGAATTCCCTCCCGAAACCTCTAGGAGATTCTCTGAGTAGGACGTGGCTCAGTTCCTAACACTCTTGCCTCTTGATTCAGAAAGTTATGAGTTTAAGTCCCACTCCAGAGACTTAAGCACATAATCTAGCCTGACACTCCCAGTGCAGTACTGAGAGAGTGTTGCATTGTCGGAGGTGCCGTCTTTCGGATGAGACGTTGAACCGAGGCCCCGTCTGCCCTCTCTGGTGGATGTAAAAGATCCCATGGCACTATTTCGAAAAGCAGGGGAGTTCTCCCTGGTGTCCTGGCCAATATTTATCCCTCAATCAACATCACACAAAAAAAGATTATCTGGACATTATCTCATTGCTGTTTGTGGGATCTTGCTGTGTGCAAATTGTCTGGCGTGTTTCCTATGTTAGAGCAGTGATGACACTTCAAAAAGTACTTCATTGGCTGTAAAGTGCTTCCTGAGGTTGTGAAAGATGCTATATAAATGCAAATTCTTTCTTGCTATATTTACACCCTCTCTCCAACCCCAGGTTCTGTCTCTCTTTCCCCTATCCTCAAGCCACATAGAGCAGGTGTCCAACCTGGGACCTGGCTAGGGTTGAGAACTCTGGTGGGACACATTCTTGGAGGTGTCAACACATGACCTGGCTCCTCCTTCCAGCCCGACCAGTCAAACAGCCTTTTTCCCCATCTTCAATATTTTTATAACTAATAAACAAAAGAGATTTTTTTTTTGAAAACACCCCATTTTTTTTTAATGGTGATTCTCCTGGATTGCTCACACTTCCTGGAGACTCCAGGGCAATCCTGGAGGGTTGGCAACCCTAGACCGGGCCACCACACTGGGCAGTGTGTGTACCAGTTGGGATATTGGGAGAGTTCTTTTTTAGCAACAGCATTCTAACCTACAGCATTAAAAGTGGCACAAAGCAATCCTCCATGACAACCTTATCTAAAGTCTCCAGGTGCATTCTGCTTTCTTTCTCCCCTTCCCCTGGTCAAAAGGAATTAATTAATAACTTTGGATTCTCAACATTCCCCAGATTTGAAATGAAATTGAGAATTTTTAATCGGTCATTGCCTACAAGTATGTTTTAGTAGTGACCGTGTCCAGTGTTACTCGATTCTGTCATTCACCAACATAATAATCACAAGAAACCTTGGGTCACAGAGATTATAGCCTAGAAATTGCTCTTGGTAATGTTCGAAATCAATGCTTAACGCATTAGCGTGACATGTCTGATACCATTATTTTACTGTAGGTGTTAACCCATTTATTTAAATGGGTTATTGCTTCCCTTAAAACAGTGGATGGAGGAACATCATCCAAATGTGTTAAACAGTCGGCCACTAATATCTCCAACAGTGGTTTCTGGCCTACGAATTAAAACATTTTACATTATCATTAGATATGTTTCCCTATTTTTTTGGAATACTATCCTTTTTTCAAATCAGCTCTTTTTATTTGTGCTCATCAAAGAGAGAGACAGAATAATAGAATGATACAGAAGGAGGCCATTCGACCCATCGTACCTGTGCTGACTCTTTCAAAGAGCTATCCAATTAGTCCCACTCCCCCACCCCTTCCCCACAGTCCTACAAATGTTTCCCCTTCAAGTATTTATCCAATTCCCTTTTGATAGTTATGATTGAATCTGCTCCCACCGCCCTTTCAGGCAGCGCATTCCAGATCATAACAACTCGCCGCGTAAAATAAAAATTCTCCTTATCTTGCCTCTAGTTCTTTTGCCGATGTTTTGTGTTGGGGATTGGAATACTATCTACTGTTGATACAACGATGTATGTTGCTCGGCAAAAGAAATGAAATTATCCAGTAGTTCAAATTAAGCAATTTAAATAAAACAGCATGGGGGGAGTTTCTTTTGAACAATTTCAATTTGACTTGACAGACAACAACTTGCATTTATACTACAATGTAGTAAAACACCCCAAGGTGGTCCACAGGAGCGTAATCAGATAAAAATTGACACCGAGCCAAAGAAGAAGACATTAGGACTGTTGACCAAAAAGCCTGGTGAAGGGGATAGGTTTTAAGCTGTGTCTTAAAGGAGGAGAGAGAGAGATGGAGAGGCAAAGAGGGGTTTAGGGAGGGAATTCCAAAGCTATGAGCCTTGGCGGCTGAAGGCACGTTAATTCAGATTAAGCAACTTTAAATTAAGAGGAGTAAACTACCATCTCACTAAGCATCTGGATCAACCATTACCAGTTTAGCCATAGAGAAGAGCAAAGCTCCCAATAACATACCTCAGCCACTGCTTCAGCAGAAACCAGCTAACAAATCAGGGATCAACCCTGGGCCATTCTGGCCTCTATGGCTCATTACCACACCATGTGCTGCATTTATCCACTAACCAAGCATCTTGCCATATCACCTATAGCCTGAGATTCACTCCCTGCTTGCTAACTGGTAAGGTTTTCTTGCGAACAGTTATGATATGACCTTCTATTGTGCCGGTATTTTTTTGAGGTTTATCTTATTACCACCTCAAAGTGTGTTGGAAATATCTGCTATCTGCCCATTTCACTCACACTGCTGGCACTCTATTGGTGAACCACTTCTTCAGTGTTGAAATCGCATACACAAGGGAGAGAGAGGAGGAAGAGGCTGCAGTCATAAGGAATTAGAGAGTGCGGTGGATGAGAGCATTTGAAGTAATGCAATACCTTTGGACTTTTCCAAGCCTTTTGCTATTTTTAATGGGCTTTTTTTTAATTGGGATCTTCAAAATGAAACACTGCAGGGAAGATTTGTGTTACTTGTGTCACAAATAAGCATATTTGTAAAGAATGCACCTACGATTTTACTACATGTAGTGATCAAAAGACACCTTCCATTTATCTTTCTTGGGCATAACTCAAAACTAAGACATTGTTTGAACAACTACATGCAGTGGATTGAGTGAAAATAATGGTAGAAAAGCTTAAAACTTTCCTCCAAGCAAAGTGCATCTTTTTACAATATCATAAGAGGAATATGGCTGGCTGAGACACTTTGTTACTTTATTTTAAGCATTAAATAACAACCTCTCTCTCTCTCTCTAATACAAATGTTCTTGTCTCTCTCTTATCTTTGCTCTAATGATCATTGCACCTCTGACATCTCCTGCCTTGCTCCTCCCACACTTCAAAATGGAGATCGAAACGGTCCAGTATGTTGAAATGAAGATCAATTGCACTATCTTCCATTCTACTTCGAGCTCCTCAAACTGTGGAACTCCCTCAGTCTTCCCTTCTTGCCTTTGAAAACCCATCTTTGACCTCACCTAAACATTACTTCTTGATTCACCTTGTCTTGTCATTTTGGTGTTGCATTATAGGCCTTCAGTTTGGTTTCTCTATTTAAAAATAAAACATGCTCGCAGTTTGCTCTCACTTGTTTGTGACACCCCTTTCCCCAGCAATGACTAGTTGTCCAGTAACCTGTACATCTCTCGGAGACGAGCTTTGGCTGTCCACCCACAATGAGAACGGTGTGTGCTGTCAACCGGTCGCAGTATGAAGCCCTATATGTCATACAGGGGGTCAGCGATAGCTCAGTGGGTAGCACTCTCGCCTCTGAGGCAGAAGGTTGTGGGTTCAAGTCCCACTCCAGAGACTTGAGCACATAATCTAGGCTGTGCCGCTGCTGAGGGAGTGCTGCACTGTTGGAGGTGCCGTCTTTCAGATGAGATGTTAAACCAAGGCCCCCCATCTGCCCTTTCTGTTGGACATAAAAGATCCTATGACACCACTATTTAAGGAAGGACATATTTGTATTGGAGGCAGTTCAGAGAAGGTTTACTAGGTTGATTCCAGGTATGGAAGGGTTGTCTTATGAGGAAAGATTGAACAGGTTGGGTCTATACTCATTGGAGTTTAGAAGAATGAGAGGAGATCTTATTGAAACATACAAGATTCTGAGGGGACTCGATAGGGTAGATGCTGAGAGGATGTTACCCCTCATGGGGGAATCTAAAACTAGGGGCATAGTCTCAGAAATGAGGAGGAATTTCTTCTCCCAGAGGGTCGTGAATCTTTGGAATTCTTTACCCCAAAAAGCTGTGGAGGCTGAGTCATTGAATACATTCAAGACTGAGTTAGACAAATTTTTGATCAGAAAGGGAGTCAAAGGATATGGGGAAAGGGCGGGAAAGTAGAGTTGAGGTAAAAATCAGATCAGCCATGATCTCATTAAATGGCGGAGCAGGCTCGAGGGGCCGAATGGCCTACTCCTGCTCCTATCTCTTATGGTCTTATGGTCACCATTTGAAGAAGTGCAGTGGAGTTCTTCTCAGTGTCCGGGCCAACGTTTATCCCATAACCAACACCTAAAACAAATTATCTGGTCATTATCACGTTACTGTTTGTGGGATCTTGCTGTGCACAAATTGGCTGCTGCGTTTCCCTGCAGTACAAAGAGACTACAGTTCAGAAGTACTTCATTAGCTGTAAAGGGCTTTTGGATGCCCTGAGGTCATGAAAGGCGCTATATAAATGCAAGTCTTTCTTTTTTCTCTCTATATTGATGGTGATGACTACACTCAGAGCCCAGAGCTATTCGTCTCAGCCAGAAAAGAGTCAGCATAATGGCAGAAGTTTTAAAAAAAAAGAAATTAAATTAAATACAAAAGAATTCAAAAACAGGGACGCATAAAGGTTGGTGATTTAAAAAAAGAATTAATAGCAGTCGCTAAAAGGTCGCGGTGGTACATTTTATGGAAAAGGTCACATTGTAAAGAATCTCAATAAGAAATAATTACAAGAGAAAGAAAAATTGGAAATTCGTGTAGTCTCCAAGGTAAGTCAATGTGACTCAGGTTGTAGAAAAGAAAGGCCAGATTGTATTTTACAAAAGAACGGCTACTGGAAATAATCCATAAAGCCATAGGAGTTTTGTTTCTTTTATATGTAGCATTAATAATTTTAGATAACATTGTCATTCAGTTAGTATTGTAGAATAGAATGGTTACAGCACAGAAGGAGGCCGTTCAGCCCATCGAGCCCATGCCAGCTCTTTGTAAGAGCAATCCAGTTAGTCCCATTCCCCCGCTCTTTCCCTGTAGCCCTGCAAATTTTTTCCTTTCAATTATTTATCCACTTCCTTTTTGAAAGCCACGATTGAATCTGCTTCCACCGCCCTTTCAGGCAGCGCATTCCAGATCATAACTACTCGCTGCGTGAAAATGTTTTTCCTCACGTCACCTTTGGTTCTTTTGCCAATCAACTTAAATCTGTATCCTCTCGCTCTCAACCCTTCCACCAATGGGAACAGTTTCTCTTTATTTACTTTATCTAAACCCTTCATGATTTTGAACACTTCTATCAAATCTCCTCTTAACCTTCTCTGCTCTAAGGAGAACAACCCCAGCTTCTCCAGTCTATCCACGTAACCAAAGTCCCTCATCCCTGGAACCATTCTAGTAAATCTTTTCTGCACTTTGTGTGAAGAAATCTTATCTGGCCTCAATCCTGAACTAGTCTTTCACCAGTTTGTTTCTTTCTCTGACCATCATAGTTTAAGTTGAAAGTAGTGCTCAGGATGAAACTTTTCCATTCCACTGAGCACATGATACACTTTGATGTTATAAATGTGTTGTTACATTCTTGCTTTAACAACCTGCTAAAGGCCCCTTTCAAAACAACTAACAAACCCAATGCCACTTGAGATTTTCTTTCCATGTTCCAAACATGCAACTAGTTTTGTTGCCCCTTGACATACAATATCATGGTTAGGATCCACTCTTAGCAAATCTAATCTGACATGTCTTGCTCATAATTCACGCTACGTACCTTGTTCCACTATTAATATCGGAATAACTTGCGGGAGGTTACTTTTCCCTGGTAGTACGCTTGTTCCATTATTTTAATGCAATGGTTAATCCATTTAAAACCCGAGCTTTTTTTTTTAGCGGCTCAACAAGGTGAAGGAATTCAGTGCTGGTGAATGGAATTCTCCCCATTTCAGGCACCCAGTGTCAGAAGGCTTCTTTGTCAGCACCTCCCAAACCCGTGACCTCCACCACCTGACAGGACAAGGGCAGCAGGTTCTTGGGGACGCCATCACCTCCAAGTTCCCACACCATCCTGACTTGGACATGTATCAATGTTCCTTAATCGTCGCTAGGTCAAAATCCTGGAACTCCCAACGACCAGCACTGTGAGAATGCCTGCACCAAATGGACTGCAGCGGTTCAAGAAGAGGGATCACCTTCTCAAAGGTAACTAAGGACGGGCAATAAATGCTGGCTATCCTAGCGAAGCCCGTATCCCTAGAATGAATAGTAAAAAAGGAATTCCAAATCAGGGAAAGCACGGCGAGATGCAGTGCAAAGCTACCTTTACTCTGAAGCTGCAGCATGTTTTTGGGACAATCGCAGTAGTGTATCCCTTACAGTACAGTGTACCATTTTTTTTCCATTTTACAGACCAACTGAAGAGTTACACTACCAATTAGGGCTAAATTAGGTGCAGCTTTGTACAGTAGGTCTATGCCCAGGAGGATTGAGACTGCCCAAACTCATATCACATATGACCCTTTCAGCCAGCAGTAAGAGGAGACCTCCATCCCATTAGTTTGGGTTTGATTTGAACCTAGGCCGTAGAGGTGAAAGGCCAGTGTCTAACCCATTGCAGTGCCCAGGTCCCTAAATTTTTGACAGTGAGTCAATAACACAAGTGATAGCTTGACCAAATAAAGCTAGTGCAGTTACTTGAAGTGCCACAGATACATCCCTCCTCACTAACCTTGCCAAACAGCTCCTCACCTACAGTGAGAGCAGAGAATTCTCCCAGTTACCTGGGCAACATTCCTCTCTCATCCAACACCACAAAAAACAAATGAACTGGTCATTCATCTCTTTGGTATTTATGGAGATCTTACTATGCAAAAAATGCTTTGCCTACGTACCAACAATCACTCCATTTAAAAAAGAACTCACGCAAAGTACCTCACCGTATGATTGTTTCTGAGAGATGCAATAAGCTGAGTCTTCCTAAGGGAGCAAGATAAATTTAGCAGTAAAGCTGAAGGTATGTATTTGCAAGCTTAGCCCCTTTAATCTTAACATTTTAATGAGTGACTCGTGCCTGTCAAAACGTAAAAGGTTTGTCTTCAGCAATTTAATATCTTACAGTATTAGTGTCATAAAGTGAACCAACATCATTTCAACTAATGTTCTGAGTGACATTTTATCATTCAAAAGTATCCAATGCAATCTAAAAATGCAATATTTTAGAAAAAAATAGTGACATATATTTCTGAGTAAATAATGTTTATTTTTCTTACTCTGGCATTTGAAGGAGGCTAATTGGTCTCATCTCAGGGAATTACCAACTCCCGTAAGCCTTCCTTTTGAAGAGTTACGTTTATTTTTACATCAGTTTGGCCGCAACACTGTGCAGCTTGACATTTATTCCCTAAAAACATTTCCTATTGCCAAATTCCAACTTCTGCCTATAATGTCTTGTTAGGGAACCCTGGAAGCCAACTTCAAGCCCCATCAGAAATGTGTGAATCTGAGAGCCAAAGAAGAGGATGTAATAATGCAGTGAGGTCCATTGGGACAAACAGTTGACATAGTCCTGGCCAACATTTCATAGAACCTTGCAGCACAGAAGGAGGCCATTCGGCCCATCGTGCCTGTGCCGGCTCTTTGAAAGAGCTATCCAATTAGTCCCACTCCCCCACTCTTTCCCCATAGCCCAGCAATTTTTTCTCCTTCAAGTATTTAATCCAGTTCCGTTTTGAAAGATACTATTGAATCTGCTTCCACCACCCTTTCAGGCAGCGCATTCCAGATCATAACAACTCGCTGCGTAAAAAATGTTTCCCTCATCTCCCCTCCGGCTCTTTTACCAATTATCTTAAATCTGTGTCCTCAGGTTACTGACCCTCCTGCCAGTGGGAACAATTTCCCCTTATTTACCATATCAAAACTCTTCATAATTTTGAACACCTCTATTAAATCTCCCCTTAACCTTCTCTGCTCTAAGGAGAACAATCCCAGCTTCTCCAGTCTTTCCACATAACTGAAACTCCCCCATCCTCAATCTTAGAAAAGCAGCACCTCCTGTTCTAGCTTGATATTTTTTCATTTCCCCCACCAGCCATCCATCCAGTGGAGCGTCTTGAGTGAGGTTGCCAATTAGTGTTGAATTATGGACACTCTCATACCGTACATGGGCTTATTCCCGCTAGGAACTGGTTTGAGACTACCCAAACTCATTTCATGTAAAAATAGAAGGACTTGCATTTATATAGCGCCTTTCGTGACCTCAGAATGTCCCAAAGTCTTTAGAACCAATGAATTACTTTACAAGTGTATTCACTGTTGTAACGTAGGAAATGCAGCAGCCAATTTGCGCACAGTAAGGTCCCACAAACAGCCAGATAACCTGTGTTTAGTTGTTGTTGAAGGATAAACCTTGGGCAGGAAACCGGGGAGAACTCCCCTGCTCTTCTTCAAAATAATGGAGTCTTTTACGTCCACCTGAGAGGGCAGACAGGGCCTCAGTTTAATGTTTCATCCAAAAGACGGCACCTCTCAGTGCTGCACTGGGAGTGTCAGCCTACATTTTGTGCTCAAGTCCCTGGAGTGGGATTTCAATCCACAGCCTTCTGACTCACAGGCTAGAGTGGTACCACTGAGCCATGGCTAACAAGTAGGACTGTTATATCCAGCAGACTTTCAAGTGACTTTCAATATAACACAGGGCTGTGAACAGGAGCTGGTATCAGGTCTGAAGTACCATCTGTAATGACTGTGCTTATTTGACCCTCCATTTGTTATTAAAGAAACAGTTTTGTTTTTGTAAGTGCACAGCAGATTTGTAATACTTATATAAAGGTTTGAACATTTCCTGAAGAGACTGTGTTCTGAGCCCCTCCCTTGTGTAAAAGTACAGCCTTCAGTGGTTTCTCTGTCATTCCCTGTTCTCTAGTTTCCAAACATCTGTTCACACCTCTGTAATTAGGAGTTGGTGAAGGAGTTTTGCATACTGGCTCGACTTTGGTTGGAAAGTTGCTTTTCTATTGGTTCGGCTCTCAGTGTGAAGGTCTCAGCTAGCAGACATGTTTTTTTTTACTGGGTCTTCCTGGCAGCTGGATCTGGTGAATCTGATAATTTTAATTTGGAGTTGCCACTATCTTCATGAGACCTGGTGTCCGGGAGCCAGCAGCACGAGCATGGGTCTCACACAATATAACAACAGGTGAGAACTGCCATGCTGAACATGTTTTTGTATGTGTCCCCCGCCCAACTATCTCCTCAAATCCATATGTGGGATGGGCTGCACTTTAGAGCTTGTGATCGTGGCCCCATCGTCAAATGAACCAGGATTTCTCACAGTGTCCTGGGCCAACAATTCCTCCTTCAACTGCTTAAAGGGTCATTCGTCAGAATGACTTTTATGAGATCTTCCTGTGCACAAAGTACCACATTTGCCTACATAACAGTCAACGTACTTCAAAGTAATTGTATATGAAGTTTCTGAGAGACATGATGAGGTGCCTTATGTATGCAAGTCTCTCTCTAAAGGGGCATTTGTCTGATATTTGTTTTACCCTGACTATATAACGTAGCAAAAGGGTGATGCTGATGACTGGTGCCCAGACCTGACTTCAACTTTTAATTTGTGGCGAGAAACCATAGATGTTTGCAGAACAGAAGAAGGCCATTCAGCCCATCATGCCTGTGCAGACTCTGTGCGAGAGCAATACGAGACTAATACTAGAGTTCCGCTCTCTCTCTGCAGCCCTGTATCGTCCTCTGCTTCAAATGCTTATCCAATTTTGCGTATCCAAAGATGCAACGGCCTCTGCCTCGAACAAAGGCAAAGCATTCCATGCTCCCAACAACCCCCTATGTAAAGAAATCTCCCCTAACCTCTTACATAAATCCATAACTTTTACTTTGTGGGTCAGCACTCGGTCGCTGTGTCTACACGTCTCCAAAATAAACAACACTCTTCCCTCTGAAGCACACCAGCAATTTGTTCCTTTGCAAGATCCATTGGCTGTGAGAAATCATCCAATGGAAACCAACATTGCTTTTTTAATTTGTGCCTTTTGAATTAATGATGGCCTGGCACAGGCTGCTTACTGCGGAATCATGTGTGAAAAGCACCCATGTGTAGAGGGATGAAACTGGCATCTCAACACCTCCCTCCCTCCCTCCCCCACCCCCACCTCAAGGGAGTAAATTGTTGCATATTTACAAATGCATAATAGGCTCCATGATGATAATGAGGCAGGGAAATGATTGGGTTATCAAACCTGAGGTGCTGACTGGAATTATGGGTTGATTTAATGTATGGAAATTCATTCGGAAATAGCTGCACTCACGACGATCAGCACCCTTGGCAACAGTTGTCATTAACAGTCCATAGATGTCATTCGGAAGGCGATGGATTGGGGGTTTGCTCGTTACAGACATCCTGCAATATCTGCATATCTTTTGCGTCTGGATGATTAAAAATGTGTCTCGTAATTATAACACTGCAATCTTTAAAATAAGACATTGTCGCATTCCTTCGAGGTCTCATTGATCATCCAATTTAATGATTCATTTTTCCTTGTTTTTGAGAAATTGTTTCCTCTCTTTTCTTAAACAAAAAGGATATTGTGGCTGGGAGAATCGATCAAAGGTTGTCATTTTTAGATGCTTTTCATTCAGAATTTTATCGTATCAGAAACAGGTTGGCAAGAAAAAACACAAAGAACATAAACAGACCTAAGCAAGAAAAGAGAGACAGTGCCAGCTGTTTAATATGTAATAAAATAAAGACAAAAGTCTTGCATTTATTTAGTGCCTTAACGTATCCCTCAGAGTGCATCACGTACACTTTTAGAGTGTAATGACTCTTGTTATGTAGGTGAACACAGCAGCTATTTTTGCACAAGATCCCACAAACAGCAATGACTAGTGAATCTGGTTTTGATGGGCGTCATGTTACATAGAATCTTCAAAATATGTCTGAACTGCCAGATTTGGTTTAACGTTCCATCAAAGGACACCACCTCCAAAAAATGCAGCGCTCAATCAGTACTGCACTCGAGTGTCAGCCTATATTATATCCACAAGCCCTGGAGTACAGATTGATCCTACAGCCTTCTCACTAAGAGGTGAGGGTGCTACTAACTGAGTCAAGCTCGCACACATAAACTAGTAAACCCGGGGAATAGGACACATTTACAGACACAAGGTAGTCATTATCGGTAAGGTGTCATAAATACAGGGTTAATAGGGGAGATTTAACACCTGGGGAAGAATTGCTTTTGTTACCAATTGCAGAGATCTCATACATGCATTTGGCAAATCCATTCTAAAATCTATTAATGCTAAACAGGTTAATAGCTTTGTTAAAATAGGTTTTTCTACACTGTTTGTGGGTCGTCATCTGGTAGGTGTTGTATTTTTAGGACTTTCTTTTCCTGTTAATTTGGGTTTTCTTTTGGCTACCTGACTCAGTTTCTCAACACCTGAGAGCCCATAACCATACCTTAGGATATATGGTTTGAGACTCAGTTGAAGTAACACAGGGACAATGAACCTCAAGTTATACTTCTGGATCTGCACAGTTGTCTCAGCTAGAGAAAGTAGACCCTACTCATTCTCAACTAAGATTGTAAATGATGTTTTAAGAAAATCCCAGGTGGCTCATTGGATACTGCAGGCAATGTGAAGCTTAAGTGGTGTTAGATTATTTCTTGGAAGTGTCGCACACCATTTACCCTAATGCAATTCTGGTGACTTCTCACCTGAGCTACTCAACACAGTTTGCATCAGTGTGAGTCTCAAACCACTTCACACTGATGCTGTAGTATGACTGCCCTAAAAAAGTTCACATTTAATGTGTGTGTATATGTCCGACCCTGCAACCCCCATCACCAAGACCGCCTACTTCCACCTCCGTAATATTGCCCGCCTCCACTCCTGCCTTAGCCCATCAGCTGCTGAAGCCCTCGTCCCTGCCTTTGTTACGTCCAGACTCGACTATTCTAATGTTCTCCTGGCCGGCCTCCCACCTTCCACCCCCCCATAAACTTCAGCTCATCAAAAACTCTGCTGCCCGGATCCAACTTGGCACCAAGTCCCATTCACCCATTAACCCTGTGCTCGCTGACCTATATTGGCTCCCGGTCCAGCAATGCCTCGAATTTAAAATTCTCATCTGTGTGTTCAAATCTGCCTCTCTACCTCTCTCCTCATTTAAGAAGCTCCTTAAAACCTACCTCTTTGACCAAGCTTTTAGTCACCTGTCCTAATATCTCTTTTATGTGGCTCAGTGTCTTTTTATTTCATAACGCTCCTGTGAAGCGCCTTGGGATGTTTTATTACGTTAAAGACGCTTTATAAATGCAAGTTGCTGTCGTAAACACACATACATGCACGTACAACACTCGGGCTAGAACGTGTAAGAAAGCACATTGATGGATTGCAGTGGTGTTGTAGGTGTCAGCTTGGCTCAGTTGGTAGCACACTTGCTTCTGAGTCAGAAGATTGTAGGTGCCAGTTCTACTCCAGGACTTGAGCGTATTAGCGAGACTGACACTTCAGTGCAGTACTGAGGGAGTCCTGCATTATCAGCGGTGCCGCCATTGGATGAGACGTTAAACCGAGAGGCCACGTCTGGTGGATATTATAGATCCCACGGCACTTTTTGAGGAAGAGGAGGGAGTTGTTCTGGCCAACATTTTCTTCCCTCAACCAATCTCACCAAAAAGCAGAGTAATTGGTTATTGATTTTGTTGCTGTTTGTGGGATCTTGTTGCCGTACTTGGCTACAGAACAATGACTGCACAATTGTATGTGAACTACTTTGGGATGTTTCTAAGAAACATTATAACTGCAAGATCTTTCTTCCTTTCAACCGTGAGGTCAAAGTTCAAACCGTAGTCAGCATCAGGGAGAATCCCAAGGAGCGTTATGCCTGTGAAATACTCTCTGTGTTATTCTTCATAGTGGATATTGCTGGAGCCTTTGGCTAAGTCATATTGCCATTTTACAACAATTTATAACTGCAGTCTATGTGACACCCTTAATGTAAGCTGGTCTCCAATTGATGCAGGCAATAGATCTGCAGCCTTTGACCATATTGCAGTATCATCAACTTTTTGTTTTTCTGGTGCAAGATGCCCTGGTGGACAAGTGTTGTATCATGTGACTTGGACTGCAGTGATGCTAGCTTTCACTTCACTGCATCGCACACCCTGTATATATAATTACATTTGGGATAACGTGTGACTGCAGGATAGCGCGCAGCAACTCACCAAGGCTTTTTCAACAACATCTCCCAAACCCGCGACCTCCACCACCTAGAAGGACAAGGGCAGCAGGTGCACGGGAACAACACTACCTGCACGTTCCCCTCCAAATCACACACCATCCCCATTTGACCGTTCCTTCGTCGTCAAAGTCCTGGGACTCCCTCTCTAACAGCGCTGAGGGAGTACCTTCATCGCACGGACTGCAGCGGTTCAAGAAGAAGGCTCACCATCACCTTTTCAAGGACAACTAGGGATAGACAATAAATGCCGGCCTTGGTCACGATGCCCATATCCCCAAAATGAATTTTTAAAAATTTCACTAGCAGCGTCATATGAGGCAGTAATTTACCAAGATTTCAAACAATGTCATAGACATTCAAACATCTCATTCCAACATCGAGTTACATCGAGTCTACAGCACAGAAACAGGCCATTCGGCCCAACCGGTCTGTGCCGGTGTTTATGTTGCACACGAGCCTCCTCCCTCCCTACTTCATCTCACCCTATCAGCATATCCTTCTATTCCTTTCTCCCTTGTGTGCTTATCTAGCTTTCCTTTAAATGCATCGATGCAATTTGCTTCAACTATTCCTTGTGGTAGCGAGTTCCACATTCTTATCATTTGGAAGCACACTTTGATGTGTGTTACACACCATATAGTATTTGGAGAAGTACTGAGTGTTTTTAACAGTTAATGTTCAACCACTGACACCAATGGCTGTATTAACAATAACACTTGACTTTATACAGAGCCTGGTCGAAAATATTTACATATTGAATTACTTTTGAACTCCAGCGACTTGTCATTGTGTAAGCAAATACAACAGCTGTTCTTTGCTCAGCCATGTCCCATAAACAGCCTTGAAATGAGTTCATCTGTTCAGTGAGGGATGCTGGCATGAAGACTGGTTGAGTTCCTGCTCTTCTTTGAATTAGTGCCCTGGGATCTTTAACGCCCACCTGAACTGGGCGACAGGGACAGGTCAGCCAAAAACTGTCAACTATGGGGAGAGCAAGATCAGTCTGGGACGGCAGCTCCCATATTTTCCTCTTGCTGCCCCTTTCAAAATAGAGAAGCTGTTGAATCTAATAGGAACACAGTTGGCAGATTCAGAAACAGGTTCTGCTGAATGCAGTGTCCTTAAATATGTCGGTGTTGGTCATTACCTTCACACTTCTTGGCACCTGGTGTCAGCGCCCCCTTGCTAGTTTAGCCAAGTCTGCGAGCTCGATGTGTGAAGAATCACAAACACTCACTTGTACCTTTCACAGGTCCATGGCCCAACGGGAGCGCCATGATGCCCTTCTAATTGCTTTCACTGTTTTATCCGTCCCTCCGCACCTAATTTTCTCCCCTCTTCCCTGAAAGATGCTGGCTCATCGGGAGGAAAAAAAGAACAGCGGTAGGCCATTCTGCTCCTGAAGCCTGTTCAGCCATTCATGGTCGTGTGGTACAGTTTCAAACCACCGGTTGTCCTTTTATAGCTTGTCCAAATGGCCCGAGATAGCAAATATCAGCAGGTTATTTTACTATGGGGAAGCATCACAGCTAAGTGTAATCTTTTTCCCAACCAATATCCATGTATATGTACTTTCTAGTAGAAGTCAGAAGATGAATATAGATGAAGTATATTGCATGTGTCTTATCTTCTCATTTCCCCCATCACAGCATCCATTTGTTTCTTAAATGATTCCAGGGTTTTTACCTCCACTAATCTATCTGGAAGTATATTCCATGTGTTAATTACTTTCTGTGTGAAGAACTTCCTGAGGTAAGTCCTAAATGTGCCCCCCCGAGTAGTTTGAATCTTTGTCCCCGTGTCTTATTCTCATGGTTTTTGATTCAATTACTGCTAAAAACCTATTACGAGGTCTGGCTCAGTCACCTCCTCTCAAGGCTGAAAAGTCCCAAGATTCTCCAGTCTGCCTTTAGGACTCGATCCTTGGATGTTGGAGATCAGTCCCGTGGCTCGACCCTGACTTATCTCTAAGGCCTGAATGTCTCCCTTGTATCTCAGTGACCTGAAGTAGACACAGTAAAGGAGCAGTCTGAGTAGAACATTTTATAGTTTCACTGAATAGCGATCAGGAATGGCTGCTTTCCGCCTAGCTCAGGGACCAGGTCTGATTATAGAGGCCTTAGCGAGCACAGATTGGGGATTAAACCTGGGATCTGTAAGGCTCAGTACTACAACTGGTGAAGTAATTATCCACTGAGCCATAGTGCGGGTCGGGAGGTTTATAATGAGCTCAGAGGTTTACAGAGAAGGAAAAAAAATCTCCCGGGCACCCACAGAGATATATTTTTCCCTAAGCCTATCCTGCTTCCCCGAGTCATGTACTAAACACCACGGGAAGCTTTCCAACTCTGCTCTGCTGCCCTGAAAGCAAATTGGGATCGACTGCAAAGGGAAGATGGAGAGTAAAGAAAGGGAATAAAAAAATGGAAGAGAACTTATTTTGAACGTCTTTAAATTTTGCAATACAAATTATTTTCTAATGTGGACATCCAACAAAGGGTGGGCCTCTAATTAAAAAGGGGAGCGGTGTCACTTTATAATGGATTGTAGTCCTGTTTTATGAGTCGTAACGTTGAGGCAGGCGTGAATGGAAATGAGAAATAACTGGAACTTGCATCAATTTAGCGACAGAGCCCAGCTGGAGGATTTTTTCTTAAGCGGTATTTTTTTAAAACCTTAAGCCAAAAATGAGAAGAATTCTTCAAATGTCAGGTGTAAATTCCAGCCGTCTGGTGATTTACAGCTAAACGAAGTTGCTAAAGCTTTCAGGGAACCTGATGTGTTGGGAGGAAAAAAAAAATGTTTCTATTAGTTTCGAATAGGTTACAAGAGTAATTCTGACTGAGGTCACTGCAGTTCACAAGCAGATGTCTGCAATAATTCCATTGAATCAATTCCTCACTATTATTGTTATTAAAATGCAAAGGTTTATGAAGCCACATAAAGTGCAGGAGAGGTAAAGTAATGAGTATTTATTACTCCTAGAGGAACAATTTGTGGATATTTTACACATTCTGCCAGCAATGAAGGAAAGCTTATATATTTAACATCTCACCATTTCTGAATGTTATGGATCTGCATGACATTGATTGATGGTGGGCTGCTTTACGTAGCACTTTAACAGGCTGCATCACTTAAAGTGATATTATCAGCCCTCCAAGCACAGGCAGCGCAGTCTTATTGGTGCTTGTGTTTCTTACTTAGAATGTACAGCACACAAACAGGCCATTTGGCCCGACTGGTCCATGGTTTACACTCCACACGAGCCTTATCCCAACCCCCTTTGTCTAACGCTATCAGCATAACTTTCTATTCCTTTCTCCCTCACATGTTTATCTAGCTTCCCCTTAAATGCATCTTTTTTTCTCCTGAATTCCCCATTGGAATCCCTTATTTGCTGGTTAGTCCTCTGAATTTTGAGACCTGGACGTTTGGAAAGGACTGTTTTTAATCCTGGTGCCTCACCAGTGTACGATCCCTAAATCAGAACACCACAGTCTGTTCCTATCAGCCACCCGGGACGAATACCAATGAGCGGTTTTAAACTTAATATCTGGCCCCGAGGCTCCAGGCTTGTTTCTGGAAGGCCTGGTTTGTGAGAAAACCCCGATAGGCCTGGAATTTCCTCCTTTGAGCCGACCTGGAAGTTAGACCTGGAAATGCACCCATTCTGCCGCTGTCGAGTTAGACCTAAATCTCCTGCCAATCTCATTAGGATACACCCGAGTTTAAAATGAGCGTAAACAATCCGGGCCCAAGGAAGGTCCAAAACTCGCAACATATCTTCCTTCTTTGAAGTATGAAAACTAAAGTTTCAACTAACTTCAACCATCATTCATGCACAACGAGGCACATGTTTAGCAACCCGAAATTGGGGAAGCTTTTCAATTTTTAATGTTTGAAAATAAACAGAAAATACAGTGCAGGTCTCGGTGAGGATGATTTTTAAAAAAATGCTCAAAAATTGTTCAGTTCAGATCCTGGGAGACAGATATCAGCGTGTTGGTTCCTTACATTTACACTGCTGATTCTGGCTGCGTTATTCCAGTGTCAGACAAAATAGACCCACGAAATGAAAGGCTGGCTGTATAATTCTGCCGCTGGACTTAGCAGTGCAAACGTAGGGAGCCAGCATGTTAAAGTCAGTCTCCCAGTATCTGAACTAAACAAGTGCCAGTGAGGACTTTCCCTGTACAGAGCAGGATTTTCCTGTTCACACAGTAGTATGTGAGAGAATAAAAGCAGAAAATGCTGGAAAAGCCCAGCAAGTGAGGCAGCATCTGTGGAGAAAGAAACAGAGTTGGCGTTTCAGGTCGATGACCTTTCGTGACGATGCTGCCTCACTTGCTGAGCTTTTCCAGCATTTTCTGCTTTTATTTCAGGTCTCCAGCATCTTTAGTATTTTGCTTTTGATGTAGTGTATGAGAGCCCTGTTTGGTTTGACTCGGACGGTAGATTTGTTTTAAGTGTATTTTTGTAATGGAATGTTTGCAGTCTCGGTGTCCCATTTGACCTGGAGCTGAGCTTCCCACCTGATATCCTCTCCATCTCCAAGACCGTCTCTGCAATATCGCCCGCCTCTGCCCCGTCTCAGCCCATCTGCTGCTGAAACCCTCATCCATGCTTTTGTTACCTCAAATCTCGACATTTCCAATGCTCTTCTGGCATCTTCCACCCTCCTTAAACTTAAGCTCATCTAAAACTCTGCTGCCCGTATCCTAAGTCCCATTCGCCCATCACTCCTGTGCTTGCTGACCTATGTTGGGTCAAGGTCCAGCAAAAAGGCACTATACAAATGCAACTTGTTGTTGTTGGATTTGGTTGTTTAGAAATGTTAAAAATGTAAAAATTTTAAGACTGCACAACTCTATCTTCAGTAAGTCCTAAATTTGCAAGAGGTAAAGACTTTCAAAATGGCGGTGAGCCACTCCAAATTTAGCCATTGACTTCAAGCGTTGATTATCCCCATTAACCTCTGGAGATAGGCCCGCACAAGTGTTAATGGGCCGGTGACTATAGACAGTGGGCCAACGCCAGCAATTCTTAATGGGGCAGATACGGAGCCATTAACTACGGCACTGAAGTCTTCTACCCTGAGGGAAAGTGAAGAAATTATCCTATAGACTGCCTGGTAGATCCCAATTGACAGGCCACAGCACGGGCTGAGCTATAATTAGGTGTAACTGGGCTGTTGCTTGTGTCCCCTTTCCTGATCTTCTTCATCTCGCTTCTCAGATACCATTAGATTGGTGCATAAACATTCGGATTAAGACATCATGTTTTGGAACGGATCTCCACTCATCACTTTCCAGCTTTCACTCTACGTTTCTGTCTCTGAAGTGCTGATATTTTGCTTGTAGCAGCCATTTTGTGCACAGCAAGACCTCACAAAGCAGCATTGAGATGACCAGCCTGTCAGTGTTGGCTAAGGCGAGGTAGGGTGGGGGTGTTGGGAAGGAATGATGACCAGGACAGATGGTGTAAATCGGGTGGCCGCCAACAGAATCAGGCAGGAGTTGCGTTCTCCTTAAACTCCACCCACTTTAGCACCCGTCTCGTGTTCTGCCCACTATTGGCGGGCTCGATCAGAAAATCCAGACAAATGCATAGGACGGGCCTCCTCGCATTGACTCCCCTGAGACCGCCAGCCTTAACAGGACTGCAGATTCATGGATCTCCATTCCTGGTGGTCCCATCAGTTCCCCAGGTATTGGGTTATTTACACCGTGGTGCTCAGCGGACAGAAGAAGCACTATCCGTCTGCTGTCGATCTGCTTACTCTCCCTTGTTTTACAGCTAACAAAAGAAGACAGAGTCGTTGCTGTTGACTTGGCTCGGCCAGTAGAACTTCTGCCTCGAAGGCAGAGGTTCCAGCCTCACTCGAGGCCTTGAGTGCATAATCTAGACCGGCACTGCAGTGCGGCATTGAGGGACTGCTGCTTCCGAGGTCTGCCCATTGGCTGAGTTGATAAATCAAGGACCTATCACGCCAGGATATTTCAAGCATAATCAAAGATCCCAATATATATTTAAGAAAGAGCAAGGAGATCTCCCGATGTGGGGACCAATATTTTGCCTTCATCCAGCACAACCATAAGACAGATTAACTGGTAATTATTTTGCTCCTAACTTAACGTCCTGATGTGTATGATAATATACATTGCTCCCCTCCGCACCCTCTTAAGGGCAGTAATATTCTTTCTGTGACTAGGTGACAGGGGCTGCATGTAATAGCTGCAGACTGAATCACTTTCATTTTTCCTGAACTTTCCCCTGCCTCTCTCACGGACTGATCTATTTGAATTCTCCACTGGAGTCGTTAATCTTTGGCTTCTCTAATGCGTATTAATAGGTGCCTTGTGATCGAGTGCAGAGTGTCCCGATTTATCGTAGCTTTTAAATATGTTATGAATGCCTTTCATGGATTGGACCATTAAGCGATTATTCACTGCGGTGAATTATCATTTTATAATATCTACTGGCTACGGACTCTCCTGATAATCAACAGCAAATTATTCCTCGATAAACTTGCTGCACTGCTGTTGCAATCGTTAATCCTGCGGTGTGAAACCATAACTTGCAAGTGACTGTTTGATCAACCAAGTGCAGCATAAAGTGGGCTTAAGACTGAGTAAACCCACCCCATGAAATTAAAATAAGATGTGTTATGAAAAACGAACAGGAACTAGGAGTGGACTTGATGCTTTAATCTAATTTCAAGCTTGTTTCTCAAGGCAAATACACGGGGTATTCAGCACAGAGGCAGCAAGGGAATTTGTTGTCGTAGTTTTATTTTCCTGTTCATCTTTAATGTTTTCAGTACCAGCGGGTCGGATCACCCTGATTGTAGAATTGTTACAATTTCTGGGCTCTCACCGAGGCTGTTCTGGGAACCAAGTAGAGGAAGAGATTAGCCCGAGCTCCTGTACCTCTTAATTCCTTTTTTTTTGGAGTTCTTTGCTGTCTTTGGAGCTTTCTTTTGTCGACTAGTTGGTCTGCTGTGGCTCAGTTGGTAGCATGGGTTCAAATCCCACACCACAGACTTGACATTCCAGTGCTGCCTTTTGGGTTAAACTGAGGCCCCGTCTGCCCTCTCAGGTGGATGTAAAAGATCCCATGGCACTATTTTGAAGAAGAGCAGGGCAGTTCTCCCTGGTGTCCTGGCGCATATTTATCCCTCAACCAACATCACTAAAAAACTGATTATCTGGTCGTTACCATATCGCTGTTTGTGGGATCTTGCTGTGCGCAAATTGGCTGCCGCATTTCCTACATTACAACAGTGACTACACTTTAAAAGTACTTCATTGGATGCAAAGCACTTTGGGACACCGTGAAAGGCGCTATATAAAAGGCAAGACTTTTTTGTTCTTTTTAGTTTGTGATGTTTGGCTGTTTCACTGCTAACTCGGCCTTTCCCATTCCATGGTTTCTACATTCTGGGTGTACACAGAATCTGTACACAGCTCATTCATTCCCTTTGCATAGAATTATAAGGGAACAAAGCAATCTCCATTTTGTTGCTTTTTAATAGAATAACAATGAATTGAAGCACATTCCAGACTCTGCCATTATATTGAATCCTAGTAGACTAAACACATCCCAGTCACTGCCATTGTATAAAGAGAATTTGTGATCTGATTAAAACAATTTAATGCAAATATCGCAAGATAAAAAGTTCCTCAATTATCCGTATTTTAATTCACAGGACATGAAATTCAGTCGATTTGGAGGCAACAGCATAGAAATTCAAGGAACCACTTTTGTAAAATCCTTGATTGTTTTTCAGTTATGGTTGAGATTGAATTACAGAGTGGATGATTCAATAGTCCATGGTACAAAGATTTTCAAATTGCCTATTTTTATCTGGAGTTTATAGAACTCCTGATTCAAATATACTCTTTCTTGCAAATTAGTTAGACATTTATCAGAGTTCCGGGTGGATTTGTGTCTACTGGGCCGACACTGCCCAAACTCATTTCACTTAGTTACCTGGTTTCACCTTTTGTGGGGAAGGGGAGAATGGGATTGTTTCTTAAAGGGACACTATCTTTATAATTTAAAAAAAACGTTTTTGGGAAAGAGTTTTTTTTTAAATTTGTGGAATACACAATGTAACCTATAATATAACCATAATATAAATGTTGCCAGGGCTTGAAAATTGCAGCTACGAGGAGAAATTGGATAGGCTGGGGTTGTTTTCCTTGGAGCAGAGGAGGCTGAGGAGAGACTTGATTGAGGTGTACAAAATTATGAGGGGCCCAGATAGAGTAGACAGGAAGTACCCGTTTCCCCTAGCGGAGAGTTCAAGAACTAGAGGACATAGATATAAGCTGATTGGTGGAAGGATTAGAGGGGACATGAGGAAAAACTTTTTTTAGCCAGAGGGTGGTGGGTGTATGGAATTCGCTGCCCGAATTGGTGGTAGAGGCAGGGACCCTCAACTCCTGGACTTGCACCTAAAGTGCTGTAAGCTGCAGGGCTACGGACCGGGTGCTGGAAGGTGGGATTAGAATGGGCACCTGGTTGTTCTTCGAGCAGGCGTGGAGACGATGGGCCGAATGGCCCCTTTCTGTGCTGTATCTTTTCTATGGTTCTACGGTTCTATAACATCAACATGTCACTGCAAGATGGCGGGGGAAACCATGCAACTTTTTATAACTGTGATCCATGAAGGCTAAATGGCCATTTCTTGTTATATTCTTAATTCTACCTGCAAGAAGGCATTAATAGTTTGCATAGTGTATGTGGGGCATTTTTAAAGTTTGAATTAGTGCATTTGATAAGTGTGGAAAAGTTTTAAAAATGAGGACTGGAACTTACAAGTTGTGTATATATCAAGGAGAGATGTCTTATCTCATTGTTGTTTGTGGGATCTTGCTGTGCGCAAATTGGCTGCTGCATTTCCTACTTTACAACAGTGACTTCAGAAAAGTACTTAATTGGCTCTAAAGTGTTTTGGGACGTCCTAAGGTCATGAAAGGCACGATATAAATACAAGTTCTTCCTTTTGTTTGTTCTTTTGTTTTGTCTATACAGAAGTATTAGAATGCCTGTACTCATCTGAAAACCATGAGTTAGAATCATAGAATTATCGAATGGTTACAGCACAGAAGGAGGCCATTCAGCCCATCAAGCCCATCAAGCCCATGCCGGCTCTCTGCAAGAGCAATCCAGCTAGTCCCACTCCCTCACCTTTTCCCCACAGCCCTGCAAATTTTCTCCCTTCAAGTACTTATCCAATTCCCTTTTGAAAGCCACAATTGAATCTGCCTCCACCACCCCCTCAGGCAGTGCATTCCAGATCATAAGCACTCGCTGCGTATAAAAGATTTTCATCATGTCGGCTTTGGTTCTTTTGTCAATTACTTTAAATCTGTGTCCTCTGGTTCTTGATCCTTCCACCAATGGGAACAGTTTCTCTCTATCTATTCTGTCTAGACCCCTCATGATTTTGAACACCTCTATCAAATCCCCTCTCAATCTTCTCTGTTCCAAGGAGAACAACCCCAGCTTCTCCAGTCTATCCACCTAACTTAAGTTGTTCATCCCTGGAATCATTCTAGTAAATCTTTTCTGCATCCTCTGTAAGGCCTTCACATCCTTCCTAAAGTGCGGTACCCAGAATTGGTACTCCAGTTGTGGCCGAACCAATGTTTTATAAAGATTCATCATAACTTCCTTACTTTTGTGCTCTATGCATCTATTTGTAAAGCCCAGGATCCCATATGCTTTTTTAACCGCTTTCTCAATCTGCCCTGCCACCTTCAACGATTTGTGCACATATACCCCCGGTCTCTCTCTTCCTCCACTCCCTTTGGAATTGTATTCCTTAGTTTATATTGTCACTCCTCGTTCTTCCTACCTAAATGTATCGCTTCGCAGTTCTCTGCGTTAAATTTTATCTGGCATGTGTCCACTCATTCCACCAGCCTGTCTATGCCCTCTTGAGGTCTGTCACTATCCTCCTCACTGTTCACTACACTTCCAAGTTTAATATCATCTGCAAGTTTTGAAATTGTTTGAAAAGTTCATAGAATCATAGAAATTACAGCACAGCAGGAGGCCATTTGGCCCATTGAGCCTATACTGGTGCGAGCTCTTCATTGGAGACACCTACCCTCGTCCCATTTTCCTGCCCATTCCCTGTATCTTTTTATATTCTTCCTTTTCAAATATTCATCCAATTCTCTTTGAAATTATATCATCATCTCTGTCTCAGTAGCCGCTTGTTGCAAAATATTCCAAGTTCTAGTCACCTGTGTGAAGAAAAATCTTCTAAATTCCCACTCTGTTTCTCCGGTGATCATTCTGAGTCTATGTCCTCTTGGAACCAATTTGCCAAGCAATGTAAACAATTTTTGTCTATTTATCCTCTCAAAACCTTCTATTAGATTTCCCCCTTAACCTTCTCTGTTGCAGTGAAAAAAACTTCAGTTTTTTTAACGTTTTTCTTCATTATTTTAGCCTTTCTTTCCTGGTATGTTCTAGTGAATCTTTACTGTACACTTTCCACGATTCTAATATCCTCCCAATAATGAGGTGCCTAGAAGGGGTAGAGGTCATGGCACTGAACCAGTCGTCCAGAGGTCATACGTTCAAATCCTACCATGGCAAGTAGCGAAATTTAATAAAATAAATCTGGTAATTTATAGGCTAGCACGAGAAAGTAACCATGAAAGCTGCCCAGTTGTTGTCAAAACCCAACTGGTTTGTTGATGCCCTTCTGGGGAGGGAACCTGCCGCGCCTACAATTGATTTCAGTCCCATGCTATGTGGTTGCCTCTTAATGCTTTCAAGAACAAGAACAAAAAAAGACTGCAACCGTACTTGAACTGTAGCCTAACCAACCTCTCATACAAATTCAACATTACTTCCTTGCTTTATATTAAATGCTCCTAAACAGTGCACAAAACCCAGAATCTCACTTGTCTATTTAGGACCTTTTCTATCTGCACTCCAACCACCAGAGATCTGCACCCTGAGATGTCTCTGTTCTTCCACTCTGTTAACCATTTAGTTTCTCCTTCCTTAAACTGTTTTCCTTTCCAAAATGCATGATGTCATTTCTGGTAGGAAGTTTCAGGAATGCTGTTGGGTCACAGGAAAATCAATCCCCATTCCTTTTGGGTCTATTTTATCAGTACAAAAGTTGACCTCTGATCTATTTTTTTCAATATTGCAAAATGTAAAAGACTTTCAGTTGGTAAGCCTTGAGGGACTCTGCCACGTGATAAAGATTGACAGTCAAATGCAATGTGTGGCATTGAACGACACCAGGAATGCACTGAATTTACTGATCTCAGCCAGTTCAGCAATGGGGTTTTATCATTAGTAACAGTGCCCCCAGGCAAGGAAGGGGAAAGATAATCAGTCAGGATTCTAATTCCTTATCACTATCCAGTAGCCCCTGCTGGAAAGCATTTATGTGCAGATGTTGGATCAGGCTTGGCTGTGATGCTCTATATCATGCTGACATCCACTGTCTCAGCTCACACATGACCTCTCTACTTCTCTCTCTCTTTCTTTCTCCTTCTCTTTTTCTCCTTCTCTTGCATTCTCCTCTCTCGTTCTGTCTCTTTCTTTTTCATTCTGTCTCTTTCTCTCTCGTTCTCCATCTCATCCTCCTCCCTTTTTGTTTGCTTTCTCTATCTTTTTCTTTCTCTGTCTCTTTCTCTTTTCTTTCTCCTTTTTCTCTCTCCTTGGTCTACTTATTTTGTCTCTTCTTTCTTCTCTTTCTTTCTCCTTCCTTTTTCTTTCCCCTCTATCTTGTTCTCCTCGCTCCTCCCCCCTCTCTCTCTCAACCTCTCTCTCTCTCTCTCTCTCTCTCCTCCCTCCTCTCTCCATTCTTTCTCCTTTCATTCTCTTCTCCTTTCTTTCTCCACTCTCCCTTCCTTTCTCCTCTCACTCTCTTTCTCCTTCTCTCTCTTTTTATTTCTTTCTCTTTCTTTCTTTTATACTTGGCATGGCTCTGACATATAGAGCACCATGTCTACTGAAGGCTATAATGAGGGTTGGGTAGATTGCTTGCACCGTCCCCTCACCACCCCGAATCCATTACAAATACCAGAACTCTGTCTATACAGAATTGAGACTGCACAACTTAAGGCAGCTCCAAAACTGTGCTGATAGCAAAACACCAGTTCCTCTGCTATAAATCTATTGGTCTTTGTTTGAGTTGAGTACAACGATCAAATTGCATTTTATGCATAAACTCCATGTGCACTGTTGCTATGATGAGGCACAGAAGTTGACGTGGAACGACAAAACTTCCATATAGTGCCAGTAGTGAGGCACGCCAGCTGGCAGTGCTGGGAGCCCCCAATGCGGCCGACGCATGAAGACATGCAATGCGGGTTTCCCAGGCCCTTCCGATGCAGTAAATGGACAATTGTTCTTTTAAAAAAAAAACGAAGAACAACTCGGCAATGATTAGTTCGTAGTCTGCTGGTATCTGTCCCTTTGGTATACTGTAAGCAAGGCTTGTTTTGGTGTTGGGAGGAAGGGGGGCCATTAGTGATTGTCAGTAACTGGATTTCAAATCCGATAACTCTGTTCCCCGTTGAAATTAATGGGAAGCGCAGGCTCGTAAGTTACTGTGTGTTGGCAACGTGATAATGTCACTGTACAACAGCACCATTTGGAACTCTTCCAATTGCAAGCCACTACTGCAACTGTCAGGACTGCTGCTCTGATTTAATACATTAACGAATAGCTTATCAAGTTAAGCTTTAATGTTGCTGCAATGATGAAATAACAGCAATAACTTAGTACAGATCACTTAAAGGAGCTGAATTTTCATTCCCTTTTGGAGTGAAGACGGAGGCAATAGCTGCTTTATTGTTTTTTACTTAAAGGTCCAAAACATGGACGGTCCACTGTTTTCTCATTCTGTGCTCTACTATAAATAATAAGTATTAAGTATGTGCAATTTGTACGGTCCTTCAATTGAACGGGAAAGAGTGTTCTTTAAAATCCACAAATGAACGAGAAAGAATGGATTTCTTAATATTTCAAGCACATTTAATTTCTGCAGTGTTTCAGGGAGAAATGAATAGAAGGATCTGCTGATAGGGTTAGATGAAGAGAGGTGGGAGGAGACTCGGATATACACGCCAGCATAGACCAGTTGGGCCGAATGGCCTGTTTCTGTGCTCTAGTCTCGACGTAACTCAACGTAACTCAGCTTTTCTTACAAATTCCATCATGCAGACTAGCTGACTGGATTTAACCAGCTGCCTGATATCATAATCATTTGTTGATTGTTAAGGAATTGCTATAAATGCTCAAACTGATATGAAGCATATAGACTGAAGTAAGTGAGCATCTATAAATGCTCATACTACATTGTGACACTAATCAGCACTATTCACATAAAAAAAGTGCAAAGGAAAAGGTATAACCGTTAGCAACAATCTCAAATTAAAGGGACCATCAATATTTAGGTTTTCCTCCTCCTTTTATTTTTACATACATTAGCTTACGCTTCCCATCTGCCCACTTATTACTTAATTTTCTTGCACTTGGCTACAAGTGTTGTTCCTCAATTAAGACCTGGTCCCAGCCTTGATAACCAGCTACGAAGAAGTCGGTGAGAGCACAGATTGAACCTCCTTCCGATTCTCTGAAGGTCTTTATTGCCATTGCACACTCCCTGTCAGCAGCCATGCTAAAACCAGGTATCCGGTGTATTGGCAATCACAGGTAGAAGAACATAGGAACAGGAGTAGGCCATTCAGCCCCTCGTGCCTGCTCCGCCATTTGATAAGATCATGGCTGATCTGTGATCTAACTCCATATACCTGCCTTTGGCCCATATCCCTTAATACCTTTGGTTGCCAAAAAGCTATCTATCTCACATTTAAATTTAGCAATTGAGCCAGTATCAAGAAGCAGACTCCAGCTTGCCAGTGAGCTGCGCACTTGTCCTAGTACGAGCATTCTTGATAAGCATGATTATCAAGGTACCTCGGTGTTTCCATCCTGTATTAGCAGCACTGGGCACCCAATAAAGTGGTTCCAAAGTGTTTTATATTCACCGCTTGGAATGTAGGCTGTTTTAGAATTGAATGTCACTTGAGTGAATTAATTCTAGAAAGGAGTAATGCATGTAGACAATGCATTAGTCCAATGGAATACAAAGAGCTGCAACGGGCCACGGAGAATTAGATGCAGAGAGTCAGTAGAGAAAGAGACAATGAAGGATTAGAAATGGAGTGATAAACACACTCGTATCACTTACAAACTGACATGTTCTTCTGGTTCTGTAGCCCATCAGAGGCAGAAAACAACTTATCCTAATTCATTGGCAAATTCCATACATCAATATGCAGCTGCTTAGCTTGTCAATAAACCAACACTGCGTGATCACCAAAAATAAGAAATTAAATTGTTTGACAGATTTTAGACCGTTTTGGGGAGAAGGAGAGCGTTGCACCAGTCATGACATCATCAATGCGTTCAGGATGGCTTCCTCTGGTTGGTACTTCTATCAAAGTCATGAACACGTTGATTTTGCGAGGAATATTAATCAGAAGAATTCTTTATGAGCGTATTAACAATATTGCTACGCATAGTGACCACAGCAATTCTTCCCTGCATGAAAATAGCCTGAAGTTTTGAAAACCTGGAGGTGCTATAAAATCCTGTTTATGAAGACACAAGAAACACTCAATGTCCCTCTTACAAACTCTATCTTGCAGATTGACTGACTTGACTGCGCCAAGTCCCGCTCACCTGTCACTCCTGTCCTCACTAACCTACATCGGCTCCCAGTCCCCCAGTGCCTCAAATTAAAAATTCTTATCCTTGTGTTTAAATTCCTTCATGGCCTTGCCTAACTCCGGCCTCTTGTGCGTCCCCTCTGTATTTCACCCCACCATTGGCAACCGTGCCTTCAGCCATCCAGGCCCTAACTCTCTGGAATTCCCTGCCTAAATCTCTGTCTCTTCACCTCCTTTTCCTCCTTCAAGATCCTATTTAAAACCCACCCCTTTGACTTTTGGTCACCACACTATTATTTCTTTCTTTGGTGCGGCATCCAATTTTTGTCTGATTATACACCTGTGAAGTATCTTTGGACATTTTTCTATGTTATAGAAAAAAAAAGACTTGCATTTCTACAGTGCCTTTCATGACCTCAGGACATCCCAAAGCACTCTTCAGTCAATAAAGCATTTTTTGAAATGTAATCACTGTTATAATGTGGGAAATATGGCAACCAATTTGTGCACAGCAAGGTCCCACAAACAGCATTGAGATAAATAACCAGATAATCTGTTTGAGTGATGTTGGTCGAGGGATAAATATTGGCCAGGACACCAGGGAGAACTGCATTAGTTGTTTAAAAGTCAGTTGCTTAACCTGAAGATTGCCGGATATCGATGGGTAAGGATCTGCCTATAAATGTTCCTCAATATCACGGTGGTTCTTTGCCATTTAAATCAGTGACTTTCAGAAAATCCAATCTAGATGATATACCTAAACTCTGAATTGGGCTGGGAAAATACAAAGCTGCCCAATGCAGAAGCTACCCTGGCCTGTAATTCAGCTGTGCGAGTGACACCAAATCAAAGAATGATTGACCTGTTAGCATTTATATGAAAAAAAAGGATTTAAGAGTGGCATTTTCCACAGAGATAATGTTATTTGTCTCGGGGGCAGCAGTGGTAACGTGCTCAGTGCACACAGTGTAACCATGGCCTGTGGCCATGTTTATCAGCTGTGGTTGCCATGGCAACGAAGGCCTGGGTCTGCTTCAGTTGTATGATAGTATTGATAGGGCACGATTGTATCATGGTTTGATCATGATTCTAGCTTTTCATGTTAATCAGCACCCCTGCAGAACTGCTCTGAAGGTCAAGGCAAAGTGATTTGTACAACTCAGGAAGGGAAATCTTTCATTATAATCCCGATGTGCACTCTTACGCTCTGCAGCTGAAATGCATACACACAGCCTGTGGAAAACTATGGCTCCAGAGAGGCCAGAGGTATGGTTTGCCCTTTGAACTCCTGCAGAACATAAGTTAACACTTTACACTCCGATTCGACCCGGCCCATATTAAACATTTCAATCTGATCTAGAAATTCCAATTATCCAAGGATGGGACGAGCCCAAATCCAGAATCTTAAGGCCGTGCAAATATATTTAGGAGGAGGGAGGCTTGTAAGGAAGGGCCAGCATTGATTAAAGGTAAAACTCATCTGAGTTCTTTCTCACATTTGGCCTCTTATGTTTTTTGTTTTCGAGATGTCATCTGCTTTTTGATAGATTTTTTTTTTTGCGAAAAGCAGCAAGGGACTCGGACTGAGTTAAATAGAAACAGGGGCAGATAGGGGGTGGAGTCTTAAATTGTGCCAAGTTCAACGTCTAAATCCCACCCTTTCACTCAGCTCTCTTGGCGACCTATTGCACAGACCACTGTCTGTCCTATACATGGCTACTAACTAGGACTAAAAATTGCCCTTTGATTCCCTGTTGTAAGAAGGATTTTCAACTCTTTTCCACTTGCCCACCCCCGCCCCAAAAACCTTGAAAGAGTCAATTGCAGAGATTGGCTGTATATAGAAACCGACTGTTTTTATATTCGTTAAAAAAAACGTGTTCCCCCCCCCACTTCGAGGGTCCGACCGGCCCGCTGGGATAGATTGTGCCAGAATGGTGTGGACACTTGGTCAAAATCTTTTAAAATAGGATCTCTGAAAGGGTCAAAGGACATCGGCAGGTGATCAGACAGATGTTCCGCTCTGTCCCAAAACCCCACCCCCCCACCCTCACGTTTTATTTATTCACATATTAAAACATAAGCGTGGAATGTAGAAGAGAAAAAACATTTCTGGGTGTCGGTAATTGTGTTACAATTGGCTTCAGCCATCCCCAGGCAAGCCGGGGTGGGGGGGGGTGGGGGGGGAGAGAAACAGATGGGATTCATAGGAATAGGAGGAGGCCATTCAGCCCCTCTAGCCTGTTCCACCATTAGATCATGGCTGATCTGTATCTTAACTCCATTTGCTCCATATCTCTTGATACCCTTACCGAACAAAAATTTATCGATCTCAGTCTTGAAAGCTCCAATTGACCCCCAACATCCACTGCCTTTTGGGGGAGAGAGAGTTCTAGATTTCCACTCCCCTTTGTGTGATAAAGTGCTTCCTGATTTCCCTCCTAAATGGCCTAGCTCTAATTTTAAGATTCTGTCCCCTTGTTCTTGATTCTCCCACCAGAGGGAATAGTTTCTCGGCATCTACCCTATCAGATTCTTTTAACATTTTAAACACCTCGATCAGATCACTCCTCAATCTTCCGTACTCAAGGGAATACCGACCAAGTTTATGCAACCTGTCCTCATAATTTAACCCTCTAAACCCCAATCGGTAGAAGGGAACCCGCCTGATTTTGCTCGTTCTAAACCAAAAGGGCCATGGTCAACTCCAGGTCCCTAGCTCTATCAGCTAAATCAGCACAGGCCATGAATCAAGCCTGGGACTTGCTTGGTTTAAATGGCCCGGCTAATCACCACTTTACCCATTGAGCCATCGGGGGAACTTCTCAGCTATGATGGAACATATGAACAGGTTCTAAAGATGATGTTGCTTTTAGCCAACTGTAAGATTGGAATTACTGGAGATATTGGCAATGCAACGAACCTTGCTAGTAAACTTCAAACATTCCATCCTAAATAGGTATATCATCTAGATTGGATTTTCTGATAGTCGGCAGATGTAAACAAGGTAAGCTGTCACAAAGTGATACTGTCTCTTTAAAGGAGAACCCTATGAAGAGAATGGAAATCTAATCTATTCAAAACAAAATGGAAATAATACTGTCATATTAAAGCCATCAAGAAAGCAATAATAGGATTACTGTTTGCCTTGTTGTCTGTGTCAGACCATCTCAAAAACGACTAACTGGATTGATACTATTATCAGTCTTTGAAATACCTTCAGCCAAACTGGTATTTTGTTGAGTCGAGAAACACCCATGATTTAACCCTTTTTAGTCTGGTTGTTTAGTCTGATTTTAGCAATCCACAATTTTTTTTTAATTGATGAAATGAGGTGAAGAGTCGCTGTATAACACACTCCCAAGGTTGATCAAGAACAGATGAGGTAACTCGACAAGAATGTAGATAGTTGAGGATATTGGCAATTCAGTTGCATTTTTTTTTCATTGAAGCTCATTGTGATGTTTAAGAATCTCCAAATCAAACTATTGAGGAACCCAGGTAAGTTAGGGGCCTGTTTCCCCGGACTGCATAGTCTCTTCCCAAAGGGACACAACCCACTTATAATCAGCGAAGACAGGTGGGAAAAATCCAAAGCTTAAGGACCCCCAAGGATACAGCTGGAGTTCGACCAGCTAAAATGTGTAGCGCACCAGCACAGGACTCTTGCAAGTTTCTTTAGGTGTTAGCTGTGGCTCAGAGGGTAGCACTCTTACCCCTGTGAGTTAAAATGGTTGTGAGTTCATAGTCCCACTCCAAAGACTTGAGAACAAAAATCAAGGCTGACACTCCAGGGAAGTACTGAGGGAGTACTGCACTGCTGAAGGTGCCGTCTTTTGGATGAGACAATAAATCGAGGCTCCATCTGCCCTCTCAGATGCAAAAGATCCCATGGCACTAATTTGAAGAAGAGCAGGAGAGGTCTCCCTGGCATCCTGGGCAATTTTTATCCCTCAATCAACATCGCTGAATCAGATTATCTGGCCATTATCTCATTGCTGTTTGTGGGATCTTGCTGTGCGCAAATTGGCTGCTGTGTTTCCTACATTACAACAGTGACTACACTTCAAAATTATTTCATTGGCTGCAAAGCATTTTGGGGCATCCTGAGGCCGTGAAAGGTGCTATATAAATGCAAATGTTTCTTTCTTTTATCTAATACTACTGTATCTAGTGGGACAACAACAACTTGCATTTATATAGCGCCTTTAACGTAGTAAAATGTCCCAAGATGCTTCACAGGAGCGTTTTTCAAAAGATTTTGAATCCGAGCTACATAAGGAGATATTAGAACAGGTGACCAAAAGCTTGGCCAAAGAGGTAGGTTTTAAGGAGCATCTTAAAGGAGGAGAGAGAGGCGGAGAGGTTTAGGGAGGGAATTCCAAAGCTCAGGGCTTAGGAAGCTGAAGGCAAGGCCGGCAATGGTGGAACAGTCAACATCGGGGATGCGCAAGAGGCAGGAATTGGAGGAGCACAGAGATCTCGGAGGGTTGTAGGGCTGGAGGAGGTTACAGAGATAGGGAGGAGCGAGGGCCATGGAGGGATTTGAAAACAAGATTAAGAATTTTAAAATTGAGGTGTTCCTGGACCGGGAGCCAATGTAGGTCAGCGAGCACAGGGGGTGATGAGTGAACAGGACTTGTTATGAATTAAGACATGGGGAGCTGAGTTTTGGATGAGCTCAAGTTTATGGAGGGTAGAAGATGGGAGGCCAGCCAGGAGAGCATTGGAATAGTCGAGTCTAGAGGTAACAAAAGCATGGATGAGGGTCTCAGCAGCAGATGAGCTGAGGCAGGGGCAGAGACGGGCGATGTTACAGAGGTGGAAGTCGGCGGTCTTGGTGATGGAGCAGATGTGTGGACGGAAGCTCATCTCAGGGTCAAACAGGATGCTAAGGTTACAAACGGTCTTTTTCAGCCTCAGTCAGTGGCCAGGGAGTGGGATGGAGTCGGTGGCTAGGGAACGGAGTTTGCGGTGGGGACCAAAGACAATGGCTTCAGTCTTCCTAATATTTAGTTGGAGGAAATTTTTGCTTATCAGACAAACAGTGTGAGAAATGAGAGACAGCGGAGGGGTCGAAGGAGGTGGTGGTGAGGTAGAGCTGGGTGTCGTCAATATACAGGTGGAATCTGACGTTCTGTTTTCGGATGATGTTGCCGAGCTGCAGCATGTGGATGAGAAATAGGAGGGGCCAAGGATTGATCCTTGGGGGAACTCCAGAGGTAACGTTGTGGGAGTGGGAAGAGAAGCCATTGCAGGTGGTTCTCTGGCTATGACTGGATAGATAAGAATGGAACCAGGTGAGCGCGGTCCCATGGATGATGGAGGAGAGGTGTTGGAGGAGGATGGTGTGGTCAAACATGTCAAAGACTGAATACAGGTCGAGAAGGATGAGGAGGGATAGTTTACCATCGTCACAGTCACATAGGATGTCAATTGTGACTTTGATAAGGGCCGTTTCAGTAATGTGGCAGGGACGGAAACCTGATTGAAGGGATTCAAACATGGAGTTGCGGGAAAGATGGGCACGGATTTGGGGGGTGACAACACGTTCAAGGACTTTGGAGAGAAAATGGAGAAAGATGCGAGTTCGGGGCTTGTGCAGGGGGGAACCGTAGGGGAAGTTTGGCTCGGTGGGCTAGGGGAAGGGAAGGAAGCAGCAGAGGCAGCTGAATGGATGGTCTCAATCTTAGTGACAAAGTAGTCCATGAGCTCCTCACACTTTTCATTGGAGGTGAAGGTGGAGGGGGCAGGGGAGAGGGGTTTAAGGAGATGGTTTGTAGTGGAGAAGAGAAGCCAGGGATTATCTTTGCATTCCAGGATGATCCTGGAATAAGTGAGCAGTTTTGGCTGAGGAGAGCAGAACCCAATAGTGCTTTATGTGGTCCAGCCAGATTTGACGACGAATGGCTAAACCAGTGGCCCGCATAAATGTTCAAGTCTGCGACCCTTGGACTGAAGGGAACGGAGATGGGGACCGTTACATAGGGAACGAACACAGTGAGAGAGAGTAATATTTTAATGGGGATAAGGGTGTGGGTGAGGGTGTGATTGAGCAGATCGGTAGCTGCAGAAATGTTATGGTGGATGGAGGGCCAAAGGGCTAGACGGTTGGGAATTTGAAAGTGCCGTTGTGAGTGACTTGGGGGAGAGTTTTGTCCTGGGGCGGACACTGAAGGAAGTGGGGTTGGGAGGGGGAAGGGGGATGTGGGTGGAGAGGGATACAAGGAAGTGATCAGAGATGGTCTTATCCGTGATTGACACGATGGGAGTAGAGAGGCCATGTGAGATGACAAGGTCGAGAGGGTGGCTGTCAATATGGATAGCGGAGTTTATATGAAGACATTGCAGGAAACACAAGGAGTAGGAGCCAGGTGGGAGTGCTCCAGTTTAAAGTCTGATTGGCTTCAGGACATAGGGCTTTTGCTTGGTTCAGAGATGAAACTTCGCGCATACTTTGCGCAATTTACTTCTACAAAATGTTCCCGCAGGAGGGAGCAGCGAAACTGGGATATTGTTCTCTTTAAAAATGAAGCATTGTTTTCTGTTCAAGTATCTGAAAATATTTTCCAAGCTCTTCAGAGCTGGTGGCCTTAAGGGCATTATTGACAGAATGCTATTATCATGTGAATGACTGTGTTTACACCGATTATTTACTTTTGGTCTCAAACCAAGAGGTTTGGAAAATTTTACAAGTCAAGAGCTTCGGTATTTCTGGCAACACAAGGTTACCTTGGCGGCCAACAGGTCAGATGTTCCAGTTTGAGTTTATGGCTGTTTCAAAGCAGTGATAGTGGCCACGATATTTATAGGGAGGCGGGGAGGGAACGGGGGAGCGGGGGAGCGTGTTTGCAGCCGGAAATGTCAGGAATGTGGAGGTCCTGCCGAATTTAGCAGCAGGATCCCATTGTCATTTTTTTTACTCTGTTTCCGGCCCAGAAGCTGGCCAGATCGAGAGGCTGACCGGGCCGGGCAGGAAAGCTTGCGGTCGAAGACGGTCCCCGGCAATCAGAAAAGATCGGGGCATAGCGGTGGGGGTCGGCCGATCGTTGGGGGGGTGGGGGGGTTCGGAGAATCGTGTGGGGGGGTTCTGGCTGATTGCGGGGGGGGGGGTCAGAAAATCACGGGGTGGGAGTGGGGGGTCCGGCCGACCGCGGGGGTGAGTCGGAAAATTGCGGGGGGCGGGTAGGGGTGTTGTCGGCCGATTGCGGAGTGGGGTGTGGGCAGACCCATGGCTGTTGGTGATAGGAGTGCCACAATTGGGCCTCTTGCTCCCGAGCTACAGAGCTGGAAAATTGGCCGCAGTTTGACTCCAGAGTTTTATCCTCTGACCTCCGCAGGAAAATGTCCATGTTGGCTGAGGACAGAAACAGGTTTTGATAGTCCACCACGTGTGGTTGAATGGCCCGTCAATACTCACAATGAAGCTACATGGGTGAGGTACTGGAGGTTGACCAACACCCCTGGACTCTTACCCCAGCACGAGTCAACCCCTTTGGGAGAAAGTTGCCACAATGAAGCAGGAGTCACTGATAAGCACATGAGCTGTTGCACACACTTTCCAGCAGAGGTGACTGAATTGTGATCAGGAGCAGAACCTCAAGCTGATTTTCACCCACCCTCACCTACCTTCCTAGCCCAGGGGCACTGGGGTGACCACCAACACTCCAGTTGAGGTCAGCTAACTTAATACATGTGCCAGGGGCTGAATCATGTACCTCCCTGTATTACATCGTGCCATACCAGGCAGTGCACGTCCCCAGTGAACCGAGGCTCTGGAGTTCCCTCACTCAACCTCTCCGACTCTCTGCCTCTCTCTCCATCAAATCTACTTCTTTGGCCGTGCTTCTGATCGCCTGTCCTAATATCCTTTTCTTTGGCTCGGTGTCAATTTCTGTCTGATTACGCTCCCGCGCAGCGCCTTGGGACGTTTCACTACATTAAAGGCGCTATATAAATGCAAGTTGTTGTTGTAAAATTTCAGACGTTATGCATAAGTGAATAAAACGTTTCTTGCAACAAAAAAAAATGAGAGATGGAAATTAAAATGTATTTCTACTCGTTGGTTATGAGGTGGGTGTTCTAAATTGGATAGCCAAGCGGTGAAGGATAAAGCCCAGTCTTCAGTTGCTTCCAAGCCTTTATTCACAGAGATCCCCTTTACACACACACCACACCCTCGATAAGCTCTCATATAAAATGGATACAAGAGAGTCCCCAGTTGATACTCACCACCTGAATATAATTAAAACTAATTGATATAAATCACATGATACAATTAACAGTGGGAACAGGTCTTTATTGACGCGAGTCACTGGTTTATCCTGACTAAAAAACAGTCAAATTCCATTTGTATTACCTGGGGTTCGGGAATATTAGTTGGTGTTTTAACCCGCAATTCCACCCACCTCGCCATGAAAAGTACAAATCAATGGCCTTGACAGTGGCCTAAATCAGCAGCAACTCTCCCTGACCCCTCCAATACTTTATTTCAATGCGCAGAATATCCTTGGTTCAGTGTCAAGAGGTGAGTAGCTGTCAGTCATGTTCATGGTTGATCTTTAGGTCACCTTTGGAGTGTAGACATCGAGTATCGAGACTGTTCTAAACTAAAACAATTTGCTTTTCTTTTGACTAATTTGGAGACACTCTGTTGCAACCAAAGACAAGCGAGCTTTTGTTTTTAATTAAAACGCTTGACGGCTTCAAAATTTTCCAGCAATTTTTTTGCCACTCTTAAATTGGTGAAATGCCTGGAAAAGTCCCCAGACTTGATGTGTGTCAGGAAGTGTATTGTATTGGGGTTAAGGGCTTTACAAATGACATTGCTGTACAGCTAATTGGCCATTAAGAGGATACATGGAGCATCTGGGGAGCTGTGCTGTTCAGGTGAGGAGTTGTATTTACGAGATTTCTGCAGGCTTTTCTGACAAGGCCCAGTAGCTAAAAGGAACAGAGAAAGCATGTTGGTAGAATGAAAGTGCTAATAAACTGACCCCAAGGAGAGGAAGAAGACAAACAATTTAGATGGCCTGTAGCTGGTTTCCAGCTGAAACTGTTTCCCCTCCATAGCAACGAACACCTAACTACCTTTTATTTAGGGATTAACATTCAGGCTCAGAATTCGAAATCCCAACTTTAGATTTGATGAGGCAAATGTGAGGCGTCTCGAGTTGGGTGTCACTTAATTACTATCTCCTGATTCACTTCATTATCTTTGCTACAATTATTTTGATGTCCGACACACCGAGGTCTCTCAAAACTGGACTAACTAAGGTGTCTCACTAATCCCATCCTAAATTGGAAATATAGTCGCTACTCCTCCCTCTCCTCTTGCCTCCCTTCTCTTCCCCCACCCCCCTCCCCAAACTAGTATATGTATAACCACTGTCAGAGTTTGGACATATACTAACTGCTGAGCTGAGACTGGATACATCAGAATTGGACCCATTCCACATAAGATCACCAGAGCCTTCGATGTATGTGTACTTATAGTTATACATTGTTATGTCTATTGTCCAGAATAAGGAAGGCCAGTCAATCCATTTGATTCAATCAACCAGAAAAATCCTAAATTTCCCTAATTGTAACAGCCAACTGCTATGATTGCTAAATTTTAACCTCTACTGTCAGAAGTCCATTCCATGTGTTGATCACTGTTTGTGTGCAGAGCTTCCTGCTGTCGGTTCTAAACTTGCCTTTTAGTGGTTTGAGCCTGTGCCCTCCTTAGCTTGCTCTCATGATTTAGTTTGAAGTAATATTTAAGATTTGCCTTTTTCGTACCGCTCATTATCTGAAACGATCTCCACAATGTCACCTCTCAGACGCCTCCTTTTAGGGGTGAATAGCCCAAGTTTCGTTCAGTCTTTCCTCAAAGGTCAGATCTACGGCTTCAGGGTTCAGCTTTATACTTTTGCTCTGAACTGCCTCCAGTCCTTGTATGTCTTTCCGGTGTCCCGGAAAGACATACAAGGACTGGAGGCAGTTCAGAGCAAAAGTATAAAGCTGATCCCTGAAGCCAGAGATCTGACCAAAGACAGAGGAACTGGACATGATTTCCTCTGTCTTACACTCTACTGTTTAGTCCATTTTCGTTCAGCATTCTATTTGCTATTTTGACTGCTACTGCCCACTGAGGGGACATTTTGACACTCAGGCCTATGAGGCTCCGAGATTTCACTCAACTTCATCCTTAGCTGTTTTAACACTGTTCATGGAGTAAGCCTGGGGCCCAGTCTTTCTTCCTATGTGCCGTAACGGAACCAAGGCGAGTAGATAGAGTTAAGATACTAAGGGGAACTGATAGGGCAGATAGAGAGAAACTATTTCCGCTGATTGGGGACTAGGGGACATAGCCTAAAAATTAGAGCCAGGACTTTCAGGAGTGAAGTTAGGAAACACTTCTACACACAAAGGGTGGTAGAAGTTTGGAACTCTCTTCCGCAAACGGCAATTGATGCCAGCTCAATTGTTAATTTTAAATCTGAGGTTGATAGATTTTTGCTAACCAAAGGTATTAAGGGCTATGAGGTTAAGGCGAGTATACGGAATTAGGTCACAGATCAGCCATGATCTTATTGAATGCCGAAACAGGCTCGAGGGGCTGAATGGCCTCCTCCTATTCCTATGTTTCTACTTTACACTTGTCTCCACAGTGTTAAGCTTCATGTTTGTCAATGCATTTTAACAACTGAAGAGGGAAGATTGGAAAAGATGATGGGGGAGAAAAATTGGATAGGGGCCGTTTTTGGGCGCGGGTAGCGTGATGTGCTGTTACCCCATGCCCAATGACCCCTGCGCAGGCAGGATGCAAGTTTCGGCCGGCCCGAGGACTCACCTGCAATCAGCGTCCCATTCCGGGCCTTGCACTGGAATCAATGCAATTTGCACTTTCCACCATCAGGGGGAGCTCAATTAAAGGGAGGATGTTTCTTAGAAATCTCTTAAAGGTAGCTGGTACCTGTTATTTGTTGATGTCTGCACGGAGTCTGAAGGAGATCAGGCATCGCACACGTAAAACACAGATGCAGGTCCCATCCTTATGTTTACACACTGATGAGTTATGTTAAAACATTGAATAAAGGTTGCACACTACTAAATCCCATATCTTCCAATCTGCACGCGAGACCTCACCAATCTGCCGATCTGAGTTTGTACCAGGACTGCGAGAATGCGTGCACCTATATCCTATATCTGCAGGGTGGGGTGCGGTGGGGGACAAGAGGCCCTCCAGACAAATGCCCAAAAGGCAGTGGGAGGTAGCGATAGAATGAAGTCAATGCCAGGCGCACAGCATCATGCACATGGATGCAGTGCAGGAAGAAGTTCAATGCTTTGACATGAGTGGTCAAGGTGAGTGAGGTCAACTGTTAAGTGGTGTCTCCTACCAACTGCTCCAAACACTGCACCCCCCATCACCCACATACCAACAAACTCTTTCAATGAGTACTCAACTCTTCCAACCAGATGCTTCCTCTGACCCTTACACATTACCACTGGTTCAAGCCGCCCATGCACAACTCACAGACCACACACACTGGTAGCTATTCAACCATGACAGGCACATCACCCAGACACATGTCCCGCTTTCTTGCAGAAAAAGGTGGCACATATCAGGAGGCAGCAAGTGGCCGTGGCATTTAGCCCGTCGAGCCTGTTCCATCATTCAATGAGATCATGGTGGACCTGTGACCTAACTCCATATACTCGCCTTAGCCCCATATCCCTTAATACCTTTGGTTCACAGAAATCTATCAATCTCAGATTTAACATTCACAGGTGAGCTAGCATCAACTGCTGTCTGCAGAAGAGTGTTCCAAACATCTCCCACCCTTTGCGTGTAGAAGCATTTCCTAACTTCACTCCTGCACATCCTGGCTCTAAATGTTAGGCTATGTCCCCACGTCCTAGTATTCAAGTCTAGGAGACCTCCAAAAATGGTTACAAATGTCTCGACAGCCAGAAGCAATAATCCAGCCATTAACCTGTAAATCCTGCATGGTCCCCTTAAATAGCGCTGGTGGGGGGTCCTCCAGGCACTCTAAGACACATTCAGATGGTCGGGGCTAAGACTGTAGATTGAGTTGAGCGTTCAGTCCCAAAATGGTGTCTATCACTTTAAAATCAGCGTTGCACACTGATTGAAGCCATTTTCTCCCTACTTTACATGGTTCCAGCGTTCCTTATCTGCGCCTGCGCCAACTCCTATACCAAGATGGCGTCCAGCATGGAAACAAGCGTGGGCATCCAAGACGCCATCTTGGATGTCAGAGAGGCTGTGTTTATTGACTTATTTTAGTCAACGGGGCAAATTTGCTTCTTATTGTGTCCGGCCGTGGAAGATCGCTTGGGCGCAGCTCATGGAGAAAAACATTCTCAGCAAGCACTCTGATGAAGTCAAAGTACCACTCGCGACTGATGGACAAAATCCGACAAATTGCACTAAGGTGTGATCTGCCTGAGGAATTCAGGCCAGAAATCCAAACTTTGGTGGAAGAGAAAGAGGGCAGCGTTCACACTGAAAGCTCCGAGTTTGATTCGAATTTGTGCTTGGGACGGGGGTGACACTGGCAGAGCCGCATTTAGTGCTCATCCCTAGCTGCCCTGAGAGGGTGATAAGTGGGCCTTCTCCTTGTGACGATGGTGCTCCCACAAGGTTGTTAGGATTTTGACCCGGCAGCCAGAAGTAACGTCGGTGTATGTTCAAGTCAGAATTGTGCGTGATTTGGAGGGGAACTTGGGGGTGACGGTGTTCCCACAAATTGCTGCTCTTGTTCTTCTCGGTGATAAAGGTTGGAGGGGAGGGAGGTGCCGTCAAAGTAACCTGGGGTGAGTTACGGGAGGCTAGCAACTTTTCAATGCTGCACACAAGTCATCATTCTTCATATGTGAGCCTCGCCCAGCATGTATGTTCCTTTCAGTAATCGAGAAATTTGAGATATGACAGGTGGTGAGTATAACACGCTTGGGAGGAACCGGTGACTTTGGACCTATGGTTCCCAGAGCTCTCCACCACTGGGGTTATCCTCATGTCATGTCTGGGTCTGTTGTAGACTCACTGATAGAGATTGATTGCTATGATTAGTCAACAACTTCATTGTCATTGTATCATGTGACTACCAAGATGGTAGAAGGTGAACTAGATGGACCGTGATCTTTTTTTGTCTGGCAATTCCGACGTTCCCATGAATGGAGGGCACCAGAGCTGGGGTTTTGACGCCCATGTATGCGTGCCTTCCAGCGGACAGTCCCCAGTAGTGGGAGCCCTCCTTGATTATTCTGATCCCCCCCCCCACCTCTCTGGTTCTGAGGTAAATGTTAGCACCTCTACTCCCAACTCCCCGCCTGCCCCCCCCATCCCAGGTCAAGATCAGCTAACTAATTACAGTTTGAGGATTAGACGTAGGATCTTTCCTGGGCTATTGGACTCGATACCACACCTGGTGCTGCATTTACAAGCTGAACAATCATTTTTAATTTAACTAGAGTCACTGCATCCACCCTTGCAGTTGTGAAAATCCAAAAAGCACAAAAAAATTCACCCAATTAGTGCCAATATGAGAATACGCCTCACAAAACTGATCCAAAAATATTTTGTTCCTTCGCACTCTTGCCTCTGAATCAGAAGGTTGTGGCTTCCAGTCCCAGTCCAGAGACTTGAGCACATAATCCAGATGATACTGAGGGAGTGCTGCACTTTCAGAGGTGCCGTCTTTCAGCTGAGACGTTAAACCGAGGTCCCGTCTGCCCTCCCATGGCACTATTTTCGACAAAGAGCAGGAAAGTTCTCCCCGGTGTCCTGGCCAATATTTATCCCTCAACCAACGTCACTAAAACAGATTATCTGTAATATCTGTAAAATAGTGACTACATTTCAAAAGGTAGTTAATTGGCTGTAAAGCGCTTTAGGACGTCTTGAGGTCATGAAAGGCACTATATAAATGCAAGTTCTTTCTTTTGAATAAAAGTCAACCAAGTTGGACCTAAGTTTACAGTAAATACAATTGTCCCAAGTTGGATTTAGAATTCCATTCGCCACTCAATATTACCTCCAGCGACAAACTACTGATGATGCGGGACCTGGGAATAAAATATTTGCTAAAAATTGCAGCCTTGTTCACTCTCGAGGGTTCAAAATGCCGACAGCTTTTTGAGTTAGAGCATGGGGGAGGGGGCAAGAGGGAGGGGGGCAGGGGATTAAGGAACCTACAGGGAAATTTTGGATTTAGGTTGGTTTGATACCGTCACCCCTTGCACTGAGGCGATGAGTGTTTCAGGATCAACGTTAATGAAAGCTAGAAACCTGTCACGTGGGGGACCGAACAGCTACTGAACCTGCCTACGTGATGGATTGTATCGCTGCTGCTTGGTCCTGCTGATGGCAGGTGCAAGCAGGATGACGGTACATTTGCAATGTGGGTGAATAGACCATTAGGGAGACTTACGGAGCACATCTTCAGCTGCGGTTGGTAGCAGGCTAGACTCCTGATTGTAGTTAGGTCCGAATAGGATGTTATGCTTCGCGAGAAAGCTTGTGTTTGTAGCAAGAGGAGAGCTAATACAAACAGATAAAAATCAATTTTAATCTTCCTGAGGCTTAGAAATGTATTCATTTCTTTTTCAGCGTCTGAGAAATAGTCATGTTTTCTGTCAATTTTTTTTTTTACACACAATGTTGTGCACAAGCCGTTGTCGGATGTTAGGCTACAGGGAGATCGATATCAGGCCTCTGACTGTGATAGGAGATGGGTTGTGTTACTCGCGTTTTTGCTCACCCAGTCAACCATCCCTAAACGGCAAGGAAAGATTCAAATTCTGGGCGAGGAAGCAACAGGACTTGACTGTGATGCCCGCTGTGGGGGGCTCGGGGTGGAGGGGGGGGGGCGTAGCATGCCAACGCACACTGCCTAGGTCCCCGCGAGAAGAGTGGGCGCTTGGGTGGGGTATATTTGTCATCCACGGAACTGTAACCAAGCAAGAGTCAACACCTGCAGGAGAGAACTTTGGAGGGGGAAACAAGTCAGAATCCATCAGAACATCCATCATCTTTAAATATGATGCCATCTCTAATCAGTATGTAGAAGACTGACTGTATTCAGGGCAAGTACTAACAGGGGAAACAGTAACAAGTTGGCAATTATTTATTTGATTGAGAAACTAAGGTGAAGGTCCAATGCCTCAGCACACAATGTTCAGAAGACTAAGAGGCAAAGAATGATTAGATGACGCCAATTTGGGTTACATAGGAACACGAGGAGGCCATTCAGCCCCTCGAGCCTGTTCCACCATCCAATTAGATCATGGCTGATCTGTACCTCAACTCCATTTACCCGCCTTTGTTCCACATCCCTTACTGACCAAAAATCTTTTCAAACCAAAAAAAGCCTGTAGATTGTCGAGGAAAGGGAAGAACTGAGGGAGGAAAGGAATTCCATAGTTTTAAGGCTCTGGGAAAGAATTAGTTGGAGAGTGTGGGGGTGGGAGAGGCTGTACAATGGGATGCAATTTCAACACCATGAGGGCTTGAGAAGGAGGAAGAACGTGTAGCAAATACTTCAGAAGCGATAACAGGCCTCTTGGCTGATTGCATCCATACAGATGTACGCTGAATCAGCAGGAAGGAGCACATCACAACCCCTAGCACAATGCAAGAAGTAATTACGTTCCTTCTTTCTGTAATCCTGATAAGCAACTTCATAACTTTACAAGGATTTATAGTACATTTTTCATGCAACACGGTTAATAAAATGAAGCCATACATAATTAATACATTCTTACTATCAAGCTTCACTCTATTATTTGATTGCATTTTCCCTTCATTCTGGAGCTTTGCATTTTTCGCATTGAATGGAGGAAAAGAAGCTAATTATTAAATTGCAGCATTTTCAGACAATTAGAATCCTTTGCCTTGGCTGATATCTTTGTATTTCCCATTAAATAGAAGCAAAAACCAATTAGAAAGGGTATTTTTTTTAATACATGTGGAGGGAATTGTAATCTTTTACGTTACACGGGATTCTGACCTCCCGTTTGACTACAAAGTCATTAATTAAGAGATGTGGGGGAATTTAAACGACGCAGCATACCATATGGGCCAGCTGTTGCATTTCACTATGACAACACTGCAAGGCACCTGTAAAGAGGGAACAAGTGAGCAAAAATGTCAAATTCGGCAGTAATTTAATTTTCCGATTTTCGCTCTTGGCGCACACGGGTTCCTGCACAAGCACATATTTCTCCAAGGGAAACCAATAACATGGGCTGCCTCGCCCCTGAGGACGCCCTTGTTTCAAAAAAGCAGTTCCCACCTTGCAGATGTTCAGACCTGCCAGCACAAGGTGCAGATAGAGGGGGGAAAAGAAAGGTGGAGGGGAGAGGAGGGGCAGGCGGGCAGAGAGAGTAGAAATTAACTGTCAAACCAAGTCAAGGAAAAAGATCTGTATTTAGAATTACTTCGGATGCAAAGAAAAATTACTTCTCGATAAATCCTGACTGGGTGATAAAAGAAGGCATGGATTCACGTGTATCACGCTATCAGACATTAAAACAATGAGACTCACATATGCAGCTATTGTTCGCAACCTTAAAAAAAATTGCCTGAACAACACAAGTGGAAATATTAACTGTAGCAGCTGGCGCTCAAGGATAGGCTTCTGAATAAACTTGTGTGGCATCGTAGCTGGGACAGGGAGAAAAGCAGGATATTTAAATGCAGCAACGTCCCTGCTTATTCTCTTTGGGGATTCACTTCCCATTTAAAAAAAAAATTATTTATGATCTTTCATCACTTTTCTCCCCACCCTTTTTATTTCTCCTGAAGGATGCAAGCGAGGAATTGTCCAGCGGTCCATCCTATGCTCTCCCTCCTCCTCCTCCTCCCCCCGCCTCATCTCAAATTCGGGTGGTTGTGACAGAGGAAAGTCTGGCCAGTTTTCTGGTCCTGTTTGGAGTTGTATGAAAAGAAACAATTTCGAAGGGTTGATGAAACACTCCTAGGAGCGTAATGGGGATTTGCGATCTGCTTTCTGTGGCACTTTTTTAAAAAGGTGTTTCATTAAAGACACTTTTATATTTGATACATCTGCAGATCAGGTTGAAGGAGACTAATGTCTGTACAATGACTCCTCACATTTACTGGAACAAGCTCCCTTATCCGAATGGCAGAATCACAGACCATACTTATGATTGTGACGTCCGGATTAAGGAGTCAGTTTTCCCAATGTAAATGCTCGATGGGTGTGGTTCTCGGGCATTCTGAAGTACAGGTGCAACAAGTTTTAAAAAAACACCTTAAAAAAGGAACGACTTTTCACTGGTAGATCGGCACATAGTTACACTTTTGTTATTGAGATATTTAGCTGAAGGGGCAAAGTCCAACTTGCAACACACGGTCATGGCTACAAAGAATTAAGGGAAGATGCATTTAAGGGAAAGCTCGATAAACACGAGGGAGAAAGGAATATACTGATAGGGTTAGATGAAGAGGGGTGGGAGGAGGCTCGAGTGGAGCATAAACACCGGCATGGACCAGTCGGGCCTGTTTCTGTGCTGTACATTCTATGTAATTCCAAGTAAGACAAGATAAATTGGGAAATGGTTAGGTCAAGTTTTGGATTTTAAAAGCCTGTAGATTGTAGGAGAAAGGGGTGATTGCAAGGGTAAGGAATTTTCCAATTTTGAAGTCAAGGTAAAGAGTGGTCAGGGTAGGAGATGGTGAATCATAGAACTTACAACAAAGAAGGTGGCCATTCAGCACATCAGTGCTAACTCTTTAGCTGAGCTATCTGCTCCAATTCAAGTCCCCTGCCTTCTCCCCATGTTGTAATACGTTAATTTTTCAAATACTTATCCAGTTCGCCTTTGAAATGTTGTAGTCTCTGCCTCAATAGCAACTTGTGGCAGAGCATTCTATGTTCTAATAACCATCTGTGTGAAAACATTCTTCCAACTCCCCGATTCATTCTTCTGCTGATGCTCTCCTCCCCCCTGTGCGAGTACCATTTCTGCCAACCACTGCCAATCGTTCACTATTTACTCTCTCAAAACCTTTTGAAAATTGCCCTGATTTCAACCCAGAGAGGATGATGCACAGAGGAGGGACAGTTTGCAGCACTTAGAGCTTAGGGGGACTGATATTAGGGGAAACAACAACGTTTTCTGCTTTCTCTAAGAGCGTTAAGTCAGCTTGCTGCTTGACATTTCCCTTCTGTGCCCTTAATAGAAGCTGCCTGAGTTTGTATGGCCGTTCTCCTGCTCTCCTTCCCCTTTATAAAGCCCAGCAGCACATTCTTTTTCTCCCCTTCAATTCTTTCTACAACTCGCTACATGGTCAATAAAAGGCCTCGAGTGCAGATGAAAGGATTGGGTATTAACCAGAGAGTGGTGAGAATGTGGAACTTGCTACCACAATGGAGTAGTTGAGGCGAATAGCATAGATGCATTTAAGGGGAAGCTGGATAAACACATGAGGGAGAAAGGAATTGAGGGTTATGCTGATAGGGTTGGATGCACTTGTCGAGCATAAACACCGGCATATCCCAGTGGGGCCGAATGGCCTGTTTCCGTCCTGTACATTCTATGTAATTCCATCTTAAAAAAAAAATGGCGTGTATGTTTGTTTTTTGTTCCCTCAGTCTCGTGAGAATCCTGATTTCTGAAGGCTGAATTAACCCATCGTTGCACCGCAGTTGTGACCTGCGTTAATACAATGCATGTATTCAAGGTGACCGACCAAAGTATCTCTCGCTAAATCAGTGGATGGCTTTGCCTCTGTCTGTAGAACAAAATTACAAACATAAATCTTGCAGCAATATGGTAATAGAGTCACAAAAGCAAGATGAAGGTGGTTGGTCGTAAGCTGTTTTCTCCACTTATACTGCTTCGCGATTAACCGTTTGGCGCAGTTGTTAACTCTCAGCATCTCCGAGCCACAAGGTTGTGGGTTTGAGCCTCACTGCAAGACTTGAGCATGTAATCTAACCTGGCAATTCAGTGCAACGGCGAGGGAGTGCTGCATTGTTGGAGGTGCCATCCCACTGAGTATCATCTATACCTCTATAAATTTTCTTCTAAGACATTTCCTTTCAACGAAAACAACTTGCATTTATATAGCGCCTTTAACATAGTAAAACGTCCTGAGGCGCTTCACAGGAGCGATTATCAAACAAAATTTGACCTCTGAGCTACATAAGCGGATATTAGGACAGGTGACCAAAAGCTTGGTCAAACAGATAGGTTTTAAGGAGCGTCTTAAAGGGGGAGAGCGAGGCGGAGAGGTTTAGGGAGGGAATTCCAGAGCTTAGGACCTAAGCAGCTGAAGGCACGGCCGCCAATGGTGGAGCGATGAAAATCAGGGATGCGAAAGGGGCCAGAATTGGAGGAGCACAGAGATCTCGGAGGGTTGTAGGGTTGGAGGAGGTTGCAGAGATAGGGAGGGGCGAGGCCATGGAGGGATTTGAAAGCAAGGATGAGAATTTAAAAATATGAATAGCCTAGCTTGCCGTTTTGCTCCTCATAGCTCATCTCTTGCAACACCAGGAATCAGCCTCATTACTTTCCACTTCATCATCACTAAGGCCCGAATGGCTTTGTGATGTTGCAGTGACCAGAAATGCCCACATTGAATGAAAGCATGGCCCACCACAGCACCAGCCTGCTGCTTTCAAAAATGTTATATTTTGAACATAAGTAAGGTGTCCAGGCAGAAAACATATATCGAGTAGAAAATTCACTTAAAGCCGCTGCTAATTCATCAATTGTTTCCCAGAATCTTCACCTCAAGGGACCAGGGAGCAGACTTTATAGAATCACAGTGTCATCGCCCATCATGCTCTTTGAAAGAGCTATCCAATTAGTCCCAATCCCCCGCTCTTTCCCCATAGCCCTGCAGTTTTTTTCCTTTTGAAGTATATATCCAATCTCCTTTTGAAAGTTACAATTCAATCTGCTTCCACCACCCTTTCAGACAGTGCATTTCAGATCATATAAACAATGACGGACAGGAAAAGACCCTCTGGTCCATCCAGCCTGTCCCACACAATTGTGATACCTTGTGCATCCCTGTATATATATATATATATATATAGTCCCCACCCCACCCCAGAACTATGTGAACTCCTAGGAGAGGCAAAAAAACAGATAAAAACCCAGGCCAATTTCGGGGGAAACAAATCTGGGAAATTCCTCTCCTCCCCCCCACTCCCCCCCACCTTGGCGATCGAAACTAGTCCAGGAGATCACTGTCGCCCTGATTACTCTATGCAGTACCTATCTTTTGTAAGAGGTGATCTCCGCCCCAGCCAGAAAAAGGTCCAGCTGTCGCTCATAACAACTAGTTGCGTAAAAAAAAAATTCTCCTCATATTCCCCCCGGTTCTTTTGCCAGTTAACTTATATGTTTGTTTGCCTCTTTCCAAGTTTGATAGTCCACGAGCTTTATTTATCTCGTACGTCACCGTACCACACGCCATGCTCTCAAAAGCTCAGAATACTCACCCACAGGATCCCTGCAGGCCTCAACCATTGCCATTCTCAAACTGTCCTCCAGAGCATCCATGAGAACAGTGCAGAGCGACCTGCTGGCAGAATGACTTTTTAAAATCCCTTTTGCTCTCCATGCCCAATGTCCACCTTAGGCCTCCCCTAATTGCAGATCAACATTGCGCGTTGAATTGTGGGTGCAAACCCCTGTGCCACCATTCCGCGGCACAGCTTGCCAGTTTTCTGATGCACCGTGCCACCTGTGAGCTTTGTCTGCCTGGTTTCCCTGGGCCAAATCTTTAGATTGGGACAACGGCTGTCGCAGTGATTGGAATCCACCTTGTAACTGAGGAGGGAAGCTGTCTGAACCTAGCTTGGATTCCCAGGAGCACCTTGTATCAATGTACCACAGGATGCAAACGGATGGAAATTAAAGCAAAGATTTAGCAGAGCAGCAGCAATACCAACAGCCAATGAATTGATTAAATCATGGACTAAACAGAATTGATTGCATGTTTGAAGTCATTACTCTAAGGATTTGCAGTGCTTTAGAGTGGATCATTTTTAACTTTGCATTTAATAACAAGACTGGACTGTTCAACGGGTTAACCAAGCAGGAGCCCAATGCCAGGTTTCAACCTGAATTGGCCAATGTTTTGGCAAGGGGTCATCACCAATGGCATGGATTAAATTGGCCACGTATTGGTTTTGTTCTACATGGCTTCACTCACCTGTGAGAGCAGACAGGCCTGTATCTTCAAGAGAGGTACAGGCCTGTTCACAGATGTGTCACCGTTCTCCACACTGTCAGAGACCACCTTAAGCATTGCCCCTGTTCAATTGATTCAAAATGGGGAATCGGAATCCTAAATCTTCTCTCAGTTGGGAAATGATTTCAGCCACTCGTTATAATGAACGATAACTCTCGGTCACGGACGTGCGAAGGCAGAAAACTGGCCAATGCCTTTAGGACAGGACAGAGAGAGAAAAAAATCTCATTGGCAACTTTGACAGAATTTCTATTAAGTTTCTGAAACCAACCTACAAGACCTAAATGCAATGTTTATTTGAACATGGTAGGTTGTCTTTCTGCATTAAAAAATACTTTGCTGAAAGTCTCTCTCTCTTATTCTCGTGTTGTCTTTCTCATTAAGGAGCGAGAGTCAGACATGAGAGCCCGCAATCCATGTCTTTCTTTTTGAGAATGACTATTTATCCTTCATTTAAAGAGTTGTCTGCTCTTCCATCCCTTTGAGGGTTTCAGTCTGGGAGTGTAGGGGAGAGGTTGGGTGGGGTGGGGTGCCAATATTGCTTTTAAGTAGTGCAAAGGTGGGACATGTCTGTGATTTATCCACTCTCCCACTTGTTGGGGAAGCATCTAGGCTTCATTAACCACCACCTCCTCCTCCATGGCCTGCCAAAGATCAGGAAGATGCCAGCTTGGGAACAATGGCAATTAATCCATGTCCTTTGCTCCATTGAAACCGAACAATCGACAGTAGCTTGCTGATGGAACATTTCAAGCTGTGGTCTTGTCCTTCAGATCAACCTGCCTATCCTCATCTCCTCAGGCCAATACAGGTGGTTATCCATTATTACATTGTAATAGATAGTTAAAAGCGTGAAGAGCTTAGAGCATATTTAAATTGACTCGACTTTAGGAGCTAAATGAACTATTAACAGATTTGCATTTTGCTATGTTAAGAATGAGGGTGGGAGCTGTAAAACTACACACTTAACAGAAAGTGACTCGTGTTATTATACACTTAACAGCGATGAGCTTCCATAGAAACAAATGAGGCAGATGTTGGCTTTTAAAAAGCTAAGCACTTGACAGGTAAACTCTGAAGTGAAACAGAGCTAAATACTGCAATTCGGAACATTTTCCCTCTCGAGTAAACTTGTAATATCTAAATTTACCGTAAATTTGAATTGGTCCCCGATTTAACTTCCGTACCTTCACCGTTTAGCGAGGTTAATTTTGCTCAAGAAATGTTGGTAGCGTTTGGTGATCCAATGTTTCCAGATTGACACTGGGGTGATGCCACGATCCGGTGCTTCTAGTGGTGAGTTGCGGGCACTTCAGTAGATCACCAGCAGGCCTTTGTGTCTCATTCATTTCAATTCACCGGGAAATAGGCAGCGAGTGAAGCTGAGCAAGGATAGGAACGATGAGTAAACTGGAGTTTGGTGCCAAGGCAGGACTCTGGCTTCAGGGTTTTGCCAGGAGTTGGAAAAGGATGGTCTCAGCTAAGATCTTTCAGCCCAGGTTCACCACAGGCTAAGGATGCCCAAGGGATCAGTTTTCTGTTCATCTGTCATCTAGTTTCTGCATTGGTAGACTTACTAGCACACTATTTCTGTTGGTGTAGAACAATAAACAATATTTTCTGCAATGCCAGCACTGTTTTGTTTTGTGAGGAACTGATGTTGTCTTTTTTGAAGTTAGGACAAAGAATTCCTGGAAGTGTCGGTATTCGAGGAGTGTCCCAGGAGCGTGTCATTGTTTGCATGGGGGTCCCCACACACACACCAAAATATGAAAACCCCTGCACTGATGAAAGAACTTGCATTTATCTGGCACCTTTCACATCCCCGGGACATCTTAAGGCATTTTGCAGCCAATTAATTACTTTTTTGATGTGTAGTCACTGTTGTTATGTAGGCGAAGACGGCAGCCAATTTGTGCACAGCAAGGTCCCACAAGCAACAAATGAGTTAAGTTCTTATCTTGTTATTCTCGTTTTGCTCCTGTTGACTGAGGGAGAAGTGTTGTTTAGAATGTGCAGAACAACCTGCTCCTCTTTGAGTACTGCGATGGGACCTTTTAGATCCACTAGACCAGGCAGACATGGTTTGATGTCTCATCTGAAAGACGGCACCTCTGACAATGCAACACTCCCTCAGTACTGCATTCTAACAGGGATTTTAACTGGGTGCGGATTTCCAGTGGGGAAGTGAGTTAATTTCCCATTGCCAGTGGCAGAGGGAGTCCTGCGGTCATTTTAACCCACCGGCCCTCATTTCAATGCTGCCGGTGCACTTCTGGCCCGGAATGGGTGGGAATAGGGCGCGGAATGGCTGCTAGCTACGGGGGATCGGACGGCCCTTGGCCACCTGCAGGGTAAGTGGCGGGGAAAGGGTTTCGGGAGGGTCTTGTGGGAGAGAAGTGGGGGGAGTCCCAGGCAGGGCACACCTGCTCCTCCTGGCCCCACAGAGGAAAGTTCCTGATGTAACTTTTGGGCCTCTTCGTAGTTGCTGACAGACACCAACCTGCTTTCACCCAGCGGGATAGCTGCGACCGCCTGGGTTAAAACGCCATCAGGGCCCGGTTGACGTAATAGGACCCCCAATTTGTATAAATTCCGCTTCAGGCGGCTGCCTCATCCGCCTGCAGAACCCCGCAGGTTAAGATCACGGGCGATGGGAAAGGAGCAAGTTCCAATCGGGTAACTGAGCTGCTCACTGTGAACTGCCCATCCTCCAGGGGCCGGGGTGGGAGGTTAATATCGACCCTCGACTGTCTGCCCAGATTATGTGCTCAGATGCTGGAGTGGGATTTAGGGTTGCCAACGCTCCACCATTGCCCAGGAATTAAAGATTAATCTCATGGACACTGCCGCGAGCAAAACCCGGGAGAGAAAATAATCGGGGAATTTTTAAAAAAGTGTTTTTTTTCCATTTTACATTGAGTTACATCGAAACTACAGCACAGAAACAGGCCATTCGACCCGACTGGTCTATGCCAACGTTTATGCTCCAAACGAGCCTCCTCCCTCCCTACTTCATCTGACCCCATCAACATAACCTTCTATTCCTTTCTCCCTCATGTGTTTATCTGTTTTCCCCTTAAATGTACCTATGCTATTTGCCTCAACTACTCCTTGTGGTAGTAAGTTCCACATTCTCACCACTCTCTGGGTAAAGAAGTTTCTCCTGAATTACCTATTGGATTTATTAGTGACTGTTTTATATTTATGACCTCTAGTTTTGGTCTCCCCCACAAGTGGAAATATTTTCTCTACATCTACCCTATCAAAACCTTTTATTATCTTAAAGTCCTCTATCAGGTCACCCCTCAGCCTTCTCTTTTCTAGAGAAAAGAGCACCAGCTTGTTCAATCTTTCCTGATGGGTATAACCTCTCAGTTCTGGTATCATCCTTGTGAATCTTTTTTGCACCCTCTTTGAACACTTCTTGTTTATTAATTATAAAAATATTGGCGATGAGAAAAAAAGGCTGTTTGACTGGGTGGGGCAGTTGGAGGCAGGCGATTGTGTGATGAAGCCTTCAGGAATACGTCCAATCAGAGTCGGCAACCCTGGTGGGATTCGAACCCACAACTCTCTGATTCTGAGGTAAAAGTGCTCTCAACTGAGCCAAGCTGACACTAGAGAGGGACAGTCCTTCCAAGAGACTTAACATTTCAACGCTGGAACTCGTGTCAGTCTGCACGGTACAGTATTTCGCTGCATGACTGGGAATAGCCTCTGTAGTCGATGTCTGAGCCCATGAAACATTGTTTGTGTGAATTTGCGTTGTGGTGAAGCTTTCTGTGATTACCTAACCCTTAAGCGGTATTCAGAGCAGTAATTTCTTTTCTGCATTTTTTTAAAAATTAAAGACACACTACAACAGACCCACAGTAATTGCCACTTCCTGTTCGGTCGGGAAACAATTCTTTTCTCCCCTTGTTTTTTTTCTCTCTCTCTCTCAGTGAATTATTTGAAGGTTTAGTTTTTACTGGAACAGACCCTATTTACTTTAAATGAAAGCTGTAAAATTCCTCTCGGCTCTTGGCCTTGGTTTTCCTGGAAACATGAACTCAAGCAGAACTTGTTAAATTAACAATAAATCACCCAGGGTTCTGACAAATTGGATCCTGGATGGAAGATAATTTAAAATACCAACTCATCAAAGGCCTCAGAAGCGGGTTGAATGTCGAGCGGAACGCTCGCACGACATAAGGATGACTGATTTGCGACTGACAGCTGTGTAAAGAGATGGGTGCTGTAGAGGAGGCCGGAAGAATGATGCCTCTCATTGAGATGTTGCTATCCATTGACAGTAGTTACTTCAACTCATTTACTGTGTGGTGCCATTGCGACGTCACTCACTGCAGTGCGGGGCCCCTCTCTCCAATAACTGACATACCATATAATACGTCCCCACTCCCCACTTCCCCCCTCCCCTCCCCCGATGTATCAGGGCAAATTGGTGCTACTCCACTCAGCGCTGTGGCTTTGGTAATGAGTGAGTTAATTTTGAGACTCGATTAGGAAACAAAAGAGGCTGCGCCAGTCCGGAAATGTGACCATGTGTCGTGCAAAGAGCAGAAACGTCCCAGATCCAATCTCTGCTCTGTGCTGAATTAGTAAAGAAAGAGCTCGCATTTATATAGCGCCTTTCACGACCTCAGGATGTCCCAACGCGCTTCACAGCCAAAGAAGTACTTTTTGAGATGTCGTCACTGTTGTCGTGTAGGAAATGCGGCAGCCAATGTGCGCACAGCAAGATCCCACAAACAGCAGTGTGATAATGTTATTAGTGATATTGGTTGAGGGATAAATATTGGCCGGGACACCAGGAAAACTCTCTTGCTCTTCGAAATAATGACATGGGATCTTTTACATCCGCCTGGGAGGGCAGATGGGGCCTTGGTTTAACATCTCATCTGAAAGACGGCACCTCCGACAGTGCAGCACTCCCTCTGCACTGCACTGGGAGTGCCAGCCTAGTAAGGAATACAGTTAGGGAGCAGCATCATCCAGGATTCCTGCTCCTAATTGCTATCGTGTCACCCTCAGCTAGACATTGGACCAGGACAGGAGAGGGTGGTGGATCTTGGCTGTGACAGCTACCATTTGTTGCCATGGCATCCGGTCGATGAATCCCACTAATTTCTACACGTACTGCGTGTGGCTCCCTGAGTTACAGCAATTTTACAGGAAACGTCCCCGGGGCAAGTGCAACTGCTGATTACTAAGCAGAACTGATATCAAATCATAGGAACATACGAACAATGACAGACAGGAAAAGACCCCTTGGTTCATCCAGCCTGTCCCACACAATTGTAATACCTTGCGCATCACAATAAATACACTTCCCGCCCCACATCAAAGCCATCTGATCTCCTGGGAGAGGCGAAAAACCAGATAAAAACCCAGGCCGATTTGGCGGGAATAAAATCCGGGAAATTCCTCTCCGCACCCCCTCCCCCCCGCCCCCAGGCGATCAAACCTAATCCAGGAGATCACTCTGGCCCGGATAATTCTATGCAGCACCCACCTTTTTTGTAAGAGGTGATCTACACCCGAGCCAGAAACAGGTCCAGCTCTCGCTTGAAGGAATTCAGTGAATCGACGTCCACTGCAAGAGCCATTTACCCTATAAATAAAATGGGACGTAAATATGTGAGACAGCAATGCTATAACAACAATGTAGAGCATTCTGTGTACACAATGGCCACCAGTCAGTGGAATTATTCAGTAAGAGTGGATGGGAGTTCCCAAAGATGAGCGACCTTGTTACCTCAATTGTGTAGTATTTTATTATAATACATTATGTACACATTATTATAACGTTTATCTCTCCAAAGCATATTATGAATTACTGTGAAGTGCAGTCACTGTTGTTATGTAGGCAAATGCAGCAGCCATTTTGAACACAGCAAGATTCTCACGGACAACGATGGGATTAGTCTGTTTATCATGAAGGAGGAGTATTGGACAGGACACCAGGAGGACTCCCTGCACTTCTTCGAATAATACCATGGGAGCTTTTGCAAACCACCAGAGCAGGTAGTTCAACACTCCGTCTGAAAGATGGCACCTCCAATAATGCAGCACTGCTTCTGTACTGCACTGATGTGTCAGCCGACATTATATGTACGAGTGTGAAGATCCAGACTAGAGATTGGAACTCCAGCCCTCTGAGTCCGTTAACAAGAGTCCGATAAACAAGTCAAGTTACTTCTATTTTTATAGCTGGATGTCACACTCCAGATGTCACACTGTGCATCAAACAGACACAAATCACAACTTAACAGCCTTAAAACGTATGTACAGAAAGAAATAGAAACCCAGTCATTTCCTGCTGATTTTTCTGACCTGGAGATAACCAGGAGAGGGTTTTGCGAAAACACAGAGAGGAGCCACTCTGGAGAAACTTCCAGCCATAATAATAATAATAATAAATAAATTCGAATTAACCTCAGGACTTAGTTGGACCATTTCACTACAGAGCTCACGAGATGAGCAACAAAACATTCCGAACATACAAACATATGGAAATGCTGAACAGGAAAAGGCCCCCTGGTCCATCCAGCCTGTTCCATAAACATCCGTACCTCCAACCTTAGCCTACCCATGAGTCGTGCCGCAGGAGATCAGCTGGCATATTAAGAAAATATATCTAACCACTGCGTTTAAGTCTCAAATAATAATACCTTAAAAAGCAATGGGTTCTTCTTGTAACAGAAATGGATCAATTAAAGTCTTTCTGTGTTTTCCTCCTAAAATAATACTTCATTATTTTCCAGGCGTTTTGCGTTCGGCACTTTGGAGGGGAATGTTTCTCGCATAATCTTTATTTAACTGTCTGATCATTTGTATCTGGTGATGCAGATTGCGCATTAAAAGCTATTTAATGCTTAATGGGTCTGCGCATTCAGATGGCTGAGGATGACAGACAGCAGTGCACAGCTGTTGCTGGTGAACATACGCGAAAGAAAATGTAGCATTGTCATGGTAATTCGCCTTTCATTGAATGAATGGAGCGTCCTCTTTCCCGGCATGACGCTTGCATTGATGAAGTGCTTTTACAGTACAGGAAAGTGACTGGCTGCACAAGTGCACGTCTCACTCAGTTGAATTTCATTGTGTAAGCTGACAATATCATAGACCCTTCACGCAAAGGGTAGTGGAAAGATCTGAAACTCCCCCCCACCCCTCCTGTAAAAGGTGAGGCTGGGGATCAATTGAAAATTTCAAAACTTCAAGATTGATAGATTTTTTGTTAGGCAAGGGTATTAATGGTTACGGAACCAAGGCGGGCCAATGGAGTTAAACTACAGATCAGTGATGGTCTAATTGAATGGCGGAACATGTTCGAGGGGTTGAATGGCCTACTCCTGTTCCTATGTTCCACTGAAAATGTGACCCTGTGTTTCTGTCATTGGGATAAGGGAGCTGCTTTTACTACCCTCCAACAATACAGCACTTGTAAACACTGTATGGGTGATTCAGCCTAGATGATACCCCTCAAGTCTTGGACTGGTGCTTGAATCTGACTCAGAAGCAGGACTGGTACCAACTGAGCAGAGCTAGAGGCAACCAGAGAAATTCTTACCCCATTGCTCCCTAAGTTGCATTTAGTTCTGGGTTTTCCATTTGTTGGATGAGATGTTACAAAAAGATCCCGTCTGCCTGTTTTAGGCGGATGTTTGAGATCCCATGGCACCATGTGAAAGAGGGTGGGATGTCTTCTGGTGTCCTGGCCAACATTCCTCCCTCAACCAATCTCAGCAAAAAAATAGGATTACCTGGTCATTCATCTTATTGCTGTTTATGGGATGTTGATCGTGGAAATGGTTGCGTTCCAATAAGTGATTTGTTGTATGAAGGGCTTAGACATCCAAATCCTGTCAATGTCTTACAATGTTGCAAAAAGGATACAGAGGCTCTGGAGAAGGTGCAAAAAAAGATTTATAAGATTGATACCAGAACTGAGCATTGTTTTTTTATTCGTTCATGGGATGTGGGCGTCGCTGGTGAGGCCGGCATTTAATGCCCTTCCCTAATTGCCCTTTAGAAGGTGGTGGTGAGCCGCCTTCTTGAACCGCTGCAGTCCATGTGGTGAAGGTTCTCCCACAGTGCTATAACTACAGTAAAGACTGAACAGGCTGGGGCTCTTTTCTCTGGAAAGGAGAAGGCTGAGGGGAAGGTCTTTAAAATTACAAAGGGGATTGATAGGGTAGACATAGAGAGGATGTTTCCACTTGTGGGGGAGTCCAAAACTAGGGGCCATAAATATAAGATAGTCACTAATAAATCCAATTAGGAATTCAGGAGAAACTTCTTTACCCAGAGAGTGGTGAGAATGTGGAACTCGCTGCCACAAGGAGTAGTTGAGGCGAATAGCATCTAAACATTTAAGGGGAAGCTAGATAAGTACATGAAGGAGAAAGGAATAGAAGGATATGCTGATAGGGTGAGATGAAGTAGGGAGGGAGGAGGCTTGTGTGGAACATAAACACCAGCATAGACCAGTTGGGCCGAATGGCCTGTTTCTGTGCTGTAAATTGCGCGTAATTCTATGTAATAACCTTGCAACATTTTTCTAGTCTTCTTTTGATCTCTGTGTAATATATCATTGTTTCGATGACATAATAAGGTGGTATAACTGGATGTATTTTCTTTTAGTTGAGTCCATAACGTGCATAGTTAACCAGCTACCAAGCAGAAATGCATACGGTTTGTTTTGAAGCATTTTATAACAGAAGTGAGCAGGTTTCTTGTCTCCAAGAGGAGTAGAGAAATCACAGCTTATCACCAAGGCAACGGGGAGAAGGAAATGAAACAAAACAAAAGTAAAGGCTGGAAATTACACGGCAGGTCAGCCAGCATTTATAAAAAGAAAAGGTCAACATACCTGGCGAATGCCCGTGTTAGAGCTGAAAACATAAAGATCAGCAGACATTTTAGCAGGTGTCACATCTTGAGATCTTTGATCATTTTTTTTTCTTCGCAGAAAAAACTTGAGAAGGAGTTATATTTAAGTGTTGTGCTTCAGATAAATTGAATTTTCACAGGTTGCAAAAGCCAAGGCAGCTGAGACAAAGGGAGCAATTTTAACCTAGCCCACCCCTCGGGAAACCTGATGGGGATCGGGTGCAACATTGGTTTCACACCCCGCCATTGAGGGCGATATTGGGCGGGGTGTGAAACCAGCATTCCACACGATACCGTGGGTTTCCCCCTCAGTGAGTTGGGTTGAAATGACCCCCAAAAGGGTTTATTTGTTAATAGGCCAAGCGTTGAAGATGTGCATTAAAACTAGACGGGTCAGTTCGTGGACTGTCGTGGCTCACATGTCATGTTTATCTATGATGTGGAGATGCCGGTGATGGACTGGGGTGTACAAATCTAAGTAATCTTACAACACCAGGTTATAGTCCGACTGTTTTATTTGAAAATCACAAGCTTTCTCCGAAAGCCTCCGAAAGCTTGTGATTTTCAAATAAAACAGTCGGACTATAACCTGGTGTTGTAAGATTCCTTATGTTTATCTGTGTGAAAGGCGCAATATAACTACTGATGATGATGCTTCATGGACCACTGGTATGAGTCACTGCTCAAGTCAACGTCCTGAATTGTGAGCAGACTCAAAATCTCACATCGCAGATGTGTAACATAAAGCATTTTAAAGGAAGGAAGGAAAACTAGCATTTTAAGCGAATGCTTGTGTTTTTTTCAATGACTTGTCATTATTTACTCCCCTTAAGGCAGATTTGGATAAAGTATATGTTTATCTGATGTTTACCCATACTGCACTCAATATTTCTCCCTCTCCGGGCACTACTCATTCGCAAAGAACATCTTAAGACACTATTATACTGTAGACATGCGAGTCTCCCAATTGTCAGCTGCAATCCACAGGATAAGTGTCCCCCAGAGGGGAAATTAGGAGCATTTTTTTTTAACGCAGCAAGTTGTGATGATCTGGAATGCGCTGCCTGAAAGGGTGGTCGAAGCAGATTAAACAGTCACTTTCAAAAAGGGAATTGGATAAATACTTGAAGTGGAAAAATTTGCAGGGCTACGGGGAAAGGGCAGGGGGGTGGGACTAATTGGATAGCTCTTTCAAAGAGCCGGCACAGGCACTGTGGGCCGAATGGCCTCCTTATGTGCTGTATGATTCTATGCTTGGGGCACCAGTGACATCATAGAGCCATGAAAATGTGGGTCTATCAACGTGTTGTGGGAGACAAGCCCTGATCTGCCAGGGCACAGCTCAGCAGGGTCATCATCCAACTGTACAAGGGGAAAGGGAGAGAGAGTTGCACGGATGCTCCTTTCCTTAAACAGAATGAGAACAACTGGGTAATATAAAAGCACCTTTGCACAGTGCACTTTCCACAAAACAAAGAACTTGCATTCCTATAGCCCCTTTCACGACCCAAGGCGCTTTTCAGCCAATGAAGTACTTTTGAAGCCTTGTCACTGTTGTGATGTAGGAAACACAGCCGCCAATTTGCGCACAGCAAGATCCCACAAACAGCAATGTGATAATGACCAGATAATCTGTTTTAGGGATGTTGGTTGAGGGATAAATATTGGCCAGGACACCAGGGAGAACTCCCCCGCTCTTCCTCAAAATAGTGCCATGGGATCTTTTAAATCCACAAGAGAGGACAGACTTGGTTTAGCATCTTATCCAGAAGATGGCACCTCCGACAGTGCGTTGCTTCCTCAGTACTGCACTGTGAGCGTCCGCCTAGATTTTGTGCTCGAGTCTCTGGAGTGGGACTTGAACCCATAACTTTCTGACTCAGAGGTGAGAGTTCTACCCACTGAGCCATGGCTGAAAGCAGCCAAATGAGAACTGTTGTTGGAAATTCAGCTTTATTACAAAATAACAAGTGTCAAAATCTTAATAATGAGACGTTTAATGAGGTGTGCCATCTTGACTTATACTGTGCATGCTTTGCTGTGCCTTAAGATCCCCAAGAGTGATCCATTGTAAATAAGCTTTTAGGATCAACTGAGTCGACCAGTATTCAATCAGAAAACCTTGTAAAAAGTGAGACTTATAATAGAAATTGTTCAAAAAGCTGATTGTAATGAAGCGTGTTTTGAAAAGTCTTTTTAAAGGAACAATGACCTCATGAAAAAACCACCCATCTTCTACACACACTTTCCAGTAGGGGTCACTGGATGATGATCAGAAACAGGAGCCCTCGCAAATATTTCTGCAGCCCCCTCTCGTCCTCCTTCCTAATCTATACTTGCTTAGGCAAATTGGGATCAGTTAGCTCAGCGAAAGCCAAGAATCGAACCTGGGACCGCATTGAACACATCCAGATCAAATTCCTAGGGGTTAGCAACTGCATGTAGGAAACACGGAAAGGTGTTTCATGTGAAAGTACCAACCAGTCTATACCAGGAGAAAAGAAACCGCATTGTCCATGCAGCTCAACTTCACACCGGGCAGTTCATTTTTGCACTCAGACACTCAAGGGGTGAACACGTTGTGTTTTATCAAAGCAGTACTTTTAGCTAGGTTGCTGGATGGAACATGGCATTGGAATCGAGCACGAGATGGAGGAGATTAAAAAGTCCCCTGGTTGCTTTGGTAGGCATGATCCACCCGTCCAACTGCAAAGCATCCATAACCCAGTGTGTTCCAACAGAGGAGGAAGCTATTCTCTGTACACTGTTTATTTACCCGCGGGAGGTGGGCATCGCTGGCAAGGCCGGCATTTATTGCCCATCCCTGGTTGCCCTGAGAAGGCGGTGGTGGGCCGCCTCCTTAAACCGTTGCGGTCCTTGTGGTGAAGGTGCTCCCACAATGGTGTTAAGTCGGGAATTCATAAATCATTCTTGACAAAAAGGCTTTGTGATTTGTTACCCATCGCACATACAATAGGGAGTGTGTTGTGGCAAGTGGTCACGGTGAGGGCAAATAAGCTTGTGGGGCGGAGGGGGGGGTGGGGTGGGGTGTGAGGGTTAGAGTGAAAAGGAGCTAAAAGTAACTAAATTTGTTCATGTGAAAGGTAAAAGGGATTTAAAGGAGATAATGAAATAAGAGTATTGATAGTGTAATTCCCTTAAGGGACATGTCCAATGCGAGTCAGTAGCAATACTTATTGATCAAAGAATATTTGAGCTATTCATTACTAATGCATTATCAGAGTCAATTCCATGTCCACTCATCATAATAAGTATAATAACGATCATATTCACATGAAGTTTAAAGTTGTATTTGTATATTGCTGCTCCATATGGAAGTGTGTTGAGTTTGGTAGCAATGTGAAAGAAACGAGAATTGTAAGGAAGAAACATGCCCACTTCCTTTTGCTGCAGTTATATAAGGTATTGGTGAGACCGCACCTGGAATACTGCATACAGTTTTGGTCTCCATACTTAAGAAAAGACATACTTGCTCTCGAGGCAGTACAAAGAAGGTTCACTCGGTTAATCCCGGGGATGAGGGGGCGGACATATGAGGAGAGGTTGAGTAGATTGGGACTCTACTCATTGGAGTTCAGAAGAATGAGGGGCGATCTTATTGAAACATATAAGATTGTGAAGGGCTTGATCGGGTGGATGCGGTAAGGATGTTCCCAAGGATGGGTGAAACTAGAACTAGGGGGCATAATCTTAGAATACGGGGCTGCTCTTTCAAAACTGAGATGAGGAGAAACTTCTTCACTCAGAGGGTAGTAGGTCTGTGGAATTTGCTGCCCCAGGAAGCTGTGGAAGCTACATCATTAAATAAATTTAAAACAGAAAGAGACAGTTTCCTAGAAGTAAAGGGAATTAGGGGTTACGGGGAGCGGGCAGGAAATTGGACACGAATTTAGATTTGAGGTTAGGATCAGATCAGCCATGATCTTATTGAATGGCGGAGCAGGCTCGAGGGGCCGATTGGCCTACTCCTGCTCCTATTTCTTATGTTCTTATAAAGGGTTCCCGTGTCAATTAGAAACTTAGAATAATAAGCCTACAAATGACTGTTTATGATATTAGTAGATGAAGATTGGTACCGGGGTGAGGGACTGCAGTTATGAGGGGAGGGGAGCTGGGGTTGTTCTCCTTACAGCAGAGACGGTTAAGGTGAGATTTAATAGAGGTGTTCACAATTATGATGGGTTTCGATAGTGTAAATAGAGAGAAACTGTTTCCACTGCCAGGAGGGTCGGTAACACATATTGAAGGTAATTGGCAAAAGAACCAGACGGGAGATGAGAAGAAGTTTTTTTTACGCAGTGAGTTGTTATGATCTGAAAGGGCGTTGGAAGCAGATTCAATAATAACTTTCAAAAGTGAATTGGATAAATACTTGAAGGGAAAAAGAATTGCAAGGCTATGGGGAAAGAGCAGGGGAGTGGGGCTAATTGGATAGCTCTTTCAAAGTGCCAGCACAAGCACGATGGGCCGAATGCCCACCTTCTGTGCTGGATGATTCTAAGACTTAAAACCCATTCGCATAATATCCCTTTGGTTGCTATTTTAAGGCAGGCAATGAACCCCAAGCACTGGTGTCAGAGCAGCACAGAGCTGGCGGACCCGAGTCATACTGCCAGCGTGCGTCGCTCTCTGGCGGGGGTCACCGAAGATGGAAATGCCAGCCCCGTTTCATTCCTTGGAGAAAACGGCTGGTTCCATTGGCTCGCTGCTGATGCATATGCGATTTGAGAACCTTTCACTCACTCACCTGACGAAGGAGATAATCTCCGAAAGCTTGTGATTTTCAAATAAAACTGTTGGACTATAACCTGGTGTTGGAAGATTCCTTACATTATACTGGCAGAGTTTATATTGTTGCAATGCAGAAACTGTTTTGCCTCGATGCAAGTGGTAGTAGAATCGGCTTAATGATTTACCTTGCCATCCAAACTCTCTCAGTGTGTTACAGCCTTTCAACATTTTCCAAATGTTTTATTATTCTTCATGTAGTCTATTATTGGTACATTGATAGACATAAGTACACCAGAAACACATGTGCATACTCAGTACATACATGTACAACAAACCCGCACACGCACTCTGAACACACATGCATACAAAACACACATCAAACACGCACACACTTGAAGCAACATGCACACACACATACACTAAACCAAACTCGGATCTAGGAGTAGTTTCACACATCATTAAGAGTAGCAACGCAGGTTAATAAGGCCAAAAAAAAGTACAAACAAACGACTGGGGTTCATCTCTAGAGGGATAGAATTCAAAGGCATAGAAGTTATGTTAAACTTGTATAAAAGCTTGGTTGGACCACACTTGGAGTACTGTGCACAGTTCTGGTCTCTATATTACAACAAGGATATAGAGGCACTGGAGAATGTGCAAAATAGATTTACAAGGATGATACCAGAACCGAAAGGGTACGATTATCAGGAAAGATTGGACAGGCTGGGGCTCTTTTCTCTGGAAAACAAAAGACTGAGAGGTGACCTGGAAGTGGTTCTTTTAAGGCAGAATGTTTAACTTGACCTTTTTGTTGGATTCAGTCATGTGACAGTCAAATTTCCAGTGCCAAAAAGCACGCAATTTAAATCCTAGGTTGCTGAAATCTTAAAATCCTGTCGTTCCATCTGCCACCGCAGTGTCTATTGAGATAATAAAATTCTGATTAATACAATTCGGTGTGCTTTTTTAACTGTATATAAACCATTGATTGCTACGATATGAAAGATGAATCAACGCAGAGGATTGGCAAAACAGAACAATCGTAATGCATGGCACAGTATTAAAGCAGTAGTAATTGTATTATAAAATATTATCCTGATGGACTAACCCGGAGGCCATTATGTGAACCACAAGCTCATTATCACTGCCAGTGCAGACACACTATCTACCTGCCAGTATGTCTATCCTATATTTTTTGTTTAAAGACTGCGATAGCCTGTTCTCGGACCCTGATATAGGGGGTAAGAGGAGAATCTGCTCTAATGTACACTGAATATCTAGCAGTCCCAGCACAGACTAACAAAAGCTTACAAATTTCAGCAAGGCATGTGGTGAGTCTATCATCCTCTCAAGCACACGCTGATTGATTTTTTGGTCGCACTTAACCGGGCGATTTTTTCAATGTTCATAATCCGTTCGGGATGTAAAATTGATACAGATGTGCCACTGGGCCTAGATGATAAACAGTTTTACATGCAAGGCCAGTCCGGCAATTAAGACTGGCTTTACTGTATTGTGCTGTGTTGCTCCTGATCAGTCAGAACAGAAGAGGGGGAGAGATCGTTGGATTAGAAGGCCAGGGCCTTTTGGACCAAAACAGTCTGAATGGCAAGCTGGCTGCATGCCAATCAAGGTGAGCTGATCGAGGTCTTTAAGGTCATGAAGGGGTTCGATAGGGTAGACATAGAGAAGATGTTTCCGCTTGTGGGGGAGACCAGAACTAGGAGCCATAAATATACGATAGTCACTACTAAATCCAATAGGGAATTCAGGAGAAACTTCTTAACCCAGAGAGTGGTTCGAATGTGGAACTCACTACCACGAGGAGTAGTTGAGGTGAATAGCACAGATGCATTTAAGAGGAAGATCGATAAACACATGGCTTTGTACTTGCTTAAAAACTTCAACACGTTAACATCTTCCAGTTCTGACGAAAGGTCTTCGACCTGAAACGTTAACTCTGTTTCTTTCTCCACAGATGCTGCCTGACCTGCTGAGCTTCTCCAGCATTTTCTGTTTTCATTTCAGATTTCCAGCAGCCGCAGTATTTTGCTTTTGATTTTGAAGCAATAGAAGGATATGGTGATAGGGTGAGATGAAGTAGGGAGGGAGGAGGCTCGTGTGGAGCATAAACGCCGGCACAGACCAGTTGGGCCGAATGGCCTGTTTCTGTGCTGCACATTCCATGTAGTTTCGAAATTCTAAACCAAATACCCGAAGGCTTGTTTGATTTTTAAAATAGAACACCATTTGTCTACTGTGCTTTTTAGCGTCTTGAGATGCAGAGACATCGGCTTATAAGATTTTCAGCAGCAGCAAAACAAACACCAGTCAAGTCCCAAAATTTATTCGGTAATACAGTCTTTTCGATCATTTAAAAAAAAAATTCTGGACAGCTCAGTCCAAAAAACCGATTGGTGACATTCCCAGCACAGCTATTGTACTGGCCTGATTTTGACACCTTTTATAACTTAAAAAAATTCCAAACACAACAAAATGTTTTAGATATCAGATATATATTGTGAATGGAATATTTATATTTGGATGGAGAAGACCAGCTCCATTCATTTATTTTAAATTTAATTTAGTCTGGATAACCATATATATTTGTGTGTGTGTGTGAGGGAAAGAAATCATGAGAGACGGAGGTGTATGCGAGAGAGAGAGACAGAGAGGAGGCGTGAGTGTGTGAGAGACAGAGCAAGAGAGGAAATGTGTGTGTCCGAGTAAGAGAGAGAGAGAGAGGGAGATGGAGAGGTGTGTGTGAGAGTAAGAGAGAGGGAGAGAGAGAGGGAGATGGCAGTGTGTGTGAGAGTAAGAGAGAGAGAGGGAGATGGAGAGGTGTGTGTGAGAGTAAGAGAGAGGGAGAGAGAGAGGGAGATGGCAGTGTGTGTGAGAGTAAGAGAGAGGGAGAGGGAGATGGCAGTGTGTGTGAGTAAGAGAGAGAGAGGGAGGGAGATGGAGAGGTGTGTGAGAGTAAGAGAGAGGGAGAGGGAGATGGCAGTGTGTGTGAGAGTAAGAGAGAGGGAGAGGGAGATGGCAGTGTGTGTGAGTAAGAGAGAGAGAGGGAGGGAGATGGAGAGGTGTGTGAGAGTAAGAGAGAGGGAGAGGGAGATGGCAGTGTGTGTGAGAGTAAGAGAGAGAGAGAGAGAGAGAGGGAGATGGCAGTGTGTGAGAGTAAGAGAGAGGGAGAGGGAGATGGCAGTGTGTGTGAGTAAGAGAGAGAGAGGGAGGGAGATGGAGAGGTGTGTGAGAGTAAGAGAGAGGGAGAGGGAGATGGCAGTGTGTGTGAGAGTAAGAGAGAGAGAGAGAGAGAGAGGGAGATGGCAGTGTGTGAGAGTAAGAGAGAGGGAGAGGGAGATGGCAGTGTGTGTGAGTAAGAGAGAGAGAGGGAGGGAGATGGCAGTGTGTGTGAGAGTAAGAGAGAGAGAGGGAGATGGCAGTGTGTGTGAGAGTAAGAGAGAGGGAGAGAGGGAGATGGCAGTGTGTGTGAGAGTAAGAGAGAGAGAGAGAGAGAGGGAGATGGCAGTGTGTGTGAGAGTAAGAGAGAGAGGGAGATGGCAGTGTGTGTGAGAGTAAGAGAGAGGGAGAGTTGGAGGCATGTGTGTGAGAGTAAGAGAGAGAGAGGGAGATGGCAGTGTGTGTGAGAGTAAGAGAGAGAGAGGGAGATGGCAGTGTGTGTGAGAGTAAGAGAGAGAGAGGGAGATGGCAGTGTGTGTGAGAGTAAGAGGGAGAGAGGGAGATGGCAGTGTGTGTGAGAGTAAGAGAGAGGGAGAGGGAGATGGCAGTGTGTGTGAGAGTAAGAGAGAGGGAGAGAGGGAGATGGCAGTGTGTGTGAGTAAGAGAGAGGGAGAGTTGGAGGCATGTGTGTGAGAGTAAGAGAGAGAGGGAGAGGGAGATGGCAGTGTGTGTGAGAGTAAGAGAGAGAGAGGGAGATGGCAGTGTGTGTGAGAGTAAGAGAGAGAGAGGGAGATGGCAGTGTGTGTGAGAGTAAGAGAGAGAGAGAGGGAGATGGCAGTGTGTGTGAGAGTAAGAGAGAGAGAGGGAGATGGCAGTGTGTGTGAGAGTAAGAGAGAGAGAGAGGGAGATGGCAGTGTGTGTGAGAGTAAGAGAGAGAGAGGGAGATGGCAGTGTGTGTGAGAGTAAGAGAGAGAGAGAGAGAGAGGGAGATGGCAGTGTGTGTGAGAGTAAGAGAGAGGGAGAGAGGGAGATGGCAGTGTGTGTGAGAGTAAGAGAGAGGGAGAGTTGGAGGCATGTGTGTGTGTGAGAACGAGAAAGGAGATGTGTGCGTGTGAAAGAAAGATGGAAGTGTGTATGAGAGAGGGAGAGAGAGAGATGGAGAGGTGTGTGTGTGTGTGTGAGGGAAAGTAAGACAAAGGTGTGTATGAGAAAGAGAGAGAGAGTGAGAGAGAGCGAAAACAAGAGAGACGGAGGCAGGCTCCAGAGAGATGAGGTAATTTGGGTTTGTGGTTGTCAGATAGTTTCATTGACTTGAAGCAAATGAATGCACCACATTAGGCCTATCAACACCTTGAGCACATTCAATTCAAACCTGATAAATTGTGGAGGGAGTATGTGTTTATTGCAATTCTCACTGCAGTGGAAAACAATTGAAGCAGGCCAGAGACACCCAATCAGATTAGCTTAATTTCAAGAAGACGATGTTGGTTAGAATTCAATTGTACTTAAATTACAGATGGCTTGTGCTACTGTTTGCTGCTGTGGGAATCCTTGGTGATACCTATAGAGCCCTTCAGAAAAATGCAATCAGTTTATCCACACCACAGTACCTTGGTTATTTTAAGCCGATTTATTGAAAGTATATGAATAATCTTGGTGATGAACTGGTGGCTAGAGTTTTCAGTCTGTTTAGAGAAGATGTTTGTCCCCCATTTTTCACTGCTCCTTGTCAGCCGTGGCCCAGTGGGTAGCACCCTCTCCTCCGAGTCAGAACGTTGCGGACTCACTCCAGAGACTCGAGCGCCTAATCTAGGCTGTGCTCCGGTGCAGGACTGAGGAAGTTCCGCTGCACATCTTTCGGATGAGACGTTAAACCGAGGCCCCTGTCTGCCCTCTCAGGTGGATGTAAAATATCCTATGGCACTGTTTGAAGAAGAGCAGTGTCCTGGGGCCAACATTTATCCCTCAACCGCCATCACTAAAAAAAACAGATGATCTTGTCATTATCCCGTTGCTGTTTGCGGGATCTTGCTGTGCGCAAATTGGCTGCCGCGTTTCCTACATTACAACGGTGACTACACTTCAAAAGTACTTCATTGGCTGAAAAGAGCTTTGGGATGTTGTGAGGTCGTGAAAGGCGCTATACAAATGCAAGTTTATCTTTTTTTCAAGCTGAGATCAGGTAACTTAATACAAACCAGCAATCTAACCGGGGGTCTCCTGGTCTCTAGTCGTTTAGGCATCTTTGGGGGCGTGGTGCATTCACACCAGAAATTGGTACATTTTGAGCCCATTTTCCATTCGGAAAAGGACCAATTTCTTGCCCAGTGCCTTCAGTAGAGAGGAAATTTGAAGAAAATAAACTTCACAGTGCCTGCAAGACAGAAGCTCTCGCAACAACCTCCTCACTGCAAGGGCTGCACTGGAGACAGCATTAGACGGAGATTTATCTGCTGGGGACGACTCAAGGCACAACTAGCGACTAAGAGCAACTTTGGCACCAAGCAAGAAGTTCTGCCTCCCAATGTATTCACATGGGTCAGCCTCTCTCCTTGATGTCATGCACTGTCAATCACTAATTGCATTGCTCCCTCCACAGTTTCGTGAGCTGTGATTTAACAGCACTGCCTCTGACCTGCTCTGACAGGAGCTGGATAAAAAAAAATCTACTGGAATGCACCAAACCATTATACTGTATTTTTGTATCATTCTGTCCATCACTGGTGGTTATGTGCAGATATTTTGCTTTGAATCGTTTGGGTGATATTCCTGTAGAATTTTCCCAACTGTTCAGTCAAGGGACTTTAGACCATATCTCTGTGCGTGTGTGTATATATATATATATATATTTATTAAAATGATACACCACAGTATGCGGCCAGAGACAATTATAACAAGGGCAGATATCTTACCAAATTGACCCTTCAACATTCAGAGAAATAGTACTGGGGTTTTATTGAGCAACTCACAGATTTTCATTATACTAATGCATGCTCCAGCAACCTAGTAATTCTGCACTTGAGCATCGACACACAAGGTACAGTAGTGGTAGCTGTCGGGGAGGAGATGGGCAGTAATTCATTCCTTCTCAGAGACCTGAACCTGTGAACCTCTTTACCTCACACATTCACGCTACAATACTGGCCCAAATCCCGCTGGAAAAATAACGGTGCGTTCACGACACACACCGTTATTAATGCGCAAATCGGCTAGCAAGTTCAGGCGAAGAAGAGTTACGCCGTGAGTTGCGAATCGCCACGACTTGCTGGCCGACTTATCCCGCTCTACCTTACGCTTTATAAGCTGGGCAAGAAATTGGTCCTTTTCCGAATGGAAAATGGGCTCAAAACGTACCAATTTCTGGTGTGAATGCACCACGCCCCCAAAGATGCCTAAACGATATCCGACCCCAGTATCGTGTTGGGCGCTCTTTCAGGTGTCTCTGGCGGCTGCCTTAAATAGGCGTAAGGCCCCTTACATATGTAAATGAAGGCCTAATGCCTGTTTTAAGCCTCCTCTGCTGGACAGTAGGCACCGGGCCTGCTCCGTTCAGGATTCTTCAGCAGTCACTGCAGCTAAGCAGCAACTGCCAACATATAATTCATCGCATTTTGTTTTAAAGCAAAAGTTTGATTTGGAGCCAGGAGGAGCATAACTGCTCCTCTCCGCTCCACAGCACTCCCGAGGGGGCCCTGTCGGCTCACGATCGACCTTCCTCCTGTTGTCCTTCCCCCTCCGCCACCCCCACTGAACTTGCCCAAGGGCCTTTGCCGACGAGGCAAGAGGCCTGAAATTCATCCCCTGGGAATAGGCTCACCCAAATCATTGAAATGAGGCCGCACTGCTATCCTGCTGAGATCAATTAACTTAGAATGGGAACTGAACCAGGGGCTTTCTGGTGTGTATCTACGTTACTCTCTGCTTTTACCGAATGAGGATCAGAGAAACTCGTGCTCATCTTTTCAATAACCACAATTACATAAACACCATGCTGAACAACTTTCTCCCATCTTCGGCTAAAATGGAAATATAAATGACAAGTTTCATGATTATCCGTGTTTGCAAATAACGGTCAACAACCTCCTAACATAGACAGGCCATGGGCTCAATGACATGTTTGTCACGTGTCATTGAGCCCATGGAACTACAATTATCTCTGCAGGACTTTGATGTGCATGTTGAGACAAGGTCCAATTTGGCCAGCAAGGTAGCAACAGGCAATGACAATTAGTTTTTTTTATAAAGCCATCTGATACATTGACCAACATGTCCCCAAGAAACATCTAACCCCAACTCCCTTATCTCCGTGCTTTTAACAGATATAAGATGTGGCATCTCATAGGTTTACCAAAATACAATGTCTAGCTAAATTGTTTTTTTTTCAGCAGCTCTTTGGTTGTCAGAAAGTTTGATAGTAATATTTTACATACTTTATAAAGCTTGCTGACTCTCAAAATTCAATGTTTGAAGAGTGTTAACTTGCTGTTGACATTATTGTGGTGTTAGACAAACCTAATTTATGGTATTGGAGCCCACAGGGAGCCATATTAGAAAATGTTTCGGTGTGAGAGGTTTAATGACAACTGACTACATTTGAATGGAAGATGATGAACTTTTAAGGCGCATTTTGAATTTGAATGTATCTGTAAAATGCCTCTTAATTACATCTTTTGCGTTGAGTCCTAAATGCCAAGTGTGACATTAAAGCATCACACTGTCAAAATGCACCAAACCCTAGCTTTACATGTCAATCAAAATTTAGATTTGGTCAACATTAGAAATGTCTGTTAAGCTTTTAGTTAATTTGCATAGCTTATCTGTCGTTTAACTGGAAGAATCTCACATTGCCTCATGAATTATTTTTCAACCAAAACGGTCAGTGATCGCAGATGATGACATTCCAGAACTAGGCCATTTGTTATGGACTAAGAGTATAATGTAAATTGACTTTGTGCTCGAGGGAAATAGTTTAACAGCAAGACATTCTTCACCCTCCTGCACCCAACCCATAAAATGGTCGATGGATTGGAGTGACAGGCAGTATAAGATTCAAGGGTCCATATATGTATATATATATATATATATATATGTATAAAGAACTTGCATTTATGTCGCACTTTACATCTCAGAAACATCTCAAGGTGCTTCACATACAATTAATTACTTTGAAGTGTTAAGTAGGCAAACATGACCATTATATTGTGCATAGCAGGATCCCACAAACAGCAATGAGACAAATGACTGGTTAATTTGATTATCCTGGTGTTGGTTGAAGAGGAATCTTTGGCCAGAACAATGAGGAAACTCTTTGCTCTTCTTCAACTTGTGCCGTTGTATCTGTAACATCCACCAGAGCGGGAAGGCAGGTCTAAAGGGTCTATCTGATCCAAATGACGACACCTCCAGTAATGCAGTGCTCCCTTGGTACTCCATTGGAGTGTTAACCCAGATTAGTGTGCTGGAGTCTTGGAGTGGGACGCAGCCTTCTGATTCCGAGGTGAGAGTGCTATCGACTGAGCCAAGCTGACAACCCTAAATACGTGAAAGTAGTCCTGTCTCCCACATTACCTAGGTGACATGCCTTAAGCCTATACAGAAGCTTTACTTTGGCAGGGACCTGCTCTCATGGGGAAGAATGACAAGCACTCTGCTGCTTCACGGTTAATGTAACCGTTTTTTTATACTATCCATCAGCTTTTTATCTCCATAATATTGGACTCAATTTGATGTTGTCTAATCAGACTTGAAAGACCTGTTTTAAAAAAAAATCTAAAGAATATATGCTTTAAAATTTAAAGATAAGATCAACATTGCATAATGGGATTTTGATTGATAAGAGATGTTCCTTTTTGGGAACTTTTTCTTTCTGAGGCAGCAATTGATTTCTCAGTGAATTTAAATCAGTTGATGCTGGGTTTTGACTGAAAAATGGAACAACTTAAGTTCCAATGGGGCAGCCCAGTTAACACTAACAGACCTTAATCTTACGAGGGAAGATGGAGGCTGCAGCTTTCCCTGCGTGCAAATGCTATTTGCCTCAGAATGAATTATGCTGGTGCCTAACATTTGTGACTTATGACTCTCACAGGCCTTTGCAGTGGCTTGGTGAGAGAGGGGAAACTCCCAAAGTATTTTTCATTCCACTTTCTCCTGCTTAGTGGTATAAAAACCTGCAGAATCTACCGTGTAGATGTAAACACAGCCATGATCGCTGCCTCACGAAAAATCCCCTATCGTCTTTTGTGGACCTGGCTAGTACACATTTGCTTCAAATAAAGAAAACCTACATAAACATCTTGAAACCTTTTGAGATTTTTATGATTGTGACACTTTTGGCATGTTGAAATCAATGGGGAACGCTGTGACGGTAACACCTGCTGTTCTTACTCCCTCCAGAGATAGCAGTGTTGTCCCTTCAAAAAAAAACAGTATGACAAGCTAGTCCCATTTACTCCAGAGGAGGTGCTGTCACCTCTCTCAGCCTCTTACAGCAAACACAACAACAACTTGCATTTATATAGCACCTAAAAAGTAGCAAAACGTCCCAAGGCGCTTCACAGGAGTGCAATCAGACATAATTTGATACCGAGCTGCATAAGAAAATATTAGGGCAGGTGACCAAAAGCTTGGTCAATGAGGTAGGTTTTAAGGAGCATCTTAAAGGAGGAGAGAGAGGTAGAGAGGCGGAGAGGTTTAGGGAGGGAATTCCAGAGCTTAGGGCCTGGACAGCTGAAGGCACGGCCGCCAATGGTGGAATGAAGACAATCGGGGATGCACAAGAGGCCAGAATTGGAGCCAGAAAACACAATTGATTTGTTCAATCAGAACACCAATGGGAACCTATAGGCTCTTGTTGTCATTACTATCAGAAAACCTGGGCCACCGTTTCCTCTGATTAACCATGACCAAGGTGATTCACGAGCATACAAATAAACACTAATTCTTTGCTGAAGAGGTGGAGTTGCCGAGGTGACGCCACTTTTAAGCACAGAGGAGCGTGCGGCTCGTGATGCGATGAGACCTTTCCGTCGCCAATCCCTGTCTTGCTGCAAGTTATTCGAATCGTATCATTTTTAACGATGGGAAAATTCTGCCACAGCCTTGATATTAATTCTAAAAATGCTAGAGGGCGCTTGTCCTTTTGAGAACAAGACGTTCTCTTTAATAAATAGTAAATTATTCTTAACAATCATTTTTGGTGACATCGCATGGGTAGCGACATATGCCCATAGCTTCAGTGTAAAACGTCTTTTGTGCGAACTTTGTTTGGGCACTTCAATATTGGCACATCCCCTCAGTGTGCCACCAATGCCTGGCTAGGCCATTGATGCATTCAAATGATTTTTCATTGATTTTCTTCACAAGCAATTACACCAAACATTATTGGCACCAGAACCCAATGGAACAGTGGGCCTGCAAAGACATAAAGGATATAAAATAAGGCCCTGTGCCTTTTTATTTAGCTAGAGATTTAATTAGTTTTAAAAAGTCAGGATACTGTGAACACTGTGGAAAGTGACTGTGGAGGTTTAATTAGATTCGATTTTTGATGGGTTTGAAATTGGCCTCTGTATAAGCCAGAGCTAGAGGGATAGAGCGACTTTCAGTTTCAAGTGGGAGCTTGTGATGAGCCAAGGCGAGCTGCAGTTATCTGATACCCCGCAGAAGTACTGAGTTACTGAGCACAATTGCAAATGTAGACATTATTCTTCCTGTGCAGTTGGCTTAACCTGCAGGCCTGGTGGGAGCACGGACAATGGAGGCCTCTGGGAGTACTCCGGTCACACTGTTGAAGACGCACAAAACATACTCTGGTTGATGGACTGCTGCTGAGAAAAATTAGAAGCCAAGATTTGCTTCTACTTGATTGGAAATATATATATTTCGGTCTCTTTTAAAGTTCAGTGTTTTATGAAGCAATAAGACTGGAGTATTAAATACAGAGCAAATAGGTGCAATTTGGTGTCAAGAAAAGCAACAATAACAACTTGCATTTATTTTGCACCTTTAATGTATTAAAATGTCCCAAAGCGTTTCACAGGAACGTTATCAAACAAAATTTGACACCAAGCCATATATGGAGATATTAGGACCAGGTGATCAAAAGCATTGGTCGAAGAGGTAGGTTTAAGGAGCATCTTAAAGGAGGAGAGAGAGGTAGAGAGTCAGAGAACGTTAGGGAGGGAATTCCAGAGCTTGGGGCTTAGGCAGCTGGAGGCACGGCCGCCAATGGTGGAGCGATGAAAATTGGGGATGTGCAAGAGGCCGGAATTGGAGGAGCGCAGAGATCTCGGAGGGTTGTAGGGCCGGAGGAGGAGAACATCAGCTGCTCCTCTGAATGGAAAGTGAACCATATTTAAAATATTAAAGGCCTACACCCTTAATGGTGGATGGGGGAGTGGGAGGAGGGAGGGCATTTGGTCATTTTTTGTAAGAGACCCATCCATAAACTTTGCTATCAAGCCACTACATTAGTCAATCCATGGTATAAAAAGAACAGAAAGACTTGCATTTCTGTCGCACCTGTCACGACCTCAGGACACCTCAAAGCGCTTTACAGCCAGTGAAGTACTTTTAAAGTGTAGTCACTATTGTAATGTCGGAAACTTTACCTGAGGTGGTTCAAACTTACACAGCATGGTTCCTATATCTCCATCTTGAGATTAATAATTCCAGTGAGTGGCAGGTGTGTGCTAGCAAAGTGATTATGCCATCGCACTGCTGATCACATGACAATGCCCTCCATTGCTGATGCATAAGACACTTAGCTATGTTGATATTAACCCTTTTAAGTCTGCTTCTGCCTACATTTTTAAGTCGTGCATTGGCGCTCCTGAAAGAAAGAGATCTTTCCACCCACCATCGCCATACTGGGTAGGATATTATGGTCACCCAGGTAACCATTCATGTTTAGAGCAAAACATTTTCTGAGCTGTGGGGGAACGGTAGGGGATTGGGACTGATTGGGTAGCTCTTTCAAAGGGCTAGCAGAGGCACGAAGGGCTGAATGGACTCCTTCTGTGCTGGGTCATTTTCTGATTCTATATCGCGCCGAAAAAGAGGAGGGGAGGGGAATCTTATTGCTTTAATGGCACAATCAATAGGGACTGCCCCAAAATGACCCTTCACCCGTCCAAGCAGCTACCATTTATCGCATGTAAACATTAGCCACATGGTGGTTTTGTTTTGCCCATTCACGCCAGTTTTCTTTTGGATAAAGATTTGCCAGGTCTGAGCGGAGGTTAAAATGGAAGCATTTCCTTTAAATCAATCTGTTACAGTTTTTTCTTCTGCAGCTAAGATGAGCCGCGAAGGCCCAGGAAAAAGGGTAGTGCAACTTTCAAAGGGTCAGTAACCCGGAGAGCTGCCTGTGAAGCAGCTAATTCATTTCTCCAAGCTGCTGGAGGGAAAAAAAGACCTTTGAGCTGCAGTCGTGTATTGCTTCATTGTGACAGAAACCATGTCTGCAGAAGAGCTTGACATTTACCGATTAAACTAACCGAGTAATGGCATTTCTGTACCGCTAACACAATATTTAATGTCAATTAGTTTGTATCTGTATTGTGTGGCTGTTAGCAATTCCTTCGTAGCTCTTGAATGTTGATGTTTATTGCATTAATCCTTTTACTCCCAAGATTAACTGCTCCAAAAAAATGGACTCCTGCGCAAACTAAACACTCCAAAACTGAATTCTGAGATTTGAGTACTTGTTAAAAACATGATGCTTAAGTGAGTGGATAATATATGATCAGGAGTTGTTGGATGTAATTTAAATAGAGGATATATGGCAAGGAGCAGTAGGATATGATTTAAATGGAGGAGATATAGCAAGGAGCAGTAGGATATGATTTAAATAGACAGTGCATTGATAAGGAAGTACGGGATATGATTTAAATAGAGGATACATAATGAGACACAGCAGGATATGACTTATATTGATTGTGTGAGCTGGCCTGATGTAAATAACTGAGTTGTGCATTATGGTTAGTGCTGTAGAGTGAGATATAAATTGTATCCAACAGCTAGCTCCTCTTCATGTTTCTATACCAAAGATTAGGTAACTAATTAAAATGATAAAGGATAGAAGCAAATTTTTACTTAAATCCAGAATTGGAATCCTCTAAAAGCTCAGTGGTAATGAATCATACACACCAGCAAGATCCCAGGTTTGATCCCAGTCCCGTTCTCTGGAATGTTATCGCTAAAACTCTCCCACATCCCTTGAAAACCTCCTCAAAGCTCATCTCTTTGACCAAGACTTTGGTCACTCAACCTTTCTTGACTAGGCTTCCGGTTCCCTTAAACCTGTGAAACACCTTAGGAGGCTCTTTGCATGCTGTATAAAAACAAATTACATCGAATTAAATAGAATGCACAGCGCAGAAACAGACCATTCTGCCCACCTGGTTTGTGCTGGAATTTATGCTCCACAAGAAATCTCCTCCCCCTTTGCTTCATCTAACCCCATCAATATATCCTTCTATTCTTTTCTCCCTCGTGTTTATCGAGCTTCCCCTTAAATGCATCTATGCTATTCGCCTTAACCAATCCATGTGGTAGCAAGTTCCATCTTACAACCACTCTCTGGGTAAAGAAGTTGCCCCTGAATTCTTTGTTGGGTTTATTAGTGACTATCCGATATTTATGGCCCCAAGTTTTGGACTCCCCCACAAGGGGAAACATGTGCAAATTGTGTTTGTCTCAGCAAAGGGGGCGTCAGAGCAATTGCAATGGTCCTCAGCACCTCGGCCTGAGAAAAAGTCCACTGCATCGTCCTTTTTGGCTGGTGGGTGGCGCAGGAGCACCTTAACGGGGATGGAGGAGAACATACAGACTGACTATTGGGGTGGTGGGGGAGAAAAACCAAACAAAAGCAGAAAAATAATAGATTCTATGGTGGAATAAAACGTAGCAAAGGTCACATCATCCATCAATCCTCCAAACCCATTTTTATCTTAAATGCATCCGAGAAGCCGGAAATTGTTTTTTTTTTGTGTGTGCGTCTCCGTGCAGATTTGAGCGTGTCGGAAGAATCCCACCTAGACAGTCGACTCATTTGTCCCGAGCCCCTGAATGACACTGAACACTGTGCTCCTGGCTTGTTAGTTTATAGCACGTTATATGTTGTATATTTGAAACTACATCCTGTCTTCCGTGATTTCATTTCATTGACTGTGGGGAGAGGAAAGGTTGGAAACGAGATTTCTTTTTTATTTCAAATCCTTCTTCTGATTTAAAGTGTTTTGAGTTATGGCCTGTAACTGGTACAGTGCTTGTTCATTTTTTTAAATTTCCTCCCCTTTGTCAGATGGCTCTTTACTTTTGCTTGACTCTGGGCCGTCCGTCTGCCGATAACTTGCCACTTCAAAACTGAGATAGATTTTTGTTAGGCGAGGGTCTTAAGGGTAATGGAACTAAGGCGGATAGACGGAGTTAAGATACCGATCAGCCATGATCGAATTGAATGGTGGAACAGGCTCAAAGGGGCTGAATGGCCTATTCTTATGTTCCATTCTTCATCTGTGAGCCTGAAGGGTTGGTTATTCAACTTTGTGGGGCATCACAGCACAGCAATGTTATCCTTAGTCAACATCCATGCACTCGCACTTTCCGGCAGGGGCCACTGGATCTCCATGAGAATTGGGGATCCCAGCTGATATTTTTTGCCTTCTTATACTAGGGGTGAAGGGGCCAAATGTACCATCTCAGCTAACCCAGCCCAGAACTAGGATCAAACCTGATACTTTCTGTCCTGTTCACCCATCACCCCCTGTGCTCGCTGACCTACATTGGCTCACGGTCCACCATCATCCTGACATTGAAATTTTCATCCTCCTGATCAAATCCCTCCATGGTCTCGCCCCTCCATATCTCTGTAACCTCCTCCAGCCCTACGACCCTCCGAGATCTCTGCGCCCCTTCAACTCTGGCCTCTTGTGCACTCCCTTCGCCCCACCATTAGCGGCCGTGCTTTCAGCACCAAGATCTGAATTCCTCCCTCAACCTCTCCGCCTTTCCACCTCTCTCCCCCCTCCTTTGAAACACTCCTTAAAACCTATGTCTTTGACCAAGCTTTCAGTCACCTCTCACAATATCTCCTCCGTTAACCCCGGTGTCAATTTTTGTCTGATTACGCTCTTGTGAAGCGCCACAGGTCGTTTCATGATATAAATTCTAGTTGTTGTTCAGGTCTGCTAAGCTTATTGCAGCCTACACAAAATAGTTACACGCTAATCATTGAGGGGCATGGATTTAAGGGAGAATGATCACAGGCAATTTCTTTTTTTATCAGCTGTTTATCAGGGTGGAAAGGGTATTTTAGCGAGTGAAAATTCTTACATGGGGCACTGTTGCAATCTGTTTATTTTATGTCAACTTGTTGTGCAGGACAGAGAAATTACACTTGCCAATCAATGCGGGAAAAGCTTTCCAACTCAAATTTTGAAAAACAAAAGCAAATAGTTTGCAAGTGACATCCGTTGGGTCAAATTGTGTTCATTTAAATCTGTACCCGCCTCTGTTCTAGTTACATTTGCTTTGCATTGTGTAATACTGGTTCCAGGTCGTGGCCTTTTTATTCATTCTCAGGGTGTGGGTGTTGCTGGTAAGGTCAGCCCTTGATATGACACAACTGAATGACTTGCTTGGTCACTTCAGAGGGAGTTAAGAGTCAACTGCTTTGGTGTGGGACTGGAGTCACGTATAGGCCAGACCGGGTAAGGACGGCAAGTTTCCTTCACAAAAGGGCATTAGTTGGAGTTTTACAACAAAACACTTCACGGTCACTTTATTTACAGATACCAGTATCAGTAAATACCAACTTTTTAAAACTGAATTCAAATTCTCAAATTGCCATGGTGGGATTTGAACTTGCGTTCTCTGGATTATTAGCCCAGGACTCTGGAATACTAGTTCAGTAACATAGTAGTAACTAGTACACTACAGTACCTGGAATGCCCTCCAAGAATTGCTGCTCGCCACCTTCGTTAAAATTGTGTTGCAAAGGCAGGGCTTGAAGTTATATCAGAATGGATATCAGAGGCACGGTCATATCAGGTATTGCATCTGCAGCAACTTATGAACAATAAAGCCCGATATTGGAGTGAAGTGCTGTGCAGCGCATCACTGTAAATGCATCTTTCTGTTTGTAAAGATGAAATAAAGTCCTACCTTTACTTAACCACATATTGGGGACTGTTCCTCTCTGTGCGCTGTGTGTAACAAAATTGTAAGCCTACTTTTTGTAAACAGGTTTGTGATTCTGTTGCTAGTGCTGCGCAAAATTATACTTGTTTTTGTCAAGCTTTGTGGCCAGTACCTCAAGCCCGTGCTCCATTTTTAATGGTGTGCGACTGTTACCCCTACAAAGCTCTGATGCAGTCCCACCCGCAGATGGATTGTAATGGGTGTGCGTGTTCGGTGCTGTGAGACGATGTATCATAACATAAGTAAATAAAGTAAGATCTGCATTTCTGTAGTGCCAGTCACAACCTCAGAACATCCCAAAGCGCTTTACAGCCAATGAAGTATTTTTTTTGAAGTGTAGTCACTGTTGTAATGTAGGAAACATGGCAGCCAATTTGCACACAGCAAGATCCCACAAACAGCAATGTGATAATGAACAGATAGTCTGTTTTTAGGTGTTGGTTGAGGGACAAATATTGGCCAGGACACTGGGGAGACCTCCCCTGCTCTCCTTCGAAATAGTGACGTGGGATCTTTTACGTACACCCTGAGAGCAGACGGGGCTAGGTTTAACGTCTCATTCGAGAGAAGGCACCTCCGACAGTTCAGAACTGTTGGCTTTGGTCAAATGCTAGATGTGGGATTTTCAGTCACGAACCATATACCTGATGTGCAGACTCACAGACAAAACATCAATATGCTGTGTCTGTTATATGGGTCACCTGGATCAGCAAAATACTGTTGATGCGTTAAAATAGAAAATGCTGGAGATGCACAGCGTCTGAAAAGAGCAAAGTTGGGTAAATGTTTCAGCTGTAGAACCTTCATCACAACCTGGATACATCCCTTCCTCTTATTTCTTCCCTGACTTTCTTTTGTCTCTCTTTCTCTGCCTTCTATTTTCTGCATTTCTATCTCTCCCCTTGCAGCCAACCTCACTCTTGAGATTTGCAACCATTTGGTTCTGGTTTTCTCTTGCTGGAGCACGAGGCAAAGCGAGAGACGCTCGTGAAGGCTAGGTCCCATCCCAGCATTCCTGGAGGCAGTGAAAGCCCTCTATTGAAACGAGAGCCTCTATTGTTTTAAGAACGGCCCATCGGTTTTACTGTGCTTGCCCCGCCTTCAAAGCAATCTCCAGTTCTGCTCACACTCCAGCTAAGAGAAATGATGGGAATTACAGTGTACAGTGCACATTGTAGTCAACGGAGATCCTCAGGCAGGAGGTTATGGTCCCTTGTGAAACTTGTACCAAATGCACGAGAGTTGATATGTCTACATTATAAAACTATTCCCTCTTTCAAACTGCTTTCAGTAGTCAGTGCTCCATAATTACATTCTTGTATTTGACCTGGCTAAGAGAGAGAGACTGCGATGGTATTTGTCCGGGATGCATAATTATTCCGGATTACAACAGCATCAGACTAGGGTTGCCAACTCTGGTTGGACATATTCCTGGAGGTTTCAACACCTGACCGCCTGCATCCAACTGCCCCGCCCCCACACTCCCACCATTGGTCACCCGACATGTCCATCCTCATGATGCACCATTTTCCTACACCAATTGGAAAGTGAATAGACTCTTCACTACCTGATTGGATGAACTCTTCACTATCAGTCAAACAGCCTTTCTTCCCCATGTCCGATATTTTTATAACTAATAAACAAAAGTGTTTGAAGAAAACATCTTTAAAACAATTTTTCTAATGCCCCTATGATTTTTTCTCCTGGGTTTTGCTCACAACAGTGTCCTGGAAATTAGTCTTTAATCCCTGGGCAGTCCTGGAGGGTTGGCAACGCTAGTATCAATCCCGTATTAATGACGCACAGTCCAGTGACGGAAATACTTTTTTTAGGAACAATTCTCCCTAGAGCCTGGGACTATGCAAAGGACAGAGATTGAGCCAAAAAATGGGAACTGCGATATTAAAGGCATCAAAAAGTATTTGCAAATCGTTTTGTTGTCTAGAAATTCACAACAGGATAACTTAAATCATGTGATTCGCGGATGACGTTATCATATTGAAATAACATCCCTGGCTTCTGGCCCTTCTCAAACAAAGTTTGCCAAACACTTATTCATAATGACAGTACCCCTTTAAACCCATGCACAAGTTCAAATCCATCAAAACTTTTCAGGTCCAAGAAAAAGGGGCCCAACTTGACCATTATCTTTCTTTAAATTGAGGAATCTAGCTGAAGGGCTCAAGGCCCAAAGTACAGGTCGCCACTAAGGTTGTAAAGAAGAGGGAAAATAAGGTAAATTATGTCGTGATTCGGTGACTTTAAGCTTGGTCGTTAAAAGCCTATAGGTTGTAGGGAGGAAGGGAAGATCTGGAGAGTTGGGATTTCCGCTGTTTTACGATCCGGGGAGAGAATGAGTTACAGCAGGATACAACGTGATAAATTTTGATTTCAACACCGCGAGGGTGCAGGGAGGAGGAAGAGCGTGTTGGATTGTCCATTTGGGGAAGAATTTCCACGGGGGTTGTCCTGATCGCTCGCTGTAGCCCTAACCGGGCAGAAACCTTAGAGAATCAGCAGAAATCCCGGAGAAATGGCGTAAACACACGATGTGACAAAGACCTTCCTCGTGAGTGGAATAAATAACGTATCCCACGGTCAAACTGAGTATTCAGTTTATCCCGGGCGTTTCTTACAAATTTTGGTGCCAAAATTCCTGGTGCTGGGGAGGACGGAAAGCTTGCAAGGAATTTTGGGCAGAACCCAGATAGAGCAGGGACCCACCCCATTGGTACTGGCCCTTTAAATCTGGCGGGGAGAGGCCATGGGCGCAACTTCTGCCGACTCCACCACCAGGTCAAAGAGATCTGGCTGGGAGAGCTTCCAAACTTCCTTGGGAAATCTTGTCCCCTAACAGGTTCTGTTATGGGCCCAGTAGAGGCCCCTAAATGTAGGATAATCAATCCTGAAGGGGGGTTCAGTTTACCTTCTAGAAATGGCCCGACAACTCCTTTGGAAGCTACAGTGCCAAGGCCACTCCGTGTCTGGTGAGGCCATTCCCAGAGCTTCTGGGCTGGACTAGAGCGTTATGGCACCATTTTGGGCCTCTGGGGCCCTCCAATGGGGCCAGGCACTACTGTTTCAACCTTGTAGGTGCTGGTGGCCCACCTGAACATGGTAAGGAGCCCGTCGCCTTGGATTTGGGAGTGGATCTATGGGCCACCAGCTCTGCCACTCTCTTGCCAGCAGAGCAGCTCCCTAAGAATTTCTGGATCTATAGTAGGGGGTTCTTGGAGCGTACTAGTCAGTTTAATAATCCCATAATCCTGTGTCTTGGCATCCATCTCTCTTTGGAGGTTTTTTGGCAAGTATGTTGAAAAATCCCCATCGTAAAGAATTGGATCAAAAATGATGGATCATTACAGCTCGGAGTCTCAACATTCTCTTGTAGCTGCTCATAGAGCTACTGAAGACATTGACTGAATAGTAATTCAAAATTGGGGAAGAGAAAATCCCCTACAGTGCTGTTAATGTGTCCAACAACAGCAGCAACTTGCATTTATATCACGACTTTACCGTAATAAAAGGTCCCTAGGCTCTTCACAGGAGCGATTATCAAACAAAATTTGACGTCTAGTCACATAAGGAGATATTAGGACCAGGTGACCAAAAGCTCGGTCAAAAAGGTAGGTTTTAAGGAGCATTGTAAAGGAGGAGAGAGAGACAGAGAGACGGGGAGTTTTAGGGAGAGATTTCCAGAGCTTAGGACCTAGGCAGCTAAAGGCACGGAGGTGGAGCGAAGAAAATCGAGGAATAGCAAGAGGCAAGAATTGGAGGAACGCAGAGATCTCAGAGGCTTGTAGGTCTGTAGGAGGTTACAGAGATAGGGAGTATCCAGACACTATATGAGCACCCAAATCTATATTTAGGAATTTTTAAAATGCCTGTCAGCGTTCATCGAGGAGCAGGGAAGGAAGAGGTGAAGTCTATTCCTGTCATAACGCTGCTCAGGACAAAATAATCCTATGATCTAATATATGAAGTGTTAAAAGTCTTGTGCTGGTGTAGACTTCCTATTTGGCACATTTACTTCCTGTGTCACAATTTTCATCACACTTGGTGCTGTGCCTCTGAGAAACTTTTAACTGTTTGATATGTATTTAAGGGGAAGTGGATGCATTTAAGAGGAAGCTAGATAATGAATAGTAGGATATGTTGATAGGGTTGGATGAAGTAGGGTGGGAGGAAGCTGGTGTGGAGCATAAACACCAGCATAGGCTTGTTGGGCCGAATGGCCTGTTTCTGTGTCGTAAATTCTATGTATCCTTGCCAATTTTACTTGCCTTTCAATCCTCCCAGCATTAGGTGGCACTGCCCACCCTAACGCCCATCTTTCAACCTCTGCAGGTGGTGCTACAGGTACGTCTGATTTCAGTTTTAGTTCAATTTTATTCCCTGGACCACGTAACTGCACCAGGTGAATCTAACTTAATTATTTTATGTAACTGTTAATTATTTATTGGAAAGGAATTCAGATTATTTATGTATATCAACAGAAGGAGAAGGAGTTTTATCTGGCGTCCTCCCCAACATTCATCACTCAATATACCCCTGCGAAAGTAGATTAACTGGTCATTTATCTCATTTGTTGTTTGTGGGGCCTTGCTGCACACAAATTGGCTCCCATATTTGCCCGCAAAAGAACAGTGATTACCCTTCAAAAGTAATTCATTGCCTGTGAAGCCTTCGGGACGTCCTGAGGATGTGAAAGTTGCTACAAAAATGCAAGTTCTTTGACATAACGAAATGCCTGAAAGCACTTCTCAGACTAAAATATTTTTGAAGTGCAGCGACAGTTGCTATGTAGGGAAGCATGGCAGCCATCTTGAGCTAGAAATGACCCACAAACACCAGTGAGTTGAACAACGGGATAATTATTTTGTGGTTGAAGAACACATTTTGGCCAGGATAGTGCCATTTCTGAACCACTGGAACAGGCAGATTTGGGGGGGGTTAAGGGAATGAGAGAATGAGACGACGAGTTTAATGAATTATCTAAAGCATTGCACCTCCCACCAATGCAGCACTCCGTCATTATTGCACTGCAGTGCCAGCCTGGATTATGAGCTTAGAACCCGATACGAGGCTTTTCCCCCAATCTTCTGACTCGTAGGCAAGAGTACTACCAACTGAGCCAAGCTGATGTACATACGGTCCGAAATTGTGGAGGGATTCTTGAAATAATAACAGGGGCAGAAATAGTTTCAGCAATGATTATGAAAATTAGCCATCGCTCCAAGTTATTTTTTTAACGTGGTTTCGTCTCATTTTTGGGAAGGAGGGGGGCGGGCGTAGGTGATGGAAAATGTACTTATTATGAAAGCCGTTTACCAGAAGAAACTTTCCCAAGGCGCAGTGTGACCTGGATTGAATGTAGTACAGGCACTGCGTGGCTTTTCTACAAAGTGCTGACAAGGGTGCCTTCACTTAGCTGCAACCTCTGAAGAAACCCCCTGTGTTGCGTTAATGTGACATCTCTCTCATATACATATAATATTCATGGCCTCTCAGCTCAAACGAGATTGGCACCAATTAGCCCAGTTTTATGCTGCGGGCTGCTCTCCACTGGGAGCCTGATTGAAACTGCGGAGACCTTTTTGTACAAGATAATGTGAGAGGTTACTTGAAAAGGGCATCGTTGCAGCTGGGGAGCAGACTGAATTCCTGGAACAGTGCGCTCCCTGACGACTCCAGTGCTCAGCCGCCATATTGGTTGCGGCCGATGTTTCACGCTACACAGCAAAGGCTTGAACTATATTTCATTGCAACAATTCTCTTACTTTGAAACAGGCTTTTATCAGAAGATTTAAATCCCCCCCTCTTGATTTCCTTGTCCTTTTCTTCCCTCCTCCTCCCCTCCCACCCCAAAGGTGCTGAAGTCATGCTGAATTCGATGAGAAATGGTTCATGCGATTCCCCCTTCCACCAAGGAGCTGTAGAAAGAAAGAACTTGCATTTATACTGCTCCTTTCACGACCTCAGGACGACCCAAAGCGCTTTACAGCAAATGAAGCAATTTTTAGAAGTGTAGTCACTGTTGTAATGTAGAAAACACAACTGCCAATTTGCGCACAGCAGGATCCCACAAACAGCAACGTGATAATAACCAGATAATCAGTTTTAGGTGTTGTTTGAAGGATAATATTGGCCAGGGACATCTGCGAGAACTCCCCTGCTCTTCTTCAAAATAGTGCCATGGGATCTTTTACGTCCACCTGTGAGGGCAGATGGGGCCTCTCATCTGAAAGATGGCACCTCTGACAGTGCAGCATTCCTTCAGTACTGCACTGGTGTGTCAGCCTGGATTATGTGGACAAGTCCTGGTACAACCTTCTAACGAGAGTGCCACCATGGCTGACACCTGCAATACATATCCCTTTAAGTGTAGACCAGTAAAACAGCACTGAGATGTGTGTGGTAGCTTTAAAGAGGTGATATTTTCTGATGTTTGAAGTTTGTGCTCATTTAAAATAAATGGGTTAACTCCTGCTTAAAAATAGCGCACAAGGAATTTAGTATGAGTGCCTTAAGCAATTGCACATGAAGTTCACTGATCAAAGAAATATACCCTACAGTGTGTACATTCTGCACGCTCCACATTTTCAGGCTCATGTGCTTGGCATTGGGCCAACTTGTCTCTATGGCGTCTCCCTGTCAACATCCCAAACATTGCTAACTTCAAAGATGTTCTGATCTTCATTAACTCTTTTCCAATAATCTACTGGCTCCAGGTTGATATCTTACGATGGGAATTTTCTCTCGAAATGGTGAGGGAACCTGTTACCCTGAGTCCCTGCCCCTTGTTTTGCGCCTGTCAAGAGATTCCAGTTGTAATGAGAGTGTGGGCAGATGAATTTCCCATCAACCCCACCCTAGCGATATTAGCGCAATGCAAAACAAAAGGAGAGCTTGAACTATGAAGCGGTTGTAACCCTGTAGGATTATTCAGTAGGATGTGCAATAAAAGTGGTCTTGTCTGGGTTACTGATATTCCAAGAACAAAGTGTAGTCGCTGTTGTAAATGTAGCAACCATGGCAGCTAATTTGCGCACAGCAAGGTCCCAAAAACAGCAATAAGGTAATGACTTGATCATCTGTTCTAGTGATGTTGTTATGGTCTTCAATTGCTACATCTCATTGAATGAATTGTATTCTTTTCAAGTTGCTTGCGCAGTGCAATGGGATGGTACATACACGACATGAACACATTTTTGTGTCAACCCGAGAATGATGCCAGACTTTAGTTCCTTCGAAATCCTCATTTTTCTTCTTCTGCGAAGCACTGAATGTGCTGCCAGATTTAGATAGTCCCTCCTGTCGCTGCTCTGTCATGATCAATTATTGTTGTCACAGGGATACGAGGCTATGTGCCTCTGCTTACCTGTCAGATTCGGCAGCTAATTTTAGACTGTAGTTTCACCAGATTCTTTGTTCTCTCTCCCACCTCCCTCTCTTCCTCCTCCTCCCATCCCTGTTCCCCAAAAGACGCGATTCAAGCTGCAATGAATGATCAATAGAGACCCAATGATTAATCCATTAACTGATTGATGAATCAACTTCGCATTGGCGTTCACTAATGGCAACCATTCATCAAAAAGTTTTGTCGTGTCTAAAATAATGGCTGTAAATGTTCGCCTGTTAAAATAGAAACCTGGTGATATATTTGTTCTTCAGTTTTCCCTTCCTCTTTCCTGAAGGCATTGACTCACTCACTAGGGTCTGATCGTCTGGGAAGCGTAGGACCTCTGCTTACCAAGATGGGCATTATTCACGTGTCAGCCTTGGTCGTGAGTGTCAGCTTCACTGGGGGTTTAATTATTATCTGCCAGGTTTCATTAATGAATTGCATTGTGCAGTATCAGTAATACATTTATCAACATATTGATATGAAATTCTTTTCTCTGCTGTTTGAACAAACCACATGGTTTAACGGCTGTGTTAAAATAGGTTTTTTATATTTGTTCTTGGAATGTGGGCAACTCTGGCATGACCCACTTTGACTGCCCATCCTTAATTGCCGTGACTGAATAGTTTGTCAGGCTACTTCAGAGGGCATTAAGAGTCAAGCACAATAGTGTGGGACTGAAGTCATGTGGGACGTCCCAAGCACTTTACAGCCAATGAAGTACTTTTGAAGTGTATAAGGAAACCCGACAGACAATTTGCACACAGCTGGGCCCCATAAATAGAAATGAGATAATCTGTTTTTTAGTGATGTTGGTTGAGTGATAAATATTGGTCAGGACACCGGGGGGGGGAGGGGGGAACTGCACTGCTCTTCTACGAAATATTGCCATGGAATCTTTTACATCCATCTGGGGGGACAGACAGGGCCTTGGTTTAGTGTCTCATCTGAAAGATGGCACCTCCAACAGTGCAGTGCTACCTCAGAACTGCAGCCTAGATTCTGTGCTCAAGTCTCAGGAGTGTGACTTGAACTCACAAATTTCTTGACTCAGTAGGTGATTGTACTACCCACTGAGCCAAAGCTGACACCTTATACTTGAAAAGGAAATATTTGCAGGGCTATGAGGAAAGAGCAGGGGATTGGGACTAATTGGATAGCTCTTCCAAAGAGCCGGCTCAAGCATGATGGGCCGAATGGCCTCCTTCTGTGCTGTATCATTCCATGATTCAATAAATAAATATCAGTTTTTTTAATTTTACATTAGCCATCCTAAAGGAAAATTTCAAGTTAACTTATTCAAGCTCACAGTTAAACAATGAGACCATCGCAGTAGACAAGATGGATTGTGGAATCACCTTACAGAGTAACATTTATAAGCTTTATAAAGTTGGAGTGATGCAACTATTCAGATCTCACCTTAAATGGAAGTGCCCTCCTTTTTAACTGACTCTATAAAAGCAAGTTGGCTTTAATGCTGACTCACTTTCTCCCCTCAGATTTTGTTGACTCATTTAGGCCTTGAGAAAAATCTGCTTTTATTAATGAGCAGACGCTCTGTGGTAACCGTATCGAGGAGCGATTAGAACAAGCCACCCAAAGTTAATGTAGTCCCACTCAGAATCCTGTGCAGCAAGGGAGAAGCAATGGAATCAACCAAGAAGCAAAAGAAAATGTTGGTGTTTGGATTTAGGAACATAGGAACAGGAGTAGGCCATTCAGCCCCTCATGCCTGCTCCGCCATTTGATAAGATCATGGCTGATCTGTGATCTAACTCCATATACCTGCCTTTGGCCCATATCCCTTAATACCTTTGGTTGCCAAAAAGCTATCTACCTCATTTGACTCCCAAGAGCATGCGGTTCAGAACATTTGATAGGCGATTAATTGTGTCAGCAAATTATTAAAGATTGGTGACACAAGTATATATATGTATTAAGGTGTCGTTGCCCTTTTAAATAATACCAAGTCACAGTGGCAGTTTTCTTTAAGTACTGTCCACGAGAAGTGTTTTCCGTCACTGGGGCCCACGCTGCTCACAACCTCTTGGGATCTTTTACATGGGCCAGCGCTCAAGATAGCACTGGTACGAGGAATTAATGTCACTGTCGACTCCACTCACATGAAGGTGTCATCTTTCATTTAATCTAGTTTGTCAGCCAGTTTGAGTGCTTCAACATCTAAATGGGCACAGCTTGCAATGCAGTGCAGGCAGGTTTGCTTGATGATTAGTCATTAAAGTTCTAACTTTAGTCAGCATTGTATTAAAGGGGCACTGTTTTCACGGGAAAAGATGTTTGGTGGATTGATTTGCTTGTAAGCAGGCACGGGACATAAATTCCATCAAAATTAGTCACCATTGTGATACAAGAAGGGAGACAAAGTATGACTTATTTTTCAAACTGTGTCACATTGCAAAGTCCTCAACGTAGAATGAATCCTTTTTAAGTCGGCAAATACAACAACTTTTTGTACGCAGCAAGTACAATATACATATACCATAAACAGCAGTGAGATGAACGACCAGGTAATCTGCTTTTCATGTTGTTGGTTGAGAGAGATGTGTTGGCCAGGACCCTGGGATAACTCCCTGCTCTACTCCAGCTACTTTTGTACTGCATGTGGGTCCAAGCCCCACTCCAGAGAATTGAGCACATAATCCAGGCTGACACCCCAGTGCAGTACTGAGGGAGTGCTGCACTGCCAGAGGTGCTGTCTTTTGGATGAGGTATTAAATCGAGGCTCCATCTGCCCTCTCAGTTGGATGTAAAAGATCCCATGGCAGTATTCGAAGAAGAGCCGGGGAGTTCTCCTCGATACCCTGACCAATGTTTATCCCTCAACCAACATCACTGAAACAGATTATCTGGTCATTACCTTATCGCTGTTTATGGGACCTTGCTGTGTGCAAATTGGCTGCCGCGTTTCCTGCATTATAACAGTGACTACACTTCAAAAGCACTTAATTGACTGTGGAGTGTTTTGGGACGTTCTGAGGTCATGGAAGTTGCTATATAAATGCAAGTTCTTTCTTCTATGAGAACTCTCCTGGATACGCAAGTTTTTGCACAGCCAACATCAATGCCAAAATAAACTCAGAGGATCCACCTGGACTGGCTGACTGGTGAGTCTTTTCATACTGGGGTCTTGCTGGAGGCCAGCTTTAGAACATCTGCCAGGTTCATTTGAAGATTGCTGACAACTGCACAAGACACGTGCGTTGAGAGCCCGTGGCACATAACCCAATAAAAAAACAACTTCTAAATACCGCCATGGGATGTTGAATCAACAGGATTGGATTACCGTCTCATCCGAAAGACAGCACCTTCAACAGTGCAGCACTCCCTCAGTACTGCGCTGGAGTGTCAGCCTAGATTATGGGCTCAGGTGTCTGGAGTGGGACTTGAACCCACAACCTTCTGATTCGGACAAGAGTTGCACACAGCCTTTTTGTCTCTTTGCCCTATCGAAACAACAATGAATAGTTCCACGAAGAGGGCCAACCTTTAAAAGCAAATGATGTCATTAGTATGGAAAATATTATATTGCTGTTTCCATGTTGTGGATTCCCATCAAAATTAAAATGGACCCCACATGCGCCTCGACTTCTAGTGAAATTGTGTTTTCTCATTTTCCACAGGAATAGTCAGAACCAACTCCTCGCATCTCGTATACAACTCATTTTGGAAGATCGAGATTGGTTGCCATATTGTAGTCAATGAGCTGGTTGATAAGTTTAAACGGGATAGACAAGTGCAGATTACACTTTTGTCATCCAGAATCATTCCAGTTAACAAAGTAGGCATCTTATTGGTCCCATGTTTCGAGGTATTATATGTAGGGCAACTGATGCAGCACGAGATTTTTTACCATTCAGATCTGCTCAGGAACTGCAATTTTCACTGCCTCTGATACCTGGGCAGCAGATTATATCACAGGCATTGGGTGTAGGAGTTCCCAGGGTTCGTTGTGAAATGTCGCACTTGCACTAATTAATGGAGTTCCTCTTTTGTTTTCCGCTCCCTAACCCAGAAGCGCTGAGGTCAGTTTTAGTCTCTGCTGCTGCCCCAGCTCAGGTTAGCCAACTCGGCACAAACAGGGAATTAATCTCGGAACCATCTCTCCGGTCTTGTGCCATATTATGTGGCGCACTGACTAAAACCATGAGAGGCGCTGTGGTAGCCCTTGCCTGGGGAGCTTCTGTAGTCACCTGTGCACCTTTGTAGCTAGCAAGTGGAATGTAGACCTGAAGAGAGAGAACGAACATAAAGGAAAGCTTCAGGACAAGCCCCTGCCATGGCACTCTCTTTGAACTATCCACTGAAAGGTGTAGCCTTGTTCTTGTTTCAATGAATGAACTGTGGTCAATTAAAAAAAAATCACCAATTATCTGGCCTTCTAGTTAAGCCTACCAGTTTTGCCAGATTTGCAAGGTGCAAAAGTTATCGTTGGACTTCAGCTCCCATTACCCCTCACCGCTCGGCCATGGGGCATGTTATGGTATTGGGGAATACTGTAATATTTTGGGATGCAGTATATGAGTAATTTGTGACATGACATCTGGTAAGTGTAGCAATGCTTGGGAGGAACAGGTGACTTTGGACCAATGGTTCCCAAAGCTCTCCACCACTGGGGGTTTCCTCGCCTCATGTCTGGGTCTGCTGTCGACTCATTGATAGAGATTTGTTTCTATGATTAGTCGACAACTCCATTATCATTGTGTCATGCGATTACCAAGATGGTAGAAGGCGAACTTGATGGACCCTGGTCTTTGTTTGTCCAGCAATTCCTATGTTCCTATGAGGAGGGTCTGCTTTAGTAAAAAGTGGGGGCCTTCCTGGACAAGCCTAACCTTGGCCTCATTCAAAGTCCACGATCCAGTAGGAATCACTGGATATCCAGCAGCAATCCCTCTGCTCCGAGGCTAAGCAGCAAAATGCCATGTTCCATACCCACCATTGGAAACACGGAGAGGTCAGAGGCCTTGATGGGAAACCCAACCATCTGAAGATTTAAAAACAACAAATCATGTACAGATAATTCGAGCTCTGCAGTCAGCTCTTTTTTTTTATTTTTGAAAAATATTCCCAGGAAATTCTCAGAGGTTTAAGGGAGGGGAGAGGGGGTTGGGGGGAATTAAAGTTAAAAGCTCTGTGGGGAGAGAGAATGTAACATTTAATGAAAGTTGTGTGCATGTCATCAGCATCAATCTCCATGTATTCTCTGTGTGTTGCACCATACATTGCTTAACAGATGAAAAATAGGGTGGGGATAGAATAGAGAGAATAAGGAAAGCAGCATTTTGCAGTTCAAATCTAGGAAAAATAAACAGAAAAGCTTGGATTTACCAGAGGTCAAAAAAAAAGTGAAAATTGTGTTAAATGAATTCTGGGAACAAAGTGGTTAATATTTCAGTTTTATAAAATGCACACTCCTACAATTTGTTTTAAATCAGACGGAGAGCTGTACTTGGGAAATAAATACTCCAGTTTAATCCCATTGTAGAAACTAATCCTGCAGGATTTCTGTTTAAAAAAAATCCAGACAATGATGAGCATCCCTGCAAAATAAAAATATAGATTTTGTAATGATAAATTCGTGCTCCTTTCTGTTCTAAATACAATTGCAAGCAGACTATTAATTAATTTAAGCTTCAATGTGGTTTATCTGCAGCAAACAGAAGTCTCTTTGGACTATTTATTTTCTGTTTTTTAGCTGAATAAATTAAATTGTTTTCAGAAACATTTGAATGCTAAAATAAGTAAAGGATAGAACGGGTTTCTAAATGTATTGATGAGGAGTATCTTCCTGCATGATAATTATCCCTTTTGCCTAAATATGACATTGAACTTCCACATTTAATTCTGTCTTTCACAGACTAGAATTCTGTAAAGTATGTATTTATTGTTTAAAAAACAAATCCAAATGGATAACAAAGAACGTCTAAGGGGGTCAATCTGTGACCCCTTCCGTTTCTGAGGAAAGGTCATCGACCTGAAACATTAACTCTGATATTAAGGGGAACGGATAGGGTGGATAGAGAGAAACTATTTCCGCTGGTTGGGGATTTTAGGAGTAGGGGGTACAGTCTAAAAATTAGAGCCAGACCTTTCAGGAGTGAGATTAGAAAACATTTCTACACACAAAGGGTGGTAGAAGTTTGGAACTCTCTTCCGCAAACGGCAATTGATACTAGCTCAATTGCTAAATTTAAATGTGAGATAGATAGCTTTTTGGCAACCAAAGGTATTAAGGGATATGGGCCAAAGGCAGGTATATGGAGTTAGATCACAGATCAGCCATGATCTTATCAAATGGCGGAGCAGGCACGAGGGGCTGAATGGCCTACTCCTGTTCCTATGTTCCTATGTTTTCTCCACAGACGCTGCCTGACCTGCTGAGTGTTTTCCAGCATCCGCAGTATTTCGCTTCTGTATAAGGTGTCAATATTCGGTGCCTCAGCCACCACTATACCTCCATGTGTATCCCTTTCACTCAGAAAGGTTTAGTGATTGCCTGTCATCAGCACTCGCTAAGCATTTCCCCCGCCCCCCCGATTGTACCAGTCCCTCCGGGTGATTCAGGAGCTTGTCTCCCTTTCTAAGCACGCCCCCCATCTCATTTTCAGCTGACTCTCGGCTCACTCCCACAGCTCACTTTCCCAGCTCACTAGATCTCACACCCTATCCCAGCTGACTCAACTACAAGAGCTGACACACCTGTTAAAATAGGAGACCAGGTACTGTCAGATGAAAGTTGTGCTGTAACCAGTAAATTACCCGTGCCGTTACCCATGGTCAATTGATAATATAAGTTTGTTTTTTATATATGTGTATAGGGAGACTTAAATTCAGTTCACAGAGCCACCTAGTAGCCACAGTTTGCACTGTACTGTGACAGTTTACATAGCAGAATTGAATGGGAAATGTTGACACAGCAATTTACAATAGAAAAGTGTAATCAAAAGTCACGACAACAGGAATGAGCTCTGTGGACAGGAAGTGTGTGCGTTTTGCAAGATTTTTTAATAATCTACTCGTTTTCCTTTGGCGTTGTACATGGGGAGTCAAGACCACATGTAGTCTGCAGGTGAAGTGAGGTTAGATCGGGAATATTAAGACCAGAAGTAATTCGGCCTCCATGTTAAAAGCACACCTTCTATCCTTATTTTTCTGTTACTATTTTAAATGCTTCTGTCCTCATTTATAATGGAAACTGCCTATGTAAATTTGCCATGCTGCAATTAGACCCTCCTGCCAGTGGTGTGTTTACAGCCCCTCTACTGGGGGGAAGGTGCAATTATACACACTTAGGAACTCACAACCAGGAGAGTTGACAGGAAGTGGGTGCAAGTGTAAGATTTTTAATATATTATAGACAGACATCCAATACAGTAATTTTGAAGTTGTGATTGTTATCAAGAATATGGATAGAAGATTTCAGAGAAAGCTTGATAGGACTAATGCAATATTAGTAATTTTATTAATATTAACACTTATTCATATGCTAATACCAATGGTTTAAATAAGGAAATTCAATATTAGGTTTCACTTTGAACATCATTTAAGAATTATAATTAGTATCCTTTTTGCAGCCTATTTTTGTTGATTTGGTGCATCAGATGTACAAACGCAAATGTACATGTACAGATGCACATATACAGATGTAAGTGTATACAGATGTACGTATACAGATGTGCAAATATATGTTTTTTTCTTGAAACCGAGAGTCCTGACGATATCATCAGGCGGACTGGCTTTGAGGAATTACTGAGCCCGACAGTGCATGGGACCTGAATTAACATCAGCAGATACACTCATTTACCCCATGCTACTCCAGTGATTGTATCATTTCCACTGTGCATGTTAATTCCTGCTTGCTTGCTCCATCGGGCCCGACCACTGTTCAAAGCTGGTTCCTCCGGTAGGGCAGCTCGGGATGGGCAATAAATGCGGCCTTGCCAGGCGTCGCCCACAGCCCGAGAACAAATGAAGAAAAATGCAGTTGCGACTGAGAATTCCAATAATTATCAGTAAAATATTACGTTTTCTTTCCCCCCCCCCTCTGCTAATTCTCCCCCCTCCTTACCTCTGGCAGGCACCGAGTCTTGCTGGGACGTTGTTTTCGGCTGTTGTCCTTGCCCTCTGGCACTTTCTCAAGTGGCCGTTTCTCTTGTGCCACACTTGCTGGCGGGTTATGTAACTGAGCCCCCTCCTGCGCTCACCCGACGGGCACACTTTCCATTGGGGCCGGGGAGCAAGTACACGTGTCGGGTGAGAACAGGCTAAGGATCACGATGATTCCTGGCCTATTGCCCCTGACACGACCAACGGAGCACTGAAGCCAGTTCGAGGTCTTTACAGCCAGGCTGGCTCAGACCAGCCAACTCAACACAGAATTAAACCTGGGACCGATTTTCTTTTCTTTTTTCCAAGCAGTTCCTATATAATTCTGTTCCTACGAGTCTCCGACTCCACGCCAGACAGATGATTTGCTTCAAACAGTCTTCCATATACTATTATTCTATACTAATTACATGTATTCCCAGGTGAGAGAAAACAGTCAGGACCAACCATGCAGTAAATACTGCAGAACCTTATTAGCAAGCGACTTCAAAAGCCATCTTCACTGAGTTAAAGAGAGATTCCTGTTGACATAAAGCCTATTGGAGCACCTTTTCTGTTCCTTCTCCCTCCACTCCCTCACCTCCTTGAAATTTTGTTTGTAGTGGTAGATGGTAACTTTGTTACAACCCAGTCGAGAGTACGATAAAGAGATGCAATTGCACACAGCTTAATTTGACAATTGACATGTGTGGCTATTGATGGACGTCTCACTTTGATCTGCCGGAAAGAGATGAGACCTTTCCTCGCATTGGGGTTCTGCTGAAATGAGGATTGATTGACATTCACATCCCATCTCCTGCAGATGAAGATCCTAAGCCTGTCTGAGTGGCTGACAGAGAGTGCTGTGTGACAGTCATTCAATTACCTTAGACCACTACTAGACAGGGTTACAGACCTCTCTCCCACCCCCCCTCCCAACACCCCCCATCTCACCTCGACCCTCAGTGCCACAGCACTGCTTTGCAATGATGTGACCATTAAAATGACTGCCGTTACAGATTTAGAACGTAACATTTTGTTCTTCATATTCACCAATTTTGTTCTTCAAATTCTCTCCCTTCCTCTCCGGAAGACACTGTTGGCTAGAAATTGGGCCGTCTAGTACTCGTTATTTCAGTGCTATGCGGCCTCCCAAACATCAAAGGTGGCGTCTTGGATGAGCCGGTCACCATCTTGCCAAAGGGTTTAGCGCATGCGCAAATAACGAACGCCGGCAGCATGTAAAGTAGGGAGAAAATGCGTACAATCAGTGTGCAACGCTGATTTAAAGTGATGCACACCATTTTAGGACTTAACGCTCCACTCAATGCACTGTCTTAACTATGACCATCTGAACATGTCTTAGAGTGCCTGGAGGACCCCTCCACCAGCGCTGTTTAAAGGGACCATGCAGGATTTACAGGTTAGTTGCTGGTTATTGCTTCTGGCTGCTGATGCATTTGTACCTGTTCTTGGAGGTCTCCTAGACTTGAATATTAGGACGAGGGGACATAGCCTAACATTTAGAGCCAGGACGTGCAGGAGTGAAGTTAGGAAACGCTGCTGGGGTGGGAAACGTTTGGAACGCTCTTCTGCAGATGGCAGTTGATGCTAGCTCAATTGTGAATTTTAAATCTGAGATCGATAGATTTCTGTGAACCAAGGGTATTAAGGGATATGGGGCTAATGCGGGTATATGGAGTTAGGTCACAGATCAACCATGATCTCATTGAATGGCGGAACAGGCTCGAGGGGCTGAATGCCACTGCCATTTGCTGCCTCCTGTTATGCGCCACCTTCTCCTGCAAGCAAGCGGGACACTGTGTCTGGGTGATGTGCCTGTCATGGTTGAATAGCTGCTGGTGTGTGTGGCCTGTGAGTTGTGGGTGGGTGGCTTGCAACAGTGGTAATGTGTAAGGGTGAGAGGAAGCATCTGATTGGCAGAGTTGAGTACTGATGGAAAGAGTTTGTTGGTATGTGGGTGATGGGGGTGTAGTGTGTGGTGCAGTTGGTAGGAGACACCACTTGACAGTTGACCTCACTCACCTTGACCACTCATGTCAAAGCATTGAATTTCTTCCTGCACTGCATCCATATTCGTGATGCTGTGCGCCTGGCATTGATTTCGTCCCCCGCTGCCTCCCACTGCCTTTTGGACATATGTCTGGACGGCTTCGTGCTCATCCCCCCACCCACCCCATGGATATAGGATGTCCCTCCTTCTGTCCACCTCTTGCACCAAGGCCTCTAGTGTATTATTAGAGAACCTTGGTGCACGCATCCTCGCAGGTCTGGTACAAACTCAGATCGGCAGATTGGTGGGGTCTGGCGGCAGACTGGAGGATGTGGGATTTAGTAGTGCACAACCTTTATTCAATATTTTAAAGTAACTCATCAGTTTGTAAACATAGGGACGGGACATGCAACTGTGTTTTACGTGTGCGATGTCTGATCTCTGTTCAGACTCCATCCAGACATCAGACTGTTATTTTTAGCAAATAACAGGTACCGGCTACCTTTAAGAGATTTTAACAGGCTGTCAGACAGCCTGCCTTTAAGAGATTGTGGACCCCCCTGCTGGTGAAAAGTACAAATGTCAATCAATACTTGTGGCAATGATGATTTGGAACGCTGCTTTCAGGAGAGTACTGAGGCAGGACAAATGTTTCGTCCTGCCTACGAAGGAAGCACCAGGCATGGGTTAATCGTGGATCGCCTTACCCGCGCCTGGTTTCCTGCCCTATCCAATTTAATCCTCTGAGTCTCCTGCTGAGGCGTATTGCAGAGGCACTTATTAAGCCATTCTTAATATGTGAGCTCAGACGGTCGGCTATTCCACTATGACGGGCATCGCGGGTGATATACGGCTCCTGACTTCCGCACGTCCCCTCTTTCCAGGAAGGATCATCGGGAGGACATCAGGAGTAGGGAACTCTGGCTGAATTTTCCCTCCCCTAGAGCAGGAGGGCCGAGGCCCATCGTAGCAACCTCAGCTGCTGCTCCGTCTGGAATCTGCTACTCAGCACAGACCAGGGGTTGAATCTGGTGTTGTCTCTTGAGTACCACGACCTGCAGTGCATTTACTCGCTCGTTCACCAGGGGAGGAACCACTTATTTTTTATGTACGCTTGTCAAGATGGAAGATGTCACGGTTCATTTTCATCCTATTATCTCCCAGTGTTAATATGAAGCATTATCCCAGGTTACGTATAGCGTAGATTAAAAGCAAAGAAAGGACTGGGGTTATACTGTATCAATGATGCACCTTCACCACTACCTTAGCTAAAGTGGGTAGCGCATAGAATTATCAAGGCCAGAGTGATCTCCTGGACTAGTTTCGATCGCCTAAGGAGGTCAGAGAGGAATTTCCCAGAATTTTTTTCCCCCAAATTGGCCCTGGGGTTTTTATCTGCTTTTTTCACCTCTCCCAGGGGATCACATGGTTTTGGGTGGGGTGAAGAGTGTATATATTGTGATACACAAGGCATCACTATTGTGTGGGACAGGCTGGATGGACCAAAGGGTCTTTTCCTGTCTGCCATTGTTCACATGTTTGTAATTTCAGAAGATCATCCTCTACTACACCAGTGTGACTTTGCTACTTCCGACATCACCATCTGTTGTTATGGGCTCACTAAGGCAGCCATTTTAATACCAATTAGTACAGAATTGTGGACAACCTGATACTGCAAACCAGGTTCAGATCATTTTGGATTTGTAAAAGCTTGTTTGCAATAGAAATTCCCAACTCGCACCCAGGTTTCACCAGTAATTTTGTGCCTATTCAGGGTGGCAAGGGGCACAGCACAACTCAGCTCTAACATGCTATGCCACAAGGTGCCCGTGGCTCCCTACACGGCCAGCTGATCCATCTCCAGAGTACTGTAGTATGGAGCTGCCAATTGGAACTCAGTCATTTCTCTGCAAGGAAAGGGAAAACTTAAGAGTGTGAGCTGGACAAAGAGGCTCAACAGGTTAACAAGCTGTAATTTCCATCAATGGAAAGTTGCTGCTGATGAAAACTCTCCAGGGATTTTAAAGAGCGGTGAAATCAACTGGACTTTGAGGATGTTTTCGTATATAATATCAAAGCAAGGTGAAGAATCACCAAACAAAATGATTACTATGAACAGCAGAAATTCTGCAAGGATTGTAGTATTATTTAAGTTTGCAGGGAGGTTCTAATTAAAAGTCCTGAATTTAAATATGTTTATTTAAGTGCAACCTTTTAGTAGCTAAATATTATTGCAGAGATATTTAAGAAAGGAAAACTTAAACTAATTCAGATATTTCTTGGTCATTACCTTTAAAACCCACATTGAATGGCACTGGAGATCTATATTATAATCAGTGTTTTATAGAGGTAAAATATGCTCCTGCATGTCTATTTTACAGAGATGTAATATTAAAATCCTAACTTGCACCAAGTCCCATTCACCCATCACCCCTGTGCTCACTGACCTACATTGGCTCCCGATCCGGCAATGCCTCGAATGAAGAAATTCTCATCTTTGTTTTCAAATCCCTCCATGGCCTCGCCCCCTCCCTATCTCTGTAACTTCCTCCTACAACCCTGCGAGATCTCTGCGCTCCTCCAATCCTGGCCTCTTGCGCATCCCCGATTTTAATCGCTCCACCATTGGCGGCCGTGCCTTCAGCTGCCTAGGCTCTAAGCTCTGGAATTCCCTCCCTAAACCTCTCCGCCTCTCTAACTCTCTATTCTCCTTTAAGGCACTCCTTAAAACCTACCTCTTTGACCGAGCTATTCTGTCCTAATATCTCTTTATGTAGCTCGGTGCCAGATTTTGTCTGGTAAGACCCCTGTGAAGTTCCTTGGGATGTTTTATTATGTTAAAGGCGCTATATAAATGCAAGCAGTTGTTGGTAAAATCACGCTGTTTTGCAGAGATGTGATGTGCTACAGAGGTATGACCTTCCTCCATATATTACTATGTCTCTTTATTCCAGAGGTGAAATGCACCTTTATAACTGTTTTACAGAACTGTAACATTGCTGTTTATATTCATTCTGTTTTATAGAGGTATAACACACTTTTATACTAACATTATAATCATTCTCCTTTATAGAGGTCTAACACTTTTGTATGTCTGTTTTGCAGAAGTATAATGCTCCTGTACATATATTATAATTACCCAGTTTTAAAGTGGTGTAACATTCTTGTACGTATTCTAAGACGGATATTGTAAGACTCGGGAGAGACAGCTTGATTTGTCTCTTTTAGATTCTCCCTGGACTCTCTCCAGTGACAATTGAACTACAGTTACCTTTGTAACAATGTCTTCCCTTTTGGTGCAGTTCATTCCGTTTCACATTTACGTGGTGCGTCTTTAGCGTTCACATGAACAGATGGAGATCGGGAAAATCCTGAAGAGATTTCATTAGAGGAGAACAGGAGGGAAAACCAAATAATAAACTGAGAGGAAAAGAAAGCACATTTTACTCACATCTGACAAAGCACTAGTGAGATTGTTTAGTGTAGAAAAGTGCTAATTTCTAAAATAAAATCATTTGGATCAGAGTCAACAGCCGCCTGTTGATGATTATTTACAGCCCCTGAGGACAGCGATGTGTTTTATTCATTGAAGTGTCTTTATTGCATAAAAGGGAGCCTGTTATCTCTTAAAGCATCTTGAAAGACTCTCATTCAGGTTTTAAACTGAGAACGAAGACTTGATGCTAATATTGTGATTACTGGGCTGCACGTGTTAGAAGATAATGACTTCACTGTAATAACCGATCATGCCTAACCCACTATGTCTTTTCACAAAGAACGAGTCACAGTGTTTACTCAAACTTAACGTGATGGATGATGGTGAAGGGAGAGGCAAGTGTCATGGCTGTCCAACTTTGCCCAAAATGTTCTTACTTAACAGCAATAGCCAGTTGTGTCATGCGAGTGTAATGCAGTCCTAGATTTTTATAAGGAGCTATGCTTTTCAGAGCTGTAACACTGCTCTATGTATTGTAATCATTCTTTTTTACAGAGGTGTTATGCTTCTTTATATAACAACAACTTGTATTTATGTAGCACCTTTAACGCAGTAAAACATCCCAAGGTGCGTCACAGGAGCGTTATCAGACAAAATTTGACACCAAGCCACATAGGAGATGTTAGGACAGGAATCTTAGTCTAAGAGGTAGGTTTTAAGCAGCATCTTAAAGGAGGAGAGAGAGAGGTTTAGGGAGGGAATTTCAGAGCTTCGGGCCAAGGCAGCGGAAGGCATGGCCGCCAATGGTGGAGCGATGGAAACCGGGGATGCGCAAAGATGCCAGAGGAGCGTAGAGATCTCGGAGGGTTGTAGGGCTGGAGGAGGTTACAGAGATAGGGAGGGGCGAGGCCGTGGAGGGATTTGAAAATAAGGATGAGAATTTTAAAATTGAGGCCTTGCTGGACCAGGAGCCAATGTAGGTCAGCGAGCACAGAGGTGATGTGTGAACAGGACTGGGAGTGAGTTAGGATACGGTATACTATAAGCGTGGCATTTTACAGAGAAGTAATGCTCCTGTATATATTTACCCTAAACTCTTCCTTCGTTCTTTTAGCGATGATCTTAAATTGATCCCCCTATCGTTACAGACTTGCCAACCAGTGGGAATAATTTTCCTCGATTAACCGTATCAAAGTCCATCATAATCGTGATAATGTCCATCAGACCTCCTCTTAACAATGATGTTTGTAAGGGCGCTGTGTGGCATATTCTAAGCTTTTCTTTCTGCCAGTGATCCTTGCAGCAGCCCCTTTACTATTTCCCTAGCTTTGCATGTACCGCTGTACTTGTGTCACTGCCTGGAAAGGATGCACTTCAGGGGCAAGAAGTGCTTTGCCTCAGCAAAACCCAATTAAAGTTACAGTATCCAATTTGCTGATGATCTACTTGTTAATTTCAGGTCAATTTCATCAGCACAAAATCAAATAACTAGTAATCTCTGTGTATTGATACTGGAAGCAACACTATGATTGAGTTGATTGCTACAACAAGATGAAATAATTACAGGGATTCAAATGAAGCCATTGCAGCAGTTTTTAAATTTTTTTTCAAAGATGTGTTCATAATCTCCTAAGGATTAAAAACTTTCTGATGTTTTGCATTAAGATGTATCATCTTGACTCCCCAATAACTCAGCTGGTGAATGTGCTGCCCAGTATGGAATGGACCAGGAAGATTCAAAGTTTGCGAGTTTGTTGGATTGAGCACAACGATCACAACTTGCATTTATATAGCGCCTTTAACGTAGTAAAACGTTAATTCATGGGAGCGATTTTCAAACAAAATTTGACAATGAGCCACATAAGGAGATATTAGGACAGGTGATCAAAAGCTTGGTCAAAGAGGTGGGTTTTAAGGAGCGTCTTAAAGGAGGAGAGAGAGGTGGAGACGTGGAGATTTAGGGAGTGAATTCCAGAGCTGAGGGCCCAGGCAACTGAAGGCACGGCCGCCAATGGTGAAGCGATGAAAATCGGGGAGGCGCAAGAGGCAAGATTTGGAGGAGCGCAGAGATCTCGGAGGGTTGTAGGGCTGGAGGAGGTTACAGAGATAGAGAGGGGTGAGGCCATGGAGGGATTTGAAATCAAGGATGGGAATTTTAAAATCGAGGCATTGCCGGACCAGGAGCAAAACTAGAGGAAGGAAGAGAAGTGAGAATGGAGGAAAAAAGGGAAGATAGAGGGATTAGAATTAACGTGCTTTAAATGCTTCATTTTTAACTAATCTTTTTTAACTTGTTGGCTGTTTAGTTAAGGGTAAATATTGCAGAAATAAAACTATCCCTAACATTTATTTCTGTAATATTAGTGTTTGTTCTAGCGTGGAAGCTTAAAACTTACCAAACTGGTAGGTTCAGAGAGACAGAAATTTGCATGGACAGCTTAAAATATTAGACTCTGAATGACCTGCAAAGCAACAGCTTCAGTTAAACTAGTGTCAAAGAAAAGAAAGAACTTGCAATTCTCTCGCATCCTTCCCGATCTCAGGACATCCCAAAGTGCTAATGAAATACTTTTGAAGTGTCGTCACTGTTGTAATGTAGGAAATGCGGCAGCTAATTTGCGCACAGCAAGCTCCCACGAACAGCAATGAGATAAACGACCAGAAAATCGGTTTTAGTGATGTTGGTTGAGGGATAAATATTGGCCAAGGCACCGGGGAGAACTCCCCTGCTCTTTTTCAAAACAATGCCACGCAGCCTTTTACATCCACCTGGGAGGGCAGACGGGAGTCTCGGTTTAATGTCTCATCCGAAAGACGGTACCTCCGACAGTGCAGCACTCCCTGGGTACTGCACTGAGAGTGTCAGCCTAGGGAGATTTGGAAAGAGTGCAGCCCATGAGTAAAAATCCGGAATAGATGGGAAAAGCCACGAGCCAATCATTGATTTAAAGCATTGAATAACGAAGCTGCTGGCATTTGAGTAAAAACAGACATGGACCTTAATGACTGCAGTGTTATAAACTAATATGAGGTACTGATTATGCTAATGACTTAATGCCTCAAAAGGAAACGATTTCCCAACTACGAGGTGAAATGGTTTGTTTCTGGCTCATCACTAAACCTGAAATATGAGTAGCAATGTCATAATACAAGTTTGATGATATTGAAATCAGAGGGAAAGGGGAAAAAGAGACTTTTTATGGAGCTATTGCTGAGCCCCACTGCCTTCTCCCAATTCTCAACTGTTGTAGTTTTTATCTCTTTAAATAATGCAGTTGATTTTGAGCAGCAGTGCACAGAACCATGCAGTGGGGAGATATTGGTTTTCCTCCTGTGATCTACTGCACCTTTTGAGTCCTTGATCTCAGCAATGTTAGATGCACCAAATGGGAAACAAGTCCCCAACTCCCCTCCGATTCAGATGCTTTTCTCCCATGCACCTCAGGCAAAGAATTGTTCTTTAATCATTCCCCTCCAGGATTCAAATAACTGGCTCTCCATTCCTCCCTCTGCAGGTTCACACGCAGATATCTGATCTATCTCACCGGGGTTTAGACACATCTTTCCAAATTTAGACTGAACTATCCCAACCAGTGTAAAAGAGGTCAGACACGTACTCCCTCTCCATGTGTTTACATACATATCTCCCCATACCTCTCAGGTTCAGATGCATTCAATCAGCCCAAAATAAGCCAAAATGCACCCTCTCTACTAGGGTTTCGATGCATTTCTGCTGCCCACTCCCACCCCCCACCTCTAGGTTCAGAACATTTATAATGCCCGACCCCACTTGAGAGTAGCTTGTACCACTCTTCCCCAGCGTTCAAATGCTTAACCCACACAGGTGCTAACTGCTAACTGGCATGAATACAGGCGGGTAGCTTATGCTGACCTGACCTTAAGCACTAGGACCTCCTGACCTCTGAAGCCAAAACTTACCACGTGCCGTAAGACATAAACAGAGATGCTTTGTTCGGTGCAGTTGTGTTTTAGAATTAGAGCCCATCCCACCTTCTAACCTCAGGACTGGCCTGGGCTGAGAGGTGGGGGCCCAGTGGGTCTGAACACTTCAACAACAGCAACTCAATGAATAAGTTAGGGTGGAAGACATTGTGATGAATTTTGACTTCAGCTCAAAAGGAATGAATGAAAGAAAGACTTGCATTTCTATGTCACCTCTCATGACCTCAGGACATCCCAAAGCGCTTTACAACCAATGAAGTACTTTAGAAATGTATTGAAAGAGTGGTAAGAATTTGGAACGTGCTATCGCAAGGAGTGGTTGAGGCAAATAGCATAGATGCATTTCAGGGGAAACTAGATAAATACACGAGGGAGAAAGGAAAAGAAGGATATGCTGATAGGGTTAGATGAAGAGGAGTGAGAAGAGGCTTGTTTGGAGCATGAATGCCGGCATTGACCAATGGGCCAAATGGTCTGTTTCTGTGCTGTAGTCTCTATGTAACTCACTGTTATAATGTAGGAAATGTAGCCGCCAATATGTGCACAGCAAGGTCCCACAAACAGCAACGTGATAATGCCCAGCTAATCTGTTTTAGTGATGTTGATTGAGGGATAAACGTTGGCCAGGATACTGGGAGAACTCCCCTGCTATTCGTTGAATAGTCCCGTGGGGTCTTTTATGTCCACCTGAGAGGACAGATGGAGCCTCGGTTTAACGTCTCACCCAAAAGACTGGCACATCCGCCAGTGAAGCACTCCCTCATTACTGCATTGGTGGGACTTGAACCCACAGCCTTCTGACTCAGAGATGAGAGTGCTGCCAACTGAGGATATAGGAGAAGGAGGAGCAAATGGGATGACATATTTAAAGGCTGGAAAAAGCACAAGAGGAAAGTTCAGAGAAATAATGATCAAATTGCTGAATTTCTGATGATAGTCCTGCTCTGTTTTGTCATGGGGTGGGCAAGCAATGACATTCAGACGTCTCCCCACAAAAAAGGAAGGAAAATGAGATGGAGGGTGGTGTGGAGAGACTAATATGCCAAACTACACACTGTTCCTCCACTTAATGTCGCCAACTATGCTGAAATCAAATTTCATTACATTGTACAACTTATTCCCTCAAAACGATCTCCCTTATCTTACCCGTTGTCCTTTTAATGTTCAAGGTTGTGGAAGCAAAACTTGGGCATCACCTAATGTTCGGGCCCTGATCGAGTCAACAAGAGATGTGCAGGAACAGCCTGCGAATGAATCTCACGTTCTTCTCTTTTGCTGGGAATTGTCTGATCTCTGCTCCTGCCCACTCTAGAGCAAAATGGAGAAGGGAATGAGATCAGAAACTTGGCAGTGCGATTGATTGTGTGCACAGTATGAAAATGCATCTTAAAGGTCATTTTTTTTTTGTTACAATTGAAAATACAGCACAAACCCTTCAATAAATAGGTTTTCCACTTTCGGGGTTAAGAAGAAACACCATAAAGAGTGAAGTAGATAAATCCATCACTGGTGTTAATTGAGAATTTCCCTCCTTGGTATATCCCTCTGAATTGGATGGTTTCCTTGGTAATATCTAGAATGTTAATTGCGTGTATAATGTCAGATTATGTTGATGTCCCCTATTATTTGGATGTTTATGCGTGTGTCGTCTGTCTCAGCCGCTCGTTGTAAACAAGTCATTTTGACTTAATTGAGTTCTGCTACAAAACGGTGCAATAAATCGATAAATAAATTATGGGCCATATTTCACTTCTTTTTGGATCCCGAAACTGAAATGTTAAATCATTAAATTACTCCCAAACAATTGAAGGGTGGGAAGCATTGAAACATCTTGGAGCCTGTATTCTCAAAGCAAAAAAAAAACCCCCCTCGCACTCAGCCCATTTATAAAGACCGAATGCCCAGCCAGCTCCTGGAACCCAGGCAGAATTGTGGCTTTAAATCATAATGATTAAAGAGGCCACTTTATGACCCCAAGTCGTGTACGTTGCAAAGAGGCACTACCTTTAATGAAAAAATGCTTGGCAAATTTTTATTTTGCATTCATCAACGTGCAACGCAACTTGCATTTGAATGTGGCGCTGCATCTACTTATTAGCGACGAAAATGAGATACATTTATTTTTCTCACTGGCAACAAATATTGTGCCCCTTTAAGGTAATCTAAATGATGTATGATCGGACACATCAAGGACCGTAATTACCCTTTAGACACATTAGAGGTACTAGTAGCTTTTTTGTGTTAGCTGTGGCTCAGTGGGTAGCGCACTCTCCTCTGATGTGTGAAGGTTGTAAGTTCAAGTCCCACATCTGGAGACTTTGAGCGCAAAATCTAGGCTGACACTCCAGTCAGAGGTACCATCTTTTGGATGAAATGTTAAACCGCGGCCTCTCAGGTAGACGTAAAAGATCCCATGGTGCTATTTTGAAGAAGAGAAGGGGCCAATATTTATCCCTGAACCAACATCACTAAAACAGATTATCTGGTCATTATCACATTGCTGTTTGTGGGATCTTGCTGTGCGCAAATTGGTAGCTGTGTTTCCCACATTACAACAGTGACTACACTTCAAAAGTGCTTCTTTGGCTGTAAAGTGCTTTGGGACGTCATGAAAGGCGCTAAATGATGTATGATTGGACACATCAAGGACCGTAATTACCCTTTAGACATATGAAGCTCCAACTAGTGGAAGAAGTGTGCAGCTGCAGGTGTGACAATGTGACAGGGAGCTTGATAATGGGAAATTTCTATTGAGACGCCACCTAGAGGCGTGACAGAACAACGCTGCCCAATTAAAGAGTGAGAATAATAAATAGCAAATTTAACCTAGAGAGATGATTTAAGTTGACAGAATTTAAAAGTTCTCCCTAAAGTTCTATTTCCAGCACAGGAGAGAGCGATTTTGATATTTTTCAATGAAAAAAAAACTCGCAAACTTTTTCTGATTTGCAGTCAATAAAGGCAATAGACAGCGGGTCAGTCAGCATTGTAAAGGGGAACGACAGATCACGATGTTTTAGGTGGAACGTGAAGACTGTAAGATAGACATTTTAGCAATGTTGGGAAAAACAGAGAGACAAAGAGCAGCAGACACACCAATCACAGAGAAGAGGTGGGCCAAAAGACCAGCAAACGGTTTAATCAAAAATAGCTGATCAGTGAGAAAAAGAAAGACTTTCATTTATATAGCGCCTTTCACAACCTCAGGACGTACCAAAGCCAATTAAGTACTTTTGAAATGTAGTCACTGTTGTAATGTAGGAAATGCGGCAGCCAATTTTCGCACAGCAAGATCCCACAAACAGCAATGTGATAAATGACCAGATAATCTGTTTTGGTGATGTTGGTTGAGGGATAACTATTGGATGATACAGATATAAAAAGGACAAAAGAAGGGAAGGTGAAAAGATATAGGAGAGGGCCACACAAACAAAAGCGTGAGAAAATGGGGAGGGAATGGAGAAATACAGTCGCACATACCTTGTCAACACACCTCAATCACAAGTGCTAAAATGATGAAATCCTCTTCTAACGACAAAAGGTAAAAAGATGTTGATTAACATTTTATTTCATAAAGGTTGTTGCCTTTTTAATATCTGGCCTGGAAGTAGTCTCAGATGGGTAGGGATCAGTTTAGTGCCTTTTGTCCTGTAGTCCCGACTCAAAGGGCCAAACTGAAGCCTCTTATTTCCTCAGCTCACACTTCCTAGCGATTGTGGTTTACGATTATCCTGGAGAAATGGGCAGGATGTAGCTGACTGCAAGTCTCAGTATTCGCTCAGTGGGTAGTTCTCTCACCACAGAGTTTGAAGGCGGTGGGTTCAAGTCCCACTCCAGGACTTGAGTACAAAATCTAAGCTGACGCTGCGATGTGGTATTGAGGGAGAGCTGAGGTGCTTGTCTTTTGGATCAGATGTTAAATCGAGGTTCGATCCCTTGCCCCAGTGGTTGAGTTTGCTGCAGAAGATCCCACGGCGGTATTCAAAGAGAAGCAGGGAACTCTTCCGCTATCCTGGCAAACCTTCCTCGCTCAACCAACACCATCAAAAACAGATTGAGTGGTCATTCATCTCATTGTGGGATTTTGCTTTATGCAAAATGGCTGGCCCATTTGCCAACATAAGAGTAGTCACTGCACTTCAGGGTAACTCACTGAAACATTCTGAGACGTTTCTGAGAGATGGGATATAGGGCGATATAAATGCAAGTCTTTCAATTTGTAGCAAACCGATCTAACAAACCCAACGTAAAGTCTGACTTTCCTGTAACTTCATTGTTGTCGGATCAGCATATGAAATATGTTCGATCAACCCAGTCACTGTACATGTGAAATGAATAAATAACTGAGAGTCAGTAACGTGGCTAGTAACTTAATCTAAGAATTGAGGTGATCTCAGAAAGAGAGAGAGCAAAGCTACAAATAGCATCTCAAATCCCCATGACCAGGTTACAGCCTTTAACCCACTCCCTAGTGTCATCGCACAGTGTGAATATATATGTATAATAGGGGTCGTGTGCACATGGAGTTGGAAGTTCAAATGTTTTGTTGAACGTTCTGTAGCTTTTCTGCTGCTCCTGTAAACATGCTGGAGTCTCAGTACGGTGATAAATGACTTTAAATATAGGCAGGTTTTTCTTTCACAGACACAGTGGTCAGATAAATGACTCTTGGTGCAAGACCATTGTATCATTTTGCAATATCATTACTGAAGGTTTATCGGAAACAATCTGCAGGATGTTTTCAAAAGAAGGGGCAATGGAGAGCGAGAGGCAATCAGGCTTTCAGATCCTGGACCATGTTGGTCTCATCTTTGATCATTATCATTTCTTATTCTATATAATGTACAGCCTGCTCCCTTCAAGTTTGGTTTTCAAAGGAAAAGAAAACTTGCAGCAGGCCCTTGATTCTCCACTTTCCCGTTATCCGCACTCTCAACTGTCTACACCAATGGAATATCTGCATTCCCAGTGTCCATATGTGATCATCCACTCTCCTGTTGTCCAGGCTCTCGATTATCTGCAAGAATTTCCATGCAAGTCAAGGTTTAGTTTGTCATAAACCTGTTAAAATGCTGTTGAGAGTTTTTAAATTGATTGATTTTAACAGTCCCCGGGCTTTTGACCCAACAGGATAACCAGCTGTAGTCTGGGGGCCCGGGTATCTGGTAGCATTTAGTGTCCAGGCAAGCTCCGATGTTTAGAGTCAGGTCAACAGGAGTTATGTGACCAGCAATTTTTGCCAGAATAAACAAAATGGAAAAATGAGGTTCAAATCTTCACCCACGGGGAACTTAAAATCATAGAATCATAGAAAATTTACAGCACAGAAGGAGGCCATTCGGCCCATCATATCCGCGCCGACCGAAAATGAGCCACCCAGCCTAATCCCACTTTCCAGCATTTGGTCCGTAGCCTTGTAGGTTACGGCTCTTCAAGTGCACATCCAGGTACTTTTTAAATGAGTTGAGGGTTTTTTTTTCTTTATTCGTTCATGGGATGTGGGCGTCGCTGGCGAGGCCGGCATTTATTGCCCATCCCTAATTGCCCTTGAGAAGGTGGTGGTGAGCCGCTTTCTTGAACCGCTGCAGTCCGTGTGGTGACGGTTCTCCCACAGTGCTGTTAGGAAGGGAGTTCCAGGATTTTGACCCAGCGACGATGAAGGAACGGCGATATATTTCCAAGTCGGGATGGTATGTGACTTGGAGGGGAACGTGCAGGTGGTGTTGTTCCCATGTGCCTGCTGCTCTTGTCCTTCTAGGTGGTAGAGGTCGCGGGTTTGGGAGGTGCTGTCGAAGAAGCCTTGGCGAGTTGCTGCCACTCTCCCTTGGATCCCATGGGCTTGTACTTTTTTGACCAGTCTGCCATGTGGGGCCTTTCAGGCAGTGAGTTCCAGACCCCCACCACCCTCTGGATGAGAACATTTTTCCTCAGCTCCCCTCTAATCCTTCTACCAATCACCTTAAATCTATGCCCCCTGATTATTGACCTCACTGCTAAGAGAAATAGGTCCTTCCTATCCACTCTTATCTAGGCCCCTCATAATTTTATACACCTCAATTAAATCTCCCCTCAACCTCCTCTGTTCCAAAGAGAACAACCCCAGCCTATCCAATCTTTGCTCATAGCTAAAATTCTTCAGTCCTGGCAACATCCTTGTAAATCTCCTTTGCACCCTCTCTAGTGCAATCACATCTTTCCTGTAATGTGGTGACCAGAAATGTACACAGTACTCAAGCTATGGCCGAACCAGTGTTTTATACAGTTCCAGCATAAACTCTCTGCTCTTATATTCTATGCCTCAGCTAATAAAGGAAAGTATTCCATATGCCTTCTTAACCACCTTATCTACCTGTCCTGCTACCTACAGGGATCTGTGGACATGCACTCCAAGGTCCCTCACTTCCTCTACACCTCTCAATATCCTTCCATTTATTGTGTATTCCCTTGCCTTGTTTGCCCTCCCCAAATGCATTACCTCACACTTCTCCGGATTGAATTCCATTTGCTACTTTTCTGCCCACCTGACCAGTCCATTGATATCTTCCTGCAGTCTACAGCTTTCCTCCTCACTATCAACCACACGGCCAATTTTTGTATCTTCTGCAAACTTCTTAATCATGCCCCCTACATTTAAGTCCAAATCATTAATATATACCCCAAAAAGCAAGGGACCTAGCACTAAGCCCTGAGGAACCCCACTGGAAACAGCCTTCCAGTCACAAAAATGCCCGTCGACCATTACCCTTTGCTTACTGCCACTGAGCCAATTTTGAATCCAACTTGCCACTCTCCCTTGGATCCCATGGGCTTGCACTTTTTTGACCAGTCTGCCATGTGGGGCCTTGTCAAAAGTCTTGCTAAAATCCATGTAGACTACATCAAATACGCTACCCTCATCGACCCTTCTTGTTACCGCCTCAAAAAATTCAATCAAGTTAGTCAGTCACGACCTCCCCTTAACAAATCTATGCTGACTGTCCTTGATTACTCTGTGCCTTTCTAAGTGACGGTTTATCCTGTCCCTCAGAATTGATTCCAATAATTTGCCCACCACCGAGGTTAGATTGACTGGCCTGTAATTACTTGGTCTATCCCTCGCTCCCTTTTTAAACAATGGTACAATGTTAGCAGCCCTCCAATCCTCCGGCACCACACCTGTATCCAGTGAGGATTGGAAAATGATGGTCAGTGTCTTCACTATTTCCTTCCTTGCTTCTTTTAACAGCCTGGGATATATTTCATCTGGCCTTGGTGATTTATCTACTTTCAAAGATGCTAATCCCCTTAATACTTCCTCTCTCACTGAGTCTATCCCATCCAATATTTCACACTCCTCCTCCTTAACTACAATCTCTGCATCGTCCCCCTCTTTTGTGAAGACAGACGCAAAGTATTCATTAAGAACCACACCAACATCTTCTGCCTCCACACATAGGTTACCTTTTTGGTCTCAAATAGGCCCTACTCTTTCCTTAGTTATCCTCTTGCTCTTAATGTATTTATAAAACATCTTTGGGTTTTCTTTGATTTTACTTGCCAATATTTTTTCATGCTCTCTCTTTGCTTTCTTAATTTCCTTTTTAATTTCACCCCTGTACTTTCTATACTCCTCTAGGCTTTCTGTAGTATTGAGTTCTCGGTGGCTGACATAAGCTTTCCTTTTCTGCCTTATCTTACCCTGTATGCTCCTTGACATCTTGACAACTTGATTAATCTAAATAGATCAAACAGAATTAAAAACTCAATGCATCAGACTAAGTATAGGAATGCTCTCAATTGTCCTCCAATTTACATTATACACAGGTGGGGCCTCCTCTATTATCGCGGAAAATCGAGGATCCGGATAAGAAGAGTTGCTTTTATGAGACTGTCACTTCTCCATTCCTGTCCGCGAATGAGCATCAATTACGTCTTTGTGAAAGAGTATTTAGCTGCCCCTTGTTGTCCACAAACACACAAAGTGATGATGCACATGGTGTTGAAACAAACCCTCATGTCACTACCAAGTGATGCTGCCAACAACGAGAATGCCACATGCAGGGAGGAACCCCTCTGGCCACAGAGGCTGAGATGTCTCTGCTGTAAGTGTGATGGGGAGGGACTCCCGCCCGCCTGACTGGTGCACCATGGAGCCTGACGAGTTTCTCAGCATTAGCCTGATTTCCATCTTTCAGGCAGGTTCCTGGCGCATTGCAGCTTGCCTGGGAGGCCGCCTCATGGAGGTTGGAACATGGCTATTGCGATGGGGCCTGGTGTGGTAGAGTGGGGCTGGCCGCATGCAGGGCCAATTAGGAAAGGGGTTTGTTGTACATATCATTTAAAAATAAGGGACGGAAGAACCCTGTAATCAATTCCAGCCCTTCAGGGGAGCTCTTTCACCTCCCTGGACTTCAAATAATGCCATGTGATCTTTTACACCACCCCCTCCCACCCGCAAAACAGGGTCTTTATTTAACATCTCATCTGAAAGACGACACCTCCAAGGGTCAGCTGAGGTTTTGTGCTCAAGTCTCTGGAGTGGGACTTGATCCCATGACCTTCTGTCTCAGAGGGGAGAGTTCTGCCCACTGAGCACATAACAGCAGAATGATACATTGTGCATTGCATTCTCTAATGTCCCTGTCCTTATAAAACACTATATCCTCTCATTTACCATGAGAATGCTAAGCCAGGACCACCAGTATATTAAAAAGGCACTGATCATGTATATATCTCACAAAACCTGTGACTTCATTGCTGTTGGGAGCACTTGCCCAGTGTTTGGAGGGCAGGGATGTAATTGCCTGAATATAACTATCATACTTTTAAATTTTTGCAAGAGAACAAAGCAATTTCACAGAGCAATAGCACAAGAAATAATTAAAGCAAAATAGCTTTTTAATGTTTTAGGCAGGAGACGGTCATAATTGTATTGCTGTAGCTGAGGATTTTGTAACTTCCCCAAAAGCCCAAGGCAACATGTCCTCAACTACTCATGACGTGACTTGGTTACAAAAGTAAAAATTAAAAAAATAATAATCCAGTGACGGGCAGCGAAGAGAAAGAATTTATTTTTTTTACATATGTTTGTTTGATGGTCAGTGCGCTCCTTTAACGAGCAGAGCTGATTTTACACTGTAAACGAATCACTAGACTCTCTTTACTAGACCATGCGGAGGAGGCATGATGCAACCTTGGAAGCAAGAGAAACAATTCTTAATAAGTAATATGATGCATCATCCAGATGCAAACATATTATTTCATATTAATTCTTAGTTAAGGTCTTCATGAACTTAATTTTTGAAAAAATAATATACTCACTCTAAGAATTTATTATTAATCTTGCCCTTCAAATTAAACATGGTTAAAGAATTGGAAGCTAGAGTGTAACAACAACAAAAACTTGCATTTATATAGCGCCTGTAACGTAGTAAGACATCCCAAGACGCTTCACAGTAGCACCGAGCCAAATAAGGAGATATTAGGACAGGTGACCAAAAATTTGTTCAAAGAGGTTGGTTTTAAGGAGTGTCTTAAAGGAGGAGAGAGAGGAAGAGAGGCGGAGAGGTTTAGGGAGGGAATTCCAGAGCTTAGGGCCCAGGCACGGCCGCCAATGGTGGAGCGATGAAAATCGGGGATGCGCAAGAGGCAAGAGTTGGAGGAGCGCAGAGATTTCGGAGGGCTGTAGGGCTGGAGGAGGTCACAGAGATAGGGAGGGGGCAAGGCCACGGACGGATTTGAAAACAAGAATAAGAATTTTTAAATCGAGACGTTGCTGGACCGGGAGCCAGAGTAGGTCAGCGCACAGGGGTGATGGGTTAATGGGACTTGGTGTGAGTTAGAATATGGCAGCAAAGTTTTGGATGAGCTGCAGTTTATGGAGGGTAGAAGGTGAGAGGCCAGCCAGGAGAGCAATGGAATAGTCAAGTCTAGAGGTAACAAAAGCATGGATGAGGGTTTCAGCAGCAGAGGAGCTGAGGCAGGAGACGGGCGATGTTATGGAGGTGGAAGTAGGGGGTCTTGATGTTGGAGCGGATATGTGGTCAGAAGCTCATCTCAGGGTCAAATAGGACGCCATGGTTGCGAACAGTCTGGTTCAGCCTCAGACAGTAACCAGGGAGAGGGATGGAGTCAGTGGCGAGGGAATGGAGTTTGTGGTGGGGATCGATGACAATGGCTTCAGTCTTCCCAATATTTAGTTGGAGGAAATTTCTGCTCATCCGGTATTGGATGTCGGAAAAGCAGTGTGACAAATCTGACAAGAGTTGCTTTAGGGGACTGTGGTTTTTCATTTATGGTATGCGCAATCTACGAACATATGAAAAGGACGGGCAGGAAAAGACCAGCTGATCCATCAAGCCTGCCCCACACAATCTGCCAGCTTTGGTTGGGGTGAGATTGCATTGGGATTTCAAGGATGGGACAGGACCAGTAAACCTCCTGTTGCCTAGTGCCGAAACCAAGACTAGAAATGCCAACTCACTTCCTCCTCCATCTCCAATTGGAACTGAAGTTAGTTGCTCCCCAGCCTTGGTGAGCAATCTCACCGGCTTTTCAAAAATTGAGAAAAGTAGAAGAGGAGGTGACACGAGGAGTCGTAGCGAGGTTGACGCCACGCTCAGGTTTTTAGAAACCTGCCGATTCCAGAAGGAATGGGGAGATAGAGAGATGAGGAGTTCTGCGGCTTTGAGATCTGGGAAAGTGATGAGTTAGTGTCAGAGGAGGGAATCGAGACATGGTTCCATGCTCTCACTTTGGGAGCTGTTCTCAAAGGGAGTGCAGGTTGGAGAATCAGGACTATGGTGTCGAGGCCCAACTCTAACCCGTGCTCCCTCTGAGTACATCTCCTCACTGGGAGCTAAGGATTATGGAATCACTCCTTTGCTGTCAACACAGTGAGGATACAGGAGTGCGCACCATGGCACATTTAGATATTAGGAGGTGCAAGATCTTGCAAGTGACATCCATTTGTTTATTTTTCCAATTATTTCTCAATGGATCGATCACTTGTGGCTTTTCCTCACTGAGCAGCTATTTGTCAAATATTGTTCTTTTCTGATTTTTCTTTCTTCAGCTTAATGCTTGTGCACAATCTTTTGGTGAATCAAAAGATCTGAGCAATAACAGATTGCATGCCCTAGATATAACTGTCGGGGATTTAAAAAGATCTAACACCCATATGGGAGGGAGAAGGAGCCAATCAAGTATCAGTTCAGAAATTTAGCTCAGTTTTGACTCTTACCTTTTTTAAAAGAAAATATTGAAATCTTAAGTTGTAAAAATGTAGACAGTCTTTACACACAGAACTTTAAACTCATGCCTCAAAAGATATGCAGATGAGGGCTGGATCAGGTTTGGCTGTGATGCTCTTCTTGGTGGAATAGCCTCCTGACACTCACTGCCTGTCTAGGCTCAGATTTGAAGAACAGCCACGTTATTGTGTTACTAGAGGGTGCCCGCCACTTTTAGAACAGTGACTCCGCAAGAGTCAGTACTTTCAGAAGAGCAAGGGAGAAATTCAGAGGGACAGTATTAAAACAGAACAGTTTTCCATGTAGAATCATAGAATCATACAGCACAGAAGGAGGCCATTCAGCCCATCTTGTCTTGCCGGCTCTTTGAAAGAGCTCTCCAAATAGTCCCGCTCCCCTGCTTTTTCCCCACAGCCCCTGAAAATTTCTCCTTTTCAAGTACATCTCCAATTCTCTATTGAATCTGCTTCCACCTCCCTTTCAGGCAATGCGTTCCAGACCATAACAACTCGCTGCGTCCAAAAATTTCTCCTAATTTCCCCCCTGGATTTTTTGTATAACAAAAGAAGTTTGAATTCTTCTCCATTTGCCCAGTTTGGGGTTAATTGAATTGCCCCGTTTACTCCTTATCAAGCTGTGGAAACGTGGGGTCCCATCCGTCTACCCAGAAACCTCCAGAGCATTTTGTTTGCGTAACTCCCAGCTTCCTCTACTGTTCCACTGTGGAACAAATAATGCAGATTCCCACTCTTAACACATCCTCCCTTAAGAATGCCCTATAGCCTGTGTTATAGGTTCGCCTCTTGATAAGACACCCATACAGCGCGATTTAATTATATTCCAGGGTAGTTAATTTCCTTTGCGATGATTAAAATAGAAGAAATATAATATTTATAGGGATCCCTTTCTTTAATTAAGAAATGATGGATTGGGAGACTTGCCAGCCTCTTGCTAGTTCAGTTACATTGAGCTACATTGAATCTATGGCATAGAAACAGGCCATTTGGCCCAACTGGTCTATGCTGGCATTAATGCTCCACACGAGCCTCGTCCCTCCCTATTTCATCTACCCCTGTCAGCATACCCTTCTATTCCTTCCTCCTTCATGTGTTTATCTAGCTTCCTCTTAAATGCATCTATGCTATTTGCCTCAACTACACCTTGTGGTAGCGAGTTCCACATTCTTACCACTCTCTGGGTAAAGAAGTTTCTCCTGAATTCCCTAATGGATTTATTAGTGACTATCTTATATTGATGACCCCTAGTTCTGGACTCCCGCACAAGTGAAAACATTTTCTCCATGTCTACCCTATCAAACCCTTTCATTATCTTCAAGACCTCTATCAGGTCACCCCTCAGCCTTCTCTTTTCTAGAGAAAAGAGCCCCAGCCTGGTTAGTCTTTCCTGATAAGTATATCCTCTCAGTTTTGATATCATACTTGTGAACTTTTTGTGCACCTTCTCCAGTGCCTCTATATCCTCTTTATAATATGGAGACCAGAACTGTGCACAGTGCTTCAAGTGTGGTCTAACCAAGGTTCTATACAAGTTGAACATAACTTCTCTGCTTTTCAATTCTATCCCTCTAGAAATGAACCCCAGTGCTTGATTTGCCTTTTTATGACCTTATTAACCTGCATCACTACTTTTAGTGATTTGTGTATCTGTACCCTCAGATCCCTCTGCTCCCCTACCCCATTTAGATTCTTATTATCCAAGCAATATGTGGCCTCCTTATTCTTCCTACCAAAATGCACCACCTCACACTTAACTATATTGAAATTCATTTGCCAATTACACGCCTATTCTGCAAGTTTATTAACGTCTTCTTGCATTTTAACACCTTCTTCGGAGCTGGCGACGTACTGATGAGACATTAAACCGAGGCCCTGTCTGTCCTCTCAGGTGATCGTATAAGATCCCATGGCACTATTTTGAAAAGGAGCAGGGGAGTTTCTCCCCGGTGTCCTGGCCAATATTTATCCTTTAACTAACACCACTAAAGAAAAACCCACATCATCTTGTCATTATCACATTGCTGTTTGTGGGAGCTTGCTGTGCACAAGTTGACTGCTACGTTTCCTACATTACAACAGTGACTACACTTCAAAAAAAGTACTTCATTGGCTGTAAAGTGCTTTGGGGCGTCCTGAGGTCGTGAAAGGCGCTAAATAAATGCAAGTCTATCTTTCCCTTAACTACACCCCCCAAATTTCATGTCGTTTGCAAATTTTGAAATTGTAATTGTAAGAATAATTGTAAGAAAGAGATTCTCTTGTTTGTATTTGAGAGGTAGGGAAGCATGAATTTCAAAATCCCTTGATAGATTAGTTAGTAGTTAATCATTCCATCCATAACTATTGGTTAAGAGCCTCAGCAGAAAAACCTTCATTCAATTAAGCGCAATTACTCATTATTTAGGCAAGCTAAGATTAGTGGTGTTACCACTCCCACCTAACGGGTGGGATTCTGTCTAAAGCAGTGAGAGCCGTGCTTTAACTATTTGAGTCCCCTGAATTCTTTCACTTGAAGCACCTCTCTCCTCAAAAAAAAGCAAAAGAAATTATTATTTAAAAAAAACCCTTCTAAGCTGTCTGATGATTGGCGCATAAATCCATAATGTGGAATGGGTACTGAGCCTCACAGACCAAGCCCGATCTCTTGCCTGAACTGAGTGGAATGTTATAATTATCCTCCGTTCGGTTAGTTATGCAAAATCGTCACTCCATGACCCACCTTGGTAGAGCATTCATTACAGGTCGCCGTCTTGCAATGTCAACCGCGATGCGCAGTCAAATCAGAAGGTCGTCTCTAACCGTAATGCCATCTTGAAAAGGTCAGGTAAACGTAGGATTTCAAACCCGAACTGTGTGTGTCCTTCAACGGTAAATTATTTATAAGTTCAGAAGTGCAATCAGAGACGAGTACTTAATGTAGTGGAATCTCAGATCAAAGTTATTTGAGGCAAACAGAGTAATTTGTGTATTTAAGCTTCAACATTGCTCAAAGGTTTGAGTATTTAGAGATGAATTGCACAGTTGGTTTTAAACAAATGAAAAAGGGAGCATGGTTCTCATCTCCGTTAGGGGTTTCTGAATGCTGTGCGGAGAAGGGAAGAAAGAACTTGTGTTTCTACTGCACTTTATCACGTGGTTAGGATGTCCCAAAGTGCTTCGCAATCAATAAATTACTTGAGAAGTGTAGCCACTGTTGTCTTGTAGGCAAACACAGCAGAGAATTGTGCACACCAAGCCAGTTAATCTGTTTTGGTGGCTTGCTTGAGGGTGACTATTGGGACATGATACCCTCACCGCCCCCAAAAGGCTGTGGATGCTGGGGGTCAATTGGAACCTTCAAGGCCGAGATCGATTAGATTTTTGTTTGGTAAGGGTGTATCAAGGGAAATGGAGCAAAGGCGGGAAAATGGGGTTGAGGTACGGATCAGTCATGATCTAAATGAATGGCGGAACAGGCTCGAGGGGCTGAATGACTGACTCCTGCCCCTATGTGTCAGCTGTGGCTCAGTGGGTAGCACTCTCGCCTCTGAGTCAGAAGGTTGTGGGTTTAAGTCCCATTTCAGGGAATCCAGGCTGACACTCCAGTGCAGTACTGAGGGAGTGCTGCATTGTTGGAGGTGTCGTCTTTCAGATGAGATGTTAAGCCGAGGCCCTGTCTGCTCTCTCAGGTGGATTTAAAAGATCCCATGGCACTATTTTGAAGAAGAGTGGGAGAATTCTCTCTGGTGTTCTGGCCAATATTTATCCCTCTACCAACATCACTAAGACAGATGATCTGGTCATTATCACATCGCTGTTTGTGGGATCTTGCTGTGCGCAAATTGGCTGCTGCGTTTCCTACATTACAACAGTGATTACACTTCAAAAAAAGTACTTCATTGGCTGTAAAGCGCTTTGGGATGTCCTGAGGTTGTGAAAGACACTATATAAATGCAAGCCTTTCCTTTTATGAAACTGAGAGCACTCCTTGCTCTTCGTTGAAATAGTGCCATGGGATCTGTTATGTGCCCCTGGGAAGTGAAAGGATGGATTCAGTTCATGTTGACTAGGAAATCTAGCATGAGAACAAAACCAAATAGAGATGGAGGCAAGTCCCAGGATAACTCGCCATTCAAATCCACCACTGGATTGGAACGAGTTTAGATTTAGCCATTGTCACTTAATGGGGGTGCCTGAGCTGATTTTTTAAAAAATCGCCCTGCTTTTCTCTCCCCAGTTCAAGCATACCTTATATCGTTGTTTTGAATACCGTCTTCAAATACCATTATCTCCACTGCTACCTCTCACCTCTTGAATGAAGGGAATGTATGGAGTTATTGAGAAGAAGATGGGGGGGGGGGGTAGGAGGGGAGGTAGAAATGTGTAGGGAAAAGATATATTAAAAAAAAGATAAATTTATGTAATGGAATAATTAATTAGACATTTTTAATTACAAAAGAAGCTCTGGCTTTCCCTAGTGGCTCAGTGCATTGCTCAGTGTTGTACTGATAAAACAGACTATGAAGATCCCAGGTTCAAACTCCAGTCTGCCATGAGTTAGCTGATCTCAGCCAGGGTGGAAATGAGGCCATTAGAATTGGCTTCAGTGCCTCTGAGCTGTGGAGGGCAACAGTCGGCCAGGATTCTCAATCTTGATCACTGCCTGGTGACTCATGCTGGAAAAGCTAAGTGAAAGTCAGATGATAACTGACTTGGCTATAATGCTTCCCTTCACCCCCACTGCCATATATTTTGTTGTCACTCGCTCCATAGAATGGGCAAGTTTCTCTTTGTACTACTTTGTTTGGGTGTTAATGCATTTGTATAGTGTTAAGTTTCGACAGTACTGAAGGGCATCAAGCGACTCAATTAGCAGTCAACATCTTCGCAAGAGAAGGGGAGAAAATTGGAGGGAACAAGAAGGGAAAGAGCATTGGAGTTTGAGCTGAACGAGTTCCCTTTCCCTACTGTGCTCTGCGCATTAGTGTCATTAAAGTGTAGGGATTCCTAGTCAGCTCCGTTCGTTACGAACTTTCAGCCCAATGTTCTTATCAATGCAAATCAAAACCATCTGAAATCTAAAGGTCCTGGAGTGGATTTACATCTCTACCATCTGGGCGGAGTGCAGAGAGGAATATCGGGCAGGGAGGATCACCGAACCACAACACCATTTAGACGAATGGAAGGAAAGTCAGGTCGTCTCTGCCACAGGCTTACACGGGCCCCGTCTGCCCTCTCAGGTGGATGTAAAAGATCTCACGGCACCATTTTGAAGAAGAGCAGGGGAGTTCTCCCTGGTGTCCTGGCCAATAGTTATCCCTCAACCAACGTCACTGAAACAGATAATCTGGTTATTATCTTGTTGCTGCTTATGGGATCTGGCTGTGCGATTCCTATGTTACAACAGTGACTACATTTCAAAAATTTCTGCATTAGCTTTAAAGCACTTTGGGACGTCCTGAGGTCGTGAAAGGCGCTAATAAATGCAAGGTCTTTCTTACGATCCACTTACATCTTTCTCACATCCCTCCTCCGATATTTCTCTCTGTGCTCCACCCAGGTAATACTTTACGCTTAGGCGTTAAAGTCGAAAATTTCCCCCACAAACTTTTCACGTGTTTCTGATGGCTGTTGGATTTTTGAAATAAATGGCCCATTAAAAAAGGGACATGTATTTCAACTCAAGGGGCTGCTTCCATGACGAAGAATGTTCGGCAACATCACACCTTGCCTTCTTTATATGGTAATCATTCTGATTTGAGTGTGCATGCTCTATCAGCAATGCAGCAATTGGGGGTCCAGGTTGATCACTTACCCTCTAACAAGAGAGCTTAGTACTCAGACAAAGTGAGGCTTTTTTACTAAAGTCATCAAATTATTTTTTATTCAGTGAAATGTTTCTACTTTATTTTGAATTTAAAAGAACAAGCATGGACAGGATTACAATCTGATTCGCACCTAGAAATGACTGTCAGTGATAAATTCAAAGCTGCTTGATTCAAATTATCTGATCATGTTATAAAGCGGATAGCCAGGTGGTGAAGCATAGAATGCTGGAGCCTGGTCTTGAGTTGCCTCCAAGTCTTTATTCACTGAGCTCCACACAACAACACACCCCACACCCTAGACCATCTCTCTTGTAAATGGGTGCACATTACCTGAATACAATTAACACTAATTGATCACATGGATACAGTTAACAGATAATTCAAATTATTTTGCGGCACTAGATTCCCATCTTTAAAAGAAAGAACTTGCATTTATATCACGCCTTTCACGACCTCAGGACGTCCCAAAGCGCTTTACAGCCAATGAAGTACTTTTTTTGACGTGCAGCCACTGTTGTAATGTAGGAGACGCAGCAGCCAATTTGCGCACAGCAAGATCCCACAAACCGCAATGTGGTGATGACCGGATCATTTGTTTTAGTGATGTTGTTTGAGGGGTAAATATTGGCCAGGACACCGGAGAGAGCTCTCCCGCCCTTCTTCGAAATAGTGTCATGGTCTCGTTTATGTCCACCTGAGAGGGCAGACGGAGCCTCGGTTTAACGTCTTATCAGAAAGACTTGTTTTTTGCGTTGCTTAATTCAAATTGTTGGATAATTCAAATGTTTTCAACACACACAAAGTGACTTTGAATTATCGTGAGCTGATGATATTAGCCGGCTATAATGACAATAGAAATTACTGGGTGAACGTGCAAATGTTCAATTGGGCAACAATCCTTACAGAGTGTACCAATGCACAGATAAACAAAACAAAAGGAGCTCCATATCCTTTACACAGACAGATTATGACAATTCCCTCTGTTCCAACATTTCCAGAATCTCTCCCCACCGTGCCAGGTCCCCCAACACTCACCACTTCAAAAATGTTATCCATTATGCTAAAGCGCTTTGAGAGATTTGATGGTGGCAAAGTGCACTATAATTACAAGTGTCCTTACAAACACTGCTTCCTCACTCACACAGACATTTGTTAAAATGGCAACCCCATTCGAGTTGGAGGAGAGGCCCTTAAACTCCTCTGGGTTTAACTATTAGCCCCCATACCCCTACAGGATTAAAATCAACTCGGTTGCAACACACATTTTGCCATTACTTTCTCTGTGGAGTATATTCTAGCTCTACAATAGCTGAAGCTGCTAATCATAAGCTTTAGAACCAGTGCCTATAAAAGAATCAGAACTTCAATCAGTCCTCATGCACTATAGAGGGATTGCACGCTGCTATAGCTACAGAGATTGTACCATCGGAATAGAGATAATTCTTTCAGGAACCTATTACCACTTTTCAGGCCCCCTTAATGGCATCAGTCCATGGAACATCTCTCCCTTTCCCTCCCGGCATCTCTTCTTTGATCAGATGAGGAGACCTTTTTTAACACAACGAGTTGTGATGATCTGGAATGGGCTGCCTGAAAGGGCGGCGGAAACAGGGTCGACTGTAACTTTCAAAAGGGAATTGGATAAATACTTGAAAAGAAAATATTTGCGAGGTTGTGGGGAAAGAGGAGGGGTGCGGGGCTAATTGGATAGCTCTTTCAAAGAGCCTGCACAGGCACGATGGGCCAAATGGCCTCTTTCTGCACTGTCAGATCTTATGAACCGTGGAAAGTATAGGCTATTTACACTGACCAAGTAAAAAGGCTGGGTATCAATGTAAAGGAACGGGATTATTTAGCACTCTTATTTTAACTGATTCGGAAAGTCAGAAACTTGAATGCACAGTTTTAATTGTATTCATCAGCGTACGGGTAAGATATTATGACTGTTATCAGTCTCAGTTACAGAAACACGCACGCGCACAGATGCAGTAATGAGCCCTTTCAAGCCTCCTGTATAAGAAGTGGGGCAGTCTACAAGTCCGCCAGCGTGCTGCAGTCGACCGGGAAGCCAACAGCAACCACAGCCGCGCCATCTGGATTCATTTCAAGTCCAGACGGTTTGACGGGCAGGCGAGGAGCTGCAGGTGATGGAGCAGCTTTGATGGAGCAGGAGTCCTTCCTGGAATATGGGGAGCTGTTCTGAAAAAGTTGCAAAGCCAGTGCGGGGTAGTGAGGCTGAACTGACTTGATTGCACGCTGCCATCAGTCTTGCCCTTGGAAGGACCATTCAGTGTCACAAAATGGCACAGCAGTTAAATGGCTCTGCCCTTGGAGAACAATCATTGCTTTGGGTCTGAAGATGCTTTGAGTAAAAAGACCTGCTGCTACCCACATCTGTAAAGCACAACTGGAATGAGTCTGTGGCGCTCATTAGGACACCAGTGTTATTTCCCCTCGACTCTCTCAGTGACAAGTTAACTTTCGGAGTCAGTATGTACTTGTAACTTGCCTTTTAAAATAAATTATAATGGGTTTTACGGTCTGTGGTCAAACCCACACATACAGTATACTCCTGATAATTCAAAGTTGTCTTTCTGTGCTTCAGAAAAATTGAATTATCCAATCATTTCAATTAAGCAATGTAAATAACACAGCAAAGTGGGAATTTAATGTTCAAAGGAAATTGGTAAGCATCAGATAATTTGAATGAAGAGGAGTAGACATAACAGAATCTCCATAGAAGAAATTCTATTATAAACTCCATAGATCAAACATTACTGTGGGTGATATTCGTGAACAAATGCTTAATGTGTTTGTATGACCTTCTTCTCTGTTTAACATGAGTGTTAGCCTATTTTAAATAAATGGGCCAATATCCGCATTAAAATTGCAGACCTAGGGATGTCACACAAACATGTTAACCCATTATCCACTATTACTACCAATGGTAAATTCCAGCCTCATTATTATAAATCATTTTGGGACTGCAAACACAGCCAGTTATTAAAATATTACCGTTATAACTAAATCTATTACAATTTTCTCATTAGTGAAACTTATTGTTACAAACCTCCAATAAACACCATTCCGACAGCGTCTCTTTATTGTTAACCTATTATGATAAATTATTGTTACGAAGCTCCCATTATAATAAAACTCCTTGATTTCATCTCTCATCAGGATTGAACATTCTCTCTGCGATATTAATAATGAATGTGTTCATTTGCCTGCTATTTTTTTTATATATAGTTTATAAAGTAGCTCGTCACAATTCAGGAACATTTGCAAAGATCTTTACATACAATGAATTACTTTGAAGTATAATGGCCGTTGTTTTGGGAGACATTTTGTGTAGAGCAAGGCCCCGCGAACAGCAGTGAGATAATGGCCAATGACTCTATTTTTAGTGGTGTTGGTTGAGTGGGTGCAGGACACGCGGTGAACTCCTTGCTTTCTTCAAGCGGAGTCATGGGATCTTTAATGTCCACCCGAACATTAAAGATTGGGGCTTGGTTTAACATTCGTATCTAAAAGTTAACATCTCCAACAAAGGGACACCTTCTCAACACTGCACTGGAGTGCCAACTTAGCTTTAAGAATCTACAGGCTTCTGACTTAGAGTCATAGAGAGTCATAGAGTCATACAGCACGGATAGAGGCCCTTCGGCCCATCGTGTCCGCGCCGGCCATCAGCCCTGTCTACTCTAATCCCATATTCCAGAGGTGAGAATGCTACTGAGCCAAACTGACAGGATATTAAAGGTGCTAACCCTTTTCAAAAAAAACCTCAATTAAAATAATGGACAGAAGAATTATATGCAACCTTGTTAATGTGTTCATTATTAGTATCACAGGGTATGATTTCAACCCAACTGTATAGCCTTGTTTCCCTGTGTGCACCAGGAGCTCTGTAATCCATTAGAGGTCTCAAAGCTTGAATACATGAAGCGCAGATAAGGAAGCTGCTCTTCTCACTTTACCCTACAAAGGCCTGACAGTAGATACAACTCTGCAGAAAAAAAAAAGCTGAATCCCTTCACGTATCAGGAGTGTCAATATGTCAGGAGGCAGCTGATCAAATGGGGAAAGAAGCCCATTGTGGTTCAGTCACAATCAGCTTTGCTTCAGCCTAAACTAAGTGATACTGGCATCACGGTGCGTCCTCCCCCCCCATTGACGCAGGGGCCAGTTATTCAAGTGAACCTATGGCCTACATTCCGGAATTCGGGTTGTCCCCAGAACGGTTCCAGGCTGCAATCAGGCTGCTCGCAGATGCCGATCGAAGCATATCTTAGAAGAGCACAGTTGGAGAATTAGTTCTTTGGACTTTGTTGTCCAGTTGACCTGAATTGGGTTGTCCTCTCTCTGCTGCCTCATCGCAAACAAATAACAGCCCTTTGTCTGAGCATCAATCAAGGCCCAGACTCCCAGTGCAAACAGGCAGTGTACCACTAACACACTATACCTCAGTTTAAATGATTTACCTCTGATGCTAAGGCGGTGTAAACTTACTTTCAATGTAGCGTGAGCACTGGCTGGACATCAAAACTAGCAGAGGCCACGGAGTTAACAGGGAGAGAAAGGCCTGGCATAATCACTTAGCAACAGACTCTATTTGGAACAACACAGCTGTACAAATCTTGGATTTTTAGATATGGCATAAATTTGTGGCATGTTCTATTGTCAGTGCTGACTTGCAATATTAGCCCTTCTAGATCCCCGGAAAGTTTTACAGTATTGTAAAGTGGAGCTGATTTTGATTTATGTTCAGGTGAAAATTGAAATTTTTATTACATTAGCTGATCGTGTAAACTAATGCTTGGCATGGCACAGGCTAATATGGCTCTGTCAGAGGCACATCGAGTATACATTCAGAGCAGACGTGATCTGGTGATGCACTGCACTGATGCAAACAGGCAAAATAAATGATGATTAATGAAAGACATTAAATTATTATAAATTATCAGGGACCAGCAGAAGAGCAGGCCTCAACTGTAGGCCCAACGAGTTTTGGATCACCAATGCAGGTAGCGCTTGGTGTCTCCAATGATATTCTAATTTATATGCAAATGAGCCTTGCATAATGAGCCCAAGGTTACATTTCTGACTTGCTTTCTTTCAAGAGCCTGGCGAACAAGCTGTTTGGAACTGTTTGCAACCTCGGCCCTGTAACTGAAGGTCGCCTGGAAGATTTTATGCTTTTTCACCCACATCAGACGGGCGGCAGATGATTTATGGAAAGTAATTTGGCAAAGTGACAGACTTTAATAGTGTATTTTGAATGCTTATGGACGAAAAATAAATGTGCTGAAACGGAAAAATAATCGTCCGTCCGCAAATTAAAGACGACATGCGCCACCCCGCCAAACAATTACCCCCCCATCACCCTCCCCCAACCCAGCACCACGTTTAAAAAGTGCATTATGCGACCTATTTGTTAGCTGTTAATAATGCAGTATATCAAGGCTGTCTTACGGATGGAAATGCAAAGCGCAGGTCGCAAAGTAGCTTTCCCTCAGAAGACAAGCACGAGACATGAAGAAGTACCTGACGCCAAGGCTTTAGTTAGTCATTTGGCACAAGTGACATTTTCCTTACTCAAACGTCTTTTGAATTACTTACACGAGAACGCATCATTTTTTTCTCTCTCTCTATTGGCAAAGGAAGCTGAGCTTTTAACGACTGCAGCAATTATTTTCCTCTGTCGGACAGAGAAAAAAAGTTTTTCTTTTCCATTTCTCTGTAAACTTGAGACTGAGATGTGACTTCAGATATTATAAAGGAGGAACTTGCATTTGTATCGCACCTTTCAGGACGTCCCAAAGTGCTTTACAGCCAATTAATTACTTTTTGAAGTTTAGCCACTGCTGTTTTCAAAGCAAACGCGTTTCCCATTTTGTGCACAACAAGATCCCAGCAACAGCAATGAGATGAATAACCAGTTAATCTGTTTTTGATTGTGCTCGACCATTGCCTCGATTTAAAAATTTTCAACCTCGTCTTCAAATCCCCCCATGGCCTATCCCACTTCCAGCACATAATCTAGGCTGACTCGAGCACATAATCTAGGCTGACATTCCAGTGCAGTACCAAGGGAGTGCTGCACTGTCGGAAGTGCCGTCTTTAAGATGAGACGTTAAACCAAGGCCTCGTCTGCCCTCTCAGATGAACATTAAAGATCCCATGGCACTATTTCGAAGAAGAGCAGGGGAGTTCTCCCCAGTGTCCTGGTCAATATTTATCTCTTGACACCTGAAACAGATGATCTACTAATTTATCTCATTGCTGTTTGTGGGACCTTGCTGTGCGCAAAAGTGGCTGCTGCGTTTCCTATATTACAACAGCACTTCAAAAGTACCTCATTGGCTGTAAAGCGCTTTGGGATATCATGAGGTTGTAAATAAATATAAATACAAGTTCTTTATTATCTCTGTAACCTCCTCCAGCACTTCAACCCTCCGAGAACTCTGCGCTCCTCCAACTCTGGCCTCTTGTGCATCCCCCACTTCCATTGCCCCACCATTGGCGGCCAGGCCATCAACCGCCTAGGCCCTAAACTCGGGAATTCCCTCCCTAAACGTCTCCGCCTCTCTCTCCTTTAAGATGCTGTTTAAAACCTATTTCTTTGACCAAGTTTTAATCACCTAATATCTCCTTCTTTGGCTCGGTGTGAAGGCTCCCCCAGAACAGTGCTCACAACTCAACAGTCTAATGTATGCCCAGCCCTCAAAATGGCTCGGGCCTCACGCCAATGACATTGGGCAGGGTTGAAATCGACCCCGTAATATCTCAGGGCATAAGGTGGAACCTGAACAAGTCATGAGCCTGGCAACCATAATAGTGTTAAAAGGAGATTTTTACAACAATCAATGGAATGTGCAACAGAGAACATTATAACAAGGAGACTTAAAGCAAGCACTAGGTGTGGCAGGGATAATGTTATAAAGGAGAGGCTGCCAATAATGTTGGGGTGAGTAACTACCGATGATAGTATTTCTAAAGGAGAGGCTTACAACAAGGGTAGGCTGTGTCACCAATGTGTGGCTTGTCTTATGATAAGAGTACAAGCTATATATATATGCACGTGCAAACACACACACACACACACACACACACACACACATTCTCTGTCTGTCTGTCTCTGTTTCTCTTTCTCACTCAAAGTTTTCTCCTTGTCTTTCAGTGTTCTTTGTGTGCGTCTCTCTGGCTCTCCCTATATGTATACAGTTCGCTCAGTCTCTGTCTGTCTTAGATCTCTGTCTCTGTCTCTTCTCACAATTTCTCCATCTCTCGGTCCTGTTGCTCTCTTTTAGTTTTCTATCACAATTCTCTCTTTACCGCTCCCACAGTCCTTTCTCTGAATCGATTTCTCATGCGATTGTCTCTTTCTCTCTCTTACAATTCTCTCTCTTTCTATCTCTCAATCTATCTCGCTGTTCTCTGCTGATTTTCCAATCTGCGTTGTTTTAACACAGGCATTGATGTCAAATGGGTTGCCGCTGGTGATGAAGTAACGGTGATTGGAAATTCCAGGCCTATCTGTCTTTCTTTGACTCTGTCAAGGTTCCCTCTGTCTCCGTGTTTCTCAGTTCTTTCTCTGCCTCTGTTTCTCCCTCTGTCTCACTGTCTTTCTTAGGTCTTCATTTTCAATCTTGTCCATGTAGGATAGAGCCCATATTTTTATATGTTCTGTGGCATTCTTTTGTGCACAGTCTTCATGATAAAAATATTCAACAAACTTTTTTTATGAACACACAGGCCATGACAGAGTCACATTAAAACACATCATTGAGTCACTTGCATATGACATCATTGCAACAAAATGGTGCAGGCCTCGTCTCACTTTGCCGCTTTTTCCTAAACAAAATAAGTTGCCAAACACTTTTTTTATGACAAAAGTATCCTTTTAAATCTGTTGTTAATGCCTTTCTCTTTCTTGCCCTTCTCTCTCTTTCGTTCTCCCACTTCCCCTCTCTCCCACTTCCTCTGTCTACCATTCCCTCTCTCTGTCACTCCTCTCCCCTTCACCCCCTCTGTATCTCTTCTCTCTCCCCCCTTTCCCCTCCTCTCTCCCCTCTCATCCTCTCTTTCACTCCCTTCTCTCACTTTCCTCTCTCTTCCCTTCCCTCTCTTTTTTCTTCCCTCTCTTCCCCCTCTCTCTTTGCCTCTCTCCCTCCCTCTCTCACTCTCTCCCTCCTTTAACCTCTGTCGCTCCCCCTCTCTGTCCCTCCTCTCTCCCTCTCTCCCCTTTCCCCCCTCTGTAACACCTCTCTCTCCCTCCTTTCCCCTCCTCTCTCCCTCGCCTCTCTCTCTCTCCCCACATCTCATTTCCACCTCTCTCCCCTCTCACCCTCTCTCTCTCCCCTTCCCCTCTCCCTCTCTCTTTGCCACTCTGCCTCTCCCTTCTGGCTTTATAACATGTATTTTTTGTCTTGATACTGTGCGCTCATGACATTACCTGGTGAAGAGGCTCAGAGGACGTCCTGAGCCCTGAAACTTCCAGGAGGCCGCGTGCATATCAGCAGCGTTATCATTAACCCAGGGGTGTTTCCGCAATTGTTTCATTTCAACTGTGCGCATTAATTCAGCTGCCTTGCACCGTCAGGTTCATTAACTCCTCCAAGCTGATGTCACCAGCATGCGGCGTTTAAACCAAAATATTTTTAAAAATCAACAGAAGTTAACAAGGATATTAAATCCAAACGCAGTTCTGTGCGACTTTTCTTTTAGGGTGATGTTCTGATTATGGGACTTACCGTTTAATAAGACAGCAAGAACGATCTCCGAGATCCCCAAAATGGCTCAGTGGGCAACAGGCCTCTGGTAACAGGCCAGATAGACCAGGAAGGCCCAATTCCAAGCTCCGATCTGTGCTGAGTTAAATAATCCCAACCGGGGGTGACCGTAGGGCAGCAACAATTGGTCTCAGTAAAATTTAGCCAGAGAGCCAACCCTCATCATAGAGGGTCTTTTTATCAAAGAAAGAAAGAACTTGCATTTGTATAGCGCCTTTCATGACCTCAGGACGTCCCAAAGCTCTTTACAGCCAATGAAATACTTTTTGAAGTGTCATCGCTGTTGTAATGTAGGAAACGTGGCAGCCAATTTGCGCACAGCACGATCCCACAAACACCAATGAGATAAATGACCAGATAATCTGTTTTAGTGATGTTGGTTGAGGGATAAATATTGACCAGGACACCAGATGATTTCACCCCTTGATGGCCACCTTACACGGGCCGATTCGCTCTCAACGGCCGAGTTAAGCAGGCGATCTTCTTTCGTTCCTAAACCTCTCTCGAGAAGCAACGAGAACATCCCATAGTTTTATCCTCCACCCTTATTTGGTTGTTTCTTTAAGTACCCACCCCTGTGCTACAAATGGCCACACATTGAAGCAAATCTCTAACACTGGATGTAACTGTTTCTCATGGGGGACATTATTGTCAAACACTATGTGTATTTGGCCAGGGACTGCTGCTGAGCAGCAAGCAGCAGCACCAGCAGTGTTGTTCTCTCGATTAATTAAAATGCAGTGGCTTGTGAGACTGTTCCAACGCAGACTAAATACATCGGCCCTCTAACAGCTTAACCTTCCAGCAGAGGGACATTCACTTTTATGGTCAAAAGAATCAATCAGACAGTTGGGTTTTTAGTTCTGACCATTTAGTTGGATAGTTTAGATGTTGCCTGGTTGAGTTGTTACAAGGTACCATATAATATATATGCGCTGCTGACTTGTGTTACGTGTGTTGTCTCTGCACGCCTTTTGACAGGGAGCTGGACTGCTTCTTGTCTGGGGCATCATATAGAAGCTAAGTGGTTTAACGATCACATTGTCCATGTGATCTCCTGGACTGGTTTCGAACGCCAGAGAGGGTAGGAGAGGAATTTCCCATATTTTCTTTTCCCTTATTGGCCCTGGGTTTACATGGCTGCAGGGGATGAGGGTGAGGGCGGGGAGGGCGGGGGGGGGGGGAGAAGGGTCTAGTCACGTGCTCCAGGCATCAGGGGTGCGGAGCAGGCTTGATGGGCCAGCTGGCCATTTCTTGCCCGTCATTTTCGAATGTTCGTGTGTATAATTTGTTCAAATTTCACATAGAATTCCACAATTGCTGGTAGGCCTTTGATACCTCGGCTATTCTTCTTGTCTGTGCCTGGGCAGCAAGTGTCAGCGGGATATTCGACTGTAAGGGCATCACCGTCAAGCTCGCTCGTGATCTTACCAGATATCCACCTGTGCACACTTTTAAGCAGCTGTGCTGGGATAATGTTAAGAGCCTGTTCTGGGGTTTATTTATTCCCCTCTTTAGCCCAGAGGCCAATTCTAGCATCTAACTGCTACCCTATTGCGATCAGATGACCCAGTACAGGCCCAGGATCAACCTAGTATCCTCCTGGCCAGCATGGCTCGAGTTCCACATTGTACAGTGCACTATTGTATCACTTTTCTGAGAGAGGAAGATCAGAGCAAAAATACTCAGCTTCTCTCTGAATTTTGGTAATGCAACTTCTCAATTGCCTTTATAACATGACCTGGATTATGTACGTGAGGTGCAGTACAGGAGGGGCAGAAGTTCCTGTTGCTATTCTCCTTAGATAAGAATCAATTTTGGATCAGTTTTAGTGAAGAAGCGATGTAGTAAGATCCGTTTGATCACTGTATCTCACTGGATGCAAAATGGTCAGCCAAAGATTCAGAGTCCTGATTTTACCTGATCTCAGTTAGGACTAGTCAGGGAAGGAGAGAGGGGCAGGAAGGTGGTTCACTTCCCATGAGAAGTCCGAATTGGGATGGCAAGTCTACCTGTAATGCTCTCGTACATCCTGTCGGTATCCACTTGGAAAGCCATTACCGGAGGACTGGGAGTAGGTTACCTGTCCACTCTTTGAGCCTGGGAAAGGAATGTGTGAGACGGGAAGAAAGAAATTAAAAAATGGAAATTGGGAAATGATAAAAAGGAACAAATGAAAACCGTAAGTAAGAAAAAGGAGAATGGTTTCGTATCGAGTCTCTACATCTGCCTCAAGCTTGACAAAATGGCGGCCATCCCCCTCATTAAAGGTTTGAAAAGGCAGGATCTAGGAATACAGAACTGAAGGCTATTGAATGACGGAGCCAATGTATCGTCAGTTCTTTTTACTGCACTACATCCTGTAACAGTGAACCTGTAATAATAACAGGCTGCTTAGGTGCCTGACTATACTGCGGCAATGGTTGCTATATCGATTATATCATAATAGCTGCTCTTCTGTTGCTAAGCCGTTGATGGCTTTTTTTGAATCTGGCCGGTACACCTGATGGCCCAGCCACCAATCTAATGATTTTCACAAAGTGTATTGTGAGTTAATGTTCCACGTACACTGTTTTATGTATAAACACAAATGGACAGTTTTCATCTTCTGCACAGTATGCTTTGGAGAGGAGGGTGAAGATAAGGAGCACGCTTTGTACTCGAATGAAAAGGATGTTGATTATGGATGAACCAAAGCTCATGAGAAGAATTATACAATTAGGAATGATTGTGAGGACACATGTATGTTAAGGGAAGGGTTTCACTGTGTACGATAATCACCACTACTTGTGAAAGCCTAGTAATAAGTACATATTTGAGTTCACTTGTACTATTAGTTCCCATTGGGCGGAGAGGGAATGTTAAGACGCACATACGGAATATAATTAAAAATTACAATGCAAGATTCACATTGGGGAAGTAGCTGAGGTTAAGATTACAACACTGTATTAGCCAGTTGTATCATGGCAGCCCAGCTTTCAACCCACCATTGCTGGCTGTGATTTCAGTCACCAACATCCCACTTTCTGGAATTTCTTTCCTAAAGCCCTTCCAGCTGCCTCTCTTCCATTAAGACCTTCCTTAAAACCCATCTCTTTGGCCAAGCTTTTGCTCACCCCTCCTAATCTCTCCTTCAGCTCACATGCGTTTCTCCTCATGCTTCTGTGAAGCGGCCTGGGGTGTTCTCCTAAATTAAAGTATTAAAGGCACTATATAAATGATAGTTGCTGTTTATATTACCGTGCTCTAACTTCAGTTTAATGGTTCCTAGTTTTAGAATTTTCTAAAGGTGGTCAGACTGGGTGGTGAAGCAAATCTTTCACCTCTGGGTCCTGGGTTCAAATTCGTCCCAAACTATTGGGATGGAAGTCTTCCCTCTTTGGCTGTAAGGTGAGCTTCATAGGATCATACAACACAGAAGGAGACCATTCAGCCCATTGTGCTAGTGCTGGCTCTTTGAAAGAGCTATCAAATCATTCCCACTCCCCTGCTCTTTCCCCACAGCCATGCAATGTTCTTCAAATATTTATCCAATTCCCTTTTGAAAGTTGAGGTGAGGGTGCTACCAATAAGCCACCATTTGAAAAGAATAATATAAAAAGCAGTCTTCTTCTTTACAAGGAGGAGAAGCAGGGTACAAGAGGTTAAATTAAAACTAATGCAGGATCCATAATAATTTACCCAGCCAAGGGAGTACAAAGAAATACAAAGATAATTACAAAATAATCATGTAATTCGGCTGGTTTTCATTAAGTCTGGGGCAAAATACTGTATGAGGCTGAGAGGCTCATTCCCAGCGTATAGAGGTTGGTGAGCTGGTATTTACCTGCTGATTCCTCATCACTCGTTTAATTTGTTGCTGGACTGTCCAGCATGAAAGGATTGCATAAAGACTTGACTATGGTCCTACTTTCTAAGTGGTTTCTCCATAGGTTGGCTCACAGGACCAGACACGGGGGGGATGGGGGAGTTGTAAATTTGGAGAAACAAAATAACAAAGTGGTTAATGGGCAAATCGTGGGCCGTTGCGTCTGCTGCGAAATGCCTGGAGTTTTGCAGCAGCAGAGGAAGGAGGAGGGGCTCAGTGGCATTTAGTAAATTGGGCCTGTAGGATAACATTCCCTAATTACAGCATTAATGCTTTCAGAGCTGGGTCACAAGATAGTTTTGGAAGCCCTTTCAACCCACTCTTCCATCAAGAAAGAACCGACAATCTCTCAATCACAGCATCTAGGTGTCTCTTAAAATGATTCTGGATGTGTTGCCCCCACTGCCCCGCCCAAAATCCCATTTCACATTGTTGATCACTTTTTTGCGAGAGACTTAGTACTAAGTGTGTCTTTAGTTCTGTGGTCTCTTGTCCTACCATCACAGTTTAACTTGAAATAGTGGCGCAGTACTGAGGGAGTGCTGCACTGTCAGAGGTGCTGTCTTTCGGACAAAACGTTAAACCGAGGCCCCGTCTGCCCTGTCAAATCTTAAAAGATCGCATGGCGCTATTTCGTAGAAGAGCAAGGAAGTTCTCCCATGTCCTGGCCAACATTATCCCTCAACCAACACCTAAAACAAATGATCTGGTCATTTATTTCATTGCAGTCTGTGGGAGCTTGCTCTGCACAAATTGGCTGGCCAGTTTCCTACATTACAACAGTGTAGGGACTACACTTCAAAAGTACTTCATTGGTTATAAAGCATTTTGGGACGTCTTGAGGTTGTGAAAGGCGCTATATAAATGCAAGCCTTTCTTTATTAGTACTAAATGAATCTTTAGTAGCTGTGGCCCCATGTCCAACCATCACACTTTAACTTGAAGTAGTGTTCTGGATTTATCTTTTCTATACCATTCTGTGCCGTGTTACAAAATTGCACAGCATTGGAAAGGAGGAATAGAGTGGAGTGGGTTCAGGCCGCAGCATCCCATAATAGATGCATTCGTTGAGAACAGACTCATTTTGGATTGGAAAACTTGTCTGACATTTATTTTCCTTCCAAGTGAATGTTTGTGCCCATCAAGATGAGAGACGTTAATACTGGATTGCAGGACTCGTTTCCATTCCAGGTCAGCATCAAGTCCTACCAGGTAGATACGGACCAAAGCTCCCTCTGCTCTGCTAACAGTGAGCCTCACCTTTAACCTCAGGAGAGTGAAGCCTTGCTGCAGCAGGATGACATTTTCTACGTTGTACACCAACAATCCAATTGCACTAAATTGGTGCAATTGCCAGTTTAGTGCTAGTTGGTATTGAATTCGGGCACTTCAATGCTTTGGGCCCATTACCCATTAGTAACTAGATTAAGAGTGCCCAAATTCAATTTATATAGGCTCTTTATTGCCAGCAGAGGAGCCTCTCATCCCATTAGCCTGGGCTGGATTCGAACCAGGTCCGAGAATTGAAAGGCAAGTGTCCAAGTCATTGCTTCAATCAGCCCCCTCAAACCTTTGATTATGTAATGTACTTTTTAGTGCTAATGATTTAATTCTGCACAGAGGACGGTTTCTGCCTCAAGTAATTATTACAAGCAGGGAATCTGTTGACATTTGATGAACTAAAAAGATGCTATGGACAGTGCATGGTTAACTCATCTACTCTGTGTAGATGAGTTAACCATCCTAAGTTTATAAAAATTTGAATTTCACTAGCTTAGACTGATGACCAGACGTGCATGTTTAAAAATATTATTATAGGATATTATTATTGTAAAAAGGATGCAATATGGTATTTAGTAAATGGGTTGGTGACATCTTCGGACAGAATGTATCAACTTTAAAAGATATTAATAGGTGTCAGCCTTGATCCAATGGTACCACTCTTGGGTTCAAGTCTAACTCCAGAGACTTGAGCACATAATCCAGGCTGACACTTCAGTGCAGTACTGAGAGAGTGCTGCACTGTCGGAGGTGCCGTCTTTCAGATATTAAACCGAAGCCCCGCCTGCCCCCTCAGGTGGACGTAAAAGATCCCATGGCACTATTTTGAAGAAGAGCGGGGGAGTTCTCCCCCTGTGTTCTGGCCAAAGTAATCCCTCAACCAACATCGCTTAAAACAGATCATCTGGTCATTATCAAATTGCTGTTCGTGGGACCTTGTTACCAGTTTGCTGCCACGTTTCCTACATTACAACAGTGACTACACTTCAAACATACTTTGAAGCGTCTTAAGGCGCGTTGGGACGCCTTGAGGTCGTGAAAGGCGTGATATAAATGCAAGTTCTTTCGAATAATCCACATCTCAAATTTGCGCAGCTTGAAGTCTCTCGGTAATGTCTGGAACGCCGATCATTGAATGGACATCTCCACGTACAGTTGTTGATCTGGGTTCTTTTCCCTCAGTCTGGTTCAGCAAACACTGACTCGAACACACCTTCAGAATTAAACACATCTTTATTTTCCGCGGGGTTTTACTCTCGTGCACCCCAGTGACTCCTACCGGAGTCCGTTGAATCCAGCAGAGAAAGGCAAAGTTACATTCAATGTGTTGCATTCTTATACATTTACAGCTAGCACATTAGCATAACAGCAGATTATCAGGAGCCAATCATAAGCGGAGTCACGCCCCGGTTACATAGTTCAAAACACTTAAAGGTCAAGGTAATCATTAACCTGTTCCAGCTGCACAATGTCCAGTAAACAACTCAACCGGACAATCATCTCAAAACCACAGAATGTTCCAGTTGCACAATGTCTTATCAAGTCACCTGCACCGTTAGGACATAACAGGATACTTTATAATGAATGCTATTGTTCGACCCTCAGCGTGTTGCAATACAGTGGTCGTGAACTATTTAGCAAGGGGTAAGGTCAGCATTCTTTTAGGGTCCCTAAGCCTAAGGATTCTCACAGTTATACTGAGAGAGAGGTTTCTACAAACATTGAGACATCAACCACCGTCTGGACCACTGTTTTATGGTCACTGAATATGTCAACTTTCCATGTGTTTTTTTAAATAAAATTCCAGATATTTTTATTGGTGTTCTGGAGAACTCATTATTATTCTGCCTGTTCCTCTGTAATATTGGAGAATCGGTGGCCTTCCCTGTGTTGTATACGGATGAGCTGTTATTCCCTCTAATCAGGGCCACTGGTTTGTGGCAATTGGTTAATTCAAATTCAGGTTATATTTCAATGGAATTTCAGGATTTTTACTGGTGCCTTCATCTTTGCAATTCAACGGCTTCTGTTGAAAGCTGAAAACGAGAGTCCTTCCCAATATCTAATGTTGATCATTCATCTCAACCCCAAGATCTCATTGTGATTATTGTTACATTGATTTCAATGAAAACAGAGATAAAAGTTGCAGGGCTATATTTGCATTTATTCTGTCACTCTTTCACGCTCTCGGTCTCTTGCGCTGTCCCTCTCTTGCGCTCCCTCCCTCTTGCTCTCTCTCTCTCTCTCGCTCTCATTCCGTGCACCTGTAATTTTGTGAGATATGCTTCCCGTGAGAGGCCCCTCCCCACGCTGGGAGCACCAGTTTGGGCAATCACCATGCTCTTGCTGTCATAATGCCATTATCCCATCTGAACAAGGAATTTTTTTAAATCTTCTGTTTTGCTGTTCAGGTTAATCCACACCTCTCCAGTTAGACCTGGATCACCCTCTCCCTCTCCCTCTCCCCCAGTTAGATCTGGATCACCCTCTCCCTCTCCCCCAGTTAGACCTGGATCGCCCTCTCCCTCTCCCCCAGTTAGACCTGGATCGCCCTCTCCCTCTCCCCCAGTTAGACCTGGATCGCCCTCTCCCTCTCCCCCAGTTAGACCTGGATCGCCCTCTCCCTCTCCCCCAGTTAGATCTGGATCGCCCTCTCCCTCTCCCCCAGTTAGACCTGGATCGCCCTCTCCCTCTCCCCCAGTTAGACCTGGATCACACGCTTGGCTTTTGGTTTCATGAGGTGAATTTCACTGAACGGGAACAGCAGCAAGAACAGGTGATTTGACGTCACTGGAAGACCCTTAATCCAAAAGTTCCCACACTGCGTCGCTAATCAGTCTGTATAGAGAGGGTGCCTTCTATAGTATCTCTGTGAATGAGAATACCAGAAATGATGTGCAGTCTATTCCTGTTGATTTGAAGTAATTTTGCGCCTGAAAAGGAATGTAATTATCCAGTAGCATGAATGAGGCAATTTAATAAAACAACACGAGGAGGCCAAATTAAGAGATAGCTCAAATGAAGCTATTTTGAATCGAGGAGCAGATTGTAGAAAGGAAGGGTATTGTCCAGTGGAGTAAAGGATATTTGAAGTGAGGAGAAAAAGGGTCCTCAGAATGACCTTAAGTGAAAATGTTTAGGGCCAAGTGGAACACCCACCAAGAATGGGGAAAAACAGTCTTGAAAAATTCAAATCGGCGACATACATGCATAAAAACAAGTCACTGGAAAGAGATGAGAGACCAACATTACAGGGGGGGTGGGGGAAATAAATCAAAGGGAAAGGAAAAAGAAGCTTTAAAGGAAAATGGTGAGGAAAGAATGAAAGCATTGCTCTAATGAGAGGTTATCATCCATTTTATTAAGAGCACAGTAAACTGGAACGACAGATTCTAGTTGAACAGGCTTTGGCATCTCTTCACGCACAGTGCTATCTAAATTTCATCAGTAGAGGGCAAGAACATTCAATTTTCAGGAATCGCCTGTCCCCACGCACATTGATTAACCTGCTCCTCACATTTTATTTACTTATCGGGAGCAAAATATCAGTAATAATCTTCTGTCACATGATTCTTTTTTCTTGTGCGGACTTTCAATTGGAGTGGGAAACGATCTGAAACGTGAAATGTTTTTTTTCTCGCAGCGTTATCGCTTTTAATTTGCAGTTTAGGATGATGGTTAAAATAATTCAGCTCCCTCCGACAGGCTGCTAACGGGCTAAAATGTGTAGCCTGGGCATAAAACAAAGTACTCACCTAATGGGACTAAACAGACAGTGAAATGGATCTTGATTTCGCTACAGTGAGAACCCGTAGAGAGAATGGAAAAGCATGTAGGACAATTTTAAGGTGTTGTCACAAGAAATATTCTATATTAAAAACCATACTTATGTGCCCATAAGGTTCTATTTGATGCCCTTCATTCAAATTGCTATCACCGCTGATGACCGAACCAGTCACTTCACATTTGTGTTATGCAAGGGATTGGCATTCCGATTCAAAGCTTCATAAAACAGGAGCACATATTGGGAATTCGGGAATCAGGTCAGTGTTCCTTGCAGCTTTCTCCATCCGTAAATTTTAAGCGGCCAAATAACCGTGTGGGGTGTGAAGACCCCCGTGTCCAAGGTCACGCTACGTCCTGCCATCACACCACGCTCTGCACCGGGAGTGCTCATTCAACAACAACTTGCATTTATATAGCACCTTTAACGCAGTGAGACGTTCCGCGGCGCCTCACGGGAGCGTAACCAGACACAAATTGACGCCAAGCCCGAGAAGGAGACATCAGGACAGGTGACTTGGTCAAAGAGGTAGGTTTTAAGCAGCGTCTTGAAGGAGGAGAGAGAGGTGAAGCGGTTTGGGGAGGGAATTCCAGAGCTTAGGGTCTAGGCGACTGTGGGCACGGTGCCAACGGTGGGGCGATGTGGGGGATGCCCAAGAGGCCAGGGTTGGAGAAACGTAGAGTTCTCGGAGGGTTTGTAGGACTGGAGGAGGTTACATGTCGCCCGGCACAAAATGTTTTCTCCAGGCACAGCCCCCAGTTTTGAAAGGACAAAACCTTCATTGGTGGCTGCTGTGCGATTTTACATAATACAGAATTTCCACACATTATTATATTTTTCTGAGGAGCTAACCCTTATCACTCTGTCGTTGCTTTTCTGTCAACCCCTTCCTCGTTTAACATGTAAAAAAGTGATTTACCTCGGAGCTGCCAATAAAAATATATTAAAATGAATGCAAGTAAAGTAGGCAGAGACTTGGAAAGAAAGGGACAACAGGGCAAGTAGAATTGATTGATTTTTTAAAATATTTTAAATTAATATTATATTTAAGGGGGCTGATAACACTCCTTCGTTTTACTCCAGCATTAGCTGTTGCATTGCACCCGACTGAAGTGTTGTTGTGAATGGGTGTGTGCGCCCAGATGTGGGCTGGAAGCCTGAATGCGTTACTGAAGCGTTAATGGCCACTGGCTTTGGCCCCTTTCTGGCCACTCTCCAAAAACAGCAGCCAGATGTCCCATCCAGCTGTGCTCATCCACTTTGCTGGCCCTGAAAAGCAAGACCTTACTTGCTCTGAGTTGGGAGGAGGTTGCTAGCAGGGTCTTCATCGCATCCTTCAATCTGAGAGAGCTGGGCATAACCTCTAAGGTCCACCTTCGGTGGGCACTCCTGCGTTTGGGCCTCCACCAAGTGGAGACCCAGGAGAATGAAGCAGGAGGTGTTTTGACATTACTCCCACCTCGTTAATATTGGATTTAAATGCTCTCCGCCTATTTCAGGTGGGGAGCTTTCCATCCATGCCCGAGGAAAACTCTGGAAATGCGCGTGAATCGCAAAGAGGGCAGGGACCAGGCGCAATGGGTCTCCGTCCCTTGTTCCCATGCTTTGTACCTGGAAAATTGGCGTAACCAAGGATAAAGTAAATAAAGAGAAACTGTTCCCATTGTCAGAAGGGTCGAGAACCAGAGGACACAGATTTAAGGTGATTAGCAAAAGAACCAAAGGCAACGTGAGGAAAAGCTTTTTTACGCAGCGAGTTGTTATGATCTGGAATACACTGCCTGAAAGGGCGGTGGAAGCAGATTCAATAATAACTTTCAAAAGGGAATTAGATAAATACTTGAAGGGAAAACATTTTCAGGGCTATGGGGAAAGAGCGGGGGAACGGGACTAGCTGGATTGCTCTTACAAAGAGCCGACACGGGCTCGATGGGTAACGATTCTGTAATTCTAAGATTCTATGATTGAAAGCAGAGAAAAGTCAGTGTAGTTTAGATGGATGTAAAAGATCCCATGGCATTATTCAAAGAAGGGCAGCTGAGTTCCCCTGGTTTATTGGCCAACATTCAGCCCTCAACCAACACCATCATTAACAATGTAATATATAAAAGGTATATGTCTTTTATAAATAATACTTGAGCCATGTGATCTCCTGGTCTGGTTTCGATTGCCTGAGGGAGTCGGAGAGGAATTTTCCAGAATATTTTTTCTCTTATTGGCCCTGGGTTTTTTCTCTTGTTTTTTTGCCTCTCCCAGATGACATGGCTGGGGGAGGAGGGATGGGGTGCGATGGACAGGAGTGTTTAGCCATGATGCTCCCTCCATCATGGTGGGGGGGCAGGCTTGATGGACGAATTGGTCTTTTCCTGTCCATCAATTTCATATGTTCATAACTGGTTCTTCGTCTTAATTTCTATTTGTGGGAAACATGCTGTGTGCAAATTTGATACTGTGTTTGCCTTTATTACAACGACAACTGCACTTCAAAAGGTAATAATTGGTTGTGAAGCACATTGGGACATCCTGGGGAAATGGTAAGATGCTATATAAATGCAAATCTTCTTTCCTCCTTTCCTTCCTTCCTTCCTTCCATTTGGGTCACCTCTGAGTCACAAAATAGTGGCATCAAGCTTCGCTCCAGGACTTGAGCACATAATCTAGGCTGACACTTCAATGTAGTGCTGAGAGAGAGCTGCATTGTCAGAGGTGCCTTCTTTTGCACGAGACGTTCAACCAAGGCCCCGACAACCTGTTTGAATGGACGTGAATGATCCTGTGGCAGTACAGGGAGTTGTTCTCGCCAGCATTCTTACCTCAACGAGTGACACCAAAAATAGTTTAACTGGCCATTAATCTCATTTGCTGTTTGTTGGATTTTGCTGTGTACAAATTATCTGCCACTTTTGCCTGCAAAACAACAGGGACTGCACGTCAACAAAAAGTAATTTGTTGATTGTGAAGCATCCTGAGTACTTGATAAGGTGCAATATAAATTCAAGTTTCCTTTCTTTCTTTTATAAGGCAATACTTTTAGTGCTGTAATATTCATGAGTATTTTTCAGTGTTACAGTGCCTGAGTTACAAAGCCAACCAACCTAAGGAGACTGTCATTTTTCTGGACCTGTCTGCAGTCTCGGGATTAAAATGATTGTTAACAGGAGCGAATACAATGGTTAAAAGTCGAAAATGGTGGTGGAATTTCAATCTCTATTCACATTACAGAAAGAGTCACTTGACAGAGATTGAACAGGATCAACTCTCCTCTATTTTTCTGACAAGTGGACCCATCCACTTCAACTTGCAAACAACAAAATACCAACACTTGGCAAGTACTCAGTGAGGTTGACTGTACCATATTTGTACAAGTGGACTCTGCCACATCAGCACACACACAACACAATAATAGAAATTGACACTTGACAGATATTCCTTTGAGTAGAGTCAGATAAAATATTGATCATTATAAGACTTGTGCATAGGTTTAGCGGAAGCCCTCAACTTGACCACGTGCAGTGACTTCCATTTTCCAATTTTTCCCCTCCCGCAGATTTGCACTGAGGACAGTTCGACAGGTTTTGAGGGATCCTCCATTACATTACCCAGGCGCTATTTTCTTGCGTGAGACTAGACAGTGCACAGATCTTACAACCAGCAAAGGTATTACAGCCAAATTCAACTCTGCTCCCACCCGATTTCCATGCATGGGCATTTTCTGGCAGAGGTCAGCAATGGAAACTTTGGCTGAATTTTCTACCCCCTCCCTAATCCAGTAATGTCGAGGCTAATTGATATTTTCGCTTGTGGGGGAGACCAAAACTGGGGGCCATTAATATGATAGTTACTAATAAATCCAATTGGGAATTCAGGAGAAACTTCTTTACCCAGAGGTTAGAATGTGGAATTCGCTACCACAGGGAGTAGTTGAGGCAAATAGCGTCGATGCATTCAAGGAGAAGCTAGATAAACACATGAGGGAGAAAGGAATAGAAGATTCTGCTGTTAGGAATAGATGAAGAAGGGTGGGAGGAGGCTCGTGTGGAGCATAAACACCTGTTGGACCGAATGGCCTGTTTCTGTGCTGTACATTCTATGTAATTCTGTGCAGTCCCCTATTGCCATCATGGCTGAAAACAGCTCACTCATCAGAGATTAGGGACCGAACCTGGGATCTTCCTGACCCGTATGGCCCAAAGTAAGTCCAAGTGCTTCATATATCCCCTGGAGAACGTCAGGGCAGTACAGTGATTTTTAAAAAAATTCTACATCTTTATCAAATAAATTAACCTTTCTCTTTTATCAAGTGCAGTCTGGTTTTGGCAACAATGCAAACATTAAACTGAACATGTCAGGGGGACAGAACAGTTACCGTGTTGGTAATTATATCGCCAGGAGGCAAAATGGTGTGGGATAACCAACACCACCATAATTGAAGCCTCCAGTACACCTTCCTTCCACTTCATGATGACTGTTTGTTCCCTCACTAATCTGTTAGTAAGAGTGTTCTCCTTGAGATTAAAGTTTTAAAGGCCATCTTAATCTGGAAGTACAGAGATTTTCAAGCGGAGTTTAAACAAAAGATGTTGGCTCGACACATTGGCAAGGAGCAGGGAAGATGTGGTTTAAGATTGTAAAATGAGTGTTTTTAATGAATATAGTGAGGGTTTTAGAATATTCTGATAGCTAACCACTCACAGATTTATGTCGCAGGGACATAGTTTGGACCAACATACTATTTTTTTTTAACTGAGAAACTTAAGTTGAGGGCCTGTAATGCAGGACAACACCAAGACGGGGGGGAGATGAGTTAAGTCATTAAATAGAGGCACTGAGTGTTAGTTTTATAAATACTTTCATTGTAGGAGGAAGGGAGGACTGAGGAAGATAAGGAGTTTATAATTTAGAGGCTCTGGCCAAGGAATAGGTATGAGTAAGAGATGGTGCAATGATACTTGAGGGTAAATTTGACAAGGCTCCATGGTACTGGCACTTACTGGGAAATCACGCTTTTCCATCCTTTAAACCGATGGACAGAAAATTGGGACCAGCCTCTTGTGATTTTCCAACATGAGCTTGCTGCATACGAGGCTTTGCTGGTGTACAAGGCCGTGCAAAATTGACCCATTGATTTCAATGCAGTGAGAATACAGAGAGGAGGACGAGCAATTGGGATGGCCTATTTTGGACCTTAGGAAGGACAAGAGAAAAGTTCAGAAGAACAATGACTGCAATATTATCATTGAAATAAAGCAAGACTGGAAAGGGTCCAATGGGAAAGATAATTTGGGACTAGCAAGGACCGAAGGATTGCCTTTGTGCGTTGTGTTCTGTAGCAGACTGAATTACAGGTTTTATGGGACAATTGTACAGGAAATCTTCAACTTCCAGAGGAATGGACTGCTTGGCTAAAATAGAAACAACAATGAGAAGCTCCCATGGTGAGTGTGGTACTGAGCCTTACAGACCAGGCTCCTCAGTTGTACACAACTAGGGTTGGGCTATAAATGTGGCTTTGTAAGTGTTGGACACATCCTGAGGGGAAATTTAAGAAGGAATAAGGTGGGGTGGGGCAGGGGGGCAAGTCTCCTCAGTATAACACTGGTGACTGGTAAATCAGGCACCTCTATCCAACTAGAATTAGCCCCTTAGAGGTGGACAGAGTGAAATCGAAGAGAAAATACTAGCTTTGAGTAGCAACTTAAATTTTGTATTGAACTGTGCAGATTATTGCTTTGCCTTTGCAGCACTTACATCAGCTAATAAATTAACCCAAATTGTTAGCCGATTAAAGACCTTGTAGTATGATTTTTATTATGCATTTGTATGTTGAGCACCAGCATTTAGTGGCGAGATAAGAGTGTTATCTCGGGCACTGGTGCGCGCCAGTACAACGCCTCTCCTTATCTTGCCACGAAATGCCGGCACTTGCCATATAAAGCTATTATAAATCATAAATTATAAAGCCTTCTCCATTCCAGTCGCTTGGATATCATCTCTATTTAAACAAAAAAACACACGCACAACACAGCTGGCTGAGGCATAGCTGTTCCAGTAGGTCATTTGCAGAGGATAATGGAATTTGATGGATTCTATGTTGATGAACTAATCTGCGATGCAAGCATCAGATCATTTTTTTTTGCGTTTCATCCCGCGCACTGATCTCCGCTCCACATGTGAGAACAATAACTCTCCGTATCTTTTCACAGTGCTCAGCCTCAATGCCGGGACAAAGTTGTAAGTCCCACCGTTTCCCTTCGTCTTGAGTTATTCCCGCTTGGGGGCCTCGGGACAGGGAAAAAAGGGCTGATAAATTGAGTTCGTCGGCCAGTGGGAGAACTCCTTGCTCTCTTCTCGTAGTGCCATCCATCGGGAGCAGGGGAAGATGCAGACAGGACAGGTTCGACGTCCCCTTTGAAGGATGGCGTCTCTGGCAATGCAGGAGAGGGAAGGAGAAAATCAAAGAGATATGTTACATACGTGTAACATTTTTTCACCTAGCATACATATGTCACGTTCCAGATGTCACGGTTCAAAGGGTCACAGATGTAAAACAATCTTTGAGAAATGAGCAAGCCAGTTACTGATCTGGAGACTGAAATTCACAAGCACCTTCCAATCAGCAATTAAACTCGGATTGACCTCTCCTTGTGTTTACTTAACAACAATTAGACTTTGTGGCCTTAAAGTGACACAGGTGTACCTCAGACGCAGAATAATACATTGTGCACTTCTTGGTACAAGGCTTCTGCCTTTATAAAACGGCAAGTCATCTGGTTCACCATAAGCAATGCCACGGGAGATCCATCTAATAACCTAACCAGGAGGGAAGCAACTTGGACATGCAAGATTTGAATCTTACAACTTGCACCGTGTTTGTAAATATTATCTCTGTGTTGGTATTATCTACCTGACCTCCAATGATGTGTGCCTCCCATTATAGCTTTATTGAACACAATCACTATGGAGGTGAGGATAAATAAGGACTTCTGCTCCTCACAGTGTCATTGCTGAAGGTACTTATCTCATCTGCGGTACCAAGAGACCAGCAAATAATAATATTTTTGAGGAGCATTTAACAGGAGAGCAACGCTGTGTCAGTGAGACAACTTGGAATCAATAGTTCTGTAATAGTGGCCTGGGCCCATCTCATTTTATATTTGAAAATAGAATGCTTTCAAATAAATAAACACTGTCAGCTAACCTACTGTGCCCTGGTTTCATCCTTCATAGGATTTGAGCCATCAGGAGAGATGGTTTGTACAGGTTAAATGTTTCCCCATAGAAAGGAGGTCTCACATTGAGCAGCTACTGCATAGATTCAGTTAGCCCCGTTGGTAGACTCTTTGGACTCCCCCCCTGGCTGAATAACGCATGGCTCAGTTGGTAGCACTCTCACCTCTGAGTAAGACGGCTAGAAGCTCAAGCCCAACTTCCAGACCTGAGGTCACAACATAGGCTGGAAAAGGCAATGCTGAGGGAGTGCTGTATTGTCAGAGGACAACTTGAACCAGGACATAGCAACCATCAGCGGCTATTGCAAAAACAAATTGGAGACTTAAGCCCGGTGTGCGGAAGACGGGCGTCATCATGCTTCCATCGTACTCGTGCCAACGCTTCACGAGAACGCAACATCTTCTTGGATGGTGAAGGGCTGGCACACAACCCTGGCCAGTCTGTCTCGGGGTGACTCTAGACCGCACACTTACTACAAGGACCATCTCATCAAGGTAGTTCAGAAGATCACCACTGGGTTCGGCAAGTTCCTGAACTTAAAGGGGTGGAAATTGGTTTTCGGGGCACCAAATACATGCAAGGAGCAATCGCACTGCCTGAGGACGGAGGCCAAGGATCGTGAGAATTTGGTCCTCAAGCATCACTGTAATAATAATGGCGAGCTGCGGGCTGCCAATCTAGTGCCCCCAAATAGCTCGATGGTCCGGGCTGTCCCAATTTTGGCCGGCTCCGACAACGACCTGGCCTGCAGTTAAGTCCAGGAAGCATGGGGGAGGCAAACGAGATTGAGGGGGAGGTGGGGGGGGCAGTTTTTTGCTAAGGAGACAGGTGCTCCTCCTGGCTCCACATCAAAGTAAGTAAAAACTTTTTTAAAAAGCTAGCTTTTTATTCCCACGGCCGCTGCAGATCTGGAAAAACTAGGCGGAGCTTGCACGACGCACACTCCGCCTAGTTTTCCATGAATTTGCATATTTAAATTGGGACACCGCTGCTTTCAGGTGGCCGCCAGGGATGCTTAAAAACACGAGGACCAATATGATGTGTCCATGCTTCCAGTGCAGATCAGGCTCAGAAATTGGTATACATGGTGCCCATTTTGCGCCTGAAAAATGGACTTGACGAATACCAATTTCTCCCTCAAAGCCCCTTGATCCCAGCCCCAGATCTTATAGAGTTAACAATCCAGCCCCCCCGGCACTGTGCTTTACAAGTCAGTGTTTTATACCAAGAAATCAAATGAAAAGAATGTAATTTTTCTGAACTTTTTTAGCCTTTATCCTTTCTGACATTTTCAAATATCAATCGGTCGACAAACACAAGGAAATCAATACAGCCTTAATAATAGAACAGAGGGAAAACTGCATCAAATTGAATTCTAAAGTTCGCTTAAACTGCTGAATATTACATCTAAAAGCATGACAGGCTGTTGCTATCGGAGGGAAGACACACTTAGCAATTAGCCACTTGATCTTTCAAATAGTAACTTTGGCGAATTAGTGCCATGCAAAGATGCGATTAGACTATCTCTTAATAAAGCGACTTTGCTTTCGAATCAGCCGTTTACATCTACCTGCCATACAGAGGAGAAGTCGGGGGGTGGAGGGGGGGGGGGGGGGGTGGGGGCTGCAGGGGGTGGGGGGAGGGGCGGAGAGAGAGCAAAAAAAAACAAAACAGAATCATTTGTTAGCCGGTTGTCATGTTCGATGTGGAATGAAAAGAGAGAGAACGCAGCAAGCGGGAATTTGTTCGACGAGCAGTGATTTTCATGAGATAGTCTTATCCGGGCCCCAGACATCATCTACGGCTGTGACATTTTGGTCTCCCTGGCGAAGCAACACTGAGGATTGTCGCCATGGAAACTCATCTGCACTTAATGCACATATAATGATAGTAGATGACGCATTGCTTCCATCCTGGTTGCCAGGGGAAAGAGAGAAAGTTTCCACTCGTATATTTACGCCCTGTGTGCTAGTTATCAGTCGCTGCGTTCCACAGATAAGGACCTTATTTCCATGGACTCCCATTATCCTCGTTCATACTAATAGCTCAATGAATTGAATTATTTTCAGGTTTTTTTCCCCCCCCCCCACTCTCTCTTTTCTTTAAAATATGACACTTAGATTAGTGCAAAGAAAAGTTGGCGAAGGTTATTTAAAAGCACTGTGTTGCTCCAACAGACTGTCTCTGCAAGGCAGCTTGCATGTTGATTGAGAAAGGACGCGGCACAATTGAATTGTTTGCATGTCACTGAATGGCCTGCCATTACATTTCTATTCAATATAAATAGATTCTTTAGTTTCGAATCAAAATAAACTTTTGCAAAATGCACTGATGGGATTTGCGTTGGCTGTAAGGGTGAAATGAGTCTCAAGTCCAGATTACAAGATCATTATGAATAAGGAATGCCATTCAGCCCATCTTATTTCATCCATCCAGAATGAACCAAAAGTCCCACTTTGCAGCCTCCACTTCACTCTTAAATGATTCCAGAGTTTTCACCATTACTACTCTACCTGGGAGTCCTTTCCATTGCCTCTTACTAGTTTGACCCTCTGACCCCCTTGTCACAATTTAATTTTTTAAAATTCCTTCATGAGATGTGGGCATCGCTGGCAAGGCCAGCATTTATTGCCCATCCCTAATTGCCCTTGAGAAGGTGGTGGTGAGCCGCCTTCTTGAACCGCTGCAGTCCGTGTGGTGAAGGTTCTCCCACAGTGCTGTTAGGAAGGGAGTTCCAGGATTTTGACCCAGCGACGATGAAGGAACGGCGATATATTTCCAAGTCGGGATGGTGTGTGACTTGGAGGGGAACGTGAAGGTGGTGGTGTTCCCATGTACCTGCTGCTCTTGTCCTTCTAGGTGGCGGGTTTGGGAGATGCTGTCGAAGAAGCCTTGGCGAGTTGCTGCAGTGCATCCTGTGGATGGTACACACTGCAGCCACGGAGCGCCGGTGGTGAAGGGAATGAACGTTTAGGGTGGTGGATGGGGTGCCAATCAAGCAGGCTGCTTGGTCCTGGATAGTGTCGAGCTTCTTGAGTGTTGTTGGAGTTGCACTCATCCAGGCAATTTCTGAATTTACCTTTTCCATTAACTTAACTATTTTATACACAATCATCTCTCAGATGTTTCCTTTCAAGGCTGAGAACCTCAAGTTCCTCCAGTCTTTTCTCAGATCTCTAACACTAGAGATCAGTCACCTGCCTCTTCTCTGCACTACGCCAAACACCTGAATACCTCTCTTGTGTTTTGGCGACCAGAACTGGACACAGGACTCGAGGGGGCCTGATTTTAACTCTGGGAGGTTGGGATAGCGAGGTGAGGTTGGAAACTCGGCCGCTGCTCCAGAAATGAGACTCAGGCTATTTTAAGCCCAGAGCCTCATTTAAATCCTGTTGGCTCGCTAACTTCTCATCCCTTCCGGACGGGAAGTTGGCAGGAAGCAGCGGAAAATCGTGCGGCCCCGGGGCTGCCTGCGGACACCAGGTTGGTGACGGGATCGGCTTCAGGGGTTGTCTCCCTTTCGGAAAAGGTGGTGGAGAAAGTCCACAGCTTTCCTTGTGAGGTCCAGAGGAGCATTGCTCCTCTTCCTGCTATCCCTTTATTCCACTTATCAAAATTTCCATCCGATTTAGAGTATGATAAACTTGCCCATAATCGGGCATGGCGTTGCAGAAGTGTTGCCAAGGGGGATTACAAAATGAGAAGGCTGGGGTGTTTCCAATTTCCAACGATAGATTGGATTTATGGAACCCGGTCTATTTAATGAATGGAACAGCCCAACTACTTCGCCCACGACAGTCACCACTGGCAATTTCCTGAGGCTGGCACTGCAGATGTGCTGTAAATGGCACGGGTGCCCATCGACAGTGGGTAAATGCCCCTGACCCTGGACTGTGGGATAGAGTCGGAACGCATCCATGGAGTGGCTGGAAGTTCCGGTCCATCCCACCAAAAAGGCCTTTCCCCGAAATTCGGCCTCCAAGTATTTTATTAGATAGATCAAAAGAAAGACTTGCATTTATATAGTGCCTTTCACAACCTCAGGACGTCCCAAAGCACTTTACAGCCAATGAAGTGTAGTCACTGTTCTTAGTGTAGGAAGCACAGCAGCCAATTTGTGCGCAGCAAGCTCCCACAAACAGCAATGTGATCATGACCAGATAATCTGTTTTAATGATGTTGTTTTGAGGGATAAATATTGGCCAGGACACCGGGGAGAATTCCCCTGCTCCTCTTCAAAATAGCGCCCTGGGATTTTTTTTACATCCACCTGAGAGGGCAGACGGGGCCTCGGTTTAACATCTTATCTGAAAGACGGCACCTCAACAGTGCAGCACTCCCTCAGTACTGCACTGGAGTGTCAGCCGAGATTATGGGCTCCAGACGCTGGAGGGGGACTTGAACTCATAACCTTCTGACTCGGAGGCAAAAGTGTTACCCACTGAGCCAAGGCTGACACCTTAAGATAGATGTGGATGGACAGACAGATTTATCATGTGACATTCATCAGCAATCAATATAGCTAGAGATTAAAAAGCTGAAATACGCACTAATATCCGTGGTAAGATAGAGGAAAGACTGGAGGGCAAGAGGGAGAGAGACCCACAGGGAGAACGTGAATTGTATTCCTTTTTTGTTACACTCTTTTATTCTATTGTTTGCCCTAAACTAACTTCTATCTGTAACCATAAAATATAAATTCAATTATCGTGAAATGTCGGGTCTCAGATAGGGAAATCCTATTAATTAACCTTTCAACAGAAGACAACCAGGTCCCTTAGCACTTAGACAGAAAGTAGACACATAAATACTCGAGGTGCAGACTTTGAATTTCCATTTTGATGCACATATTTATGTGGATAAATAGTTGACATTATCGTCACGGATACCTGAGACAGCTGCAATTTGATTTAGCCGTTCAGTTTGAATTGAGGAGGCCATTGGACCCGATTCTGGATCCACGCATAAAATGGATGTGAATTGTAATATCTGCCAACATCACTTTCCAGCCAGTAGTTTGGCCCTGAGCTGTGGGGATGTAGCTCAGTGGCAGAGCGCATGCTTTGTATGTACGAGGCCCTGGTTCAATCGCCACGTTTTATGCGACTTGGGGGTCAGGGCGCTATATAAATGCAAGTTGTTGTTGATGTGTAAAAACCAGGCTGATTTGAGCTGCGTCCTTCCAGGACTGCGCACACCTCGTGTAAATCACAGGATTTTTGAATTGGGGTACACAAACCTTAGGGGATTGCAGCGATTGGTGCCAGGTGACCAGATTTCTGTCTCTCTGGAGCCAAATGCGCCAATGCACCAGGAGCAATCTGTCTCCCAAACTCTGATTCTCCAATCGGGCGCTGGGAAGGAGCACCGTTCAAGAGACCATGGACCCGCAGCCCCTGATTTCACGACCGTTAATTAAAACGAACCGAAAATCAAGGTTTGTTGGCCCACGATTTACCAACCAGCACTCCCTGTGAGTACTCAATCGGAGGATCGGCCCATGTATTTTTCTGCATTTGATAACTTACAAGCCATCCTGCTCTATAGCAATAAAAATTATTTTTGCAATGATAACACTGTCTTTCGGAAATTTGGATAGTGGGTGTGCGTTTAGTGTTTGCAGGGGTTCCTGGGGTCGTGTCAATGTTTGCAGAGGGTCCCAGGAATGTGTCAGTATTTGCAGAGGGTCGTGGGAGTGTGTCAGTATTTGCAGAGGGGAGTATGTTAGTATTTGCAGGGGGGAATGTGTCAGTATTTGCAGGGGGGAATGTGTCAGTATTTGCAGGGGGGAGTGTGTCAGTATTTGCAGGGGGGAGTGTGTCAGTATTTGCAGGGGGGAGTGTGTCAGTATTTGCAGGGGGGAGTGTGTCAGTATTTGCAGGGGGGAGTGTGTCAGTATTTGCAGGGGGGAGTGTGTCAGTATTTGCAGGGGGGAGTGTGTCAGTATTTGCAGGGAGTCCCGCGGAGTGTGTCAGTATTTGCAGGGAGTCCCGCGGAGTGTGTCAGTATTTGCAGGGGGGAGTGTGTCAGTATTTGCAGGGAGTCCCGCGGAGTGTGTCAGTATTTGCAGGGAGTCCCGCGGAGTGTGTCAGTATTTGCAGGGAGTCCCGCGGAGTGTGTCAGTATTTGCAGGGGGGAGTGTGTCAGTATTTGCAGGGAGTCCCGCGGAGTGTGTCAGTATTTGCAGGGGTTCTCAGCAGTGTGCTGATACTTTCAGGGAATGGTCTGGAGAGCTCAGAATTCGCCAAGGGGACCCCACACCGAGAAATGACTGACTGAATTTCAACTGACTGTTCAGATAGCTTTCCTATGCCATGGAAGAGAAATGACAAGATGTGACACAAAGTTGGGTAAAATGACACTGCTGAGGGGTATCACATTGCTTGGACCCTCCAATGCACTCTGTCAAGGAGGAGCTTGCACCATGTGATTCCCCTCACACAAAGTCTTCTGTGTCAGCCCCACCATCAGACGAGACAGGGAGTGTTTCCTTTCTCTTTCCTTGTATGGAGGGACGTCTCCTGCACATCCAAGCAGTTAGCTCCAGAGTGACTGAGACCACCCATACCCCTTGGCACAGAGAATGATGTGTTCTACAGGATGACTTAAAGAAACGGAGCAACACATGGTGATGCACTGCAGTTGAGAGAGAGAGAACTTGCATTTATGCACTAATACATATTTGATTTTGATAGGATTTGAATTTGCCAATGTTTCAAAATATGGAATATATATATATATAGGGGCAAAAATCATCAAAATGAGGGCAAGAGGCCATCTAATTAACATATTAAAATGAGGATCCTACGATATTGTTAGTTATATTTGTGCCAATCACCACTGCTTCCTCAAGCCAAGGGGCGGCCATTTGCAACGCTACTTAAAGGGATTAGAAGCTACATTTCAGTGAAGCTAGAAACAAGTCTGGCAGTTACTTTTCCTTCATTATTTTTGGGACTTTTAAACCTTAAAGGCCTCTTTACCTATCTCTGCCGCTTCAATCTGCTGTTCTGTGGACTCCCTCCCCATCTTTTCAGCCCTTCCCTTTAAGATGCTACTGCATGCCCACTTCAGTCTCTGCCCCCCTGGATTTCCTGCCCTCTCAAATTACGAGCTGCCTATAACAACAATAGCTCCTTGCTTTTATATAGTGCCTTTAACGTAGTAAAACATCCCAAGGCACTTCACAGGAGCGATTGTCAACAAAATTTGACACCGAGCCTCATAAGGAGATATTAGGACAGGCAACCAAAAGCTTGGTCAAAGAGGTAGGTTTTAAGGAGCATCTTAAAGGAGGAGAGAGAGGTAGAGAGTCGGAGAGGTTTAGTGAGGGAATTTCAGAGCTTAGGGTCTAGGCAGCTGAAGGCACGACCGCGATGAAAATCGGAGATGTGCAAGAGGCCAGAATTGGAGGAGCGCAGAGATCTCGGAGGGTTGTGGGTCTAGAGGAGGTTACAACGATAGGGAGGGGGTGAGGCCATGGAGGAATTTGAAAACAAGGATGATAATTTTAAGCAGCACGATTAACAGCTCCTCCCTCCTATGTTTAAATCAGGTCCAAGGACAAAAGTCAATTGGGCACTGCCCACTGACCGCCCATTGTGTGCCAGATAATGAAAATCAACCCAGTAGATTCTTAGAAGTAAAATATTTAATATTTTTGCTGTGGTATGAAACCAAATAGACTAGAAAGTCCCAGGCTTGGTCCAACACATCCTGAGTTACCTCTTGAGCCAGCATTTGGTGCGTTACAATCGGTCTCAAGGCCCCTAGACTAGGGAGGCCATAATTTGGCCGATGTTCTTGATCTTGATGGCTAGCCCTCTTAAAAGTCTGGTCGTCAGGTGAGAGCCTAATCAAGTATGGCTGTGATGCCCTCCAGGGTGGAACAGCCTGCTGCCACTCATGTGAAGGTTGGCCACGTAGGCTGAGGTCCCCAGGAGCCTGCCAAGGCCTGCAGCATCATAATCCAGCCCGAGTCAGTGCCTTCGGGAGAGGTGGTGAGGAAATAAAGGATAAAATGAATACTCTTATGTGTTTATTCTTAATTGAGCTTTGCATTTCAGTAATTGAAAAGCTTTCTGCCCTTAATACTTTTATCACGACTAGTTGAAAATAATAATAGATTGTCATTCTGCTGCGCATAAGTATAGTGTCACTGATCAGACGCAAAGCAGCACAGGCTGCTTCAGTCCAATTTACCACAGACTAATATTGCTTTAAATCTCCTGCGGATTGTGACTTGATGCCTCTATATATTACTGGAGCAGGCAGGTCGTATGTGTGCAAATTTAATCATTGTTTATGCCTATGTGAAGACGCCTTGAGAAAAAGGGACGGAGATGAAAGTAGACAAATCAGATGAAGCTGAGGACTACAACGGAGATGAGGTCCTGTATGAGCTGTCTGGTTAAACCCCCCTCCTCTCTTCCCCACCCCCCCCCCCTCCTCTCCTCCCCCCTCCAAAAAATGTCTGTTGTACATAGTGGTCTAAGACACAATTGCAAAAACCAACGGTAGTGAATTTATCAGTGACAGTGAATATAACATAAGCTGGTTTCGGTACAAAGGTTAGTTTCTTCAGACTGCATTGGGAAGGCAGAGCCTGAGGCCCTGGATCTGCTGAAACAGAACTGTGTTGTGCGATAATGTAGTTCGACAGGATAAACCTTGTATGTAAATCTGATAAAAGCACATTGCTGATAGGAGTCAAATCTTTTTTCAATTCCCTGTGCGCTCTTGACTTATCCACAGCTCATCAAGCCACTCCTGGTCGTGTACAAGTCTTTTAAGAACTGGCACTTTTTTTTAGGCCATGCCCTCTTGCTTGTTACATAGAATTACATAGAATTTACAGCACAGAAACAGGCCGTTCGGCCCAACAGGTCCATGCCAGTGTTTATGCTCCACACGAACCTCCTCCCACCCCTCTTCATCTAACCCTATCAGCATATCCTTCTATTCCTTTCTCCCTCGTGTGTTTATCTAGCTTCCCCTTAAATGCATCTATGCTAGTCGCCTCAACTACTCCTTGTAGTAGCGAGTTCCATATTCCAACCTCTCTCTGGGTAAAGAAGTTTCTCCTGAATTCCCGATGTAAGATTCTGTGAACACAAGCTGTTGAAAATCTAAATGTTGTCCAGGTTTAGTTATTTGGGAGCTTACTCAAACCTAAAGATCGTCCTGCTTAGAGCAGAGAAGGTTGAGGGGAGATTTAATGGAGGTGTTCAAACTTATGAGGGGTTTTGATAGAGTAGATAGGGAGAAACTGTTTCCACTGGCAGGAGGGTCGACAACCAGAGGACACAGATTTAAGATAATTGAAAAAAGAACCAGGGGGAGATGAAGAGAAATGTTTTTTATCAGCGAGTTGTAATGATGTGGAACGCGCTGCCTGAAAGGGCGGTGGAAGCAGATTCAATAACTTGAAAAGGAAAAATTTGCAGGGCTACGGGGAAACAGCAGGGGAGTGGGACTAATTGGATAGCTCTTTCAAAGAGCTGGCACAGGCACGATGGGCTGAATGGCCTCCTTCTGTGCTGTAAGATTCGATAATTCTACTCAATTCAATCATTTGGGTATCATTAAAAATGTTTTTTTTTGCTCTCATCAAGTTGGGGAATATCACTGCCAGGAAACAACACTTTCCTTTAAGGCACATTAGAGCTTATTGTGGGAGGCCCTGAACCTCACTCGATAGGAGAGCAGGTTCTCGAATCGACTCTATAGTGTAAGGTGGCTGATCTGTGGTGTGTGCTCACGAGTGTGGCTCTGAGCCAGCTTATCAGTTCAGATACTTATAGCCTATTAGTCTGACTGGGTTCAAACCCAGGTCACAGAGAAGAAGGGGGCAAAATTTTAACTCAATCCCCCAAATCCTATTTTTTAAGTAGAAAATAATGAGGACGAATTGGTGCCACAGCGTTCTCTGTTTCCCAAGAATTATGTTAAAAATTGATCAATTTGCTCATGCCAGTCAGTAGCGCAGCCTTAAAAAAGAAGGAAAACATCTTGACCGCAGGAGGCAGCTTAGTGTCCAATGGCCATGTGGGTCTCTGTGCCCAATATTCCAATGTGTGCTCCTGTCCATTCGGAATATTGGTCTTCATATTCCATAATGGTAACAGCAGGGGGTGTAGGAGGATGGGGATGTGTGGATGGATCTATCTTCCTTAGTGATCTCATTTGGTGTGCGTGTGTGTGTGTGCGTGTGTGTGTGCGTGTGTGTGTGCGTGTGTGTGTGTGTGTGTGTGTGTGTGTGCGTGCGCGCGCACTTGTGTTTGTGTGAGGGATTGGATGCATAGTGGTCTTTCGGCTATTGGTCTCACTCGTGCAATCCATTGATGAGAATATGTCCTACCCCTGGTGGGCTGGTGATTGGGGCAGGAGAATACACATCCGTGTTTCCTGGTATGCACGTGCTCCCGCCTTTCCTCAAGGGAATAGTTTGAGAAGTACCCTCATTTTTGGGGATGATTCCAGGGGAAAAAAAATAAAATGAAATTCTTAAAATGTGCAACTCTCATTCAGTGTCGCTTTGGGCATCCCACCTGTGTTAATTGTGTCCATGTGATTTATATCAATTAATGTTAATTGTATTCAGGTGGTGAGTATCAATTGGGGACTCTCTTGTATCCATTTATGGAAGGGTGTGTAATGTTGAGCTTGTGAATAAAGGCTTGGCAGCAACTGAAGACCAGGCTTTAGTATTCTATCCGACCCCACATGGCTGTCCAGTTTCTAACACCCTGTACATACTTGGTGTTTGAGGTTCACTTTTGTTTTTCAGTTATTTTGAAGAACACCAGAACCCAGCCACCAAACGCACAAGTTCATCACACACAATAAACTACGATAACTAACAGACGCAGGATTCATAAACCTCAGCCCAATGTCACATTTCCATACCTGCCACAGGTCTGGGATTAGAAAAAATCTCAGTCCTGCACAAATCCCCCTGACTATTTATCTTGTCTCTGTATCAGCTGTCGGGATAGGATAAGAATTTATTGTAGGAATCACACCAAAAATATAACCATGGGGAAGAGATGGATTGGAATAGATTACTGCTTTGCTTCAGGCCAATTAGGGATGTAATTGAAGAAATTTAGTTTTCGAGTTGGCCCAGTTTGTTACACTTCTGTCAGGATTCATGATCTTTTCTATCAGTATCTTTTTCTTTTCTTCACTCTTGCTCTGTCCCCCATTGCAGGGGGAACAGAGCAAAAGTGATCGGTAACTCTTTCCTAGCTTCTTGCAGTTGCTTCAGCAGAGAATTGGGCCGCAGATCTTTCCATGGCTTGATTCCAGGCACGCTGCCAGATGTCCTCCTAAATATGGGTTGGAGATTCATTTTGGAAGCAGTTGTGCGGTTTGAGTCACAAAGATGACCTTCGGTCTCCTGCACTCCCAAATCCATCCGTTCATTGCCAGGCCTCTCGCAGTAGTCCGACCGGGTGCACCAGTCGCCATCGGAAAGTTGACTTAGACTCTGATTCTCCTCTGTCCCCTCTGAGGAAATGCTTTGTCTCCACCTATCCCCAACAACCCTGCTGTGATGGTGGCTGTCGGTCTTTCAGAAATGTCACCTTAGCATTCCTCCGTCTATTAGCAATTCCATCATTACTCTCCCCCCTCAACACCAACCACAGGCTATTCCTTGAAATCCAAGCAGTCAATTATATTAAAGCTGTAGATCTCCACATGGAGAAAACAGATAGGATTAACCAATTTTCTGAGTCTGGTTTTCTGATATGCATTAGTGTCGGGAGGATTCCTCAGAAAATTTACCCCAATATTTCAATGAGCAAAGTTAACCAGGTGATAGGAAGATGATGAAGTCCTCAATCTGGAATGGATCCATAGATAAGGTGCTATCCATTCGGACTGAGCATCACAAGATAACTGCAGACAAGGAAAGCCATTCAGCCCATCTTATTTCATCCATCCAGAGTGACCCATAGCGGAACATTTGGATAAACATAATTTAATTGGACAAAGTCAGCATGGCTTTACGAAGGGGAAGTCATGTCTGACAAATTTGCTTGAGTTCTTTGAGGACATAACGTACAGGGTGGATAAAGGGGAACCAGTGGACGTAGTGTATTTAGACTTCCAGAAGGCATTCGACAAGGTGCCACATAAAAGATTATTGCTCAAGATAAAGAATCACTGGATTGGGGGTAATATTCTGGCATGGGTGGAGGATTGGTTATCTAACAGAAAGCAGAGAGTTGGGATAAACGGTTCATTCTCGGACTGGCAACCAGTAGCCAGTGGTGTTCCGCAGGGGTCGGTGCTGGGTCCCCAACTCTTTACAATCTATATTAACGATTTGGAGGAGGGGACCGAGTGTAACATATCAAAGTTTGCAGATGATACAAAGATGGGAGGGAAAGTGGAGAGTGAGGAGGACATAAAAAACCTACAGGGGGATATAGACAGGCTGGGTGAGTGGGCAGAGATTTGGCAGATGCAATACAATATTGGAAAATGTGAGGTTATGCACTTTGGCAGGAAAAATCAGAGGGCAAGTTATTATCTTAAAGGCGAGAAACTGGAAAGTACTGCAGTACAAAGGAATCTGGGGGTCCTAGTGCAAGAAGATCACAAAGTTAGTATGCAGGTGCAGCAGGTGATCAAGAAGGCCAACGGAATGTTGGCTTTTATTGCTCGGGGGATAGAATATAAAAACAGGGAGGTATTGCTGCAGTTATATAAGGTATTGGTGAGACCGCACCTGGAATACTGCATACAGTTTTGGTGTCCATACTTAAGAAAAGACATACTTGCTCTCGAGGCAGTACAAAGAAGGTTCACTCGGTTAATCCCGGGGATGAGGAGGCGGACGTATGAGGAGAGGTTGAGTAGATTGGGACTCTACTCATTGGAGTTCAGAAGAATGAGAGGCGATCTTATTGAAACATATAAGATTGTGAAGGGGCTTGATCGGGTGGATGCGGTAAGGATGTTCCCAAGGATGGGTGAAACTAGAACTAGGGGGCATAATCTTAGAATAAGGGGCTGCTCTTTCAAAACTGAGATGAGGAGAAACTTCTTCACTCAGAGGGTAGTAGGTCTGTGGAATTTGCTGCCCCAGGAAGCTGTGGAAGCTACATCATTAAATAAATTTAAAACAGAAAGAGACAGTTTCCTAGAAGTAAAGGGAATTAGGGGTTACGGGGAGCGGGCAGGAAATTGGACACGAATTTAGATTTGAGGTTAGGATCAGATCAGCCATGATCTTATTGAATGACGGAGCAGGCTCGAGGGGCCGATTGGCCTACTCCTGCTCCTATTTCTTATGTTCTTATGTTCTTATGACCCTAAAGTCCTCTATTTGGTCCTTTAATGATTCCAGGTTTTTTGCCTCCACTATACCTGGGAGACCATTTCATGTGTGGCTCACTCTGTGTGAAAAAGAACATAAGAAATAGGAGCAGGAGCAGGCCATCCGGCCCCTCGAGCCTGCTCCGCCATTCAACAAGATCATGGATAATCTTCTACCTCAACACCATTTTCCAGCACCATTCCCATATCCCTTGATGCCTTTCATATCTAGAAATCTATCAATCTCTGTTTTGAATGTACTCAATGACTGAGCCTCCACAGCCCTCTGGGGTAAAGAATTCCAAAGATTCACCACCCTCTGAGTGAAGACATTTCTCCTCATCTCAGTCCTAAATGGCCTGCCCCTTATTCTGAGACTGTGACCCCTGGTTCTAGACTCCCCAGCCAGGGGAAACATCCTCCCTGCATCTGCCCTGTAAGAATTTTATATATTTCAATGAGATCACCTCTCATTCTTCTAAACTCCCATTCCCTTTCACATCCTGATATTTGCCCTTTATAAGGAGACCTGTGATCTCTTGTTCTACTCTCACAATTTAATGGAAAGTAATTTTTCAGATTTACCTTTATCATTCCATTTACAATCTTATATCCCTCTGTAAGATCACCGCTCAGATGTTTCCTTTAAAGGCTGGAAAACCAGAGTTCTTCCCGTTTCTCCCCATAACTCAGGCCTCTATGACTAGGAAGAGCAAACTTAAGATTAATTTCTTGTCCAACACAAAGTGGGTGATTTTAACCTCCAAGAACAGATGGGTTGGGGGCGGGTGGGAGTTGAAAATAGTTGAAAATAGCCGCAACCCAGCTTTCTTTACGGGTTTAACATCTGAGCGTAAAAGTACAGGCTTCCCACTGGGAATGCAAAGTCAGAAAATTTTGCAGTTGCGACCCAAAGGAACAACTATTTTCAACTCCTGCCCGCCCCCAACCCACCCGTTCCTGGGGGTTAAAATCAACCCCAAAGAGTGGGCAACACATGGAATGGACTTCTTGGTAAATTAGTGGAGACAAAAAACCCTGGAATTATTTCAAGAACAATTGGATGTCGTAAGGGGAATGGATGAGTAAAATGGGCTGAATTGTCGTCCTCACCAGTATTTATCTTGTGATCTTGCAAGATGAGTGACACTCAATAGGCCTGTGTCACACCAGGCATAGGGTCACTTTTATTGTACAGTGGATACACTTGCATCAGCAAAAGCTGTTCTTGCAATACAATCTGTTTCTGAGACAACGGTAAATCTGTCACTGCTTCACTCGAAACATGTGGTTTAAAAGCAAATTGATCCCTGTCCATCAGTACTGGGATCAATTCATAAAAGTGGGAAGAGCTAAGAATAATTCCTGTTACAACAAGTTAATTTTGACAAACTAAGCTTGGATTTAATGAAAACACACTGCAACCCTCATTATCAGTTTTCTGTCCATCTGTTATCGGATTTTTATATTTTTCTGCATGTGTTGACTTGCGTCTATCTTATTTCTATTGCTGTATACCAATAATATGTAATATACTTGAAGGGGAACAGTTTTCAGGGGAAAGAATGGGACTAATTGGCTAGCCCCATGAAAGAGCCAGCACAGGCATGATGGGCCGAGTGGCCTCCTTCTGTGCTGTATCATTCTATGATTCTATAACAACAATATTTTCTTCAATCGTAACGCTGTTTTCCTTTGTGTAGCTGACAGGTTTTTCAGAAATTAGGACAAGTGTCCCTGAGAGTGTTCACTATTAACAGGGAGGTGGGGGGCTCAGGGAGCGCATCGATACTTGCAGGGGATCCCCCCACGCAAAAAAAGTTTGAAAGAAAACTTGGACCATCGGGGAGCACAGCACCTGATGAATGCAGATGTGTTCCTCAGAGGAGCAGCTTGTTCTTAAGGGTAACATCGTTCACCTGAGGAAGGAGGTAGCCTCCGAAAGCTTGTGAATTTAAAATAAAATTGCTGGACTATAACTTGGTGTTGTAAAATTGTTTACAATTGTCAACCCCAGTCCATCACCGGCATCTCCACATCATGTTCTTAAGGGAGAGAGGATCTCTCTGGGATTGCGAATGCCAAGTACAACTGTGTGCTTTTAGCAGTAAAAAGTTCATTTCTGGCAAAGTCCTACGTACATCCATTTGCTAACGGACAGACTCTTGTGAAATATGGCAGAGGATTCTCGTAATGGGGGGGTCCTCTCGGCATCATGTCTGTTGATCTCCATAGAGATAAATTATTAATGTTTGTGTGTGTGTGTGTGTGTGTGTTCCTAAATATTTGCTAAACTTAGACATCACGAATATTCAGGTCGCAAGTGCAAAGTGACATTTGACTCTTTTCATGAGGCGATTTATCTCTGAGGTCAGTGTGCAATTTTGTTGCGATGCTGCCGATAGCCAAGCATCCACTGTGATATCATTTGAAGAGCAAGACTTTGAAATGACGGTGTGAGATAGTGGCGTAAAACATTGGTAACCCGCAGGTCCGTTAAAATAGCAAACAAATGAGATTCCTCCAAACAAACACATTATGAAGTTTTTAAAGTTAATATATTTCTTTCAAACTTATTTTTAAAATGCGAGTGGTGGAACAAACTTCGGAAACGACTCATCTCCAATTCAGGTGACAAGCAGAGTTATACATCCTGGGGTAGAGTTTTGGGAAATTGCACCCAAAATGTGCTTGAAATTTCGCTGGTTAGGTTATGCTTCAAGTTTCCGCTAAAATTCATTGCAAAATCACAAACTTAAAATCTTCCATGAACCAACGCAATCGGGCAGCGATTACATAGGACATAATTATTTATTTTCTTTCTCTTTCCATTAAAAAGCATTCCTTTGATGTATTTAAGAGTGGTAAACTGGTGCAGTTTTAATCATACAGCTGAAAATGGATTTATCAGTAAAAATAAGTATTTTTAATAAGGGTATCCAGTCGTCCACCTGTGAGTAACCTGGTTTAAAATCATTGAAAATGACTTGAAAAACCTATACTGATCCATTTACTAGTTTCATTGGTGTACACTAGTCTGTTTCTTAGTGAATTAAATATTTTTTGTTATGAAGAAGCTTTTAAAACATGTCTACTGGTGCCTGTGTGTCTAAGGAAACGAGCACAGTTTGAAGAGCTTTCCCGAACCAGCGCAATTGTTTGGAATCTCGCAATTTCGACCCGGAGGGGGGGCGTGGCCAGCTTTGCGGGCGGGGCCTGATTCGAGTGATTGGAATCTTGAACCAGCGGAAAACACGAGAGGAAATGGTTTTGTTGCTAGGTTTACCGATTGTATCCAGACTGCGCTGGTATAACTAGCGGAAACGGCAGCTCGACCCCCAAATATCCATCAGTTGATATTTGGTGGGTTATATCAATGTTCCTTCAACTTTAAGACGGTGGTTTTAATGCAGCCCAGACTGAAGGGATAAAAATCTCTCTCCTGGCAGTAGGGTGTCCAGTAAAAACATTTCTTAAAGTGCTGCACATTGCCTGTCTTATGGTTTTTGATTTAAATTCCTGTCTATTTAACATTTTGAACTTATTAATGCTTGTACCATGCCAGCCAATGGTTTTGTTCTCTCAAGAGCTGTTGACAAATGTGAGTGGGGAACACTGGGGTTCATGATGCTTAGTTGCAACATTACTGAATGGGACTGGTCTTTTTCTGTATGTTCTTAATTGTATTCATACCAGGAGGAGTAAAGTCTGAGCACTGATTTACTGGAATGACTGAGGGATCAAATCTAAGATAAATCCATAAAATAAAATCTCTTACTGTATCTGTGGACTAAAAGGTCATAGGTCATATCATCCTGATGTCACTCGTCCTTGAGGTTGGTGGATTTTTTTTTTTCTTCCTATTTTCTCCCATCTTTTGCTAAAGGTTCCATGGACACCCCAGCACCCCCGTTATTTATCTGTGAGTATCATCTTGCTATTCAACCTCAGGGGGCATTTCATAATCCTGTACACCCGACGTCAACACACGTTACACGAGTGCTCACTGAATAATGAGCAGGAGCAGTAATCCATCTTGATATCTTTTATTCCTTTCCCGAGTTCGGGGACAATGTGGAGAATTGGAGCAGCCGAGATCAGCTGACCCGATTTGGGGATGGAGGGCTATGCTCTCCTATGATCCCACACCATTTTTATTTCCAATAAGCCACTTCTCAATATCATTTATTTTTTTATACGCTCAGCTAATCACTTGAGCCTCCAATTCCATGAATGCCACAGGGATGCAGAACAGAAACGGAGAAGGGCAGGAATCACTGTTATCGTAGAATCATGGAATGATACAGCACAGAAGGAGGCCATTCTGCCCATCGTGCCTGTGCCGACTCTTGGAAAAAGCTCTCCAATTAGCCCCACTCTCCTGTTGGTCATATTATTAGATGGAATATTTAGTGCATTCGTATGAGATTCCTCTGACCGCCATTTTAAGGGAGACGTCGTTAACTCAGTTATTTTAAATGGGTTAGCACCTAGGAACATAACAGGAGGCCATTCAGCCCATTGAGCCTGTTCCGCCATTCAATTAGATCATGACTTATCTGTGTCTTAACTCCAATTACCATCCTTGGTTCTATATCCCTTAATGCCCTTACCCAACAAAAATCTATCAATCTCAGTCTCGTCAATGCAACCTGTTCTCATAATTTAACCCTTTCAGCCTTGGTGTCATTCTGGTGAATCCACACTGCACCCCCTCTATGGCCAAGATATCCGTCCTCTGGACTGAACGCAGTACTCCAGTTGTGGTCTAACCAGAGATTTATATAACTGTAGCATAACTTCCGCCCCTTTATATTCCAGCCCCATGGAATTAAATCGCTTAAATTGGGGATGTCAGAAGAATGCTTTTGCCCGTTTTGTCCTCACAGACTTAGTGGGGTGAATGGCCGCCTTCCGCGCTGTAATTTCTATGATTCTATGATATCGCCCACGGTAAGTTCCACCCTGATGCTCCAAATGAAACTGTTCCTGCTGTTTACATGGCTTTATTGGTACAGATTCAAAAATAAATTTGTGTGCTTTGCATCTCCATGGCAACCATAGTTTGAGAGCAGATGCCCCTTGCAGGAAGCCACAGAGAACCATAGCAACAGATGAAAACTCTTACCCATCCCTATGGCAACAATCATTGTTGTGTGGATGGGCTTTGGATGGATCCTCTTTTGTGGAATATGAAAGCACTCGAAAGCCTGTGGGTTCAGGGAGGTGATGCACCTGAATAATACTTATAGATGGAGAGAAAAAATAAATATAATAAAAACTCCACTTTCTATTCTGACAGACTATACAAGCTGAATTTCTAAATGTCTTGAAAGTCAGTCACAGCATCTCAGACAGTATTTTCTCCTCCCTGATTATACCAACACACAGCTATTCGAAGCATTGCCTTAAAAATCTATAGAAATATTCCTCAGGCAATCAGCCCATTTTCTTCCAAAAGTTTTTTCTTCTCCCCAGTATCTCCAATTTAATTCACGTCAGCATTTCACTACTCCTGATTTTAAGAGAGAGCTGCGGCGTAGAATGACCGTGAAGATCATATCAGCGGATATATCAGCAATTTCATCAGAGCCTTCATTGGTTTTTGCAGTTGACTTAATCTGGGAGAAAAACGAGGTAGTGGTGCATTAACCTCCTGAGACATTGCTCAGTCCATTTAAAGAAAGGACTAACCTTGTAGACAAGGAATTCCCCCATTCCTCCCCTTCCCACAACAAACCAGCATATGAAACTGACCTCAACAGTTAGGATCGGTTGCCCAATTCATTTTTAGGAAAGGCAAGCGCAATAAAGATGAATGTCCTGCCTTGCCTCCTCTATCTATTGCAGATCAAAGTCCCAGCCTAGCACTTCTGAGACCTTGATAGATTTCTTTTTCCCCTGGCCAAGGAGGAGCTATCAAGATGAAGGGTCTTGCTAGCCAAACAATGTTCCAGTTGCGAAGTTCTCTTGAGTTATGCCATTTCTGGCTCATCCATCACAAGGATGATACCAAAACTGAGAGGATATACTTATCAGGCTGGGGCTCTTTTCTCTAAAAAAGAGAAGGCTGAGGGGTGACCTGAAAGAGGTCTTTAAGATAATGAAAGGGTTTGGTAGAGTAGACATAAAGGAAATGTTTCCACTTGTGGGGGAGTCCAAAACTAGAGGGTATAAATATAAAATAGTCTCTAATAAATCCAATAGGGAATTCAGGAGAAACTTCCTTACCTGGAAAGGGGTAAGAATGTGGAACTCGCTACCACAAGTAGTAGTTGAGGCAAATAGCATAGATACATTTAAGGGGAAGCTAGATAAGCACATGAAGGAGAAAGGAATAGAAGGTTAGGGTGATAGGGTGAGATGAAGTAGGGAAGGAGGAGGCTTGTGTGGAGCAGAAACACCAGCATCGACCAGTTGGGTTGAATGGCCTGTTTCTGTGTTGTAGCTTTGATGTAACTCGATGTAACACTTCTAATGGGTGCCAGAAGCCCAAAAAAGGTTGGAGAAAGCCAAGTGGATAGTACCAATGGAGTGTCACATTTTCTATAATAGCCTGTATGCAACAGTGTCCAGTGTTGGTAGGGAATTAAAAAGGCCCATCTAAGGGAATGCAGTCAATCATGGGGCATGCCTACGTCTCACTTTCTGGATTTCTCTTCCTACACTTCTCCTTTCCTTCTCCTCCTCCTTTATGACCCTTCTCAAAACCCACCTCTTTCACCAAGCATTTGATCATCTGTCTCCTAATCTTACATTCTGTGGCCCGGCATCCATTTTACGTATGTTTCTGTGAAGCATCTTAGGATAATTCTGTACGTTAAAGGCGCTACATAAATGCAAGTTGTTGTTGATTGGGTGTTCTTTAGATCATACTTGTCTCCCTTCCCCCTTATAGTCACCACAGATTTTCTGCAAATGGAAATCACTAAGAAAAGCAACACTTCAGTTATTTGCCTATTTTAGCTTTGCCTTCTCCTGATTGTGTTCATATTTCCATGTCTGAAACATTGTTTTCTCACATCTTGCACCTCTTGCTCCTTTGCTACTGATACTTCTCTATCTCTGCTATTTTCCTTTCTACCATTGTTTGTGCTGTATCTTTGTTTTTTTTATTGTTCTTTCCGATCTTTCTGCTCTATTGTTGCTGTTCCTTAACCCCCTCTCTTATTTGCCTTCGTTCTCCATTTGTTTTGCTATTGCTTTTGATTTTGTAATCTTCCCTTGTCAATTTTGTCCTCGACGTTTTGCCTTTTCTTCACGTCTCCAAACCTTCTCTTCCCTCCCGTTCCTCTTTCACTTATGTTTATGCTTAATTGTCAAGAATTCTGCCTGTCCTAGTCCTGCCTTGACTCTCTATTCAAAACGGCAGTGGTAACGTATATCTACTGACATGTAAAAGATCGAGGAAATGTTTTACCTGGGAGACAGCAGGTTACATTATTCCAAAAGTTTAATATAGCTGCGCTGCCTGCAGGAATATTTGGCCTTTAATACTTTGAAGTTCCCTGTTTGTGACATTACTCCTAAGTCTATTCTTAAGCATGTGCTTCTCTGATACTCAAGGCCAATGTTTATGTGAACACAGTAATCCAAGTATTCTTGGAATCTTGAATAGTCCCAGCTCTTGTGTATCCTCGGATCTTGTGTTACCTTGAAGAAAAATCAGCTGCTTCTTATAAGCAAAGGGATCAATGCAATACAACAAGTTGCATTGATACAGTGTCTTTTAGCGCAGTAAGAAGTCCCAAAACACTTCACGGAGGCCGAAACATTTGCGCCAGACAAGTGCCAGGCAATGACCATCTCCAACAAGAGAGAGTCTAAACACCTCCCCTTGACATTCAACTGCATTACCATCGCTGAATCCCCCACCATCAACATCCTGGGGGTCGCCATTGACCAGAAACTTAACTGGACCAGCCACATAAATACTGTGGCTACAAGAGAAGGTCAGAGGCTGGGTATTCTACGGCGAGTGACTCACCTCCTGACTCCTCAAAGCCTTTCCACCATCTACAAGGCACAAGTCAGGAGTGTGATGGAATACTCTCCACTTGCCTGGATGAGTGCAGCTCCAACAACACTCAAGAAGCTCAACACCATACAGGACAAAGCAGCCCGCTTGATTGGCACCCCATCCACCACCCTAAACATTCACTCCCTTCACCACTGGCGCACAGTGGCTGCAGTGTGTACCATCCACAGGATGCACTGCAGCAACTCGCCAAGACTTCTTCGACAGCATCTTCTAAACTAGACCTAGAAGGACAAGAGCAGCAGGCACATGGGAACAACACCACCTGCACGTTCCCCTCCAAGTCACACACCATCCCGACTTGGAAATATATCGCTGTTCCTTCATCGTCGCTGGGTCAAAATCCTGGAATTCCCTACCTAACAGCACTGTGGGAGAACCTTCACCACACAGACTGCAGCGGTTCAAGAAGGCGGCTCACCAGCACCTTCTCAAGGGCAATTAGGGATGGCCAATAAATGCCGGCCTTGCCAGCGACGCCCACATCCCATGAACGAATAAAAACAAAGAAAATAAAACAGTGACAGAAATTCAAAGAAGGTGTAGATTTTTGCTGAATTTATTTTTTTAATTAGATTCACTTCACTGGCATTACCTTGGTTGAGTGGTTTAAGTTACAAATACTGCCTCAATTCAGGACTACATAGAATCCAATCAAACTCCCTTAGGGGAAGTCCAATTTCCTGCAGCAGTGCTTTCCATTGTGTCAGCTTGGCTCAGTTAGGAACATAGGAATAGGTGGAGGCCATTCAACCCCTCAAGCCTGCTCTGTCATTCAGTTAGGTCATGGCTGATCTGTATCTTAACTCCATGTACCCGCCTTGGTTCTTTATCCGTTAATCCCCTTACCTAACAAAAATCTATCAATCTCAGTTTTGAAATTTTCAATTGACCCCCAGTCTCAACAGTTTCTTTAGGGAGGAGAGTTTCCAGATTTCTACCCCCCTTTACGTGAAGAAGTGCTCCCTGACATCACAGTTGACAAGAATGCAATCATTCTTGTCTCTGATCCAGAAAGTTATGGGTTCGAACCCCGGACTTGAGTGCATCCTTTAGGCTGTAGCTCCAGTGCAGTACTGAGGGAGTGTTGCATTGTGAGAGGTGCTGACCTTAGGGTGAGTCGGTAAATTATATATGGGCTTTGCAACCTTGCATGCAGCCAGAAAACAGTGGGAGTATTATCCTCCCCACTTAAACCAAGGTCTTGTCTGCATGTTCAGGTGGATATTAATAACCAGTAATGGCAAGACAGTAAGATTGGTCTCGGAACATAGGAACAGGAGTAGGCCATTCAGCCCCTCGTGCCAGCTCCACCATTTGATAAGATCATGGCTGATCTGTGATCTAACTCCATATACCTGCCTTTGGCCCATATCCCTTAATACCTTTGGTTGTCAAAAAGCTATCTATCTCAGATTTAAATTTAGCAATTGAGCTAGTATCAATTGCCGTTTGCAGAAGAGAGTTCCAAACTTCTATCACCCTTTGTGTGTAGAAATGTTTTCTAATCTCACTCCTCTAATTTTTAGACTGTGCCCCCTACTCCTAGAATCTTCAACCTGCGGAAATAGTTTCTCTCTATCCACCCTATCCGTTCCCCTTAATATCTTATAAACTTCAATCAGATCACCCATTAACCTTCTAAACTCTAGAGAATAAAACCCCAATTTGTGTAATCTCTCCTCGTAACTTAACCCTTGATGTCTGGGTATCATTCTAGTAAACCTACGCTGCACTCCCTCCAAGGCCAAAATGTCCTTCCGAAGGTGCGGTGCCCAGAACTGCTCACAGTACTCCAGGTGCGGTCTAACCAGGGTTTTGTATAGCTGCAGCATAACTTCTGCCCCCTTGTACTCTGGTCTTCTAGATATAAAGGCCAGCATCCCATTAGCCTTATTGATTATTTTCTGCTGGAAGGATATGATTAAATGGGCTGAAGGGCCTTCTTCTAATTAAAGAACAAATGGCAATGGATTTAAAGCATCTCACTAAAATCTATCTCCCACAGTTGGCTCAATTTTCATCATATTCTAAAGCTAGCTGCTCGGTAGTTACTGGGATAGTTAACTTTTATGGCAGAGAGACGGAAGATTGCTATTATCCTCTTGACTGGATTGCAAACCAACTGAAGACGAGGCATCTGATTGGGGCCAGACATGAGATGTTGGGGAAGAAAAACTCAAGTCTTGTCTCAATTCAGACCTCTTAGATTAACACTGTCCTTTTGTGAGGGAAATGTGTGGATAGAGGGACACAGCTGAGGATAGAATCGGGCTTGGCGGTAATGACCCCCGGGGTCATTACCGCCAAGCCCGGGGGTCATTACCGCTGTCCAGTTGACACACTGCACAGGCCTGACGAATTGTGTTCCACGTGTCCCAACCACAGCTGAACTCAAATGGTCCACTTTCGACCTAACGTAGTCATTTTCCAAAAGGTAGGACCTCCCAGATAGCGGAAGTCTTTTGAATATCTTTGGACTCGGCACTTACTCCTCTCTCATGTGTTCTGTGAGTTTGAACATTTACTGTCAGTCTCGCATGACAAGCCTGGCTGAAAGATCTCTGGCTGGGATGGGTTTGACTTTACGAAAGATGCATAAGACAGACAAGTCGATCACACTTTTGAGGGACTTTAACAAAAGGCGTTGGAGACGACGATGACAACAACAACGACGACGACGACGACGACGACGACAACAACAACAACACATTTATAAAGTGCCTTTAATGTAGTGAAATGTCCCAAAGCCCTGTACAGGAGGGTTATCAAACGAAAATTTGACACTGAGCCACATGATATATTAGGACAGCTTGGTCAAGGTGGTAGGTTTTAAGGAGCGTCTTAAAGGCAGAGAGAGGGAGGAAGAGAGGTGGAGAGGTTTCGGGAGGGAATTCCAGAGCTTAGGGCCCAGGCAGCTGAAGGCACGGCCGCCAATGGTGGGGCGATGACAACCGGAGATGCGCAAGAGGCCAGACTGACCGGAGCACATCTTAAAACTGAAAGTCCAATCTGGCAGCACTCTCGATAGATGGGTGTTGAGGAGGAGAGATGGAGGGGATGCTGAATACATTTCCTTCAGTGTCTAATTTTGCTGTATGTTATGAAGAGAATTGTAAAACCACTGATTGAAACAAGTCACTTGCATGTAAATAGTGAATGGAAATGAAGAGCCATATAATAATATACAAAGAGCAGGGCTGCCAATCAAACTACCCTCAGGCACTTCTGTTCTCTGCTTTTTGAATCTATTAGCATATATTAGCATATATCTTTTTTAGTGCGCAATTTCATCAGGTTGTTCTGTCAGTCGAGGCCTAGTGCAGGTCTGTTGAGTTCTGTGTGGCAGGACTGTGGCTTCTTTGTGCTCTGAATTGAACTTGTGCAAATAAGCCTCCTACCTTTATTATTTATCATTTAGTTACGTCATCCCTCAGCGCAAGGAGATGGGCACGGTTCTAACTCAAGAACTCCGAAAGAAGTAATTATTGTGACTGGTGCTTTTTTTTAAAAAAAAGAACGTTTCCTCCCCTTTTCGAAGCACTGAGTGAGGCCGGGATGGGGGCCGAGGGGGTGGTTTTATAACTTGCCCCTCTCCCCCGAGAGCAGATGTTAAGAGCTGCGGCCGCACGCAGTGCATGATTGTTACGGACGAAATGTGCTCCTGGTGGGCGAGGCTCCCTGTGGGAGTGCGACGTCAGAAAATCACCCCTCGTGTAAAAGTGAGTGGGGTTGGCAATTTGACCCCGGGGGTCATTACCGCCAAGCCCGATTCTATCCTCAGCCGATGTTAGGGTTGCCAACTCTGGTTGGACATATTCCTGGAGGTTTCATCACATGTTTTCCCACCTGCAACTGCCTCGCCCGGTAAAACAGCCTTTCCTTTCCCCATCTCCAATATTTTTATAACTAATAAATGAAAGTCTTCCCAAGAAAAACCATACACTTCTTTTAATGCCACTGAGATTTTTCTCCTGGGTTTTGCTCGCAGCAGTGTCCTGGAGATTAATCTTTAATTCCTGGAGGATTGGTAACCCTACCCAATGCCCATACATGCACTCTTCACTGAATCACTGAATTCAGGAGGGGATACGTCCAGTCGGAGCTGAAATTTATCCATTGTTTCAAAAAAAAAATCAGTGAAGTAAATTACTACGAACATTCACGTCTCTTAGTTTTTTTTTAAGTTTCAATTTAAAAAAAATATATTTTTATTTCATCGGTGAGTTTTGAGGTCGTCATCGAAAGAATTGACAGAGTGGAGAAACTAAATTAACATCACTTGAAATACAATCATTAACCTTGGAGCTTCAGTGATCATGTCACTTCAACTCTGAGTGTGTGTTTGTATGTGTGTGAGTGTGTGAGTGAGTGAGTGTGTGTGTGTGTGTGTGTGTGAGTGTGTCTTGGTTCAGCTCCTTTGCACAGCCAGCCTCAAGAACTCCTTCAAGTCAGTTCCCCGCCCTCCAACATGTCGACAGCGCTCACTGCTTATTTTCTCTCCCCGTGCGAAGCCGCTGACTCATGTCGAGGCCTGGTATTGTCGGCACGGTCAGCCCTCTGGTACCTTACCCGAGAGGACGTTCTTCACTAGGATATAGAGGCACTGGGGAAGGTGCAAGAAAGATTTACTAGAATGCTATCAGAACTGAGAGGTTATATCTATCAGGAAAGATTGAACAAGATGGGGCTCTTTTCTCTCGAAAAGAGAAGACTGAGTGGTGACCTGATAGAGGTTTTTAAGATTATGAAAGGGTTGGATAGGTTAAATGTGGATAAGATGTTTCCATTTGTAGGGGAGACCAGAATTAGGGGCCATAAATATAAGATAGTCACTAATAAATCCAATAGGGAATTCAGGAGAAACTTTTTTACTCAGAGAGTGGTTAGAATGTTGAATTTGTTACCACAAGGAATAGTTGAGGTGATTGGCATAGATGCATTTAAGAGGGAAGCTAGACAAACACATGAGGGAGAAAGGAATAGGTAATATGCTGATAGGGTTAGATGAAGTAGGGAGGGAGGTGGCTCGTGTGGAGCATAAACACCAACATGGGCCAAATGGCAAATCTTTGTGCTGTACATTCTATCTAATTCTATGTAATTTATCCGAGTTTGGACAATGAATATTACCAGGTAACTTAAGCATGGCGGCACAAAGGGATCTCACAGCTAAGCCTCATCCTATCCTGATGTAACATCCAACAGGGGTCATCAGGTAGCAATCAGCAGTGGGAGCCTTGTTTGATCTTCTTCCCATCCTTTGCCCGTCTTAGCCTACGGGTAGCAATGTCATTTGAAGCACCTTCACTGCTTCCCTGACCAAGATGAATTAACTCTTTAGGAGTCAGCCATGTCTCAGTGGGCGGCACTCTCGCCTCTGAGTCAGAAGGTCGTGGGTTCAAGTCCCACTCCAGAGACTTGAACACAGAATCTAGGCTGACTCTCCAGTGCAGGACGGAGGGAGTGCTGCAGTGTCGGAGGTGCCGTCTTCGGATGAGACGTCAAACCGAGGCCCCGTCTGCCCTCTCAGGTGGATGTAAAATACCCTATGACGCTATTTTGAAGAAGCGCAGGGGAGTTCTCCCCGGTGTCCTGGTCAATATTAATTCCTCAACCAACATCACTAAAACAGATTACCTGGTCATTATGTTGTTTGTGGGATCTTGCTGTGCGCAAACTGACTGCCGCGTTTCCTACATTACAACAATGACTACACTTTAAAAAAGTCCTTCATTGGCTGTTACGCACTTTGGGATGTTCTGAGGTTGTGAAAGATGTTATAGAAATACGAGTTCTTTCATTGCAGACCTGTTACTTTCTTGATCTGTGTGAATCCATAACATATCAGGTGATGCTTTAACCTACTGTGCCATGTACTGGCTGTTTAAACAACAAAAAAAAATCAATTAAAGTGAGAGGAATCGATAGTAAAAAGAAACTAAAGTTAATTTGTTGTGTTTGGTATTTACAGGCGTATTGGTATGGCCTCCCCCTGTTTGAATTGCGGCTGCAGTATCTCACAATTGGCAGAAATGAATCGTTCTCTGGCAGGTTGACAGGATCTGCAGCCTCCGGCCTGCGCTTCCATTTTTTATTTTTAACCCTGCTTTCGGCCCCCCCCCTTTCGCAAACCCCGTTCTCTGGCAGACAATGTGGGCCTGCTCCCTGCCTCTGCTAAACCATCCACACCTGCTTCTGCATTGATTGGTTGCTATGTTAGGGCCACTGGGTCACGCGTGTCGATCAGTCCGACAAAACAACCAATGCGGTGGCAATCGGTAATTTTAATGATTACAGCGCGATTAGTTAACACGCAGTAAGTACAAAAGATGGACATTACACCCAATCCTTTGGAGAACAGGCGATCATAGTCTTGAAACTGTCTGTTTCTTTATTCGCCCCCCTTAACTCCATGTGGAATCCGTAGGACCATGTCATCACCCAACCACAGCCAATCGGTGAGACCGTAGCCCATTTAACCCATATATGGACATGCTTCCATTTTGTTTCTCCCTGGCTCTTTCCAGCAGTTTTCCAGCAGACAGCAACTTAAAGCAAACTGCAGTCAGACAGTTTCGGATCACACATGTCGCTGGTAGCAACATCCAAAATAGACTTGCCGCGTCCGCTGAGGTCCTTCACCAGAAACATCTGTTCTTTTTTTTGTTGTTGAGTCTCCTCAGCAGCCGGTCTTGCTGAGTCTAGCGAGACTCCTTTGGGATTGCCAATCACTGTGCGCTGGGAGACCGCGGCATCAACACCCCACCAAACAGCGGCCAGGGAGCAGGTGCCTGAGTGCTTCCAAATTGACCCGCAGAGGGTGGTGAAATTATGGACTACATCGCCAAGGGAGCCGGTGGGGGCAGATTGTACCAGAGAGTTTGATAAGTACAACCAGGAAAAATTTGCTGGAGGGGTATGAGAAGTGTGGTGGGATTTGATATTTCCTAGATGGTGGCATTAGCCATTAGGATCACACTGATCTATTCCAGTCCTGTTCACTCCCTTTTTTCTAAAGTGAAGTGACCTGGTGTCACAAATCTTAATCTTCGCTTGCCTTTGAGTGAAATCCTGTGAATACCTTGATTATAGTGTCCACTTTTGATCAGCAAAGCACAAAGGAGACATTCAAACCTTGGAATACTGAGATATGAGGAAAGGCTGAAGAAACTTTCAGTCTCGAAAGGAGGTGACCAAATGACATAGAATTATATAGAATTTACAGCACAAGAGTCAGGCCATTCGGATTTAGAGAGCGGTTGCGAGGAGATTTGATCGAGGTATTCAAAATCATGAAGGGTCTAGACAGAGTAGATAGAGAGAAACTGTTCCCATTGGTGGAAGGGTCAAGGACCAGAGGACATAGATTTAAGGTGATTGACAAAAGAACCAAAAGTGACATGAGGAAAAACGTTTTTACACAGCGAGAGGTTAGGATCTGGAATGCACTGCCTGAGGGGGTGGTGGAGGCAGATTCAATCATGGCCTTCAAAAGGGAACTGGATAAGTACTTGAAAGGAAAAAATTTGCAGGGCTTCGGGGAAAGGGCGGGGGAGTGGGACTAGCTGGATTGCTTTTGCATCGAGCCGACATGGACTCGATGGGCGAAATGGCCTCCTTCCATGCTGTAACCTTTCTATGATCCCATCATTCTATGATTGCACACAGGCGCTCCCCACCTGTTGGATGGAAGGTTTTTCTCTCGCGCATTGAACTGTGGCTCATGTAAAAGCCAAACTGCTTGTTTCCTCAGTTATACGTTTACTTTGCACAAAACAGCAGAGGTTTTTGTCCAAAATGTGGAGAAGTGGGCAGTGACCTCCAAACACTAGACTCACACAAACAGTCAGCATGTATGCAAAGAGCTAAAAGCTTTAATTAGGGCCATGACCCAGAGTAGCTTGAGACCCGTGGCCCTGCTTGAGATCTCCAGTGTGCCGGACAACCAGAAGTTTGGGAGTGAAGATACTTGGGATTTGGGATTGATCCACGATCATACCAGAACTGTTTTCACTGCAACTGGATTTGGTTTGAGGCCTGCTCTTCGGTAACCTCTGCTGTTTTGCCCGTGTGTTTCCTTGACTGAGAAGTCATAGGAAGCATTTCAAAATTAAGTATTGAATTACAGTGGCAGTGCTGCTGGTCACTTGCTGCTTCCCAGGCCCCGCAGTTGGGGTTGGTGCTGTATGTTCCTATCTGAACAGGAAATTACTCAGCCTCTGCTCCAGAGAGCTCTGTGCTTGGAGTCAGTGTGGACAACTTGCTGCAGCTTAATAGTTACATACGAACATACGAAATTAACAGGCAGGAAAAGACCAGCTGGTCCATCAAACCTGCCCCGCACCATGATGGCCAGAGCATCGCGACAAAACACTTCTTCCCCCACCTCCCCTTCCACTTCCCACCCACTCCCCGCAGCCAAGAAATCTCCTGGGAGAGACAAAAACCCAGAGAATAAAACCCAGGGGCAATAAGGGAAAACATACTCTGGAAAATTCCTCTCCGACCCCCCTCAGGCGATCGAAACCAGTCCAGGAGATCACATGGACCAAGTGTTATTTATAAAGACACTGACCTTCTATACGATGCAATCTCTGCCCCAGACAGGAGCTGTTCCGTTTGTTACACATACAGAAGCTGGCAGGGTTGGTTGATGGACTGGCAAGGCGGGGGCGGGGGGGGTGGGGTGGAGAGAATAGAAGGAGATATATTTTGCCACTGGGGGCAAAGAGTACACCATGAAATTGATGCTAGCTGCATCTTCAGTCCTCCACATGCCAAGCAGCTGTATCTTAAAACATGACATTATTGAGCAAATTACACCCTGAAGGGCACAGAAAGATTGCATGTCCCATCAAAAATAGTTTGCCTTTATCTAAACTGAGGACACAGGGGGGCAATTCTCATGCAGCCTAGCCTTTCGTCAGCCTGTCAGGTAGCTAACGTAAGAACTCAGGAGAAATTAGTTTTTTCTTAACTCATAAATTCACAGGACAATACAGTATAAAGTCTGCAGGGAAAAGGAAGTCATCAAACATTACGGCAGTAAAATTTCTAGTGGTCCTGTCACTGAAATGGGACTCAGGTTGGAAGTGCTGCCGAATTATGCGCTCGCACTGTATTGTGCAGTAATATAATATCACTATATTCATATTTTGTGTGGCCTAGCGAGCTGTAGCGTAACACCCTGGGGACAACAGTCTTCCATAAGCTACTTCATCATGCACGTCTTAGCTCTGCCGCTGTTAAAAAGCAAACAAACATTTAAAGCTGCTGCTAGCCTAACTTTGAAAACTTTGCGCCAAATTCTGCTCACCCATCGCCCCTGCGCTCGCTGACCTACATTGGCTCCCGGTCCAGCAACACCTCGATTTTAAAATTCTCATTTTTGTTTTCAAATCCCTCCATGGCCTCGCCCCCTCCCTATCTCTGTGACCTCCTCCAGCCATACAACCCTCCGAGATCTCTGCGCTCCTCCAATTCTGGCCCCTTGTGCATCCCCGATTTTCATCGCTCCACCATTGGCGGCCATGACTTCAGCCACCTGGGCCCTAAGCTCTGGAATTCCCTCCCTAAACCTCTCCGCCTCTCCACCTCTGTCTCCTTCTTTAAGACGCTCTTTAAAACCTGCCTCTTTCACCTGTCCTGATATCTCCTTACTTGGCTCGGTGTCAAATTTTGTTTGATAATCGCTCCTGTGAAGCACCTTGGGACATTATAGGCGCTATATAAATGCAAGTTATAGTTCTGAGGAGTATTTAGAAGCCAAATGGTAATGGTTTGCAGGAATAATTGAACTGATTGTTATAATAGAGTGATTTAGACCTTCTGGGTCTACAAGTAGCACTTCTCAGTCCAACATTCAGTTATGATCCTTCTCTCACCCCTGGCCTCCAATCTCACTCTCTCTATCACAACCTTTCTTATTACTCTTTTATTGCAAACACAATGGTCGGTGCCCCTCTAAGTGTTCCTCTCTTGTCTCTCCAAACATTCCATACTAAAGAAAGAACTTACATTGATATAGTGTCTGATCATATCCTGCAGACATTCTAAAGTCCTTCACAGCCACTGAATTACATCTGAAATGCAGTCAGTGTTGTTAAGTGGATAGATGTGGCAGGCAACTTGTGCACAGCCAGGCCCCACAAACGACAAATGAGATGAATACTCAGTTAAGCTACTTTTAGTCGTGGTGTTGGAGGGGAATTGTTGGCTGCGACACCAGGAGAACCCTCTGATCATCTTCGAATAATGCCATAGGATCTTCTGCATCCACATGAACCACTGCAACAGGCAGCAGAGGTCAGAAAGCTCTTCTTTACACAAAGGGTAATGGGAATCTGGAACTGTCTCCCCCCCAAAAAAGCTGTAGAGGCTTGGGAGGGGGGGGTCAATTGAAGATGTCAAAACTTAGATTGATAGATTTTTGTTAGGATAGGGTATGGAACCAAGACGGGTAGATGGGGTTAAGATACAGATCAGCCATGATCTAATTGAATGGCGGAACAGGCTCGAGGGGCTGAATGGCCTCCACCTGTTCCTATGTACCTTACAAGGGAGGGGAATAGTATGAGTGACCAATAAAGAAGGTGCCCATCACTAACCGATAGATATTGAGTATCGTTAGAGGAGATATACGATAGGGAAATAAGGAAGTATCCATCATGGAGAGAGAGAATGCAGGAATGAGGAGAAGGTAAGAGAAGCTTTTTCTTTCTCTGTCTTCTCACCTCTGCATGACACAACTTGTGACATTTAATTTTCTACAGATTTTCCCCAAAACAAAATCACCCCTTTGAAATATACTTCAAAGCACCGAGGACAGCCAGTGTCTCTGTATCGACTGGAAACTGATCCAGGACAGCCCAAGTCACTGAAATGGGACTCAGGTTGGAAGTGCTGCTGAATTGCTGCTGATATCAGTGCGACTGATAAGACAGCTTTTCTTATCTTGAATTGCAAAGTGGCTGGTGAATCGGGAACAGAGATTTTTGGTCACTGTGTCACAACCACTGTGAAAAGCAAAAAAAAACCTGAGATATGTTTCAAGCAGGAAGTCGGCCAAAATGTTTATATGTCAGAGAGTGTGTGTGTGTGTGTGTGTGTGTGTGTCCATCTGTGTGTGTTTGTGTGTATGTTTGTGTTTGTTTGTGTTTATGTGTTTGTGTGTGTGCATGTGTTTGTGTGTGTGTGTCCGTCTGTGTATGTTTGTGTGTAGTGTTTGTGTTTGTTTGTATGTGTTTATGTGTATGTGTGTGTTTATGTTTGTGCATGTCTTTATGTGTATGTGTGTGTTTATGTATGTGTGTGTGTTTATGTGTGTGTATGTCTTTATGTATGTGTATGTCTTTGTGTGTGTGTTTATGTGTGTTTGTGTTTGTGTGTGTGTGTTTGTATGTGTGTGTTTATATGTGTGTGTGTTTATGTGTGTGTGTTTATGTGTGTGTGTGTATTTATATGTGTGTGCATTTATGTGTGTGTGTATATTTATGTGTGTGTGTTTATGTGCGTGTGTGCGTTTATGTGCGTGTGTGTGTATTTATGTCTGTGTGTGTATTTATGTGTGTGTGTGTATTTATGTGTGTGTGTGTGTGTGTATTTATGTGTGTGTGTGTGTGTGTATTTATGTGTGTGTGTGTGTGTGTATTTATGTGTGTGTGTGTGTGTATTTATGTGTGTGTATTTATGTGTGTTTGTGTGTGTATTTATGTGTGTTTGTGTGTGTGTGTGTGTATTTATCTGTGTTTTTCTCTCCCATTTTTGCTCTTGGGCTTTATCTCTGTTTCTGTGAGAAAAACACCAAGTTGCACATCACTGTTGTCACTACCGAGTTCTAAACCCAGTAGGGAGAAAAATTTACAGCAGCCTTTACTTCAGATTACTGTAACCTTAATAAAAAAAAGTCGTAAAACGTCGACTTCTTAGATGTAGAAGAAAAAATGATGGGGTCAAACCTTTGAGGTCAAATGGGAAGAGAAGAGCCTAGATTCAAATGGACAATTTGGATGTGCATGTGAGTGTGTTGTGCAGGGGCAGTTAAAGGGAGGAGATTTAATTCCTGCTTTGAGGAAGACAGTCTGATAAGCTAACGGTTGATGTTCACTGTGTGGATCTGTATCTATCTCTGGTGACATTATCAGGCTCTCCTTAACAGAAAGAAATGGAATGCCTGAATCACCTTGCGTACAGCAGTCAGTGTGATAAGAGAGGGGTCATTTGAAGAACTGATGCTGTACACTGTGACTTGGCTCCGGTGATACATTGTGCGCTGGTGATTTATGTGATGCTGACTGGAGATTTGTTTCAATATAAAGAGTGGGCCAGGAGTGTTGGCTGTTTAATATGAAGAATGGGCGGACATCTTAGTACTTTTAACCTTCTTTCTGATCTCCAGGGTGAGAAATCTGCCGAGATAGACCATTCCGAGTGGTAAATCCTCTGACATTGCTGGCTCTGATTTTTCTTCATTAACCTTTTCATTGGCGCTAAGCTGCAGTCGGGTACGAAGAAAAAGGCAGCCAGCTGGAGTAAACATAATTACTTCTTTTACTTGTTTCGTGAGTGATTAATCAAACTTCACGACCACCTCTCGAAGGAGGCGCAGTTTGCAAGCAACTAGAATCTGATGTATTTATACAGCTAGTGGGAGCAACTAAACTACACATGCAAGACAAAACCAGGAGTGTCTGGTGTCTAGTTGGATCAATGGGGTATATAACTTCTATACAAAATAATCTATATGTTCCTTTTATGCACTAGAATCCTAGGGATTGTCAGCATTTGTTATTCCATACAACATACTGTGTTGCTGCATCTGCCGCCTCAGAGAAATACCTGACACAAACTTGTTTTTACATTTATTTTTGGGACATGGGCGTCGCTGGCGAGGCCATATTTCCTGCCCAAGCGTAGTTGCCCTGATGGAACTTCACCTTGAACCGCTGCATTCCTTGTGCCCCCTACGACAGTGTTGGTTGCAGGAATCCAGGATCTTGGCCCAGCGACGATGAAGGCACGGTGATTTTCGTCCAAGTCAAGGTGGGGTGTGACTTGGAGGTGGTGGTCTTGCCATGACGTTCCTCCTCTTGCCCTTCTCGGTGCTCGAGGTCACAGGGGAGGGAGGTGCTGTCGGAATAATGTGTGCTGTGCACGGTTGCCATGGTGAACAGCTTGCTTTGTTTCCATTAGAGTGGTTTTCCACCCCCTCAAATCTTTCCTCCTCTTTTGAAGGTGCTGAGTCATGCTGGTGTAAGGTCACATGAGAACCCGAAGGGCCCCCTTCTCCCCCACTTGTCCGACTGGTCATTCTTCATATGTAGGTCGAGACAGTGAACGCCTTGGGCTGTTTGATTGTGGAAAGCAACATAGAAAAATCCATAGTGTTTTCCAGATGGAATCACTGGAAAGAAAGAACTTATATTTCTATTGTGCCTTTCACAGCATCAGGACGTCCCAAAGCGCTTTACAGCCAATTAAGTACTTTTGAAGTGTAGTCACTGTTATAAAGTAGGAAATGCAGCAGCCAATTTGCGCACAACAAGATCCCACAAACAGCAATGTGATAATGACCAGATAATGTGTTTTAGGTGTTGGTTGAGGGATAAATATTTTCTAGGACTCCGAGGAGAATCCCCCTGCTCTTCTTTGAAATAGTGCGATAGGACCTCTTACATCCACCTGAGAGGGCAGACAGGGCTTTGGTTTAAGGCTCATCTGAAAGACGGCACCCCTGACAGTGCAGCACTTCCTCAGTACTGCACTGAAATGCCAGCCTAGATTTTGTGCTCAAGTCTCTGCAAGTGGGACCTGAACCCACAACATTCTGGCTACGCACTGAGCCATGGCTAACACCTAAGAAGGAAGGAACAGCAGGAAATGTGACTAACTTTCTCCTGCTCAACCCAGTGACATTGAGGCCACTTGGTACCAGTAGCTTCCTTGCAGCTTTTAACCTTGTCACTGTGAAGTTCAATCTGTTGATAGAATTCTTCACTTTCGGTATTCATTCCTTTTCAGATTTCCTGGGAATCCTTCAGTTTTAATTTAAAAGGACACCTTCTTTATGAAATGGTCAGTTCGGCAGAGTTAACAATGGTTTAACCTCTGGGTTACAGATGGTGGGTTAGAGCCCCACACCAGTAGTTGAGTGAGTAATCTTAGGTTATCACTGCAGTGCAGCACCTAAGGAGGGCAGCATTGTCAAAAGTCCCATTCTTTGAATCAAGCGTTATTGTTGAGATCCTGTTTCCAAAACCAGGAATCAGTTTTATACCCAACTTCAAGTGTTCTGCGTTACAGGGAAATGGCAGAAGGCTGAATTTATAACTGGGCAAATCTCAAGATCCCCAATTCAAAAATGACTTTAAAGTTTGTTACTACGCACTGAACCCAACAGTTTATGTGGTTTGGACTTTAATGTTTTTTTAAATGTCTATGTGATGTTTCCACTTGTGGGTGAGTCCAAAACTAGGGTCATAAATATAAGATAGTCACTAATAAATCCAATAGGGAATTCAGGAGAAACTTCTTTACCCAGAGAGTGGTCAGAATGTGGAACTCACTCCCACATGGAGTAGTTGAGGCGAATAACATGGATAAATTTAAGGGGAAGCTAGATAAACACATGAGGGAGAAAGGAAAAGAAGGGTATGCTGATAGGGTGAGATGAAGTAGGGTGGGAGGAGGCTCGTATGGAGCATAAACACCGGCATGGACTAGTTGACCGAATGGCCCGTTTCTGTACTGTGTATTATATGTGATTCTATGAAATACATTTGCCTATTTAGGTGACTGTTATAGATTCCAGGCAGTTCTCCTAGTGCCTGGTTAGCAACCTACACTGCCAAAAACAGACTAAAAGATCAATCATCTCATTGCTGTTTGTGGATTATTGGAGCTGCAGAATGTTTACTACATAACAATAGTTAATATGCTCCAAAGGTAATGATTGTATGAATTGTTGATAAATATTTCTACCTGTTCCGGCACAATATCAATGAAAGTATTATTGTAGTGTTAGTTATGTTTGGCAAGCCTTTTATTTAGTAAACACAAGACACAATGATGTCAATTATGTTAGAAATGCACCATGTTGTGCATAAATGTCACCACATCGCTGGCATTGGAAGTGACAGGAAAAATCTGTTTGGTGAGAAAGAGAATGCTCCTCTCAAAAGAATTCTATTGAGTGCCGAGCTCCATCCTGTCCCCACCCGATGCACAGAAGTGCTCGCTTACCAACGGGAGTGGCTGGGGAGTAATCGGGATCAGAATCTATTTCGCTTCCCAAAGTTGCAACCCCAGAATGTCAGCCCGGCAGAGATCAACTATCTCAGGTATCACCTCTCAGGTGATCGTAGAAGATCCCATTGCACTATTTGGAAGAAGTGCAGGGGAGTTCTCCCCAGTGTCCTGTCCAATATCTATCCCTCAACCACCACCTAAAAACAGATGATCTGATCATTATCTCGTTGCTGTTTGTGGGATCTTGCTGTGTGCAAATTGGCTGCCACGTTTTCCTACATTACAACAGTGACTACGCTTCAAAAGTACTTAATTGGCTGTAAAGCGCTTTGGGATGTCTTGAGGTCGTGAAAGGCGCTATATAAATGCAAGTTCTTTCTTTAATCTCAACGCAGACATTGAATCTGCGACCTTTCCCACTTGTACCACACTGGGCTGAGCATTTACCCCCTGAGCCATCAGGAGAACCTTAATTGTTTTGGGATAAATTTCTGAATAAAAAATCTGTTTAAAAATTAAAAATGAGGGAATTTTCAAAGAAAATATTGTTTTAAAAAATAAAATCCTTTTACCATAAGGCAGAAGAGAATAAATGTAATTTTTTTTTGAAATCTCATTGCCCTTTTTTTTTTAGAATTCCCCCTTGGTACTGCCCACAATGTAATGCCGTTAACTCACGTCCTCCAGAGACCCACATGAGCTGACCTTGACCTCATATTTAAGAGAAGTATTCGCTCACAAATCTTTGCACTCGGGTCATTCATTTGTTCCAATCCCTAGCTGGTATATAGTCCGTTTTTTGAGGAATCAGGGGAATTTTTGTTACAGAAGGAAGCAAATCGGCCTAGTGTGTCTGTGCTGATTGCAGCCACTGTGGAGATATCTAATCCCATTTCTCTTCTCTTTCTCTACACTCTTTAATATCTTTCTTCAAATATTTATCTAATTTTCCCTTACATTTTGTATCTTGATTTCAGCAGCCACTTGTAGTTCCACACCACAAAAACATTTTGCATGAAAAAAATTGCTTGTCCCTTTTCCCACTTTTGTTTCTCCACTGTGCTCATTTGGCTGAACCCCAAATCGTTTCTTTTTAAACATTTTCTACCGGCATTACTTTAAATTTCTTCAACTCTGGCCAGGTTTTAAGCAGCTGTCTTACTGGCTCGCTTGTAGAGATCTTCACTGGCCAACAAGAGAAGCTCAGTGACCAAAAATGAAAGTCACAATCCATTGCTCTTTGTCTGTTGCCTTGAATATTTATATTGCAGTGTAATTGGAGCAGATCTCCCAGCACAAGGAGCCCAGCATATCACAAAATATAAGAAGGAAATAAAAGAAGAAAGACTTGCATTTATATAGCGCCTATCACAACCTCAGGACATTCCAAAGTCAATTAAGTACTTTTGATGTGTAGTCACTGTCGTAATGTACGAAACGCGGCAGCTAATTTGTGCACAGCAAGGTCCCACAAACAGCAATGAAATAATGACCAGATCATCTGTTTTAGTGATGTTGGTTGAAGGATAAATATTGACTAGGACATCGGGGAGAACTCCCCTGCTCTTCTTCCAAATAGTAGGATCTTTAACACCCACCTGAAAGGGGAGATATGGCCTCAATTTAACATCTCATCTGAAAGACAGTACCTCCAACAGTGCAGCACTCCCTCAGTATTGCACTGGGAGAGTCAGCCTAGATTTTGTGCTCAAGTCTTTGGAGTGGGACTTGAACCCACAACCTTCTGACTCAGAGGTGAGAGCACTACCATTGAGCTAACCTCAGCTAATACCCAAGAAGGAAGAGGGAAAGTCAAAGACAATAAAAGACCATTTGACCCATCGAAGTTCATCCTTTTCGGACCCTGAATTTCCCATTATAGTGGCCAGTTGCTTTTTGAACACTTCTCCTCTTGTTGTCTCTATTCCCCTACCTGGTAGTTTTATTACTCTGAGAAAACCAATTTTTCCTAATATCTGTTTAAAATGTAATTTCCCACCCTCCTGTTACATTTCTCTTATTTGTTCCGGGGATGTGGGCGACACTCTCAAGTCCTCATTTATTGCTGATCTCAAGATGTCTTTAGTCGGCGGTGGTGGACTGCTACCTTCTTGAACCACTGCAGCCCGTGTGGTGATGGTGCTCCTACAATGAAGTAATATTCTGCATTTACCTTATCGAAGGCATCTATTTCTTTCACCCTTGCAGTTTTCTTCCATCTGGATCCAGAGGCACTGACTTCTGCTGGCCAATATGTCAGCTGCCCTCCAGTTTCTTGGCAAAGTGGCCCATACTTCATTGTGCGGGCCTGGACGATGGGCGCTAGCAGGCTGTTCAACTGTGGATCTCGTCTTTGCCGGACCTGATCCTGGCCTCGCCTGATGTCCACCCACGCAGGCTTTCCAGCAGCTATCAATCATGAACAGCTGATTCTTGCTCCTCTCTAGTCCAGTCTTTGCCTGCCACCCTGAGATCTATAGCCTCAAAACAGACCGGTGATTGAACATGATACTGTGGCTCAGATTTGGCATTGGGCAGTTCATTTGCAAAGAGATTCATCAACTGCTTCTGCATGACGTGGTTCTAAGACACACGAAAATGACTGGCAGGAAAAGACCTGCTGGTCCATCAAGCCTGCCCCACACACATAATGACTTGGCACTTCCAACTCCACTCTCCACAGACCTGTAATCTCCTGGGAGAGGCAAAAGAAACAGAGAAAAACTCTGGGCCATTAAGAGGAAAAAAATGCTCTGGAAAATTCCTGTCTGATAAAGGCTAGACTGATAATGGTGGAATGTGAGATAGGTTGGATTTCTCAAAGTTTGCACATCGCAAAATCAGGAATAACAGGAATACTCGCTAAGATCATTCCCAGGGAAAACTGCAAGGTGGAGCGCAGATTCACCAGAATGATACCGGGGCTAAAAGGGTTAAATTATGAGGCCAGGTTGCATAGACTGGGCTTGTATTCCCTTGAATATAGAAGATTAAGGGGTGATCTAATTGAGGTGTTTAAGATGATTAAAGGATTTGATCGGGTAGACAGAGAGAAACTATTTCCTCTGGTGGGGGGAGTCCAGAACAAGGGGGCATAATCTAATTGAATGGTGGAACTGGCTCGAGGGGCTGAACGGCCTCCTCCTGCTCCTATGTTCCTAAAACTGAGCCTCATTATCGAACCGTGAAACCTCCGAGCCCTGCTCCTCCGCTCCATCTAGTTGAATCGCAAGCTCTCCGCATGGGAGATGTGCAGTTCCGAGCCTAAGAGAAAGAAAGCTTGTTATTATCAGACGCTCAGCAGACGGACGTCTGCGGCAGCTTTCAGACGGCTCGGCTCCTCCAGTTGTATTGTTTATCGTTGCTGCTCCAGCGCCTCACGGCTGACAAGCGGGGCTGTTTGTGAGATTAGAATGACAGGTTTCACACTTTTAACTGCTTTAATAGTGCGAAATGGAGTCGAAAGAGGATTAGATGATAATTCCGCTGGCCTACAACAGTTGTGCTGTGCCATTCTGTTATGGTAGAATTATCATAAGGATGTAAGTTCTACACAGTGCAATCATGGCTAGCCATGTTATTACAAGATGGTTTAATTTGAATTTTATGTAAAGTGGCTGTTATTTCAAATGAAAGCTGCTGCAGCCCTCATTTTGGGCTATTTATATATCATTCTTCTGTGCAGAAGCAGGCAGAGATGCACAGTGATCCTGTTAAGTGCTTGTATTGGGTTTACTGTGCTGGCACAGTGTGTGTTGGTACATTCCTATATATTATGCCTTGGACTAATAGGATGCTTCAGGTTTAATCTTGGTTTGGGAGCAGGGTGGATTGGGGGTTGAAGAAATTAGATCAATGGAGATAAGACACCAACCCCACAACAACAACTTGTAATGATATAGCACCTTTAACGTAGTAACACGTCCCAAGGCGCTTCACTGGAACGTTATCAGGCAAAATTTAGCACCGAGCCACATCAGGAGATATTAGGACAGGTGACCAAAAAGGTTGGTCAAAGAGGTAGGTTTTACGGAGTGTCTTAAAGGAGGAGAGAGAGGCAGAGAGGTTTAGGGAGGGAATTCCAGAGCTTAGGGCCCAGGCACTGGTGAAGGCACGGCCGCCACTGGTGGGGCGAAGGAAATCGGGGATGGGCAAGAGGCCAGAATTGGAGGAACGCAGAGATCTCGGAGGGTTGTAGGGCTGGAGGAGGTGACAGAGATAGGGAGGGGCGAGGCGATGGAGGGAGCTGAACCCAAGGATGAGAATTGGCAGGTGAATCACTCTAAGAGACTAGGCATCTTAAGTGGACCAAGTTGCCAAATATGTTATCAAGGACGGAGAATGGGGGTTTAAAAATGTACAGATATTCCACCAGACTATATAGATAGATACCCATAATGTAAAAAGACTTGGTCAAAATGCTTTTAGTTTAATTGAAGATGATAATTGACAATTTCACTTGCAGGAAGGTCTAACCCCACTCCAATATTTCATCTTCCTAAGCTTCCTGGCTACAGGCATGGTGCCGGGGGATTGGAGGACTGCTAACGTTGTACCGTTGTTTAAAAGGGAAAAAGAGATAGACCGAGTAATTATAGGCCAGTCAGTCTAACCTCGGTGGTGTGCAAATTATTGGAATCAATTCTGAGGGACAGCATAAATCGTCATTTAGAAAGGCACGGAGTAATCAAGGCTAGTCAGCATGGATTCGTTAAGGGGAGGTCGTGTCTGACTAACTTGATTGAATTTTTTGAGGAGGTAACAAGGAGGGTCGATGAGGGTAATGCGTTTGATGTAGCGTACATGGATTTTAGCAAGGCTTTTGACAAGATCCCACCTGGCAGACTGGTCAAAAAAGTACAAGCTCATGGGATCCAAGGGAGAGTGGCAAATTGGATTCAAAATTGGCTCAATGGCAGGAAGCAAAGATGTGGAGATGCCGGTGATGGACTGGGGTTGACAAATGTAAGGAATCTTACAACACCAGGTCACCTGACGAAGGAGAAAGCCTCCGAAAGCTTGTGATTTTCAAATAAAACAGTTGGACTATAACCTGGTGTTGTAAGATTCCTTACAGGAAGCAAAGGGTAATGGTTGATGGGTGTTTTTGCAACTGGAAGGCTGTTTCCAGTGGGGTCCCACAAAGCTCAATAGTAGGTCCCTTGCTTTTTGTGATATATATTAATAATTTGGACTTGAATGTAGGGGGCATGATTAAGAAGTTTGCAGATGATGCAAAAATTGACCGTGTGGTTGATAGTGAGGAGGAAAGCTGTAGACTGCAGGAAGATATCAATGGACTGGTCAGGTGGGCAGAAAAGTGGCAAATGGAATTCAATCCAGAGAAGTGTGAGGTAATGCATTTGGGGAGGGCAAACAAGGCAAGGGAATACACAATAAATGGGAGGATACTGAAAAGTGTGGAGGAAGTGAGGGACCTTGGAGTGCATGTCCACAGATCCCTGAAGGTAGCAGGACGGGTAGATAAGGTGGTTAAAAAGGCATACAGGATACTTTCCTTTATTAGCCGAGGCATAGAATATAATAGCAGGGAGGTTATGCTAGAACTGTATAAAACATTGGTTAGGCCACAGCTTGAGTACTGCGTACAGTTCTGGTCACCACATTACAGGAAAGATGTGATTGCACTAGAGAGAGTACAGAGCAGATTTACGAGGATGTTGCTAGGGCTGGAGAATTGTAGCTATGAGGAAAGATTGGAAATGCTGGGGTTGTTTTCTTTGGAACAAAGGAGGCTGAGGGGAGATTTAATTGAGATGTATAAAATTATGACAGGACTAGATAGAGTGAATAGGGAGGGAATGTTTCCCTTAGCAGAGGGGTCAGTGACCAGGGGGCATAGATTTTAAGTAATTGGTAGAAGGATTAGAGGGGAGCTGAGGAGAATTTTTTTCATCCAGAGGGTGGTGGGTGTCTAGAATTCACTGCCTGAAAGGGTGGTAGAGGCAGAAACCCTCAACTCATTTAAAAAGTACTTGGATGTTCACTTGAAGAGCTGTAACCTACAGGGCTACGGACCAAGTGCTGGAAAGTGGGATTAAGCTGGATAGCTCTTTTTCGGCTGGCACGGACCCGATGGGCTGAATGTCCTCCTTCTGAGCTGTAACTCTCTATGATTCTATGATTCTAGATGGACGTATTGCCCCTTTCACATAACAAATGTCCCAAGGCATTTCACAGGAGGTGGGAGGACACTGAGCATGAGGTAACCAAAGGTTAAAGAGGGAGATTTTTGAAGAGGAGCTTGAAAGTCGGGATAGAAGTGGCAAGGTGAAGAGGTTTAGTGAGAGCATTCCCGAGTGCAGGGGTGTAGTTGAAAAATGGGTCAGAAGGGACACATAGTAGGTAGAGTTTGAAATGAAGAGGGTGCACTGGGACATTGGGTGGGAGAAGATTACAAAAGTTGGGAGGACCGAGGCCTTGGGAGATTCGAAAACAAGGATGAGGATTTTAAAGTAAATGTGCTGGTAAATAAAAAGCAATGGAAGTTAGTGAGGGCAGTGGTGACAAGAATAGAAAATGTTGGACATATACAGCAGATCAGTCATCCTCTATAAAGAGAAAAGACAGATTATGATGCTTTTAGTTTATACCCTTCATTCGAGCTGATGAAAGAGGTTACCCAAAATGACATAATCCGTCTTTTCTCTTTACTGACTGACCTCGGCTATATATCGCCAGCATTTTCAGTTGTTACCTCTTTGAATACGCCTTCAGTCTTGGACTCCCACTCTCTGCTCACTGTCCAGCTCACCACTGTAAAGCATTTTATGCGAGAAGCAATGCAGATGAATTGAAGCTGTTGGCAGCAATGAAGTCAGGTGGAACGTTAGCCTGCGGCGTCCTTGTTAACTTCAGACCATCGCTTCTCACCAACAGGACACGACCTGAGCTGTTTTAATGCTGAGCGAGACCTGTGCTGGTGCGAGAACTGCGCTGGTGGGGGCAGTTCCTGAGGTGTGGGTTGCATGCAGCCAACAGCAAGTCGAATGTGCGACCTGACAGACTCACTCAGGCCGAGAAGACCTCGTTCTTAAGTGGACCTTCAGGGCCACTGGTCTGGAGATTCCTGACGGTTTCCACGTTCTGTTTGCAGCTGGCTGGGCAAGGCAGGAGCTTTGGGAATTGGCCACGCCTGCACGGGTCTTGCGCAGTACCTTCTGAAGGACCTCAGAACCTGGAGAACATTTTACTACCTTCCAACAGTGAATGCACAACAAAAAAAATTGGCTGTAAATGCTTTGGGACGTCCTGCGGTCGTGAAAGAAGATAGAAAGAACTAGCTTTTATATAGCGCCATTGATGCCCTCAGGACATCCCAAAGTGCTTTACAGCCAATTAAGTACTTTTTGAATTGTAGTCACTGTTGTTATGTAGAGAAACGCGGCGGCCAATTTGCGCACAGCAAGATCCCACAAACCGCAATGAGATAATTGACCAGATAATTTTTTTTACTCAATGATTTGATACGATCTGGAATGCATTGCCTGAAATGGTGGTGGAAGCAGATTCAATTGTAACTTTCAAAAGGGAATTGAATATATACCTAAGAAGCAAATATTTGCAGCACTATGGGGAAAGGGACTAATTGGATAGCTCTTTCAGAAAACCAGCACAGGCACAATGGCCTCCTTCTGTGCTGTACCTGGATCGTAGTTTAACATCTCATCTGACAGACAGCACCTCTGACAGTGCAATGCTCCCTCAGTACTGGTCTGGAGTGTCAGCCTAGCGATGTGCTCAAAGTCTCTGGAGTGAGACTTGAATCCACAACCTTCCTGACTCAGAGGCAAAGAGTGCTCCCCACTGAGCCACAGCTGAGTGTATGAAAGCCCTTATATTAATGTAAGTTCTTTACTATCAAATTAGGAGTGTGTGGGGAGGGGTGGGAGTGCGGAGAGGAGCACAAAGTGGGAGAGTAAGAGATGAAATAAGAACAATGCCATTTACACTGGCTAGACTGTTGGACTGTATTTAGTGTAAAATGAGCTGCTAAATTGACCTGATCAGATGAGGAATGAATAGATTAGCATTTACAAAGGTGAGATTGGAGCCACTTAATTTGATGCTTATGTTGTGCATCGACTGCAGAACCGTACACTTAAATGAAAATGAGCCCAAGGCTGCTGCACATCAGGATAATCCAGATCTGAGTTTCGGATTTGGAATTCCAATTTGGGGATCTCTGAAATTGAAGTTCAGTGTAATCAGCTTTGAACCCAGCCTCGAATGTTCTGTGTTACAGGGAAATGGCAGAAGATTGAATTTATAACAACTGGGCAAATCTGAAGGTCCCCAATTCAGAAATGACTTTGAAGGTTGTCACTACGCACTGAACATAGGAACAGGAGTAGGCTGTTCAGCCCCTCGAGCCTGTTCCGCCATTCAATGAGATCATGGCTGACCTGTATCCCAACTCCATCCACCCGCCTTGGTTCCATATCCCTTAGTACCCTTAGCTAGCAAAAATCCATCAATCTCAGAGTTAAAATGAATAATTGCTGCTTTTTGTGGGAGAGAGTTCCACACTTCTATCACCCTTTGTGTGAAGAAGTGTTTTGTAACTTCTCTCCTGAATGGCCTGGTGCAAATTGTGTGGAGAATAGTGTATTCGGGAGGGAAAAGGCCTCTGTGGAAGTCATGATGTGGAGATGCCGGTGATGGACTGGGGTTAACAATTGTAAACAATTTTACAACACCAAGTTATAGTCCAACGATTTTATTTTTAATCCCACAAGCTTTCGGGGGCTTTCCCCTTCCTCAGGCAGTGTGGAAATGACAATTTTGAATCCTTTGCATCTTAAAATGCAAAGGATTCGAAATTGTCTTTTCCACACTGTCTGTAGAAGTCGACATGGGAGTGGATTTTCAGCTTTTTTGTTAATTTGCGTCCCTCACATGAGACACCGTTCCCTTTATCCCAATTCCGAAAGCAGATAAGGGTTAGTTTAGGGGTGAGGCAGGAGGTCGGATTATGCCTTTAACTCTAATCTTGCTGATGAAAGGTCTTTTCATTGATAACTAATGTGTTCACGTTATAAAGCACACAAGGAAAGCGGAGAAGAGAAAGGTGGTTTAAAAAGAAAACAGATTTTGGGTAATGCCTGGCTGAGACCTGGGAAAGGGGAGCCCGCTCTCTGATTGGGAGGCACCAGACAAAAAATACTTTGAGGCAAAAAAATTAAAAGGAAGTAATATTTACCTGTACAACATATCCAACAGGACGAGGCTGAAAAAAATACCAGCGAGTGAGATACAATTTCATTATCTTGGGCAGATGCCCCAAGTAAGACCATAGGTCATTTTTCCCCTTATTCCAATATCATTGATTTCCAGTGTGTGGGCTGCACTCTGTCAATGGTAGGCTCAACATGAGTAACCTGATTTCCACAAAGCTGATGGTGGCGGAGACCCATTTTGCCCCTATGATTGTCCATCAGAATGACTTCCCATAGTTTGCGAATCACAGTGAGGTTCAGTGTGCCAGCATGCCTGCAATGTGGTGCAAAAACAGCATCAAGATTCCCTGGCCTACATGCGTTGTGGAATTGCACTCTGATGCAATAGTCCCAGGCCTGCCTCCTGAACCAGTCTCCAACAGGTCTGGGTAGAGACCGGAACAAAGCAGTAATATAAACTTGGAAGAATGAACTAGACTCGACGATTCCAATGCTCTCCTGGACAGCCACCCACCTCGCACCCTCTGTAAACGTGAGCTCATCCAAAACTCTGCTGCCCGTATCCTAACTCGCACCAAGTCCCGTTCACCCATCACCCCTGTACTCACTGACCTACGTTGACTCCCATTTTAATGTTATTGCAGCACTGTGCATAGACTATTGTGTTGCTTCTGGAACTCTCGAGCTTCTATTTCAGTTTTGTGACTTGTCTTCATGGGGCGGGGGAAGGGGAACGAATCCTCACAGAAGATGGTCATGAATAGTACTATTTGCATTAAGATCAAAGCAATCACATCAAAGGAGTCCGCCAAATCCAAACTCTTTGCTCGGATTTACAACACAAAGGACACGCATTAATTAGTATTCTGTGAGGAAACTGAGTCACTGCAACCTCAAGGGGATGTGCAACGCCCTTTCACAAATCAAATGGTTAAAAAGAGCTGGGATAGGTTTAACGTCCACGTTGTTTATTCTTTCTGGCTAGTTGTGCACTCCGATGGCGCGGTACCACAGACTGGTTGGTGCTGTGTTCACCTGTGCAATTATGATGTATCACCAATCTCAAGTGTGCTGCTGTTTTTTTTATTCGTTCATGGGATGTGGGCGTCGCTGGCGAGGCCGGCATTTATTGCCCGTCCCGAATTGCCCCTTGAGAAGGTGGTGGTGAGCCGCCTTCTTGAACCGCTGCAATCCATGTGGTGAAGGTTCTCCCACAGTGCTTTTAGGAAGGGAGTTCCAGGATTTTGACCCAGCGACGATGAAGGAACGGCGATATATTTCCAAGTCGGGATGGTGTGTGACTTGGAGGGGAACGTGCAGGTGGTGTTGTTCCCATGTGCCTGCTGCTCTTGTCCTTCTAGGTGGTAGAGGTCACGGGTTTGGGAGGTGCTGTCGAAGAAGCCTTGGCGAGTTGCTGCAGTGCATCCTGTGGATGGTACACATGTTGCTGGTGCCCAGGGGAGGGGGTGAAGTTCAGACCCGTATCTCCCCCTGGAAGGAGAGAGGGAGAGAGAGAAAATTATCAGCCACTCTCCCCTGGGCCAGCTTTGTGAATGCTCTAGTGGCCATAACCTCGATGGTGGGGAAGCTTTTAGAAACGATAATCCGGGACAAAATTAACAGTCACTTGGACAAGTGTGGATTAATTAAGGAAAGCCAGCACGGATTTATTAAAGGCAAATCGTGTTTAACTAACTCAATTGAGTTTTTGATGAAGTAACAGAGAGGGTTGATGAGGGTAATGCAGTGGATGTGGTGTAAATGGACTTCCAGAAGGCGTTTGATAAAGTGCCACTAATAGGAATGTCAGCAAAGTTGAAGCCCATGGAATAAAAGGGGCAGTGGCAGCATGGGTATGAAATTGGCTAAGTGACAGGAAACAGAGAGTAGTGGTGAACAGTTGTTTTTCGGACTGGAGGGAGGTGTACAGTGGTGCTCCCCCAAGGTCGGTACTAGGACCACTGCTTTTCTTGATATATATTAATGACTTGGACTTGGGTGTACAGGGCACAATTTCAAAATTTGCAGATGACACAAAACTTGGAAGTGTAGCGAACAGTGAGGAGGATAGTGATAGACTTCAAGAGGATATAGACAGGCTGGTGGAATGGGCGGACACGTGGCAGATGAAATTTAACACAGAGAAGTGCGAAGTGATACATTTTGGTCGGAAGAATGAGGAGAGGCAATATAAACTAGAGGGCACAATTCTAAAGGGGGTGCAGGAAAAAAAGAGACCTGGGGGTATATGTGCACAAATTGTTGAAGGTGGCAGGGCAGGTTGAGAAAGTGGTTAAAAAAGCATACGGGATCCTGGACTTTATAAATAGAGGCATAGAGTACAAAAGCAAGGAAGTTATGATGAACCTTTATAAAACGCTGGTTCGGCCACAACTGGAGTATTGTGTCCAGTTCTGGGCACCGCACTTTAGGAAGGATGTGAAGGCCTTAGAGAGGGTGCAGAAGAGATTTACTAGAATGATTCCAGGGATGAGGGACTTCAGTTACGTGGATAGACTGGAGATGCTGGGGTTGTTCTCCTTAGAGCAGAGAAGGTTGAGAGGAGATTTGATAGTGGTATTCAAAATAATGAAGGGTCTAGAGAGAGTAGATAGAGAGAAAATGTTCTCATTGGCGAAAGAACCAGAGGACACAGATTTAAGGTGATTGGCAAAAGAACCAAAGGTGACATGAGGAAAAACTTTTTTACGCAGCAAGTTGTTATGATCTGGAATTCAGTGCCTGAGGGGGTGGTGGAGGCAGATTCAATCGTGGCCTTCAAAAGGGAATTGGGTAAGTACTTGAAGGAAAAAAATTTGCAGGGCTACGGGGAAAGGTAGGGGGAGTGGGACTAGCTGGATTGCTCTTGCAGAGAGCTGGCATGGGCTCGATGGGCTGAATGGCCTCCTTCTGTGCTGAAACCATTCTATTCTAATCAAAATGCCATTAGCGAGGTTGAAATTGTGTGAGGAATGGTATATTAGGGAGGGAAGAGATAGTAAGACTAACCTTTACCAATGCAAAACACCTTACAGTACTTCATTTAATGACTTCTTCTGAATGGGCATGACTTATTATGTAGGCAAATGAGATACCCATTTTGCACCAACACTGTCTTTCAGATGACATTAACGGTGTTTCCTTGGAGGAATGTTGGCCAGGACAGTGGGAGAACTCCTTTCTCTTCTTTGAATGTACTCCAATGTCCACCCACGGGTACCTAGGGCCTCTATCAGGGGCGGACCGGCCCCTATGGCAAATCGAGAGGTTTCGTGAGCTCCCCCATGAATGGTTCCATTGTGCTGTATTATCGGTGCCCCCCTCCACCCTCCCTCCCTTTTCTACGAGAAGCCCGAAGAATCTTGTGCCCCTTTGGGGAAGCCAGTTCTCCCCCCTTCCCCTGGCCTTTATTTAACAACCCATCCAAAGAATGGCACCCCCCAATAGTTTGACAATCTTTCAGTAGTGGAGTATGAGTTTAACTTGTGGGCGTGAGAGGCTCGAGCCCCCAATTTGCAGGTGGAGTGTTACCAAAGGAACCAAGCAGACATGCACAAAATAAGGGCGTGAGAACAAAAACCAGCAAGAGTTCGTAATTAGATGTTTAAAAAGCTTCTATGAATTTCTAACTGGAGCAGGCTCCAATAATAGAAAAGTGTTAACAGAACCAAGTGACCCCAGAGATATTCAGGGTCTGCAGAGATGTTCCAAAAAGAGACTTTGAACTTTTCCAGTTAAAACCCTGGAGAAGATGAGCCCACGGAGGCTGATGTGGAAATTCTGTGCTACATCCCAGATATCTAGTGCAGACAGATGCTTTTCCTTAAACCAGTGTGTAAGTGAAGATAACCTGAAAGTGCTGATACTTTAATTCTGTTTGTGTTCTGCAATATTCAGCCATTTCTTGCCAATATCCTGCCCTGTCACTCGGGTTTAGCCTTGAATTGTGAAGACTTCTTTTAACTCTTGGTAGTCGTGGAAAGTGGCCGGTAGCGGTTCGGACTCCCGTTATGCACCAGGCCTGATTTTCCTTTCCACTGAAGCTAACGGAGGTGGGGGGAGGGATGAGGAGAATTTTTTTTACGCAGCCAGCTGTTATGATCTGGAATGCACTGCCCGAAAGGGAGATGGAGGCAGATTCAATGGTAACTTTCGAAAGGGACTTGGATGTAGACTTGAAAAGGAAAACTTTCCAGGGCTGTGGGGAAAGAGCAAGAGGATTGGGACTAATTAGATAGCTCTTTCACTGAGGGACGATGGCCCGAATGGCCTCCTGTACTGTATGATTCTATGATATATATATATATATATATCTCTAACAAATAACTGCGGAGGAAGAATTGCTTGGTTGCTATGTGTGGTCACATCACAAAGCCATTCAAAATTAATGGCTGAGAAATTGCTCGGAGCAGCAAACCAACACTCCTCGCCGCTCCATAGATTTATACTAACCCACTAACTTACCGCGGTCTTTACTTCGGGCACTTCCTCCAATAGGAAGTGGAGAAGAGCCCAGTGTTAGCTCCAGCGAAGCTCGGACCCCTGGGAGCAGCGAGAGGATCGATCTCTCCCCTCGTCTAATCAGATTGCAGCATTTTTTGACAAGCTGCGTTAACTGTCTCTGCAGGCTTGGAACGTTAAATCCAAGAAGTGAAAGGTACATTAAAATCATTGTAAAAACAGTTGTAGACAGCGAAAAAAAAAGAGGGTAAGAAATAATTAAATTAAAGAGACAGAAGGGAAAAGTAAAAAAAATTTTTTTTTTTAATGATCAAAAACTATTAAAATAAGGAGTAATGAGGCACCACATTTTTAAAAATTAATTTTTAGTTGTTTGGCAGTTATTAAGACTTACTGTTAAAACTTAGTTTAGACCTCGTATTTTTAAGTGTACCTGTTTTGTGGTGATATTAGTTACTTTCCAGTTGGGCGGATGAGTAAGTTGGTGCTGGTTCAATGATTTCACTGATGGTAGCTGGTGATATACCTTTAATTCCAAGCTGTCATATCGCCGGCGAACCAGGAGGAGCAAGTTCCGGATTTCCGTGTTTCACTGAGCATGTGCGAACGCGGAAACTTTCTCCTCAATTTGGCCACTAACAATGGTGAGCACTGTTGAGCTCTCTGTTCTTTTCCAAGCAACTTCTGGGCCAATGTGTTTTATGATTTCACTGCACATAAAGACCACAACAATTCCTCCTTCATGAATGAATGAAAGACAAGGCCATTCAAGCTCAGGGCAAAAAACCCTGACTCCAAAACAATGCACTGGAAACCTGTCTTATCGAATAAGACAGGACAAAAGTGAAAACATGTTTCATGTAGCTGGGCAGGATCTACATTGGATGCCCAATCCGATGCCACCTGTTTTCCCCCAAGGCCGAAAGTTAAAATCAGACCTGTAGTTTCTTACTCCCCATGCAATGGAATCTTAGGGTTCACTCACAGTATAACTAGTGTTGGTTTAAAGTGGTTTCACTTTGCACTGATTATGCAGTTATAGTGTAAAATGCAGCTTGAATCAGTACAAAAAAATAATCAGAAAAGTTAATGGAATTTTAGCCTTTATGCCTAGAGGGCTAGAATATAAAGGGGAGGAAGTTTTGCTACATCTATACAAAGCCCTGGTTAGACCACATCTGGAGCACTGTGTACCACACCTTAGAAAGGATATATTGGTCTTGGAAGGAGTGCAGTGCAGATTCACCAGAATGTTACCAGGGCTCCAAGGGTTAGATTATGAGGAGAGATTACATAAACTAGGCTTGTATTGCCTGGAATTTAGAAGGTTAAGTGGCGATTTGATTGAGGTTTTTAGGATTTTGAAAGGAATTGATAGGATAAATAGAGAGAAACTTTTTCTGCTGGCGAGGGAGTCCGGGACAAGGAGACATAACCTTAAAATCAGAGTCAGGCCATTCAGGAGAGAAGTTACGAAACATTTCTTCACACAAAGTGTAGAAGTGTGGAACTCTGTCCCACAAAAAGCAGTAGATGTTAGCTCCATTAATAATTTTAAATCTGAGATCGATAGATTTTTGCTAGCCAAGAGTAGCGAGGGATATGGAGCCATGGCAGGTGGATGGAGTTAGGATATGCCATGATCAGCCATGATCTCATTGAGTGGTGGAATAGGCTCGAGGGGCTGAATGGCCTACTCCTGTTCCTAACATTGCTCCCCATGTCCAAAGTGCCTGCTGATAATTACTGTCAAGACTCATGCATGAAAAATGGGCAAATTAAATTTTAAGAAAAGTTTTATATATATTTTAACTAGAGTAACACATGCAGTCATTTATTTCTGGTGGTAACATACCTGGGCGGCTTCAGGTGGCTTTGAAAAACTGTCCACGATTGGATCTTGGTATTTGCAGGGTAAGCTGAACTCTTGTCACTGTCTGATAACATTATCCTGTCTACAAGTTATTTTTTATGTAACACAATCCCTATACAACAACAACTTGCATTTATATAACATCTTTAACATAGTAAAATGTCCCAAAGGCATTTCATAGGAGCGATTATCAAACAAAGTTTGTCACCGAGCCACATGAGGAGATATTAGGACAGGTGACCAAAAGCTCGGTCAACAAGGTAGGTTTTAAGGATCATCTTAAAGGAGGAGAGAGAGGCGGAGAGGTTTAGGGATGGAATTCCGGAGCTTAGGACCTGGGCAGCTGAAGCCACAGCCGCCAATGGTGGAGCGATGAAAATCGGGGATGGACAAGAGGCCAGAATTGGAGGAGCGCAGAGATCTTGGAGGGTTGTAGGGCTGGAGGAGGTTACAGAGATAGGGAGGGGTGAGGCCATGGAGGGATTTGAAAATAAGGATGAGAATATACATGTATCATATACATATTCTATATGCAATATAATACTTTCACGATAAACTGTTACTTAGCTAGGCATTGCAGTTTCATTATCGGCGTCATGCGTTCTGTTTGTGCACCCATATATTTGTCTGTATCAATATCATGAAGTTCGTGCTAATGCAGTGTCCAAGTCTGGAAGGGGTTAAGCAAGGGGACACAATCTCTTTAACCTTGATTTTGTGATGAATGAATTTTAAACAGCCCAGAAGAGCGATGATTCTGTCCGACCCATCTGTTGAAGGCACGGATCTGATCACAGCCTCTAATCCAGCGCTGCCTTGGATTAACTGGTTGGATGCAGAACATATATTGCAAGCCCTGACTCTTTTCCAGGCGGATCTGCTGCCAGACAGGCTGACTGACAGTTAATTTAAATCCTGTGTCATCTCATTTTCCATGTGTCATTGCCCCAGCAACTATGGGATCATTACATCTAATTAAATGTGTTCAAACTGCAAATGCATATAAATGATCGTCTATTAAACTCGATGCCCAAGCTGGGGGGAGAGAGCACTCCCCACTCCGAAACTGCACACTCGCCAATTACTCTGTTACTTATTGTAAGTCAATGTCAGTCGCCTTAGATAACAGGGACAGACTTTGTTGAAAAGTTTCCTGTATTTAACAGTGCATTGAATCAAGGTACTTCCTGTATTATGAGGATATGATTTCTTCTTTATAGTGGTGTGAAAGGTGGCACAATATATAATGTACATAGGATAGGGGATAATGGCATTACCGTAGAATTAGTGAAATGATACAGTGTTCACCGTCATTTTTATTAGTTTCACTTCTATCCCACCATCCTCACTTCCCCTGTGAAAAGCTTTGAGAATGTTCAAAATTGAATATTTGTTTAAGAAAATATAAAGGCATTAGATTCTGTCAGACTCTTCCTGGATTTTTAGCAGATTTATGAAGGTAGAAAGAGAGATAGTGAGGTTAAGTGGTTTTACTTCTTTCATCATTCTGTTTCTCTATCCGTACCCTGTCTCTCTCAGCTCTTTCTGTCTCACTGCATTGGGTCTCTCTGTGCCCTGTCTTTTTCTCTCTGCTCTGCTTACCTGTGCTCTGCCTCTCACTCACCCTCTGCTCTGCCTCTCACTCTGTGCTCTGCCTCTCTCTCTTTCTCTGTGCTCTGTCTCTCACTCTGTGCTCTGTCTTTCTCTCTCTGTGCTCTGTCTCTCACTCTCTCTGTGCTCTGCCTCTCACTCTATGCTGTGCCTCTCACTCACTCTGTGCTCTGTCTCTCACTCTATGCTCTGCCTCTCTCTCTCTTTGTGCTCTCTCTCTCTCTGTGCTCTGTCTCTCACTCTGTGCTCTGTCTCTCACTCTGTGCTCTGCCTCTCTCTCTCTCTCACTCTGTGCTCTGCCTCTCACTCTGTGCTCTGCTCTCTCTCTCTCACTCTGTGCTCTGCCTCTCACTCATTCTGCTCTGTCTGTCACTCTGTGCTCTGTCTCTCACTCTCTCTATGCTCTGTCTCTCTCTCTGTGCTCTGTCTCTCACTCTGTCTGTGCTCTGACTCTCTCTCTGAGCCCTGCCTCTCACTATGTGCTCTGCGCCTCTCTCTCTGTGATTTGCCTCATTCCCCACTGTCTGCCTGCCCTCTCTTTCCCTCCATGTTCTGTCTTTCTGTTTATGCTCTTTTCCAATCTGTATTCTTTCTCTTTCTGTCTATCTCTTTCTCTGTCTGCAATCTATCCCTTTTTGTGCATTCCATCTCTCTTTCTCTCTGTGCTTTGTCTGTCGTTTTCTTGTAGGCGTGTTGTTTCTTTCCTTCTGCACCCTTTCAACCTATGCTTTGTTTGTCTAATTCTGCGCTCTGATTCTTTCTGCGCTCTCTGTCTGTTTCTGACTTACTGTGCTTCTCTCTCTGGAACTGGTGCATGCAGCCACTGTAAGTATGTGACACAGCAGGCAAAACAAGTGGACATTAATATGTGGTGACAAAAATGAGTACAGCAGTTGTATAACCTATTTATTTCAGATCCTTTGTAGTTAAGCAGCTTTTGTAGCAACGCACAATTGTTTTTGAGTCCTATGCTGTTCTTCACCGGGAAGAGGACAGTACAATACAACTGGCACACACCTCCATACACCCTCTCAATGGGACTCCTTGACCAATCTGTCAACAGTTGTACTTGAGCCATTGTGGATAGGGACTTCCTCCCTCCTTCAGATGTCCTGGCCCAGTTTGCTAAAATGGGCCCTCTGTAGGAAACCCGAGAGCAAATGTCAGTTGAGATTAGCATTCAAACTCAAGTGTCCTGGTTGGACCTACAGTACGAGAGCCTTGCAGTCTCCTGGTTCACTCAATACTTATAAAACACACATTGAATTCTCCTTTATTAGTATGATCTGATGAATTCAGCCTGTGGTCTTATTTGACTTTGAACTTGTGGGTACTAAATGGTGAGCATGGGACATCAGTCCTGCTACGATAAAGAAAGAAAGAATATATATGTGACAATATTGCAGTTTAGGTTTGAAAAATAGCAAAGTTCCAGTTAGTTTCCGTAGATTATTTACAACGCTGCTATATTTTTGGTGAAAAAAAAACTTCCATTTATATAGTGCCCTTTGCGTTCCTGCAATCTCCCAAAAGGCTTCGCAGCCAATGAATTTCTGTTGAAGTGTGATCACTGTTGTTATACAGAGAACGTGGCACCTGATGTATCAGCTCTAGCAAATAGATTCATAGCACTTGGCATCGCTACAGGTGCAGTATAACTTCAGTCCGATGCAAAGCTGTATTTTAAAAACATTCAGCTGGGTGCATTTGGGCCTCTTGGGGATTTTCTAAAACTTTTTGTTAGTGCTATGAGAGAAGTAATGCTCCCTCCTATACTCTCCCAGTATTAAATATTACCTCCTCAATGAGCAGAGCTCTCCTGCTCCTACACAATACGAAAGAACGTTGTGGCTGGGTTTAACATCATTTTTTTTTCACAACCTCAGGACGTCCCAAAGTGCTTTACAGCCAATGAAGCCCTTTCTAAAGTGTAATTAATCACTGTTGTAATGTAGGAGCGCAGCAGCCAATTTGTGCACAGCAAGATCCCACAAACAAATAATGAGCTAAATGGCCAGATAATCTTTAGTGATGTTAGTTGAGGGATAAATATTGGCCAGGACCGGGGAGAACTCCTCTGCTATTCTTCAAAATAGTGCCTTGGGATCTTTTACGTCCACCAAAGAGGGCAGACGGGGCCTCGGTTTAACGCCTCATCCGAAAGATACATCTTAGGTGGTACATAAGTTTAGATTCAAAACAATTCTCATATACACAGGTGTAAAACCATTAAAAAAAAAGTTTTCACATTATTTAGATATCTTCATACAATTGTGTGTCTACAGGAAGCACAGACAATGGAATATGCAGGATAAAGCAAACATACACAGAGTAAAGGTGAAGGGGAGAAAGGTGTGATCCTTGGAGAAACCCTGATCAGGATTATGACAGGATTGACTCTGCCAGACGAACACATCAACACACTGTACCCTCAGTTTCAACAGATTTCTTCATTCCAGAAAATAATGTGCTTACAGTCGCCAAGTCCAAAACTGGATTGTTTGGAGGGAGGAGGAGGGGGAGGAAGGGGGGGGTGGGGTGGGAGGGGAGGAAGGGGGGGGTGGGCAGGGCGGGGGGAGGGCGTCTGTTTATGGTGAAGCTGGGAAGTGGGGGGTGAAATAATGGCTTGAGTTCTGATGATTGTTTTATCATTGCTCAACATTCATCTGGACCCTCAAAGGAACTCGTGCCTCCGCATCACGAGACACAAAAGTAAATGGAGAGGGGGGGCGGGGAAAAGGGAACGAACTTCTTGGTGTTTCATTTCCTTTAGTGAGGCATTGATTAACGCAGGGCTATATCAACACAGTCACTAACCTGCTCAAAAGAAGCAGTTGTTGACATAGTTAAAATAGGGCAGAAAGGAATTTTATAGGAACACATTAGCCAGTGTGGCACCAGAGGGATTTATACGCCTGATTTTGAAAGGCAGACTTTTAACATTTTAGAAATTCCTGGGGAGCCCAATCAAACGTGGGACTATTTGGTCACAAACCAAACCAAACGTGGCGCCATCAAGCTTGTTTTTTAAAAAGTGCAATTCTATCCTTTCTTTCTGCCTTATAATTACTGAAGAGTATCCTTTGCTTTAAAAGGGTGATGATTATTTAATTGGTATCCCTCGATAGTTGGCGCCTGGCTTGATCTGATCATTTATCACGCGCTTGTCATTTGCTGTGCTCTCATTACTTAAAGTCCCAATGTCAGCAATTAGTTTGCTTGCAATCCAGAAATTTGTGTTGACAAACATTCAAATATTGAGGGTCCCGGCTGGATTAATGGCAAAGAGACAAGCGATGGATGGAGCCCCCTTCGATTGTGCCACGGCTTTTAGGTTGGTCAGCAGTGCGATCGAATGTGAATGTGGGGGTATTGCACTGAAAACTACAGTCTGAAACCTGTGCAAAGACAAATGCAACGAGACTCTCCCCTTCCCCCATACTTATCAGATTGAACAGGCTGGGGCTCTTATCTCTTGAAAAGAGAAGGCTGAGGGGTGACCTGATGGAGGTCTTTAAGATTATGAAAGGGTTTGATAGGGTAGACGTAGAGAAAATGTTTCCACTTGTGGGGGAGACCAGAACTAGTGGCCATAAATATAAGATAGTCACTAATAAACCCATTAGGAATTTTAGGAGATACTTCCTTACCCAAAGAGTGGTGAGAATGTGGAACTCCTTACCACAAGGAGTGGTTGAGGCGAATTGCATAGATGCAATTAAGGGGAAGCTAGATAAGCACATGAGGGAGAAAGGAATAGAAGGGTATGGTGATAGGGTGAGATGAGGAGGGGTGGGAGGAGGCTCCTGCAGAGCATAAACACCAGCATGGACCAGTTGGACTGAACGGCCTGTTTCTATTTCTGTAAACTCAATGTGACTATGTAACACAACACATCTCTGCAGAAGGGAAGCTGGTACACGAGATTCATATAGTGTCTTTCACATCCTCAGGACATCCCAAAGTGCTTCACAGCCAGTGCATTATTTTGTGGAGTGTAGTCACTATTGTTTTGTAGGCAAACATGGCAGCTAATTTGCACACAGCAAGGTCCCACAAACAACAAATGAGATAAATGGCCAGTTGGTTGAGCAATAAAATCCAGGAGACCAGGATAACTCCCTGCTGATCTTCAAATAGAGCCATGGGATCTTTTACGTACAATTTATGAAAATCACCTGGGGGGAAATGGCTAAAGGAGTAAAGTTTCTCTAGGAGCAAGTATTGATAAGAGCTTATTACTTCAACACATTTCATTTTCACCCCTTGAACTTGGGTTCAGAAGGATGCAGTAGATGGTGCTTTTCTAAGGTTGGGGCTGAGAGACATTTTTGGGGCACGATTGAGGGAATTTTACTGTACGTATCAGCATGCCAAACCTCACCTTGACGTCTTTAATACTTCACCGTGGAAAACTATTCCCTTCCCCAGCACTAATATCCTTCAGATAGGGATGGAATCATAGAATCATGGAATTTATTTATTATATGATAGAATCAGAGATGTGCCCTGATCAGCTGATATTAATGTACATTGTAATTTTTACATTGCCAGTGCAGGTTAAAGTCACACCAGGCCTGCAGCAAATGACTAAAAAGGTACTAATTTTGGAATATTGACTGGGTAGTTCTGTGGGTTAATTGGATTAAGATGGAAAATCCAGCTCTACAATGTAGATCACATCAAGTCAGGGGGGTTTGCTGTTTTATAAGGACCATATATTATTCTGCTGCTGAGGGGAACCTTTGTGTAATATGGCCAGCCTCTTTAGGGTCCTAAAGTCATATTGCTGTAAATAGGCACAGCCTGAGAGAAACTTAGAGGTTGTTTCTTGTTTCAAGGGAAGTTTCTTTGAAACCAGCAAAAAATGATCTGCTCTCTTTTGCTTTTTAATTCCATTTTTAACAACATGACACAAAAACGGGAATGTTTGACAATACGTGATGCCTGAATTGAGATCAATGAATGTCAAGACTTTAATACACCAGCACGTGTCCTGTGGCATTGCCCAGATGCCCTAGAAGGATATGCTGATAGGGTAAGGTGAAATAGGGAGGGAGGAGGCTCGTGTGGAGCATAAACACCGGCATAGACCAGTTGGGCCGAATGGCCTGTTTCTGTGCTGTACGTTCGATGTAATTCTATGTGATGGTGAGTCTGAAGTGACAATATTACAATGCGGAGGGTGGGGAGTAGGGGGAATGGTCGATGAATACTCGATTTAGAAACGGGGGAAGGGACTCCAGCCTCTGCCAATGAAATACTCTTTGAAGTGTGGTCGCTATTGTAATGCAGGGATATGAGTAAAATACCACACTTACATCAATAAATCTCCAAAACTTTACTGTCCATCTGTTTTTATAATGAACTCCAAGAAATATATAAAACTTAAGGAAAGTTTAAATTAATTTGCATTTTTCCTTCATCAATATCTCTACAACAGTGTTAATGAAAATAAATAAATTAAACAAAGCTTTAAATTCTGGACTTTTTATTTGAGACTTTCTGCTGCCTCCAAACTTGAATAATGGTACAATATATCCAAACACTCAAAGTGTCACACTTTATTGCGAATGCAAAAAAATCTGTAAAAAATCTCTCAGAAAACTAGTCATTGACTTGGAGCCTGAAACTTACAAGTAATGTCCATAGCAGTTTATAACCACATGCAGTTTTCTGGATTTGCCTATTTGAAGCGATGACCTTAAAGGTATAGGCCAAGGGTCAAGGTGTGGGCCGTGGCTCAGTGGGTAGCACTCTCGCCTCTGAGTCAGAAGGTCGTGGGTTCAATAGTCCCACTCCAGAGCCTTGAGTACCTGAACCAGGCTGACACTTCAATGCAGTACAGAGGGAGTGCTGCACTGTCTTTCGGATGAGGGCTCTGTCTGCCCTCTCAGGCAGTTGTAAAATATCCCAAGACACTATTCAAAGAAGAGCAGAGGAGTTCCTGGCCAACATTAATAAAAAAACCTGATTACTTGGTCAATATCACATTGCTGTTTGTGGGATCTTGCTGTGCACAAAATTGGCTGCAGCGTTTCCTACATCACAACAGTGACTGCACTTCAAAAGCGATTTGGAGCGTCCTGAGGTCGTGAAAGGCACTATATAAATGCAAGTTCTTTCTTTCTTACCATCTAAAACCATAACAGTGCTCCAGACCCAAGACTACCCATGAGGAATGTCACGGGAGATTAGCTCGGATCTGTAAATAAGATCTGAATGCAGATGAGCCATTGACCTAATGAACACTGGCTGTAGAGATAGCTTGTTGTTTTATGCAATAAAACTTAGTTGCGGGCGCACCTAGTGACAAACTTAAAATAAAAAGGATTTAAAGCTTTGCGATTTTAGTTCTAAATACATAAGTAGGCTTGGAGGGCAGAATTGAATTCAAAAGGTGAAACATTTTAATAATACCAACCCTGCTTAGATTACAAAGAGAGAGAGTGAGAGAGAGTATTGCTGTTGCCAGCCTGTATTGTAGAGTTGCATTCCGCACATGTGGTGAAGGTCACAGTTATTTGCCCGGGTATTATGACGATGACAGGCAAAGTGACAAGGCCCAGTTCTTGATTTGACATGAGGGGGAACTCAGGCCCCTTCTCCTTCTGTCACTCATTGTTCTACAGCTGTCTGTGCCATATGCCTGTGTGGTGGGATTAGAGGAGGGTGAGGCATAGACTGAAATTTGATCATGCAGACATAAATTAAGGGGTGAAAGCTGTCAACCAAGTCCTTCTTAGTGCTGGTAATAATTGCGCAGCCAGAAGAAGTGTGCAGGAACTGTGGAATGAGGAGGGGGGTGCTTATATTGCCGGAGGATGCTTGTCAGGAGCTGCCTTTCCCATGCGAATAGTTTCAGCCTCCTGTAAAAGCTGCCTATTGGAATGCAGTAAGCACTGGGCTGAAGACATATTCCCCTTTGCATTCTGTCGCGATTTAAACCCTTTAACAGATGAACAAGAAGAGATAAGGAAATACGTCAGGATCAGTGGCGTGCTGTGATAGATAACGCAGAAAGTTAGGTTGATGAATGACAAAGTCAGTAGAGGGATAAGGTCAGTTTTACAATCTGCATCGATTGTGGCATACTGCTGGCTGCGACTTATCCAGTTATGACAAACATAGTATATTTCCCATGGAAACATAACATTGGCATAGTATGTCTTTACATGGTCTATCCATACTGTATAAGCATTTGAGGCAGACGAAGGTACAGAGAGAGTGGGATTACTTTTGGATTGCTCTATTGAAGAGTCAGCACCAACACGATGAGATGAATGCAGAGTCGGATTACGAACTCTTGGGATGCTGGGCACCGAGAACATTAGGGGTCGCTCCACATTCTCCGTACAAACCCCCCTGCAAACCCCCAATCCATTAAAACACCAACGCGAACTGCAACAGCAAATGTCAGTATTTATATTGTAATGAATCTGCCAACTCCGCCTCGTCCCCTTCTGATAGTGTTTTTAAATAGAATATTTTGATCCAGCAGTTGCATAAGGTTTTCCTGCGTTATGGTGAGTTTGACCAGGAGCCCCATGTTTGCACAGGGGCCCAATATTCGGCTGGGGGCCCCTGTGTACGGGCCCCATAGACCCGTGCATTAATCCACCCCTGGTTGAAAGGCCTCCTTCTGCGCTGTAAGCTTCCATCATTCTATGGCTCTTGGTTGAAATTGCTGTGTGATTTTACTTTTATACTGTGATGTCAGGCCAGCCCAAATTGGACATCTTCCTCTTGTATTTCTAAACATTTGTGTTTATATAAAGTAATGGTTCACTGTCCCTCACTTTGCAGCAGCAGTCACTGGATTGCAATCGGGAGGGGTACAAAGCTTGCTGCTTGCTGCTTTGTCCCCTCCCTTGACCAAACTGTAGCACTCAAACTGAAATCAGATAACTCAAACACAGGCCTGGGTTCGAAGCTGGGACCTTGTGGCCTGTATGACTCAATTGAAAGAAGACAGAAGAAAAGTAAGACTTGTATTTATAATGTGCTTTCATAGCCTCAGGATGTCCCAAAGTGCTTCACAGCCAAAGAAGTACTTTTGAAATGTAGTCACTGTTATAACATAGGAAACACAGCAGCAAATTTGAACACAGCAAGGTCCCACAAACAGCAATGAAATAAATCATCTGTTTGTTGAGTGATTAATGTTGGCCAGGACAAACTCCCCTGCTCTTCTTCAAATGGTGCTATGGGATCATTTACATTCACCTGAGAGATGGATAGGACCTCCGACAACACAGCACTCCCTCAGTACTGTGCTGGCCTAGATTATGTACTTAAGTCTCTGGTGTGGGATTTGAACTGATGACCTTCTGACTCAGAGGTGAGAGTGCTACCATCTGAGCAACAGCTGATACTGCACTGGGTGGTCCACTACCAGGGCATTAGGAGATTCACTGGTTATATTTTGAACCAAAGCAATGGCGAAAACATTTATGAGGATAAATACTCAGCTAACTGATATGTGTAACCAAATTTGCAGAGGGTTCAGGGGCTGTCTTCAGCCCCTCAGAAGCTTTAAGTTAGAATCATAGAGTCATAGAATGGTTACAGCACAAAAGGAGGCCATTCGGCCCATCGAGCCCGTGCTGGCTCTTTGTATGAGCAATCCAGTCCCATTCCCCCACTTTTTCCCCATAGCCCTGCAAATTTTTTCCCTTCAAGTATTTATCCAATTTCTTTTTGAAAGCCACGATTGAATCTGCTTCCGCCGCCCTTTCAGGCAGCGCATTCCAGATCATAACAACTCGCTGCATAAAAAAAGTGTTTCCTCATGTCACCTCATTCCTCATGCTACAAACTATTCATTTATTCTGTTCAATAGAAAATATATCAGCAAACTAAGTAATGAGATAAGTGTAGGTAACCCTAGGGAGACGGTGGAAGTAGTTAGCATTGATTCATTCAAATTAGATAGATTATTTTAAGAAAATAATATTTTGGGATACAATACATGAGTAATTTCAGACATGACATGTGGTAACTGTAAAGTGCTTGGGAGGAACAGGTGACTTTGGACCTATGGTTCCCAGAGTTCTCCACCACTGGGGGTTTCCTCATGTCATTTATGGGTCCATTGTAGACTAATTGATAGAGATTGATTGCTATGATTAGTCAACAACTCCATTATTGTTGTATCATGTGACTACCAGGATGGTAGAAGGCGAACGAGATGGACCTTGATCTTTTCTCGCCTAGCAATTCCTATGTTCCTATGTAGGGTGATTGTTCAGAAGTGAGCATTTTCCAATGAATTCATGGTGTTTTAGAAGATTGATGCTTGACAGCTGAGCAAACTAGCAAAGCGGCTGTGCCACTAAGCATTGCTCATATTGCAAACAATACCATGCGCCAAAAGGATGAACTTTGCCCATTGTCTTGTGCTCAATTTTGATCCTTAAAAATAAATAAAGACCTACATTTATATGGTGCCTTATCACATCTCTAAGTGCTTTATGTACACTGAGTTACTTTACAGTATAGGCACCAGCCATTTTGTGCACAGCAAAATCCCAAAGGAACGACGAGATAAATTACCAGTTAATCCATTTTTAGTGACAGTGTACTGGTTGAGGGATCGATATTGACCAGATCACCATGAGATCTCCCTGTTCTTTTTCGAACAGTAGCATGGCATTTTAGCATCAACCAGAGCAGATGGCATCTCCCAATGCAGCACACCCTCAGCACTGCACTGGTGCGTTGGTTTAGATTACACGCTCAAACGCACAGGACATTTTCTGACGGAGCACGCAGTAAGTTTCCAGAAAATGAAGTCGCCTAATCTGCAATTTTGAACACCAAAAGCTGGTCATTTGCCAAATTGGGGGGGGGTGGTGGGGGTTGGCATTGGGAATGAATCTGTTCCCCAATGATCTTTCATGTTGATTTGGACCTTTCAGTTTTCATTCCTAATCCCCCTTCTTGTGTTCGCTAACTTGGCTCATTCATTGTGCCAGAGCCTGATCAGAAACGTTTAGCCATTTCACAATCACTTGTTCCTTCAATGACCTATGTCTTCCCTCCACTGTTTGCAAAGAAATAGCTGCCTGTCTCCTTTTACAAACACAGCAGCTATACATTGTCTACCAGCTGATTGTTTAACCCACACGTGTTGCCGTAATGTCAGCGGACACACGAGAGTCAAGAAAGTTAATCCACACCTTAATGCCATCCTTCTCATCTCCCGCCTCTGAGTCACGAAGGTCGTGGGTTCAAGTCCCACTCCAGAGACTTAAGCACAAAATCTAGGCTGACTCTCCCAGTTCAGTACTGTGGGAGTGCTGGTCGGAGGTGCCGTCTTTCGGACGAGCCATGGCCCTCTCAGGTAGACGTAAAAGATTGCAAGGCAATATTTTGAGAATGAGCAGAAGAGTTCTCTCCTGGCCAACATTTATCCCTCAATCAACATCATTAAATACAGATTATTTGTCTCATTGCTGTTTGTGGGAGCTTGCTGCATGCAAATTGATTCCACGTTTCCTACATTACAACAGTGATTACACTTCAAATGTACTTCATTAGCTGTAAAGCTCTTTGGGAAGTCCTGGGGTCATGAAAGGTGCTATATAAATGCAAGTCTTTTTTTTTCTCATCATTCTACAGAGTTTGAAATTACTTTAAATTTACAATTCTAGAACCAGAGCTTCAAGAACACACTCAAAAAAAAGCAGAACTTTTCAGAGATTGAAGGGGAAGATTTCCTCAGCACTCTCTGTCGAACAAAATTGCAAAACCTCTCTTCATAAATGGATTTGCAGAGGAAACCTTACCTCGATATTATCAATAGCAGCCAGCAAAGGAAAGGAAACTGTATACAGCTGACTACCGATTTAATGAACTAGTTTCTTTTCTAATTGTTGATTTTTATCTTTTATTTTCGAAGCCACAAACCGTGCGTTATTTTCAATAAAATATCATTCTGTTACGGTATTGTTAGCAGGCAGGGAAACGGAACCTTTAAGTGTAGAAAATGATAAATATTGAAAAGTGGAGCAAACTTAAATTTTAATGGAAAAAAGTGCTGCTGCTACTTTTAAGGGTCCATTTACACTACAGATGTAATGTTGGCGTCAAGCAATTCCATTGCATTTATAATGTATGTGCAGCCTGAATCCAGAGTCAGGGCCCAATCTCACTTTTTAAAAAAGTTTCTCCTGAGTAGACCTGTTCTCAATTCAGCAAAATTACCTCTCGCTCATTGAAAACTATTAGTTAAATGTGAGCCTAAGGGAATGAATCTTAAAAATGAAATAAAATATACCTTTAGTCTAAAAACGAAAGCGTTCCATTTACATAGCAATTTATCATGTCTGTCATAAACCTCTCAAGGCGTTTTGTGTGAAATGAGTTCCTTTGAGTAACTGTTCAGGTAAACGTGACTGCCATTTTGTGCACAGCAAGATCCCACACTCAGCACTCTGACCAGCTCATCTGTTTTTGGTGATGTTGGATTGAGTGCTGCATGTTGCCCAGGGCACCGGGGAGAACCTTCTGCTCCTCATGAAGGCTAAGAGTCTGGTCGCTGAGGTGGTGAGGAGCTACAACAGGCCTTCAAGGACCTGTTGTAGGTAGAAAGCAGAGAAAGAAGCAATGAAGAGTTGGAGATGGGATGCACAATCTCCTGCTCGCGTTCTGCCCCGATTTCAAGCAGATCTGGCGTGGGCAGAGGCATAAATTTGGGTGGAGAGCCATTTTGCTGGCTTGCTATTGTTCACTGCCATAAGTGATGGTGACTGTTGAATGCACGTCCAAATATGGATGGAAGTCGTCAAAGTGGGCAGTACTGATGGGACGGCATCGTATTTACCAGCTTAGCGACGCTAAACGCAAGTGATGCCAGCATGTAACTGGCATCCAGCATTGCTATGGCAGACAAGAGTGCATTTAACTTTTAAAAGGCCCCCCTCCAGGAGTAAAATGACTGCCGGGAACTGACGAAATGTAACATTTTAAGAAGAATTTGGAGAACTCTTCTGCTGTCCCGATGGCCGAGTTCGCTGTTTCAGGCACCCGGAAAATGCCCCAAGGGTCAACGGTGGCCAAATCGGCCGGGTGCAAAAACATGATACGGGGAAGCTGCCGCCTCGCTCTCCCTTCAGCCCCTTGTGCCTCTGCACTGGTCGCCATCCCCGCGATACGCAGTTGGGCACGGTGCAATATCTGCGACGTTCCAGACCTGATGCCTGCAGCGCAATCTGCTCCCCGGGTACAGCACCTTTGGCCGAGAGGTTCCCAAAAATATCCGCTTCGGAGCGAATCTGAGGGATAATAAACCAGATGCAGCAATATATCATTTGCTTCAGCTCTGAGGTCCCGATCTGCAGCCTTCCTATACCTTAGGTGGGAGAGCTGGACACTGACACTGGGGTGTAAAAAGTGGGAAAAAAATTCTATCTCCCAACACCAACATCCTTCACCTCAAAATCATAGAAACATTAAAAAAAACCTCGCTCCTGTGACTTTCCTTTTTGCAAAGAATATAATGGAATCCAATTTCTCCTCACTTAAAGAAGCTTTTGGCCATAATTTAAATCACAGGAAGTTTCATGATTTGAGGCCTTGTTTTTCTGATATGGGTGTGGTTTACACCAGAATGGTTTGAGGCGAATGAAAGTGTACGAGTTATGCACAAGGTGATTTGTAAAAATATCGAGTCAAGCTTGGGGAAGGTACTCAGGGATGGTATTCCAGCAACTCCTTCGGGTAAAAGCAGGCTTTAGTTCGGCTGCATTTACAATGGGGGGGAAAAGAAATACTCCAACAGCAACAACTTGCACTTATTGGCACCTTTAACACGGGGAAAGGTTCCAAGATTAAAGGGACGCTGGGGGAAATGGCAGGAATTAGAAGAGGCAGATTTGGTGTGGTTCTGGGTTGAATTACATAGAATGTACAGCCCAGAAACCGGCCATTCGGCCCAACTGGTCCATGCCGGTCTTTATGCTCCACATGAGCCTCCTCCCTCCCCTCTTCCTTGAACCCTATCATCATAAGTGAAGGTGGGGCAAGAGATAGGGAAGCAGAGGGGTTTAGGGAGAGAATTCCAGAATGCAGGACATTTGAAAGAACGGATCATTTGTATTGCTTTCTGCAAAAGCCATAGAGAATATATAATGATAAAATTCAGTGTTCAAATTTGCTTCCCATGGTAATTGATGGAGCCGAGTCCTTGTTACAGTGCAGGTTTACTGTACAAAATACAATTTTCAGTTGAAGTATGTCTGTGCTGCAAATTCTCTTGTCACTTTGACTAATTTCTTTTAAGTCTTATCATTCTTAATATTCTTCCCAACTCATATAAGATACGGAGGAGTAAAATTAATGTACTGAAAAAGTACCTGTATGTAGTGATGTATGGATTTCTGTAGCTGTAGAAACTGTCAGTCCTTTCGGTTGAAGATAAGTTAAGACCAATTCCTTTCATTTGACTTTTCATCTATTATCACGAGAGTGAGTGTTAAGTATATCAAATACATGAAAGAGGGACTTTATTAACCAAATGTAAGAAGCCCTCTTTACTTTCTGCCAACATAACTGTATTAATCATTCACTCATTTCAAACTTCTACTCTTCACTTCTTTCATGTTTCAAAAAAAACTAAAGATGAAAGTTGTGCCAATCAGCCAGACTGATGCCCATTGTCTGAATATCCTGTTTGCCATATTTTTCCTCTCTAATTTTCTTTCCTCCCTTCCTGAATGTGCTGACTTCATTCTGGGGCACTGTTCATCGGGCAACTTGACAAATAGACATTCTTCACAGGTGAGTATGAGTGTCAAGAGGCTGTTCCTCTGTGGGAGGCTTTACAGATGAGCTTGACCCTGTCCTCATCTGACTTTCCAACAGAAGTCATTGGACAGCAATCGGAAGTGGGAACCCTGGTTTACGTTTCCACCCCTAATCCAGAGGGACTGAGGCTGATTTTGGTGACCCAGCTGAGATCAGCTAACAGTGTAGACTGTGACATGGATCTTGAAGCCTTCCTGGCCTGTTTAGCTCAATACTAAGGATTATATTTATTAATCACAGGGGAAGGCTGGAGTGAGGGAGAGGCCGTTCTCCATTTTAGCCTCAATTCACTCTTTAAGTGTTATCCATCCTGCATATGATTGCTCCCAATTTTCCATAAAGTGGAGAACCCGGGTGGGTGAGTGACTTTCTCCCAGAACCTTTCCAATACCAAATCCACAAACAGCCATGAGGAAGACTGGAGCATCCCAGGTAATTCTCAGAACATTGTTCTCAATGGAGTTAATATTTGGGGGAAGGAAACTTAAGGTGTGTACTGCTTTGAGAACATTTTAAAAGTGGGCATGTTAACGACATGAGAAAAGCCATCAATATAAAATGGCCATTTGATCCACTGAAACCCTTCCCTCTAGTCCCTTAACTCTCCCATCGAAGCCCATTGCTTCAGTACTCTAACTCTCCCATCGAAGCCCATCCCTCCAGTACCCTAACTCTCCCATCGAAGCCCATCCCTCCAGTACCCTAACTCTCCCATCGAAGCCCATCTCTCCAGTACCCTAACTCTCCCATCGAAGCCCATCCCTCCAGTACCCTAACTCTCCCATCGAAGCCCATCCCTCCAGTACCCTAACTCTCCCATCGAAGCCCATCCCCCTAGTACCCTAACTCTCCCATCGAAGCCCATCTCTCCAGTACCCTAACTCTCCCATCGAAGCCCATCTCTCCAGTACCCTAACTCTCCCATCGAAGCCCATCCCCCTTGTACCCTAACTCTCCCATCGAAGCCCATCCCTCCAGTACCCTAACTCTCCCATCGAAGCCCATCCCTCCAGTACCCTAACTCTCCCATCGAAGCCCATCCCCCTTGTACCCTAACTCTCCCATCGAAGCCCATCCCCCTTGTACCCTAACTCTCCCATCGAAGCCCATCCCTCCAGTACCCTAACTCTCCCATCGAAGCCCATCCCTCCAGTACCCTAACTCTCCCATCGAAGCCCATCCCCCTAGTACCCTAACTCTCCCATCGAAGCCCATCTCTCCAGTACCCTAACTCTCCCATCGAAGCCCATCCCTCCAGTACCCTAACTCTCCCATCGAAGCCCATCCCTCCAGTACCCTAACTCTCCCATCGAAGCCCATCCCCCTAGTACCCTAACTCTCCCATCGAAGCCCATCCCCCTAGTACCCTAACTCTCCCATCGAAGCCCATCCCCCTAGTACCCTAACTCTCCCATCGAAGCCCATCCCTCCAGTACTCTAATTCTCCCATTATAGCCTCCAACAGCCATTTCTAGGTTTGTGTGTAATTGAAGCTGTATGATATTGTGCTGAGATCTGTTCTGGTGCTCTCCACTTTCAACACACGGCCGGCTGCAACCTGAAAGCGAACCTCCCCGGATTCCCCGAGGCTGCACGCTAACCCTTGTCAACCAAGCCGTCTTTCCTTTCGTTGGCTGCACCGAAAAGGCCCGTTGAAAGCCTACGGCACTGACATGGGCTATATCACGGGGCGCCCATGGACTCTCTTGCTGTGCCATGCAACCCGTTACAGTTCACTGAAATCCAGGTTGTGAGTGAGAGAAACCTGTATAACAACAGCACTTACGTTACAAGATGACAGCTCAATGATATTAGAAAGAAACATGTGTCCAGATGTTAGTATCGATGCATTTTGGTTGCATCGTTGCAAGTGGAATGACCCAACTCTTCTGCTTTTTGTCGCCCACACGTGGACCGTTCCCTCCCCAGTTTGAGACGTAGTTTTCATCCATTCTCTTCCATGTTTGTAACTATTTACACTGCGTTGGAAATGTAGGATTTGCATCCTCATCGGGCGCTTGTGTGTTTTATTTTCTTGATTGGTGGTTGTGTGTTTTTGCTTTAGATAAAATGCAAATCTAATGCACCAGTTCTGAGATCACTCAACTTCATGGGAGAGCTTGTTGGATCTTTTTGCATTTAGAGGTGGGTCAGAATTGTACCGAGTGAAGACGCTTTAACAAAAAAAACTGTCTGCCTGTTTATAAAAAAAAAATCCACAACAAATTCACACAAATAATGATGCAACTTCCAGTCTGTGTGTGTGTGTGTTTCAGGCACAAACATGCATTTGTTTTTTCTTGCAGCAGAGTCAAGTTGGAGGACCTCCTTCTGGGCCTTGCCAAGGTGGCCATTTAAAGGTCCAGGTTGGACGTGGCCCGTGGGGGTGGTCGCTCTGGCTGGCCGCCTCTCTTCCGCGGTCTTGTCTGCTCCCGGGTGGCCCTGCAGAAGGAGCATACGGGGTCCTCTAGTACATGTAAGGCCTTCTGCGACCAGTGGGAGCCACAGGGACTGGATTGTGAACTGGACATCGATAATAACATTATTATTTAGGTTTATAAGTTTCCTTTGTTTTATGGTCCCTCCAAAAAGGGGGCACTTTTGTTTTTATTTGAAGACACTGGGGTAAACCCAATCTCTCTTTATGGGTTTTATTAGAAAAGACAGAGCCACATGAACTGACCGCTATCTTTCAGTGTGTGGTTACACAGGAGAAGGGAGCAGATTGATGCCTAGCGTCTGGCTCCCTGCCTCTGTCACGGTGATGGGATCACGGTTGGTTTAAGCAGCTTTAATTGGCTTTTATGACCATCGAATGACACCGACTACTTTTTTTGCTAATATTCAGATAAACGAGCCAGATGGGGCGTGAGGCAGAGAGCAGCTCTGAGGACAAGGCACTCTCTCTCTCTCGCTCGGATGCAAGGGAATGGGGGGGACGATTTGTATGAGAGCTTTGGCTGTGAGGCAGAGGTGATGGGAAAGGGAAAAAAAAATCAGGAAGGGGATTTGGCTAAGCGAGACTGTTAAATTGATCGCAGCCACCATCTGGTTCTTTAGTTAACAGTTAACCCGAGCAGCTGCTGGATAACACATTGCAGAAGCTAAGTGGCTGCATTTTGCCGTTTATAGACTTTGCTTCACATTAAACCCTGATAGCTCTGAAATGCTTTATCAAATTTGCATTGTCCAAATAACATTTTACCAGTAAACTAACAGGAAAATTGCAGTATTTCAACAACCAAGCTTAAAGCTAAGTATGCCTTGCGCTGTAGCCCATTATATTCGAATGGTGCCTCCTATTCATTTTGTGGGTCCAAACGAAGGCTTTTGGACTGGTACGTGTTTACTTGATGCTGAGAAGGAGTCAGCAAGCAGAGAGCAACAATATCAACTTGCATTTATATAGCGCCTTTAACATAGTAAAAGACGCTTCACAGGAGCGATTATCAAACAAAATTTGACACCGAGCCACAAAAGGAGATATTAGGACAGGTGACCAAAAGCTTGGTCAAAGAGGTAGGTTTTAAGGAGCGTCTTAAAGGAGGAGAGAGAGGTAGAGAGGGTTAGGAAGGGAATTCCAGAGCTTGGGGCCTAGGTAGCTCATGTTCCATTTTAAAAATAATTACTTTAATTTACTCTGCTCTGTGCTTATTGGGTGAGAATTGTTAGCATGAGACAATTAATTATTTCCCCACATTTTTCACCTGGAGGGTTTAATTCCCTCTGTGTGCTATAGAGGTTAACCCGTTCATGCTACACTCCTGTCTGCGTTACACTGACACAGCCATAACCCATTTAAAATACATGGGCTGACAACCAGGTGGAGTAGCACAGACAGGAATTCAAAGGGAGCTGGTCGGCCGGTTAAAAATAGTGACAAAGGAAATGAAACCCTTTGATGAGCCACCCCCAGGTCGGATACAACATTGGTCAGATACAGTGTGGCTCCACTCAAGATCAGTCGTGCACTCTGACCGGCATTAATGTGACATTACAATTTGACACCTCACCAACTTCCAAACTCTGAACAGTCTGTACGTGGACCTGTGCCCACCAGGAGCAAGCTAGCGATTGCCAAAACCCATTTGGCATTGAACCCACAGCCATCAGACTGGGTTCAGTTCTGGGCACCGCACCTCAGGAAGGATATATTGGCCTTGGAGGGGGTGCAGCGCAGATTCACCAGAATGATACCGGGGCTAAAAGGGTTAAATTATGAGGACAGGTTGCACAGACTAGGCTTGTATTCCCTGGAGTATAGAAGATTAAGGGGTGATCTAATTGAGGTGTTGAAGATGATTAAAGGATTTAATAGGGTAGATAGAGAGAAACTATCACCTGTGGTGGGGGAGTCCAGAACAAGGGGGCATAACCTTAATATTGGAGCTAGGCCATTCAGGGGTGATGTCAGGAAGCACTTCTTCACACAAAGGGGAGTGGGAATCTGGAACTCTCTCCCCCAAAAAGCTGTTGAGGCTGGGGGTCAATTGAAAATTTCAAAACTGAGATTGATCGATTTTTGTTAGGCAAGGGTATTAAGGGAACCAAAGCGGGTAGATGGAGTTAAGAGACAGATTGGCCATGATCTAATTGAATGGCAGAACAGGCTCAAGGAGCTGAATGGCCTCCTCCTGTTCCTATGAATGACTTTTACCCCATCTGTTTGGGCTGTCCCAGAGATTGAAGGGCAGTGTTTTAACCCAATGCACCAACCTATTCCCCTTCAAAAGGTTACAGTTGTAAATGAAGGAGGCAGAATGAAAAAAAAAGTTAGTGGTTTACAGATAAATTACAGCAAGCTGCATTTTTTTTTGCAAGTCCACAAAAGTACTTGTGAATTGTAATGGGGTAGGGCCAAACCTGACATGAAGGTGAGTGAGATCAGGCCTGAGCTCCACAAGAGCTTTCACCGAGCTGCCAACAGTAGGGAACTGTCATGGGCAGGATTTATGATACGAACAATCACCCAACTATTTAAACACATAGTGCTGTGTTTATTTTTGAGAGTGAGATACATCATAGAATTACTTAGAATTAAATAGAATGTGCAGCACAGAAACAGGCCATTCGACCCAACTGGTCTATTCTAGTGTTTATGCTCCACACGAGCCTCCTCCCACTCTACTTCATCTCACCCTATCTGCATATCCTTCTATTCCTTTCTCCCTCATCTACGTATCTAGCTTCCCCTTAAATACATCTATGCTATTCGTCTCAAATAATCTTTTTAAGATTGTGAAAGCGTTTGATAGGGTAGACGTAGAGAAGATGTTTCCACTTGAGGGGGAGACCAGAACTCGGGGCCGTAAATATAAGATAGTCACTAATAAATCCAATAGGGAATTCAGGAGAAACTTCTTTACCCAGAGAGTGGTGAGAATGTGGAACTCACTCCCACATGGAGTAGTTGAGGCGAATAACATCGATGCATTTAAGGGGAAGCTAGATAAGTACATGAGGGAGAAAGGAATAGAAGGATATGCAGATAGGGTGAGATGAAGTAGGGTGGGAGGAGGCTCGTGTGGAGCATAAACACCCATCATGGACTAGTTGGGCCGAATGGCCTGTTTCTATGCAATTCTATGTAACTACTCCATGTGGTAGTGAATTTCACATTTTAACCACTCTCCCAGGGTAATTAAAAATAGGTCATATTTTTAAACCAAAATGAAAAGCGAATGTCCCTCCTAATGAATAGTGGGATGAATATCAGTAGGCCCAGTCCTGATTGCAACTCTTCATACTTCACTGGACATTAAATCAGACGGCTAGAATGGGCCGAGAAGCTGCTCCTGAACCTGGACTTGGACCAGGGCTCCGTACTGATGGGAAAGCTGCATCCCTGCAGCATGGAGCCAGTATGTTTAGCTCCGGGGATCTCACGATGTAGATGCCGAGCTTCGGGGAGAGCAAGTTCTCCGGAGAGCTGAAGTGGCAATGTCTGCTCGAGCAGCTGCCAAAGAATTAACTGGTGCAGTGCTAGACCTCATCAATACCTTCATACTCCTCGTCAGCGCTGGCTCGAGCTGTCTGGAGCTCTGGGTCAGAATGTAATCCAAACAGGGCCGGTGTTAAAAAAATATATATAGCCGCAGGTCCCTTTTGGAAGATTTCTAAATCGAAGTTGCAGTTTCTAAAATGTACTCGTACTTGACTGGGAGTTTACCCATAATTGCCAGTTTGTGTCTGCGTCAACTCACCAAGCCTCCACCACTGTAAAAACAAACAGGCCTCTACAGGTCTACCCTTCCCACCCTCTGGATTGCTGACCCTGGTCACCTTGATGCAAACGACCCCCTGCCCCACTCCCCTCCTATCGTCTGATGGGGTCCTCTCACCCAGCATATGTCAGAACAGCTGCTGCCGGAAAGCTGGGTATCTTTTTTTTAATATGTTTCTGGCCACTGACGGTTTTGTGAAGATGGGAGCTAGGGGAAAAAAAAAAATACTCTGGGAAATACATAGGCAGCAGGGTGGATCTGGCCGGGACCCCCTTTCGTGCCATTAGAAAAGCTGTGGCCCGTCAACCACTAATAAATAGCTCTTGCTTCTCATTCAGGGTTTCCGAAATTTCATTCAGAGAAGCATCTGTATTTGTGGACATAGCCTCTCAGAATACACACTGGGGAACACTTTAGCCTTGCAGCTGCGGAAAAGAAAAATGAATTAACTTTCAATGATCTTGAGCTGCGATGAACTAATGTAATTAAATTTTGTTAATCAGGGCTCCAAATCCTTGTGATTTAAGGAGAGATTAAATAAGTCACGTACACTTGCATAGGATGCCTGCTTGTCAAGACAAAGGGTGAAATCAAGCACCTGACAGAGTCGGTGTTGTTCAGTGCTGGGTTCCTGTGTAGAAAGACCCTCCTGTTCTTAATAATGACCCCGACTGACCATTCCTTCACTGCAGCAATAAGCAGAAAAATTGGGGAGGGGTGGGGTGGCAATTATTTTTTTCATCACCGAGCAAGTGAGTTGAGCCTGACGTACATCCGAGTGTCAAATTGAATACTCTTGTGCTGTGCAGAATTCTCTTTCGGGGTGTGGGCCGCAGATTAAGGTTCTGCCCAGAAGTCAGCCACCTTGTCTATGGTGAGCCTATGACCAGTAAGCATTCATGCGTTATTATCCAGCCAACATTAATAAATCAAAATATATCAACTGGACAAATCACAGAATCATACAGCACAAAAGGAGGCCATTCGGCCCATCGTGCCTGTGCCGGCTCTTTGAAAGAGCTATCCAATTAGTCCCACTCGCCTGCTCTTTCCCCATAGCCTTGCAAATTTTTCCTTTTCAAGTATATATTCAATTCCCTTTTAAAAGTTACTTTCAAACTTTCACCCTTCCACTGCCTTTACTTTTGCCTTGATGTCAATGTCTGTCCTTTTTTTTCCCCCTTAGTTTTAAGTTTTCATTACTTTCCAGTGAGAGAAAGCGGTGGGTAGCTTAACTGGTGAGCACTGCGCTAGAGACCGTAATGTCCTGGGTCTGCAACCCAGTGGGGTTCACTCAGCCTTCTCTCTCTCCTAGGTGGATAATTTGAGTGCTGCGTCTCGGGATGCGTGCGAGGAGGACAGGAGACTGCGGGGATTGTGTGCAGGGCTGGCCCCACTGTCACAAATACTGGTGCTCGGCAATAGAAACAGAGATCAGCACTGCGTCACGCCACCATCTGGTGGCGATGAGATAAGTGTCTCTCTATCTTTTCCTTATAGAGCCTCCCCCGTGCCTTGCAAAAGTGTGGGCTCTAGACCCAGCCCCAGGCCAATAACTCAATAATCAGCCACCACGAGGTGGACGAGAAAAGCCTGGGTTCAGGCTCCTTCTGACACAACCTCCCTCCTCTAGGGAAGTCCCTGGCTCTGCCTGACCCTCATTCAAAACAATCCAGGAAACTCACCCTGTGATGAAATTATTTCCTGTCACTTCACAGTGACAGGAAATAATTGGATCTCAAACGCACAGAGCTTGTACCTAAAATAATTTTCAGAGGGAAGTATTTTTGAAAGGAGCTGTTTTAAGTTGGCCTCAGCTGTGCATCTTTCTAGTACCACCATTAAATGAGCAGTATTTCCACTCAGTTCAACATCAGTCCACCAGGGATTTAATAGGTGTTAATTCACAGCAATTTGAAAGGGCTCTCCTGAGAAATAATGCATTGGCCTAGCAATTCATTGAGACCTTGCCCGTTCTAAAGGCCTAAAACGGGCACCTAATCATCCAATATGGCAGACGATGTGCATGGGGGCATTCTGCACCAAAAGTACGTCACCCGCCATATTGGTAAAGGCTCTTGTATAGGCGTTCAGTGCCCGTGCCTGAAACAGGTGTTCAACTCTTTGCATATGTAAACGCCTGTTTGAGGCCACCTCCCTAAAATTGGGCTGCCACCATTGGCAATATGATACTTAAGAAGCCATTTACTATATTGCACCAAGTTTAAGATCAATATTATCAATAGAAATTCTTAATAAGAGTGCTCTCTTTGTTGTGGAAGGAGGGTCTTATTTGCTGTTTGAAAGTCTAAGGTGCTCAGCAATATTCCAGCCTAGGATCAGCTTCCATTTCAGCCCTGAGGAGCGTCATGTGTCGGACAGTGCGAAGGTACGGGGAATCCTTTATGAAGGCACGCTCCCAGTAAGCCTTGCCTGGCAGGTGCGTAAACTGGGAAACCATGGGTTGCTTTGCACTACTTTTCTGTCCTGAGCGCCCAGTGGAGTGCGAGTCAGAATATTGTTTATTCCAAGCATACGGGAAAATTGGGAGGGGCGGGGGGGTGGGGCAGTGGAGGATAGGGTCAAAAATTGGAAAGAATACCGCACATCTTCATCCTGCAGGACAGATGGTGCTAGCCGTCCTGTGAGTCCTTTTAAATTCATTGTTTGGGGGTTTTTAGCCCTCCTCATTCCTTCCTCCTGTTACTGCATGGAGTGCAGAGGCAGTGTTAGCTGCCATCAGATAGCCAAGGAGATCTGAGCTTTATCCTGGGACAGTGTTAATTGTTGGCCCTATCCACAGCTGCGAGCTGCTATTAATTAGGTTTTAGCTCACTGACCCCCGCTGGAATATTCAAACTCTGGGGCCCATGTTAATTAGCTGACCGAAATGAAGATGATTTTATTTGCTCATAAAACGTCTAGGGCTGTTCAGACAGTTAATAAGTGGCTTTTTTTTAATGGTTGTGTTTATGACCAGTGCAAACAGTGTGCTGATGCTGGAGAATTAAAAGAGGGGAGGGAGTTGCTTAATATTATGGGAAGGGTTTTAACATCACTTGCATAAGCACTTTACCAGGTTTTTAAATAGGACTGATGTATTTTGAGCCCATCTTGACTCTGTCCCCATCTGTCTGCCATGGCTCAGTGGGTAACACTCTCACCTCTGACTCATGAAGGTTGTGGGTTCAAGTCCTACTCCAGGGAATTGAGCACATGATCTAGGCTGACAATCCAGTGCTGCACTGTTGGAAATGTGGTCTTTTGGATGAGACTTTAAACCGAGGCACCCATCCACCCTCTCCGGTGGACGTAAAAGATCCCATGGCACTATTTTGAAGAAGAGCAGGGGAGTTCTCCCTGGTGTCCTGGCCAATATTTATCCCTCAAGCAACATCACTAAAACAGATTATCTGGTCATTATCACATTGCTGTTTGTGGGATCTTGCTGTGCGCAAATTGGCGGCTGCGTTTCCTACATTACAACAGCGGCTACATTTCAAAAGTACTTCATTGGCTGTAAAGTGCTTTGGGATATCCTGAGGTCATGAAAGGCGCTATATAAATGCAAGTCTTTTTTATTTCAGACTCCATTGCATATTTAACAGATCACTGCTGTCTCTTTCTTTAATCTTCTCTGAAGTAAATCGAACAAAAGAGCCTTCATCGGTGGGCTACAGGAATCCCTCATACATACACGCACATTAAAATGCTTGTTTGACTCTAATTTGAACATAGTTTTAAACCATTTGCATATGTAATGTCAACACAAATAACGTCATATTTTGCTTTTGCTGTTTCTTGATTGGAGAGATCCCTCTGGTCCTTTCGGAAGGAAGGACTCTAAGATCACAGAGAATTACTGAAATGTTTGGTTTTAACAACTGTCTTTTCAAACAAGCCACCACATATCTACGTACCTGGCGTATGTGAGATTTTAACTGTAGGAGTGTGATTTTAAGTCTTTGAGTGTCGCATATATGTGATGGAGAGTTCTTTCTTTTCCTTCTTTGTATTCTGTCAAACTTAATCAGGTTTTAACTTGGGTAGTGGTTCAGCTCACAATGCCATGCCATAGGCAAAGCAATCAATGCTGCCAATGTTCAAACATCTACAACAACAACTTGCATTTATATAGCACCTTTAACATAGTAAAACGTCCCAAGGCGCTTCACGGGAGGGATTAGCAAACAAAATTTGACACCGAGCCACATGAGGAGATAATCGGACAGGTTGACCAAAATGTAAAAGTGAAAGTTCTGGAGGATATCCTGCAAAAGGCAGAGTTTTTACAAAAGTAGAATTATCACACTTCTTGTTTCCTGTAATCTCTCTCTGCTCAGCATCTCTGAACATAGGTTAGTTGGACGAGGTTGTCTTCTGACTTTTTGTGGCTGGGGAATGCTAGCAGTACATGTGGGAGATTGCAAGAAAAAGTGGATTATTACATGTACCGCCCAGTTTGGAAATGAGCTGTACAAAACTAGCTGGGCCTCAGGTTGGTGCTACATCAGCTCATCTCAGCCAGGTTGGCATACAAATGATCTCATCAACTCTCGGCTAGAGAAGGAGGAATAAAAAAGCCAATCCACTTCTAATTTCTGTCCAGTGACACTTGCTGGTAAGTGTGCGTCTATGTGCATTGGTTTAGGACAGGATAGACCTCAGCTGCGATGCCCTTCATGATAAAATAGACTGTTGACATTTGCTAGGCTCAGACTTGAGTGAGTTACCAGAGGGAGGCCATAACTCATAGAACCATAGGCTAGCAAGAGCCAGCAGTTTGAGGAGAGGAGGAGGGTGGAGGAGGAATGGGAGGGGAACAATCAGTTGTCTCCACAGACATGTCAACTAAACCAGCACTTGCCAAAATCAGTCTGGGAACGCAGCACCAACTGAACTGATCCTGCCCGCTGGATTTATGCTGACTCCTGATTGACAACTATTAATTTCTATCAGCTTTGACAAGTCCCATTGTCTGCAATATTTTCATTGCAGTTGAGCAACTTGTGAAGGCTGTTGTGTTGAGTTGATTTTTAATGGTTTCTGAAATATCTTGGTGGGCCAGCAAAGGAAATTCTGTCTCTTTTCAACCGTCTGAAGAACAGAGGGAGAAATTCTGACTGACACATCAATGGCAAATTTCCACATTCTCGCGTACAGTTAAGAAAGGGCCTAGACTGCACTGTGATCTTTATTCTCATTTACACAGCAGTTCCCAGTACAAATATAAATATACAACTTATTAACAACACTGTCAGCATTGTTTTAAAGGAAAATGAGCATTGTCATTTTAATACTAGGCTATTGTTTTGTTAGTAGGTAAAGATAAAATGGGAGCTCTAGACCAAGGCTGTATCTCTGACTCCTACCTTACATTGACATTCACATTCAACAGCCCTAATTGGATGAGGTTTCAGGTTCAGCAGTTCGGGGCAGAATGGATTTCAGGCAGTAGAGATGAACGTTTGGATGAATTTGGATCCTACTGAAACTCTGATTATCAGAATCTGAGGCCTGAAAGGAGAAGTGGTGAGTGAGGGAGATTGGTGGGCTCTCTAGACCACCAGGATAATCAATGCGGTGGACAGACAGGCTCCTGCCATCCATCAGATTGTCAATAAAATAGAATCCTTGACTACCAGGAGATGTTAATAAGTTAACTCTGCCACCACAGTACTAGGAGTGAGATTCTATCAGAATTGAGATAGTTCAAGTCCAATAGAGTATTACGGAGATGAGATGCAGATATGCCATTATAGAGATGGACTTCTTTAAGAAGAATGGGCTACAAAGAAACATATGCTTTCCAGATGGAAAAGTGAGTCAGGTTCCCAGAGGATGAGTCCCTTCAGGTTTCGTGTAGTAGTGTGTGCACATGAATAAGAAAAAGCAGAGAGAGATATCTCAATATAAAAAAAAGATAATTATTGTAATGAGGGGAATTATTTATCTGCCTTGGTTTCATATCTATTTAGTCCCAAAACGGATTTTATTTTAAAAAAATGTTTTTTGAAAGCAAAACACGAGTAGTGCTGGAAAGACAACTTCTGTGCTCATTTAAATCCCCCAGTATGATGTTAGACTTTTAAAGTAGCAATGGTGCTGAACGGACAGCTCCCGTATACTGGAGTCCGTGGTGTACAGTGTTCATCTGAATCATGGTCACAATTATTTCCCACATCACTTCCAGGTGAGGAAGGATCACAAAGTGCTGCTTAATTGTGGGCTATTTTGAGTTTAAATACTTGGATAAGGTCCACGATAAATGTAATTTTTATTATAAAAAGATCTAAACAGGTACTCGGGGGAGTGCTGAAGTACTGTGTGCAGTTTTGGTCTCCTTACCTAAGGAAGGGTGTGCTTGCTTTAGAGGCAGTGCAACGAAGGTTCACTAGATTGATTCCTGGGACAAGCTGGATGTCCTGTGAGAGATTGAGTATTCTCTCTGGAGTTTAGAAGAATGAGAGGTGATCTCTTTGAAATGTATGAAATTCTTAGAGGGCTTGACAGGGTAGGTGCAGAGAGGCTGTTTCCCCTGGCCAAAGAGTCTGGAATAGGGGGCATAGTCTCAGGATAAGGGGTGGGTGATGTAGGACTAAGGTGAGGAGGAATTTCTTCACTCAGAGGTTGGTGAATCTTTGGGACTCTCTACCCCAGAGGGCTGTGGATGCTCAGGTATTGAGTATATTCAAGACTGAGATCGATAGATTTTTGGACTCTAAGGGAATCAAGGGATATGGGGATCGGGCGGGAAAGTGGAGTTGAGGTCGAAGATCAGCCATAATTTTATTGAATAGTGGAGCAGGCTCGGGGGGGCGGTATGGCTTATTTCTATTCTTACTTCTTATGTTCTTAAATTAAGCCAGATCCATTTATTTGATTTAGCTCTATTCCTGCTATTTTCTCCCCTCCCCTCTTCTGAAGATATTACCCTTTTAGTGGAGTGTGAACATATGAGAAAATGACGGACAGGAGAAGACCTGTTGGTCCATCCAGCCTGTCCCACACAGTTGTAATGCTTTATGCATCACTCCCCCTCCCACCTCACCCCACCCAGAGCCATGTAATGTCCTGGGAGAGGTGAAAAACCAGGTAAAAACACAGACCAATTAGAGGGGAAAAATCTGGAAAATTCTTCTCCGTTGCCCCTTGGTCCTAATTAACATCACCAGGTACCTACCTCTTGTACAAAGTGATCTCCACCCCAGCCAGAATCAGCTCCAGCTATCATTTGAAGGAATTGAACAGTAATTCCACGTGCTTAGGGAGGGAATTCCAGAGCTTAGGGCTGGAATTCCCTCCCTAAACCTCTCCACCGTTCTACCTCTCTCTCGAACAGTACATGAGCACTTTTCCATGGTGCCCGTCAGTACCTGGTCTTTGCGCCTGTTCTTTGAGGTTGAGCTAGACGGTGAGTGTTGACAGGCATTCCAACCATGTGCAGCATCCAAACCAAGGCTTATCCTTTCACCACCTAACATCAGGCACACAAACCTTCAGCAGCTGGATAGCAATGAAGAACAGGAGCCCTGGCTGATTCATTCCCTCTGTAACCCAGAAGCACTAAAGCCAGATAAAGCCCCCATACCACCAAACTAAACAACGGAGATCAAACCTGGGACCTTCTTGATTTGAGAGCCTTAGCTACTGATATAGTGTTTAACACATATTTGCCAGCAAAAAGAGTTGAAGGTTTGATCTAAATACATATCAAGGTTTGTTTCTATTCATAATTTTTGAGAGAAAAGATGTGATCACAAAAAATGGCAAATATTAATTATGCAAATACCCATTTTTCATGCAAATGAGCTGAGATGACCTACGGTCTGTTTCTTTACAGTTAATATTAAAAGATAATCTGCCTTGGTGCTTGTTAAGATGTTAAAGTCAGGGACAAAAATGCATCCAACATGGTTTTTTTGTCACCAGCCCAGGGTGATTTATGGGAATTGATAAAATGTCAGCTTTTGAAAAGTAGCAGGTTAAACCACAGTGGACCTCGACATTAAAGCAACATTTTTTTTCCCAACAATGACGTAAACAGCATTATCCTCACAGTTAAGCTCTGCTGCCTGTATCCTAACTCGCACCAAGTCCCGTTCACCCATCACTCCTGGGCTCGCTGACCTACATTGGCTTCCAGTCCGGCAACACCTCGATTTTAAAATTCTCATCCCTGTTTTCAAATCCCTCCATGGCCTCACCTCCTCCCTATCTCAGTAACCTCCTCCAGACCTGCAACCCTCCGAGATCTCTGCGCTCCTCCAATTCTGGCCTCTTGCGCATCCCCGATTTTAATCGCTCCACCATTGGCGGCCGTACCTTCGGCTGCCTCAGCCATAAGCTCTGGAATTCCCTCCCTAAACCTCTCCACCTCTCTACCTCTCTCTCCTTTAAGACGCTCCTTAAAACCTACCTCTTTGGCCAAGCTTTTGGTCACCTGTCCTAATAGCTCTTAATGAGGCTTGGTGTCAAATTTTGTCTGATAATTGTTCCTGTGAAGCACTTTGGGATGTTTTTACTATGTTAAAGGCGCTATATAAATGCAAGCTGTTGTTGATGGCTCACCCACAACTAAGAACTATACAGGGGGAACTGTAGGCAGTAACGTGCATTCCAACAGCACATCAGATGTACAACAACCGTCAATGCTCCTGAAAATAAACCCTTTTAATCCTTGCATGTAATCTGATTCGTAATTACCTGCTCTATGATTCTCGTTCAGCTAAAATATTACAGCTTCGAAACAAAATTTTATTTTAAAAAAAAATCCCCTCAGAAAATGCAACACGAAACGTAATAACTATGGATGGCCGGTCACACATAATATTGTGTGCATGTTGGATCGACTTTCAAAAAAAAAAATCAATAGAGCTGCACATTCCCCATACAAAGTCTGAGGCTGGAAAGGATTAGAGTGAATCTGTCAAGTTTACATATAGCGACAGAGCCAGGGACGCCAGCAGGAGCAGAGCTTCTGTAAGATATAAATAGTTCGAGATCCACTGGTTAACATTTAGCAATTTGTATCTGGCAGATCAGTTTGCCTTTGAGGCAAATGTGTGGGATTGAGTGAATCTGGGCCGAATTGCCTCTGATAAGGTATATCTGTCAAGGCACACATTTCATCCCGGGGTGCCGAATGAAACTTTGTTGGCGTGAACTCTCTAGGAGCCTGCCATAGCCATTTGTCTGCCTCTGTTCCACTCATGACCTCTGACCCCCCCGCCCTTGGCAAGAGTGCAGCTGTAGTTTTGGGAGGGAAGGAGGCGGGGAGGGGATGTGATGAGGGCAGGCTAGAATATCTGACATTTATAAGGATAAGAATTTTTTTCTAAAGTTATACACTTGATTGAATAAAGGGGAGAGAGAGAAAAAAGAAGGTTTGAATCTATTAAACTACTGGAGCATGAAAGTTGGAGCAGAGGTTTGTGAGGGTGGAATTGTAGATCTTTCCAATCGGGCTTGAGTGATGGAGGAATTTTATCAGCAAGATACCAGACTGAACTGTAGTTGCAGTTCAAAAGAGAGAGAGACAAAAAAAAGTTCACTGTAAAAGGGAAAGTAATTGAGAAGTTTTTCTTTGTCCAACTCGTGGGTCTCCCTTAAGTCTCTGGTAGTAAATTGGAGGATATGCTGCTTTCTAAAGTTGGGAGCACACAACGGTATTCTACTGCTGTAAAGTGGAGGTGTCTTTAAAGTGTGCCAATCCCTTTTAAGGGCAGTGAGTAGGCACATCCTGAGATTGATTGCAGGTTTAATTGCTGTTGATATGCAATGTTTGATGAATGCTTGTAAATTCCTAGCTCCAGGTCAGAAGAAACTGGTATGAAATAATTGCCTCTCTTTCTCTGTTTGTTATGCATCTGAAATTGAGTTACATTGAATCTACAGTGCAGAAACAGGCCATTCAGCACAATTGGTCTATGCTGGCATTTATGCTGCACATGAGCCTCCTCCCTCCCTACTTCATCTCACCCTATCAGCAGATCCTTATATTCCTTTCTCCTTCATGTGCTTATCTGGATTCCCCTTAAATGCATCTATGCTATTTGCCTCAACTACTCCTTGTGGTAGCGAGTTCCACATTCTTACCACTCTTTGGGTAAAGAAGTTTCTCCTGAATTCCCTATTGGATTTATTAGTGACTATCTTATATTGATGCCCTCTATTTCTGGTCTTCCCCCACGAGTGGAAATATTTTCTCTGCGTCTACCCTATCAAACCCTTTCATTATCTTGCAGACCTCTATCAGGTCACCCCTCAGCCTTCTCTTTTCTAGAGAAACGAGCCCCAGCCTGGTTAGTCTTTCCTGATAAGTATATCCTCTCAGTTCTGATATCATCCTTGTGAATCTTTTGTGTCATCTAAAGTGTGATAGACATGTGCTAAATGTAAGACTTTATATATCGATAGGCTCAAGCTACATCGACACAGGATGAAATGATTAAATAGAAGCTTCTTACCCTTCTCTCCAGCCTTTTTTTTTGCCTGCACATCTTTTCTTGCTTCATAGATCCAGTGTATCCAGGCTAACAGCCACCCTTGTAAATGCCTGAATAAAGCTATATTTTAGAAAGAAAGACTTGCATTTATATAGCGCCTTTCATGACCTCATGAAGTCCCAAAGTGCTTAACAGCCAATGAAGTAGTTTTGAAATATAGCCACTGTTGTAATGTGGGAGACGTGGCAGCCACTTTGTGCACACAGCAAGGCCCCACAAACAGCAGTGTGATAATGACCAGATCATCTGTTTTTTTTTGTGTTGGTTGAGAGATAAATATTGGCCATGACACTGGGGAGAACTCCCCTGCTCTTCTTCAAAATAGTGCCATGGGATCCTTAACGTCCACCTGAGAGGACAGACGGGGCCTCGGTTTAACATCTCACCCTCTCAGGGGGACGTTAAAGATCCCATGGCACTATTTTGAAGAAGAGCAGGGGAGTTCTCCCCGGTGTCCTGGGCCAATATTTATCCCTCTACCAACATCACTAAGAAAGAAAGATTATTGCCAGTACCTCCAGATCTTTGGCCCAATTAAGAGATGAGAATAGTTTTGCAGAGGCACTTCCTACAGATGCGGGCAGCCATCTGAGACCCATTTGTTTTTTGGCTGATTAATCCTAAAAATTAGGAAAGGGAGCTGTAAATTTCTGTCTCCAGCTAACCCCTGGGAGATTTCTTTGATGGCTATTTTCAGCCCTTTGAAGGAGCAGATCCAGCTGGATCAGACCGGATACCCAAAAATGAAGTCATCTTTTCACTACATGAAGAGTCACCCCGGTTGTTTTTCAATGCACTGAATTCTCGACAAGAGGATTCTCACAAGATTGTCCGAAGCATCGTTTCAAACATATAAAACACACAGTTTGAAAATGGCCTCTTCTTCCTGAATCCTGGCCGGTTGAGAAGATACTGTTTAGGTACCGGTGGGCAGAGCAATAAGACAGGACCATTGTACTAGGCCCCAAACCTTGCTATTCACTGTCGTGCAGAATGTCCTACTAACTGCCAGCATAAACTGGGAGGTCAGCCACAGTATTGCAAAACAGAAATTATTAATTTTATAATTGATAGATTTTTTGGGGGAGAAGGAGAGGTATTTGGATGACCTTTAACCCCTTTTATTATTTTGTCTTTTCCTCCTTTTGCCTCATCTGTCTGGGGTTTACCAAGTACTGTCGGACGTATTCCTGGAGGTTTCATCACATGATCTTCCGTCTCCAACTGCCCTGCCCAGTAAACAGCCTTTTCTGATATTTTTATAATTAATACATCGAAGAAATTGAAAAAAAAAACATAATTTTTTTTATAGCTCTCTGATTTTTCTCCCGGGTCTGCTGGCAGCTGTGCCCAGGAGATTAATCTTCAATTCCTGGAGAGTCAAGGCAATCCTGGAGGGTTAACAACCCTGTCTGACACTTACAACCGTGTGGGCAGATACACTGGTTTTCCCCCAGGCCACCACCAATTGCGATTTCGCTAGAACTGGGAAATCTTCCTGCTATATTTACGATGTTGCTAAAACATTACGACCGGTGGAAAATTTCCCTCTGTATTTACGATGTTGCTAACACACTACGACTGGAGGAAATCTTCCCTCTGTATTTACGATGTTGCTAACACACTACGACTGGAGGAAATCTTCCCTCTGTATTTACGATGTTACTAACACACTACGACCAGAGGAAATCTTCCCTTTATATTTACGATGTTGCTAACACACAGTGATCGGAGGAAAGAATAACAATAGGCTCTGCATCGAGTATACTTTAATTCTGCTCCTTTTCTGGGGAGACTCTTCTAACATCTATCCCACAATTCTAGCAAGGCCGTAACTAAAATCTTGTTGTGTACAGGTGAACCCTCTCTCAGCTCTTAGCTCCAGGCTCTCTCCCTCCTTTCATATCTCTATTTTAGTGAGGTGGAAGATTGTGTGAGAGATGTATGTGGAAATGAGGAGGGGCAAGAGAGGAACGTTTAGTGTTCCTGCTAGATTTCCCCTCTGTTCCTCCTAAGCTCTGAATATTCTGCCCTCCATGCTGTTCACTTTATTGAAATCTGGACTCACTGTACTTGTCTCCAATGATTCACTCTTTCCAAGGACCTCAAAACTGTGGAGCTCATTACCTACCTTAACATTTCCTTCCTCTTACAATCTTCACGCATTAAAAACTAATCGCTACACCCTGATTCATCTCATCTTCTGTCCTAATCCATTTAACCTTGGCGCTACCCTACGCTGTCGACCTTAACCCTTCACCTAGGTCTCCCAATGGAAAATAAATGTCAACTCTCCATCAGACTGCTACGCCTAGCATTTCAGTTGAGTTTAGTTGCATATAACCAAGGTCCCTAGGCCACCACAATTCCATGGCCACAGATCTACCCTAGACCACAGAGTTTTGGGACCCCTACACAAGACCAACTGAGAAAATAAATTGCGTTCACCTCCACGAATGGATTAACCTGTGGATTTGGTGATGGGCCTTGTTTGAACTGAGATGCACTGTTTGTTAATTATATCCATGCGGTTTATATCAATTAGTGTTAATTGTATTCAGGTGGTGGGTATCAGTTGGGGACTTGTATCCATTTATCGAATGGAGCTTATCTCGGAGGTGTGTAATGGGGATCTCTGAGAATAAAGGCTTGGGAGCAACTGAAGACTAGGCCCTAGTATTCCATCCTTCACCACCTGACTAACCGACTTTTTACACTGTTTTACTGGTTTGTTTATATAGTTGGCTACATTTATGGTTTGTAACCTGCACTTAACAGAAAGCATTTATACATGAGCTCTGGGCTGGGAGCATGCAGCTGGTTTTTAACAGAAGCTAATGTTGTTTATACAACAGCAGAAAATACAGATTCCAATCCTGCCTCTCCTGGAAAACCAACAAGCAGGATGCAAAGGAGAATGGAAGGCTAATTAGTTTAAGAATGGGCAAAACCTGTGGTTTAGTTGAGGGACTCTTCTCCTTCTTGTGATTTGAAAACAAATCCCTCGAGTGTCTGAGCAGTCTGAAAAGGCTCCGATCTCAACCTACAAAACCCAGCAGCCACAACAGACTATGTGAGGAATCCTTATCCTGTGCCAACCTGAAGTATAACTTTTATTTTACTTACACCAAGTTCGACTGTTGGATTTTTTTTGGAGTGTGTAGAGGGGGGGCTTTATAGCATAAGAACATATTTCAATTTTTTCTGATCATATTGTGTGCACCCCACTTGTTTATGTTGCTGGCAAAACTATTACAAAAAAGAAAAAAAGAAAGACTTGCATTTATATAGCGCCTTTCACAACCTCAGGACATCCCAAAGCGCTTTGCAGCCAATGAAGTACTTTTGAAATGCAGCCATTGTTGAAATGTAGGGAGACGTGGCAGCCAATTTGCTCACAGCAAGCTCCCACAAACAGCAATGTGGTAATGACCAGATAATATGTTTTTTGTTTAGCGATGTTGGTTGAGGGATAAACATTGGCCAGGATATCGGGGGAAAGCTCCCCTGCACTTCTTCGAAATAGCACCGTGGGATCTTTTAACATCCTCCTGAGAGGGCAGACGGGGCCTCGGTTGAACTTTTAAACGGAAAGACGGCACCTCTGACAGTGCAGCATTCCCTCAGTGCTGCACTGGGAGTGCCAGCCTAGATTTTGTGCTCGAGGCACTGCAGTGGGGCTTGAACCCACAACCTTAAAATTATTGCTTCTATTTTGTCTGCTTTTCCTTCCCTATTTTGCCTGTGCCTGCTACCTGTTATTTGTTTTCCCTGTTACTTTTTATCTGCGTTGCCCGTTTTATTCACGTCACGTGTTCTGTTTATTTTTATTGAAGCCGATTAATTGAAAACCGATTTCAAATACTGCTTTGAAGGCCACTTAGGTGCTGGGTCTTTAATGACTTGCGTCATCAGAGTGAGTTTCTGTACATTTTTTGACAGGCTGCATTGAAATTAGGAAAGGATAAGGCCCCAGAAGCGATGAGGTTCTGGGCCTGTGTGAGCAGATGTACTAAGACGAAGGTTGCTGCTGGCAGTGCTCAGGGGGTTAAGTAACATTAGTGTTTTCCTGAGATCTGCTCCTGTTGTTTCACTCTGAATTTCTGAATGGGGGTTACAGTGCAGCTGTGCCAGTGTGTCTCCCTCTAGTGATCATGTCTAGTGGTTCAACCGATGGGCAATCTCAAAAATATTTCGCTCAGAATCTAAAATCAGAACCACAAAAACAGATTTGAATTTCTTATCTTGTTCCTACCTGTCCCTAAACTAAGTTTGTTTTTGGATTCAGAGTGAGAGAAAATGAACTCATTTAAGCATGGGATATATTTGTACATTTTCAATTAAGGTAATTGGCAAAAGAACCAGAGGTGAGATGAGAGCATTTTTTTTAATGCAGCGAGTTATGATCTGGAACGCACTGCCTGAGAGGGCGGTGGAAGCAGATTCAATGGGAACTTTCCGAAGGGAATTGGATAAATACTTGAAGGGGAAAAGTGTGCAGGGCTACGGGGAAAGGGCAGGGGAGTGGGACTAATTGGATAGCTCTTTCAAAGAGCCGGCACAGGCACGGCAGGCCGAATGGCCTCGCTCTGTGCTGTATCATTCTATGATTCTGTGATTCTTTTTAATAAGATTTTTGTTAGTAAGATAGTTTTTATTGGCAACATGTTCTTTGAGCTTCTGTGTGGAAGTGTCTGATCGATTGAGGTGATTTATTCACTTGAAGAACCACTTTCTGACTGATATCAGGAAGTCGTCGGGGCAAAAATCTTGGAACCAATTAAGAGATGGTGGGATAGGGGCTACTGTAGAGTTTAGTTTAGGATGGGTGAGCGAAGATGGGCCGAATGACTTTCCTTATTTATGTTTTATCTTGTGTTGCTGAGGCGTTGTAAGTGTGTGTAAGGCCATTTTGAGATCATTATGCCAATCGCTTTTGGATGTGTCTCAATGCAAATGTTGGCAGTACTCGGGAGTCAGATTGGCGATCAAACTCCTGACTATTATAACCCAGAGGTGTTTTTTAAAAATTCATTCTGGGGATGTGGGTGTCGCTGGCAAAGCCAGCATTAATTGCCCATCCCTAATTGCCCTTGAGAAGGTGGTGGTGAGCCGCCTTCTTGAGCCGCTGCAGTCCGTGTGGTGAAGGTTCTCCCACAGTGCTGTTAGGGAGGATTATGACCCAACGGTGATGAAAGAATGGCCGATATATGTCCAAGTCGGGATGGTCCTTCTAGGGGTGAAGGTCACGTGTTTGTGAGGTGCAGTCAAAGAACGGGCTCACAAGTTTCACTTTTTTTTAATATTTCAAAATTTACTTCATTTCATAAAATTTAAAGATACAAACAGCTCAATGTAAAAGGACACAATTCCAAGCAATGCCATTCAAACCAATACAATGCAGATTGTACACACTATGATCCCATTGTTACAATTCAATACACAGTACACAACTTTCCTCACAGTTTACACTGGCAATGCATTCAAATTTCAAGAGTCATGAGGTGAGGCGTGGTTTAATCTGGCACAGGTTCAGTGAGGGGAGATCAGTTGATTTACAATGGCAAATGATAAATGGAGATCAGGTTTTGGCTAATTGGCCCTCAGGTTGAATGTACAGGCCAGCCATCGTTAACAAACATGTTCGACCACCTCCAGGCAAGCTACCTTTTCAACTTCAATTTGAATGCAGGGAGCTGTCCATCTTTTCAGCACTGAAAATGCACCCAGTGAGAGTCAAATGGGAACCAAGAATGGAACTCAGGTTCAGTGGCTGTACATCACACTCTATAAATGCCGATCGGAGACCCATAGCCACAGTATAACTGATCCATTTGATTGAACAAGTGTAGAAGTTGATTTGACTGAACTGCATCACCACAAGGTGTAACCTGCACATAAAGTATCTTGAACGACACTTTATAAGATGTCAAGACACCTTTAATTGGAATCGATCCTCGATGGCATTGCTCACAGATATATGAATATATGTGATTTAGTGCAGTCAAATCCAGGCATGAAAATTTTTTCTTTGAGAGGGAATCATATATTTTTTTGTAGAGAGAATTTTGATGTATTTCAAATTGAGGGCTGGCAACTTTACAATGCAGTTAGCGGAAGTGTAAAAGACTCTCATCAGTTATAGTAGAGGCCAAAGCCAAAGCAAAAATATTTGTGTATATGATACATATATATATTTAAAAAAACATGCTGCCAGCATATATAGCTGTCAACCATGGTTCGGTCGGTAGCACTTTGACCTCTGAACCTGAAGGTTGTGGGTTTAAGACCCACTCCAGAGACTTGAGGGTGACACTCCACTTGAGTGCTGCACTGTCAGAGGTGCTGTCTTTCAGATGAGATCTTAAACCGAGGCCCCGTCTGCCCTCTCAGGTGGTAGTAAAAGATCCCATGATACTATTTTGAAGTTCTCCCCGGTGTCCTGGGGCCAATATTTACCCCTCAACCAACATCACTAAAACAGATTATCTGGTCTTTATTGCATTGCTGTTTGTGGGAGCTTGCTGTGCACAGATTGGCTGCCTACATTATATAAGAACATAAGAAATTGGAGCAGGAGTAGGCCATAAGGCTCCTCAAGCCTTCTCTAAATTCAATAAGATCATGGCTGATCTTTGACCTCAACTCCACTTTCCTGCCCGATCCCCATATCCCTTGATTCCCTCGTGTCCAAAAATCTAACGATCTCAGCCTTGAATATACTCAACGACTGAGCATCCACAGCCCTCCGGGGTAGAGAATTCCAAAGATTCACAACCCTGTGAGTGAAGAAATTTCTCCTCATCTCAGTCCTAAATGGGCTGACCCTTTATCCTGAGACTATGCCCCCTAGTTCTAGACTCTCCAGTGACTACGCTTCAAAAATACTTCATTGGCTGTAAAGTACTTTGGGACATCCTGAGGTCATGATAGGCACTATATAAATGCAAGTTATTTTTTTAGTGTGAGTAATAAAACAGTAATTTTTCACCGGAGGCATGACTTTAGATGAATAAATGAAGTGTTATCTTTGTTAAGGAAGAAAGGCTAGTTTAGACAAAGGTGACAGCAGCAGTGCATCAATAGATAGTCGAGGCCTAAGTAAATTCCAAATGGTTTTCCCACTTGTAATGACAAACGAGCACTCTTGAGTCAGGAGCTGGCGCTCAGCCAGAGTCTCTCGCCACCCCGCGGAGCCTGCCGCTGACTGCCGGATGCCAAGGTGCCCGAGAGTCTAACCGGTTCTGCTGCTTAGACTCATTAAAGCTGCACCAGCCGATGGGGAGTGACAGTAGGAGGTGATATTACTTGTACGTGCAGAGACACGTCAATATTATGGAGCCCTTCCCGCTGCCCCTGTGGCGAGTTGCTGGGATTATTCGGTACCTGGGGGGGGAAGGGGGCTGGGACACCTTTTCATCTTTCTTTAATTAATTGTCTTGGCCTTCACAGCGAGGGTGACCCAGAAATGGGGAATGCTGAGCGTCACTGTGGTGAGAATGAGTGATCACGTTGCTTTATTATCAACTGTAGTGCTCGGCAATTAAAGGGGCCATGTCATTGCTTTTGACTTGATTCCGGGAACAAATCTGCTCTGCTGCTGTTGGCCAGAAAGGGTCACTACAAACCGTACCTACTTCAGTTCGAACTCTGTATTTCAAAACTCAGATTTAATGTTGCTTAACTTGCCTGGAATTACACAGAATTTGCAGCACAGAAACAGGCCATTCGGCCCAACTGGTCTATTCTGGTGTTTAAGCTCCATACAATCCTCGCCCTGCCCTACTTCATCTCATCCTATCAGCATATCCTTCTATTCCTTTCTCCCCCATGTATTTATCAAGCTTCCCCTTAAATGCATCTATGAATGTAACTTATCTTGTTTTAATAACTTTCCCAACTCTGCCTGGCTGATGTTGTAGATTGACAATCTCATCCAGCTGTGTTTACCAGCATGGCTTCTCGCGACATCGCCTTTAAATGTATCTACTTATCCCTCATTTACAGAGACAAATTGAAAGTTAGGACAATTAACAAAAATCCAGATGGCGAACCTGGCAAAAGGGAATGATTGCTCCTCCGTGTTCAGGATTTAAATTTTAAAACGAGCTGGTTGTCATTGGTTAACTGTAGCTGACCTGTACGTTTATCCTGAGAACCAATTAGCCCAAACCCGACCTCCATTTGTCATTATAAATCACCCTCATCGAGCCAGTGCCAGTTTAAACCGCACCCGCCTTGGCTGTGCTTTTCACGACGCTTGTAATTTGGACGTGTTGCCAGCGTAAAACAGTAAGGACAGCACCTCCCAAACCCGCGACCTCCACCACCTAGAAGGACAAGGGCAGCAGTTGCATGGGAACAACACCACCTGCACGTTCCCCTCCAAGTCACACACCATCCCGACTTGGAAATATATCGCCGTTCCTTCATCGTCGCTGGGTCAAAATCCTGGGACTCCCGAACTAACAGCACTGTGGGAGAACCGTCACCACATGCAATTTGGCTGCGTTGTCACAAGTGAGGAAACTCTGTGACCCTAAATCAAAAGCAAAATACTGCGGATGCTGGAAATCTGAAATAAAAGCAGAAAATGCATGGAGAAGCTCAGCAAGTCAGGCCCTGTTCCGTTCTCCCCTTCCCCCCACTCCCCCCTCTCCCCACCACAGGAGAACAGATTCCTCACTCCATAGCTGTCAGCTCATCCTTCTGTGCCGACTCCTGCAGGCACAACCCACTGTCGATTCCGCAAATGGTTTCATTCGAACTTCCGCACTGCTACCAAAAAAAACAATTGTCCGCCTCTTGTGGGCCAAACACACCTCAACGTGCATTAGCAAAACAAACCGTCTGTGAGGCTGCCCCATTGAAGGTTGACAGTATAACCAGGACAGAGCAACACCAGGCGGAGTGGACTTGAATGCTGAAATCTGATTATAACACTGGATCTCGGCGTAAGCAAGGACTTAGACTCCTTGACTTCTACCTTAGAGTGGCAAGGTGCTTCTCTGAAATAACGGCATTTCAAGGTAATCAAAATGACTTAAAAACTGTGTCGTGCAACATATTTTAATAATAAAAATCGGTGACACCTTAATGTGAGCTTCCTTTGATTGTTAGGTGTCAGCTTGGCTCAGCTGCTAGCACTCTTGCCTTTGAGTCCGTAGGTTGTAGATTCTAAGCTCCATTCAGGGACTGAAGCTGCCGTCAGCATTGAGGGAGTGGCTATGTTGTCAGACGTGCTGACATTTGGATGAGACATTACATCTGCCTGTTTGAGTGGATGTAAAAGATCCAACGGCACTGTTCAGAGAAAGCAGGGAGCTCTTCTGGTATCCAAGCCAACATTCATCCCTCAAACAGCACTATCAAAATTTGCTATTTATGGGATCTTGCTGTGTGCAAGTTTGCCAACATTGCAAAGTTGACCAGATTTTGAAAATAAATCCATTGGCTTTAAAGCATCTTGGGACATAAATGCAAGTTCCATCTTTCAAAGGAACATCGTACAAACATATTAAGCATTCACCCACTGATATCATCAACAGCAGTTGCTAAGCATGTACCCAACTCCCTCTACTTTGCCCCAAAATGGACCTTAATCCCAGCCTCAGATGAACATTCCATCGAAGAAGTATGAGTGTTTCCACTTCCAATGCCAGCTATTGCCTCAGTGAGATTGGCAACTTAATGACAAATTTTATGTAGATTTGGACTGCACCCACTGCCCAAAATCAAATTATTATCTAGGACTAGATATATTACAAAGAGCTGTTGATAAGGTTGACAGAGAGAAACTATTTCCTCTGGTGGTGAAGTCCAGAACAAGAGGGGCATAATTAAAATTAGAGCTAGGCCGTTCAGGGGTGAAGTCAAGAAGCATTTCTTCACACAAAGGGTCGTGAAAATCTAGAATTGTTTCCCCAAAAAATCTGCTGAGACTGGGGGTCAATTGACAATTTTAAAACTGCGATTGATAGATTTTTGTTAGGCGAGGGTATTAAGGGTTATGGAACCAAGACGGGAAGATGGAGTTAAGATACAGATCAGCTATGATCTAACTGAATGGCGGAACAGGCTCGAGGGGCTGAATGGCCTACTCCTGTTCCTGTGTAAAAGCAAGCTTGCATTCCTTCAACCTGAGCTGGATTTGAAACCAAGTCCCAGATATGAAAGACAGCATGGTATTCCACTCAGTTCCCCCGATGGTACTTATTTAATGAATCCTATTGGAAACTCTGAGTGCAGTAACCTTCAACTGTAGAGAGTCATTTGGCTGACAGGAAGAGGTGTATAACCCCTAACTCCAGAACCAAATCCCAATCTTTACATTCTGATATCAGTTTTTTTTTTGGCAATACATTTGAATCCTGATGAATGCTCAACTAGGTGCCAAGAAATGTTATTTGAACTCGGTGAAGATCCAGATCCGAAAGGAACAGCCAACTTTGCGAATCTTTATACCAGAGCCCATTTAATGATTCATTCAGAAATTCAATCTAAACAACTGAACACACTTAACAGGAAACTATATTTTTAAATAAAGGTGATTTAAACTTCTAAATTGTAATGAGGAATTGGAACATTTTGCTTTTTGGATCTGAAGTGTCCAACATGACCAGAAACTCCCACTATGGATGTGGTTTAATTTATCTAAAGCTGCAGTTATACTGTCACTTTTATGTCAATGAGAAGCAGTTTTGGGTGCAACATTAGCAAGAGACCACCAAGCGCATTAAAGCAGTGAGTTGCACGACTCCCTTCAGGAAACCGCCTCGCACCTGCTTGAGTTCATACAAGCTGCAGTATAACTCCATTCCGAGGTCCTTGCTTGGGTCAAGTGCTTTTTTTTATTGTTATTATTGAGGAACTGAGGTAAGGCCCATTATGTGGGATGTCACTCGGATTGAAAAGAGGGAGGGGAGAAGCTGAGGAAACTCTAAAACGGGAGCGATGGGTGAGGGAGAAGATGAGCTTTTGGATGAGCAGAAGCTCATAGAGGATGGAGGATTGGAAGGCATTGGAATAATTGAGTCTGGAGTTGGGAAAGGTATGAATGAGAGTTTCAGTAGAAGCTGAGATATTAAATTCCACTGGTTTCCGTTTATTTGTCGAGATGAGGAGAATTTTTTTTTTAGCGCAGCGAGTTGTTGTTATCTGGAATGCGCTGCCTGACAGGACGGTGGAAGCAGATTCAATAATAACTTTCAAAAAGAAATTGGATAAATACTTGAAGGGGAAAAAAATTACAGGGTTATGGGGAAAGAGCAGGGGAATGGGACTAATTGGATAGCTCTTTCAAAGAGCCGGCACAGGCACGATGGGCCGAATAGCCTCCTTCCATGTTGTATCATTTTATGATTCTATGATTCTATTCAAAAGACTTTGTTAAAAGTAGTGAAAAGATTAATTTCACGTGAATGGATAATCCCACTTGCTACAAACAGCAAAGAGCAATTTCACTCCTTCGGTAAAAGCTAAGCCACCTGAGCAAGCAGCAGCCTGAATCGTGAGACAAAATACAAGCACACACGCCCTATAATCACACAAGCCATCCTTTACTACATCAAATTTAGTGACACAAAGTAGCTATTTATTGATTTACTGAGCAGCCTGTTCTTGTGTTTTGCTAAATTAGACTAAAAATTGAGAACGTAGCTTCATTCCTTTGAGGCATCAACAGCAATATCAACATCCTGGGTCACAATTCCTAAACCCTGACCTCAACAAGATATAAATCTGATGATTCTCAGCTTAAGTTAATAAACTGCCCGACCCAGGGTCAAAGGTGAAACCGCTCCATTGATTTTCTTTCCTGCCCCCTTAAAAGCAAATGTGAGGAATCTTACAACACCAGGTTATAGTCCAACAAATTTATTTTAAAATCACAAGCTTTCGGAGATTATCCCCTTAAAAGCAAGTTAACAAAAATTAATTGTCGACAGGTGGATAAGGGCATTTCAGGGAGTGAAGAGAAAAGGAAAATTCTACAAAGTTTAGTGTTTATCTGGAGGGTGAGAGTTGCTCTGGTTGCTATCTGTCATGATGTTGTGGATAAGTTTGTGATGGTTCCCTCGGCAATTTCTGGTGACATTGTAAATGTGTTAAAAGAGCTTGTCGTTTCACTGGAGCATACCCAGGGAGAAACATTAAGGAAAGTGGATGAATACTTGAAAAAGAAAAAAAAATTGGGCATGGGGAAAGGACATGCCATCAACATACTTTGTTTTCCAATCTATTCCCTTACCTCGAACCCTAGAATGGGACTGAATAGACAGCTCGTTCAGCATTCCAGTGAGGTGCTAAGGGCCAAATGGCCTCCCTCCATGCTGTAAAATTCTACGATTCCAGGAATAGTCGCGAGGAAATCGATTAGGAAACATCGTAACCTGGTGTCATTTCGTCCACTCTTTTTAACTCCATCTGGGACATTGGGTGATTTTACCTCTCCAGTTTTTTAATGTGCATCTACATATTTTAATATGAAATTATTTCTACACAGCAAGTTGTTGCGATCTGGAACAAAGGGCGGTGGAAGCAGTTTCAATAATAATTTTCAAAAGGCAATTGAATAAATACTTGAAGGGGAAAAGTTTGCAGGGCTACGGGGAAAGGGCAGGGGAGTGGGACTAATTGGATGGGCTCTTTCAAACAGCTAGCATAGGCGCGATAGGCCGAACGGCCTCCTTCAGTGCTGTATCATTCTATGATTCTATGTAGAAGTCAATAAAAAAAAGATGCTGTGTCTAATTCTCTGGAAATTTCTAGGGTCAACGAGATTTCTTGACTCTTAGATAGTTAGGCTATTTGGACCAGAGAACGTACATTTGAATTAGTGGAAAGTACAATTTAAAAGCAACATTAAGAAAAATTTTTAACGAAGAGGATACTAAATGTTTTTGGAATGATGTGCCAAGCAATAGTCGAAGCAAAGGACATTAGAGTCATTTAAAATGCAGTTGGATGCTAGGCTTGAAGGATTCGGATGCCAGAGGGCCAAGCTTTAATCGGCCAAATCGGCTTTTCTCATCTTTGGCTCAGTTGCTGCCATGTTCTTACAAAGGTAACAGGTTCAAGCCCAACTCCAGGACCGAAGCATATGATCTTGGACGACACTCCAGTACTGGACAGGTGCACTGTCGAAGATGACATCTTTCAGATGAGGTGTGAAGGTGAAGCCTTGTTTGTCTGTTCAGGTGGACGTGAAAGATCGTATTGCACTTACAAAAAGCAGGAACTTCTCCCAGTGCCCTGAAAACATTACCTCCCTCAACCAACACCACCAAAACAAATTAATTGGTCATTTGTCTCATTTGCTGTTTGTGGGACCTTGCTGTACATAAATTGGCAGCCATATTCGCCTATATAACAGGGGCTGCACGTCAAAAAGTGATTGATTGGATGTGAAGCTCTTCGAGACCCCCTGAGAACATGATAAAGCACTATATAAATGCAAACTTTTAGTCTTCTTTCTTTTAACTTTTCTTACATTAGTTGGTGAAACTATATAATCCACTCTCAGAACTATTCTTCCAAAACTAGAGGGCTAGGCTGGATTCATGTGTCCGATTTGATTCATGTCTCTCTTGCAGGATATTGTATTCATGGGCTCAAAGCAGAGAGTATATTCTGCCGTTATATCACCTCAGCATTCTTTGTAAATATAACGTGACTTTTTTATTTACTGAATGTGCCACTGATACCACATCACATCAAGTGGCAGAACATCAATACTGTCCCAACCTTTGTTTTTATCGTATTGACAAGTTGTCTAACTTAAACACCTTAGATCCTTTCTGTAACATCCAATTGCAATGTTAATTGTCCAATGAATAGTTGGACATTTGAGAAGATGTTCTCTTTTCGCTACATGTAGACATAGCGGGAGGATTTCCTATGTCTCGTGAAATTGTAGGTGTTCTGAAAGGACATATTTAAATAGCCACCAGAAGAACATTCCTGCCTTATTCATGATATTGCTAACGCAAAGCAATCACAGGAAATCTCTCTCCCTGCCACCTCCCCCCCACAACTCCTCCCCAGTTGGATCCAATAAACCTTTGAAGCAACATCCTTATAATCCAGTCCAATGTCCCAGCAAAAACTTACCACCTTTCTGATCCTGGTCAACAGCAGACCCCTCTCTTTCTGTTCCACTGTTGATGCCAGAGCCTTCAGCTTCCATGCACAGCATTCTGGAATTCTCTTGCTAAACCTCTTTGTCTTGCCACCTTTCTCCCTTCATTCAAAAGCCTTCTCAAGACTTTGACTGTGCCTTCTATCATCTTGCTAGCTGCTCCCCACTTCCACATTGCTATCCAGATTGTTCCCCCTGTTAGTGTCAGCATCAAGTTGGCTCAATCTGGTAGCACTCCCACGTCAGAGTCAGACGCATGTGGTTTCAAGCTTCAGTGCTGCGTTGATCACATTACCTAGGCTGGCACTTCAATGCAGCACCGAGGGAACGCTGCATTGTCAGAGGTATGTCCTTTGGAGGAGACGTTAAATGGAGGACATCTCTGGTGGGTCAGGTGGACATCAATGATCTTGAGGCACGCCAAGTCAAGCTTGGGCTCAAGAATGATGGCCCATGGCCAAGAATCCAGTGAACACTCACCACCTGGATGAAGATGTAGAAAGCAAAATCCAGTATTCTAGTCCTGTTCAGTAATCAACAGGTGGACTGGGATCAAGATTCAGTTGAAGGCTTGATGAATGCCAAAGAAAATTGAATTCTCACTTCTACAGACTCAATCCACTGCCAAATCTTGATTCTCAGAGAAAGAGTTGAAAACTACAATGATCTTTCTGAAAAATAACCCGGATTCGATATTGCTCCCAGTCTAAAGTTTGATTCTGTCTCAAATGCCATCTCTGGAATTTTGAGATTGAAGCAGGGCTGAATTTTACTGCTAAGATGAGAAAAAAAACTCTCGCTGTTCATTGCGGAATTGGAAATAGAACTGTTAAACTCCGAGAGATAAGTTTGTACTCATAAATCTCTGTGCCTGCAGAGTGTGCATTCCATTACAGGACACACATGTCATGCTGATGCTTTCTAAATGGAATGAAATGAAAGAGAGATTGTGTTCTACACAATGAAAAAATTAATCAAATCAATTATTTATAAAAAACAAATTCCCCTCTTTCCCCCCCATCTCCCCCCAGTAAAAAAAGATTGGTCAGAGGCCAAGAGGCCCAACCACCTTCCAGGACCTCGCACAAGTGAGCTTCCTTAACATGTTCTCCGCATGCTGAGCGTAGGGTGTATTTTCCAATCATGAGGACACCACAGCCGAGCCTGATCCCAATCCTGAACCTGATCCGGATCCTGATCCCAATCCTGAACCTGATCCCAATCCTAAACCCGATCCCGATCCTGATCCTGATCCCAATCCTGAACCTGATCCTGATCCCAATCCTGAACCTGATCCTGAACCTGATCCTGATCCCAATCTTGAACCTGATCCTGATCCCAATTCTGAACCTGATCCGGATCCTGATCCTGATCCCAATCCTGAACCTGGTCTGGATCCTGATCCCAATCCTGAACCTGATCCTGATCCTGCTCCTGATCCCAATCCTGAACCTGAACCTGATCCTGATCCCACCCTCAGAGATCCACTTTCATGCTGGAGTCACTGGGTATCAATCAGGAAGGGGAACCCTGGTTGATTCTTTCCCCATTTCCTAACCCAGAGACACTAAAGTTACTTGTTCTGCTCCTACTCCCACCTATTGAGGCCAACTAACACAGCATTGACCAGAATTCAACCTCGGATTTTTCCGGTCTGTGTGGGTAGTGACCAATATTGACATCTTTACCTGAATTTATGTCATGTTTCTTGCATTTATTTATTATTTTCTTGCTCCACTCATTATCATTTTCTTTCTCTGTCTCTCACTCGATTTTTGTTCTATCCTTTTCCTCCTCCCCCTCCCTCTCTACACACACTCCCTAACTGAGAGAAAAGTTACCTACCTTACTCCCAGACCTCGGCCAGTGTCATGCTATCACCGTCACCGGAAGAAGTGCATGAATGACTCAATGTGACTCCCCTTTTGTGGGGGAGGGCGAATGGGGGACAGGGAAAGCCATGGTGTTAGCTTAACATCTCCCACCAGCCGCATAGGACAGATCAATAATGAACACAAAAGAAGAAAGACTTGCATTTATATAGCGCCTTTCACAACCTCAGGATGTCCCAAACCGCTTTACAGCCAATGTAGTACTTTTTGAAGTGTAGTCACTGTTATAATGTAAGACACGCAGCAGCCAATTTGCCCACAGCAGGGTCCCGCAAACAGCAATGTGATAATGACCAGATCATTTTTTTTTATTAACCCACAATCTTCTGACTCAGAGGCGAGAGTGCTACCCTCTGAGCCACGGCTGACAACATGTGGAGTATCTCTGGTATGAACTGTAGGCATATCACGCTGCAGCATAGTATTTTGGAGCTCCAATGCAATGCACGTCAATCCCAACATGATAGTTATCTTGTACCATGTTGCATTGCATCAGAAATCAGTCAGCCAGCCAATTGTGTTCAAACACCCTTGTCAAACATAAATCAACATGTGTTGAACTCATAGCTGACAGGACAAACAATACATTACTCAAGCCTTTTGAAATCCATCCCAACTACAGTCAATCCGCACAGGCACGCAAGATGCTACAATATTTGCACCGATAAAGCTTTTGCAACTCTGCGATAAAGCCATTATACAACAGGCAAAGATGCCACAGCTTGTTTGTCATTATGCCGTGATTCAGCAGGCAAGTGGGAAGCAAACTATTCACTCGATGCAATGTGGGGGTCTGTGGAAATGAGGGACGTATCACTGACAATCACAATGCTAAAAGTTGTCAAGGCCATTCTGCATCTCTTTGAACGCTCCCTGCTAGCTTGGGACTGTTGTTCTGTGTGCTCTGGTTTAACAAGAGATGTCAGGGCGAGAATAGTACAATGCAATGATGTGATGGAACACCGTCTTCATACGTTTGCCATGTTATGAAGATGTTGTTATGACGGTTAGATGCCCAGAATGTCTAGCATCTGTTGCGGATTTTTCAGTAGTAAATGCTAATGAGCCACGAACAGCATCTAACTCGAGAAGCAGAGCCAGAGCAGGAATTTTAATGCATTTGACTCTCGTCAAATCTCCATAGAGACACTGGATCAAAAGGAGGCTGGCAGGGAAACTGCAAAATTATACTTAAAGAGCATTTGTTTGGCCAACACTCGATGCAGTGATGTTATTCACATCAAAATGCATGATTGTGTCACACATGTAATTGCGAAGTCCTCGACTTCCTAATCAAGGCCATAAATCCAAGACTGACCATGGAAAATTACATTTTTTTCACCTGCCATTGGTTCCCCAGGATGAATACTTTGAGTAGTGTACGGGTAGGGGATGTTTCTTGGTTGAAGGCAGGTCAGGTTTCCGTGCCTAACTTCGGTAAAATGGCAAAGACCCACCTCACCAGTCAGGTGGGCGAGCAAGTTGAGGTGAGCTTCTAAAAATGTTCTTGAATTGGATGTTTTCTAATATCTTATAATTTTCAGATGAATACTTGAGTTCAAGCCAATTATTAGCCTTAAACTGGAGTATTCCTTGTTAGCAAATGCCCTTTACTCCTATATCCTAATACATAGGTTTGTGGACCCTAGCAGTGCTGAGGTTGGTGAGATCATTAGACATGTCTTAAGCACGGTCTTCTGAGAATTCTCCATTTCTCTGTTTTTGTTGAATTACGAGCATGTTACTTTTGTTGCTATGTGCTAATAAACAATTCAATGATAGCACTGTTTTCCTTTGGGTAGGTAGCAATGTTGTTCAAAAGCTAGGTTAGGGTTTCTTGGAGCTGCGTCAATGGATGGAGGGGGTTCTCCAGGATTGTGATTAAAAGGGTCCCATGCAGAGAAAGGGTGAAAACCCTTTGCCTAAATAGGAAGCCTGCCCACATACACGCATGGGGTTAATTGTTTTTTAGTCATGATTTGTTTGGAGTTCTCACTTGGGCTTCAACCCAGCACCTCTTGTCCCATTGCCAAATGTACCAAATATACTTTCTCAACTGCTGCTCCACAGACTATTTACCCCAAAACGTTTCCTTTTCTCAAATGTTTGGTTGCCAAAACATTCCAGCATCCAGCTTGACACGCCTACTGTGTATTGCCAGTATGTTCAGATTTTTACACCAATATTTTTTAAAACACCATTAACATATGGGTTGAAATCAGAGAGTGTGATATTAGTAACAGGTGGATTAACACATCTATATGAAATCCTTCTGTCTGCCAATTTAGGGGAAATAGTAACCTGTTTAAAATGAATGGGTTAACACCTTTTAAACCACAGTGCAATTTCATACAGAGGTGTTAACCCGTTCATTGCTAATTGTGCACAGTTTGATTTCAGTCCCTTGATGAAATGGTGTTCAACCTGTAGCCATGTGCTGCCTCTCCAAATCCTGGAAATCTGACTTCAAAACCCAATAACTAAATCCTATTTGTGATTACAATTCTTATTTGCTGACTTGTTTGAATCTTGTGTGCCGGGAGATTTGGGAAGGGCCATTCTTAGTGCTGTTGCCTCATTGGTGAATAAATCCTGAATCAGAACATGCAGGTCGGATACTACCAACAACTTGAGATTGCTGGAAATATATGGAAACATGGTTACGATCTTTACACATGGCTCCCATGGTCTTAGAACAATTCGGCATTCAAGGACAGAAGGTTGGACCTCCTACCATGACCCACTCATCCTCCAGATTGGTTAGTACCAATGACTTGAGATAAATGCAGCTTAATAGAAACACTTTACTTGTGGCCCTCAAAGGTTCCATGGTCCAGCCCACAAAGGCAAAGCCTTGGACGCCTCCGCCTTAGTTAGAGCCAACTCTTTATCTGCAACTCTGCAGTAAGTTTACCTTGGACCGTAGAGCAGAGAACTTATGGCCAAATAAACATTGGTGAAGCTGATTTCGGAAGAAGTGTATTTTTTTAAAAATCCGTTTTCCTTCAAAGTCCTGAATTGAATTGGTCCAAATAGCCCTTTGCAAATTGCGTTTTGCTCCTCGATGCCAAGTGAATCCATCAGAGTAATTCTTCACCATGTCCCCAGGTAGGATTAGGATGATTACACCCCTGTGGATTGTATTTCAACTCAGATTATTGATGGGAGAAGTCGAGTACCTGGGGATGTTTGTGGGCTTAGAACCTTTATTGGTTTTTGTTGTTATGCACAGATAGCGCATCAAGTCTCACATTTATAGTATCCCGCCAGTCTGTCAAGTAGCAGCGCCAGGCGAGCATTTCTCAACTCTCTTTTATTTCACAAGGCATTTGGGGAGAAATAAAAGTGAGCTAACAGTACCAGTTCATATCTTAAGTCAATGTGCTGCTGTCAGCAAATACTTAGTAGACTAGATTTTAAAGAGACCCCATAAGGACACAGGAATGTACAGCACTCTAAGAGCAATGGTGGTCCATCTGACCACTCACCAAGAACAGGAATCATTGTCACCGTAATGAAGGGGAGGGATTGAGGGGCTGCAATTCACAACCATTGTCATGAAAATGCACTTTTTTTTTCTCCGTTCTTTGTAAATGCGCTGCGTGTGACATGGCAACTTTGTGATGAAAATGCTGATGGAAGGAGGCACCTCTGTCCCCAACCCTCCCAATGCTTCCGCAAGTTGATCCAGAAAATAGCTACGCCATAGAAACCAGGAGCACCCCAGTTTGATGTCCAGTCTGTCATGAGTTCGCTGATCTCAATCAAGGAGGCAGTCAGGATGCTACAATTGACCTCAGCCCCTTCGAGTTCGAGAGAGAAAACCTGGCAGTTTCTATAACGGGCAGCCAATACACAACACCAATTCTATGCCCAGGCAGCTTTGAAAATCTACCCCCGTGTGTTTACAAAGAAATGAAAAGCAGCTTTGCGAGATATAATGTCATCTCAGGTGTTAAAGCCCTGTCTACCTCTACAGATCGAGCATTGAAGATCCCATGGCAATATTTGAAAAAGAGCAGAGAGTTATCCTGGTGTCCGGGCCAACAATCCTCCCTCAACCAGTGCCACCAAAAACAAACTAACTGCTCTCATTGCTCTTTATGGCAATCTTGCTGTGCGTAAAATGGCTGCATTTGACTTTGCAAGAACAATCACCGCACTTCAAAGTAATTCATCATCTCCAAGGCTTTGAAATGTTTTAGCGTGATGTGACAAAGTGCTGCATAAATACAAGTCTTTTCTTCCTTGTGATTCAGAAATGTTGACCCCACAAATGCACTGGACATAATCCCAATAGTTACGACCTCCAGCATTGACTCCAGGGAACTTTCTAGGGTCAGAGGAGGACACCTTCTTTGCATTGGACTGTCAGTCACTGGTAGCCATCTGAGGGGGGAGCTAGCCAGTTCAAGAAACCCCATTTCATCACCCCCTCTGGCCCCCTGTGTAAGAGCACTAATAGTAACCTTTTTTTAAAAAATGTACCCATCTTGGGGGTCCAGTCCACCTACATAGCTTAGACCCAAGACCTCCCTCCCACCGATGGGGCCCACTTCCTCTCTTCTGGAGGATGGTGGAGTTTGTCTCAATGGGGAGTGTTATGCTAAGTCCTTTATGAGTGAGCAGGGATACCCATTCTCAGGGATCCCCCAGCCTCACCCCCTCTGATAACTGTTGGCCTTGCAAGAAGCAGTCAGACCCTCCACCCCTTACAAAGTGGGCTGGGGTTTTCCGCTAAGGTCAGAACCTAGCATAATCCAGGTCCCAACCTTTTCCCGAGCTGGACGTACAGCGGGGTTCCTGTGCAACGGCCAAGGGAATCAACCCCTTAAAGCTTCATGGTGGTGAAAAATCCTTCACGTTCTCCATTTTGAGGGAGTGCTGCACTGCTGGAGGTGCCACCTTTTGGATGAGACGTTAAACCGAGGCCCCGTTTGCCCCTCTCAGGTGGACATAAAAGATCCTATGGCCACTATTCGAAGAAGAGCAGGGGAGTTCTCCCCGGTGTCCTGGCCGATATTTATCCTTTGAGCAACATCACTAAAGAGACAGATTATCTGGTCATTATCTCAATGCTGTTTGTGGGATCTTGCTGTGCGCAAATTTGCTGCTACGTTTCCTTCATTACAACAGTGGCCGCACTTCAAAAGTACTTCATTGGCTGTAAAGCACTTTGGGACATCCTGAGGTTGTGAAAGGTGCTTTAGAAATCCAAATTCTTTCTTTCATTTAATATGTAGTTTAAAAAAAAATTCCACCTGAGAATATTACCTTTCACATTTTCACAGTTCTTTTTATTGAAGCCAGGATTTTTCAATCACAAGAAGTCAAGATGTATATCAATATTTCAGCATAGACATGACGTAAATATTACTGACAAATGAATTACATTTGGTAGCAAACAGGTTCACTTTAAGGAAATAAATTGCATTTATCATTTGTTATTAGGATAATTTTTTTTATACCGATTAATGTCTGGATGCAGCAGACTGCGGGAATCTCCTCTGTTGCAGTCACTTTATACCAACCAGTTCATTTTGGAAGAGCAGTCCACTCGTGAGGACTTATTTTACTCTGTGGGTAAATCTCAGTCAGGATTAATTTCTGAATGAATTATTTACTTTTTAGAATGAGGAGTGTTGGATGAACACAGGCCATTAGAGGAGAAGATTAATTTTAAAATAAAGAATTTATGACAGATTAAGGAATTGCATTTGGGCAGTGTGAATTGGCGGGGGGGTGTCTATTATCCTGCTATAAAAAATTAACTGCCAAAAAGAAAAATGGAGCTTTAATTGTGGAAACTCAATAATGAAAAAAAGTCCTTTAAATAGGCAGAGGAACCGTTACTGGAAAAGGAATTCCATTGCTGCTATTCTGTCCTGAAGGTCCTGACTCAGGCTGGGGAATGGTTCTAAGGGCACCCAGCAAACCTCCAGTACGTCACCCAACTGGTCATTCTGCACATTTGAGCTTAGGCAGTTAGGATCGGTTAGAGATGTCAGCTGGGGCTCAGTGGTAGCAGTCTTGCCTCTGAGTCAGAAGGTTGTGACTTCACACCCCACAGTACTGAGGGAGTGCTGCATTGCCGGAGGCGCTGCCTTTCGAATGAGATGTTAAACCCTTCCTGCCCTCTCAGGTGGATGTAAAAGATCCCACGGCCACTATTCAAAGAAGAGCAGGGGAGTTCTCCCCGGTGTCCTGGGCCAATATTTATCCCTCAACCAACATCACTAAAACAGATGATCTGGTCATTATCAGATTTTTGTTTGTGGGACCTTGCTGTGCACAAATTAGCTGCCACGTTTCCTATATTAAACAGTGACTACACTTCAAAAGTACATTATTGGGAAGTCTTACATAGAATGTACAGCACAGAAACAGGCCATTCGGCCCAACAGGTCCATGCTGGTGTTTATGCTCCACATGAGCCTCCTTCCACCCGTCTTCATCTAACCCTATCAATAGAGAATTAAGGTCGTGAAAGGCGATATATATATTTGCACGTCTTTCTTTTGGACTATTCTACCAGGGAGAGCATCACAGCAAGGCCCAAATTTTTCACTTCACTCTAGATCAGTAACTTTGAGTCCGTTTGTCGCTCCCCAACTGTTCTCCTGTTTGACGGCAAAAAAAATTCTGAATTTTAGTGTACAGGATATCTCGTTACATTCTTGCCTTTTTTGAAATTATGGATTCTCCTTAAAAGCATGTTTGTAATCTATTATTCAAGGCGTTTGGGCAGACCTCAGTCCAGTTTTCACTGAATGTGGGTTTATAGGAATGAGAAGCTCCCCAGGTTGGCACTAATGTGACACAAAGTTGGCAGCTGAGCTGAAAGAGGCTTTAACGACAGACACCGAGCGAAAAGAAAATGTCAGACTCAATGTGGGACGGGGTGGGTGGGGGCAGTAAATGGAGGATGATGGACGCTCCTAACACACAACTGGCTTCAGCACCACTGTGTCAACGAGGAGTAAACAGAGCCCACCCTGGTGACTGGGAGAGTGTGTGTGTGTGTGGGTGAAGGTCGGTTCAGGCTGAGCTGTGGTGTTCCTTGCAGCCACGATGGCCGTTGCCGTGTCTCTCAGGCCGTAAAGGTCTCAGAGAGCAGCCAGTGCCTGTGGAGCTCCGGAAGGAGAGGGGAGAAGATTGTCGGAGAAAACTGGCAAAAAAATAAGTCCTACCGCATGGCAAGAAAGTGTATCTTTGCTTCGTCAAGTATGGAGGAGAAACAATTCCTCGTTGGCTTTAGGTCCTCTGTTTAATGTATTTCACTCACAAATGCTCCCGAATGCCTAACCGCCTTTTCTTTATTATTTTTGCAGATGAACCGTCCGATTCAGGTGAAGCCTGCAGACAGCGAAGGCCGAGGAGGTAGTTATCAACTCCAAAATTAGACATGTGCCTTTTAAAATAGGCCTTCCATCAGCCAAAGCAGCCTAGGCCTGACAAATCACCACATTGTGTTGTTGTGTGTAGCCAGCTAGCCAAGAAATTTAATCGATAATCATGTGCCTGATTTTACTGACAAATAGCATTCCATGCCAAGTGCAATTTAATTTGTCCACTTAATGTCCCTTCTCCCAATTGGCAAATACACAAATGTGTTGCTTTACTGACAGTCCAGGAGTGCTGTTTACAAATAATCCTGTTTTTTTTTTGGCAATGTCAGAGTGTTAAAGCAATTGCAGTCGGCATCAAGGTTGATGAATCTAATCTGTTGGTCCCAGCCCCTTCCCTGGCTCGTTGGAAACGCAGGTTGCCTGCTTATGGGCGTTTGTTTTCTCTTCTTGCTAGTGTAGTAAGCACTGTGATGTCAGGTAATGCTCTATGTCAGATGAAGCGATCGAACATCTTCTCCTCCCTAAGAGTGACAGTAATTCAGACACTTGTGAAGCCAGACGCAGATACTGTACGTGTTGGGCCAGGGTTAAACCAAAGGACTTAGACTAGAGCAGATCCAGTTCAAAGATCGCCCGGGAATTTACTTTAAATATCTTGCCTAAAAAACTGCTGGGCAGGAGCTGAGTTTCCATCGATTGGTGGTCACTTACCTGGAATGTTGGACTACTTTTTAACATTTCAACTGTACTCGTTAATTTAGCTCCACCACAGCATTGGGGTGAATGACCCGTCTGAGCTGATGTCATCAGCAGCCAAGTTACTTCCCCCCAGTGATGTCATCAGCAACCAAGTTACTTCCATGATGATGTCGTCATCATCCAACATCCCCAAATGATGTCATCAGCATCCAACTTCCCCGATGATGTCATCAGCATCCAACCTCCCCCGATGATGTCATCAGCATCCAACTTACTTCCCACATGATGTCATCAGCATCCAATTTACTTCCCCGATGATGTCATCAGTGTCCAACCTATTTCCCAAGACGTCATTGGCATCTAAGCCACATCTCCTAATCATGCTTTCAGCGTCCACCTTCCTCTGAAGTTACGTCTACATGCTGCCCCTCATTGACAACTTCTGCAGGCATGGGGGTCAGCTTCCATATGTTATGTTGATGGAACCCAGCTGCACCTCTTCACCACTTCCCTCAATCCCACATCCATCTCTGCACTATTGGACTGCCTGCCTGACAATCAGCCATGGACGAGACGAAATCTATTCCAACCGAGCATCAGGAAAACAGAAGCCATAAACTCCGCACCCTTGCCCTCCTGACTCCATTCCCCTCTTTAGCCACTCACCCAAGCCGAACCAGACCTTGCAAAATCTTGGCATCTTCTTTGACCTGGAGCTGAGTTTTGAACACCACATCTGATCCATCACCGAGATCACTTATTTCTAGCTCAACAGTGTTGCCCACTTCTGCCCCCTACCTTATCCTCACCACAACTGTGAAACCTTTATCCATGCTTCTGTCACCTTAAGACTCAACTTCTCCAGTGTTCTCCTCACTGGCCACCCATCCTCCATAAACTGCAAATTGTCCAAAATGTAGTCCCCTATATCGTGTCCTGATCATCCCCCGCCCTCGTCCTTGCTGACCAGTGTTGGTTCCTGCCTGCCAATGCATTAAAGTTAAAGTCTCTTTCCTCAAATCCTTCCACGGCACGCAATCTCCACAACCTCCTTCAGTCTTAAATCCACTCCTGCGCTTTTCGATCTGCTGACTTTGACCTTTTGTGCATCCTGCCCTCCTTTCTCCCCACCAATGGTTATGGAGTCTTTAGCCACATTGGCCTCACTCTCTGAAACATGGTCATTAAACCCCTCCATCTCTTCACTCTTTAAAACCTTCTTAAAACCCATCGTTTGGACCAAGTTTTCAGGCACCTTCTCCCATAGCCCTCCCTTCATGGTTCAGCATCTGTTCCTTTATCTATTTTAATTTATTTATTCTCCCTCCGGCCCTTGAGTGCCTTGGGACATTTCCTGTGTTAAAGATGTTATATAAATGCAAGAAGTTGTTGTTACTTCCCGAAGATGTCATCAGTCTCCAAGCTACCACCCCTGATGTAATCAGCATGCATGTTAATTCCCCTGATGATGTCGTCAGCACCTAAGCTATTTCCCCTGATGTTGTCATTAGTACCCAAGTGAATTCTTTTGATGACGTCATCAGCAATCAATGTTAAACATATTCAAAAAGTCATCAGAAATGAACAAATGAATGTGAAAGTTTATTGGCTCACTATGAAAACAATTTTAACATTCTAATAATGTTTACACTTGATTTTGGGATTTTAAAAGGACAGTGTCTTCATCGAAACGTGTTTGCAGACTATTTTGTTATTTGGGGAGGGAGACGAACTAGAAGAGTTCATCATTTTTCTCACTGATAAAATGAAGACTATATCGTGTGATTCATGATATTGCACATACAACCAAAATACAACTGGCTAACGTAACTATACCATGACCATTCCCTTTTAATTGTGTACTCCATGAACCTCTTCATTGTCTCATTGCTGGAATGCCATTCTTCTAGGTTCAGCCTCAAAACCTTTTAGCTTTGTAATTCGAAATTTAGGTTGTTTTAAATAAAACTTTAACCACATGCTGGCTAACACACACCCTCCAGCGTATTACGTGACATAGAGGAACAGGAGCAGGCCATTCAGCCCCTAGGTCTATTCCACCACTCAGTTTGATCATCTGTACCTCAGCTGCATTGGCTCCATATCCCTCGATACCCTGACCCATCAAAAATCTATCGATCTCAGCCTTGAAAGCTCCAATTGACCCCCAGCATCCATAACCTTTTGGGGGAGAGAATTCCACATTTCTACTACTATGAAAGGGGTGAGCCAATATCAGAAATATTAAGCTCACTCAAACTGTCTTCGAACACATGCCCGGCTGCCTTTACCCTTTATAACACATACAAGCATAAGTGTTTCTTGCTGTGTATAACCTTTAGCTTTCTTCTTCCTTTAACCAAAGTCATCGTCATGACAGTTGCTGATTGACAGCAGGCTTCACATACAAATCATATGGGTTGACGTGTAATGATACTGTACCATACGATGGAGCAAGCACTGATATTGGGATTTGTAAATCATAGCTTGTATATCTTAGAAACCACTCGTTGATTTTAACTTCTGTATATCAGTGAATGTGGGTCGGGATCTGGTGATAATGAATGAACTGTGTGTGTCTGCTGGCTTTTTTATACAACAATGTTTGCTTTAGATTTTGGATTTGTAATTTGTTTAATGTTTTAAAAGGGGAGCTGCTCCCTTCTGAATTCAGGAAATGGAAAATCGTTGAGCAAAACTGGGAAGGGGGAAGGAGGAGTAATCATATAATGGACAGATATATCTCATCGCCACAAGGATATAATGTAAGGCAGTGCTGATCTCTGTTTCTTTAGCTGGAATGGGCGAGAGTCCTAGGACATTTACTGTGAGGACGCTGCACGTACTGAGCACAGCCTCCCCGCAGTCTCCTGCTCTCCCCTCTACAGCTAAGATCCACCTCGGGACTGAAAGACTGAGTGAAACCTGGCCACATTCGAACTCAGGGCCCTCTGGACCCCCAGTCTAACACTTAACCAACGGAACCTGCCTGCCACACACCTGTACTGTAAACGATTGAGATTTCTTTTTCGAATCTGGTAACTGGAGTCAAACTAAGAACAGAGGAAAATGGCAGATACCTGGAGGAGGCTTTGCACACACTTGTACTGATCACAGCTGCTAATTACGCTGTGTACATTGCCCTTTTATATTATCTTTCGGTAATCATTTATCTAGTTGTGCCTGCATACGTTTACTGCGGGTGCTGCCCTTGCTCGAGGATAGCCCGCCGGTATTGTGGGACTGCCCAGTCCTGAAAAAATTAGATAACTCTCTGGCACAAAGGCAAGACTGTATATATCACATAGAAACAGTAGTGTGAAGAAGCCACACTCCCCAGTGAGACATGATTATCAACATATGTTTCTCGTGTAATATACAAAGGAGCAGTAGCGTGTGAACTTCAAGCAGGCTCCTCGTTCCTTTCTCAAAGTCACTTGTCAGCTATTTGCTGCCTAAATACTTTGAGTTTACTCCCTAAAAATTAATCTATGCTGACCCTTCACCTCCCATTGCTTTCTCCCTTCTCCTTATGATATCCCAATCAAATAGAATAGAGGCCAAGTCATCATCCCATTGGTCAGTCTCCGCCGAGGCTGCTCTACAGCCAAACCATTGGAGATGTACGAGAATGGATCGGAGTAATTCTTCTTCCACGTTTTCTCTCCGTCGCTATGGGGAAAGGGTTGCCGTGACGACGTGGCTGAACGTTGGTAACTCTGGAGTAGGGAATTGTAGATGCAGCTCTGCATTTTAAGCCTCCTTCTTGAAGCAATATTGGAGGTTTACTCACTATACCAGACTGATGTACTTACCACCAGGTGCACACTAGAATAGACTGCGGAACAGGCTCGAGGGGCTGAATGGCCTACTCCTGTTCCTATATTCCTAGAAGTTGGGACTGTTCTCCTTAGAGCAGAGAAGGTTAAGAGTTCATTTAACGCAGTGAGTTGTTACGATCTGGAACGCGCTGCCTGAAAGGGCGGTGGAAGAAGATTCAATAATAACTTTCAAAAGGGAATTGGATAAATACTTGAAAAGGAAAAATTTGCTGGGCGATGGGGAATGGGCAGGGGAGTGGGACTAATTGGATAGCTCTTTCAAAGAGCTGGCACAGGAACAATGGGCTGAATGGCCTCCTTCTGAGCTGTATGATTCTATGTGGAAGATAAGTGAGCCTTGAATTTCCTATAAGCCGTAATGGTGGTGGATTCTCGATGGGCTGGGACGTCTGGCTGCCTCTTGCCTGCACCTCTGAACCCAGCCCCTTTTTTCCAACGGTCAGGGTCGTTTACCCATTGAGGGCAGGGAGTGGGGGCCTTTTACCGAGCCCCTGGGCTCTCTGCCTCAGGTGGGTGGGAGGGACATTGCTGGGTGGGGCGCCTTTGCTGCACTGTAAGTTGGCCGGCAGTGCCAGCAGTTTGAACAAACACTTAAAATAATTTTGAAGATTTTAAAACGCCGCTCTGCAATCGATTGCCGTGGGCTAACCTGCCATTGAAATTTAACTCTTTCCCCGTGGATCATTGAAGTACTGGACGCCGGAAAGGACCAAGCATCCATCATGTCCAGCGTTGCTAGAATGAAAATAATGGGAAATGCCTTGCACAACATCATCCCATCATTTGCCTCCCATTGTAATATGCCCGCCCATATTTGGACAATCTTATTACAGGCCTGATATCTCTTCCGGTGAAAAATTCTGGAAGTGCATCAGATGGCGAGGAATTAGCGGAATGGATAGCGGTCAGGAGCGGGAATCCCGGGAGATTTTCTTCCCTTCGGTAATTCCAGGCTATTGAAGCAACACACCTCATCTGAGACCAGTGCATCCTGCATGGATTGGGGATATAATCGAGGCGTCTGTATAACTCAGCTCCACACTGGGCAAGAGAGAAATAAATATAAAATGAAGTCCTGGTGAAAGGGTGGCAAGAAATTTGGGGCTTCTTTTTGGCTAATTCTGCTCACATCCAACAAAATGGTGCTACACTTCAAAAAAAGCGCTTTGGGACATCCTAAGGTCATGAAGGACGTGTATAAATGCGAGTCTTTCTTTATTTCTTTGTATTTCAAAGCACAAAATGTTTCATTTCTGGCGAATTAAGCTCTTTTGCCAAGAGGACGCTCTGCGAATGAGTTGTCGCCTATTGAATGGCGCGGGCTGTTCAGTGCGGGGCCTGATTGTGCCAAGTGATGGCACGCAGCGGATTTAGTTTCAGATTCAGGTGGCAGGAATCAATTCTTTCAGGTACGCTAGAGAAAACCTCTTTTCAAATCCTATTTCTACTGCAGCGCTGCATAAATTAGTGGCTGCCTTCAGCAGACAATGTCCAAATGGCACGGCTTGGGAGGCAGCCAGAACATTTAAAGAGATGAATTGGATGTGTGGCTCAGGATTCAATGGATGAAGTCATTTATCACTGCAATCTAGGATAAAAGAGCTGTCAAGAAAAAATGAAATAAAATAACTATAAAAAAAAATAAACAGTAGAATAAGCACAGACTTTCATGGAGCCCTATTATTGTCCTGCTCAGCTGCTAGTCACGCCCATATAAATTTAGTGCCGTTTGAAGTGCTCCTTGTTAAAGGCTGACATTGTCTTCCTGGGCACATCGGGAAGGGCAAACAAAGTGAGCTCACAGCAAAGGCAAAAATCGGAGGCTTCCGTCTGCTCACGCTGTGTCAGCTCGGCTTTGCTGCTCGCGCTCTCGGCTCTGGCCTCGAAGGCCACGGGTTCAAGTCCCACGCTCATGAATCTGTGGCGGCAAACCGCGCTGACGCTCCAGGGTTAATGCTGCGATCGCGCCGCGTTGTCTGACCTGCCGCCCTTTAGACGAGACGTTCAACTGAGGTTCTGCCGGTTGGGTGGTAATAGCTGTAAATAAACAAACATGGCAGCGTTGGCACCTTGGAACGAAGAGGTTAAATGGGCCGAAGGGCGTTCTTCGTCTGAACTGACCCTGTGACCTTTTAATGCTGCTACTATTCTACTCCATCGAGTTGGTGAGATCTTCCCACAGACATTTGCCCAGTGAATGACATTTGCACAGCTACATCAATATGTAGTTGGTATTTCTCAGGTTTCTGGGCCAGTTTTTGTGTTTGAGCCCCATGCTAAGAAAAAAAGAAAGGATTTGTTTTTATATAGCACCTTTCACCGTTGTAATGTAGGGAACACTTGGGCACAGCAAGATCCCTTAAACAGCAATGTGATAATGACCAGATAATCTGTTTTTTAGTGAGTGCTGGTTGAGGGATAAATATTAGCCAGGACACTGGAGAGAACTCCCCTGCTCTTTTTCCAAGTAGTGCCATGGGATCTTTTCCATTGTCTGAGAGGGCAGACGGGGCCTCGTTTTAAGGTCTCATCTGAAAGACGGCACCTCCGACAGTGCAGCACTCCCTCAGTACTGCATTGGAAGTGGCAGCCCAGATTTTTGTGCTCAAGTCTCTGAAGTTGGACTTGAACCCACAACCTTCTGACTCAGAGGCGAGAGAGATCATTGTCTAGGCTGATACTCCAGTGTAGGAGTGCTGAGGGAGTGCTGCGTTATTGGAGGTGCTGTCATTTGGACAAGATGTTAAATTAAGGCCATTTCTGCTAAGAACCAGCGGCACTTTTGAAAGAAAAGCAAGGAGTTCTCTCGGTCTCCTGGCCAACATCCCACCCTCAAACAACGCCACCAAAGAAAGCGTTGCCTTCACATTCACCCCATTGTTTTGTTTATGGGATGTTGCTGTTACAGAATCCCATATTTATCTACTTATCATCAGTCTCTGCACTTCGAAAGGAATTCATTGTTCAGGGTTTGAGCTGTTTCAATGCAGTAAGGTGCCAAATAATTATTGTTATTAGTAACAGTGAGTGCAGAACGTCACTCTGAATGAATATTGCTTTATTTTTATATTAGCAATTTTTTATTCTGGAAGTGTTGCTCGTGAAGTTTTTGTATCCTGTAGGCAGATATTAAATAGGGAAGCAACATGTGCAAAAGATAAATTTATTATTTTTCTATTTAAAAAAAAAATTGGCCCTGAGAAGCAGACTGTGTAAAAGTTAAGACCAGTATCTCACATGATCACTGTGGCATTTGTATAAGAGATTTGCACTATTTGTACAGGGTATCTGTGCCAGTTATGCCAACTGCATCTGGTGAGGTCGCTGCCACTGCCAGGCACTTTGTGCCAACTGTGACTGGTAACATCACAGTCGAGCGCAAGGGTGCACCTGATAGTGGTGCTGCTTACAAGTGCCAAATGCAGCTGGTGACGCCGCCCTTTCTGCCAAATGCCTTGTGCCAATCGCATCCAATGGCAGTAGGCTGTCCCTCCTGTCAAGCGAGTACAAGCTGCACCTGGTGGCATCACTGCCACTGCCAAACCACAGCGTGCCAACTCCCATCGGGTGACCGCACGCTTGCTCTGCGCTGTTCATGAAAAACACTGCCCTCGTACCACGCTGCATCCTGCTCATGTTACAATCGCAACTCATCGTGCGAAACCCCACTCCCAACAACGTCTGTCCCAGGATTTTGAAACTGCGGAATTCTTTAACTCCCTTAGTCTTTCCTTCCCGCTGCAATCTTCAAGCTTTGAAAGCTAAAGTTTAGGGTCTCTTAACCACTGCTGTACGATTTCACCCTGTGTTCTCTTCCACTATTTTTTAATCTTCGTGGTGTCCCACACCGTGTTCTTCACCTACGTCTCTCAATATTAAAGGAAAATTCAACTATCTGGATTTTTTTTATGGCAGGAAGAGGGAAATTTGAGAACATTGGCTCCAATCACAAGGGAAGCAACCAGAATATTGGGACCTCCCTCCCCCTACAGAACTAAACACTTTTAGTTCAGATTCAGGCAATCATGTATCCGGTGAACAAAAATCCTCTTTGGAACATAGGAACGTAGGAATATAGGAACAGGAGTAGGCCATTCAGCCCCTCATGGCTGATATGTGATCTAACTCCATATACCTGCCTTTGGCCCATATCCCTTAATACCTTTGGTTGCCAAAAAGCTATCTATCTCAGATTTAAATTTAGCAATTGAGCTAGTATCAATTGCCATTTGCGGAAGAGAGTTCCAAACTTCTAACACCTTTGAAAACAGGACCTACAGGAAGAAACGGGAGATTGAATTTGGCTGGGATACATGTCCTGTGTTATAAGTTGGATAGCCAGGTGGTGAAGGATGGAATACTAGAGCCTGGTCTTCAGTTGCTTCCAAGCCTTTATTCACAGAGATCCACATTACACCCGCACCACACCCTAGATCAGCTCTCAAAAAAAATGGGTGCAAGAGAGTTCCCAATTGATACACACCACTTGAATACAATTAACACTAATTGATATAAATCACATGGATATAATTAACATCCTGTACAGTTAAAAGAGAAATGCCAGTAACTTTGGCGTCATTTTTACACCTCAGATGACATGAAGAGTCTCTCACATGGTGTGGGGCTGAAGTCAGGCCAGGTTCCCCTTTCCTGAAGGACATTCGTGAACCAGTTGGGTTTTTACAATCCAGCAGCTTTCATCATCACTGATCCTTCCCCATTCAATTGAATTCAATTTTACAAATTGCCATGATAATATTGGAACGCACACCCTCCAGACAGCTAGTCCAGTACCAGTACTATCATACCCCAATCCTTTCATGCTGTAAAAGGGTGCTGTAAGACATCAGGCATATGCGATTTTGATTCCGTCACTAAAACAAAATTCAGCTCATGCTGACTCAATTATATTTTTTCTTAGCTCGAGAAGAAAATATCGTGCTTGTATGCGACTAACATGTTGAACTACGTGATTAGCAACACAGTGGGTGGGAGGTCCCAATATATTGGCTGCTTCTCTTGTGACTGGAGCCCATGTCCTCACCCCACCATAAAAAATCCTGCTGGTATCCAGACCGCTTTCTTTTAATATTGAGGAGCCCAGGTGGAGCACCCAGCGAGAGGGCAGGACACCACCAAAGTACATAGTAGAAGAGAGCATAAGGCAGGTTGGAGAGTGGTGCTGCCTGGACCACAAGCTCTGGAATTCCCTCCCTCTCTACCTCTCTCTCCTCCTTTAAGACGCTCCTTGAAACCTCTTTGACCAAGGTTTTGGTCGCCTGTCCTAATACCTCCTTATGTGGCTCGGTGTCAAATTATTTCTGATTATGCTCCTGTAATGCGCCTTGGGATGTTTTACTACGTTCAAGGCACTATATAAATGTAAGTTGTTGGTGGTAGTGGTGATGGTTAGGTGATGGAGTTGGAGTAGGAGACCTCCCGATGAGTCGGGATTGCAAAAAGAGTGAGGATGCAGGGAGAGGGGGTGGGGGAGACTTTATATAACTGCTGTAAACAATTTTACAACACCAAGTTATAGTCCAGCAATTTTATTTTAAATTCACAAGCTTTCGGAGATTTTCTCCTTCCTCAGGCAAATGTTTCAAGAGCTCCTTGAAGCCTACGCATTTATACATATAGAACAATACATGGTGTTTACAGACTGCCCCTGCAACTGCCCGTTGCCAAGGCAATCACCGTGTTCAGACAGAGAGGTGTTACCTGCAGAACCCCCGAATACACATTCAACAAAAAAACAAACAGGGAAAAAAAACAGAGAAAAAAAAACACAGAGAGAGGCAGAAACATCCGGAAGGCAGAGAGAGCCAGCAAATGACCCATTATATTAAAAACAGATAACATTTGTTCGCTGGTGGGGTAACGTGTAGCGTGACATGAACCCAAGATCCCGGTTGAGGCCGTCCTCATGGGTGCGGAACTTGGCTATCAATTTCTGCTCGACGATTTTGCGTTGTCGTGTGTCTCGAAGGCCGCCTTGGAGTACGCTTACCCGAAGGTCGGTGGATGAATGTCCATGACTGCTGAAGTGTTCCCCGACTGGGAGGGAACCCTCCTGTTTGGCGATTGTTGCGCGGTGTCCGGTAACGCTACACGTTACCCCACCAGCGAACAAATGTTATCTGTTTTTAATATAATGGGTCATTTGCTGGCTCTCTCTGCCTTCCGGATGTTTCTGCCTCTCTCTGTGTTTTTTTTTCTCTGTTTTTTTTCCCTGTTTGTTTTTTTGTTGAATGTGTATTCGGGGGTTCTGCAGGTAACACCTCTCTGTCTGAACACGGTGATTGCCTTGGCAACGGGCAGTTGCAGGGGCAGTCTGTAAACACCATGTATTGTTCAATATGTATAAATGCGTAGGCTTCAAGGAGATCTTGAAACATTTGCCTGAGGAAGGAGAAAATCTCCGAAAGCTTGTGAATTTAAAATAAAATTGCTGGACTATAACTTGGTGTTGTAAAATTGTTTACAATTGTCAACCCCAGTCCATCACCGGCATCTCCACATCATTATATAACTGCAGCATGACAAGAGGGTTGTATCTTCATGAACAGAGCAGAGCAAGCCACAAAAACGAGTTGCAACTTTAAGCGAAGAGAAGGTTTTTCTCATTTGTGTTCTGATTTCTGAGCCCACGTTTTGGAACTTGGAAAGCACAGCACTTGAATAACACAATGACCTGGAAAGAAAGGGAGAGACAGTGGGCATTTTTCAAGTTTGAACACCAAGTTTTTTATTCTGCTGCACAGTCTATATAGTACTTGATGGCAAGCAACTGTATGAGTGCACATGTAGTAATCGGAAGAAAAGAACAAAGTGATGTTAGGACATGTTCAAACCCATTGCATTAGACTTCATTAGAGTATAAAATGGAGGCCATGCAAGTGAATGAATGCAAATGTATTATTTTTATGTAATGATTAGGTTCAAAGCTTTTCTTTTTATACATGAGCACTTTGGAAATGATTTAAAATGGATGTATTCTATTGATTGAAATCAAGTCACATTGATGTTATTCAGATGAAAATTATTCCACAAGTCGGGAGGTCAAATGGAATCCTCTAATCCAAGGACTAATGCAATATGTTACCAGGGAAAGGCCATTAAAGTGAACAACACAAATGATTCAAGAGACAGCTAGAAGCGTTTATGGAGCGAGATGTAATTGAGGGATATAAAGGTAAATTTGGCAAGGAAAAGCCAGGAGTCTTGCTTGACAAGCAGGCGGGTTCAGGGAATCGGGTTCAGAGGTCAATGTTCCTGATTTGCAGCGCTCTCAATTTTCCAGTCGTTAATTTTAATCACCGCAAAAATCGGGAGCACCGTTTAATCAGGCAGACTGACCTCCGAGTCCCATTCTCCCTTCCTCGCTCTCGTTGATCCCATGCTGAGTGTCTTGCCTCACAGAATTTACCCTACAGTGAAATAGGTCGAAGAAGGAAGCAGAGGACATTGCTAGTGAATTGTGGACTGAGTACCGGGAGGGAGATACACTGTCGAGTGTTGAGAGTGGGGCACAAACTCTATTGAGACACGCTGGGAACGGAGGATGTATGGACAGAGGCCGTTCGACGTCAACAGGGAACAGGGGCAGAATGTGTTGCTGATAAGAACTGAAAAATGTTCCATAGAAAAGACAGGTCGATATTTCAGGTAGAGATCCTTCATCAGAACCGATGACCGGTCTCTGCTCCAAATACGAACCTATCTTTTCTCTTTTCGTATGCTGATGGATCTATTGTGTATTTCCAACCCTTAATCTCACATTTCCAGCATCCGTAGTATTTTTCCTTGTATCTCTCTGGAACACATTGCAGTCGGTAGTGGCTAGACGCTGTTGCAGAGAGTTCGGAAGGGACCGGGCTACACAGAGAGTTCGGAAGGGACCGGGCTACACAGAGAGTTGGGAAGGGACCAGGCTACACAGAGAGTTCGGAAGGGACCGGGCTACACAGAGAGTTGGAAGGGACCGGGCTACACAGAGAGTTGGGAAGGGACCGGGCTACACAGAGAGTTGGGAAGGGACTGGGCTATACAGAGAGTTGGGAAGGGACCAGGCTACATAGAGAGTTGGAAGGGACCGGGCTACACAGAGAGTTGGGAAGGGACTGGGCTACACAGAGAGTTGGGAAGGGACTGGGCTACACAGAGAGTGGGAAGGGACTGGGCTACACAGAGAGTTGGGAAGGGACCGGGCTACACAGAGAGTTGGGAAGGGACCGGGCTACACAGAGAGTTGGGAAGGGACTGGGCTACACAGAGAGTTGGGAAGGGACCGGGCTACACAGAGAGTTGGGAAGGGACCGGGCTACACAGAGAGTTGGGAAGGGACTGGGCTACACAGAGAGTTGGGAAGGGACTGGGCTACACAGAGAGTTGGGAAGGGACCGGGCTACACAGAGAGTTGGGAAGGGACTGGGCTACACAGAGAGTTGGGAAGGGACCGGGCTACACAGAGAGTTGGGAAGGGACCGGGCTACACAGAGAGTTGGGAAGGGACCGGGCTACACAGAGAGTTGGGAAGGGACCGGGCTACACAGAGAGTTGGGAAGGGACCGGGCTACACAGAGTTTTGGGAAGGGACCGGGCTACACAGAGAGTTGGGAAGGGACCGGGCTACACAGAGAGATGGGAAGGGACCGGGCTACACAGAGAGTTGGGAAGGGACTGGGCTACACAGAGAGATGGGAAGGGACCGGGCTACACAGAGAGCTGGGAAGGGATGAGGCTACACAGAGAGTTGGGGAGGGACGAGGCTACACAGAGTGTTGGGAAGGGACGAGGCTACACAGAGAGCTGGGGTTGTGGCTGCTTCAATTGTTCTGACTGTTTCTGCACTCTGGATGAGAAAAAATTAGGGATGTGATAACGGGGCAGAGTGCTGGGAGCAAAGGGGAAGAATACTGAGCAACAGAGGATAAAATGGATTAAAGACAGCAACGTGCAAGGGGCACAATATGTGGGAGTGAATTGGGTGGTGCAGTGGGTCAGACCCTGGTCTTTCACACTCTTTACCTCTAAGTACAAATCCAGCCTGAGTGATGGGATGACGATTCAAGTCACACACCATCCCGACTTGGAAATATATCGCCGTTCCTTCATCGTCGCTAGAACTCCCCTCCTAACAGCACTGTGGGAGAACCTTCACCACACGGACTGCAGCGGTTCAAGAAGAAGGCGGCTCACCACCACCTTCTCAAGGGCAATTAGGGATGGGCAATAAATGCCGGCCTTGCGATCGATGCCTATATCCCCAAGAATGAATAAAAAGAAAAGATCTGGTCTGTCTGCTGGCTGTAAGGGCCCTGTGTAAAATGAGTTTGGGTTGTCATCATACACTCCCCAGTGGCTATGGACCTTGTAGTATAAAGTAGTCCCTAATTCAGCACTAATTTCCAAACTGACTCCAGAGAGAGGTCACAGGAAGCTGGTGTGTGAAACAGGAAGCTTCCACATTTGGTGCAGTAAGGGGTGTTCTTTTAGGGGTTGACTGTCAGAGTAGAGGGAGCTTTGAGGCTATGCTGTACCGACACTCTGAGGACTTGAAGATGATCCGCCTACTTGACGTTAGAACAGCTCCATCCCTCAGCCCTAACAACCCTCACCTTGATAAGCACAATTTAAGAGAGGTGGGAGCAATGCAGCAGGAACAGGATACATTGCAGGGAGCAGGTAGTTTAAGAGTTAAAAAAAGAAGGAAGTTTGGTTTGCCTTTGTGAAAGTCCAGCCATTAGAACATCTGATGGACGTCACACATGAATGGAAACAATTAATTTAATGGCGACCGCGCACTTTAGCAGTGAAGAGCTCATTTATCCTTTGTTTTCTCTTCTCATTCCCTTTCACACGAGATTACATGTCTAATCAAGCCTGAAGGCACCAACATTAATGCTTATTGTACTTACAATAAAAAAGAGCCCTGGAAAAAAAAAAGTACTTGATGACATAGTCTCTCTTAATTTAATATATTTTTAAGCAGTATTAGTTGAAAAAAAAACGTCTTCAGTTCAAGAGCTGAAGCTCCTTAACAATTCTATCTTCCACTGTCTAAGTCTCAGCAGAGCATGACTGTTTTACCCCATTTATATTACACGCTGCCCCCTCCACAGAAACAACCCCGTCTGCCCGCCGACAGTGACGGTGGGCTTCATCTCCTGCAGTGGTTTTTCTCCCTGCCTCCGAAAACAGAGAACTGGCCGCAGGAAACATGAGTGTCAGCTTGACTTAGTGGTCGCACTTTTGCCTCCGGGTGGAGAGTTCAAGCCTCACTACAGACTTGAGCACATAATCTAAGCTGACACATCAGTGCAGGGAGTGCTGCACTGTTGGAGGTGCCGCCTTTCGGTGAGAAGCTGAAACGTTTTCAGGTGGACGTGGAAGAACCCATGGCAATTTTTCGAAGACGAACAGGGAGTTCTCCCAGTGCCCTGGTTAACATTCATCCCTTAACCTCAACCAATACAATCAAAACAGATTAACTGGTCATTTATCACATTGCTGTTCGTGCGACCTTGCTGAGCACAAATTGGCTGTCGCATTTGCCCACATTACAACAATGACTACACTTCAAAAGTAATTCATTGTCTGAGAAACACTTTCGGACATCCTGAGGACATGAAAGGTGCGATATAAATGGAAGTCTTTGTTTTTTTTTTATTTTTCTTCGTTCCACCATTGGCGGCCGTGCCTTTAGCTGCCGGGGCCCTAAGCCCTGGAATCTCCTCCCTAAACCTCTCTGCCTCTCTCTCCTCCTTTAAGACGCTCCTTAAAACCTACCTCTTCGACCAAGCTTTTGGTTGCCTGTCCCTAATATCTCCTCGTGTGGCTCGGTGTCAAATTTTGTTTGGTAATCGCTCCTGTGAAGCGCTTTGGAACTACATTAAAGGCGCTATATAAATGCAAGTTGTTGTTTAAATGGCCGCTGCTAGCTGCACTTGCCACAGGGGCTGCCATTTTGTTTGGCAGGGTACAGAAATGTAAAATTACAACCGTTGAGTAAAAGTGTTGTACCGAAGATTGTGTTTTCACTTAAGGGTGCATTTATTTTGCAGCAATTGTACGCTGTTTGTATTATGTGACTCTTGCCTGGCTCTGAATCATGGTCTCTCAGCCAGGAGACGGCTTTTCTCCACCTGCTCATACCCATGCACAGAGCCCACACCGCAGCCGGTAAATGCCAGCAATCGCTCCACCATCGGCGGCCGTGCCTTCAGTTGCCTAGGTCCTAAGCTCTGGAATTCCCTCCCTAATATGTTTCAATAAATTCCGGGAGCTCCAAGGTATTCTCCCGAGCACATTGGAAACCCAACTTGACACTACGCTACTGTTATAGTCCATGAGGTGTCGAGCGAAAAGCAATGTGTGACTATCTCCATTGAGGGATAGCATGGGGAGCATGGACGATGTGGGGGGGGGTGGAGATCTTAGAATACTCCCTTCCCAAGTTGGAAGCTCCTCGGCTGTTAAAATCGTAGTGGTTGGAGGCAGTCGTCAGGGACCGGAGGGAATGGTCCTCGGCTCTTTGGTAAGTGGGTGAGGGGGATCCTTAAGCAATGGAAGTCCAAGATTTCCTCGTGGAGCCCGAAGGATAACTTTCCGCACTGGGACTCTTCTTGGCCCTGACTCCTGGTGTTAAAATTGAATAGCCCAGTGGTGAAGGATGGAATACTGAAGCCTGGTCTTCAGTTGCTTCCAAGCCTTCATTCACGGAGATTCCCCCTTACACACACACACCACACCCTAGATAAACTCTCCTATAAAAAGGATACATGAGAGTCCCCAATTGATACTCACCACCTGAATACAATTAACACTAATCATAAAATTAACACCTGGTCTCGGCAGGTTTGGCCTGGTGTTGAAGCCACGACTGCTCCCCCTCTCAGGCCTCTGGTTAAAATCGCAGATCGGGCCCCAATGACATCATCGGAGCCTGATCTGCATATTTAAAGGAGACCCCACCTGCTTCAGACGGGTGTTCTTGCCCCCTGCAATTTAAAATCGAGGCCTAATAACTTCAGTGTAAATAAAATGATGTACATACTGAAGACAGTGAAACTTTGCTGTCTGGATCATCCCAAGTGTAACGTCCAATAAACTATTAAAGTTGCTTTAAAAATGCTATGAGATCTTTCCATCCTGTCTGTCTGGTAACTCGGTAATCTACATGCTTTGCTTAAATATTTAATAAATAAATAAATTGCATTCATAGAACTCCTTTTTGTTATCTTTGGACTTTCCAAAGCCCTTCAGAGCCAATGAATTACTTTTGAAGTGTAGTCAGGGATGTAGTAACGGATATGGGCCAAAGGCAGGTATATGGAGCTAGATCACAGATCAGCCATGATCTTATCAAATGGCGGAACAGGCACGAGGGGCTGAATGGCCTACTCCTGTTCCTATGTTCCTTTGTCACTGTTGATTTGTATGTAAACTTGGTGGGGGGGGGGGGAAATTGGATATGGCCTATTATTGGGTGCGGGTAGCGCGATCCGAGATTACCCTGCACTCAATGGCCCCTGCGCAGGCAGGACATGACTTTCGTCAGGCCTGAGGACTTACCTGCAATCTGCGTTGGAAATCAGCGTTGGCGCGAGGATTCCATGCAATTCACACTTTCCACCAGCACGGGGGAGCTCCAATCTCTTAAAGGCAGGATGTCTGTTAGAAATCGCTTAAAGGTAGCCTGTACCTGTTATTTGCTGAAAATAACAGCCTGCTGTCTGCATGGAGTCTGAACGGAGATCAGACATCGCACGTGTAAAACACAGATGCAGGTCCCATCCATATGTTTACATTCTGATGAGTTATGTTAAAACATTTAATTAACGTTGCGCACTACTAAACCCCACATCCTCCAATCTGCATGCCAGGCCCCACCAATCTGCCGATCTGAGTTTGTACCAGACTTGCGAGAGTGCATGCACCAAGGTTCTCTGCTGATGCACTAGAGGCCTTTTTGCAAGAGGTGGACAGAAGGAGGGGCATCCTATATCCGCAGCAAGAAGTCCTCCAGACATATGCCCAAAAGGCAGTGGGAGGCAGCGGGGGACGAAGTCAATGCCAGGCGCACAGAATCATGAACATGGATGCAGTGCAGGAAGAAGTTCAATGCTTTGACACGAGTGGCCAAGGTGAGTGAGGTCAACTGTCAAGTGGTGTCTCCTACCAACTGCTCCAAACACTACACCCCCATCACCCACATACCAACAAGCTCTTCCAACCAGATACTTCTTCTCAGCCTTACACATTACCACTGTTGCAAGCCGCCCACCCACAACTCACAGGTCACACACACCAGCAGCTATTCAACTATGACAAGCACATCACCCAGACACACATCCCACTTTCTTGCAGCAGAAGGTGGCACATATCAGGAGGCAGCAAGTGACAGTGGCATTCAGCCCCTCGAGCCTGTTCCGTCATTCAATGAGATAATGGTGGACCTGTGACCTAACTCCATATACCCGCCTTAGCCCCATATCCCTTAATACCCTTGGTTCACAGAAATCTTTCAAATTTAGAATTCACAATTGAGCTAGCATCAACTGCTGTTTGCAGAAGAGCGTTCCAAACTTCTCCCACCTTTTGCATGTAGAAGCATTTCCTAACTTCACTCCTGTACGTCCTGGCTCTAACTGTTAGGCTCCTAGTATTCAAGTATAGAACACCTCCAAATACAGTTGCAAATGCCTCGGCAGCCAGAAGCAATAATCCAGGCACAAACCTGTAAATCTGCACGGTCCCTTTAAATAGCGCAGAAGAGGGTCCTCCAGGCACTCTAAGACACGTTCAGATGGTCGGGGTTAAGATTGTGCGTTGAATTGAGCATTAAGTCCCAAAATGGTGTCTATCACATTAAATTAGTGTTACACACTGATTGTGTCCATTTTCTCCCTACTTTACAAGCTTCCGGCATTCGGTATTTGCGCCTGCGCTAACTCCTATACCAAGATGGCGTCCGGCGCACGTCACACTGGAAACGTGCGTGCGCAGCCAAGACGCCATCCTGGCACTTCGGGAGGCCATGTAACGCTGAAACAATGGGCGTTACACGGCCCAATTTAGCGCCCGGGGTGTGCAGAACAAGGGGGCATAACCTTAAAATTAGAGCTAGGCCATTCAGGGGTGATGTCAGGAAGCACTTCTTCACACAAAGGGGAGTGGGAATCTGGAACTCTCTCCCCCAAAAAGCTGTTGAGGCTGGGGGTCAATTGAAAATTTCAAAACTGAGATTGATCGATTTTTGTTAGGCAAGGGTATTAACGGATATGGAACCGAGGTGGGTAAATGGAGTTAAGATACAGATCAGTCATGATCTAATTGAATGGCGGGACAGGCTTGAGGGGCTGAATGGCCAACTCCTGGTCCTATGTTCCGTTGCAGCCAATTTGCACAGTAACCAGACAGAACAGGTCTAAACCGGTGGTGGTTGCCGAAAGGAAAGGGATAAAAGATCCCGACTCTGTGTCATTTCTTTATTAATATTAATAAACGACACATACTCCCTGACATTGTGCTAAGAAACGGGGTGGCATTGTCATCCTTCCTTTTGAGTGTCCGTTCTTGAAGAACAAGTAGCATTTGGTGTTTATTCAGTTAACAGAAATTGACTGTCGTAATAGGGCAGCTAGCCGTCACAAAATATTGGTTGAAATACTCCAGCTAACTCAGGGAGATGGTAAAATAACTGGACAGCATGTCAGGCTATTAACAACCCTTCCTAGGTTTAGAAATGAGGCAATTACTATTCTTCTGTCCTTCACTGAATACAATGCGGCTCAGCTCAGAATACCAATTCCATGCCGTAATTAGAATGAAAGCAGTGGGATTTTCTCTTAAAAGTTGTGCAAATATTTTACAAGGGAAAAAAGAGTACACATTTTATCACTGGGTCTTAATAGATCTGACCTCATTCTCTTTGTTCCTCTCAGTATTAAATGATGGCTTCCTTCTTGATAATGTCTGATAGAAAGGGTTTGTTATCTAAACAGCATCTGTTTGTTTTCTCCCCTGTTAGAATTTGGCGAGCTGTCTCCTGTCTGATGTCGAATACATCCAATTACTGCTTCAATAAATAGATACCCTGTCCAGGTCATCAACTCATTCTTTTTCATCAGATTTGATAGGAATGAGTTTGGAATCCCCTTGAGGGGCGGTGGGGGCGGAATGGGGGGGCGGGGGGAGAGGGATGGGGGGGATGAACAAGGACTCTTTGTCAGCTCACCTTTACTTGGGATCTTACTCTCTCGCTGCATCCGTTGCATGCGCGCGTTAAGTGAAGGAAGGAAGGTGGAAAAACAAAATAAAAAGAATCAGGTAAGAATAAGAAAGAAGGAAGGAAAATTAAGAAGAATGAGGGAAAAGACTTGACTGTGTTCAATTTTATTTCTCCCATGTCAATTTTGAAACTCAGCACAGGTTGGCAAAAAAGGAATAATCTTTCTGATACATGTATGTGAGGGGGAGAACAAGTAGAGGATAAAAATCCGGAGAAAGTGTTGCTAAAAGTCTAATAGTTGTGTTAGTATTCTGCCTGACATAGTGCAGGGTGATTGTAATTTGATAGAGAAATACATGATTGGTTTGCGATACCACCTGTTCTTTCTAGCTCTGTAAGATTGTCTAATTTAAAGTCTTCCCAGACTATCTTGATTGCCTCATCACATGCAGTTTTTTTTCTCTCTCTCTCTCTCACCCCAGCAAGTCCTCTCTCTGTCATCGTGCCTCTTCACCTTTCCAATTTCATGCCTTCCCATTCAGGTTTATCATTTGTCGAGGCAGCGTTCCAGTGGCTTCATTCTGAGCACAGTTCCAGCGTTGTAACAGTGACAGCTTGCTAATGGGACCGAGCACTGATGGCTATGGTTTAGGTTTTAATCCTCACTGCTGCCTTCATGGAGAGGCCATTGAACCTTGGCTTTGCTGAGTAGCTTGGCTTGATGTGAAAAATTGGATGCGCGCGCGTGTGTGTGTGTGTGTGTGTGTGTGTATAACTCTGCTGGGTGAGTACTGGAGACGGAGACAGCGGCAGAATGGGGAAATTGTGATTCCGATACCAAATGCAGTCAATTTCCCTCAAGCCGTTCAGCCGATTGAATGAGTATTGAAGCGGCCACATGCAACAGTGGTATTTACTGCATCTTTTACATTGAATTACATCGAATTTTACAGCACGGAAGCAGGCCATTCTGCCCAACAGATCGATGCTGGTGTTTACGCTCCACATGAGCCACCGCCTACCTTACTTCATCTCACCCTATGAACATATCCTTTTATTCCTTTCTCCCCTCAAATGCATCGATGTTAATTGTCTCAACCACTCCATGTGGGAGCGAATTCCACATTCTCACCACACCCTGAGTAAAGAAGTTTCTCCTGAATTCCGTATTGGATTCATTAGTGAGCCCTAGTTTTGGACTTTCCCCCCACAAGTGGAAATCTCTTCTCCGTGTCTACCCTATCGAAACCCTTCATAACCTTAAGGACCTCGTACCAGGCCCCGTCAGTCTTCTCTTTTACTGCGATAAAAGAATCTATATAACCAGACAGAAGTGAGTCATTCTGAGATGCTCACTCGCACTTCCTGATTAAAGAACCCAGAGAAGGGAAAAAGTGAGGGAAACAAAACCGAGGGTCAATGAAAGAGAACATTTTAAATCCAAGTCATTTCCTCTTTGCGAGAATGTGCTGAATTTGGCCAATGTAGGTTAATCGAATTAAAGCACCTATATGTTTCCTAGACTGCCCTATTATTAACCCGTGTTATCATAATATCTGTAGATATCCTTAAGGGAGAGATATTAATAAAGAAACGATACAGAGACTGCAAGTTGTGAAGGTTGCATCTTTTACTGTCTACTTTCCTGCATTCCACATATAGTTGCTTTCAACCTGTTCTCTAGTGTTATGTATTTGAGCAAAGCATGTAGATTACCTATTAACAGCAAGACAGGATGTAATGATCCCAGAACACACACAGACCGAGCAGTGCCCAGTATTTTGCCCCACTGTTTATTTAACATAAGAGCAGGTCTGCCAAACTCCTGTCACCTTACCGACTGCATCACTAACGGATGGGAGTGCAAGGCACAAGAATATCTGGGATGACTCTCCATGTTATCTTCTCCATGCGATAGTGAGTGGGTGCCACTGGAGGCAGGACCGAGAGAGCATTATTCGCCTTGTGGAATGGCAAGGATGGACCCTTGTTCTATTCTACCTCACACAACATATTGGATTCAAATGGCTGCTAGGGTAATGTGCCATTGCAGTGCCCTCAAAAACAGCTGTATATTTGAAACTAGACTGTTTCTTATTGCAGATTGCCCCCCTAGCCATAATTATATCATGCTAGGCATTAATGATTCAGGTGACTTTGCAACTTGAAAGGCCCTGAGTCATCCAGGAATTTTGCTTGCAAGGCAACTCTCTTTTAGTTATGTAATGTGACCTTGCTCCTCGGAGAGCATGCTTGTAATAGCTAAGGTGGTAAGAACATAAGAAATAGGAGCAGGAGTAGGCCATCCGGCCCCTCGAGCCTGCTCCACCATTCAATAAGATCATGGCTGATCTTCGACCTCAACTCCACTTTCCCGCCTGTTCCCCATATCCCTTAGTGTCCAAAAATATAGATCGCGGGCTATCACTGTTTTTACATTAAACATCTTTTTGGACACAGTAAGTCTTATAAATCTGTTTCTGTGAAGCTCTCTGTCTTGTGACTGTCCAAAATGTTTTGTGTTTTTTAAAATAAAATCACCTCATGCTCTTGGGATTTTGGATGGCCTACTGCAAAAGAAGACTGAAGTATGGAGAACTGGGCATTAAATGGGAAAAAACTGGGCAAATGCAATGTTTGGGCTTCAAACAGACATTAATCTAGGCTTTATTTGTTGTGTGTTTCTTTACTTAAAATGAGAAATGATGGACTTCTCTTCATGGCTGAGTGGTGAACTGCATTACCCAGTGTAGTATTGAGCCTTATAGACCAGCAAGGCTTCAGACTCAAGCCCTGGTCTGTGCTAAGTTAGCTGAGCTAGGTGACCATGGGAACACTAAGATTGGTTACAACACCACTTGACTAAGATGGGGAAAAATAAGCCAGGTTGCTGTACAGTGATCTCTGCTGGAAAGTGTGCAGGCATGAACATCGGATGAGGAGAGGGCCAGCTGTGCCCCCCCCCACAACCCCGCCACCCCATGGTTGAATAGCACCTTCTTGCAGTACACATGAGGAATGAATACTTGGGTGTGACCCCTGAGAGCTAGCCCCATGCCCGTGGAATTGTACCTCATTTCACATCATAATAACAAGCAACAACTCGCATCTATACAGCGGTTTAACATAGTAAAAACGTCCTAAGGCGCTTCACAGATGCGTAATCAGGCAAAAATTGACACCGAGCCTCATAAGGAGATATTAGGACAGTTGGTCAGAGAGGTAGGTTTTAAGGAGTGTCTTAAAGGAGGAGAGAGGGGGAGGGAATTTCAGAGCTTAGGGCCTAGGCAGCTGATGGCATGGCCGCCAATGGTGGAGCGGAGGAGGTGGGGGATGAACAAGAACCCAGAATTAAATAGAATAATGGAAACAATACCGTGAGGCACAGTGTGTCAGCACGCACTCTAAAGGGCCCAATAAAACCACGTTCTGGCCCTTTGTATTCCGGAAATGTTTCAACAAATGGGATGACGTCAATGGATATTTGTGCAACTGTTGTATTATTCCATCCACGTGAGCAGAGTAAACACTATGGAGATTAATAAGACCCAGAGGGTAAGTGAAACCTTGTTAATCTCCTGCCTGCTTCAAACAGTAAAGCCTATTAGTTGTGTTTACGTGCAGCCGCGCATTATTACCCTTTTTACACATTTCATTGTGCAGTGAATCCAAAATCGATTGACCTCCAGAGTAAAACTTGCAGCAGGATCATTGTCAAGAATTTCTGGCCTGCAATCCAGAAATTGGCAATGTAAATAATGTCGCAACTAGAATGACTCAAGACATTGGTGTGGGGGTGGGGGAGAGGGACGAGGTGTTTAGCCATGATGGTCCGGCCATCGTAAGTGTGGGGCAGGCATGATGGACCAGCTGGTCATTTCCTGCCCACCAATTCCATACATTCATAACTAAAATCCCACTACATTTCAATATTACTATTTTTGAAGTGTTTGAATGGAGGTTTTTTTCATTTAGATGGTTCAGTGTCAAGATTGTACAGATAATACTCCTGAGAGTTGACACTGTTGAAATGATTGTGGTGGACTCCCAGTCTATCATCATCTTGGATTGTGTAAGGACATAAGCTGATTCCATTTGGCCTATCAAGCCTACTATTTCAGTACAGCATGTACAATTTGCGCTGTCATAGCCTCTTCTCAAGTTATTTAATCTTGGACCTTGAAGGGAGGAGGAGGGAATATTCACAGATAAAGCTTCCTAGAAGTTGAAACTTTTGTATTTGAGGAAAAAGGGGGATTGTTTACAATCGATCAAAATCTTCAGAACACCAGTCTGAAGTTACAAGTTACATTAATGAATCCCCATCCCACACTTGCTCTTAGTAATTATTTAAGTCATTGTTACCGAGGTTGCTCTCTCTGATTGTATAATGGAATAATTGGCCTTTTTGGCCAATGATGGGGATGAGCATCATCAACATTTCAAGACTTGAGTATTGTTCTGTACAAATATTATCTATACAACATAACAAAATGGTTAGGTGAGATCAAAATGCGTGCTTCAGACCAAGATTAGAATCCAGAAATCGCTGTCAGGCTGCTGCATTAGAATCTGCTGGTCTAATTTTGGGGTTAATGCACATTTCTGGGGAAGAGCATCGGGGACTTTGTCCTGATCTATTTTCCATTTGGATTCATTTAATCCAAAGTCATGTAGAAATGAACCTTTTACAAGGCTAGTTCATCTTCTCAATTGACTATCAAATCTATAACAACAGACCGAAACATCTTGGGAGGTATAAAACTTGCAAACCATCTCTATGGTCATGCGCTGAGTCTCAGGGATTCTTGTCATAGGCATTCTGCTGAGAATGAGCTGCCTTGGTTTCTGGGAACATCCCAAATTAAAGAGCCCTGTTAGGACACAGTTTTAAAAGTCTGGGATAATCAGCTCTCCTGGAGCGAGGGCACCTCCTCTCGGCTGGTCACAGAAGTAAAAACTAGATGCATTCACAATGGGGGTCGGGTAACTTTTGACCGTGACCATGAAGATATCTACTGGTCAGCCTGCATCCTGAAGAGGTCACCTGACAGGGAATAGCTCCTGCAGACAAATGAAGAGAGAGGATTAAACCAAAAAAAAAATCCATGAAGCATTCCCTTTTAAATCTTAATTGAGTTCATCTATTTAATCGTCCATTGATTCGCTGCAGCAGCTAACACATTTTATTACATGTTAAGGGTCAACCTGAGAACAAAGCTGCCCAGGCCATCTCTCGCTGTTCTGAGTTTACAAAGGGGTGATGGTTAAATTCCCCCATTGGAGTATAAATACAGTAGATGGAGGTCAAATCCATCAAGCCCTTTTATTCCCTTTTCAATTACCACCAAGAGCTGCTCTTGTAGCTGCAAATTTTCACCATTATCTATAACAACACAAATTTCGATCTTTGTCACAGGGCTTCAGATTTGTGCTGGGATGGGCCCAGTGCCCCCGATTCATGTTGGGATCAATACACCTCATTAAGTGCAAAGAAGAAAAGCACCAATCTTTAATTCCTGCTACACGCATAGATAAAAAGGCCTTGATTGGGGAGCTGTTTATAGACCCATTTTACAGAATGTGGCGATTGTGGCAATGGACCAATCTTGCCTTTGCAGCATGATTTAGCATCTTAAGAACTAGTGAGGCCACCTGACACACAGTAACTGTCCGGAATGACAGATTAAGACAGTGACAACAAAGGTCATTGTATTTTTTTTCCCCGAGACGAGGTCATGGGGAGAAGGAAAGGTCGCCACGTGAACACAATGAAAGCTGCCCTGCAGAAGTAATGAAAAGTGCAATTAAGCTGAATAAGTGAAGTATAACAGCAAACAATGTCTCTTATTTTATCAATCGGTGGCCAGCGCCCAGTGCATTTTTCAATCTTGAAGAGCTATGTATCGCATTGATTTTCTGTGAGTGCAGAGTGTTAAAAAAAATGCAGGGTGTCATCTGAAATCAAATAAACAATTACAGGGTAACTGATGGTATTTTAAGATGACTTTAAGTTCTTAATGGTTTTGGATTTCAGGGGCAAGCGAGTTGCGTATAATCGTGTACCCTAGGATGATGCCTGTAATCATCTATCTTTTCTCCACTCACCTCCCTCCCCCTCCCCTTTTCTTCGAGAAACCCACTATGAAACTTCAAGTCGTGATCAGGGAGTTGCATTTTAAGAATCATGCATGCTGTGATTAACAGGCTTGGCATTAGTCCTTCAGTGAAAGGAGACAGCGAGAGATTGTTGCCATATGGGAATGGGCGGCTGTGATAGCTGTCAACAGTTGTTAATCATGGACGTAATTGCACACTGGCATGCGTACCATGATGTCAGCTATGCTTTGTTAAACTAGACAATGTAGTAGATTGCTGTTAAATGTACATAGGGATAAAAGAAAGAACTTGCATTTATATAGCGCCTTTCACAACCTCACGACGTCCCAGAGTGCTTTACAGCCAATTAAGTACTTTTTGAATTGTAGTCACTGTTGTAATGTAGGGAAAAGTGGCAGCCAATCAGTGCACAGCAAGCTCCAGTAAGCAGCAGTGAAATAAATGGCCAGATAATCTGTTTTAGGTGTTGTTTGAGGGATAAATGTTGGCCAGGGCACCAGGGGAAATCCCATGCTTTCCTTCGAACTGTGCCGTGAGATCTTTTACATTCACCTGAGAGGGCAGAAGGGGTCTTGGTTTAACGTCTCATCTGAAAGATGGCACCTCCGGCAGTGCAGCACTCCCTCTGCACTGCACTGAAGTGTCAGCCTAGATTATGTGCTCAGGCCTCTGGAATGGGACTCGAACCCACCACCTTCTGACTCAGAGGGGAGAGTGCTACCAACTAATGGAGTCTTCGGTCGAATTGACGGATGGGTCTCAGTTGTTTTGGGTGCACGAGTGGGAGAACAACCAAATCCTGGACGCACGCATCGCATTGAAAGTCAGATGAATAGGGACACGCAGGAATTGGAGAGGATCTCTCCACTCAATCAGTAGACCTAACTAGATAACAATTACACAATGAAGGTACAAGTATACTAATGTAGAATTTGCTCTTTGGACAAATATATCAAAGGAGAGCTCTGTCATGTTTTCTGCTGTTGCCTAAAGGGTCTTTCTTATCTCCGGCTCCTGAAAGGGCTGACTCTTTCTGCAGTGTGATCCCACAGGTGGTGGCAGCCCGCTGGGACCTCACTTAAACGGTTGGTCTTCATGTGCGGACCTAGACAGTGAGTGCTGGCTTGGCCAAGCCCAAATCCTGTCTTCATCTGGTGTCCGAACACATACACTTTCCAACAGGAGCAGCGATCCTACCTCAGGGGTGCTGAGGCAAAGTGCAGCTACTATACTGTTACCCTGTTTGAGATCAATTGATTCCGCACAGACTAGGTTTTTGGAAAAGTGGTTCTGTGCTGGAGAGATTGGACTTCTGTCGTGCTGGTGACTGTACGTGTCGTGCTGGTGACTGTAGAGTTGAGAGAAGTGCAATGTGCTGTGGGAAAGTGGCTAAGGTAGACTATTAATGCACCCATCAGATCACTTAAATTAGTTACTGCCCAGAGATGGGATTAAAATATTGACAGCAAAAATCATATGTAATGGGCATTATCTAAAGATCTATAAACCCAAGCTATGGGGTCAATAAAGAATAACTGATAACTGATGATTCTCCTTTTCTTAGAATTATGATTGAGAATTATTATCACTTCACAAGTTGAAAGACAAATTATATATGAACCATTCCCAAACGCCTGCAATCTCTTGCCACCTCCTGTCACTAAAGGGGCTGGGTGCCATTGATTATTCTATATATAACGCTCAAATAGACTCTTAAAGGGACAATGTATCTACTGAGTTGTCATGTAGTCCTAAATATTAAAAGGGAGATGCCTGGACATGATTACTGTGTTTTATGCTTTAGAACTGCCCTCAGGAGGCAGCCTGCAGGGAGACATTTTGTGCAGAGCTCCCCCTGATGTGACATTGTGAAGCTCTATTCCAGTAACCCCATCAATATGAATAGTAGGCTGTGTACATATTGTCCAGTATTCTTCCCTTATCTCTTGTGCTGACTTGTGCTGAGTTAATAGCTCCACAGTCACTGGTTGCCTTTGATACCTTGGCTATTCTTCATGTGCAAGCCCGCACAGTGACATTCGACTGGAGGGGGCATCACAGCTGAGCTCTGACCTCTTCTCACTTGAGTTCCGCACACTTCCACTTTCCAGATTGGCCACCAATCGAGAGGGAAGAACTTGGCATTGAGGTCAACTTAGCACAGCAACTACTGCCCTGAGGAGAATAGTTAACTCAAGTAGGCTAAGAATCAAATGTGGGACCTTCCTGGTTTACATTGGTCCAGTTACACACTGGCTTCACCAAATGGACCATCGGGGAAGCTCGACATGCTTTTTGAATCCAATGCTGCCTCACCAGTTTGCAAACTAGACATACAGTCAGTGACTTATAATCACAATTTTTACTTTCAAATCAATTATTCTGCATTTATATCAGGATTAAAAATGCAATTGCGGTTACACAAAAGGACAGAACCTACTCCATATTAAAAAAGAACTGACGATAATTGGACTTCTCCATTTCTATAAAAGGTCCGTAATTTAGAAAGGTGAGGAAGGAAGGTGTTGCAGTCTGAATTGACTGGATGTTCCTTGCACTGATTGATTTTGATCCTTGGAGAATGATTCATTCAATGTTAGATGTGATTCAATCACCTCTGGCACTGAATCTAACCTTGGATGACCTTGGAGCACACAGGACAAATGAGAGCTGATGAAAACCTCACCAAACGTGTCCACAAATGATCCAGATTGCAGTTGAGGATTGCCGTTGTGCAGAATATGATATCGGGCCGAAGATTGGGGGTGGGGCACATTGTTGCACATTCAGTCGGTGAGGGAACACGAGGTTAAAACTTACTCGTGTTCAATAGAAATTTGAATACTTAGGGAAATCTTATCCCCGAACTTCAACTGTAGCTAAAATTAACAACCAAATAGTCGGTAGGCTATCTGTTCATACTTAGTTCCTTGAATTAATCCCTTTTGATTGATATATATGTATGTTTATGTACAACTGAATAATGTAGTGTTGACTAGATTTCTACAAAGCACAGAGCCATCAAGTGAAACCCCTCACTGAGCTACTTTTGGGACTGTGATATTTCAGCGCTACCTTATGTTTCTTGGTTTGCTACGTAGTTATTATATATTGCTGATCTTAGCTGGTGTTGCTCACTGCATTGGAATATTCAGCTGTTAAAGTGGAGCTGTATTTAATCTCACCTGTCACTTTAAGGTTGTGTATCTCATTGCTGTAAACATCCTGAGGCCAATTAGAAGTTAATTGTTCTCACTGAAGCAAGTGCTTATAGATTTCCAACTGCAGGACAGAAGAAACGAGCATGAAATGGCTGCCTTTCATTCCCTTTCTTAATACTTTTGATACTTTGAAGTGTTCCATCTGAAGTGTGACAGAAGTGCTCTCTGTCTCTCTCTCGTCCTTTCCTTTCTCTGTATGTATGTGTATGTACGTGTGTGTGTAAATAAATATATATATATATATATATTCTCAAAGCTATTCACATCGAGAGTTACTTTGAAATGAGATCCATTACCAGTCAAATTATATATAAATTATATTCTATAATTTGACTGGCCATTTATCTCGATCTGTTTGTGGGACCTGGCAATGTGCAAAATGGCTGCTCCGTTTTCCTGCATAACCACAGTCATTGCCATTCAAAGTAACTAATTGCCTGTCAAACACTTTGAGAGCTTTGTAAGAGATGTCAGTCAGGTGCTTGTCACATTGTTGGGATATTTGACCATTTTCTCACAGAGGATTCGGAAAAGAGTTACATCTAAATGTTGCTTTTATAAGGCAAAGTAGATTCACACATTTTTTGAGCAATTTGTTAGCCTTTATTGGTAATTAATAAGTATCTAATTCACACCTATAACCTAGAATAGCCCTGCCACTGGTCAGGGGCACTGGAAGAGGTTGCCTCGAATAAGGCTCCCCTTCAGTTGTGAACACAGGGAGATAAAAATCAGGACAGAAACACACACTGACCGTCAGGTTTTTAAACAGAAAGCTGTTAGGGCAGTCTTTCACCAGACTCAAAAGTTTAGTAGTTGGAAGTTATTTTGTCTGAATCAAGTGAGGCGGCCCATTGACATGGGTAAATGTAGCGTGTTCATTATTTTGTATTATTAGCAAAGATAAATTGTACTGATTCAATTAAGTGAGCCTGATCATAATTGTTGATTTTTGTATGTTCACCTGCTGTGTGAGAAATAAAGCAGTTAACGATTCATATCTGCCCTCATCGTACCATGAGTTTTCTCGGTTCATTTTCAAATACATTGGAGGGGCATGTGTAAAAGATACGAATATCCAGTTCAGATCACAAGAGGGTCCCACTGTTACACTCCTGGTTTCTGCTATCGTATAGTTTGATATTGGGCAGAACAGGCACAGGATGTAAGGTGCTCAGACTACTTACAGGAGTGACCACCACCACTAAACCTGAGGGAATATAAAAGACAACACCCATAACCTAGAATAGGCCTATATATATATATATATGGGGTTCAATCCCCACTCGTTAAACCAAGGCCGGTCGGCCGTCTCGGGTGGACAGAATCGCATGCCACTATTCAAAGAAGATCAGGGGAGTTCTCCCCGGTGTTCTGGCCGATGTTTATCCCTCAACTAACATCACTAAAGCAGCTTATCTGGTCATTGTCTCATTGCGGTTTGTGGGATCTTGCTGTGTGCAAAATGGCTGTTGTGTTTCCCTATGTTACAACAGTGACTGCACTTCAAAAAGTACTTCATCGGCTGTGAAGTGTTTTGGGACGTCCTGAGGTCGTGAAAGGCACTGTAGAAATGGAAATTCTTTTTTAATATTCTTCTTCATAATAGGTTCTAGCCATAGAATTTCCCAGTAACCAATGATAAATTATTTCTAGATTTTAAACCTACATTAATGATGTCAGCATGAAGATTATTGAGTATCAGTGACACAGCAGAATACCCGAGACTGACACTGGCTGTAAACCTCTTTTTATTGCTGAGCCAACTGTTTATTGCCTTCAGTTAAAATGTTGTGAAAAATGGAGATATTTGAGTGAAAGGTATCACACCACAATCAGACACTGGAATCTGGCACTCTCAGATGTTACAGTAAGTCTCAAATTTTATCTTTTTCTTAGAATGATGCTCTTCTTCCAGAAAGTATTTTTTCCCCCATTTTATCTTGGTTTTCCTCACAGAACGAGCTGTCCCCCAGCAAGGAGATGTGTAGGTGCAGGAAGGTGTGTGTGATGTACACTATTAATATTATAAAAAGAGGCTATTCAGCCTAACTGGTCCATGCTCCACACGAGTCTCCTCCCACCCCTCTAACCCTATCAGCATGTCCTCCTATTCCTTCCTTCTTCATCTGTTTATCTAGCTTCCCCTGAAATGCATTTATGTTATTCACCTCAACTACTCCATGTGGTAGCAGGTTCCACAAAGTTATTCACATTCACATGAATGTATTTTGTAGGGACAACAGAGGTGGTACTGGATGACGACCCCAGCACTGACCCCTACAATCTAACTATTGAGCTCCCTGACTGACCTTAATAATCAGAAGATCTTTTTGCGTTGTCTCGGTAGTGTCAATGAGATCATTCAGAGCGATTTGGATCATGCTTGTCCCTATACAGATCCATTGTGCATGCATAGCAGGGATGGGGAATAGTCTGTGATGGAGTTTTTCCCCACAAGGGCCACCTAGCTAATCCTGCTTGCTCCTCATACCCTTTAATATTCCCCCTTTCAAGCAACTATCTAATTCTCAGTTAAAATAATTTGCCTCAAAATCAGTTGCTGGCAGAGAATTTCAGATTCTAATCATTCTTTGCGTAAAGAAATTCTGTTTGTGATTCTTTTACAGATGATTAGCCTCTTGTTGGCATCTCACTAATCAATAGAAACTACCTGTCACTATTTGCCTTATCATAACCCTTCATGAGCTTGAAGACCTCTATTATATCGCCCCAAACCTTCTCAGCCCTGATGAAAATGGCCCCAACGTCTCAATTCTGTCTTCATAAATATGACCTCCTCATTCCTGGTAACATCCTAGTGAATCCACACTGCACCTCTCCCATCATTTTTATATCCTTCCTATAATAGGGCGCCCAAAACTGTATGAAATACTCCCAACTGCGGCCTAACTAAGGTCTTGTACAGGTCCAGCATTATCTTCTTGCTCTTGAATTCTGTGCCTCTTGATACAAAACTAAGGATTCTGTTTGTCTTTTTATGGCCTTATCTACTTGTGCTGTGTCCTTTAATGACCTGTGCATCTGCACATTAAGGTCCGTCTGCTCCTTCATTTAAAGTGGATTGCCTTTACCTGCTCGTAAACCCACCCCATCAAACCGACTTGTCAACTCTTTTATTTAACATTTAAATTTTTTTTTAGAAAGAGATCTATTCTGAAAACGTCAGCAGCCTCCAGGAAACAAGAATTGCTTCCATTGAGGGGGTGTTGGGAGAGACAGAAAGAGTTAGACGTCTGGTGTATTCACACTCCACTAGTTTAATTTCACACTGACAGTAAAATGTAAAGTGTGAAAAAGAACTGAAAATGCTGGGAACTCTCAGCGAGTGAGGCAACATCTGTAAAGAAAGCAAAATATTAACATTTCAGACACTGCCCTTCTTCAGATTCTGCATATACATCGTATCTGCAGCATCGATCGGAAGCAAAATGATGCTACAGATGTGGTGTGAATGCAGCCTGGGGGAGAGAGAGGACCAATGGAGACAAACAGACTGATGGAGATCACAGGTCTGTATTAACGTAACAAAAAGTTACTCAAATAATCAATTTTTGGATTAATAGCTATGTCTGTTTAAGAAGACATAACCTTCCCGATTAACCCTTACATTTACAAGATTCACAAGGGTGTTACCAGAATTGTGAGGATGCAACTATCAGGAAAAATTGAGCATGTCGGGGCTCCTTTCTCTGGAAAAAAGACTAAGAGGAGACCTGAGAGGCCTTTAATATTATGAAGGAGTGGATGTGGAGAAACTGTCTCCACTTGTGGGCGAGTCCAGAACAAGGGAGCAGAAATATAAGTTAGCCACTAACAGATCAACTAAAGAATCTGGGAGGAATTTCTTTACACAGAGAGGTCAGAATGTAGAACTCACTGCCACATGGAGTGATTGAAGCAGATAGCATTGATGTATTCAAGGGGAGGGTTGATGCAGAGGGATACTGGTGGGCAGGGTGTGAAGAGGTAATTAGAGTGGGAAGAGGCTCGTGTGGTGTATACACACCAGCATAAACCACTTGGGCCGAATGGCCAGTTTCTGTGCTGTGGATTCGATGTAATTCTATGTAATATAGAAAGCAAAATAGGCTGAGCAGTGAACAAAAATCTAAACTGAATCAACCTAAATTGAAGGAGGGAAGGGGTGAAGCATGTTTGTTTTAAAACAAATTCCAAATTTTGGCTAGTTCAAAGGTTCAAATATGCCTGTCCCTTTAACCATACTGCACCAAGTGTCTGCAGGACAATTTACTTTATCTGTTCTGTGCACGTGACATGCTATCTTAGCAGTGTTGCAGCAACTCAATTTGGCTGATTCCTGCATTTAAACTATTCAGATGTAGTGATTTAGAAAAGATTACAATGGACTCCTACTCTGCCACCATGTTCCTTATACATATATGTCTGAGACACTCATACAAAAATGCAAATTGGGGACAAATGACACAGCTAACATCACAATACCATTTTCGTCTCGACCCGTCTGACTACTGCCAGCTCCTGCTCCCGCCCCCAACCATGGGTGGTACAAGTCAGGTGGCAGATATTTTAAGTGATAATTAAGGGGATCCTCACCTGCAGTAAGAGAACGCAGGATTGAGGTTTGGGAGGCGTTTTTTATGGCAGTCACTGGTGGCTTCTGCATCTTAGAGGCTTTCAAATGTATTGCAGTTGCTGCTAAGGTTCTGCACTTTGGAGCATTTTGCTACATCAAAGGCGCTATATAAATGCAAGTTGTTGTTGCACGTACTTTACCTGCTGCTTCTAAGTTCTGCTTTTTATTCCTGATGCTAATAATCCTCCCCTGCAGGCCCTTCACAACTGGCCACCCTATCCAATTTCCCACCTCCAGAGTTAAACTTGATATGTAACACAGTGAAAGATACAGGGAGGAGGAATTGTCTGTAGGACTATGTGCATGAAGCTCAGGAAGAACAAGAGAGGAACATTCAGAAAAACAAAGACCATCGCAGAGACGATAGTTCCTTTGAGGTCAATTGACACCTTTAGAAGGGGAGCTGGATTAATGTCTAATGGAAAGGACAAGGGTCATGGAGATAGTAACAGCACTGTTTGATTTTTTCAGTGGGGGTGTGGGGTTGGTGAAGGAGGTATGTTTTCCCCAAAAGTTGGTGATCAATAGGTGTTGGTTGTAGTGAAGAAATCCATCATAGAATATTCATACCTGGACACTGGATGAAGTGAACTTGATTGGCCTTTTCTCACATTGGATTTTCTTATGTTCTTAACTGAATGTCAACAAAGTAGAGAGTACAAGCCATAAAAAAGATATTTAGATATTCTGACAATCCACTTCTTCTGACAACATAATCCTTTCTCAAATGGAGATTGAGATCACACAGATTGCAGGTGGGAAACCAAACCATATGTTGCATGAGGGATATTTCCAGTCACATCAACACCTCCCTCTCCTCTTGCTATATCTACTGGCACAACTGATACCGTTTGACAAAGATAGCAATACATAGTATGGAGTCAGCAACGGAGGTGCTATCTCCTATTTCTGCAGCAGAAGGGAGAATAAATTTGAACCCGGAGTAATCCTCTTCTGCGATGAACAGTTTGGCTTTCAAGCTGTTGTGGAGGATTCACCTATGTGTGAATAATCAAGGGTTTTAAAACCTCCATTAGTTCTGGTGAATTGCTGGTGCATTTCTAAAGGGTGGGGGGCGGGCCGGGGGCATATTCCCTCAGAACAATGTTGAATTATAAAATCAAAAATGATGAATTCTGACTCATTTTGAGCACTTTTATTTTTCACAATTAACTGGATTTTTAAAATCTTTTAAAAGCATAAGTTGGATTTTCAACAGATCAGTTGGACCAGCTGAAGTAAAGAAGGTCAAATTCAGCCAGGGACCCCATTCCTGATTGTTGTCCTGTGAGCCCTGTTGAACAGAGCACAGGTATGGCTGTCAATTAAAAGCAGCGTCAAGTGAGGTTGCCTCAGCAAGAGTCTCTCAGGAGAGAAGAGGAGGGCCAGACTGAAAGTTAGAGCCCTCTAAGCTGTTAGTTGCTGACTCCATGACCTACAGGCAGCAGAAGTGAAGAGAGCACTTCTGCTATATTTTCAATCAAGGTATTTGAGTTAGGATTTCAGTGTGTTTTTCATGCTTGTTCTTGGCACTTGGGCAAGATTGCCCATGTGTCCTTCCCTAGTTGCCCTGTGGGCATTATGATTCAACCATGTAGTGTGGGACTGAAGACACATATACCACACCATGTAGACATAAAAGGTTCCTCTCCCTAAAGTACATTAGTGAACCAGTTGGGTTGTAATGACAATACGGCAGCTTTCATCGTTATTTTTTTCTAGTGCTGGCCCATAAAATCAGTTTTCACCACAAACAAATGCAAAACTCGGCTAAATGAATTGCTCTTCAAGCACAATTTTTGATGAGTAACAGACTGTATTGATAAGCTTTATGGGGTGATGAAGCTTTAATGAACCCACTAAATCAACCTCGACAGGCCATTTTAGATGGTTTGCCACATGAATGCTGTCATAACAGGGGTGTTTGCATGGTGTGACATTCGCAATCTTATTTCAGTGTGTTAGTCATCACATGTTTAACAGAACAGCAACAAGATGAGCATCACACTGTACTGACTCAATTACAGCCGAACAGCGTGAGGGACATTATTTTATGGACCAAGGTCTTTTTATAAAATGGGGTAAATTTGTTTCTTTAAGGGAAAGTGATATACATTTTTTGCCATGAGACAAAATAAATTGGATTCTTTGTGTCTTCAGGTCCGCTCCTTACATCTACCTATATAGAGATAGGGAGTGAGTATAGACACAACTGTGTCAGCCAATGAGTTGGAGGCGGATGGGACTTAGATTTGAATCTATTTTACAGTCTATTTACACAGCAAACAGAGTTTATTTAAACAGAGTCTCCACACACTACAGCAAACAGAGTCTATTTAAACAGAGTCTCCACACACTACAGCAAACAGAGTCTATTTAAACAGAGTCTCCACACACTACAGCAAACAGAGTCTATTCAAACAGAGTCTCCACGCACTACAGCAAACAGAATCTATTCAAACAGAGTCTCCACGCACTACAGCAAACAAAGTCTATTTAAACAGAGTCTTCACGCACTACAGCAAACAGAGTCTATTTAAACAGAGTCTCCACGCACTACAGCAAACAGAGTCTATTTAAACAGAGTCTCCACGCACTACAGCAAACAGAGTCTATTTAAACAGAGTCTCCACACACTACAGCAAACAGAGTCTATTCAAACAGAGTCTCCACGCACTACAGCAAACAGAATCTATTCAAACAGAGTCTCCACGCACTACAGCAAACAAAGTCTATTTAAACAGAGTCTTCACGCACTACAGCAAACAGAGTCTATTTAAACAGAGTCTCCACGCACTACAGCAAACAGAGTCTATTTAAACAGAGTCTCCACGCACTACAGCAAACAGAGTCTATTTAAACAGAGTCTCCACGCACTACAGCAAACAGAGTCTATTTAAACAGAGTCTCCACGCACTACAGCAAACAGAGTCTATTTAAACAGAGTCTCCACGCACTACAGCAAACAGAGTCTATTTAAACAGAGCCTCCACGCACTGCAGCAAACAGAGTTTATTTACTCAGCAAACAGCATTTATTTAAACACCAAACTCCAGCAAACAGAACAGATGACTGAAACTACAGTGGCGACTCCCGATAAAAGCAGGATTATTTCTCCAGCAAAATGTAATGAGTGGAGGATAGTTACTTAATACAAATTATGTGCGTAAAGTCAATCACAGTCGCTTACAGCAGTGCAGTCTCCACTTTCAACACACGGCCAATATTAAAATAACAGTGACATGCCACAGAGCATCGCACTTGATGTGGCTTCCAGTTTGATGCCTTGGTACCCGATGGCATGAACACTGGTCTTGTGGGGTTTTTTTTTATTCGTTCATGGGATGTGGGCGTCGCTGGCGAGGCCGGCATTTATTGCCCATCCTTAATTGCCCTTGTTACAGATCCCATCTTCTTTAATATGCTGTACGTAACTCTCGGAGAGAGTTTCTGTACAGTCAGTTTCTCTCTGATATTGGTGTAATAATGATTCTGCTGCTTCTCTCATTTCATGAACATTCTCTCCATGATCTGACCTGGAAAACAAGTACATTTGTTATTATCAAACATTAGTTGCGAAAAGCACATTAATAATCTAAACATTGGTGGAAACATAAATTATTAAATGAATACACAAACATGCACTCCAAAATTGAAATATGTACACTGGCAATCTATCCATCCCTTTAAATTGGACGTTTAACCACTGCTCCTTTAACGGCTGTTTATAATGTTAGGAGGGATGACTGTCCATTCATGGGAAATGTGAGCAGATCTGTTAAAGGCGCTCATCAGCATGCTGGATGCTCACATAATTAGGCAGCCACTCAGGCTGAACAGGAGTTAATAATGCAGGCACGGAGCCCGTAAGGAGAACACTGTGGGGCGTGATTGTAGAGGGGACTGGATGCAAGCCTTCCCTGCCTAATTTCCTGGCTCCCCCTCACCCCCACTGTTCGAATCGCACCAGAGGTAACAATACAACCGGGAAGAAAATCACTGCTCGATTTTGGGAAAATCTTATGAAGTCGGTAATGGCTAAAAACACAGATGAGTGTAAAATGGACTCAAAAGTTGCTTACTCCCTGAAATCACAAAGTACCAGCTAATTTTGACCTTCCCATGCAATTGGAAGTTCCCCTAACACCCTTCCCGCTTTTCCATTCGGGAGATGGGTGGGGGAGGTTTCCTCTGTGTGCTATGAAGTAAACCTTGGCGGGTGAGGCTCTCCTGTGGGATTGCACCATTAGAAAATTTGCCCTTATGTGTAACAGGATCATTAACCCCTTTTCTAAAGAACAGCGTGACACTTTCATTCCACATTGTGCGGAGTAAATCTCTCACACTCTCCTCTATGTCCCGGTGCCCTGGTCAATATTTATCCCTCAACCCACATCACCAGAACAGATTATCTGGTCATTATCACATTGCTGTTTGTGGGATCTTGCTGTGCGCATTTTGGCTGCCGCGTTTCCTGAATTACAACACTTCAAAAAAAAAGTAACTCATTGGCTGTAAAACTCTTTGGGATGTTTTGAGGTGGTGAAAGGCAAGTCTTTCTTTTTACGTATCTTCTTTAAGATGTGATTTATAAACCGATACAACCGAGTTTACATAATTGTAAAGTAGGGGAGACTTTTGTCAGATAGGATTTGTAACCCAGACGGTGAATAAAATACATGTTATCATAACGGTACTGCCCCTTTAATTTGAAGTCTTGCACTGTCTTATACCACTTGTGAGTTGGTAATATGTCTAATTGCTCAAGTATGTCTACTTTAAATGGGGTGGAAATTCCATTTCCTCTGCTGAACCCTACTGCTGATGAAGCCTGGACTTCCCTAGAGGCAGATGCTTCTTAGTTCTGCTGGTAAACAGTCAGATTGAATGGCACTTGCCCTTCATTTAATGGACCGTTGTCATTTAAAATGTCACCTTGACGCTTGTTGTGTGAGTGATTTTTGAAGTTTCTGCCAAGTTTGATGCAGTAAACGTATCCAGGAAAACAATTCAAGGTTAGAGTGGACCAACGGGCTGAAAACTGTCGTGCTCTGGGTCTCCCAAAGTGTCGTAGGTTGTAAATATTTACAGTGCTGTATTCTGATAGAAACGGATTATCATTTTATATTACAAATATTTTTTCTACTTTAACTCCTACGTGCTAAGCAACGAGTTGAGTGGAGTATTAAAGATTTACCAACTCATTGGATATTTGCTGGTAAAACCTTTGACTGGCTGGGATATTTTGGGCTGCTAATACCTGGCTAGTATAGATTGAGTTTAGGTTAGTTGTGCTGTACATCTGAAGTGTTTGCACACACACTGCACAAGATTTTTTCAAAACATAACCTGGAACACAAGAGCCATTGTTGCATATTGTACCAATCCAAAAAAGTTAAAAAGGCTAATAAGACCTTAAAAAAAACGAACCAAGCACTGGGGTTCATTTCTAGAGGGATAGAATTGAAAAGCAGAGAAGTTATGTTAAACCTGTATAGAACCTTGGTTAAAATCAGCTAAGTATCAGGAAGCAGAGAGTAGTGGTGAACAGTTGTTTTTCGGATTGGAGGGAGGTGTACAGTGGTGTTCCCCAGGGGTCAGTACTAGGACCACTGCTTTTCTTGATATATATTAATGACTTGGACTTGGGTGTACAGGGCACAATTTCCAAATTTGCAGATGACACAAAACTTGGAAGAGTAGTAAACAGTGAGGAGGATAGTGATAGACTTCAAGAGGATATAGACAGGCTGGTGAAATTTAACGCAGATAAATGCAAAGTGATACATTTTGGTAAGAAGAACGAGGAGAAGCAATATAAACTAAAGGGCACAATTCTAAAAGGGGTACAGGAACGGAGAGATCTGGGGGTTTATGTGCACAAATCGTTGAAGGTGGCAGGGCAGGTTGAGAAAGCGGTTTAAAAAAGCATACGGGATCCTGGGCTTTATAAATAGATGCATAGAGCACAAAAGTAAAGAAGTCATGATGAACCTTTATAAAACACTGATTCGGCCACAACTGGAGTATTGTGTCCAGTTCCAGGCACCGCACTTTAGGAAAGATGTGAAGGCCTTAGAGAGGGTGCAGAAAAGATTTACTAGAATGATTCCAGGGATGAGGGACTTTCGTTATGTGGATTGACTGGAGAAGCAGGGGTTGTTATCCTTGGAACAGAGAAGATTGAGAGGAGATTTGATAGAGGTATTTAAAATCATGACATGTCTAGACAGAATAGATAGAGAAACTGTTCCCATTGGCGGAAGCGTCAAGAACCAGAGGACACAGATTTAAGGTGATTGGCAAAAGAAGCAAAGGTGACATGAGGGAAAACTTTTTCATGCAGCGAGTGGTTAGGATCTGGAATGCACTGCCCGAGGGGGTGGGGGAAGCAGATTTAATCGTGGCTTTCAAAAGAGAACTGGATAAGTACTTGAAAGGAAAAAAAAATCAGGGCTATGACGAGAGGGCAGGGGAGTGGGACAAGCTGGATTGCCCTTGCATAGAGCCGGCACGGACTCGATGGGCCAAATGGCCTCCTTCTGTGCTGTAATCTTTCTATGATTCTAGACCACACTTGGAGTACTGTGCACAGTTCTGGTCTACGTATTATAAAAAGGATATTGAGGCACTGGAGAAGGTGCAATAAAGATTTACTAGGATGATATCAGAACTGAGAGGTTATACCAATCAGGAAAGACTGAACAGGCTGGGGCTCTTTTCTCTAGAAAAGAGAAGGCTGAGGAGTGATCTGATAGAGGTCTTAAAGATTATGAAAGGGTAGACGTAGAGAAGATGTTTCCACTTGCGGGGGAGAACAGAACTAGGGGCCATAAATATAAGATTGTCACTAATAAATCCAATAGGGAATTCAGGAGAAACTTCTTTACCCAGAGAGTGGTTAGAATGTGGAACTTGTTACCACAAGGAGTAGTTGAGGTGACTAGCATAGATGAACTTAAGTCAGAAAAGCCCAAGTTTCTCCAGTCTTTCCTCGTAGCTCAGGGGATAGTGCAGAAAAATGGTGTTGAGGTAGAAGATCAGCCATGATCTGATTGAATGGCAGAGCAGGCTCGAGGGGCCGGATGGCCTAAACCTGCTCTTTTGACACTAGGGATCAGCCTCATGGCTCCTCGTCGCACTGCCCCTGGTGCTTGTGTGTAACCCCGTGTCTCGGTGACCAGCACAGTATTTAAGGTGTGTTCTGATGAGAGCAGCATACAGTTTGGTCACGGCTCCCTCAGAGGTGTACGTAGTTTTATTTGGGTGATGCTGTTCATTGCCCATCCCATATTACTCTGAGGATATTCTCAACCACATTGTGTGGGATTGGAGACACGTGTAGGTCAGACTGGGTAGAGGTGACAGGTTGACTTTCTGCAGGACATTGGTGAACCAGATGGGTTTTTATGACAATCCGGTAGCTTCATCGTCATTTTTTTCCTGGACCCAGCCAACAAATTATTGAATTCAATTTCACAACTTTCCAGGATGGGATTTGAACTCACGACCTCAAGGTTACTAGTCCAGTACCGTAACCACTACATTACCATATCTCCTATGTTCAACATTGTCTTGGCTTCGTTCATTGTTGCTCTGCACTGATATTTATATTAAGGACCCAACAACCTCAACAATTTGCATTTATATGGCGCCTTTAACATAAGAACATAAGAAATAGGAGCAGGAGTAGGCCATCCGGCCCCTCGAGCCTGCTCTGCCATTCAATCAGATCATGGCTGATCTTCTACCTCAACGCCATTTTTCTGTACTATCCCCATATCCCTTGATGCCTTTAATATCTAGAAATCTATCGAGTTCTGTTTTGAATGTACTCAATGACTGAGCCTCCACAGCCCTGGGGTAAAGAATTCCAAAGATTCACCACCCACTGAGTGAAGAAATTTCTCCTCATCTCAGTCCTAAACGGCCGACCCCTTATTCTGAGACTGTGACCCTTGTTTCTAGACTCCCCAGCCAGGGGAAACATCCTCCCTGCATCTATCCTGTCGAGCCCTGTAAGAATTTTGTATGTTTCAATGAGATTAACGTAGTAAAACATCCCAATGCACTTCACAGGAGCGATTATCAACCAAAATTTGACACCGAGCCACATAAGGAAACATTGCGACAGGTGACCAAAAGCTTGGTCAAAGAGGTAGGGTTTAAGGAGCTTCTTAAAGAGGGACAGAGAGGCGGAGAGGTTTAGGGAGGGAATTCCAAAGCTTAGGGCCTAGGCAGCTGAAGGCACGGCCGCCAATGGTGGAGCGATTAAAATCTGGCATGTGCAAGAGGCAAGAATTGGAGGAGCACAGAGGGTTGTAGGCTGAAGGAGGTTACAGAGATAGGGAGGGGCGAGGGCCATGGAGGGATTTGAAAACAAGGGTGAGAATTTTAAAATCGTCTGGTAAATAGAGACCGTTTTGTTACAGCCTATATCCAGAAGCCAATGCCTCCCTTGCTATCTAGTGGTCCTCTGTCTCAAACCAGGAACCAGGTTGTGCTGGTTATTTACTCAGCCTAATAGATTCTGTGCCTTTTTGAACCCCAATATCACTACGCTAGTCATGTCTATCCCAGGACATTTTTAAACGCTAATTATACACGTAGAAAAAGAAAGAGGGGGGAATAAATTGCAACAGCTTGCAGTGTAGCAAATTTAGCTGCAGCTCAAACATGCACCAGTGGGCAACATGTTGGCCTGTTTTTGAAGAACATAACTTGCCAGAACCTCCCCTAACCAGCCTGGCGACGGTTTAAACCTCAGACCCTGCTGTTGTTCTCGAGCCGCAGTGCGGTGATATCACCAACCTGTAAATTAGAGAGGCTGTTTCGGAGAGGATGAAGCTTACCCCACAACGTGAGGATTCAGCCCAACGCGCCAAAAGGTTTTTTCAAAATGCCAGACAGGAGGAAACGCAATTGCAGGCCCTCCATCTCACTTCTCAGAAGAGGTCATTACAAGACCTCACCGTTGTTTCACTTCAGTCCCATCGCTGCTCTTCCCCCTCTGAGTTTACCCAAAGGAGAAAGGTCTTCAGCTTTATTTTACTAAGGACTGAGATTTAGTGCAAAAGCAAATAGCAGAGTTTGAACTCTGACAGTTGCATCATGCTGACTCTGTAAGATAACAAAAGATATACTAGGCAGTCTCGCTAGCACAGATTTTCAGCCTATTTGTGCCCTGATTCAAAATGGGTTTTGTAAGGTTTATTATAATGCGTGTTGCACAGGGTAAATTATGTGCAGTAACTAATGTCCCACACTTGTGTGTCACCCTGTTAAAAGATGATCCAAGGCAGAATATTAACTGCTGCATTATTTTTTAAGCGCAGAGGCCTTTCCGGTTGCAATTAAGTCTTAATTATCTGGTTTTTTTAACAGTGGTTGGGGGTAGATCTGGACTTTGTGCGACGGTCTATAACGGGTGAGAGTGAGATGGCGGCCCATTTTACATCTCTCCCCGATTTTTATTCCCATTGAAATCAAGATCGAGCCCGTTCAGTTTTAAGGAGCAAAAACAGGAACTGGACAGCTGCTGAGTCAACATCTGGAAAAGGGGGGGGGAAAAAAAAAGATAACATTCCAAAAAGCAATCGTGAAATCGTCCTGCGAGTTCTGATGGAAGGGTCCCGCCCGAAGCATTTAATCCGTCTTTCTCTTTCAGACGCTGGCCGACCTGCTGTGCATATACAGCACCCTTTCATTTTATTTCAGGCAAGTCAGTCTCCAGTGGTGTTGGCCACAGGAAGTTGGGACTAAGTGAACATCCCTCGGTGCATTAGCAATGTTGTAGGTGTCGGTATAGGGATTCTGCAGCTTCTGGAGCCAATGAAACTCCATCTAGTGGTAGCAGTGTGCAGCTGTAGGCGTGACAGTCTGACAGGTCATTTTATAATGGGAACCTCCTATTGAGACGCCACCTAGAGGCGTGACAGGGTGGTGATGCCCAAATAAGAAGGAGAATACGTTATACGTCGACTTGCACCTCCTCTTTGTACTCTCAGTTCATGGAACAACTTGATTTGAAAACTCCGCCCAGTCCGCAACGTGGCAGCAGTAATTTTGTGTACTTTTTCAAAGCAGTTTTAATACTTATATTTTAAGGTTTTGAAATTACCTTTTGGGGACGAGCAGCCGAACACTGATGCATTCATCTGAAATTCCTCTCTCTGCTATTATATCAGCAGCATTAATCTGCTTAAAATAGCAGTGAGATATTTCCAGCAATCCCATGATTGTTTGCCAGCATCCTATCAGATAATTTCAGGGCATAAGTTTAAAACCAAATATAAAACTAGTTTGTAGCAGCAGACACGATTGGCGACATGATGTGGTTTTCCGATTGCTGCGTGCCCCCCTCAGTCCCTGCTCCGTGCATAAACACAGTGGCCTGTCTTGCAAGACACTTCACCATAGGAACAGTGCCTTTGATGACACTCAACACACAAGAGTTTCGAAAAACCGAAAATCCAGAACTTCACACGTCTGTATTTGTCTCTGTGCCTTGAGCAGCAAAGGTAGTTTTGCTTAAAAATAAAACTGCTGCTTCAAGACATATTAAAACCCCAGAGTGGTAATTTCACACATAATGTGATAATTGCTGGGATTTTTTTTTTAATTAGAAACTCGCTCTAATCCTTGCATTTTCCTCTTTAGCAACACTTAACATTTTTTTACCTAAATTCAGCAGTTTAGAAAAGTCAGGTGATCTTTTCTGTCTCGAAACCTTCCAAGAGCAGTGCTCCGATAATGTCAGTGAGATTTGTTCTTGGCTTAAAGGTGTCAGCTCTGGCTCAGTGGGTAGCTCTCTCACCTCTGAGTCAGAAGGTTGTGGGTTTAGGACCCACTCCAGAGACTCGATGCACGTCTTCCAGGATGACACTCCAGTTTAGGACTGAGAGTGCTTCGCAGTCAGAGGTGCCATCTTTCAGATGAGACGTTAAACCGAGGCCCTGTCTGCCCTCTTAGGTGGATGTAAAAGATCCCTTGGCCACTATTCAAAGAAGAGCAGGGGAGTTTTCCTGACCAATTTTTATCCCTCAAGTAACACTTAAAACAGATGATCTATTCATTATCACATTTCTCTTTGCGGGATCTTGCTGTGCGCAAATTGGCTGCCGCATTTCCTACATTACAACAGTGACTACACTTCAAAAATACTTCATGGAATTCAATGTAGACAAATGTGAGGTCATCCACTTTGGATCAAAAAAGGATAGAACAGGGTACTTTCTAAATGGTAAAAAGTTAAAAACTGTGGATGTCCAAAGGGACTTAGGGGTTCAGGTACATAGATCATTGAAGTGTCATGAACAGGTGCAGAAAATAATCAAGAAGGCTAATGGAATGCTGGCCTTTATATCTAGAGGACTAGAGTACAAGGGGGCAGAAGTTATGCTGCAGCTATACAAAACCCTGGTTAGACTGCACCTGGAGTACTGTGAGCAGTTCTGGGCACCGCACCTTCGGAAGGACATATTGGCCTTGGAGGGAGTGCAGCGTAGGTTTACTAGAATGATACCCGGACTTCAAGGGTTAAGTTACGAGGAGAGATTACACAAATTGGGGTTGTATTCTCTAGAGTTTCGAAGGTTAAGGGGTGATCTGATCGAAGTTTATAAGATATTAAGGGGAATGGATAGAGTGGATAGAAAGAAACTATTTCCACTGGTTGGGGATTCTAGGAGTAGGGGGCACAGTCTAAAAATTAGAGCCAGACCTTTCAGGAGCGAGATTAGAAAACACAAAGGGTGGTAGAAGTTTGGAACTCTCTTCCGCAAACGGCAATTGATATTAGCTCAATTGCTAAATTTAAATCTGAGATAGATAGCTTTTTGGCAACCAAAGGTATTAAGGGATATGGGCCAAAGGCAGGTATATGGAGTTAGATCACAGATCAGCCATGATCTTATCAAATGGCAGAGCAGGCACGAGGGGCTGAATGGCCTACTCCTGTTCCTATGTTCCTATTGGCTGTAAAGAGCTTTGGGACATCCTCAGGTTGTGAAAGGTGCTGTAAAAATGCAAGTTCTTTTCAGCTGAAAGTTATTGATTTTAACCTCGGCTGGTCAAGATTCTGTTTGTATTTTTGAATGGGCAGTCATAGTAATTTGTAAACTCTGGCATCAACGTAAGTTAGGGAGGGCAAACAGTTCCTTATAGATACTTGAAAGGGAAGTCCTCAGCCCAGTGGGTCTTTCAGGCCTGCTCCTCTGCTGCCATATTGACTGTGAGTCACAGTGAGGATTTTTAGAATGCAGTTTTTATGTACAGAATGTTTGCCACAGCATCGGACCTGATTGGCATTGCTGATTGCATCATTGCACTCGCCTTCATTTTACTAACCTAATAAATGGTCTTGTAAAGCAATTTACTTGATGAGAATTGCCCTTTCAATGTATTCCACTTCAATGTCACTTCTTGAGTTCTCTTCAGGCTTCACAGTTTAGACCCTAGGAAAAGCATAGAACGAGAAAGGACCTCTTGGCCTATCGAACCCATTGCTTTCGTAGACGGTATACAGTCCCTTCTATTGTGGAATCAACCCAACCCATTTAATCTCCTGGGGAAAGGTTCTGCAAAGTTTATCTCTGCCCCAAAAAGACAAAATGGGTAAAACGGGCAGTGTCAGCTGTGGCTCAGTGGTAGCTCTCTCGTCTCCGAGTGTTGTGAGTTTCATTTGTGAGCGCCATTCCGGAGACGCAAGCGCATAATTTAGGCTGACTCTCCAGTGCAGTACCGAGGGAGGAGCTGTCTTTTAGACGAGATGTTAAGCCGAGGCCCCGTCTGACCTGTCAGGTGGATATTAAAGATCCCATGGCACTATTTCAAAGAAGAGCGGGGGAGTTTTCTCTGGTGTCCTGACCAATATTTATCCCTCAGCCAACATCACTAAAAAAAACAGATTATCCGGTCATTATCACATTTCTGTTTGTGGGATTTTGCTTTGTGCAAATTGGCTGCCACATTTCCTACATTACAACAGTGACTACACTTCAAAAGGTACTTCATTAAGTGCTTTGGGATATCCTGAGGTTGTGAAAGGTGCTATATAAATGCAAGTCTTTCTTTCTTTAACTCCTGAGAAACTCTAACTTTACATTGATGTACAGGTATGGAAAAGACCATTTTAGTCCAGGTGGCTGGCTCCAGTGTTCAAAAACAGAAAACACAGTTCACAATCTGTAACCTTAAATTGATTTTCTCACCAAATATCTGTCCAACTACCTTTTAAGTTTAAAAGGAGTTGTCTATATTTTGAACGTTTACTTTTGCAGTCCTTGTGCAGCTCCCAGCTTTGTTTTTCCTCTGGGCCTCAGGCTTATATTTTCACTGTAGATGGGAGCGGGGACTGGTCGGATGGGAAATCAGAGAGACCAGGAGGTTCAGATACAAAATTCCCTAAAAGTACGAGTGCAGGTAAATAAAGCCATGGAAAAGGGCAACAATATTTTAGGTTTAATGAATAAGGGAACGAGTACGGGTATAAAGAAGCAAAGAAAAAATTCCACAAAACATTGGTTAGGCCACTGTGTGTAGTTTTGGGCACCCCATTAATAGAAAGGACATTAAAGCCATTGAGATGGTACAGTGTAGATGATGCCAGGGATGAGAAACTTTAGTTATAAGGAGAGTCTTGAGATTCCTGGGCTATTTCCACTGGAACAGATTAGACTAAGAGGAAATTTAATAGAGGTTTTCTTAAATTATGAAGGGTTTTAATAGAGTGAATCAAGGAAGAAGTATTTCCTTTCTTTGGGAGTTTGTGACGAGAGGTCGTGTCTTTAAAATTGTCACTAAGGGAGTGAGGTTCGGAGAAATTTCTTTGCACTGTGGGTTGTTGGAGCATGGGATGCTTTGCAACAGGGTTGAGTCAGAGACCATTGCATCTTTTAAGGGAAAATTGGATAAATATTTGAACCAGAGGAAGGTACAGGGTTATATGGAGAGGAAGTCGCAATGGGTTAGTTTTCAATTGGTCTAGCATAGTACTGCCACAGACATGATGGGCTGAATGGCCTCCTCCTGTGCTGCAAACCTGTATGGTGCTTTGGTGGCATTAATGCAGAGTATTTTCCTCTTGTGTCTAACCTCTGGCAAAAGATTTTATGAAATCTCCTGAAATAAGCCCTCTAGCCTGACGTATTGAGCAAAAACCCGATTGTAAATATTCAGCAATGAAATGTTCCTCGATCATGTGGAAAAGGACCGACTCTACGGACTTTCGAGCAAGATACCATCATAATCCAGGCCTTCTCTTCCTCAGCGACAAAGACAGGCCTCCTTTAAAAGATCTCTTGATGGAAACCCTCATTTTCCAAAGCTATCCCAATGTGACCATCACTCTTTGAGCAGCGGGTGATGTTAGGCCAGAAGCATAGCTGAAATTACCAGGTACCGCCATATGCTAAATTCTTGACAATGGTTTACAAATGTATATAACTTTCCGAGCGTGTCTTTTCTTTCGATTTGAGAGTGCCTTTCCTGCATTCCTTCTCCCAGTATACCTTCATGCATGATCCCTCGCAGTTCTAAAGGTTGAGAGAAAGCCTTGAGGATATATCGTAAAAAAGAGACATCTAATCTTATAAATGTTAGAAACCAATAATATGTACACGGTTTGTTCAAAGTTCAAATTACTTCAAGTCAAATCACACAATGTAATCATGGTTTTGTTTCATCTCTTTGACCTTACCAACCAGCTTCATTACCTCATACATGTTTCTTCATGTAGTAGGTATTTATTTTTATGGATGTGTATGTATGAAATGTCCAGGAATATGTTTCAGGGCAGAAGCTCAACTCCACGATTGATGAAGCAGATTTTGCTGGAGCAGACAACCGCATCTGAACTGAAAAACCATTTTTAAAAAATATTTTAGCTACAATTCAGTAACGCAGGTAAACATTTTAACTAGTGGCTCACCCGATTGATTAGTAAATGAACTGGTGGTTGTGCTGTCCATGGCAGGTCTGTGCTAATTTGGCTGATCTCGATTGAGCAGTAACGGAGTGGCAATTTTAGAAGTGGGTTTACTGGACATCATGCATAAGATTTTCTTTCTGCGGCCATGGGCGGGGGGGTGAGTGGGGGGGCGAGCTGGGAGATGACTGCTTTGTCTTCTCAGCAAATTTAGATTTTTGACAACGGGAATTGGATAAATACTTGAAGGGGAAAAATTTGCAGGGCTTTGGGGAAAGAGCTGGCACGGACACAGTGGGCCGAGTGGCTTCCTTCTGTGCCATGTCATTCTATGATTCTACGATTTGTTGCAGTTTCCAGCATTTTGGAGTGTGCATTTTCTTGCATGTATATGAATAATTTATGATACGACTTTGCGATGTGCAAGCACACACTATAACAATTAAACTCTCGAAATATGCTCCCTCAGTGATTTTAACCAGCAAGAAGCTGAGCCAGATGAGAAAGGCCAGCCTACCTGGCAGTCCGCAAGTAGTCCACTCGGGTTTACTAGAAAGTGGGCGCATAGGATGTTGGGTGAGGACAGGGCTGTACTCAGCTGTTATGCCCTCATAATAACCTGCCAACACTCGCCATCTAGACTCGGGCAGAGAATGGCCAAGTCAAGTGATGCCCATCAGCGGTTAGTGAATTCAAGTGAGGGGAGAAAATTGGAATAAAATTAAAAAATCAGATATCTGACAGGTATCGTTTAATTATACACCACACAGGTGGGGAAAAATTTTTATTTTTGGGCAGTTTCAAAGACAGCTTCTGGAGAATGATGACCCTAAAGAGAAGGATTTATACTGACAAGTTTTTATTTTGTCATTTAAGGATACATGAGGTACCAACAACACAGGCAGTGCTTTTGGCGTCGTTGCTATTAGCAGGAGGGATGAGAATATCGGTGACTTTACACCATTTCATAAGTAAACAAAGTTTTTCCCCATTTATCATAACCGCTGAACTTTATGTTCTGCTAATGCAGTCTCGGGAATGTGAGCTTTGAAACTTATGATTCCAAAGAAGATGATTGCCTTAGCGACAATGAAAAAAAATAGCCCAACAGGACACTTCTCATTAATCACTAAGTTCATTAATTTGTCTGTGGAGTCTGCAATTTTGGAGGAAAGTAGCTCAAGGACAGTTGAGAAAAGCTGATTTAGCAGACCGTGATGTACGAGTAAGAAAGAGAGTCTTGGACTTATACTGCTCCTTATCACATCACTCAAAAACAGATCCAGGCACTTTGCATACAGTACACTACTTTGAAGTGCAGTGGCTGTTGTTATGTGGGCAAATGTGGGGACCATTTTATGCACAGCAAGATCCAACTAACAGCTATAAAATTAATAACCAGGAAAGCTCCAAGTCCAGTCCCTATTTTGTGTTGTGTTTGCTGATGCCAACAATTAAAATTAGGATCAATGCCCTGATCTATGGAGGGACAAAAATTAGGTAGCATTCCAACTCCTAAATGCTATTCAGTCACCCCTGCTGGGAAGTGTGTGTGTTTGTGTCTGTGTGAGTGTGAGTGTGAGAGTGTGTTCGTGTGCGTGTGTGTGTGCGCGTGTGTGTGTGCACGTGTTAGTGTGTGCATGTGTGAGAAGAGAGTGTGTGTGTGTGTGTGTGTGTGTGAGTGTGTGCATGCCTGTGCGCTTGTGTATGTGTGTGTGTGGATGTCGGATGAAGATCAGGCTTGGCTGTGCTGCTCCCCTTGGTTGAACAGCCTGCTACAACTTACTGTCCAGGCTGACATATAAAAGATGAGACTGGAGAACTGTCAGCACCTGTAGAACTTGTACCCCAGTAAGCACAAGCACCTTAAGATGAGATGCCATGTGCTTTGAGTTTAAAATTGCTTCTTAGAATCTGACACGGGCAACCAAGTTAAAGGAAAATACATTTTTTTTCAACCTTTATATTAAAAGCATACTTTCAATTACCTGTTATCTAAAATAAATTGGTAAATTAGAGGTCTCTTTCCCAATATAGTGATTCCCAGTATATTCCTCCAGTTTACTGCTGAGTTTTTACTCTTCCAAGAAGTATTGTAAAGGTGTAGCTGAAAGATGAAAATCCCACAATAGACTTTAACATTGCTCACTTGTTATACTCCAAATGAATTTTTGAAGTTTTTTCTCTCTAAAATAGTGTTAAAAAACGCATTTGATTGTAATCCAGCTGTGAGAAATTAACACAAAGTTATGTGTTTGTGTGAAATGTTTCTACCCACTACATGAATGAACACTTTTAAATAAAACGATTGGCACCTGTTAAAATAACAGACAAACGGATTTCATAAATACAGATGAGAAAGGCCATTTGGAAAGTACCCGCGCCCCTCCCATTGCACGATCCAATTGTTATAAGGAATATAGGAATGTCCAGGACCAGAAAAGACCACAGTTAAATCTAAGCTTCCCTCTCTCTTCTAGGTTTGAGGCCTGTTCATTACTAATATTGCACAACAGAATTTCAACCCAATTGTACCTTCATTTTACGTTGATAACAGCTCGTGAGAGTGACTGTAGAGTAACACAATAACTAACCTTCAGGGACCAGTAAATGTTACTGTCTAATGTGCCTGCAGTGTTCGCAAGGCTGAGAGTTTAGGGTACCAGAGAGATGAATTTCATTGGGCCGAATGGCCTGCTCTCATTCTACATTGCTCACGTTCTTAAATGTGAGAGTGCTAGGATATTAGGTCCATTGGATAAACTTTCATTTCCTTCAAATTAAATGAAAGAAAAGAAATGGGAATAGCTCCTACCTTTTATAGCAATCCCTGAGTTCAGCATGCCACAAGGGAATCATCGCAATCTGCTTTGCATCAGAAAGAAAGACTTGCATTTATATAGCGCCTATTCAGGACATCCCAAAGCACTTTACAGCCAATGAGGTACTTTTTAAGTGCAGTTACTGTTGTAATGTAGGAAATGCAGCAGCCAAATTGCACACAGCAAGCTCCCACAAACAGCAATGAGATAATCTGTTTTAGTGATGATGGTTGAGGGATAAATATTGGCCAAGGACATCAGGGAGAACTCCCCTGCTCTTCTTTGAAATAGTGCCATGGGACTTTTTACATCCACCTCAGAGGACAGACGGGGCCTCAGTTTAACATCTTGTCCCTGAAACGGTGGCACCTTCGACAGCTCTGCACTGGAGCGTCAAGCCTAGATTTTGTGTCTCATGGAGTAGGACTTGAACCCACAACTTTCATGAACTTAAGAGACAGGAGTGCAAACCACTGAGCCACAGCTGACTTTCGCCCTGGTGTGATCAGAATGCCAATGTGACGTCACTACAAGGACCAGGCACAATGACCTGGTCTTCACTTGACAACTGGCCCTTCCTCATCCATTTGACAACACAGAATGGCTGTGTGGCTTGTGCTGGGTGTGAACACGCCTGCCACCAATCTGTGGAATCAGCGCCCTGCATGAGTGAGCTGCCCGTAGCTGGATTGTGTTTTTTTTTTCAAATTTGCTTGCGGCACTTTGTATAATATGTACATCATTATTTAAGAGGGGGGAACAAAAAAATGAAATATTTTGCTTTCTGCCTGTTATCTTTCGGCCTCCACAAAAAGGGCATTCATAGTGACATTTAGAAAAATGCTTCACCTGACATTTCCTTCCAATTTAAAAGTCTGCAGCTAACATTTACAAATATTATAGTTAATTGTCATGGTTGTCATGGAAAATTTAGAGCCAATTGTAGACTTGAACCCTGGACATGCACTGAATATTTGCATTTTAAGTTTTAATTCCATTAATACTCAATTAATATTGCATTTTAATATCATGAATTCAGATGAGGTAAAGTTTTGAATAGGGAGATTTTGGAGTTTCTCTGTTTAAGTGTTGCCTTTTTAAAATATATATTGCACCATATTGAAGTATGTTCTGCAGTTATTTTTCATGCAGTCAATATTGAAAGTTCAGGACTGATAGATATCAGGAAGCATCTCTTCATGCAGAGACTGAAGTGAATTTCCAGGTCGGTCACAGGGTGAAAAAAATTCAAGTATTATCCAAAAGGGAGTTAGAAGCTGTGATGGGGGGAGGGAAACTATAGCTTTTAAAAAATCAAGAAAGACTTGCATTTATATAGCGCCTTTCACAGCCTCAGGAGGTCTCAAAGTGCTTTACAACCAATGGAGTACTTTTGAAGTGTAGTCACTGTTGTAATGTAGGAAACGCAGCAGCCAAATTGCACACAGCAAGATCCCACAAACAGCAATGTGATAAATGACCAGATCATCTGTTTTAGGTGTTGCTTGTGGAATAAATGTCAGAAAGGACACGGGGAGAACTCCTTCATCTTGCCGACTGACTCACTTCTGCAATCTGAAAATAACTGGTTACTTAAGAGCAGGTCAGAGGCTGGGTATTCTGCGGCGAGTGACTCACCTCCTGACTCCCCAAAGCCTTTCCACCATCTACAAGGCACAAGTCAGGAGTGTGATGGAATACTCTCCACTTGCCTGGATGAGTGCAGCTCCAACAACACTCAAGAAGCTCGGCACCATAAAGAACAAAGCAGCCTGCTTGATTGGCACCCCATCCACCACCCTAAACATTCACTCCCTTCACCACCGGCGCACAGTGGCTGCAGTGTGTACCATCCACAGGATGCACTGCAGCAACTCGCCAAGGCTTCTTCGACAGCACATCCCACCTACCACCTAGAAGGACAAGAGCAGCAGGCACGTGGGAACAACACCACCTGCACGTTCCCCTCCAAGTCACACACCATCCCGACTTGGAAATATATCGCCGTTCCTTCATCGTCGCTGGGTCAAAATCCTGGAACTCCCTTCCTAACAGCACTGTGGGAGAACCTTCACCACACGGACTGCTGCGGTTCAAGAAGGCGGCTCTCAAGGGCAAATAGAGATGGGCAATAAATGCCGGCCTCACCAGCGACGCCCACATCCCATGAACGAATAAAAAAAATTGCATAGCTAATGCAGCACTCAGCTCTTAAGTTCTTGTATCAAACTGAATAGCTGTTACAACACCCAAAATATGAACCTATCTTTCGCTTTCAGATGCTGACTGACCTGCTATGCATTTCTGATTTTATTTCAGAAACCCAGCATTCGTAGGATTTTCCTTTTACCTCTGCAAATTTTAGAGTGTGCTATTTTACTTAGTAGCCCTGCTGCAGTAATTGTCCTGTACTGAACACAGTTCCCAGGTTCTGACTGCCTTCAGTTATCCCTATGGTTAAGATTAAGTAGTTATGATGGGAAGCTCAGTCTAGCAGGAAGGGAAACTCAGAACGCAGAGTTCTGCCCAGAGAGCACTTGCATGAGCAGATATCAGGACTGGATCATTTCCAATATCTAAGCTGTCTATCGCATAGACACGCAGGAATCTTCATGCAAGCTCCATTGAAGTCTACCGAAGATTTTGCAAATAACCTCAGTCATAGATAGACAAAAGCACCAATTACACCAAGCTGACTCTGTGTACCCATCACTCCTGTGCTCACTGATCTACATTGGGGCTCATGGTCCACCAGTGCCTCACGTTAAAAATTCTCATCCTCGTGTTCAAATCCCACCATGGCCTCGCCCCCTCCCTATCTCTGCATCCTCCTGCAGCCCTACAATGCCCCGAGAACTCTGTGTTTCTCCAATTCTGACCTCTTGATCATCCCTCACTTCCTTCGCTCCACCATTGGCCGTGTCTTCAGCTGCCTAGGCCCCGCACTCTGGAATTCCCTCCCTAAACCTCTCCATTTCTCCAACTCTTTCTCCTCCTTTAAGGCGCTCCTTAAAATCCACCTCTTTTGGTCACTTGTCCTCATGTCTCGGTGTCAATATTTTTGTCTGAATCCGCTCCCGTGAAGGGCCTTGGAGACGTTTTAAAGGCACCATATAATTGCAAATTGTTGCTGAATAAGCACAGGAAATCCTGGAAATACATTGCGGCCCCGAAAATCCACAGGGCGTTGGGGGACAGAGTGCGTGCATTTGATCTCATTGCTGTTTGTGGAACACTTCTGGCCTAGAATGCTGTGCACATTAACTGCTGATGGACCTGGTTGCTGTGGGTGGGATATTTCTAACAAAGAATGCCATGTTTTATCTACCTCACTCCAGTCACTGCATTTCAAAGTGAAGCGTTGTGCCGAACATCCTGGGACGTTTCGACACGATGAGCAATAAACGCAAATATTTTATTATTAAGAAGGGAGAAAATCGGAGGGGAACTTATGGACGTCACCTCACTCCGAGCATTAAGGTGTCTGATTTCCTCCCCTCGCCCAGCCAGGTAATACTTTGTGGGTCAACAGCAGGAAATTCCGGAAATATGTAAGAGGTGCGGAGAACCAGAGAAAAATCTAGATTGGATGGATGAGTTTGTGGAATTCAGGCACCCAGACAGGGAAAATATATCTTTGAGTTTTCACGTTCCGTATTTAATTGGGGAGAGCGCACCCTATTTCAGATCGATGAGGTGTACAAGGCAATTCACCAGCCAGTGAAAGCAGCTCTAATACTCCATTATTAACCATGTCTCTTTCCATAACTTACTCTTTAAAAGGTCAAGTGACAAGTTTGACATTTTTGTATTATGCGAGAAGGCAGGCCAGTAAATTATAATGTCATTTTGGTTTTCTTATTTAACATTTTTAATCTTAACAGCACGGCTAGACTTCTTTCCTCACAAAATCCATGTTGTGGTTAATGCTGCAGCAAACTGAATCTGCCGCCCTTTTAAGAGGCAAATTGTTTCATGTTGCTGTTCTGATCTTTTGACAGAATTTTCTTTTTTTTTTAATGGTTATTCGGATCTCTTTCCGTACTTTCCACGGCGATTTTCGTTTTAACTTAAAGTGTCACATTTTAATCTCGGTACTTTTCATCTTCCTCGCCCAATCACGAAACTTTTTTTTTTATTGACGGATTAAAACTTATTGACAAAATGTCACTTTTACTGCGCTGCCATTAAAATAAATTGGCGCAAATGAATGTGACACAGATACCGTTTAACAGCGCTGGAAAAATAGGGGACGTGAGAATGTTAAGCCGGATTCTTAACAAGTTTCTACATTTTGAAAGAGAGTACGTTTTTAAAAAAAAAGATATCTCTCGTTCTTTTGAACAGGAGGGAATTGAAACTAATGGAGTAGATTTTCATCTGGAGCACCTGGCTGTAAAACATCTGCACAGCGCATGAGGAGAGGCAATATAAACTAAATGATACAATTTTAAAGGGAATGCAGGAACAGAGAGACCTGGAGGTGCACATAGACAAATCTTTGAAGGTGGCAGGACAAGTCGAGAAGGCTGTTAAAAAAACATATGGGATTCTGAGCTTTATTAATAGAGATATAGAGCACAAAAGCAAGGAAGTTATGCTAAACCTTTATAAAATCACAAGTTAGGCCTCAACTGGAGTATTGTGTTCAATTCTGGGCACCACACTTTAGGAATGATGTCAAGGCCTTAGCGGTTGCGCAGAAGAGATTTACTGGAATGATACCAGGAATGAGGGAACTTCAGTTTTTTGGAGAGACTGGAGAAGCTGGGATTGTTCTCCTTACAGCAGAGAAGGTTAAGGGGAGATTTGATAGAGGTGTTCAAAATCATGAACGGTTTTGATAGAGTAAATAAAGAGAAACTGTTTCCAGTGGCAGAAGGGTCGGCAATCAGAGGACACAGGTTTAGGGTGATTGACAAAAGAACCAGAGCAGCACGAGAAAACATTTTTTTACGCAGCGAGTTGTTATGATCTGGAATGCACTGCCTGAAAGGGCGGTGGAAGCAGATTCAGTAGTAACTTTCAAAAAGAATTTGGACAAATACTTGAAGGAAAAGAAATTACAGGCTGTGCGGAAAGAGCAGGGGAGCGGGACTCTTACAAAGAGCTGGCACAGGCGCGATGCACCGAATGGCCTCTCCCTGTGCTGTACCCATTATGAAACTATGCTGCACAGAGGAAAATTAGGCGTGGAGCTTGGCGCTGCATGGTGGACCGTGCCTGAGTTTCCTCTCTGTGCTGCACTGGAGCAATACTTTCTGCCCAGGAGTTCAAGGCAAAAATTTGCCCTAATGTTCTTGAGCTGAAAAATACTTCATTGGTGAACAGATAAACAAAGAACTTGCATTTGTATAACACCTTTTACAGCCTGAGAATGTCCCAAAATGCTTCACAGCCAATGAAGTATTTTTTAATTGTAATCACTGTTGTAATGTAGGGGAACGCAGCAGCCAATTTGTGCACAGCAAGATCCCAGAAACAGCAACGAGACTAGTGAAAAGATAATCTGTTTTTTAGTGATGTTGGTTGCGGGATAAATATTGGTCAGGACACCGGGGAGAACTCCCCTGCTCTTCCTCATATAGTGCCGTGGGATCTTTTACGTCCAACTGAGATGGCAGACGGGGCTTCGATTTAACGTCTCATCTGAAAGGCAGCACCTCCGACAGTGCAGCACTCCCTCAGTACTGCCCTGGAGTGTCATCCTGGATTATGTGCTCAAGTCTCAAGTCTTTAGAACGAGACGTTAAACCGAGGCCTTGTCTGCCCTCTCAGGTAGATGTAAAAGATCACACGGTACTATTACAAAGAAAAACAGGGGAGCTCCCCCTCAGTGTCCTGGCCAACATCACTAAAAAAAAACTGATTATCTGGCCATTATCAACATTGCTGTTTGTGGGATCTTGCTGTGCGCAAATTGGCTGCCACACTTCCTACATTACAATGGTGACCACCCTTCAAAAAGTACATAATTGGCTGTAAAGCACTTTGGGACGTTGTGAAAGGTGCTATATAAATGCAAGTTCTTTCTTAATAAATAATAACAGGAAGGCTGCATTCTAACAACAGGGCTCAAGAGGTGGTTAGAAAGCATTCGTGTTTTGCTGGCCTTGTTTGTATTATCTGCACCCCTAGATATTTACCAAGTAACCGCTCGCAGGTATTCATTATTCTCTATTTAAGCTGTGCGGTTCAGGACTGGCATCAGCTTTCAAGGTTGTCCGGTATTGCTCTATTATTCCGGTTGCCTGACTAACACTCGCCTCTCCATCTATTGCAAACGTTCTCATAAAATGACCTATTTCATTCTGATCAGGGTATTGTCAACGTTTTAAATGAAACTGCAGCTTTTCTTACCTCCAGAGAACATCCTGAGCATGTGGAGAATATTGACTTATGTGTGATTTAGTGCAGAAATCAAGAAGATGCCCTTGGTCACACCAGCCAGGCGAACGGGAGACCATAAACATGCTAGCATTATTGGTAAATAATTTATGTTTTGATAATTATTGCTTCTATTTATCTGCTTTACGTCTCAATAAATATTGCTGCTATTTATCTCCATTAAGGAGAAACCCGTCCTGAGCAATAATTCCATTATCTTACAGAGGATAAATAGGCAGAAATGCACCCTGTTGTGAGACCACAGTGACCTAAATGAAGTAGATTTGTGTACGTTAAGAGTTGCTTCACGTTGTTGTAGCTCACGGGCTTGACATCTGCTGAATTAAAAACTTATTTCTACCAATAAAACCCACCGACTTCCATTCAACCACAAGACAATTTTTCCTGATTTGCCTCACAGACAACACGAAAAGAAATAAAAAGGGCTGAAAGCACCAAAGTCGATACTGAGAAGGTGGAACTGTGCCTCACATGATATCTTACCAATCTGGGCAGGCCATCCCTCACCATCTGTGTATGGGGAGATATTATACCTGGTACAATATTATATCAGTCTGGATGTGCTTGGCACAATATCCTACGGTTCTGGGTTTGCCATCGCTGATTGTGCCTGGTGTGATACACTGCAGGTCTAGGTGTGCCCTCTCTCACTGACTATAGGTTCGCACTGTATATGTCACTGTATCCCCCCATTCTGAGTGTGTCACCTCTTGTTGAGTGTCATTGTACTGCTGTGCAGTTCACACCAGTCTGAGAAGCCGTTCTCACAATCATAATGCCACCCTTCACTACTGGCAATTGGATCTCATCCAATGCAAATACAGTACGGGGCTCTTTTCACAACTGCATTGATTAGAGTGAAAGGGGCGGCCGCCATCGACTTCCGCCCAAAACGGGTGTGAATTGAGTGGAGCAGCCACACCGCCTGCCCAAAGCCGGCGTCAGGAGGCCTGAACTATTTGCAGATTTAGGCCTTGTCTGAAGGCAGTTGTTGGGAGCCAAATGGGCAACTCTGCCACAGATTGAGGGCTGAGGGCAGGAAATCGTCCAGTTCCTACGCCTGTAGCAGACTGTAGGACAATTGAGAGGGGCGGAGGGGGTAATGAGTTTCACAGTTTGGGAAAGAATGAATTCGACTAAGAGAGACAGTGCGATGAGCTTTGATTTCAGCACAGTGAGGATGCTGTAAGGAGGGAGGTGCATTCCCTTGGCTTTCAGTCCTTACCCGGTAAATATAAATGGGTTGACAATCGGGCCAGCTGTATAAGGCACATACTATCCTCTGTGTCCAACATTCCGAACAGTGCTCCCATTATATAATGCTCTGCACCCAAAGAGTAAACTTGCTACTGCGTTTCCTACATCACAACAGTGACTGCACTTCAAGTGTACTTCATTGGCTGCAAAGGGCTTTGGGACGTCCTGAGGTTGTGAAAGGCACGATATAAATGCGAGTTCTTTCTAAAAGTGAATAATTTGAACAATTACCACATTGCCTTTAAAAGCCATATCAATATTCTCTCTCAACAAAAATACAAACTCCCGTCTATCATCAAAGACACACTTTCATGCCAGTGATAACCAAACCTACCCAGAAGTGAGTAAAAATTTACAGTATCACCCCTCTCTACACAACACTGGGAGAGAGTTATCAGATTACAATTCAAAACCTGTATCTTTTCATGTCACAGATGCCTGTTAAAACAATGTCTTCCTTAAAACAAATCGTGAAAAAAATGTTTCATTTTGAAAGATGTAAGATTTAAAATGAATAAAATACACTTTTAATGGATTGATTGACTGTGTTTATCCTAACGAAATTCGGGAAAGCATAAAAGGTTTAAATAAAGCATTAAAAAGCCATATTCCCTTCATCAGCAGTGTTAGATGTTTATATAAAAAAGCACTTAGAACAGTGCAGTATTTTTACAGTATGCAGCCTGTTTCCAAACACTAATGCAGCTTTCAGTAGGACCAACTGCTCTCCTAATATTATTAAATAAATGGTTATCACTCAAAGAAGAGCCTTCCAGTGTAGGGACTGTAACAAAAAGATCGGACTCTTTCTCTGACGACTGAACTCCAAAGATGAGTAGTCTCTGAGAGCAAAAACTGCAACAAAACTCAGTTCTTGCGCCACTTTTCTTTTGCATCGTTTGCCAGCAGTTTTGGTTTTGTAGCAACGCAAATTGTGTGGTGCAGACTGGGGCAGAGATCGCATCGCGTAAATAGTAAGTGGCTTTACAGATAACACTTGGTCCATCTGCGCTCCTGGACTGGTTTCAGTTGTCTGAGGGGCTCAGAGGGGAATTTTCCAGATTACTTCTTTCTCTTATTGGTCCCCGCTTTTTTGCCTCTCCCAGGACGAGGGGGAAATGTCAGCTGTGGTTCAGTGGGTAGCGGTCTGAGTCAGAAGGTTGTGAGTTCAAGTCCCACTCCAGGGACTTGAGCACGTAATCCAGGTTGACACCCCAGTGTGGTGCGGAAGGAATGCTGCACTGTTGGAGGTGCTGTCTTTTGTATGAGACGTTAAACTGGGCCCCCAATTGCTCTCTTAGGTAAAAGATCCCATGGCACTATTTCGAAGAAGAGCAGGGGGGTTCTCCCTGCTGTCCTGGCCAATATTTATCCCTCAACCAACATCACTAAAAAAAAGATTACCTGGTCATTATCATGTTGCTGTTTGTGGGATCTTGCAGTTGGCAATTTGGCTGCCAGGTTTCCTACATCACTACAGTGACTGCACTTCAATAAAAAGTACTTCATTGGCTGTAAAGCGCTTTGGGACATCCTGAGGTTGTGAAAGGTGCTGTATAAATGCAGGTCTTTTTTTTTAAACATGATGCTCCGGCCATCATGAGTGTGGGGCAGGCTTGATGGACCAGCTGGTCTTTACCTGCCCGTCATTTTTGTATGTTCGTATCTGCAGCCGAACTGGAATCAGCTTGGGTTTGGCATTGGGTCTGAGACCATCACAAGGAGGCAGCCTCACAGCACTTTGGTTTTTGCAAAGACAGCTTTTTAAACAAGTAGCTCAGGATGGGTGGCTGAAATGTCCTGCCGACACTCAATCATGAGGCATGGTCACTTGGACAGGGTACCAGAGGGTGCCCACTGCCCATGGAATTGTACCCCGGCCTTCAAGAGAGGAGGGTATCAAAGACGAGAGACTGGTGAGGGGATTCAACTCTCCAGTTACTTAGAGTCTCCTAGTGGCTCGTGAGGCAGCCCACTTTGTCCACTGCTGTCTGTCCAGTGCAAGTTATTTGACTTCATCGAAATATCATCTTGCCGTACATCAACAAGAAGACCAACTTGCGCCTTTAAAGTAATAAAATGTCCCAAGGCGCTTCACAGGAGCGATTATCAAACAAAATTTGACACTGAGCCACATAAGGAGATATTAGGACAGGCGACCAAAAGCTTGGTCAAAGAGGTAGGTTTTAAGGAGTGTCTTAAAGGAGGAGAGAGAGGTGTAGAGGTGGAGAGGTTTATCATAGGTTCATAGAATCATAGAATGGTTACAGCACAGAAGGAGGCCATTCGGCCCATCAAGTCCATGCCGGCTCTCTGCAAGAGCAATCCAGCTTGTCCCATTCCCCCGCCCTATTCCCATAGCCCTGCACATTTTTTCCCTTTAACTACTTATCCAGTTCCCTTTTGAAAGCCACAATTGAATCTGCCTCCACCACCCCCCCGGGCAGTGCATTCCAGATCCTAACCACTCGCTGTATAAAAAAGTTTTTCCTCATGTCGCCTTTGGTTCTTTTGCCAATCACCTTAAATCTAAGTCCTCTGGTTTTTGACCCTTCCGCCAATGGGAACAGTTTCTCTCTATCTACTCTTCTAGACCCTTCATGATTTTGAACACCTCTATCAAACCTCCTCTCATCCTTACCTGCTCTAAAGAGAACAACCCCAGCTGCTCCAGTCTATCCCCATATCTGAAGTCCCTCATCCCTGGAACCATTCTAGTAAATCTCTTCTGCTCCCTCTCTAAGGCCTTCACTTCCTTCCTAAAGTGCGATGCCCAGAAGTGGACACAATACTCCAGTTGTGGCCGAACCAGTGTTTTATAAAGGTTCATCATAACCTCCTTGCTTTTGTACTGTATGCCTCTATTTATAAAGCCCAGGATCCCCTATGCTTTTTTAACCACTTTCTCAATCTGCCCTGCCACCTTCAATGATTTGTGCACATAAACCCCCAGATCTCTCTGTTCCTGCACCCATTTTAGAATTGTGCCCTTTAGTTTATATTGCCTCTTCTCGTTCTTCCTACCAAAATGTATCACTTTGCACTTCTCTGTGTTAAATTCCATCTGCCACGTGTCCGCCCATTTCACCAGCCTGTCTATATTCTCTTAAAGCCTATCACTATCCTCCTCACTGTTCACTACACTTCCAAGTTTTGTGTCATCTGCAAATTTTGAAATTGTGCCCTGTACACCAAAGTCCAAGTCATTAATATATATCAAGAAAAGCAGTGGTCCTAGTACTGACCCCTGGGGAACACCACTGTACACCTCCCTCCAGTCTGAAAAAAAAACGTTCACCACTACTCTCTGTTTTCTCTCACTTAGCCAATTCCGTACCCATGCTGCCACTGCCCCTTTTATCCCATGGGCTTCAACTTGATGACAAGCCTGTTATGTGGCACTCTATCAAATGCCTTTTGAAGGAAATTCCAGAGCTTAGGGCCGAGGTAGCTGCTGGCTTGACCGCCAGTGGTGGAGCGATGAAAATTGGGGATGTGCAAGAGGCCAGAATTGGAGGAGAGCAGAGATCTCAGAGGGTTGTAGGGCTGGTTACAGAGATAGGGAGAGCGAGGCCATGGCAGAATTTTACGTCTGGGTTGGGGGTCATGGGGGGGAGGGTCCGGAGTCATCGGGGGTCAGGAGTCATGGGGGGGCATTAGGGCCGGGGGTCGTCGGGGGGGTCGCGAGTCACCAGGGGAGGTCGTGGATCATCGGGGGGATTATCGGGGAGAGAGTCGCGTTTTAGATTTTTTAAATGTTTACAGCCCCCCTCCTCCTCCCCCCGCCCCCCCCCCCACCGCCCTAACCCACCCGTTCTTCCGAGATAAGATTTAAACCTTCTTGTCTCTGAGATGTTCCCGTAATGAAAGACATTTTTACATGGACTGGCCGTGATCCTGATTCACAGCCCCTCCGAGCAGAAATCAATCAAAAGCTAATCAATAACTTCAAAAAAAGCTAGTACAGCCCCTGGAAAGCAGAGAACTGAGAAACGAGCCTTAATATAGGCCGATGACACATAACTGCACTGAAAGTGCAGTGAGACACAGACTTGTCATAGCTTAAGCTGTCGGTATATCCAACATTCCATCATCTTGTATAACAAGAAATTGGGAAGAAATTGAGGGCAATTGGGGATATGTATTGATACTCTGTTACCAATATCGGATTGTTGGATTGCTTTAAAATTGCTTAAGTGGTTGTCACAGTGATATAAAGGCTGTCTCTCCCTCTCCCTCCCTCTCTATTTCACTGAGCAATGCTCCTATCTATCTGCTCCAATTAACTTTGGGGCACTTCTCCTCCTCCCCCCTTTACAGCCTCTCCCCATTCCATGCTTGTACTCTTCACCGATTTTCACCCCCAATTCACTCTGGCACTGTTCTTTCCTGATTCTCCCCTCACCCCTACCAAAGCTTCTTCTCCAGACAGTGACGTCTGCTACATGTAATGAGCTGCAATTTCTGATCTCCCAAAACTATTTGCAAATGGCGCTGTGGACAACTGGACACCAAGTGTGAAAAGTTGACTGTCGGTAAACTCGGACAGTTGGCATGTGTGCAGAGGGAGTGAGGGAAATTGAAAAGTTGTCATGCCTGGGTATCGACGAAGAATCATAGAATCGTAGAAAAATCGTAGAAGGAGGCCATTCGGTCCATCGTGTCCCCGCCGACCGAAAATGAGCCACCCAGCCTAATCCCACTTTCCCACTGAGTCATTAATTATAGAGGAGCCTGGGGCTGGAGGCCAAGCTGCCAGCTCCTAGTTCATGAGAGGAGGGAATATAAGAAAGGGGGAGAAACTGGGAGGGACAAATAAAATATAAAATAACAGTCAGTCTCACTAGCTCTGAGAGGCTAGTTGTGTGTTGACATCGTTACCAATTGACAAACATGATTCAGAATTATCATCGACACTGCCAAAGCCTCCCTAACATTATCATGGAATAAAACATGGAAATAAAAAGAACGACTTGCACTTATATATCGCCATTTACGACCTCAGGACGTCCCAAAGCACTTTACAGCCAATGAAGTACTTTTGAAGTGTAGTCACTGTTGTAATGTAGGAAATGCAGCAGCCAATTTTGCACACAGCAAGATCCCACAAACAGCAATGAGATAATGACCAGATCATCTGTTTTAATGACGTTGCTTGAAGGATAAATAGTGGCCGGGACACCGGGGAGAACTCCCTTGACCTTCTTCGAAATCGTGTCATGGGATCTTTTACGTCCAGCTGAGAGGGCAGAGGGGGGCCTTGACAAAAATCTCATCCAAAAGTGCAGCACTCCCTCAGTACTGCATTGGAGTTTCAATCTAGAACTTGTGCTCGAGTCTCTGGAGTGGGATTTGAAACTCATGACTCAGCTGATAAGAGTACCACCCACTGAGCCACAGCTGGTACCTATACCAGCACGTCAGGGGTGAGGAGGAGTGTAGATTTGAATGTAAACAGCCTCAGTCTGGGTATCAGACCATATCGTATCCGATCATGCAGAATACAACAATGCAATCGAGAAAAAAAGATGTCAGGTTACCATTACAGACCAGATATTATTTATGATTATTGCCACATCTTCATTCATTATTGAAGATACTGCTGAAGTCTATGAGAATCCCTCTCTGTAAGGGTCTGAACAATGTTATCATCACACGGTCATGCTGTGGCTGAACGGAAAGCAGAAAGGCATTTAAGTACAGTGCTTGAGTTGATTTATAGCAGGCCTATAAAAACTTAGCATTTAGTAATTACAGGGGTGTGATTCAACCTAGATTTAATCAACTGCAGATGATTTCCCAATAAAAACCCAAACTCATGTCACGATCGTCTCATTTGAGTGCTGCCCTACCTATGAAACACAGAGCTTCAAGCCGCTGCCCTTCATCACCAGCCGCACTGCTCCTACAGAAGGTAACGAAAGAATACGCCCCCTCATTAAACAGAGACGAGCTCTTCCAGTGGCTCAGTCAGCAGCTGCACTGCCGAGTGCAGAACTAAAGAAATAACTTGCATTTATATAACGCCTTTCACAACCTCGGGAGCCCAAAGCACTTTACAGCCAATGAAGTACTTTCGAAGTGTGGTCACTGTTCTAATGTAGGAAACGCAGCAGCCAATTTGCGCACAGCAAGATCCCACAAAGAGCGATGTGATAATGACCTGTTTTTAGCAATGTTGGTTGAGGGATAAATGTTGGCCCGGACACTGGGGAGAACACCCCTGCTCTTCTTCGAAATAGTGCCACAGGATCTTTTATGTCCACTTGAGAGGGCATCTGAAAGATGGCACCTCCGACAGCGCAGCACTCCCTCAGTGCTGCACTAGAGTGTCGGCCTGGATTTTGTGCTCAAGTTTCTGAAGTGGGGCTTAAACCCACATATTTCTGACTTAGAGGTGAGTGAGCAACCAACTGAGTCATAAAGACTAGGGAGGTTCCTAGGTTTGATCCCTGGTTTGTGCTACTGACTGATCTTTGCCAGGGTGATGATACAAGAGCAAAAATTGGCTTCAGCACTTTACACTACAGAGGGGGAAAAAAAATCAACCATAGTTTCCCACTCATGATTGGTAAGCAGTGACCCTTGCTGTAAAGTATGCATATGTGGATAAGGACATTAAGGGCCAGATTCTCCTCAGATGTTGTTGGAAAATGAGGGAAGATTCGGGGGATGGGGGGGGAATAGAGGCCAACCACTGTAATTCCCTCTTCCCTCCCATGGAGGGTCCTGGATCCCCGGATGATTTCCCTCCCATCTGGCCCACTCACCATCACTTCCCACAGCCGCCATGGGGAAGGTGGCGCTAGGCTCTGGGAACCAGCGGTAATGGCCCAAGGTATCCCCATGGAGGGAGAGGGAGCCTCGGGGACTCCTCTCCCCTCCTGCTGAAGCAGCTGCTCTTATCCATGGTCTTCAGTTGGACATCTGTTGCAATCATTGGAACTCTTCTGCCTCTCTAACACTGCTCCCGGATCTTTTTGGTCAGAGCTCCCGTTTGTGTCAGGAATATTGCCGGGGGGAGAATCTTGGCCTAGACAATGACTGGATCGAGCTTGGCTGTGATGCTTCTTTCAATTGAATCGCTTGCTAACAACCTCAGGCAAAGCTCGCTTATATAAATAAAGGCCACTTAGACGATGGATCAGAGGGCAGTGAGCCAGCCTGCTTGGAGCTAAGGTCCTTCAGCGAGCAAGGCAGAATCAAAAGGGCCACCCAAATAGAACATCTGCCCTTGCATTCCAATTGACCTCCGGATGTGCCTATTTACCACAGTTAGGCCTTAAAGGAACAGGCCGCATTAAAAACAGCACCGTCTTGATGGCAGGAATAAGATGTTGCACATTAGAGACTGCTCCTCTCCTTATCAAGCTCTGCCTTTCTGTGAGCATATATATTAACAGCTTTACAGCAGTAGGATTTTAAGACTGTATTCTAATCTTGGGTCTCAGGCGACCCTTATAAACTGCTTTAACTTTACTCTTGTCAGCTAATTATTGTCTGATAATTGCTCCCAAGTATCTGCTATTACCTACATCGGAGTTGATATACATTTACATGGTCTGCAGTTTTCAACTTCATAAACATTCATGAAAACAGGCTGTCTCTTATTTAAAGGTGATAATGTGCCAATTGTCATATGGACACCCTAAATGTCACAAAAAGGGAGATATAAGTCCTTGCTCTTGCTCCTTCTGTGTCAGCCTTTTGTTTTTTTTGAGTTTTGTGTTTTAAAACCCTCTTCCTGGTCTGTGGCAAAACCAGCAGAAAATCTTTCCCGTAAAAACCTTTCTGAAGCAACAAGAAGTTCCTTCCCAGTTCCCTGGTGAGCTGGGACTGCCGCCTCCTCTCCTCACGATGTCCCTCGGTTGAATTTCGTACCACTGATAAAGAAATTCTACACAAAATGTCCGCTGCTAGGCTGCTCCTCACCAGCCATCTTAAAACATAAGACGCAGGAGATGAAGAGACTGACTTTGAGGCACCTGTAAGATTGCATGTATCGTCCTTTAGAACATTTAGGATTATGTGGTAATTTAGATAAATACACTTCCCCTTTAATTGCATGTAATAAGAAATAACCTTTAAATGTACTATAATTTCACAAAGAGATGCCACAGATAAATCTAAAAATAAACCCAACTCTGTGGGAGGGATGTACGTGTGATCTTTTCATGGAAGATTAAACAATTGTACTTTCCTTTGTCAGAGGGGAGATAACTGAGACGATGAAATGTTTATTGTGAGTGAGTTTGTATGTGAACAAGAGAGGGGAGAGAGAAAAACTGCATGATACAAGAGCATCAGAATAACCGTATAAATGATATGACTGTGGTTTCAGCAGTGTACCAGTAGCTGAACTGAAGGACATATCTTTGCACAGTTGGGCAGCCTGAGTGTGAACATTTAATCCTGTCTGCAGTGACATCGTGAAGTTCCACAGCAGTGATGTTGTGAGTTGAGAGTGCTGCCCACATACCACTACTAACCCTTTTGGCTATCAGGAGAAATGAGTGCCAACTGTGAAGCAGAACTCCAAATGGGAACACATTTCTCCGGAAAATCCTCAAAAAGAAACCCTCCTTATTTCTTCAATATTTCCTTCCACCAAACAAATTTTAGCCAATGTTTTAAGGTGTCAACCGTGGTAGTACTCTCGCCCCTGAGTCAGAAGGTTGTGAGTTTAAGTCCCATTCCTGTACTGTCGGAGATGCCGTCTTTCGGATCAGATGTTAAACCGAGGCCCCGTTTGCCCTCTCAGGTGGATGTAAAAAATCCCACGACCACTATTTCGAAGAGGAGCAGGGGAGTTCTCCCTTGTGTCCTGGCCAATATTTACCCCTCAACCAACATCACTAAAACAGATTATCTGGTTATTATCTAATTTCTGCTTGTGGGACCTTGCTGTGTGCAATTTAGCTGCCGTGTTTCTTAAATTACAGCAACAGCTACACTTCAACAATACTTAATTGGCTATCAAGCACTTTGGGACGTCCTGAGGTCAAGAAAGGCGCTATATAAATATAAGTTCTTTCATTCCTTCTTTCTTAAAACATGGCATCATCTAACCACTGCTTCCTGATTTAACTTGTCTTCTCTTTTACTCTTCTCAGCCTTGGTTGTGACATGCGTTCTGGGCCTTGAACATTGACGTTGGCTTCTCTTCCACTTGTGGGGGAGACAAAAAACTAGGGGCCAGAAATATAAGATAGTCACTAATAAATCCAATAGGGAATTCAGGAGAAACTTCTTTTCCCAGAGAGTGGTTAGAATGTGGAACTCGCTACCACAAGGAGATGTTGAGGTGAGTAGCTTAGATGAATTTAAGGGGAAGCTAGATAAGTACATGAGGGAGAAGGGAATAGAAGGTCATGCTGATAGGGTGAGATGAAGAGGAGTGGGAGGAGGCTCGTGTGGAGCATAAACACCAGCACGGATCAGTTGGGCTGTTTCGGTGCTGAACATTCTATTTAAAAGAAAATTGGAACCTTTTTGGAGTCAAATGTGCCTGTCCCTTTAGTAAAAGTGAAAATTAAGAAAAATAACAGCAAGTATGGCGGAGGAACTTAATGTTGCTGGGATGTTGACTCTTCCTACAGCACTACCTGTACGATCAAAACAAGGGGCATGTCAGAGAGGGCATTTGAGACATTTTCCCTAAAAATGAAGAAGCTGTAAGGAATGAATGAGGGGACGTGGTATATCAGAGAGGTTGTCTAGCAAGGAGCTGCAGTAATTACAGATCAATCTGCTAAAATGTTATTGCAGTGCTTAATGTATTCCAAATGCTAAAAACACAGGTCTCTAAATTATAACACCAATCATCGAGTCATTTAGAGCAGAAGAGAAAAAAAACCGTAAGGAATGCTTTTAGGCACGATGCCCTTTTTACTGCTCTGATTTAATTTAGTGACACATAAAATATTTTTCAATGGTGTTTTTATAAGAAAAACTATGACAAATTGCATTCGACACCAGTTTGTAAAGCAGCAGCCACAAGTCTATACAAAAGCACTCATGTGTAAAGGGAATACATAATCAGGGATCGGAGCAGGACTGATCTCCCAATCCTCATCAATTCAAATTGGGGCCAAAGTCCAATGTTTTGGAGCATTTCAGAACATCTAGATTTGGGTGTAGAAGGTGCTGAGATTGTGGGGGGGATCATTTTTGGAGTATGTCGTTACCTGGTATCCTCAGAGAGGTTTGTATCCATATGTCTTTTTTTTTTATTCGTTCACGGGATGTGGGCGTCGCTGGCAAGGCCGGCATTTATTGCCCATCCCTAATTGCCCTCGAGAAGGTGGTGGTGAGCCGCCTTCTTGAATCTGCTTTCCTATAAGGGAGGGAGGGGGGGAGGGAATGGATGCAGTGTCTAATTCCATGGTGGTCTGGGGTCAAAATGGATGAAACTTGGGTGGTCCAGAAGAGTACATGTATAAAGTGGTTGATTCCCCAGTGTTCATGGGAGGAAGGGGTTTAATGTGCATTCATCTGCTTTCCCTATAATCAAGGCAGCATCTTTTAAATTATGTCTGGTTAGGTGGTGGGGTGGGGGGGTGGGGGTTGGTGGGGTGGGGGGGGGTGGGGTAGGGGGGTGTTGGTGGGGTGGGGGGGTGGGGTAGGGGGGTGTTGGTGGGGTGGGGGGGTGGGGTAGGGGGGTGTTGGTGGGGTGGGGGGGTGGGGGTTGGTGGGGTGGGGGGGTGGGGTAGGGGGGTGTTGGTGGGGTGGGGGGGTGGGGTAGGGGGGTGTTGGTGGGGTGGGGGGTGGGGGTTGGTGGGGTGGGGGGGTGGGGTAGGGGGGTGTTGGTGGGGTGGGGGTTGGGTGGGGTTGGAGGAGAGTGTATGTGAACATTTTGATTTTTGAAAAAGGTCAAAGGTTCCCTGTGCCCAATGGCCCATTCTCCGCGTTCTGACTGGGGATAGTGGTGGTAAGCAGGGTCTATCTGTAAATGTCAGTCTGGGGTTTTGGTCCACAGGAGCTGACTCCCTGTTAGTCTGGGAGGGAGCAAAATATGCATACAGTGTTTAACTTCCTGTTGGTCTACAAAAATGTCTGATTCTCTGGGTCTTCTGAAGTTATATGTGCACTTTCTGATTCCCTGTGCATATATGTGAGGTGTGTGATTCCTTGTCAATCTGGAAGTATATGTGCATTGTATATTATTCTCTGACAGTCTGGGAGTATATGTGCATTGTATATTATTCTCTGACAGTCTGGGAGTATATGTGCATTGTATATTATTCTCTGACAGTCTGGGAGTATATGTGCATTGTCTATTATTCTCTGACAGTCTGGAAGTATATGTGCATTGTATATTATTCTCTGTCAGTCTGGGAGTATATGTGTATTGTATCTGATTCCCTGGTGATCTAGGCAGGATCTACTCATCTTTGGCATTCAATTCCCTGACAGTGTAGGGAGGGCACCCTCTATGAATTTCAAAACAAATATCTGTATCAGACTATTCAAATTTCTTGAAGGATCAAACCTGACTTTTTGGGGTGATAGCCTGGATATTGCTGTTGGGACTATTCACCACTGCCCAGTCTGGCTTACATGTGACTCGAGTTACCACAATATGCGGCTGACTCTTAATGCCCTCAAGAAAAGAGATGAGCAATAAATGCTGCCTTTCCAATGTTGCCCACATGCCAAGAACAAATGAAAACTGAAAGGCCAGCCCCCACGAGCTCCTCTGGAATCCTGCTCCTCTGGTTAATCTCTCTCTCAGAAAAATAAAACTTAACCTAGCGAGGAACGTTTTCACAAGAGAAATCTTCCTTCACTAGCTTATTTTTCGAAGAGATTGTCGATCTGTTCCCGAGCATAAATAAAGCATTGTGGCCTTCAGGGCAATCCATCTTGAATGTGTGGATCATATTTTTAAAAATCACACTGATTTTTGCCGGTTAGGTTCTGCTGTGCCGTTGTCCTGGAGTAAAGGCTTTAGCTCAATGCATGCGCTGGAGCACAACCAAAGCCACTTGATAATTGGGACCATGTTCCTTCCAAATACATACTCAGTTACAGCGTTTGTAAATACAATTTGGCTGAGCACTATACATCGAGGGCAGTGTGATCTGATGTGAAGATGCCCTCAATAGATGCTCTAGCGTATGGCTATCTGTCAATCAGTTATCCCTTTAGGGATAGCTATCGACTGAGATGGACAAATGTCTCATGAGGCACGAATGTCCTCTGTAGCTGGATTTGGGGTCGGGGGGGCGGGGGCGGGAATTAATAACTACAATAGGCTGGGTTTGAATTGTAGGGATGAGTGAATCTTTTGGAGTTTTGCTTGATTGCTTTTGGAGATCAAGGAGTTTTTTTTAACAGAAGGTTCCCTTGGACAATGAAATGGGATGGGATAGATTCCATTATACATTAGATTGTATGTGGACTTTTGAAGGAGAAGGCTTGTTTGGATGGATGGCCTACACTGGCTTTCTAATGCTCTTATATCTGCAGTACTCGATACTTAACCACCTCCTGTTTGAGCCCAGGCAAAGAACTGGAAAAATGAGACAGTAGCAAGAACATAAGAAATAACGGGCAGGAAAAGTCCAGCTGATCCATCAAGTCCGCGCCGCACTCCTGATGGCCAGAGTCTCATGACTATACACATCCTAACCCCCACCCCATTCCCCCCAAATCCCCCCCTCTCCACACACACACACACACACACACACAAACGCACAGCCATGTAATCTCCTGGGAAAGGCAAAATAAACCAGAAAAAAAATCGAGGGCCAATAAGGGAAAAAAATAATTAAACAGGAAGAATCAAACTACACTCTGGTGTGGAATTGAAGGCAGCAGAGTGATTCTTTGTTCTCTGATTTATTTTCCTCCTTCCCTCTGTTCACTATTTCCATCTGATACCACAATCAAGGTTATAAGTTCACCGTGTGGGAAATCAAACCTGGCAATATGCCCCTTACCCACATTGCACATCTCTCTCTCTCTCTCTCTGTGTTTTTAATTAATTTAAATTGGCCAAGCTGCTCCTAGATCTCTCGCTCAGCTGTGTATCTGCGGGAAATGGTATGTTTCCATTCCCAATAGCTTGACTCCATTTCCAAAGCAATGCATGAGAGGTAAACAGACTTATTGGTACCTGACCCTGGGGATTGTAAAGGGACTGGGTGTGTGGGGTGGGAGTCACCCTAATCGAAGCTGCAGTCCTTCACAGTTGCCTTGTACTTGGAGGTAATTTTGACTTTGGGCATGAGTGTAAAACAGGCAATATCGAATCAGCTGCCTGCTAACGATCTCACCTGATTTACACTATCACCCAAAGTCAGAATTATTCTTCTTGACTTTTATATTTTTAGTGAATGTGTTCATCACGATGAGAGATATCAGTGCCAGTGTGTAGAATGCTTTCCCACTTCTTCTGCATTAACATTAAGCACTCCCAAGCCAAGTGGGTTTGACACATGGTAAAGTTCCAAAATCAGTGGGGTAGATCTTGACTTTGTGCGATAGTATAAAACGGGTGATAGCAAGTCGGCAGCCTGGTTTACATCTCTTCCCATTTTTATTTCATTTTAAGTCAATGCGGAAGGATGTAAAACGGGCTGTCGACTCACTAGCCCCCGTTTTACACTATCACACAAAGTCAAAAGTCTATCCCAATGTGCGTTAAACTCAACCTCAGAAGATCAACTCCAGCTGCACTGGTGGAGCACTTGCATTTCCTCCCATCAGCCATCTTTTGAGGCTTCTCTGCACGAGACTAGTGGGGTTTGGAGCCTGTGCCTTCTATTAGCTGTGTTAAGACTGCCTTGTTTCATATAGGACCTTACAAGTGGCAGAAAGAGGAGACTTCTATTCCATCAGTCTGGGCTGGATTCGGACACGTACCAGAGGTGAAAGAATAATAATGATGCTGCTAAATTGTTCCCCACATCACTCTCGATCTCTACTACAAAACTTTCAATCCATTAAAAACATGTCACAACAACAACTTGCATTTATTTGGTGCCTTTAACGTGGTAAAACGTCCCGAGGCGCTTCACAGGAGCGATTATCAAACAAAATTTGACACTGAGCCACATAAGGAGATACTAGGACAGGTGCTTGGTCACCAAGATAGATTTTAAGGAGCGTCTTAAAGGAGGAGAGAGGTGTAGAGAGGCAGAGAGGTTTAGGGAAGGAATTACAGAGCTTAGGGCCTAGGCAGCCGAAGGCACGGCCGCCAATGGTGGAGCGAAGAAAATCGGGGATGCGCAAGAGGCCAGATTTGGAGGAGCGTAGAAATCTCGGAGGGTTGTAGGGCTGGAGGAGGTTACAGAGATAGGGAGGGGGCGAGGTCAAGGAGGGATTTGAAAACAAGGATGAGAATTCTAAAATTGAGACTGGAGCCAATGCAGGTCAACGAGCACAGGGGTGATGGGTGAACGGGACTTAGTTCGAGTTAGAATACCGGCAGCAGAGTTTTGGATGAGCTCAAGTTGACGGAGGGTGCAAGTTGGGAGGCCAGCCAGGGGAGTATTGGAATCGGCGAGCAAAGCACGCATCGTTTGCAAGAACGGGTAGCTTTCGTCATTATCTCCGCAATAAGAAGCAATGGTGAGTGCAGACTACCCATGAGCAATATCACAGGAGATCCCAATGTAAATTGAAAGAAAAAGCTTTAACAATAATATGATTCTCCAGCTCAGTGCTCTATGAGGGGAGAAAAATGTAAACACGGTGATTGAAAGCAGTCCTCTGGTCAGAGTTTGAGTTGCTGCCCCATCAGATTTGATTAGCGTAGATTTGTGGAAACACATAGTTCAGGCGAGTCCTGCTGTGTCACTCGGTATCAGACTCCACACTGATGCACAGACCCTGGCATTTAGCTCAATCCCAGCTTATTTTTCTTTTTAAAAAAATAACTTAAAAGAGGAATCACTCGAACCCCGCAGGCGGAATCCTTGAAACGCACTGGGAAGGCAGAGAGAGAGAGAGAGAGAAAGAAAGAGAGAGAGAGAAAGAGAGAGAGAGAGGCGCCACTTCTGTGCAGATATTTGTTTGTCTCCAGCAATGATGCTGAACAAATATCGGGAGCTGCTAAACGTCTGTTCAGAAAGTCAGTGTCCATTTTGATGCCTCGCACTGCAGCACTTTAAGCTAAAATTGCGCAGTTAGCTCCTGGCAAAATCAGATGGCTGAAAAATGCTGCAAAGTTAGAAAGATCGATCTGAATTTCTCAGCATATCGGGCAAAACTCCCTCGAATAAATCTGTCTCCCATTTCCCCCGGATTATACTGAAAAACACTTAAGGTTTGCTTTTTTGGTTTTCCAACCTATTTTTCTTCTTGTGTTTTGAGTACGGTTGCTTTGCTGTTTTGCTCCCTGAAGGCGTTGGAGTGCAGTTTTGCATGATGATAAGTTATTTGGTCATGGAGGGCATCACAGCTGACCTTAGTCCGTCCCCACCCCAATGTCCACGGCTCCATCTTTTACACCAAGGGTCACTAGGTAGCGGTGAGGAGTGAGAATCCTGGCTGATTCCCCCAGCTCAGGGACACTGAAGACAATCGCTTGGCTGTCTTTAGAATTTACATTTGTAAATTGTGTCTTATTTTTGTTCTGGGATCTGCAGCTTTGTGTTAAAATGTACTTTCTATAGCGCATAGGCAGAAAGAAGTGAAAGGTTGTCTATTTTATACCATGTCTCCAGCTGTTTAGGGCCCACACTCTGAAATTTCCTCCCTAAACCTCTCCACCTCCCTCTCCTCCTTTAAGATCCTTCTTAAAACCCATCTCTTTCATCAGGGTCACTCTGCCTAATATCTCCTTTATCTTGACAGCCATTTTTGTCTGATTACGCCTCTGTGAAGCGCCTTGCGATGTATTTCTACATTAAAGGCGGTATAATTTTTAAAAATTATTCGTTCATGGGATGTGGGCGTCACTGGCGAGGCCGGCATTTATTGCCCATCCCTAATTGCCTTTGAGAAGGTGGTGGTGAGCCGCCTTCTTGAACCGCTGCAGTCCGTGTGGTGACGGTTCTCCCACAGTGCTGTTAGGAAGGGAGTTCCAGGATTTTGACCCAGCAACGATGAAGGAACGGCGATATATTTCCAAGTCGGGATGGTGTGTGACTTGGAGGGGAACGTGCAGGTGGTGTTGTTCCGATGCGCCTGCTGCTCTTGTCCTTCTAGGTGGTAGAGGTCGCGGGTTTGGGAGGTGCTGTCGAAGAAGCCTTGGCGAGTTGCTGCAGTGCATCCTGTGGATGGTACACACTGCAGCCACTGTGTGCCGGTGGTGAAGGGAGTGAATGTTTAGGGTGATGGATGGGGTGCCAATCAAGCGGGCTGCTTTATCTTGGATGGTGTCGAGCTTCTTGAGTGTTGTTGGAGCTGCACTCATCCAGGCAAGTGGAGAGTATTCCATCACACTCCTGACTTGTGCCTTGTAGATGGTGGAAAGGCTTTTGGGAGTCAGGAGGTGAGTCACTCGCTGCAGAATACCCAGCCTCTGACCTGCTCTTGTAGCCACAATGTTTAAATGGGAAGTTATGGCAATTTATATGGCAAAATGCAAGTTGCTGTTATTCTGGTTGATGAGATGAAAGAGAAAGTCTGGGAAAGACCATCTGGTCCATCCAGCCTCACCCATCCAGTCTCCGACTCCCCTCACTTGCCACACAATCTCACGAATAACTCACGATTGCCATAATAACTCCCAGGACATGCAAATGGGATTCCCTCTGCCTCCTCACTTCTCTCTCCTTCTTTAAAACCCTCCTTAAAACCCATCACTTTGACCAAGCATCTGCTCACTCCTCCAAATCTCTCCTCCTTTGGCTTCGAATCCTCTTCTCCTCACTGCTTACTCGATCACTCAAATCAAGAGTGAAAAATCATGGCTGATTTTTTTTCTCCTCTGTAGCGTAAGGTACTGAGGCCAATCTGTGAAGCACCTTGGGACATATTTCTACATTAAAGGCGCTATATAAATGCAAATTTGGGAAATTTTTAATGAGATTAAGAAACCAGAGCCTATAGCACTCAACAAAAAAAAAATCTGTGAGAGTTGCTAGAACTTTCCTTTCTTCTAGTACCCCAGGAATTTGATCTTGTTCCTCTTTGTTTCATTGAGTTGGCCCCAGTCTGATGTCTTTCAGCTGTTCCCAAGATCGTAGTGGAATTAACCCACAGCGACTGTGAATGAATGCAACTGTCCCTTTAGTGATGAAAATATCAATGAGAAATGTAATTTTTCTTTCGATTGAAGGAGGCCATTTCCGTTGTGAGGCAGGTGAATGAGGATACCATCAGGCCAGGAGTCATGGGAAAGACTCCAGTTTGTTCAGTGAGATGGGTGTTTATGGCACTTTGTGAAATATTTTAGCTGCCAATATAAGTTAGTGTTTCTTTATAGTAATTGTAGTTTGCCATGGCAACAGAGATTTATCATTGTGAAGAACTGCAATGGTCTATCGGAATTATAACAGCTATTAACTTGGAGTCGAGACCCCATTCGTAGATGCACATTTCACTATTTGTTGTACTTTCAGTACCAGACCTGTGTGCGTAGCAGTAAATTAATAAAATGTGAATATAACACGTTAAATAAACCATATCATGGCAAGAATTGAGATACTCGGTTTTTCAGGGCTGCCATTTATAACCACGTCTGGAACTGCTTCATGTTTCAAAGTGTCGGCCTTGACTCAGTGGTAGCATGCTCAATTCTGAATCAGAAGATTGTAGGTTCAAGCCCGCACACCAGAGACTAACCTAGGCTGGCACTTTTGTGTAGTACTGAGGGAGTGCTGCACTGTCAGAGGCGCCGTCTTTCTGATAAAACATTAAACTGAGGTCTTTCTGCCCTCTCAGGTGGATGTAGAAGATCCCACAGCACTATTCAAAGAAGAGCAGGGAGTTCTTCTGGTATCCTGGCCAACATTAATTCCTCAGCCAACAACTAAACGCAAAGATTATCTGGTCAATAACACATTGCTGTTTGTGGTACCTTGCTGTGCACAATTGGCTGCCATTTTTCCAGTGACTACACTTCAAAAATACTTCATTGGCTATAAAACACTTTGGGATGTCCTGAGGTTGTGAAAGGCATGATATAAGTGCACGTTCTTTCTTTATGTTTCCCCCTCACAATGTGCCACCAACCAAGGAGATAGGTGAGCAGGAACTCTACTTTGCCATTACTACTTCCTCCATACTTCTGGCACTTATCTCATTTCCACTCTCCCTCACTCTCTTTCCCACCCTGGTCTTTCTCTCTGGAACTATGGTGTCTGCTCACACAGTGGAATCTGACAGAGGTGTACAAAATTATGAGGTGTTTCGATAAAGTAAATTGGGGAAAAAACTATTTCCGCAGGTCGGTGAGTTGGTAACTAGAGGGGTTAAATTTAACATCATCGCTAAAAGAGTGAAGGAAGAAGTTAGGAGATTGTTTTTACACCCAGTGGATTGTTAGAAAATGGAGCTTCTTATCAGGAAGAGTGATGGAAGCAGAATCCATAATAGTTTTTAAAAGGGAAGTGGATAAATATTTTTTAAAAGAAAACTCTAAAATGGCATGGGGAAAGGGCAGGGCAACAGTACTAAATGGATAACTCTTTCAGAGAGCCTGAACAGGAAAGAGTAAGTCAAGTAGCCTACTTCTGTGCTCTTAAATTCCAAGATCCTGCCTCACAAGTTGCATGTGCCTCGAATTTGTCGACCCGACTAAGTTGACTGCCTTTTTCAAGTCTTGTTTTGAAATCACAATTATACCAAATCCTGCTATTTTGACCATCCCATTATTCAGGAAGTCCAGCTCTTATTGTGGTCCCAACCTGTATTTTTAACCCCTCTAGGGCAATCATCTGCCAAGCAAACAGAGTATTTTAATTCCACAAATTATTCAGTGTTTTAAAAAGTTCATACTCCACCCCCTGCCGAGAAAAATGAAAATGTCCTTCAGACTTGCTGAACGATTGAGAACCTGTCAAGAATTTGTGTCAAGCTTTGTTTTTTTTTAAATGTTAACTTTTGAACGCAGAGAAAAGGGCAGAGTTGCTTTTGAGCTGTTGAAATTTCAAAGGATGCTTTCATCCTGTCTGACTGGAACTGATTGAAGCAAAAAAATCCTGCTAACCCAGAGTCCTGGTCTGCAAACCTCCGGTGATGGGAGGAGACCATTGTGGTTTTCCCAGAGTTGGGTCCTTTGATGTTGGTTTGTACCAATTAATTTCCGAAAAATCCAAATTCATTAGGTGGTAGACTGAATTAACAAACTAGGGGCACGATAGACTCCTTACATTTTCACTGGACCTTTCAAAACAAGGCTGTTGAGAATTCAGTTAGGCTTCTATATGTCTGGGTGACTAGAAACCTCATTCTAATGTCCTACATAGAATTACATAGAATGTTCAGCTCAGAAACAGGCCATTCAGCCCAACAGGTCCATGCCGGTGTTTATGCTACAAACGAGCCTCTTCCCTCCCTACTTCATCTCACCCAATCAGCATATTCTTCTATTCCTTTCTCCCTCGTGTGTTTATCTAGCTTCCCCTTAAATTCATCTATGTTATTCGCCTCAACTACTCCTTGTGGTAGCGAGTTCCACATTCTAACCACTCCCTGGGTAAAGAAGTTTCTCCTGAATTCCCTATTGGATTTATTCGTGACTATCTTATATTTATGGCCCCTAGTAAAACCTTATATAATATTTCTTTATATGTTAGTTTTGAGTGTTGTCTCAAGATGTTACAATGTCACAGGGTGTAGCTTTGTACCGACAATTCCCCGACATGGCCACTTCCGAACATCAGCTGTGGCTTCAGAAGGGGTGACTCCTCATAAAGAGGGACAGAAAGTCATGGGTAGCACGCACAGGGCCATTCTCTCATACCCCTTGGTGGATCGATTCGGAGTGGCACTGGCTTCTGCCTGGTACCCTGATCTGACAGCGATGCTGAGATTGCAGAACGTACTGTGCATCCCATGGCTCACTATCCCAAGGCATAGTGCATTTCATTCATAAGTTCAAAAGTATGTAAGGAAGGCTTTCTCAAAGGCTCGGTGAGTTTGTCCAGTGAGTAGCTGAGACCAGGAAGGTCTCGTGTTCAGTCCCTGGCCTGTGCTCAACTTATCTAATCCAGAATCACAGTAGAGATATTATAAATGGCCTTAGCACCCCTGGGTTAGGGAAGGAAAATTCTCCACAGTTCCAGCTCTGATCTTTATCCAATGACCCTTGCTGAAAGTGGACACTGGGTGGGAAAGGATGAGGCTCAGCCGTATTGTGTCCACAATTGAATAGTTTCTACACTCGTGCCAAGGATCATGCTCAGGTAAGGTGCTGGTGCCCTGTGCTCATGTCACGTTATCCCCGGAAGGACTCAGTGCCTTCAGCAGAGGAGGAGAGGAGAAAAAGGCTTCATTTCACACAGTTCCTCATTTGTTTCTCTGAAATGTTGCAAAGTCCTTCACATGTAGGGGCGAACATTCCGCAGGCCACGATTCTAGCATGGGGTGGTGGGCACTGACATTACTAGGGAAAACCTTTGATGCTCATCTGCCCCAGGAGGTCTCCACCCCAGAAATACCTGACTGTGTCCACTGAAGCCACTTTGCCAAAGATGTCTTAAAGGTGTCAACTGTGGCTCAGTTGGTAGCACTCTTGCTTCTGACTCAGAAGGTTGTGTGTTCAAAGTCCTCACTCCAGAGATTTGAGCACAAAATCAAGGCTGATACTCGAGTGCAGTACTGAGGGAGTGCTGCACTGTTGAAAGTGCGGTCTTTTGGATGAGACGTTAAACCGAGGCCCCGGCTGCCCTCTGAGGTGGCTGTAAAAGATTCCATGGCACTATTCAAAGAAGAGCAGGGGAGTTCTCCCCGGTGACCCGGCCAATATTTATCCCTCAACCAACAACGCTGAAAAACAGATTATCTGGTCATTATCACACTGCTGCGTTTCCAACATTACAACAGTGACTACACTTCAAAAGTTCTTCATTGCTGTAAAGCGCTTTGGGACATCCTGAGGTCATGAAAGGTGCTGTATCAATGCAAGTTCTATCTTCATGTTCTATCAATCATGGGAGTTTGCCCATTTTGCTCGCTGCAAGTTAGAGATAGCTAATCTGAGCAAAACAATCTTTTTATAAAACCTTGTTGCTAGTGTTGCTTTCAAAGCAGTGGCTGGAAGAAGTGTGAGATGTGCCTGTTGTGATCAACCCATTGATTTTTCTCTTGGTTCGTCCCCTATTGGCAAAAGTCCAGCCTCTGCTCCACACCTCCCGACAAAAGCACAACCAAGATTGGGTCCTCAGTGAGGTGTCAGCTGTGGCTCAGAGGGTTACACTCCTAACCATCTGAGTTAGAATGTCATGTGTTCAAGTCCCACTCCAGGGACATGAGGGAGAGCTGCATCTGTTGGAAACGTGCTGTCTTTCAGATGAGGTGTTACACCAAGGCTCTGTCTGCCCTCTCACTATCTTGAAGTAGGGGAGTTCTCCCTGGTGTCCTGGCCAATGCTTGTCCCTCAAACAACACCACTAAAACAGATGATCTTGCTGAGTGCAAATTGGCTGCTGTGTTTCCTACATTACAACATTGGCTGTAAAGTGTTTTGGGACATTGTGAAAGACACTATATAAATACAAGATCTATCTTCATGACTGAGATACTCTCCCAGCCTATCTGAGGTCAGTCCTGGATATTCTGGCTTTTGACTCCTGATGTCGCAGGGATAAAAACTTCCTGACTGCACTACCCCATTGTCCTGTCTAGCGGAGTGCAGTCCCGGGATATTTCGGAAGCTAGCAAAGGTGATCTGGAATTCCAATCACACACTTCCCAACTTATAATTCTGCACCAATGGATGATCAGGTTACCAATATGCCAACCTGCTCAAAGAGAGAGCAGACTCTTTTGAAAGTGTCATTTATAATAACCATTCATTTTATTTTCTGTCTTCTTTTGTAATTACTGAACCATAAAAGTGTTAATCGACTACAGTTTAAAGTCGATTGATCAGCTAATCATTGTAGTCCTTGTAGGTTCAGAAACACAATCACAATAGCACCTACAATCCCCCTTCTATGGGCTACACTGGCACAGAGAGACCTTTATGAAGCAAAATGAAAATAGACTGTCAGCAGTGAAATGATTTCTTTTCAATTTCTTATCTTTGCCCAGGACTAAATGAAAACTTTAAATTACAGCCTGCTCTCCTTTAACTGTGTAATCCCAAGTATTGTTGAAGTGATTGTGATGGAAGTTCTCCTGAAAAATGCTATTATTTTCCCCTCCGTCAGCTCTGTCAGACAGTGAAAGAGCCCAGCACACATTCATAGTGTTTGCCAGTGCAGACAGCCACTGTGAAGATGTGGCCATAAGAGTGTTTGCTCTGAGAGTGACTCAGCCAGCAGCTGTTAAGTGTAGGTCATCTCTGAAAATTAGGTGTGAAGTTGCTTTTCAAATCTGAAATAAACAATGAAAAGGTTAGTAAACAAGAAATGATATAGGGGGTTCTGCAAACTGTGCTAACACTTGTTTTATGGTGTCAGCCATGTCTCAGTGGCTAGTACTCTCGCCTCTGAGTCAGACAGCTATGAATTTAAGTCCTGCTCCAGAGACTTGAGCATACAATCTAGGCTGACATTCCAGTGCAAGACTGAGGGAATGCTGCACTGCTGCCTTTTGGATGAGACTTTAAACTGAGGCCCCGTCTGCCCTCTGAGGTCAATGTAAAAGATCCCATGGCACTGTTTTGAAGAAGAGCAGCGGAGTCCTCCCCAGTGTCCTGGCCAACATTTATTTCTCAACCAACATCACTAAAAACAGATTATCTGGTCATTACCTCATTGCTGTTTGTGGAACCTTGCTGTGGGCAAATTGTCTGCCACGTTTGCTAAATTACAACAGTGTCTACACTTCAACAAGTACTTCATTGGCTGTAAAACGTTTTGGGACGTCCTGAGGTAGTGAAAGGTGCTATATAAATGTTTTTTCCTTCTTTGTCCTGGTGCCTTAAAAGGGCAGTGACCCCCATTTTTTCTCTGTGCTTGAAGTGGCCATATGTACTTAAGGCATCAATGTCACCTAGATCTTTGACTGGAGTGGATCTAGTTGATCAAAGTCAGCTCTTTATTATTTGATCACCTACATTGGCACCTGCACTTTGTTGTGTATTTTATTTTCTGTTTTCTCATAAAGTAACTCTCCGCAATGTCATGGCATCCAATGTATATGTAAAGCTAAACATTCTACCATTGAATTAAGCTCTTCAACCAAGTGAAGAGGTCACCTTCAAGTCCCTGTCAAGTCTTGTCCTGTCTTTTCATAGGAACATAGGAATTACTAGTCGAAAAAAGACCAAAATCCATCTAGTTCACCTCCTACCATCCTGATAGTCACGTGATACAATAATAATGGAGTTGTTGACTAATCATAGCAATCAATCTCTATCAATTAGCCCACAACAGACCCAGACATGACATGAGGATAACCCCAGTGGTGGAGAGCTCTGGGAACCATAGGTCCAAAGTCACCTGTTCCTCCCGAGCATGTTACATTTTTCCCAATATTGGGTAGTCACTTGGTCTCCTTTACTTCCTGCCCAACCTCAGAACCTCACCTCGAGTCTCTCCCAACTCCTATCCTCTGTTCCCCAATCGTGATCACCTGTCCTGTCTGGTCATGACCCTGTTTACTCTCCTCCCCTTGTCCGTTTTGTCATGGCTCTTCTGCACCTGAGCTCCTGAAACAGACAAATGGAACCTCGGTTTAATATCTCATCAGAAAGACGCCGCCTCCAAAAATGCAGCACTCCCTTGATACTGCCTTCAAGCCCCACCCTAGATTTTGGGCTTAAGTCTTCGAGTGAAACTGGAACCTAATCAATCAATTGATCACTCCTGTGTAAATGCTGGCTGGCACTGGCCAATCTCTGCATGACTTACTATGACTGAAGAAATTACCAGTGTCCAAGTCCATTCCCAATTGAATTAATTTCTGGAAACGTACAGTGGGCTCCTCTTAAGATCAACCATCAGATGCCAGAAGAAGATACAAAAAAAGAGCAGAAGAATTCCCGTGAAGGCTTTGCCCGGGATTGCTCTGAAAGGCGTGGATTCAAAATTCAAACATAAGGTGTCGCTAGTCCCTCATTAAATGCAGCACTGTCGAACATTTTCAAAGCTTGTGAGTGCCCCCAAGTGCTGCTTGAGTTACACTGCACTTATCTTTTCTTTTAAGACCACTGAGGCCTGCATTGAATTCTGTTGATATGCATGAGAGGCAGAGCTTTGCCGAACACAGTTTCAAGCAAGGGAGCACAAAATATATACCCTGTTAGGCAGAGCGAGGCGCAGATTCACATTGCCAAGTTAATATTAATTCTCTAATTTAAATACGTTCCTGCTGTGTTTTCACCTCAGCAATCTGGAATTACATTAATCAGCAGTGGTCTTGGGAACAGGCACTTTTGTAGAATATATATATATATGTTAAAAAATAAATTCTAAGTTCTGAGAGGCAGAGATGATAAAGGTTTGTGCAGGATGTTTCATTATTGCTGTACACATGGAACTGAAGGATGCAGGTTCAAAATTAGTAAGCCAGAAGTGAGACTGGATGTTACAATTTTATGTTCGCGACTGAGCAGTATATCTGTGCAAAAGACTCTTGTAAAATCAGTTGATACAGGCTTGATTCATTTCACAAAATAAATATTTGATTATGAAAGAGATTAATGATGATAAGGATTAGCATAAGCTCAGATGTTCAAATACTTCAAAGGGCAACTCTGTCCCCTGGGATACTGGGAGAGAGGGAGATGGAGAAAGAGGGTCATTTGTAGAGGCATCTGGTCAGGATTGATAAACAGAGGAGCGGAGATTGACAGTCTGCAAGTTCACTGATTCCCTTTGGGGTTACAGCGTGTTTATTCACGATTTTCCCTCAAGTAAATGAAGTCGACTCCACAAGAGGGATGGAGAATGGGCTGTGGAAGAAGTGGGCCTGATGAGATGAATGGTCCTTTCTCATTCCATGCCTCCATCCTACATAAGCTTTAGCTCATCCAGAAATGGCCCGAGTCTTCTCCCACACAAAGTTCCTCACTCCTGTCACTTCTGTCCCCTTTCTGTCTCTCTGTGGACTTAGAGATCCTCGCTCTCACTTTTAAACCCCCCCCTTAACCTTGCCGTACCCAATTTGGGGAATCTTCTCCAGCAACACACACCATCCTGCACCTTCTGTTCTTTTGACTTCTGATTGCTGCTCAATCCCTAGCCTCACTGCTCCATCATCCGGGGGTAATCTCAAGATCATTAGGACCATCTCAAGTGCCACATTGTGAAGCAACCCCTCTACTCCCTTTGCCATTTAGCAGCTTTCCTTTATAGGGTGCTATAAACACAATAGTAAAGTTAATTCAGGGTCAGTTGATACCTTTAAAACGTAACTGAATCAATCATTGTCGAGAAAGGGGATTCGGGATGTGGGGGGGTTTATAGAATATTAACAGATCTGTTTTATTGGCAAGTGATGAGGAAGACATCTGAGGTGGGGTGAGGAGACCACGTTTGCAATAAGGGCCCACAGGTTCAAACTAGTAGAAGGTGAATTTAAGACTGGTATCAGTAAGTTATTCTTCACACAAAGAGTGAGCAACTCATGGAATGGACTGCCAGGCAGTGTAATGGAGGCGAAAATCCTGGAGTCATTTAAGAAACAGTTAGATGCTACAGTGGGGAGACCGAAGGGTCTCTCTGGATGGATGAACTAAGATGGGCCAAATGGCCTGCTTCATTTTTAATTTTCTTGTTATCTTGTGACAATCATGCACAGGCTTTACTCTTGACGGGTTAATGTATTAACCCATCTTTATGTTTCAAGCTTCCTTGATTTCTTATCTGCACTTTGTTCTATTTTTAATATTAGATGTGAAATCTGGTCCCGCCAACTCTGTAGGGTTAACGTATTAAATTTAACAACCGTGAAAATAAATGCTCAAGTTTCCCCAACAAGTGTTGAATCCATTCTTGGACAATTTTCACACTAACTGGTGAAAAGCCTCAGAGATGCTAAGTGCTAACTAACACTTAATTATCAAGAACTGTTCGGAGAAGGCCCTGCTAATTTGACGCTCCAACAGGAAATTAAAATAAACACTGTGCTTCCAAGATTGAGAAAGGTTAAGTTTTCTGGCTTGTTAACGTGATAGCTGGCTGTGCTGGGGAGAGCAACCTGCGAGGCCTCAGCATGTCAGAACATTGGGCAACACTACGTCAGCCATGGCATCGATGGGCAAGGCAGCTTTTTACATTGGTGTAAGTGGCATTCGGGTGAGGGGAGGGGTGCAAAAAATGGTTAGAAAAAGCCTTGAGGAAATTGGAACAGGTGAGTGCGAGAACATGCTGGGTAAGTCAGTCAGATAGCAAACTCCCCAAGTGATGTTCTGTCTTTTGGATGAGATATTAAATTGCCCCATCTGCCTGTTCAGGCGGATGTAAAAGATCTCATGCTTCTTTTATCCTTCAATCACAACAGATTATCTCATTTACTGTTTGTGGGAGCTTGCTGCGTGCAAATTAGCTTCTGTGTTTGCCTACCACACTTCAAAAGTAATTAGTTGGCTGCAAACTGCTTTGGGACATCCCGAGGATGTGAAAGGTGCTATGTAAATGCAGGTTCTTTCTTTACTCTATATCTCATAGACAATCCAACTTTCGGCCACCCTCTCTGTCTTCCAGTCACTGCATTCACTCCAGATGTTTCCTGCCATCAGCATTGCTGGCCAGGCTAGGCTCCTGTTGTGCAGAGTCAGCAGTGATCGCCTCTTTTCCTTGGAGCAGTACATAGTTTTCAGCTCTCGTATTGCTCTTGACAACGACTTCCAGTTATACAGCGCCTTTAACATAGTAAAATGTCCCAAGGCGCCTCACATTATCAGATAAAATTTGACACCGAGCCAGGTAAATAGATATTAGGACAGATGACCAAAAGCTTAATCAATGAGGTAGGTTTTAAGGAGCGACTTAAAGGAGGAGAGCGATGTACAGAGGCCATACCAACTCTCATACCAACTCAGTCTGTAGTGCCTTGGACAAGTCCTACGTAGACGATTTTCACGACAACATCTAGGATTTGTCCAATGTCAGCAGATCTACAAATAAAGAGAGGCGCTCATTAACTAGGAAGTTACAAGGCACAGATTGTTGGGGTTCCCTATACACATACCCAAAGCAGAAATATTGGAGCAATGTTCCACTTGTATGATTCCAATGTAAATATACTACGTCTGCACAAAGCACACTGCTCCTCCCCAACGCAACTAACCTTCTTTAAAATATATCCGAATTTCAAGGGTGAAAACAGAACTGAGAGGTTATAACTATCAGGAAAGACTGAACAGACTGGGGCTCTTTCCTCTAGAAAAGAGAAGGCTGAGGGGTGACCTGATAGAGGTCTTTAAAATTATGAAGGGTTTTGATAGGGTAGACGTAGAGAAAATGTTTCCACTTGTGCGGGAGTCCAAAACGAGGGATTATAAATATAAGATAATCACCAATAAATCCAATAAGGAATTCATGAGAAACTTCTTTATCCAGAGGTTAGAATGTGGAACTCACTACTACAGGGAGTAGTTGAGGCGAATAGCATCGATGCATTCAAGGGGAAGCTAGATAAACACATGAGGGAGAAAGGAATAGAAGGATATGTTGATGGGGTTAGATAAAGCAAGGTGGGAGGAGGCTCGTGTGGAGCATAAACACTGGCATGGAGCGGTTGGGCCGAATGGCCTGTTTCTGTGCTGTAAATTCCATGTAATTCTATGAAAGTAACAGTCAATCAACAGCAAAACCTTTGCTGTGCTCTGACTGCAGTGGTGGAGTAAGTACTGGTCGAAAATAAGATGTCAGGCGCAGAGCAAGAATGTCTGCATGGGAGGCTGGAGTTTGCAGGACTCTGTTGTTCAAAGGCTGCAGGTATGCCTTCACTCACAGCTGGTAGTGTCACCAGCTTCTTGGTTCTCCGCACCACTTGAAGGTAGCAGAAACCCCGGGGGAAATTTTAACGCTCCTGGCTGGGTGGGAACAGAGCAAAATGGAGCAGCCTCATTTCCCATTCCGTTCCCGACAGTTTTCTGATTTTAACACTGATGGTTTTTGCCGGCGGATGTGGCACCCATTAGCCTCAGGCGGGAGCTTCGTGCCTAAATGCCAATCGTGGTCCTGTGTTGTCAGTAGGATCCCGATGGTATTTTAAGTGAGGCCTGGTCATCCACCTGCGAGGCAGAGGCAGGTCTTCCAGACAGAAGAGATCCTCCAAGGTGAGTGCAGAACATTCCTTTGTGGAGCCAGGAGGAGCAGGAGTGTTGAGGAACGGGCCCGAGGGGCTGAGTGGCCTACTCCTGTTCCTACATTCCTCCGAGCCCCACAAGGAAAGCCTGGGCCTCCTCCACACGCATTTCAAACGACCCTGCGACTTGCCTGCATGATGGCGAGAGGCCTCCACGCTGCCCAAACTTTCCCTTCGCCCGCCGGCCAGCTGCTACTTTCTGCCCATTTCAGACTGGAAGCTGACCAGCGGGATGTAGATGAGGCCCAGTATCCGGGCCTGGAAGTTCTGACAGCGGGCATGTTTCACATTCGCCCTGCGACCCCCTCCCCGACCACCCAAAATCCACTCAGGTTTAAAATCCCCCCTCCCCCTCCCTCCTCTTTTTTTGGGCAACATATTACATAGAATGACATAGCATTTACAGCGTAGAACTAAGCCTAACAGGCCGATGCCAGTGTTAATGCTCCACACGAGTCTCCTCTCACCCATCTTCCTCTAACCCTATCAGCATATCCTTCCATTCCCTTCCCCACTATGTACTTCTCCAGCTTCCCCTTAAATGCATCTATGCTATTTGCCTCGACCACATTCTCACCACTACACACTCTCCTTCAATGGATCATTCAGACACTGGCTCTTAAATATTCCCATTACTGAGCCATATACCCGAGGAACGACTCACGCCAAAAACATAAGCATGGGTAACATGTGGCAAGCTGGTAACTGGCCGGAGGGGGTGGCCAATGTCACGTATTCTGCTTGCCTCGTCTTTCTTGCCCTCTTATCCTTTTCCTCTCTCTCTCTCCCCACATCCCACGTGGCATTGGACTTTGAAAGTGGCAACTTTTCCTTCCTTTTCCCTGCTGGAACGTTAGAAAAAGCAACGGCTGAATATTCCGCTCTTCCTCGAAGTTTGCGGAGTTGTTTCTTACATCACTTCAAGAAACCAAGTGTGACAAACAAGCAGCAGAAACAGGAGACGCAGCAAACAGTTCACGGTTAACAGACCAGAAAATCTACATCTTTAAAATTTAACATTTTTTAGAAAAACTATTGTTACAAACGAGAATAATTGTACACTCGTTTTCACCTTGCAATGCTGGTGGGATAGATTCTCAACACACAGAGTACATTGATAGCACAGTTGTGTATATCTATATAATAACATGTATATTATGGAACCAAGGCAGGTAAGATACAGATCAGCCATGAGCTAATTGAATGGTGGAACAGGTTCGAGGGGCTGAATGGCCGACTCCTGATCCTATGCTCCTATGTAACTTATCACTCTTCAGGACGCAAGTTAGAGGCAGCCCAGCCAGATAGGGGAGCGCAGCAGGTTCGAAGGATGAAATCCATTACATTTTGGGTGGCAGTCGCTGTTTTTCCTGTGACTGCTTCACAAACCTTTGTAACTAACAGTAAATCTTGTTATCAATAGTTAACGCAACATGCATTATACTCACACACTAACATCAGCGAACAAAGAAAAATATATATACCCACAAGAGACAGCTTTCAATGGCAAAAGGCCTCTATTAAAATATTAGGATGCACAGGCCTCGGTGAAGGGTTTTCACTGTAACCACAGACACTGGCACAGCTTTGTCTCCAAAGTGTTTCTTTGCTTTCCCTCTCATTTTAGAGTTACCGGCACAGCCAATACATATGAAGGATTGCAGTCCTGTGGCGGATGTGCAAAAGATTGCAATCTCCTGTGTAAGACTCCTGCCAAACATATGGTGGTTGGGAGGCCCTTATAACTGAGACATGTTGGTAGGGTTGCCAACTCTGACGGGACATATTCCTAGGGTTTCAACACATGACCTCCTGCCTCCGCCCACCCCGCCCCCACATTCCCATCATTGGTCAGCCGACATGTCCAACCTGTGCCAATCGGAAAGTGAATAGACTCTTTATTACCCGATTGGATGATTCTTCGCTGTCAGCCAAACGGCCTTTATTCCCGTGTCCGATATTTTTATAACTAATAAACAAAAGTGTTCAAAGAAAACGTTTTTAAAAACACAATTTTATTGCCCCTGTGATTTTTCTCCCAGATTTGCTCGCAGCGGTGTCCTGGAGATTAGTCTTTTCTTCCTGGAGACTCCAGGGCAATCCAGGAGGGTTGGCAACCCAACACTTTGGGCAGGCACAGATTTGTTCCAGTTTATATAAATCAGTACCGATAGACTTCACTTAATGGGGATGATGTGTTGCAGTTTAATTTCCTCTGAGGTATCCCAATTATCATTCTTCAAGTGTATCTCTGATTTTTTTTTTTAAAAATAGGTAAATCACAAGGGATTACTTGCCTACAATTGTGTTCAGTTGAATTACATTTAACATTGGGATAATCTATAATCTGATCACAGATGTGCAAGGTACTCTGTTCATTCAATTCCTCCACATGACAGGCACAGCTGGGTTTCTGAGTTATTGTGCAGCCCGGATTATACTAATCCACCATAGCAACTGCAGCCTCATCTTCATACTGTGTTCAAAACTTAAAAAGCTCCATAGCAACCACTTGACAATCACTGTCGCTTTATTGGATTCTTTATCATTTGTGGGATAACAGGATTTGTAAGAGGCAGGTAAACATAAACCAGGATTTTCTGCTTCCTTGTTTTTCTGTGCAACTGGAGAAAACTGAGCATAGAGAATAGTGGTTGGCTCAGTAGGACAATACAGTGTCGGTGGTAGAGGGGTGGGCCAGAAACGAATGAACTACTTGATTAACACAATCTGACCCCCCTCTCTTCTATTCACATTATTTTACAACCTTGTAACACGCTCCTGGCCACCTGCTTTTTAATACAAGGCCGAGAAGCAGGGGAGCGGTGACCAAACTGTGGTCCGAGGACCACAAGTAGGCTTGAGGCCCTGGCAATCTGGCTCTGAAAGGCCTAATTCAATTTGTCCTTCGGTATTTTCTCTGCTGTTTCAGCCCGTATGAATATCGTGGTCCAGGAGGTTGAGGAAAGCCCTCCTTGATGCCTGATTGATGGATTAATATTAAATCAGAACACCAAGATCTGTTAGCATTAACAAACGAAGAATATGCAAATCAGCGGGAGCATGGATTTGACGTTTATGGGGCCGGTTTCACAATCCGGCGTTCCCGACAGGGATTGGCACTCGCGCAGAACACAGTGCGAGAAATCGTGCGCCTGCAGATTGGGATCTTCCATCCATTACAATTATTGGGCAAAATCAGGCTTCACACATGCAATTTGCTGCAGGCGGTCACTACAAGTGCTGCACCTAGCTGGCTCCAGATCACCGCACCGATGCCTACACCATCAGTACAGGTTTGGTGGACAAATGGTTATGGTTCTGGACTAGTACTCTAGAAGTCATGAGTTTAAATCCCACAATGGCAAGATGTCGAATTGAATTCAGTCAACCTGGTAATTTGTGAGCTAGCATCACGTAAGGTAACCATTAAAGCTGCCGGATTGTCACAATTTTTGGGCGTGCCTTTTTGAACATATCTGCCACTGTAAGTTGCTATGTCAACATTCCTCAATTAATTTTGCTATGTCAACTGTCATGGTGTCACTGCAGGGTTTAGCCACTAGATGGCTCCTTGGAGCAAGTTTCTGAAATGTCTCTCCCAATTTCATTGCTGTCTTGTATATAAGAAATAAACTTACATTCATCAACTGACCATTAATTACACAGAATTACATAGAATGTACAGCACAGAAACAGGCCATTCGGCCCAACTGGTCTGTGCCGGAGTTTATGCTCCACATGAACCTCCTCCCACCCTACTTCACCTTACCCTGTCAGCATATCCTTCCATTCCTTTCTCCCTCATGTGATTATCCAGCTTCCCCTTAAATGCACCTATGCTATTCGCCTCAACTACTCCATGTGGTAGAAAGTTCCACATTCTAACCACCCTCTGGATTTATTAGCGACTATCTTATATTTATGACCATCACAGAAATTTACATGAAAAGTAGCGTTCGAAATACTGAGCAGGGCCATCAGTAGCTGAAAGAAGGAACGTCACGTTAAATATTTCAGACAGAGACCCTTCGTCACAACTTGAAGTGTGAGAGTTGTGTCTTTCTCTTTCAGATGTTGACCCACCTGTTGTGCGTTTCTCGCCTATTTTAATTTTTTTAACTTCAGGTTTTCAGCATTCGCCAGTTTCTATTTTTATTCCCATAGCTTAAGAGGATCAATCAGTGGATCAAAGCAAAAAAAAGCACTGGTGGTAACAGCCTGGAGAAATTCATAGAACACAGTGAGCAAAAGGTTCATTGGGAGAGAAGAAGGGGATGGGTTAATGAGGCAGAATGTTGGAGGTGGTGGGGCGGGGGTGGGAAACGGCTGTTAGAGGCACAGCGTGTGATTACCAGACTACAGGTCTCATACAAAAACTAATGGACATTATAGGATAAACTTTATCAATATGTGTTCCTAGCAGGGTCCGCTTACTGAGCGAGCTCCCCTTTAAAATGAATGGTCGGAAAATCACGGCGTGCATCCCTGAGACTCCCAGCGTGCAAGGCTCTGCGGAACGTGTGCTCATGAAATCGACCCTATCGGACGAGATACCATAAGACTTAAAGAAAGAACTTGCATTTATGTAGTACCTTTTACAAACTCAGGAAGTTCCAAAATGCTTTACAGCCAATGAAGTACTTTCTGAAGTGTAGTCACCATTGTAATGTAAGAAACGTGGCAGCCAATTTGCGCACAGCAAGCTCCCACAAACATGTTAATGGCCAGATCATGTTTTTTAGTGAAGTTGGGTTGAGGGATAAATATTGGCCAGGACTCCTCTACTCTTTGAAATACTGCCATGGGATCTTTTCTGCCCACCCAAGAGGGTAGATGGGTTCTCAGTTTAATGTCTTATCCAAAACGTGGTACCTCTGACAGTGCAGCACTCCCTCAGTACTGCGTTTGGAGTGTCGGCCCAGATTACGTGCTCCAGTCTCTAGAGTGGGGTTTGAACCCATAACCTATTGACTCAGCCATGAGAGTGCTACCCACTGAGCCACAGCTGACACCATCAATGAAATAAAAAAGGTTGGTATCACAGTCATGTCTCGTAGACTGTCAGTTGGTGCATTTCACATATAGACGTATTGACTTGGATCCATCAAGTCAAGTCTCGAGCTGGTCAGCTGAGCTGAGCATCTATGACAAGCGCCCTCCGTAAACTTGAGCTCATCCAAAATTCTGTTGCCCGTATCCTAACTCGTGCCAAGTCCCATTCACCCATCACCCCTGAGCTACATTGGCTCCCAGTCCGGGAACGCTTCGATTTTAAATTTCCCGTCCTTGTTTTCAAATCCCTTCATGGCCTCGTCCCTCCCTATCTCTGTAACCTCCTCCAGCCCCACAACCATCTGAGATCTCTGCGCTCCTCCAATTCTGGCCTCTTGCGCATCCCCGATTTCCATCGCTCCATTGTTGGCGGCCATGCCTTCAGTTGCCTAGGCCCTAAGCTCTCGGATTCCCTCCCTAAACCTCCCTGCCTCTTGACCTCTCTCTCCTCGTTTAAGACACTCCTTAAAACCAAGTTTGACCAAGTTTTTGGTCACCTGTCCCAATATCTCCTTATGTGGCTTGGTGTCAAATTTTGTTTGATAATCGCTCTTGTGAAGTGCCTTGGGATGTTTTACTATGTTAAAGGCGCTATATAAATGCAAGTTGTTGTTGAGAAACAAGGCTGCTGATCCCTGGATTTAACATTGTAAGGGCATAATTACGCTCAGTACTGTCAAAATCCAAACAGGAGTTTTGACCTAGAGTGGGTGGTAAAAGATATCAACTGCACAATCGTTGTATTATTAATTTTATGACTCACATAATTTGGAGAGGAATAAGCGTGAAAAGCTCTCGGTATTTCTCGTGACGCTGACACATAGCTGAAAAAAAAAGCTTATGAATTTGGAATTATTATCACCCAGAGTTAATTATCAGTTTACCACAAGGGTTGTCAATAGTTTGTGTCTTGAAGAATTTTCTATAATGTGGTAATTGTTTCTGTATTGCCTGAGTCTAAGTTTGGCAGCTAATGATTGCGTGCTTTAAAAAGACTTTTTTTCTACAGACCTGACCAGCTCTCTGCCCCCTCCCATCCCATCTATCATCCCTTTCCTTCCTTCTCCTGAAAGTCTTGACTTGCCCATGGACATTGGTATCATGCTCAAGTGGTCATTCTTCATGTCAATCCTGAACCACCGAGGACCCCAAAATTCCTGAGCCTGGACAGGGATTTTACTCTTTGTAAATTGGCATTGGTTTTGGGAAAGAAGCGTTGCCTTTGGGCTACTTTGTCTTCTAGAACATTCTGCTCAGAATGCTAGTCCAATGTGTGCTTTTACTTCATAATGACAGCCCATTCCATTCAGGAACTTTCCCTCTCTTTTATTTCATGTCTACCTGACATTCAACAGAAGTAACTTAGTAATTTACTGTATTATCTCCTGTCTGTAAAGATCATTCTGTTTCTAATTATATTAATATTACTTATATTGCATTTTTAGGGGACACTTGGTATTTAGAAGAGAATAATGGAACAATAGAGAGACAATGCATCTTTATTGACTGCCCTCATGTTGAATTATATGAAAAATATAATGTTCTCACTGTGTTTTCAAAACATTTTATTTTCTTTATTTCTTCCTTCTTCTGTTTCGGAAGGAACAGAGGAACTATATCTCTAATATGTTCAGAGGGACGCTTGTCATTGTTGTTATTGCTGATAGTTTTGTCCAACTGGTCAAAAGTGGACAGGGCAGGAGGTTAACACAGCTCACCCAGTTAATTTTGAAGGCATAACCTGGGTCATTAAGTTTTCTTCTTCAGTGTTGCTCTTAATACAGCCACCCAACACCAATACGTCCAGATATCAAATGGTAAAATAAACACTGGAATGCACTGCCTGAAAGGTGGAAGCAGATTCAGTGGTAACTTTCAAAAGGGAGTTGGAATAATACTTGAGAAGGAAAATATCTGGATAGCTATTTTAAAGAGCCGGCACAGGCACGATGGGGCGAATGGCCTCTTTCTGTGCTATGAGACTCTCTGATTCTATGAAACACAGTGGGATGAACTGGGAGGACATGATCTGCACTTTTGTTTTGTGAGATTGACAGTTTTAGTGTCCCCAGCAAAGACTAACTAACTCAGCATAGATGAGGGATCGGGTCTGAGGCCTCCTGGTCTGCGTAACTCAGTCCACGCCGGCCAGGGTTATTAATATATGTGAACGCCAAGGCCATTCAACCTTTGATGGTTGTAATTCAATTCTACAGAATGTATATTCAGTTCATATACAGTGGGGTACAAATTGTTAATAATTTGCACTTGCTAAAATCCCACAGCCTTCTGAGAAACAAAATCCTAAAGTAATTTCCAAAACTAGAGTCATTATTGTCAGGAATTTCTTAATGTGCATGCCAAAAATATATGCACACGCTCAGTGCTGTTCGAGTGGCATTGTGCTATGGTTCGGACAGTCAGTTATGAAGAGTTTAAGTCGAGTGTCATTCAGAATGAAACTTCTATATGAAGACTATACCCTTCGAAGTCTTCAGGAATCATAAGCCTAGAAATCACTGTTAGGGATATTAGTAAATGCATTCTTACGATGTTTCTTTGTCTGCTATTTTAACAGAGCGATTAACCCATTTAAAATAAATGAGATTAGGCCTTCAATAGAATCAGAGACAAAGGAATATCATGGGGCCATGTTGGAAGAAGAGGAGAAAGTAGAGAGAGAAAACTACATTTCACTCTTTCCCTTAACTTCCTCCCCCTCCGACTTTCTCCCTTTTCCTCTCCTCTTTTTCTGAAGGTGCCTGACTCATTCTGCCCTTCAATACCTTGCTCAAGTCGCAATTCTTTTCTTAATAAAATAACTTCCTCCCCCAGCCCCCCACTTCGTCCCTCCCCCCGCTCCCAATTTTCTCCCCTCTTCTCCTGAAACTGCTGGCTTACACTGGAGTTGGGATACAAGCTGCCTTCTGGCATGCGGCCGTTCTAAAGCATGCGAGAGCCCAGAAGATGAGCGTCGACAGGCTATTTCATCGTAGTTGGGCCCAACCCTGTCCACGCCCAACATTCACGTGTTCACTTTCCAGCATGGGGCACTAGAAAGTGACCAGTAGAAGGAACGCTGGTCGATATTTCTCCCTTCTAACCCCACGGTGCTGATATTAATTGTTCCGGCCGATATTTATCCCTCAACCAACATCACTAAAACAGATTCCAGCAAGACTGCAGTTTTTTTGATAAATTAAATTTAAATTCTATTGTTTCCAGCGCTTGCAAATTTGCTCTGAGTCGGAAATTACAGCTGCAATAATATTTGTTGTCGTTGAAAAAGTGATAAAATAACAATGAACTGAGTATTGTAGGTATTATCAGTACTCTTTTGCACTGTCAGCTTGGCTCAGTTGGTAGCACTCTCCCATTATGGGCTAAAAGGTTTTGGGTTCAAACCCCACTCCAGGACTTGAGCGCTGATACTCGAGTGGACTGCCGAGGGAGTGCTGCATTGTTGGAAGTATCATCCTTTGGAATTGATGTTAAATGGAGGCTCTGTCTGCCTCTTTCAATGTTCATTTGGGTGTTGAAGATCCCATGGCACTATTTGGAAAAGAGTTGGAAGTTCTCCTGGTTTCCTGGCCAATATTTCTCTCAACTAAATCCACCAAAAAAAAAATTGATTAATAGGCAACTCGTTTCATTTACTGTTCGTGGGATCTTGCTATGTACAGAATTGGCTATTAGGGTTGCTTACATAATAATAATCATTATACTTCAAAAAATAATTTAATTGGTTGTGAGACACTTTGACACAGCCTGAGAATGTGATAAGGTGGTTTTTCAATGCAGGTGCTTTCTTTATCTCCCCAGGCACTCGACACCATGTAGTCACCACCCTCTGTGTAAAGTAGTTAAATCTAGGAACATAGGAACAGGAGTCGGCCATTCAGCCCCTTGAGCCTGTTCCATCATTCAATTAGACCATGGCTGATCTGTATCTTAACTCTATTTACTCGCCTTGGTTCCATATTCCTTAATGCCCCCGCCTAATAAAAATTTATCAATCTCAGATTTGAAATTTTCAGTTGACCCCCAGCCTGAACAGCTTTTTGAGGGAGAGAGTTTCAGATTTTCACTCCCCTTTGTGTGAAGAAATGCCCGTTCAGGGCTAGCTCTAATTTTAAGGTTATGCCCCTTGCTCTGAACTCCCCCACCAGAGGAAATAGTTTCTCTCCATTTACACTATCAAATTATTTAATCATCTTAAACACTTCAATTAGATCACCTCTTAATCTTCTATACTCAAGGGAATGCCAGCCTTGTCTATGCGACCTGTTCTTATAACTTAACCCTTTTAGCCCCGGTATCATTCTGGTGAATCTGCACTGCACCCCCTCCAAGGCCAATATATCCTTCCTGAGGTGCGGTGCCCAGAACTGAACACAGTCTCCAGATGGGATCTAACCGGAGCTCTGTACAGCTGTAACATAACTTCCACCCCTTTGTATTCAAGAAATCTAAACTATCTCTTCGCCTTCTTTCAACCATATCAAATAGTCCTACAAAATCAAAATAATATTTCTGTCAAGCATTAATATTATAAACAAAGTAGGATAAGAAGATCAAAACTTGTGAAAGTCAAGGCAAGGACAATCTGTCTGCAGGCCAATTGGCACACAGTGTTCTGGTAGTGATATGTTCTAGTGGTCCTTTTTAACATTCTAGTGTAGGCATCTCAATCAGTTCCGGCAGCTTTAGATCCTTCTTTCAAAGCACTGTCATGCCTCTCAAAGGATCTGTCCTTCAGAAGAGTTGCACCATGACATGCCTTGAGCTCTGACCTTTCCAGCAATCTTTTCAGTTCCTTTGCACTGAAGGTCACCTTTATGCTGCTAACACTTCAGCAATATTCCTTTGTGCTTTGGTGCACATAAACACCACTCCCTTACGTGATCAGAATAACCCTCTCTTGAATTTGTGATTAACCAGTAAAATTATCAGACTTGTACCAGCAGAGTTTGTTGATGTGCATCTGCTGAACTGGGACCAACATCTCTAAACTGAATTTGGCCAAAGTGAAATGTAAGTACTTCACTATGGGTAAGGGTCATAACTGACCCAGTTTTAGAGATCAGGCAATTTTCACAAACAGGGCCGAGCGTATCTTTGATCCACCTACCCTGGTTTCTTCCCCTAAAATATCTCAGCACTGTTTTATTCAGCCAGGTTGACGGTACAAATAGGACCATTGACTCCTCCGTTATCGCTGCCATTACCATGTCCTCGTTGATCAACAGGAGGTATCCCTGGACATATATCGTCGTTTCTTCTTTATCACGGAATGAAAATCCTGGTACTCCCTACCCAACAGCGTTGTGGGAGTACTTTCCCCACGTGAACTGCAGCGGTTCAAGAAGAAGGCCCACCACCACCTTCTCAAGGGCAACTAGGGATGGGCAATAAATGCCGGCCTTACCAGCAACGCCCACATCCTGAATATGAATAATAATTTTAAAAAACATGTGAAGAGCTCCGTTGTGCCTGAGTGCACAGTGGTGTGGAGCTTGCAGTATAGCTACACCGATCTAAAGCAGGTAAATGTATCAATCCAGTACCTTTAATGCTAAAGGGTACATAAAACATCTGGAGCTTGGCTGCGTTTTCCTTAAAATGCTGAGGTCCAAATGGTGAAAATTCACATCTATTAGATATTTGTGCATTCAGATTCTGATGACATATGCAGCCACTTGCATTCATTCATTTGTTACGTGTTGTCAACTTGGCTCAACCTGAATCTGAATCAAGACTTTCTCCTCCAAGTCTCTGGCTGTATTCGTACCGGTCAGTGGCAGATATTTAGTTGGGTCCCCTGCTGAATAAGCTCTGTATACCATGGACTCTGTGATGTGCATCCTGACCGTAGTACAGCTTTAAAACAGGCATTTAGCTAATATATTTCTAATGTAATGGGAGTGCAGCTGTTACAGTCATTACTTCTATGTTTATTTGACAGACAGAAACAGAGTAACCTCCTCTAATCATCTTCTGCAGGCTTTTTACAGCTACCAAAGGACTTTCTTTAATATATCCAGCTGTGTTTCTGCTGCTGGATGGGAAGATACTTAACGCACTCCATGTTGAGTCAATGGCCCCTGAAGACCCATCTGTATTTATTGTACAGTACCTGCCAATGAGTTATTCTGTGAATTGATTTTGCCAGATTGTAATGTGTAGATATCTTGCATCAAAAACCATTAGTTTATAATTTATCTTTTCAACTTTCTAGCATGTAAGGATACATGAAGTTTTAACACCTTCATCACTATAAAGTATGTGTTGCATTGTTTTTCTGTGCAAGATGCCGGAAGCAATGTATTCACAGATAATCTTATGAACTTTACAAATAAGGCTTTTTGGCAAATCATGAGCAATGTTCCCTGCATTCTGTGCAACAAGGTCATAACACACAATCTTCTCCCCATGCACATAATTGGGCCAATAGACTTCAAAGCAAAGTGTATTAGCAGGAAGGTCCACAGAATGCTAAAGAGTGTCGTAAACAGAGTGGGGTGGTTTATCTATTGAACCTTAGAATCATGTTACTCTTACCTCGAAAGCCATTCTATTACGACATCACAGAATGGAAAGTAGCCTTTTATTGCAACAGAGATATTTGGAAGGGCATTCTAAAATCCAGTCACCTTGATAGTTGCATAGGAACATAGGAACAGGAGGAGACCATTCAGCCCCTCGAGCCAGTTCTGCCATTCAATTAGATCATGGCTGATCTGTATTTTAACTCCATCTACCTGCCTTGGTTCTGTAACGCTTAATACCCTTGCCCAACAAAAATCTATCAATCTCAGTTTTGAAATTTTCAATTGACCTAATCAGCTTTTAGAAGTGTTCCAGTTGGACTCAATAAATGTGCATTTCTCCCTCTTTTTTGTCTTGCAACTGCATTCCTTTCTTGTCACACTTAATTCCCATGGCCTGATCATAAGAACATAAGAAATAGGAGCAGGAGTAGGCCATACGGCCCCTCGAGCCTGCTCCACCATTCAATAAGATCATGGCTGATCTTTGTCCTCAAATCCACTTTCCCGCCCGATCCCCATATCCCTTGATTCCCTTAGAGTCCAAAAATCTATCAATCTCAGTCTTGAATATATTCAATGACTCAGTATCCAATCCCTCTGGGGTAGAGAATTCCAAAGATTCACAACCTTCTGAGTGAAGAAATTCCTCCTTATCTCAGTCTTAAATGGCCGACCCCTTATCCTGAGACTATGCCCCCTAGTTCTAGACTCTCCAGCCAGGGGAATCAACCTCTCAGCATCTACCCTGTCAAGCCCACTCAGAATCTTATATGTTTCAATGCGATCACCTCTTATTCTTCGAAACTCCAGAGAGTATAGGCCCATTCTACTCAACCTCTCCTCATAGGACAACCCTCTCATCCCAGGAATTAATCTAGTGAACCTCCGTTGCACCCCCTCTAAGGCAAGTATATCCTTCCTTAGATAAGGAGACCAAAACTGTACACAGTACTCCAGGTGAGGTCTCACCAAAGCCCTGTACAATTGTAGTAAGACTTCCTTACTCTTGTACTCCAACCCCCTTGCAATAAAGGCCAACATACCATTTGCCTTCCTAATTCCGTACTGTATCGACATGTTATCTTTCTGTGTTTCATGTTGGTGTTCTCTCTGAACTCCAACATTTAATAGTTTCTCACCATTCAAAAAATATTCTGCTTTTCTATTCTTTCTACCAAAGTGAATAACCTCACATTTCCCCACATTATACTCCAACTGCCACTTTCTCACTCGCTCACTTAACCTGTCTACATCCTTTTGCAGACTTTTGTGTCGTCCTCACAGCTTACTTTCCCACCTAGCTTTGTATCATCAGCAAACCTGGACACATTCCACTCGGCCCCTCTATCTAAGTCATTAATGTAGATTGTAAATAGCTGAGGCCCAAGCACTGATCCTTGCGGCACCCCACTAGTTACAGCCTGCCAACCTGAAAATGACCCGTTTATCCCTATGCTCTGTTTTCTTTCCGTTAACCAATCCTCTATCCATGCTAATATATTACCCCCAACCCCATAAGCCCTTATCTTGTGTAACAACCTTTTGTGTGGCACCTTATTGAATGCCTTTTGAAAATCCAAATATACTACATCGACTGGTTCCCCTTTATCTACCCTACTAGTTACATCCTCAAAAAATTTCAGTACATTTGTCAAACACGATTTCCCTTTCATGAAACCATGTTGACTCTGCCTAATTATATTATGATTTTCTAAGTGCCCAGTTACTACGTCCTTAATAATGGATTCCAGCATTTTCCCAACGACTGATGTCAGGCTAACTGGCCTCTAGTTCCCTGTTTTTCTTTCCCTCCTTGAATAGCGGGGTTACAATTGCTACTTTCCAATCCACTGGGACTGTTCTAGAATTTAGGGAATTTTGGAAGATCACAAGCAATGCATCCACTATTTCTGCAGCCACCTCTTTTAGAACCCTAGGATATAGGCCACCAGGTCCAGAGAATTTGTCGGCTTTTAGTCCCATTAATTTCTCCAGTACTTTTTCTTTACTAATATTAATTACTTTAAGTTCTTCACGCTTCTTAGACCCTTGTTTCCCCACTATTTCTGGCATGTTTTTTTGTGTCCTCTACTGCGAAGACAGATACAAAATATTTGTTTAACATCTCTGCCATTTCCTTGTTCCCCATTATAATTTTGCCTGTCTCAGCCTCTAAGGACCCACGTTTTCTTTTGCTAATCTCTTCCTTGTTACATATTTGTAGAAGCTCTTACAATCTGTTTTTATATTTCTCTCTAGTTTATTCTCATTCTATTTTCTCCCTCTTTATCAATTTTTTGGTCATCCTTTGCTGGTTTCTAAAACTCTCTTAATCCTAAGGCTTACTACTCTTCTTGGCAACATTATAAGCCTCTTCTTTTAATCTAATACTATCCTCAATTTCTTTAGTTAACCACGGATGGATCACTTTTCCCGTGGAGTTTTTATTCCTTGATGGAGTGTATGTTCGTTGAGAATTATGATATATTTCTTTAAATTTTTGCCATTGCTTAACTACCATCATATCTTTTAATCTAATTTCCCAATCAACCTTAGCCAACTCGCCCCTCATACCTATGTAATTGGCTTTGTTTATGTTTAAGACTGTAGTGTCGAACTTAAGTATGCCACTCTCGAACACAATGTGAAATTTATATTATGATCACTCTTCCCCAGAGGATCCCTTACTATGAGATTACTAATCATGATTTTGAGCATGCCCATGGCACATCTTTGTCATGATACTGTCATGCGTGGATAACGCCTGGTAAAAAAATATTAATTGGGCCCTCGATGCCGCCATTTAATTTGGTGACATGGTGGCAATAATGCCCATTTTGGAGAAGCAAGTGTGAAGCTCCTTGTGATGCACATAAACTGCGCTGTCGATCATCTGTTCCCACCACATTTTTCCAGTGTTAAAAATCAAATGTCAATGCGATTTTAGCTATTACAATATTTACTTAAATATTAGCATTCAATATATTATAACATTTTTGGACTTGCTTGCCTTGATCAAGGAAAAAACAAAAGTCTGGCTTTATATTAGGACTTTACATCAGGGCTACTGTACTGGGTATTCATTCATGCCCCTCCTGGCCCCACAAAAATCTTCAGGCTCACTGCTAATCCCTCCATGTCCCCCCCACCCCTGCCCAAGGAGTGTCCTCTCACCCTTTTAAGCACCGGCTCTGACTCAGCTCTCATCCCTCTGCACCCTCCTGCTTACGAACATACAAACATATGAATTAAGAGCAGGAGTAGGCCATTCGGCCCCTCGAGCCTGCTCTGCCATTTGATAAGATCATGGCTGATCTGATTGTGACCTCAACCCTTCTTTCCCATCCACCTACTGTAACCTTTGACTCCCCTGTTAATCAGGAATCTATCTAACTCAGTCTTAAAAATATTCAATGACCCTGCCTCCACCGATCTCTGGGGAAGGGAGTTCCACAGACTCACGACCCTCTGAGGGAAAAAAATTCTCCTCATCTCCGTCTTAAATGGGAGACCCCTTATTTTTAAACTGTGGCCCCTAGTTCTAGTCTCTCCAACAAGGGGAAACATCCCCTCAGCATCTACCCCTTCTAGTCCCCTCAGGATCTTATATGTTTCAATAAGATCACCTCTCATTCTTCTAAACTTCATTGCAAACAGGCCCAACTTGTCCAACCTTTCTTCATAAGATAACCCCCTAATCCCAGGAATCAGTCGAGTGAACCTTCTCTGAACCACCTCCAAAGCAATTATGTCCTTTCTTAAATAAGGAGACCAAAACTGCACACAGTATTCTAGATGTGGTCTCACCAATGCCCTGTACAACTGTAGCAAAACATCTCTACTTTTATATTCCACTCCCCTGCCCTTCCTAATCACTTGCGGTACCTGTATACTAACATTTTGTGATTCATGTACTAGTACACCCAGATCCCTCTGTACCTCAGAGTTCTGCAATCTCTCCATTTAAATAATATACTGCTTTTCTATTCCTCCTGCCAAAGTGGACAAGTTCACATTTTCCCACTTTATACTCCATCTGCCAAATTTTTGCCCACTCACTTAACCTATCGATATCCCTTTGCAGACTCCTTATGTCCTCTTCACAACTTACTTTCCTACCTACCTTTGTGTCATCAGCAAATTTAGCAACCATACATTCGGTCCCTTCATCCAAGTCATTGATATAGATTGTAAATAGTTGAGGCCCAAGCACTGATCCCTGTGGCACTCCACTCGTTACATCTTGCCCACCTGAAAATGACCCATTTATGCCTACTCTCTGTTTCCTGTTAGTTAACCAATCCTTTATCCATGCTAATATGTTACCCCCCACACCATAAGCGCTTATTTTTGTAGTAGCCTTTGATGTGGCACCTTGTCAAAAACCTTCTGGAAATCCAAGTACACCACATCCACAGGATCCCCTTTATCCACGTTGCTTGTTACTTCCTCAAAGAACTCTAATAAATTAGTCAAACACGATTTCTCTTTCATAAAGCCATGTTGACTCTGCCTGATTGCATTGAGATTTTCTAAGTGCCCTGCTATAACCTCCATAATAATAGATTCTAGCATTTTCCCTATGACAGATGTTAAGCTAACTGGCCTGTAGCTTCCTACTTTCTGACTCCCTCCTTTCTTGAATAGAGGAGTTACATTTGCTATTTTCCAATCAGATGGGACCCTTCCAGAATCTAGGGATGCTTGCTGCTCTCTCCTCACTGTTTCAGCTCCACGCATCTGTCATTTTGTCCCCTCTCCATCTTGCCTCCTCTCACCACTTCTGCCCACCCTTTCCACTTTCTGAGCGGCATGCCGCCTTCACAATCCCATTATTCCCATCCACCTAAGACCCCCCCTCTCCCCGTAATCCCACACCCAGCTGTCTTCCTCCCTAATGTTTCCATAGCCCACCACTGCCATTGCAGTCCTCCCACACTCCAAGATGACCCTTGTCATCAATGTCACATACACTCCGCACACCCACCCAGTGGTCCCACCCCATGAAACACCTCTCCCACACCCTAGAACTTCCCCCAGTGTTACCAAAATCCAACACCTCCCTTCCACTCCTACCAGTCCCTGATAAGGGAGCAGAACTTGGTGTGGGATAGGATATAAGCAGCAGGGTTTCAGGTGAACAGGTTTCTGGAAGATGGCAGGCTGGCCGGAAGAGCTTTGGAATCGTCTAGTCTGAAGGTGACAAAGGCATCTCACACGAAACTTAAATGTCTATATATAAAGCTGGGCACTGAGTGGTGCAGTTGATTAGATATCAGCCCATCAATTCTGGACCTGAATTCCTGTCCAGACCACACTAATGGGATGAATGTCTTCTGGCTTTGAGGGTCTTACATGAAATAAATTTCAATCCACCTGGTCCCCAAATTATAAAAAGGAAATTGAGGCACTGGAGAAGGTGCAAACAAGATTTACAATGGTGATACCAGAACTGAGAGGTTATAACTATCAGGAAAGATTGAACAGGCTGGGGCTCATTTCTCTAGAAAAGAGAGGACTGAGGGTTTACCTGATAGCGTCTTTAAGATTATGAAAGGGTTTGATCGGGTAGGGACCAGATGGGCTGAATGGCATGTTTCTGAGCTGTACATTCTATGTAATTCTATGTAACCTCCTAAAGGGCACAGGTCTACAGCAGCAATGGGTTCTACTTTAATTCAGTCTTGTTCATAGGTGGCTACTGAGGGAAATGGAAAATACCAGAGTCAAACAGTAGGAGATGGTCTTCTGTGATTGGGGTTGAGCTGCACTGTTAGAACATAAGAATATAAGACATAGGAGCAGGAGTAGGCCACACGGCCACTTGATCCTGCTCCGCTCTTGGCTGATCTTCGACCTCAACTCCACTTTCCAGCCCAATCCCCATATCCCTTGATTCCCGTAGAGACCAAAAACCTATCTATCTCAGCCTTCAATATACTCAACGACTCAGCATCCACAGCCCTCCGGGGTAGAGAATTCCAAAGATTCACAACCGTCTGAGTGAAGAAATTCCTCCTCATCTCAGTGTTAAATGGCCGACTCCTTATCCTGAGACTATGCCCCTTAGCTCTAGAGTCTCCCCCCAGGGGAAACAATCTCTCAGCATCTACCCTGTTGAGCCCCCTCAGAATCTTATATGTTTCAATTAAATCACCTCTCATTCTTCTAAACTCAAGAGAGTATAGGTCCATTCTATTCAATCTCTCCTCATAGGACAACTCTCTCAATCCAGGAATCAATCTAGTGAACCTTTGTTGCAATACCTCCAAGGCAAGTATATCCTTCCTTAGATAAGGAGACCAAAACTGTACACAGTACTCCGGGTGAGGTCTCACTAAAGCCCTGTACAATTGTAGTAAGACATCCTTACTCTTGTCAAACACGATTTCCCTTTCATAAAACCATGTTGACTCTGCCTAATCATATTATGATTTTCTAAGTGCCCTGTTACCGCTTCCTTAATAATGAATTCCAGCATTTTCCTGGCTACTGATTTTTTTTTATTCGTTCATGGGATGTGGGCATCGCTGGCGAGGCCAGCATTTATTACCCATCCCTAATTGTCCTTTCTTGAATAGCAGTGTTACATTTGCTACCTTCCAATCCACTGGGACCCGTTCTAGAATCTAACAAATTTTGGAAGATCACCTCCAATGCATCCACTACCTCTGTAGCCACCTCTTTTAGAACCCCAGGATGTAGGCTACCCGGTCCAGGGGATTTATTGGCTTTTAGTCCCATTAGTTTCTCAAGTACTTTTTCTCTACTGATATTAATTACTTTAAGTTCCTCACTCTCATTAGCCCCTTGGTTCCCCACTATTTCTGGTATGCTTTTTGTGTCTTCTACTGTGAAGACAAATACAAAATATTTGTTTAACGTCTCTGCCATCTGTTGGGGGCAGAAAGATTCTGAAATTTCACTGGATGTGATGGCCATAGGAAATCTTCCTGGATTCATTTACGATGCTACTATAAGTAATCGGACTGGAGGAAATCATCCCACCTGTTTTTGAAACACATTTAATATCATTTTTTACTTTTTATTTTCCTTGTTGCGGTTTTTGAAAAGATGTTTTCCTTGAAAAATTCAGCAGTTTGAGAAGGAAAATGAAAAACTTGGCAGCATTTGCGATGTTTTTGAAAAAGGCCGTATGAATTTTTAATGCTGTTTGTCGAGAAATTGAAAGGTTAGACCAGAAATTGTCAGCTGTCAGTAAAACTGTGATGCTCTTTATGGAAATGCAGCTTTTTATTTGCATTACCTTCAATGTTGCATTTGCATTCCGAAGATATCATTCGGGCTTATATGCTCCTCTTTTGTCTTTTTCTCTCTTTTCTCCGAAATAAGCCGGTAAAGGTTATCTGATTGCCAGCCGATTCCATCTGCAGTTGTCAGCAAGATGCCTGATACGAGCAGATGAAGTTTTTTGAACAGCATTTATTCTTGTTATGATGAAGGTCGAGGCCTCCGTGCTATCATTCATCCAGATCTATGGTGGATTCTTGCAATCGGGTGTCATCGAGGTCTTCAAACACCTGGGGCTTTGGTCCAATTACCTTCTGCGAAGAGTGCATGCTGTCTAGAATTGTCTGCAAAATCGAAACATAGCTTTTAACTCTTTTCTAGTCCTAGACGGATCAAATCTCGTCTTCCAAGCAGGCATCGGTGACTCGGGTAACCAGCCCCTCCGTGTTACAGCCTCGGGGCTGCGATGGGAATGGGTTTCACTCATAGAACAACGGATGAAATTCGGGGCAAAGTCACTCAAAGAGATTTGGTTGGCAAAGAGGTGGGTTGCACCATTCGGCACTTTAGGGCACCGTTCCCATAAGGCAGCAATGCAGCAGGGCTGGCAAGAGGTGATAGCCAGGATCAGTGCTGTGTACACTGCTAACAGGACCTGGGAACCAATCTAGAAGAAGATGACACACCTTAAGAAAGCTGCCAACATCAGACTACCCAATGATATCATTTACCAAGTAGGTACCCCAAGTGTTATATAGAATTACATAGAATTTACAGCACAGAAACAGGCCATTCGGCCCAACAGGTCTATGCCGGTGTTTATACTCCACACGAGCCTCCTCCCATTTTACTTCATCTAACCCTATCACCATATCCTTCTATTCATTTTTCTCTTATGTACTTATCTAGCTTCCCCTTGAACTGCCTGTTGCATGCAGTTGCCTGTCACTGCTGGCCTCTGCAAACCCCCACACAACTTTAGCATTGCTTCTTGCGCATATCCATACTCCAGTAGGGCACACATTCAAGCTGCAGCTTGCAGTTGAAAGCCTTTGAACATTCACATCTTTACAAGTCTTCACAGGTAAAATCGTTACAACACGGCTTAGCTGCATGATGCATCGTCACTTATCGAAATCCAAGATATGCTGCAGACTGGACACATGTCTGTCGCTATGTTTGTGCTCCTTGAACTTCCAATATCTCAAAATTATTATGTTTTGGGCTTTTTTAACTCTTTTTGGGAACTGTTGGCAGCTATTTTGAAGCTTTTGACCACTTTTCTACACTAGGGTGTAGGAGGCCAATTCACTGTTTGAATCGCCAGGTGCTGCATTTTCAATCTTGGTCGTTGTGTCGGGGCATGAATGGTCCGAGGGTGGGTCACCATACACCACTTTTGCGCACTCCTTAGCTGATAGTTACAGAGTGGCACTGGTTACGTAAACAATCTCTCGGCTAGGGAACTGGGGGGAAGGTGGGAGAGAATGAGAAGGGAGAAGTGACGAAAGCCAAAGTCTATTGCTTTTCTCTTCCTCCTTCCCCCCATCCATTCCTACCATCCTAGTGTTCAACTTATGCTTCTGTGCAGTACTTTGTTCAGCTGGAGTGAAACTGAGAACAGCCAAATCCCGCGGCAATTATCAGACATAACATTGGCAGGTCTTGTACCTCAAGCCATATGTTTGGCATCGCTGTAACGCATAAGCCCATAATCTCTTATGTTGTTGTTGACATGTTGAATTCCAGCCATAATAGCAACCAACACTCACGTTGGGGAAAATTGTCTGCAGACCCAACATTATAATGGCCAAAGATCTGGACAACATTTATATAAAGGATTTCTTTCCCACTTGTAAACTGCTGCTGCATATAGCAACCATATTAGGTTAATGGTTAGTGACTGGAACCATACAATCATATATAGAGTCTGCGGACACCATAACTTATGAGCATATCATCAGCGTTATCAACAGAGGTATATTGGAGAACCTTTGCCATCCATCACTCCTGGATTTTTCCCTGTCAGGATGTGTTGATTAAGGGTAGCAGCTTGAGACATTCATCTCGTGAAAGCCCTCCTTTCACAGCGTGTGACTTCAAAAGGCCACATTAAGCTTGCTGCTGGACTGCGATCCCTGTTCACTGAGCAAATTATACACACTTTTGTTATCGATGTCTCAGACTGAATGCAGACAATGTACCCTGTTAGAGATTGTCATGGATTCTGACTCCTGGAAGTGGAATAGGCTGTTTGAAGCCACACAAAGATACTGAGGAATAACGTTATTTTGGCGAGTAGCAGCAGCCCGTGGAATCACATGGCAAAAAAAAAATATTGTAGCAGGAGGTTTTTGAAAATTATGACCGGACGATCTCAATCTATGGCGATACTATTGTTTTCCAATCCCCCCGCCCCCACCTTTCTCCCTGAAGATTCTGCCACAGGCTACGATAAGGTTCAATGGAGGTTGACAGCCCTCTGGTATCTCAACCAGTTGGCCATGTGCGAACCTTGACAACGTGTTTTTACAGACACTATTACCAGGCAGCCATCATGGCCAAGCCCAATCGTGGCTTCACTCAGTGTCGGGGACACAGGGGGTGAAAGGGGGAAGATGGAGAGTAAAAGAGTGCAATCAATTTGGAGGCGGCCAATGGACAGATTCACAACAGGACATTTTTTTTCTTTATTGTCAGAAGCCCTAAAACCTTTTGCTTTTTTGGGGCTGCCTGCTACGGGAACCAGACTCCTGGACAAGCTGCCATATCTTCCCCAAAGTGGAAATACTGTCGGGAACCTACCAAAAATATTTAAATGGGCCTGACCCTGGGAAATTCAATGGGGTCAGCGTGTGTTAGTCGGGTGGGGGAGGGGGGGGGCGGGGAGGGGGGGAGGGGGGGGTACCAGTCCTCCTACACCACACTTGTACTGGCAATTATGCCAAAGAGAAAAATCTACTCAACAATCTCTGTTCACTGCATGCACTCTCAAGCTCTAGTGCAACACAGAGTAGCTTATAAGCAGCAGCATCTCACCCGACAGTAATTCAACAAACGTGACAGTCACAACGCTCAGGCAGACACCCATCCTCACTACAGCGCGAGGCAGGAAAAAGGAACCCGATAGAAATAGTTTTAAATATCTGAATTTATTGACTGGCGCCACACATCTGCTAAAAAAATTCCTGCAGTAGCAGAATTCTGGAGCCTCACTGCACCAGCCCTGAGGTGCTCATTTGGTAATGGGTGTCTCGGGACTGGTAACTGCTGTACTTCCTGAGAAAAAAATGATGTTATAACAGTTTGCATAAGTCTAAAACTAACATGTTCAGTGTTGTAACAGCTTGGGATTTGTGGCCTTCAGAACCCGCTCTTTGCATTGACTCTAACTCTCCAGGGACTCTCCCTCACCCCCAAAGGCACTTTGGTTGCATTTGGTTGGTCAAGTGTCAAGTTACTGAATTATGTTCAGGCCGACAATGAGTCATTTGGTTTTGAGCTGTTGATTTGCTATGTCGTTTAGATCAATAATATAGTATTCTAAGACTTAAGCCATATTAGACTAACGTTGAAGCTACACGGTGGTTTGATATGGGAGAGATCACTCACGTACATAAGTTAGACTTGGCACCTCAGGAGAAGGGATTTCTGCCTTTGTTTTTAACAGCAATCTTGGGTCTCATTTTCTGGAAGGGAAAAGGCTCCAATGTCTTTTGTTTGCCTGCATTCTGTGGGATCAGTTATTCATGGATGAGGGAATGTCCCTTTTATTTCTTGTTTGGGCTTTGTTAGATACGTATCATTTTTCGACAGAAGTAAATCTAGAATTTGTGGCATGGATGAAAGATGGTCTGGTTGGAGCCACTGGGGAATTGAACAGATATTGGACACAGGAGAGCAGAACTTCCAATTGACAAAGTTCATGTAGAACCACTTAATGTGTTCATATTACATTTCTGCGTGTAGTATGATTACCTAAAAAGGGATTAATGCCTGAGGAAAAGTAACGCACAGAGGAACGTATTATGAGAGCATTATGCGATTGTACCTGGAATATGTTAATCAAAAGTTCCATGCTTAGATCAACAGGGAATGCACCGAGGCAACGTCATTAGACTATCAGGCACTCTAACACATACACAAGACCTTCAACGAATGGACTCGGGCAGTGAGCTTATAACACAAACAGCGTTAGATCTCAAGAGAATAGGCCAGAGAACATAGGAGCCAGATTAGCAGGGAACATCTCGAGCCTGCTATCGAATGGGGTTAAGTGCTTAGCCATGAAAAGAAGACCAATAATCATTAGACCTTCATCAGAATGAAGTCTGGGGCCTGTCCATCTTTCGAGGGAGTAAAGTGGCTGTGCTTGTAGTTGTTTTAATGGAGTAAATCTTACGGATACATGTTTCCGGCATGCGGCCTTGTCTGGCAGGAGTGCATATCAGCAATTCATACACTCGCCCCCCGCCTCCATGGTTTTCTGTCTGCCCACTCCGCCCAGGACAAATATTGGAATATCCCCCCCCCCCCGCCATGATTAGATGGATAGAAAATAGTTGGAGAGAATGGGAAATATTCCTATAGTGTCAATAATTTCATTTTCTATCACGGTCTAGTAATTATGGGTTTGATTTTCATGCTTACATCATTGCATGACAACCTCGAGATGGGTATTTCTTAGGATCCCTGGAGGTCTAGCTCATATATCTCGGCCCATTCCCTCGAGGTCTAGTCCTGTTTGCGTTCATGTTCTCTGGTGTAAGGACCTGTGCTTGAGTTAATTCCCTGGAGATCTTGCAGGTATGTTAGGTCCCCTGAGGGTTTAGTCCTGTTTCCTCAGTCCACTCCTTGGTGGTCTAGTGTTCAGTATTTTTTTAATTCCCCGGTGGTCCCAATCTGACCATGATTCATCTTTTTTTATATGCCACAAGTTCTGATAAAATGCATATTGTTTCAAAATAGCTTTCTGCAGAAATACTGTATAAAATACCCCTCGATATTATCCTATTTATATCACAGCCCTGCCTTCAAAGGCAGCACTGTAATTCAACTTGGAGCCATTATTGCCTCTGGAGGCAAAGGACACAAACTAACAATGTTGTTTTCTTCCCTTTGGTGCAAAGGGCCACTGGTGACTTTCGCAAAGGGCCCATCAAGGCCAACAAAGCTCCTTTTATTTATCTTTGCTAACGCCAAGTAAGCTCCAAGTGAGAGTCATAATATTGGTGTCTGCTGTGGCTCAGTGGGTAGCACCTCTCACCTCTGAATCAGAAGGTTGTGGTTTCAGGTCCCACTCCAGAGTCATGAGCACATAATCCAGACTGACGCTCCCAGTGCAGTACTGAGGGAGTGATGCACTGTCGGAGGTACAGTCTTTCAGATGAGACATTTAACCGAGGCCCCGTTTGCCCTCTCAGGTGGACATAAAACATCCTATTCGAAGAAGAGCAGGAGAGTTCTCTATGGTGTCCTGGACAATAGTTATCCCTCAACAAACATCACTAAAAACAGATTATCTGGTCATTGCAGTTTGTGGGATCTTGCTGTGCGCAAATTGGCTGCCACATTTCCTACATTACAACAGTGACTACAATTCAAAAGGTGTGAAGCACTTTGGGGCATCCTGAGGTTGTGAAAGGCGCTATATAAATTAAAGACTTTCTATTGTGAATGAGACTTTAGAGTAACTGCGATGCCCAAGGTTCATTGCCCATGAAGCAGTGCCATATAGGTGGGGTTTTTGAAGTACATCAAGCTTTGATAGAGCACATGCTGATAACTCCCTGTTTAATAAACTATTAGGGACAATTCTGTGCTCACATCCTCCCAGTGGGGAGCTCTGCTCACAGCAAATGCATCCCGGACACACAGCCCATGGCTTTCTGCTTGTCAGAATGAATGGATGAAAATCATTAACTGTGTGTGCCTGCGAGCACTGCTCCCCTCTCGGTGCATGGGCTGGGCCCTTATATAATGAAGGCGCATGACTTGTTGCAGCACCAACCTCTCTCTTTACTGTGTGATTGTCTCCCTGAGCAATGGATTTTGCTCAGGGGATGCTAGAGGTGAAATCATAGTCACTCAGTTCGGGTGAGTGCGACCACAATGTGCTCAGCCTGCAGTGTGAGGGGATGAGTGGATAGAGCCAACTGGGAACAGGGGAGAAGGCATGGTGTAGATAGTGCGGGCGGACAGTGTCCATGTACTCTGCCTTCCTCCAATTCTGGCCTCTTGCGCATCCCTTTAATTTTCATCGCTCCTCCATTGGCGGCCGTGCCTTCAGCTGCCCAGGCCCAGAGCCCTGTAATTCCCTCCCACCTCTCCACCTCTCTCTTACCTCCTTTAAGATGCTCCTTAAAACCAAGCTTTTGGTCACATAAGAACATAAGAAATAGGAGCAGGAGTAGGCCAATCGGCCCCTTGAGCCTGCTCCGCCATTCAATAAGATCATGGCTGATCTGATCCTAACCTCAAATCTAAATTCATGTCCAATTTCCTGCCCGCTCCCCGTAACCCCTAATTCCCTTTACTTCTAGGAAACTGTCTATTTCTGTTTTAAATGTATTTAATGATGTAGCTTCCTTTTGGTCACCTGTCCTAGTATCTCCTCATGTGGTTCATGTCAAATTATGTCTGATTACGCTCCAGTGAAGCGCCTTGGGATGGATTACTACGTTAAAGGCGCTATATAAATGCAAGTTGTGGTTGTTGTGAGCAGGGCAAGAGGGAAAGAAATACTCATAGCAAAACTGACCGGTGATGGCCAGCATTTCATACTGTAACAAATCTCTTTCGTTAGACACGTATCTTATTACCTCATTATAAAACTCATATTTGGAATGGATCCTAAAGGCACTGTTGTAAAGAACATCTGTTTAATTTCGCTCGACTGCTGCCTTTACAAACCTAATACAAACCTTTACGAACCTGTGCTTTCAAGGCTCTATCCACTGCTCGTTCTTAGCACTCCAGAGTAAATGCATTTGACAGCCTCATTTGAGTAGAAAATTACCCCTGTCAACGTCTGCCTCATAATTAAATGTGACATGTGTTCCCGGGTCATCAAGGAATTCTTGATGTTGACCCTTCTTTCTGAATGAGGAGCAGGGCTGTAGTTAAGAGATGCTTTATAATAGAATAACCAAGGTCTACATGCAGTTTCTACACACACTCACTCTTGGTGTTATTAAATCTTCTTTAGTCTGTCTAAAAGCCAATCTGCGATCTTTAAAGAATTAGAGCCTTCTCCTTAATTTTCTTTTTCGACAGAATGCATCCTTGCCTTGGGCTCATCGAATTCTCGTTCTCTCCTCTTTTTAAAAATGTGAGTGGCTCCGATGACTCAGAGGATAAATGCACTGCCTGTTGTGGTCACGTGGAGCAGAAAATCCCACCTTCGATTCCCCAATCCATGTTGAGCTACTCTATCTCAGCCAGGGCAGGCTTCGGGTCTGCTAGAATTGACCTCACCAGACCTGGGCTAGGGGAAGAGGAAATATCAGCCCGCTGAGTGAGTGTGAGTCTGAAAGTGAGAATGAGTGAGCGTGAGTGTGACAGTGTGAGAGTGAGAGCCAGTGAGACAGTGAAAGTGTGTGAGAGTGAGTGTGACAGTGCGAGAGTGAGTGTGAGAGTGAGAGTGTGAGTGTGAGAGTGACAGTGTGAGATGTGAGTGAGAGTGAGTGTGAGTATGAGTGTGACAGTGTGAGTGTGAATGCGAGAGAGTGTGAGCATGTGAATGTGAGTGTGAGAGTGAGTGTGAGAATGTGTTAGTATGTGAGTGTGAGAGTCAGTGTGAGTGTGAGAGATGTGGGTGTGAGAGTGTGTGTGTGGGAGTGTGAGTTTGAGAGTGTAAGTGTGAGACTGTGATTGTGAGAGTGTGTGTGAATATGATCATGGGAGTGAGTGTGAGTGTGAGTGTGAGTGTGAGAATGTGAGTTTGTGCGTGAGTGTGACCGTGTGTGAGTGTGACCGTGTGAGTGAGTGTGAGAGTGAGTATGTGAATGTGAGAGTGTGTGTGTGAGAGTGTGAATGTGAGCATGAGTGAGAGGTTGAGAATGTGTGAGTGAGTGAATGTGTGGGTGTGAGTGTGAGAGAGTGTAAATGTGAGTGTGAGAGTGAGAGTGTGTGTGAGAGTGTGTGAGTGTGACAGTGAATGTGAGAGTGTGGGTGTGAATGTGTGAAAGTGTGAGTGTGAGAGAGTGAAAGTGTGAGTGTGAGAGTGAGTGTGTGAGTGTGAGAGTGAATATGAGAGTGCGTGAGTGTGAAAATGACAGTGAATGTGAGAGTGTGTGTGTGTGTGAGTGTGTGTGTGAGTGTGTGTGAGTGTGTGTGAGTGTGTGTGTGAGTGTGTGTGTGTGTGAGTGTGTGTGTGTGTGTGTGTGAGTGTGTGTGTGTGTGAGTGTGTGTGAGTGTGTGAGTGTGTGTGAGTGTGTGAGTGTGTGTGAGTGTGTGTGTGTGTGAGTGTGTGTGAGTGTGTGTGTGTGTGAGTGTGTGTGAGTGTGTGTGTGTGAGTGTGTGTGAGTGTGTGTGTGTGAGTGTGTGTGTGTGTGGGTGTGTGTGTGTGTGTGTGAGTGTGTGTGTGTGTGTGTGAGTGTGTGTGTGTGAGTGTGTGTGTGTGTGTGTGGTGCGGACAGGATGAGGTGCATCTGCTGCACAAGCTTTGGCTGTTGATGTCGAGCAGCATTGCCTGTACCCAACATCTCGATGGTGAGAATATCGGGCCATTGGGACCATCAGTAGAGATACAATGTGACGCAAATACAAAATCAAACAATTTCCCAAATAAAACTGATGACAAGGCACCTCACAGATACTCTTTACGTATTTTTCCTGCTCAGCTAACACTTTGTAGTATTTCACAAGCAGAAAAATCCCTAAGATAGCCTTCCAAGCAGCATTATTAAATGATACTGTATTGCATTTGATTCTCTATATACTATACAGATTCCCTATTGTAATGCATATTCTGCACTCCACACTGTCACCAGTTCTGTGTAGGGAGCCTCCAGGGCAACAGTGAGAAATGAAACAGTATTTCTTGTTATTAACATCCACAACTTCCTCTTCTAAACCTGGACAAAGATAGAAATGCTGGACAATGTATAGTAGCTTTTATTTTAAGTGTATAGTCCCCCCTAATTTTGTCCCCTTTTCTGTGCCTTCCCCCTCCGAAGGACAGACTCGTGCTGGTATAGTTCCATTGGACAATCGAAGCCCTCAGTACTTATGTTGTTCCTACATTACTAACATTTGTGATGACAGAATTCTGATTTTTGTTCTGATTCCAGTCCTACTTTAAATTCGGGGAGGTAGTTACAATTGGTGACTCGATGATGTCACTGCTCATTGCATTTTCTTCTGCTTACAAACAGTGACTGTCTGGTGAGGTATCTTGCCCGGTGATAGAAAATAATTTGATTAAAGAATGCGAGGATTAGTGGAGCCTGTGTTGGACCTTTCACCTAAGGGACCAGGGTTCAAATCCAGCCGAGAGTGTTGAGACGAAAAGCTTCTCTGTCTGCCAAGGGTCCAGTCCATAATCCACCAACCCAGTTCCTAGGGAGAATGGTTCCCTAGCACAAAATTGTCTCTCGTTCAATATTAAATTGGCAATAAATTTGCAATCCTGGTTGGGAGAGGTTAATGCAGAGAATAACAATGTCACTTTGGCCAGTGCATGTTCTTGGGCAGAATAGATGTACTTCACACTGCATCTAAACATGCAACTTGAGATGGGAGTGCTTGGTACTGACACTCAGGGGGGAATTTTAACCCCCTAAGAGGGGCGGGAGGGGAGCGGGCGGGTTAAAAGTTCAAAAATGGGAAACCCGACCCCAACCTGCCTCCAACGCGCCCACTCCAGTTTTAACCTCCAGAGGAGCGTCCCTCATTTAAATATTTTAATGAGGCTGCGTGTCTCAAATTTTACCTCCATTTCAAATTTAATCGCTGCGGGCTGGGTTTCCCAGGGCTCAGGAAACCTGGCAACTGAAGGGAGGCGAGAATGGCCGTGTCCAACAAGTGCCTTTCCAGCATTACTTGTGGGCCAGGAGGAGCCGGAATGCTTCCCCCAGAACCCCCCCAAGCAAACCTGCTTCCAATCTCGCGTTCGGACCCCCTCGATTGGACTCCCCCTCCCTGCGATCGGACCGCCCCCCCACCGCAACAAATGGACCCCGTGATCTATCCATGCCTCCCCCCCCCATCTCTCCGGCCCCTGACTGATCTCTCCATGGTCCCCGACAGATCTGTTCAGGGCCCCCCCTCCCCGATCTAACCGGACCTCCTCCTGATGTCCCCCCGATCCATGATCTCTCCTGTAGTGTTTGTCTACACAATCCAAACACCGGTCCTTACCGACGCCCAAGGGTTGGTGAACTCTGGACGGAAACTTTTGGAAAAGTACTACATGAACAAATTGCTTTACGGCCAAACAACTTTACTGGCACAAGTTCATGCAACCTTTCCAAAGTAGAGAGTGATGGTTGATTTTTCTGGGTGATCAGTCCGTCGTACTCAAGGCTGCTTCTTCTTGGTGTTGTCCTCCTTCTCGAGGTGAGCTCCTGTTTCTCTGTCCTCTGACTGCAGGGCCGGTTCCATTGCCATGTCTTCTTTTTATGGTGTCTTTGCATTTTGGGGCAGAAGTGTCATTCTGTCCAATCACCTCCTGTGATTAGGCCTCTATGATGCACAGTTACTTCATTCAAAACCAGGTACAATTAGCTCAGCACTTTAAAATGTGAAGGCCCTCCTTATCTGTGCCCATCTGCTTTTATGTGTCCATGGTTCTAATTGTCTCAATAGTTCCTCAATGGTATCAGTTCTATTTGTCTTGTTTAAAACTTCTAGAGACTTTCCCATAGAACTGCAGTTTTAAATCAATCAAAAGTCCAGCTGCACAAAGGGGCCAGCAATTTGTTCTGTTTTTTTGGTTGATGCTGTATCTTTCAAAGCCGTCCATTGTTTCTAAGTTAATGTCCAATTCCATATTGCAAAAAGGTGTTAAAATCTCACACTCTCTCCCTCCTCCCTGCTCCCCGGCTGTGGCCTGGTACCCGCAGGCCTTCCTGCCCAACAGTCTCTCAATCTGCCTGACTGCGGCCGGGACTCCAAAAATTTCAAATCAGGTCCTCCCCCTCGTTCCCTCCCACCAGCTCCCCCGGGGCCTGAGTGTCATACGAACATACAAAATTGATGGGCCTTCAATCCTGCCTCACACCATGATGGCTGGAGCATCGTGACCAGACAATTCCCCGTTTCCCCATGTCCCTCCCTCCCCCCTCCCCCCCCACGGCCATGTAATCTCCTGAGGGAGACAAAAGACAAAAGGGAAAAAAAAACCAGGACCAATAAGGGAATAAAAATACTCTGAAAAATTCCTCTCAGTCTCCCCTCAGGCAATTGAAACCAGTCCAGGGAATCACACGGACCAAGTGTTATCTATAAAGACACTTACCTTCTACATGATACAATCTCTGCCCTAGTCAGGAACCAATCCAGCTCCTTCCTGAAGGCAGAGAGTCAGCAACACCAGCCAGCAACACAGTCCAGCATGCAAAATGAAAAATGCCCCATTCCCCAACAAGAACATTCCTTACCCTTGTGGATACAATATTCACCTGAAAAAAATAAAGACGTTTTTAAAAATATATAAATCCCAGACTTGACTTTCCAAGACCCCTCTTGAGTGTCAACGATGACCTTTGTGTCTCGATTATCCAATGACTTGTGAAGTGTTAAAATAAAGGTCAAAGCAGGGACAAATCCCTTGGTAAAGTATGGTTTAGAAAAATGCCAGCTAATTCATTGAAGGTACTAAGTGTACAAGGCAAGCTGTCAGTGGGCATTATTCTTTACACTCAAACAGATTCCAATCTAATTCCACATGCGTTGCGCAGAAGTTGATTGAATGGGAGTGTATGAAAATTGCTTTTGGTCTGCAGAGATCTCTTGAAGGAGAGGGTAAATAAAGAGGAAAGCACTTTTCAACGTAAAGTACTCCCCCCTCCCCCGATGTAGATCATGTAAAAAGACACTGAAAACCTCTTACGTAAAAGACAAGCTAGTACTCTCCATTTCAGTCTCCATGTTCAGCTGAGAAGCCTCGATGGAGGCAATTCCAATGCCATTTGAAATAACCGACTAAGGTTCCTTTAATGGCTCACTGAGTTTATGGAGATAGTAGGTCACCATACAGACAAGGAAGGTCCCAGGTCCCAGGTGGCCTATGCTGAGGTATCTGATCTCAGACGGAGTTGATTTGGCCTCAGCGTGCCTGGGTCAGGGAAGGGAAAGTCAGCCAGTTGTGTCACTTTTGATTGCGAGATAGCAGCCACCCTAATGGAAGTGCAGGTGTGTCTGGACATCGGTGAGGACAGACTGGGGATCAGCTGTGATACGCCTCAGGGTTAAATAGCCTAAACACACTTAATTATCAAAGCTCACACATGGATATTGACAATCCTGGGTAAGGTTCAAGGAATTAATGCCTTCAGGGAGAGGAGGGGAAGGAAAAAATTAGCAAGAAATAACAAATCAATGTTGTTTACTGTATTGGGTCCTGAATGTGCGGCCAAGTCAGTAGTGGTCCATTGTTGCTGGCCACTCAAACATCTCCGAGTTGGAAATCAGGATGGAATAAGATGCCAATCTGTGTTATTTCTGATAGAGCTGCCCACATCTCACAAACCAAATAAAAATAAAATTCCCATCAACAACAGACAAGCAACTACACATGTGCGACGTTGTATAGTTGTTCAAAAATTGTGATCCACAACTTTCCCCCTGGCTGGGGAAGGTACGGACAGACAAATCACTTTGCAGTTCAGACAGGCTGAGTGCTCCGCCCACCTGTGGTCAGACAGAACGGTGACCAGTGCCACCGCGCACAGTGCGGGGTTGAATTTCTGCCGGGATTCTCTCAATCGTCTGCAGCAACTTCGGTGGGAGATTTGCAGAGACCCCCCGGGGGAAAGGGCCAAAGCATTTACAGTGGATGATTGGGAGAATTTGACCTCGGGTGTTTGCAACGCTGGCTCTGAAAGCACCTGAGGGGAGCAGTCAGTGCCACGAAGGCATGTCTCTGTGCTTCCTAGAGGCAGCAGCATCTCCTCATTTACCTTCAAGGGGCCGTTATTGAAGCAGGAGCTGCCCTTGGCAGTGCCGGAGGGTAAATCTGTACACGCAATAAATGCACGGGTGCTCAAAAGATGTCTGGGAAACCCGCAACTCGTTCCAGACATAATGCACATTGGAGCCAATAGACAAGCATTCATTCATTTGCCAGTATGCACCGAGACTAAGGCTTCAGTTGTAAAGAAGGAAAAAGCAACTTGCATTTATATAGCACCTTTCACATCAGGACATCCCAAAGCGCTTCATAGCCAATTAGTTACTTTTGAAGTGTAGTCACTGTCGTTATGTAGGCAAACAGCCAATTTCCACACAGCAACGTCCCACAAACAGCAATGAGATAAATGACCAGTCAATCTGCTTTTGGTGGTGTCGGTTGAGGGATAAAAATGTTGGCCATGACAATGGGGAGAACTCCTATGCTCTTCTTCGAAGAGTGACATGGGATCAGGCAGATGCAACTTTGGTTGTACTTATCATCCAAGAGGCAGTGCCACCTGCAATGCAGTAGTCCTACAGTGTTGTGTTGAAATGTCAGCCTATATTACATGCTGACATCCTGGAAAATGGCTTGAACCCACAACCTTCTGACTGAGGAAAGAGCCAAACTGACACCTATACTGCCAATTGCAAGGAGAGACTGGTTGACCTGCCATTGATTGCAAAGACACCACTTATACTGCAGCTCATTGATTTTCCATGATCCCAAAGCCAGTCCCTAGACATGTCTGACATCAGTGATGATGAGCTATCATCCGTGCGTGAGTCAGAGCAAAGGTCCTACCAAAACATTCGAGCTGTGGGAAACCAGAATTATGCTGCCATCTGAAAATTCGCGTTCTATTCACAACTGTTGAAGGTTTCAATCCTCTTGCTGAAATGCACTATCGAATTACATTGAGAATCTGACCCCTGAGTTATATTGACATTTTTGGATTTCTATGAAGGGTGCGGTAGCATAGAGATTGTGGAATTGGATAAGCAACGCAGAGGTCGAGTTCCAAATCCCACCATGGCAAGTTGCGAAGATGAACTCAATAAATTTATGGGTTATCACCAGGGGAAAAAAAACCATGAGAACTGCCGGATTGCTGAAAATGCCACCTGTTTCTCTAAAGTATCTTATCCCATCTGGCCTACACAGGACACCTGTCTCACGCTCCGCAGTTGACTCCTAATGCCCTCTAAAATGATAGTTATAAAAACAATCGTTTGGGCAACTCGGGATGGGCAATAAATGCGGCCTTGCCAGTATCGCGCATATGCCGAGATCAAATTTTTAAAAAGAAGTAACGCAAAAGTGGCAGTATAACTGCAATCTAAAACCAATACAGAGTCAAGGTCTAGATAGGTAACTGATAGAACTGGAGACTTGAAAAATGTGACTGAATTCATCCCAGTACCAAGTGTCCAGCGCACATGGGGTGCAGTTCAAACTGCTGTACACAGAGGAAGCCATGTTTATTATGATCCAACTATCTCTGTAACCTCCTCCAGCCCTACAACCTTCTGAGATCTCTGTCTAGGCCCTAAGCTCTGGAACTCCCTCCCTAAACCTCTCTGCTTCTCTACCTCGCTCTCTTCCTTTAAGACGCTCCTTAAAACCTACCTCTTTGACCAAGCTTTTGGTCACCTGTCCTGATATCTCCTTTCGTGGCTCGGTGTCAAATTTTGATTGATAATCGCTCCTCTGAAGCGCCTTGGGACATTTTACTACATTAAAGGCGCTATATAAATGAAAGTTGTTGTTGTCCTTTACAAAAGTGAAGAAGCTGTGTTTACTTGTTAACGCTAATTGAGCTTTAAAAGTTAATTGTGGATGACAATGTGAGGTACACGTCTGTGAAAATACTTGCTACATATCAAAAAGCTGCTTTTGCAGAGCTGAGATGCTTTTAAGGGGAAGCTAGATAAACACATGAAGAAGAAAGGAATAGAAGGTTATGCTGATAGGGTTAGATGAAGAGGGGTAGGAGGAGGCTCGTGTGGAGCATAAACACCAGCATGGGCCTGGTGGGCCGAATGGCCTGTTTCTGTGTTGTACATTCTATGTAATTCCATGTAAAAGGCCCCTTCATAAAAGTTATCAGCTAAGCTGCTTGCCTTCATTTTCTATTGTCTTAAATCAGAGTCTCCAAGCACCTAGTTGTCTTTCTCAATCAGTTCTAAAAATAGGCAACAACGTCTAAAAGCTTCTTGGAATCAGGCCTGCTATAGGCCTGGACTCGGCCAACTCTTAGATTCTGAACACTGTGTAACCAGAATGACAGTTTGATCCTTCAAGTGCTCCCAGGATCTCTTCCCAGTGTGTCAAATACCTGCACAGTTACCGTCAAAACACCATCCATTCGAAATGTAATCACTGGCAAATCTGTAGTGTCAAGTATGACGAAGTGGGATTAGGGATGTATACTCAACTCCAGATCACTTCTTAATTCGTTTTATGAAGTAAAAAGTAGTTCTATTTTGGTGCAGGGAGGGTGCTGCAGCAGTCAGCAAAGGGTTAATCACTAAATGCACCAATCTGTCGCAGCTAAATAGCTGTGGTAATTTGGAATGGCAGCACCATCTACAGGGGGATAGATAGTGTTGCAACAGATGCTTCCAGGCTCAACGCTCAGGGCATGTTCAATTAAGTTTGACATTTCGTTTCATAATAATAGAAATTTCATCGAAACCCTTACCGACTAGTAAAGGGGGAAAAAGTGGTCTTCCGTTTTAAAAAGTTTTAGGGTCTAGTTTTGAATGTAGAAATTTCCAGACAGGCCACTGGAAGAAACAGATACTCTCATCGAGAAACCAGCTGGATGGCAATCAGAGTCCAAAATTGGGACGGACACCGTATCCCTCACTGCAGGACGGACTCTCACATTCCCAACAGAGAGCACTGCACAGGCTGGGGTTCCTCCCTCTACTGTGAATGGGCAAGTAACATTTGAAATTAAAACAGAAAATGCTGGAAACACTCAGCAGGTCAGGCAGCATCTGAGGAGAGAGAGAAACAGAGGTAATGTTTCAAATCGATGACTTCTCATCAGGACTGGAGGATGATAAGAGATGAACAGGTTTTAAGCAAATACAGAGCCAGGGAAAAGGTGCGGGGGGGGCGAGGGGTGCAGGAAAAGGACAAAAGGGAGAGTTCTGAGATAGGGTGGAGGGCAGGAGTGATTAAATGACAAAAGGGATGATGGTGCGAGGCAAGGAGGTGATAGTGAAACAAAAGATGAGCCCAGCGGAGGTGTAAATGGTTACAGCAGAATAGCACAGCAGGAGGGAAACATAGAAAATCTGGCAAAGCGGAGAAAGATGCCGAGGACCGGGAATGTGGTGGAAGAAAGGCAGGTAAACCCCAGGGGGCGCAAATCTTCTGTTTTTATTTCAGATTTCCAGCCATCTGCAGTATTTTGCTTAACAACAACGACTTGCATTTATTTAGCGCCTAAAACTTCCCAAGGCGCTTCACAGGAGCCTAATCAGTTAACAACGAGCCACATATAGCGATATTAAGACAAGTGACCAAAAGTTTGGTCAAAGAGCTAGTGTGTGTGTTAGTTTATTCCTCACTCATGGCCAGACTCCGTGGGGGTAATTTTGACTTTGTAATAGTGTAAAATGGACGATAGTGAATCAATTTTTATTTCCAATGAAATGAGCCTCCACCCGCCTCAAACATTGCCATTGTTACAAGAGATGGGAGTCCCGAAGTTGGGAGTTCCCTTGTCCTGGGCCTTCAGTGGGGGGTGGCATGTGGTCAGTTGAGTAACACCTGGTAAAACTAGATGTATCTCCAAGGCAACTACCAGAAGTGGGGCCCACTGTGATCTTGGCCTGGAAGACTCCTGAAGACAATAGCCGCCTTTTTATCCCCCTAAATTTTAAAGCACTTCCTTATAAATGGGCAAACAGGGTCCCCTCTGTTGGCTACATAGAAAGTACAGCACAGAAACAGGCCATTCGGCCCAACAGGTCTATGCCAGTGTTTATGCTCCACACGAGCCTCCTCCCACCTTACTTCATCTAACCCCATCAACATATCCTTCTATTCCTTTCTCCCTCATGTGCTTATCTAGTTTCCCCTTAAATGCATCGATGCTATTCGCCTCAATTATTCCTTGTGGTAACGGGTTCCACATTCTAACCACTCTCTGGGTAAATAAGTTTCTCCTGAATTCCCTATTGGATTTATTAAGGACCATCTTATATTTATGGCTCCTAGTTCTGATCTCCCCCACAAGTGGAAACAACTCCCACCTGGTCAGGCGGTCTACGGCTAGAATTCCCACCCTCTTCAGTGGGGGAGGGTGAAGAGGGGGGGGATCAAATGTAGCCCTGGTAGTGCAGCCATCATTGAGATGCAAATCAGGGAACCTCCCCGAACCCCGAAACGTCTGTCAGAGCCAGTGGCGGGGGTTCCTGGCAGGCGCAATTCCACCATCATTGCCAGGATTGCAGGCCCGTGGATTTTCGAGGCTGACCTGCTTAAAATTGACCATGCTTCTTTTAAAATGTTTGCAGGTGTTTGAGACGTAAAGGGTAATATTGCAGCAATAAATCTATTTCTAATGGCTTTCTTGCTGTGATCTTACTGCATGCTCCAATATCACAGTGTGACTTGCAAAAAAAAAATGCCCGGGCCTGGGAGACTAAAATTTCCCAGAACATGCTGGAAGTTAAAAGGTTAACAGTGCTTTCATGGTGGGCTGTGTTCTTCACAGTGTACAGAGAACCTATTATAATGAAAATCTTAAAAGTCTATAGTCTGTTTATATGCAAATCAGGAAACATCTGGCCCATTGTGCTGTATTATAATCATACCTCAGCGTAATCCTGTTATTATGTGCCTGGAACGAGATGTGAATAGCACTGTAATCGTAGCGCAGAATAATACTGTACCTTTATTGTGTAGATGGAATGAGGTGCCAGTGTCACTATATACCAGGCACAGGATAATCCCTTTACAGTGTGCACTGACTGAGGTATGACAGTCCTGTCTCTGTTATGCATCTTTCTTTTCAAGTGTGCCCTGTTAATTGTGCATCTTTAAGAATATTAGAAATGAGATACTGTATAGTAACACAAACTCTATAGTAACATGCAATCATTTTATTCTCCCGTTTGCCTGTGAGTATGGAGCCCTGTTTCTCTTCAATCCCCAGTTCTTTCCGGGCCATGTAGTCTACCAATGGATGGACAACTGTTGCCTGGGCCTCAGCCGGTGCTGGGAAGGATATGCGACTGTCCCAGACATGACCGTCACTTTGATTTTCCCTTCCCTTCCTCAACCCCCTTGCTTGCCAACTCTGTTTATTCATCGGCAAATATCAGATACAGTTGTGGAAGCCCCACCACCACTGTGTTGGGGCAACTAGTGATGGGCGGTAAAATACGCCCTTGTCAGCAAGTCAGCAATTACAGTTTGACAACACTGCATTAGGCAAGACAACTAGTTATTGCAACAGAATGTAAGGAAAATGAGCCAGAACATTTTTCCGTGAGTGTAGCGAGTCCTTAACTCTTTATGTACTAGAATCATAGAATGATACAAACAGAAGGAAGCCATTCGGCCCATCGTGCCTTTGCCGGCTCTTTTAAAGACCTAGCCAATTAGTTCCACTCCCCTGCCCTTTCGCCATAGCCCTTCTCTTTAAGTATTTATCCAATTTCTGCCTTTTTTTCAGGCAGTGCTTTCCAGATCATAACAACTTGTTGCATAAAATAATTTCTCCTCATCTCGCCCCTGGTTCTTTTGCCAATTACCTTAAATCTGTGTCCTCTGGTTACCGACCCTTCTGCCACTAGAAACAATTTCTCCTTATTTATTCTATCAAAACCTTTCATGATTTTGAACACCTCTATTAAATCTCCCCTTAACCTTCCCTGCTCTAAGGAGAACAACCCCAGCTTCTCCAGTCTCTCCTCGTGTGACAGAATTAAAGAAACTAATACTGTGCAAAACCTTAGACAAAAATGCTTCAGGTTTTCTGTGGCTAGATGAGCTTTGATGTGAATGGCCATCCACATCCAGATCTATCTTGTGATACAAGCTCTGACTAGGCAGTTGTTAAGTGGATTCACAGAGTATTCGAGAATCGCTGAAGCATTGTGACGTGACTGTGATTCATTCAGATTCTGTCCCAGAATCATTACATTTGGATGTTTATTCAAGATACTTTGCTAATACTTCAAAGGCACTGTTTATGCTATATTGTTGGCATTAGCAAATTTCTTCATGTTCTACGACAGACTTCAGTTGCCCCATTTTGATATCTTTAACATCGACATATTTACCTTTTTGTGTCAGACAATTTGCGGAAAATGTATATTGACCTATTTTGATTAAGAATGTTGATGAGCCCCGATGGTCTGGTGTGGAAATTAAACCAGAAAGTCCCAGGTTCGATCCTTGATCTGTGCTGAGTTAGGTTATCTCAGTTAGGGTAACTGTAATATGGTTACAGTTGGACTCAGTTACCCTGGGCTGGGTAAGATGGGGCGGAGAGGGAAAGAAATCAGCTCGAGTTTCCACTTCTGATCATCACCTGTGTTGGGAAGTGCACCTTTGTGGACATCAAGTGAGAATAGGATGGGGTTTGGCCGTGATTCCGTTCATAGACAAAGAAAACTGACTGCACTCACTCTCTGGGCTTACACTTGAAGAATGACCACCTGGCATTTGGTACCAGTGGGGCGCCCGCACTCATGGGACTCCACCCCAGCATGGTTCAGCATCTTAGAAGACGAGGGGAAAAGATTGGCACCAAAAAAAAATGAAAATAAAACATGTAATGAGCAGAAAAAAGAGGAATAGACTTGAAGTACTGAATCCGAATGAGATCACATAATCGTGAGCGTGTGGATACAGTAGTGTAGTGGTTATGTTACTGGACTAATAAAGCAGAGGTCTGGACTAATATTTCAATAGAATGTGAGTTCAAATCCCACCTGAGAATTGAGTTCAGTTAAAAATAAAATCTGAAAATAAAAAGTTGGCATCAGTAAAAAAACATAAAGCTGTTGGGTTGTCCTAACAAAACCCAACTGGTTCACTAATGTCCTTTAGGGAAGGAAACCTTTTTTTTTCATTCGTTCATGGGATGTGGGCGTCGCTGGCGAGGCCGGCATTTATTGCCCATCCCTAATTGCCCTTGAGAAGGTGGTGGTGAGCCGCCTTCTTGAACCGCTGCAGTCCGTGTGGTGACCTGCTGTCCTTACCCAGTCTAGCCTATATGTGACACCAGTCCCACACCAACACGGTTGACTCTTAACTGCCTGGCAAGCAACTCAGTTGTATCAAACTTTCTCAGTGCAACGAGGGATAGCCAATAAATGCTGGCCTTGCCAGTGATGCCCATCCTGAGAATGAATAGAGTAATAGCCTCAAAAAGTACTTTTAATCTTCTCTTCTGCCTGCAATGAAATATTGCACCTCTGTTTGATGTTCTGCCTTCTGGTTGGAGTGTAAGCTTCCATGTGAAGTTCACCAGACCAGCTGGAGTGATATGGAACCCTGGGACTTGAGTTCAGGATCTTCTGCCTTTTGGGCAGAGGGTGGATCTGAGAGCCAAGATCCCTTAACGTTTTGAGTTGCCCTGGTGTTACTTTCAAATTTCACAAAAATAATCGAGAGGTCTGCTTTGGGTCACCGAGTCAGAAGGGAGACATTTAAGTATTGGAGGCAGTGCAGAGAAGAGTCACAAAGCTGATCCATAGAGTCAAAGGTCTGAGTTACGAGGAAAGGCTGGGAAAAACTTGGGCTTTTCAGCCTCAAAGGGAGGCGCCTGAGAAGCAATCTAATTGTGGCATTTAAAATTGTAAACGGTATTGGAAAGGCAATTAAATTAAATTGTGAGAGAGCAACAAGGGAGTCACAGGTTCAAACTGGTTAAAGGTCCAACCAGGCAAGTTCTTCTTTATACAAAGAGTGATCAACTCATTCGAATGGACTCCTGGATAGAGTCTTAGAGTCTTAGAATCCTGGAATCATTTAAGAACCAATTAGATGTGGCAGTGAGGTAGGGTTGCCAACCCTCCAGGATTGTCCTGGAGTCTCCAGGAATTAAAGATTAATCTCCTGGACACTACTGTGAGCAAAAACCCGGGAGAGAAAAAAAATCACAGGGGCATTAAAAAAAATTATGTGTTTTTTTTTCATTCTTTTTGAACACTTTCGTTTATTGGTGATAAAAATATTGGAGATGGGGAAAAATGACTTTTTGACTGGGGCGGAGCAGTTGGCGACATGAGGTCATGTGATGAAACCTCCAGGAAACATCCAACCAGAGTTGGCAAGCCTACAGTGAAGGGGACTTTGGGGTAATTTTGGATGGATGAGCTAAGATGGACTGAATGGTCTCCCTCATTCATAATTATCTTGTGATCTTGTGGTGTGTCTTAAGGTAATAACATATCACTTAAGTTGTGTAGATACAATGCAGTTTATATGTGTGACTTTTTTGCAGACGGCTGGCCTCTTCCAAATTCTCTACAGTTAACAGGTAAGGTCCTTGTGAGAGATCAGGTGCCTCCGACTATCTATATGTGTAAACAGGCCATTGTGAATGTGGGCAGATGGATTATAATCAATGAAACTATGTACGTGTAAATTGGCAGGTAGTGTGCGCAGATCTTAGGTACATGGTATTCACCTGACAAGCTACAGGAGGATCACTGAGCTGCCATTTCAATATTTCTCTTGCCATGTGAATGTAGCAGTGCCCCTTATATTCCCGTGCCAGTTACCGCTGTGAGAATGTGGTATTTATTTCATATTTATTTGTCATTTTTTTTTGTGATCATCAAGATGAGGGAGGTTACAATTGGAAAGTGGAACACTTTCCATTTCAAGCATCTGGTGTTCAGTTTAAGCACTCACGGGTTAGATGTGGTATGGGTTAGGTGCAGAGTAAAGCTCCAAACTGTGCCGTAGCTCCAGCCTCAGAACAGCATCCTTTACTACGCCAATGTGACATTTTCCCAGTGGCGCGACACTTCCCCCATCTCCCACCCCAGCCATCCCATGAGTGAGATTGTCAATTTAGCGTCAAATTAAAAGTAGGTCTGTGCCTTAGGTCCATGCCCACTTGCAACCAGATTAAGACTGACAAGCACATTTCACATAGCACAGGCAGCAGAAAGATAAGACTTTCAACCCATAAGTCTGGTCTGGATTTAAACCAAGATCCCGGACATTAAAGGCCAGTGCGCCCGTGCGTTATTGAGAGCTGAGAAGCTCTCCAATAGAACGGTCTTGCCTTTTACCTTTATGTTCAGATGCCCTTTATGTTTGTAGCTGAGGCTCCTAAAACCTATAATTTCCCCTTTTCATGGAGTTTATTCAGCATTTTAGTGATTTTAAATTTGAACTTTCATTAATGACACAGTCCTCCTGTCTTTTGACATCATTTTTCTCTTCGCAAACTTTCTTTAGGCCAAAATTAATCAAGCTGCCCTCAGACCAAATTTCTGAAATCCAGACTGATCTTTCTTGCTTGCCCTCACAAGGCAACTACATGTTTCCGACAATTGCAGTGCTCCATATAGAGTCTGCCCAATGCCTTGAGCAACAACAGCACAACTGATTTTGATTTGATCTCCTATTGGGCCAGAAAATGGATTTTGTTTACATTTCTGGACCTCGGCTTAATTTGTTCACCGTGCGATCGATACACCCACCTCACACTTCTGTCTCTGATATTATCAAACTCTGGGAGCACCGCCAACAATGCAGTGGTATCATCGGTCTATCATACAAATAGGACTTGTTTTGGCTTCCAAACCAGAAACTCTTTGTGTCACGGTCCCTTTAAGGGGCTATAAAAGCTGCAACATGCCTTCATATTAAGGTTTTCATTATTTTTATGTGCATTAAAATACAAATGATTAAGATCTCCAAATGCCAATAATTTGCCAAATCTACTCTGCTTTTGCTCTTCTGTTTTCCACTATTGTGTCTCCAGTCCCAAGAACCTTCAGGTTCAATTTGTGTGCAATGCTAAACCCCTCTGGGCAAACCTAAACGGGAAGATAAGCATTAATGAGCGAAATGGAAAATTGGTTAATTTGAAGTGAAACTCACTGAAGCATGACTAAATACCTTCTGACTCTGGAACAGTTCCAGCCTGTGAATGAGATTAATGAAAAGGATAATTCTTTCTAACTCGCAAAATGTTGCTATTTACACAATAAGCACACCCCGCCCCCTCCCTTCACTTTTGTCTGTACCTAGGAGACCTGCCCCTACTACTGAGCTTAGAGTAATGTGCCATACAATGATGGTCCGTTGTTAAACTTCTACAGCTTTGTCCACCGTGACCTTCCTGTTGAACTAGGAACAAGAGTAAGCCCACTGGCTCTGCTCCACCATTTTGTTAGCCATAGCAACTAATTCTCCCTCCTTTCTCCATAACCCTTACTGACTTTATTTTGCAAATAAATATCTTTCCCTTTTACCCATCGCAGTTGATTTTGCATCTATGGTCATCTGGGGCAGACCAGTCCACATTCTCACAACTCTTTGGGTACAGTGGTATAGTGGTTATGTTACTGAACTATTAATCCTCGAGCCATGAGTTCGAATCCTGCCACAACAGTTTCAGTTAATTAAATAAAATCTGGAATAAAACGCTAGTATCAGTAATGGTGGCCATGAAACTACTGGATTTTTGTAAAAACCCATCTGGTTCATTAATGTCCTTTAGGGAAGGAAACCTGCCGTCCTTACCTGATCTGGGCCTATATGTGACTCCAGACCCACAGCAATATGGTTGATTCTTAACTGCCCTCTGAAATGGCCTAGCAAGCCACTCAGTCGTCAAGAAGGTGGCTCACCACCACCTTCTCAAGGGCAATTAAGGATGTGCAATAAATGCTGGCCATGCCAGCGATGCCCACATCCCATGAATGAATAAAAAAAATCATATTTTCTGAAAGTCACTATTCGATTTTATTGATTTTTTAGGGGGATCTTAGGAAGGCCTTCAAGTAATGTTCCATCTTAGTCCCTCCCTCTTTTTTATGCTCTTTTTTTCTGCCAATTTTCTTGCCCCCTCCGATCCCGCTCCATCTCTCCTGAAGTCATTGGTTCCTTGATAGACTGAGGTTTCACAAACTCCGCCCTCTTCCTTAACAGGGGTTTCTAGTCAGGACAAACTCAGCAATCTTACTTCACATTGAACCTATGACATTTTAATATCGGGGGTGTCCAATCGAAGGCCACATCCCACCCCATGGACCCTGCCAATCGCGGCCAAAAGTCCGATTTGTTCTTATGTTTCTTATTCACTGGTTTTTAAACTGTTTAAATTTGGTGGGCATACAGGTTTGAAAAGAGCTGCAAATGGTACTGTTTGCACATTTATGGATCAATCCTAAATCAGAAAACTAAGCTCTGCTTCTGTTTGTAGATGTATACGCAACTTAAAGTGGCCATTTATTTAAATTTACTGGGGAGAGTTTCCTCAGTCTGTGCCTGGATGCACTGAATTGTCGAGGTGCAGTGGATATTGGAAAATCGGGCGATCAGAGCACATGCCTGTAAGGGAACCCACCTGATTTTCCTTTGACCAGGAGCTTGGAGCGTTAAATTATGAGGACAGGTTGCATAAACTTAGCTTGTATTCCCTTGAGTATAGTAGATTGAGGGGTGATCTGATTGAGGTGTTTAAAATGCGGAAAGGATTTGATAGGGTTGATACAGAGGAACTATTTTGCCTGATGGGGGAATCAAGAATATAGGGACATAATCTTAAAATTAGAGCCAGGTGTTTTAGGAGGGAAATCGGGAAGCACTTCTTCACACAAAGGGTAGTGGAAATCTGGAACTCTCTTCCCCCAAAAGGCTGTGGATGCTGGGGGTCATTGGAGCTCTCAAGGCTGAGATGGATAGATTTTTGTTGGGTAAGGGTATCAAGGGATATGGAGCTAAGGCGGGTAAATGGAGTTGAGACGCAGATCTGCCATGATCTGCTTGGATGGAGGAGCAGGCTCGAGGGGCTGAATGGCCTACTCCTGGTCCTATGTTCAAAGTAGAGACTATTTCATTCTTTATTATTGAGTTCAAAATTAGATGAACCCAACTACTCGCTAATAGTTCCTTCTTTTAATTTGGATTTTGTGTCGAACAAACAAAATTTGATGAATCTCAGTACGATCATAGAATGTTACAGCACAGAAACAGGCCATTTGGTCCATCAAGTCAGTGCTGGTATTTTTCTCCGCATGAGCCACCTATTCTTAGCTCAGTCTCCTGCTCGCTCCCTTTAGTATTACTCTTTTCCAAGCAACGTTTTAGCTGATGGCCCACCAAATACCTAGAAAGAAATGATTGCAACCTTTAAACTTCTTAAAATTCAGTTGAATGTCGTGTATCGTTGTCCAGTTTTCTTTTATTTACTTTTGATGAAGAAACCTAGATGACAGGCCACGGTCCATCTTGCCGAGGACAGTCATGGTTAAAAAGAATAGGAGAAGACGTGAGGTAAGCCGAGGAGTGACTGGGAAAGCAGTAAGTTTGGGTTATAAAAGCTGCAGATTGTAGGAGGATAGGAAGAATGAGGAAAATGAGGAGTTTCACAGTTTTGAGGTCCCGGAAAAGAACGAGTTACATTTTGGGCATAAGTCTTGATTTCAACACAGTGGGATACTGGGAGGAGGAAGAGCAGGTCAGGTGGGGCATACCTGCACCTTAGGAGGGACAAGAAAGGATAGATCAGAGGAACCATGATCATAGTATGATATTGATATAAACCAAGAAATCAGACAAGTTGTGATGGAGAGAATGGTTGGAGGACACCTATCCAGTGACGAACTTTATCTTATACCCTGTCCAAGTTTGAGAACAGTATTCCAGTCTTGGATGGACATGGCTTTTAATCAGATGTTGGTTGATGTCTCTCTCCAAAGATACAAATTTGTGCTGTAGGGAAGCAGAGGATTCATGTGTCCTGGTGTCCTGGCCAACATTTATCCCTCAACCAACAACAGCAAAACAAATTATCTGGTCATTTCTCTCATAGCTATTTGTGGGATCTTACTGTACACAAAATGGCTGTCCCGGACCCCTACATTAGAACAGTGACTACACTTCAAAAGTACTTCATTGGCTGTAATGCGCTTTGGGACAGTTCTGAGGTCTTGAAAGGCGCTATATAAATGCAGGTACTTCTTCTTAAAAATAAAACTGAATGGAATTGCACACTTCTACAATTGGGTATGTTTGTTCACTGGCACTTTGAGGACATCTTCATTCAAAGACATACAGTATTTTCAGCGAGGACATCAATGTATTAGAAATAGAAGAATTACATCCAAATACTTATTAAAGGAAATCACTGATGTAGAATTTATCGGACAGCATAGTCTCACTCTGGCCCACCTTCACAACTCCATTTATAAAGAACCTCCTCCTTCATTCGACTTTTAGTTCACGTGTTTCTCAGTTTGGACTCATGTTCGAAGGAGCTGCTGTTCTCCACATTCATCACCAAAGATCTGAGTTGCATTACCGTTTGGTCTCCTTTTCGCTAACACGCACAGTATAAAAATACGCAATCGCTCACCTTGATAACAAAATCATTTCACCTCGGGATTTCCTTTATGCTCTCCATTTTCTACTTTTAAAAATAAATAAATAAATAAATACATAGCTGACATAAAGAAGAAGAAAAAATTAAACATCACAAGATCACAAAATAAATATGAATGAGCAAGGCCATTTGGCCCACGTTGACTCATCCACCAAAAAAGAACCTACAGCTCCCACCATCACCGCACCCAACCATCCCCTAAATAACTCCACCAGTCTACCATTCCACGTCTTGACCAGTCTTTATGCGAAGAACATCCTAACCCTAACCCATATGAAATTCATAAGATATCAAGTCTACAGTCACCTTATGCCATGTTTGTACTGTATCCAGGTACAAATGACCTGGCGCAATTCCCAGTCCCAGTTCCACCTGCTTCTGGCAGATTGTCAATAATCACGAGTCTGCTAGAAATGGCAAACTGCATTGAAAGAGGTCATAATAAACTTTGAGTACTGGATTACACTAAGATGAGAACCTGAACTATCAAGGGAACATTCTATTTCAATTAATGCACTAAAGAGGTTAAGGCAAGATAGGAGCTGATGTCCAGTTTATGTTTTCCCAAGGAAGTTTAGTGCATTCATTGAAATGGGATGTTCTTTTGATGGCTTAGTTTCTCATCTTTGCTGAGTTGGTTGATCTCAGCCAGGGTGGCATTAGTGGTACTAGAATTGGCTGGGTTGGCGTTAGTGGTTCTAGAATTGGCCAGAGTGGCATTAGTGGTACTAGATTTGGCCAGGGTGGCATTAGTGGTACTAGAATTGGCCAGTGTGGCATTAGTGGTACTAGAATTGGCTAGGGTGGCATTTGTGGTACTAGAATTGGCCAGATTAGCATTAGTGGTACTAGAGTTGGCCAGGGTGGCATTAGTATTACTAGAATTGGCCAGGGTAGCATTGGTGGTACTAGAATTGGCCAGGATGGCATTGGTGGTACTAGAATTAGCCAGGTTGGCTTTAGTGGTACTAGAATTGACCAGGTTGGCATTAGTGGTACTAGAATTGGCCAGGGTGGCATTGGTGGTACTGGAATTGGCCAGATTGGCTTTAGTGGTACTAGAATTGGCCAGGATGGCATTAGTGGTACTAGAATTGGCCAGGTTGGCTTTAGTGGTACTAGAATTGGCCAGGATGGCATTGGTGGTACTAGAATTGGCCAGGTTGGCTTTAGTGGTACTAGAATTAGCCAGGATGGCATTGGTGGTACTAGAATTGGCCAGGGTGGCATTGGTGGTACAAAATTTGCCAGGTGGCATTAGTGGTACTAGAATTGTCCAGGGTGGCATTAGTGGCACTGGAATTGGTCAAGGTGGCATTAATAGTACTTGAATTGGCCTTAACCTTCTTGGATTAAAGAGAGGGAAACAGTCAGTTTTCCAGCTCTGGATTGCCATTCAATGGCTCCCATTGGAAGTTCACATGTATGGACGTCAAGTGAGGAGAAGATTAGGCTCAGCTGTGATGCCCACTGCAGTTGGGAGCCTGCAGACACCCACTGCCGAGGCTCACCCTAGACGAATCTTCACCCAATGAAAATACCCGGGGTGCCAATGCCCTTCGAACCATACCTCAACATGAATCAGCATCTTTCGATGAGGAGGGGAGAGATAGCAAAACCAAAGAAAGGATTGTTCCAGGTATTCCAGTGTTATTCCTGCCCCAATTAATCAGAAATTTGAATAACTGGGACAGGAAGAGTTAAGAGGGTAACAGGACCTTTTAATGAGTGTCTTTCAAGCCATTAATTCTGGTTGTTATTTAGAGGATTATTGCGTTCTGTTGATTTACTGCACCATCTATGAGTAAGCATTAACCAAAATGAAAAATATTATGCACACCACGCCATTAAAAAAAATGAATTGATCAGCGTAGTTATTAAATCTGATGATTTTTCTGACGGTTCCCAGTTCCTTGTGTAAAATATTCAGATTTAAGTCTGTGGATGTCTTTTTTGCTCTTTGGCACTTCTGCATCTTATCGATTCAGATGCAAGATTTGACAGCTCCCTCAGGTCTCTCTAAATGGGCAAAGCAATTTTGAAAAAAAAGTCTGCCAAATTACCATTGCAATCTTTGTGAAAAGTGACTGGCTTACTTTATAGTGATTTTATTGCAAAGTAGCTAGTGTTTGTACACTTCATGGTGAGGTGGAATCTTAAAGCACTTCCTATTTCTTTTGCTGGTAGGAGGGGGGAGGAGGGAGGGGGGAGGAGGGAGGGGGGAGGAGGGGGGAGCAGAGGAGGAATAATTGTCCACTTCAATAGATGTAAAGTTCTTATTTGAATTTATTTTGGGGTCCATAGTAGTCCAAGAACAAATCGAAGAGGAGTAACCTTAATAAGCTTCAAGATAACTTTATATGCATCAGTTAAAGCTTTGCTTACAGGCTCCATCTTGCAGGCTTGTTGGACAAGGGTATTAAGGGATATGGAACCAAGGCGGGTCAATGGAGTGAAGATACAGATCAGCCATAATCTAATTGAATGGCGGAACAGACTCGAGGGGCTGAATGGCCTCCTCCTGTTCCTATGTTCCTAGACTCTTGGCTAGTGTAGTTTGGATTAAACCATTTGCTTAATGCCAGCATTGTCAAATACTGATTGTTAAGTGATGTCTCTAAATTATATACGCAAATTGATGTGAAATAACTTACACTTACTGAACAAAAAGTACATCTATAAATCCTTGTGCATTATTATTAAAGCCTTTATGAAGTCTGAGTTTGGTCTATGTAGTTTCAGCAATGTATATATGAGGGGAGGGAGTTAGTTGCTATCTTCCTAAATTTAATCTCCAACGGACAATAGCAATCTAGCAAATTCTACTCTCTAACTTAGCCCTATGATAACATGGCCAACTATCTCACCAGATACTTGACTGTTCAGCTGCAACTTCAGGGTATACTTTATGAATTTGTACAGTAAGTATTTGTTATTCTTTACAGACATACTTAACTGCTATGTAAATAGGCTATGCATTGGTCATTTAAAGGCCTGTTCTGGGATGGGGCCCAGCAACCTTTTAAAAATCCGGTTGGCGTATCAAAGGTTAGTGAGCTTCAAGGAACCAAGGATGACCATAAACATTTCTGTGGGTTGAACTCATGCTGTGCTAGATTGGCAACAAACACATTAATGTCTGCCGATGAAATTCCTCCATTTTAATAATCTGGGGTTGGGTGCATTAAGGTGGTGGGAAAAGAACTGCCATAAAAAGATGTTGCACCTTGTGATGTCAACCCAAAGCCACACTGGTAACTAAAGTAGTGATGACATTAGTGTCTGTAGCAGCTGGATAAATACTTTTGTAAGTCAGAGAAGATAAAACAGCTAAGTACCCATCAGCTGAATCCTCCATTTATCTTGATAGCACAAGGGCTGTTTATACTTGAGAGGAGCTTTCTGTTGCTAGTTTACTTTTATTATAATTATCTGCATATAATTAGTGCACTATGCTTAGTATTAAACAAACAACATGATCAGAGCCTGTGGACTGAATAAATGAAGTATAAATGAGCAGAGGTGAACCATTTCTAAAGTCGGCTAATGAATCAAACTGGGAAGGCCCATCTTTGGTTCTTTGGTAGCTGGAAAACATGAGAGCGACACAATGGAAATTAATGTCATCGTTGGGACTTGACTTCCCTTGTAATGATGTCATTGAGGTATAGCCATTACCATGGTAACAGAACAGATGGACCTCTCTGCACAGAGGTAGCACAAAAAAAAGATCAGGCCGCCCGTTCATTTTTAATGACAGTGGTGTCCCCAAGGTATAGGAGTTGGGTCTGATGCACAAACAGATCACGGCAAATCGCAAAACTCATTCACGAGGGGTTATGTTACACACTGAGATATCTTGGTTCACACTGTCCCCCCTCCCCCCCACATAACATAATCAGATGCGTTGAATGAGAAAGTAGGCCCCATTTCAGGCAGAATGAGCATCCAGAAATGGCCTCTGTGTACGTATGAACTGTGCATGTCACAAGTAGGTCATTATCTGGTTGGATAAGAATAGTACTTCTGCAGTATTGCAACAACTCAACCAGCACTAATTGGCACGTTTCCTGGAAGACTCTGAGGAGCCCAATTTACTTCAGTGCATCACATGACATTCTATGGCCTCTTCTGTACATGAAAAACAGATGATAAAGGTATAAGATATTTTTATAAAAACTGTAAAAGTGCAGATAATTGCTATGAATATGTGACCATATCCTGTTCATGAACAATGTGTTTTATACCTCGTGACCTCACTACGTATGAGTCATCAGGTTTATTTTTAGTTTTGTTTTCTTGCGGATAAACCCCATATCAAGGTGCGATGAATAATTGTCACCAATTAGAATGCAGACCGAAGTCAGGGACTGCATGCGACCTTGACAAGAGCTCAAGGACAAGGATGGCCAGTGAACAGGATGTAGATACACTTCCAGGCAGCAGGCAGGCCTTGGACTGGAACAAAATAAATGTAGGTCTCGGTCAAAGGGCCAGGTCATGGGTGGTATGATTGACGCACATATATGATGGGGACAAATAAAATAAAGGAATTCTGGGGTTCAGAGGGAACTGTCTTCTCCAGAATTGCCACATACTCTTAAATATCACAAAGGCAGAGGTTTGCCTCGTATCTCTCAGTTCATCTCATATTTGTTTGCTTTGTACTTGGAAATTGCAAGGCCAGGGCAGCCTGTTAGAGCTGAAACTTTCTGCAGAATTTCTTCTGCGGTACATCAGACTGATTCTACGTTGGTATCTTAAATCAAAATTGCTACCCATTGTGCCATGGAGGGAATTCTACGCATAATTTAAGTTGCTAGAATGCTTCTGGCCTGGCATTTTAAGGCATAAGGCATGGAAACAAGGGGGAATCTAAGGAAACCCCCATTAATCAACTATCTCCCTTTATAATAATTTGGATTACATAATAATTCAGATGATTGCATTTTCATAAGATCTGGTGGACTTATTTGAACTTGAACTAAATGAAATCCAGCTACTGTCTGCAGCCATTCCTCTTCTGTCTATCAATATCTGTTAATAGGCAAACTCAGGCTGTCAAGATGAATTTCTTAATGCAAAGGGTGACAACACCAGGAGATGGTCTACTGTGGAGGCACAAACTCGGGAATCATTCAAGAAACAGTTAGATGACGTGATAGGGGGACTATAGTTTTCTGTGGATGAACATGGAACCAAATGGCCTTGCCATTGTAAGCTTTTCGAAGGGCTCTGTCAATTAAAGAATTAGCAGTCAGTATGAAACAAAATCCAACTGATTGGGATATCGTCTTAACATTCCAAATTGGGAGTTAATGATCTGTAAGCAGAGTTTGTGTTGTGTTGAATTTATACACCAACAAAGAAAGCCCTGTATAGGGTATATTTCCTATTACTGCTCCTTTTTCTCAAGACTTCACATTTCTCTGCATTGAACTGCATTTGCCATCTGTCTGCCTGTCATTCTAACCTTCTCTAGCAGGGAGTTAGATTTAAGAATGGTAAAAACATTCAATCACTAGTGGTAATCTTCAAAAACATTCTTGAAATATCTGTAAAAGATGAATTCTTACTCTTTTCTTCATATCATTAATCCTTTTAACACTGGGACCAAGTTAACTTTCCTGGGTGCACTCTTGTTCCAGGGGCTACTGACCAGTGTTGTTAGCAGCCTTCCTATTTTGATATGACCATGTCCATCTTTGCTCATCTGCCTTTCAATTGGCCAAGAAGAGGAAACACAAGGAAACACCAGCCAAAGAAATGGCCAGTAGAAATTTGTTTTCAATAAGATTTCATCTTTGACCCCTTTGCACCCTCTGTAAACTTGAGCGCATCCAAAACTCAGCTGCCTGTATGCTAAATCACCCCGTGCTCACTGACCTACATTGGCTCCCGATCCGGCAGCACCTCGATTTTAAAATTCTCATCCTTGTTTTCAAATCTCTCTGTGGCCTCACCCCTCCCTATTTCTGCAACCTCCTCCATCTCTACAGCCCTACGATATCTCTGCGTTCCTCCAATTCTGGCCGCTTGCCCATCCCTGATTTTAATCGCTTCACCATTGGCTGACGTGCCTTCAGCTGCCTGGACCCTAAGCTCTGGAATTCCCTCCTTAAACCTCTCCGGCTCTCTACCTCTCTCTCCTCCTTTAAGACGCTCCTTAAAACCTACTTCTCTGACCAAGCTTTTGGTCACCTGTCCTAATATCGCCTTATGTAGCTCGGTGTCAAATTTGGTTTGATAATCGCTCCTGTGAAGCGTTTTGAGACGTTTTACTACGTTAAAGGCGCTATATAAATGCAAGTTGTTTTGTGACTGCTCGAGATTCTCCGATTCAGTGAACAATTCATTATGGCTGCTAACAGATGCAGTGCTTAGACCAAGACGCGTTCTCAGATTGCAAGTGAGCACTACTGCCTGCTTTCTCAGCCAATAGCGAGTACAGGATCCCAGAACCCTACGACAGGGAAATATCGACTTGCCTTGTGAAAAAAATAAATGCAAGAAACAAATCTTTTCAGTGGTTTCTTTAATCCCTGGTGAAGTGCAAAGCACTCGAAAGATTCTTGGCCCCCGCCCTTGATCCGACAAGATATAAAACCTAAACACTGCAATGATGCACAAGGGCCGCAGCAACGAATCACATTCCGTCACTTCGTCTGCATCTTGCGAGTGGCAGTATGTGAACAGTAGCACTTCTCGGGGCTAACTTCTGTCAGGCTGGGAGGTTCAGTGAATGTGCAGACACTGAGAAGGGTTCACTAATCTTTGGAAGACTGCTGTGGAAATTCTAAATCTAACTGGCATATAAATAACAAGTAAAGAGGCGCTTGCTCTTTTTATTTACATAGTTTTTGCCCCCATTTTTGTTCTAAATGATTGTATCAATTAGGAAATGGTCCATGCCTCATCCATTTTATTGATTCTCCTTCGTAACTTTCCACACTGGGAACTGCAGAAAATGTAGTAATTGTTCCCTTTCTCATGGGGGATAGCTCTCTGATAACTAGTACACCCATGGTATTTTGAAACGTGCGATAGCCATTGGCTCCTTAGAGGATTAAGATGCCCTTTCTTTGTTTCAGAAGACAGAAAGCTCTTTGTGGGTATGCTGGGGAAACAGCAAACGGAGGATGACGTCAGAAGGCTCTTTGAATCCTTTGGCTCTATTGAAGAGTGCACCATTCTTAGAGGCCCTGATGGAACCAGCAAAGGTTTGTCTTATCCCCTCCTACCTCAATCCATTGTTTTCTTTAAGTATGTTTATACATGGTTACAGGGCAGTTAAGTAGGATGGTCTCTACCTGTTAGCTAACTTAGTCAGCCTGGTATACCAGCTGGATGCTCTGCAGATTAGGTAACTTGGTAACTTAGTGACTTGGTGTTAGGTCGCTCAGTTTAATTAATTGATTGACATGAATTGCGCTGGTAGCTGACATGAATTTCATTGGTTTACTAATTTAGTAATCAACCAGTACAGGAGTTAGCTAGCTTAGTTAGCAAACCGAGAGCAGGCTCAGTTAGATTGGGAACTAAGTGATATTTATCTCCTTCAGTGATTCAGTTTGATTAAATGAATGATTAATTAGTATCCACTAATGGGAACTTGATTGAATCCAATGTGAGGACAACCAGCCTGGTTTCAATCATTTAGATGCTTAAATTAATGTGGCAATTAACCAATATGGACTTGTTTGCTGAGGCTCTTTTCTCCAGAATAGAGAAGGCTGAGGTTTGACCTGATTGAGGTCTTTCAGATTATGAAAGGATTTGATAGGGTCGTTGCAGGGACGATGTTTCCACTTTTTTTTTTGTTCGGGCGTAACTTTATTTTTTAAAAACAAATCGAAACCAAATGAATAAACAAAGTCAAATAATAATTTTGTCATACTGGTCAAGGATGCACTCCAGTCCCTGCAGTGACCACCGGTCTCGGAAAGCCTCAAGTGTACCGGCAGATACCACATGCTCCTTCTCCAGGGACACCTGGGCACGGAGAATGCCGTGGAAGAGATGCAGGCAGTCGGAGAGACTGCCCCCACGGGCCGCGTCCAGCCTGGACCTGGAGCTGAAATGTTTCCACTTGTCGGGGGGAGTCCAACACTAGAGGTCATCAATATATGATAGTCACCAATAAATCCATTAGGGAATTCAGGAGAAACTTCTTTACCCACAGAGTGGTTAGAATGTGGAACTCGCTCCCACATGGAGTAGTTGAGGAGATTTGCATAGATACATTTAAGGGGAAGCTGGATAAGCACATGAAGGAGGAAGGAATGGAGTGATAAGCAGATAGGGTTGGATGAAGAGGGGTGGGAGGAGGCTCGTGTGGAGCATGAATGCCGGCATGGACCAGTTGAGCCGAATGGCCTGTTTCTGTTCTGTAGGCTCGGTGTAATTCTGTGTAATGTTTCTACTGTGTTGGGGTTCTAGCCTTTCACCCTGTTGAATTTCATCATAATGGGGCATCATGAGTAATAGTCCTACAATAAGATAATTCTCTCTGCTTTCTTGTTTTTTTGCTCTGTTTCTTTCTGTTCTTCTCCCAGGCTGTGCGTTTGTAAAATATTCCTCTCATGCAGAAGCCCAAGCAGCCATTAACAGCCTGCATGGAAGCCAGACTATGCCAGTAAGTCAGACACTAAGAAACAAGCTCATGAATAATTTGTGGCCTGCTGAATGCGCTGTGTTGTGTGTAAAGATTATATTTACTTATCTTGCATTGTCGCTGATATTATAAAAGCTTCTGCAGCACCGTTGTCTACTGCTGCTTTATTAAAATAACGAGATATATATGCTTGTCTGCATAAAGCCGGGCCTTGGACAATGTAATGCAATTCTTATTTTTCAATGGGGACTACTGCTGATCTTGAGATTACAGTCTTTAACCTCCTCTCGTCAGCACAAAAGAAAGATGTGCAGTACTGCCCTTTCAGTGGCATAAAGCCAGGACCAGAGGTTTTAATGTATTATTGCCTTTTACTTTTCTCTTGATTCCTTAATTTTCTCTCCTCATCTCATGCCGCTGTTTCTTCTTGTCGAGATACACTTCTGCAGGCACTGACTGGCGTTCCAGTGCCTCACCCAAGTGGCTATGATTCCAGTGGGCCTAGATCATGAGAGGCGGCAGGCTTCCCCCCCACTTCCACCATGGGATAGTCATAATCTGGGCTGAAACTTCAGAGCAGAGCTGAGGGAGTGCTACATTGTCGGAGGCATCACATTTCCATGCGATGTTAAACCGAGGCCCCATCTGCCTGTGCAGACCGGATGTAAAAGATCCCACTGCGTTATTCAGAGAAGAGCTGGAAAGTCCTCCTGGTGACTTGGCCAACACTTACCCCTCAGCCAACATCACAAAGAAACAGATTGACTGGTCACTTTCTCATTGCTGTTTGCGGGAGCTTGCTGTGCACAAATTGGCTGCTGCGTTTGCCTACAGTATTACAACAGTGACTACACTTCAAAAGTAATTCATCGTCTATGAAACGCTTTGGGGCATCGTGAGGATATGAAAGCTGTTCTATAAATGTAACCTCTTTCTTTCATGGGGTGTATCCTAGTGGAGTTTTACCCATGTCCTTACCTGATGTGCACACAACAGATGAGGTAGGGTAAAGCTGCTCTGTGATCTTACTGGCAGGGGTCGCTGGATAATGATCAGCATGGTGAACCTGGCTGATTTTCTTTCTAACCCCACTATAGTTCAAGGGTACTTTATGTTCAATTTTAGCACCTAGAACGGCCACCCTGACTGAATTAAGCTGACTTAACACAGACCATGGATCATATTGTGACTTTGCTGGTCTATATGGATCCATTCCATGCTGGGCAGGATATTACCAACTGCAGTTATAATGAGCATGAGTGGGATGCATTGAAAACTGCCCTTATCCTAACTCTCACTAAGTGCTGTTCACCCATTGCCCCTGTGCTTGCTGACCTACATTGACTCCAAGCCCCCGAAAGCCTCAATTTTAAAATTCTCACCCTTGTGTTCAAATCCCTCCATGGCCTCGCCCCTCCCTAACTCAGTAACCTCCTCCAGCCCTACAACTCTCCGAGAACTATGGGCTCCTCCAACTCTGGCCTCTTGTTCATCCCCCACTTCCTTCACCTTATCGTCGATAGTCGTGCCTTCAGCCGTCCAAGCCCTGTAATTCCCTCCCTAAACTTCTCCGTCTCTCACTTTCACAACTCGGAGCAACATGGTGCATGCATGGGCATGAACACATTGCATCGTGAGACATATAGATGACTCCAGATCCCCAAGCTGCCCTAAACTGCAGAAATTGTCTCACCAACATTGATGTTCACCATTTTCAGATGACACAAAGATAGGCCGTGTGGTTGATAGTGAGGAGGAAAGCTGTAGACTGCAGGAAGATATCAATTGACTGGTCAGATGGGCAGAAAAGTGGCAAATGGAGTTCAATCCGGAGAAGTGTGAGGTAATGCATTTGGGGAGCGCAAACAAGGCAAAGGAATACACAATAAATGGGAGGATACTGAGAGGTTTAGAGGAAGTGAGGGACTTTGGAGTGCATGTCCACAGATCCCTGAAGGTAGCAGGACAGGTAGATAAGGTGGTTAAGAAGACAAATGGAATACTTTCCTTTATTAGCCGAGGCATAGAATATAAAAGCAGGGAGGTTATGCTGGAACTGTATAAAACACTAGTTTGGCCACAGCTTGAGTACTGCGTACAGTTCTGGTCACCACATTACAGGAAGGATGTAATTGCACTAGAGAGGGTGCAGAGGAGATTTATGAGGATGTTGCCAGGACTGGCGAATTTTACCTATGATGACAGATTGGATAGCCTGGGGTTGTTTTCCTTGGAACAGAGGAGGCTGAGGGGTGATTTGATTGCGGTGTACAAAATTATGAGGAGCCTAGATAGAGTGGATAGGAAGGACCTATTTCCCTTAGCGGAGGGGTCAATAACCAGGGGACATAGATTTAAACTGATTGGTAGAAGGATTAGAGCAGAGATGAGGAAAAAAAATTTCACCCAGAGGGTGGTGGGGGTCTGGATCTCATTGCCAGAGAGGGTGGTAGAGGCAGAAACCCTCAACTCATTTTAAAAACTGCCTGGATGTGCACCTGAAGAGCCGTGACCTGAATGTGGGAAAGTGGGATTAGGCTGGGTGGCTCGTTTCTCAACCAGTGTAGACACGATGGGCCGAATGGCCTCCTTCTGTGCTGTAAATTTTCTATGATTCTATGATTCCGTTTCATATTGAGGGCATGGGGTACAACCATGGGCTAACAGTAAAGTTTTTATAAAGTAGTGAAACACTGTATGTTATAAAAATTAACCTTGGAGCTCAGATCATAGTTAAAAACTATCTAGGCGGCATGACCAAGGTCTTTAACATTATGTTAACTCCTCAATTTGATCACTGGCTCGCAGTCACTCAGAAGTATCAATTATTCTGTGCATATTGTAACATGAATTGGATCAGATGTCAGTGTAAAATATTAGATCGTAGAATCAGATCGTAACAACTCGCTGCGTAAAAAATAAAATTCTCCTCATTTCCCCCTTCATCGATAGATGATTCATTCGAGTTAATAGAAAGGAACCCGCAACACAAAACATTCTGCTGTGTTTTGACTGTAACCTTTATGAAAGTTTCAGCACAGATTCAGTCGGATTCTGAGCTTATCTGTGGCTGGAACGCTGGTGTCAATAGACTGAGGGAACATATGGCAGAAAGCGTCTTGCGTCTACGCTATTTGGAAGATAACACTGTTCTTCCTACATGAAAATCTCTTGATAGCTTATCTTTAAGTTAGTAGCTTTAATCCCAGGGGCTCCAAGAGCACTTTAATTAGGATGGCAGCCTCACTCGTACTCCGTTCAGTCTTGCTACCCATATGCTACGGAAAGCTGTGGAGTCGATAGAAACAGGGGCCTGTTATGGAAGAAAAATAAATTGATTTTCATTTGTGTGCCAACCTTGATAGAAGTGAAGATGCAGGTCTTGCGGTTTACACAGATTCGCTTTGGCAAATTGTTATTTGGAGTGGCAGAAGGCAAGCCAGCAATAGCAGATTTCTGGGAAGAGATTTTGGCACTGTTATTCTTGTTGTCCCTTTACTTGACAAACTAACAATTAAGCGAAAAAAAACAAATGTGTTGCCTGCTGTAGCCAACGTTGTCATCAATGAGGCAGCAGCAGAGTGAAACAGACCCCGTGGTTATAATAGACGTTCAGCATTCCTCTGACACTGACTTTCTTTTCATTTCTTATTTCCCCCCCCCCAACCCTCCCTGTTAAAGTTGTGCTGTCTGTTTGTCTCTGTCCTTTCGAACACATCTCTTCACATGGCTTCTAGTGACTAAAACTGGAGACGTGGGAAGGCTGAAAAATACATCTTATCCTGTGTAAGTTAAAGAAAAAAAAAGGAAGATTTGCGTTTATTTCCAGCACCTTTCACGACCTCAGGATATCCCAAAACGCTTTTCAGCCAATGAAGTACTTTCTTGAAGTGTAGTCACTAGTGGAGGGGCTTCATGGGCGGACTCCGTCCTTATGAGATGGCCTCGAATTTGTGCTTTCCACCTGGAACTTCCTAATAGTGATTGAAACCCAGAAATCTTTAATTCCATTGTGGAAATGAACTACATTCTACTTTTTCTCCCTTTGGAAACAACCCAAGTGCAAGTGTCTGTTAACAGCTGTGACTCAGTGGGTAGCACTCTTACCTCTTAGTCAGAAAGTTGTGGGTTCAAGTCCCACTCCAGGGAAGACTAAGCTGACAATTCAATGTCGCTCTGAGGGATTGATGCACTGTCAGAGTGCTGTCTTTCAGGTAAGATATTAAACCAAGTCCCTATCTGCCCTCCCAGTTGGATGTAAAAGATCCAAGGGCACTCTTATTTTGAAGAAGAGCATGGGATTTCTTCCCGCCCAATATTTACCCCTCACCCAACACCGCTAAAACAGATTATCTGATCACTATCTCGTTGCTGTGTGTGGGATCTTGCTGTGCGCAATTTGGCTGCCACTTTTCCTACATTATAACAGTGACTACACCCAAAGCGCTTTGGGACATCCTGAGGTTGTGAAAGGAGTTATATAAATGCAGGTCTTTTTCTTTCTTTCTTTAAAAAGGATGACCATAATTTTGATGTGTGAATAAAAATTGTAATTTAAAAATACAAAAAAGTAAAAGTGCACAGGAGGGAAAATGTTTAATCAAATTACTGAAGAACATAGGAACTAGGTTTACTAAACACTCACTAACGGTACAATGGGCCAAAGAAAAATCTTGCAAGTGAGAAGCACCACAGATCAGTTTGGGGTCACAGTGGTCGGGGAACCCATATTATGCCGCCCCTGTTGATCTAACGGCTATTCATCCCATGGCCTCGAGGTAGTAGGTGATTTCCTGGGAGTGTACATCATTATCTTGGTCTAGACTCTTGCGTCAAATCTCCCTTGTGAAATAAGTGGGCTCTTCCCAGTTGCACACTGCCATTTCTTTTAACCGACTTTAGATTCATATAATCCAAATTTCACGAAGTATTAACTGCCTGGTTTCCATCAAAAGTTTCAAAAGAAAAACAGGCAGCCTGCTTAAAGTATCTGGCTGCAAAATGAGCAGGTGGTGAAGTGACTTTAGAAAGGGTCACATTTCACCTGCAATGTATTAAGCAATTGCTCTTCAGCTTCAGTACGTAAGTCTCAAAACCCAAATGTTCATCCGTACTGTGTGATATTCCACGATTGATCGACATGTGAAATGTCTATGCTTAATCACACATCTTCGAAGAATTTTTTTTTAATTGATCAAACAATAAAGTATAATTCCATTGCATTGCAAACCCTGTGAACTGTGCCGATGTGTGACTGGCCAGCCAAGAGCTTTCTGTTCTCCTGAACATCTCTCTTCCTTCCTTCCTTCCTTCAGGGGGCATCGTCCAGTCTGGTGGTGAAATTTGCAGACACAGATAAGGAACGCACACTGCGACGCATGCACCAGATGGCGGGGCAGCTTGGGATCTTTAATCCGATGGCAATCCAGTTTGGCGCATACGGTGCCTACACTCAAGCGGTAGGTAACCCAGCACTGCGCCAGCTGTAATACGTAAACACCGCAGTTCACTAAATAGGGTGCAGCTGATGTGTTAAGTTTATTTTTTGCTTCTTAATCCAGAGACCTAACTGCACAGAATCATTTGAATCTTACAGCACAAAGAGGAGGACAATCAGCCCATCACGCCTATGCCATCTTTCTGAAAGAGTTATCCATGGAGTCCCACTCCCTTTATGGACTCTGTTTCCCCCTCTCTCTGGAAATGCACTCCATGTCCTAACAGCCCTGTTAGAAAAATTCCCTCTAACCTCTCCCTTCATTCATTTGATGCTGATCTTAAATTTATGCCCTTTGGTTACTGACCAATAGACATAATTTTTCCCCTATTTGACTTAGCAAAACCCCTCGTAATTCTGCATCCTCCTATCAGATCATCTATTAACCTTCTAGTGAAAATAGCCCTAGTTTCTCTGGTCTCTCCTCGCAAAATGATTGATAAATCCGTAAGTGTGTTCTGAGCATCAATTTCCTGTTGTGAAAAATGGTCACACTCAGGCTGTTGACACAATGAAATGCTGAGCAACGTGACTTGATATTTACTTTTACTGACTGTCTGAATCTGAGGATATCTTCAGAATGTCACAATGCATTAATGTTTGGTACAGTAACTTAACAAAATGAAGAATGTTAACCATGATTTAATAGCAACTTCATGTATACATGTCTTGTTGAATTGGGGCTAGACTAAAAGAATGAGGGATTCGACTCTTCAGCCTCACCCTTCAAATATCCAATCTGTTCTACGTTTAACAAGACAGTACATGTACAGATCTCTTGCTGCCTAAATTATTGCCGTCTTGTTCAGATCATTTCTCCCGTGTCATCGGAATATGGCAGCAACTCTCCACTCAATTTACTTCAATTGTGGCCCATCACAAAGCTAGTCCATTACAATCAAGCTCGTTCTGCCCAACCGCAAATTTCTTAACTGTCAGTATTTATTATTTCTTAATACTGCTTGCCCTCACCTCCCCCTCTCCAAACCAGGAAAAAAACCTTCTCTAAGTCTTTCATTCAATAGCATTTCAAGCTAAGGTGCTATCCTATCGAACCTTTTTATGTGGATTTAGATGAAGGGTGTCAGTGCTGGGGAATGGATGGTACTCCTGGCTAGATGCAGAGAAGGGGCCCCCCTGCTCAGTGCCAATATTTAGCCCAAGCACCCAATGCATACTCTTCAATTTTGGGGCATATTTTCGCCTTGTCGCTAGTGTGTGTGTGAAAATGTCTGCGTGGGTACTTACCCATGTGTAAGCAGGATTTGCGATGCATAATGCAGGAGAGGACTTTACATGAAAAGCTCCACTTCTGTTCTCTTTCAGTTGATGCAGCAACAGGCAGCTCTAATGGCGGCAGCACAGGGCACCTACTTGAACCCAATGGCTGCAATTGCAGCAGCCCAAATGCAGCAGATGGCGGCCTTTAATGTGAACGGACTCGTAGCAACGCCAATGACACCATCGTCAGGTACGTCACCGACCTGCGCCAAAGGCCCACTGTCCACTCCAGTTCCTCGGTGGTCACAGAGATTGTGGTGACACGGCACATGTTTGTGATCCTGAGTTTTCGGCGCACAAACTCGAAAGCGGTTAGGATCCCCAAAGATACCATTACCATGCCATTGTCTGACAGCCCTAGGGCAGGTCCTATCACTCAACTCTCACACACATACCACTTACTTAGGGAAGAGTAGCTGTTGAGGCTGGGGGTCAATTGAAAATGTCAAAACTGAGATGGATAGATTTTTGTTAGGCAAGGAGGGTAGAGATACAGATCAGCCGTGATCAGGCAGAACAGGCTCAAGGGGCTGAATGGCCTCCTCCTGTCCCCATTGTCAGGTATGATGCTGAACTCCGGGAGTAGCCCCGTTTTCAGGTATCGCATTGAGATACTGATTGCCTCATTGTCAGCTAGAACATCTGGGAGTGCCCCCATTTTCTGGAATGGTATTGAGCTGCACCATGGGCCCACTTGTATTTGTTGTAAGAGGACAAAATGGCAGCAGACCTGTGTGACTCGACCCACAGAGCCACCAGTGATGGGAGGACTAAATGGCTGACCTTACAGTCCGTTGTCTTCTGCCCTAGGGCAAGTCCTATAACTCAAATAACACACACACACTTACTTAGGGAAGAATAGCTGAGGTGGTTTCCTGATGTTTTTCTCATGGAGTTTTATCTTCAGAGTATCTTCTCCTAGGTGGGCTTGAACCAAGGCTAAGGAGCCCCACACCTACCCTTTGCGAAGGGAGGGAGTCCACCCACGCCCATCGGACGCAAGACCCCCCCACCGCTGAGGGATGTCAATCCAGTATTCAGAACCCAGTCCTTCTGACTCAGGGGCGGGAATACTACCACTGAGCCAGTAGGCCTTCCAGTGTTACCTATTAAAGGTGATAGAAGCAGCTGTCAATAATACACTTCAGGCATCTTATCTAATCACCGCCAGTGTCATAAAAGAGTTAGTAAATTGTGACAACAGGAAATAAATGTGATAAGCAAGAATTTTCTACAAACGAGGAAAAAAAATCACATTGCCCATTCATTCAGCACTGCTCCACAATCTGGTTTTTATTTTGAAAAGCTGTATTGGGGGGGCGGGGGGGGCCAGAGGGGAGGGAGGGGCAGTTTAATTTCCTACATGCAATCTTTTTGGTGCTCTGGTTAACAAACTTGGAGTAAATTCCTGCTGATGCTATTTTAACACAGTCGTTAAACCGTTCCTTTTAATTGGTGTAAAGCCTGCGTTAAATTAGCACAGGCAGGAATTTAACACGAGCAAATTAACCAGTGCTGCTGAAAATAGTATAAAGTGTGAACTGAAAAGCTAGGGGGAAGATTTCCTAAAGGCATAGTTTGTAATGTCATCTTAAAAGCATTTGTAAAGACTGTGTTATAACCACTACAACTAGTTAATGAAATGTAACAATCCAGTTAGAGTGAACTTTGTGCTTGCTTTAATATTTTCACATTGGTTTAAAAACATTATTTCAGCTATCTCCTTTGCTTGGCCTATCTCCAATTCATTGGTGTAATAGTAATTCCACTGATTGGTCAGGTTGAATGCCCTAATTTATTGCACATGAGCGATGATATCATTTTACACCCCTGATGTCTATTTATAAATGGGACTTGCTGCCTTGCAAAGAGATACATGGCAGCCACTGTAAATGAACAGCCTGGTTTTGCTTCAGACTTATGCTCACAGGAGTATATTTTCTTCACAGATTGTTGTTCGCTTTCTTCTATAGGCACCAGTACACCCCCGGGTATCAGTGCAGCAGCTGTACCCAGCATAGCTACGCCCATTGGAGTCAATGGATTTAGTGCCATGCCACCACAGACCAATGGGCAGCCAACGTCAGATACCATCTATGCCAATGGCATTCATCCGTACCCAGGTATGTGCTGGGAAAACAAATCACAAACTTATGGCGGCTGCTTTTTTTTTTGGATCAAAAGCCAGAACATTAAAGATTAAATTGCATGCTTGGTTTAAAATAGTTACTTTATTCTCAGAAATACAATAAACCTTTAATATCTTTTGGAGCCATACAAAAATAATCTTGTACTAAAGAGCAAGTGACAAGAGAGGAACCTTAGACAAAATAGGGTAGATGTTCCTGGGTGTTCTGAATCACCATGGTGCAGTGAAAACAGGAAAATCAGACACGAAAGAATGCATGTCCATGTGAGTGGCCGCCAGATTTTCCACCCATTTAAATGAATGGATATATGTTCCTCCTTGCTCAATTTGCCCCGCATCTCAACAATCCAGAATGCCCAGATGCAAGGCCAGGAAAATCCACACTCAAATGCCTTGGATCCTAAATTTTATATATCAGAGAACGTCATTGTGAGGTTTTGTATGGTATCGCCGATGGCAGTGCATGTCACATCAGTGAGTGCGGTATCTGAAATTTACACTAAGATGATTGTGTGCTAACAGTTTGCTGCTCTGTATAGTGTTTGGAGATCACGGTCGGATTACAGAAGATGAGACCTAGCTGTGTTTGGTCCTTTTGTTTTCTCTCCAAAACGTGGGGAAAAAGAAATTGTACAATACAGTAATGCTCAGGGAAGCAGCTAGTCTGGACACCAACCTATAACAGCATCGTAAGTGAAGAACACATTTACAGACTCACTAGAAATACCAACTGGAGGAAGTCTTTGTGAACAAATGAAGGGGGTAATTTTGTGAGATGCCATCTCCAGCAGAGAGCCCCACTGAGGGAGGGAGGGAGGGAGAGAGCAGAGACAGGACTACGGCATTATAGCCCTGATTTTATGACTCACCATTAGCAAGACTCTGTGCCACGCAATAGTACTCTCCATAGTGATCAGAGTAATTGTTCCCCTCCACTCCCTCCCCCCCACAATATTCTAACATGCCATGTTTAATTTTTCGATGAAACACGATGTTAATACACCCGAGCGGTTACACTGGATAATCCCCGAAACCGAACGCACCTAACGTTCGCGCTGCCTGGCGATTTACCTGATTGCTACCTGCGCTATTGAGTGGCTGTTCACCAGCAGGGGGCCCAGTATCGCGAGTGGCTCGCACCACTTAAAGGCAGCTGGTACCTCTTAAAGGGGAGGTGCAGTGTGGCTGCAGGAAGTGGTGGAAGTCAGTGGTGAAGTGAATCTGTGCTGTGATATCGTGCAGCACGGTGATGATGGGACCTCTGTAAATTTTAATGAGCAACAACTGGGCTGCTCAACATTTGCGGGACTCTGATATTTGCAAAATATAAGATATGGGTCCAAATGAGGTCTGAACGGAGGTCAGACACCGCACACGTAAAACACAGATGCAAGTCCTGTTCCTATGTTTACAAACTGTTGAGTTATGTTAAAACATTGAATAAAGGTTACGTACTACTAAATCCCACATCCTCCAATCTGCACACCAGATTCTGCCAATCTGAGTTTGTACCAGGCCTGCGAGGGTGCGTGCACCCAGGTTCTCTAATGATGCACTAGAGGCCTTGGTGCAAAAGGTGGACAGAGGAGGGGCATCCTATATCCGCAGAAGGGGCAAGAGACCCTCCAGACATATGCTCCCAAGGCAGTAAGGGACGAAGTCAATGCCAGACGCATAGTACCATGAACATGGATGCAGTGCAGGAAGAAGTTCAATGCTTTGACACGAGTGGTCAAGGTGAGTGAGGTCAACTGTCAAGTGACATCTCCTACCAACTGCACCACTAGCCACATCCACTGCTCCACTCACTACACCCCCCCATCACCCACATACCAACAAACTCTTTCAACCAATACTTCACTCTTCCAATCAGATGCTTCCTCTCACTCTCACACATTACCTCTGTTGCAAGCCGCACACCCACAACTCACAGGTCACACACACTGACAGCTATTCAACCATGACAGGCACATCACCCAAACATCTTGCAGGACACTCACCGACACACGTCCCGCTTTCTTGCAGGAGAAGGTGGCAGATAACAGGAGGCAGCAAGTGGCAGTGGCTCCGTGGAACATGAACCTGCTGTCCTCTCTCAGGATGACAGCATTCCTGAACCACCCCTGCCACTCTGACAGTGCCCTTGCTGTTGCCTGTGAGCTAGTCAGCCCACTCCCTGTAGAGTATTGAAACTTTATTATAGGAACATAGGAAGATAAGAACAGAAGTAGGTCATTTAGCCCCTCGAGCCTGTTCCACCATTCAATGAGATCATGGTTGATCTGTGACCTAACTCCATATACCTGCCTTAGCCTCATATCCCTTAATACCTTTGGTAAACAAAGATCTATCAATCTTAGATTTAAAATTAACAATTGAGCTAGCATCGACTACCATTTGTCGAACAGCGTTCCAAACTTCTACCACCCTTTGCGTGTGGAAGCAATTCCTAACTTCACTCCTGCAAATCCTGGCTCTAATTTTTAGGCTCTGTCCCCTAGTCCTAGTATTCAAGTATAGGTGACCTCCAAAAACAGGTAGAAATGCATCAGCAGCCAGGAGCAATAATCCAGCAACAAACCTGTAACTCCTGCATGATCCCTTTAAACAGCATTGGTGGGGGGGGTGGTGCAGGGTCCTCCATGCTGTTTACGACCTGCTCAGCTCTGCGAGGTTAAGACAGTGCATTGGTGGAGCGTTCAGTTCTAAAATCACATCTGTCCCTTTAAATCAGCGTCGCACACTGATCTACCACATATCCTCCCTACTTTACACGCAGCCGGCCTTCGTTATCTGTGCGTGCGTGAACGCCTTTACCATTATGGCGTCCAGCGCTCTTCACGCTAGAAGTGTGCGCGTGCATTCCGGATGCCGTTTTGGGTCCTTAGGAGTCCGCGTAGTGCCTACACAATGGACGCTACACGGCCCAACTTAGAGCCCTCTATGTTTAAAAAAAATAAACAGAGCTATTTTGCCTTTTAAATTACACAGTGGCAGATGTATTCCCGTGGATGCCATTGGCTCCTACCTAAACCAATGGGAGAGTAAGTGTATACGCACAGTTGATTTTGCTTCAGGCAAGAATTGCTTTTGCTGCACTCTCAAACAGAGGGAGCACTTACACGGATGTGTTTGCGATGGTTTTTCTAAGATGTGTAAGTTTTAATTAATGTGGAGCAATTTTCATTCATTATTCAAGTTTGTACTTGTTTCTCCTTTCTGTGAAGTTAGCAAGCTATGGTTGGCTCTGTTTAATAAGATGTGTTCATCTTCATAATCCCACTAATACAACTTAAAACTCTTCTATAATTATAATTATTGAGCGCAACACTGCAGCAACAGAATGCAATTGTATCTCATTAAAATAGAAACTATCAGTCAAATGGATTTTTAAATGGTATAATTAGACAGAATTTATTTACTTAAAAGTAATTGAGGTTCGATGTCAGCAATAACCTGAACTTATTTTGCATCAAACAGCTGCTTTGAAGCAAAAACAAAATCTTGATCAGTCACGATTAATGGTCTATGATCAGGTCCAGTTGGTTGTCTGCTTTGATCTTCACATTTATTTTTAGAATTGGATGACTATCGAGATATATTGGCTGTCTAAATAATAGATGAATAAATGGATTAAATGAATAGATGAATGAATGACTAGATAGATGGTTGGATAGACAGATAGCTGAATGGTTAGGTTGAGAGTTAGAGGGATGGATGGATAGTTAAATGGAGGAATAAGCACATACATGGCCAGAGGGATAAATAGATGATGGATGAATAAACAATTTTAAGAAATGATTGGTTAAATAGAATACCTAGATGGATGGTTAGAGAGATTACTTGGAAAAGTGGAAGGCTAGGTTATATTGCATAGGCCAGACAGATGTGTAGATCAGATTGATAGATTAGCCAGATAGAAAAATAGATATATAGAAAACCTTGATTGAAGGCTGCTGTGTAAAATTATCTTGATGGATCAATGGACGGATGATTAGATGAATTGTCAGGCTGGATAAATGGATGGATTGTCAAGATAGATAAATAGATTACTTTGATAATTGGATGCATGGTGAGACAGAACCTAGATAGATTTATTAACGTATTGCTTGATAAAAATAAACTACTTACGTGAAATATTTTTTTGTCTTCTAAGAAGGATTCACTTCATGTGAAGAAAATGATTGAGTTACTCAACTCATATTATCATAGAATCATAGAAAGTATTACATAAAGCTTGTAAAACAAAACAGGGTCAGTTATTGACAGAAAGAACAATCACTGATATCAAACAGTACTGGGGAAAAGCATCAAAATGGATTTCAATTAGAAATGCATTTATTTGACAACAAAAAAATTGACCAGATTCAGTGACTTGATATGCTTGCGCCTTAAAGAAAATGACATTCTAATGTTGCGGGACTTTTGACAAATATTTATTCTATAACCGTACTACCAGTCACAAGTCAAACCCCAACCTTTCTATGTTCAGTGGCTTCTTTTGTCAGTAACTGGAAGGTTAAAAGAAAAATGCTGCATATCTGCTAAGCGTTTAAGATGTTTACCCTGTTGTATATATTCCTGGTACCCGTGGTCTAGTGCCTACATGTCCAAGGCATCTATTTATCTAATCGTCTGGAGCGTGCCCAATAGAGCTATCTATTTCCCAGGCGATAACAGTAAGCTTCTGCATCCAAGATTATGACTGCTGGAATGCACTAACTGACAGAGTGGCGGAAGCAGATTCAACAGAAACATTCAAAAGGGAATTGGATGTATACTTGAAAAGGAAATATTTGCAGGGCTATAGGGAAAGAGTGGAGGAGTGGGACTAATTGGATAGTTCTTTCCAAGAGCCGGCAGAGGCTCGATGGGCCAAATGGCCTCCTACTGTGCTGTATGATTTTAAGACATCCAATCATCCAATCCTATCTGGAGACTGCCCTGAAGACTTGTTCACTTTGAAAAAATATATATGTAATGGGTAACGGATTTCAAATCAACTAGATTTTAAGTGCTTGAATCTAAGTCTGATCTCTAACCTCTAAATAGGATATGTTTCTGAATTTAGGATGTATTATAGAAAACCTGAGTGACCATTTGAGTGTGAGTTGGGGTTAATAAATGTTTTTACTTTAAGTACGCAAGGGATTGAGGATCCAGCTTTTACTGGCAGACGAATGGCTTTCAATTCAAATCTCATTTCAGACAGATGATTGACATGAAAGTTTTATGTCCACTTGTTTTCAATAGCCTTTAAACCCACTTCTACGGATCAGTACTATCCATCACATACTTCTGCGTGTTATTAAGCCATCATTCTGTGGCGTTATTCTACAAGCACAAATTGACCAAGCAAATTTTATTGACTGTTTAAATACGTATTTGAATCCAAGATTACAGTGTCTCAAGTCGCTTCTTGTTAAGTCCCATCTTACAGAGTTTCATTGTCTTAAATTATTTTCAATGGTCTAACTTTCCATTCAATCCAATGTGTCACATAATTTCTTATACTTTTCAATTTCAGGGTGTTCCTATTCACTCCCATTTTGTGGAATTCCAGTTCACACTCCACCCGATGGAAATGCAATGCAATAAATCACTGCCAGTCTATAGAATTACTAAACCTCGCAAATGATGTATTTCGCACCCAGTGTCTGTTTGTTGTATGTTACATATTGTCAGAGGGTCATCTTTCGTGTAATGAAATATTTTCTTTTAGATGCGGTTGGAATAGGACAAACACGACAAACGTCATTGTTTGATACGCTGCTCAGAAGTTGTGAAAAGTTAGTCGTGTGTTTAACATGACCTGGCTGTCCCCAAAAAAGGCTCAATGAATTCAAAAACAAGTTAATGAGTAAAGTTTGAAGCGATTAGTCGATGAAGTGGCCACTGCGTTTCAAGCCACACAGAACAAGGGGCATCTCATGGTTCCATTGCACCATTAGAGGGCACACATCCGACAATGACCCAGGCTAAGTGATATAGGAACCTACAAAAATGACGGGCAGGAAACGACCAGCTGGTCCATCAAGCCTGTCCCACACTCGTGATGCCTGGAGCGTGTGACTAGACCCTTTCTACCCCACTCTCCCCCTCCTGGGAGAGGCAAAATAACAGGGGAAAAAACCCAGGGCCAACGAGAAATGTGGAAAATTCCTCTCCGATGCCCTCCCTACTCCGCCCCCTTCAGGCGATCAAAACCGGTCCAGGAGATCACATACATGTATAATCTGTGGGCTTCTCGATTGTGTGTTTCTACTTTGTGGTTATTATATGCTGCAGAATCCACGCCTTTGGTCTGACCTTAATCTCTCTCCTCTTTTGTTCGCTCCCTCTCGCTTGCTCTAAAACTTTCTTTTGTGGCTCCATTCTGCTTTAGGTGGTGTTTCCGCAGGTGCACTGTGTTTTACAGTGACTAATCTGCCTTATTCATTCTCTGCTTCTCCTTCCTGTTTTCTCCCCAGCACAAAGTCCAACAGTGGCCGATCCCTTACAGCAAGCTTATGCAGGCATGCAGCACTATACAGGTCATTAATATTGCATACATAATTACAGCCTGTTTTGTAAAATGGCCTGTTTTGTTTGAATTCTGTTGATTTTTACGAGGGAAAAAAATGAGCTCAGTGTTACGCTAACAAGTAAAAGCAAATAACATGAGTTAGATGAAGGGTTGGGGAGAGAAGGGGGCTTAGTCTCCCAACAGTTTGAAGGATTTGTTTTTTATAACATATCAGGGTTGAATACGATGAAGAAAATTACAGTAAATGCACCACCCAGTATAGTACTGAGCCAGACAGACCAGAAGCATTCCAGGTTCAATTAGTGGTTCTGTCTTGAGTTGGCTGAGCTCCGCTGAGGCATCAGTTGGGATACTACAATTGGCTTCAGCACCTCTGGACCAGGACAGGAGACCATCGGTCAAGACTCCTGCCCATTGTGGCTCTCTGTTGGACGTTGAGTGAGGGCTGGACCAGGCTCTGCTCTGGTCAAATAGCCCACTAGCACTTGGCAGCCCAGGCTCGTATATGAACAATGGTTTGTTTGGGTGAACTACTGAGAGCAGCCCAGTGTAAGAATCAGCACTCTGAGGAAGGGAGGGGGGAGAAGATTGGATAAATAGATACTGAGGAACAATTACAAGGCAGTAATCTCGGAGTGACTTCACAAGCTGTGAAAGCAATATTCGAGTTTGCTGCCTTGTAAAGACTCCCAGGTATGCAACTTTTTGGTGGGACAATCTTACTCGGTTTTGGTGGCGTTGCTATAGCGACCATCAGGACCCTATGATGTTGACTTAACGGTGATGTTTACACTGCACTGTAAAATTGGGATGCTATCAGTGACCAGAACTTAAAGTGTACATATTTCTTAAATAACAGGATTTGAGGGCACTGGAGCATTCTGGGTGGGGGGAGGAGCATGTCAGCCTTTTGGGGGGAGTGGCTAACTTTGTTGAAGATTTGAAGTCCGTGCTCGTTGACCTTGTTACATCAATGGGTGCTGCCGGTAGTGTGCACAAGTACTGTGACTCGTCCTTTCTGTGACCAATGTTCCATATGCTTTCGATTTTGGGTGCAGTCTTGTCAAATCGCCATTTATATACTTTGGAGCAGGAGTAGGCCATTCAGCCCTCTCAAGCCTACCCCGCCATTCAATTAGATCCTGGCTGATCTGTACCTCAACTCCATTTACATGCCTTAGTTCCACATCCCTTGATGCCCTCACTCAATAAAACTCTATCGATTTATCTATCTATCAGTCCAGTCCTCAATGTTTAAAACTTCCCGAGTCTGATCTCATGTTGTGCCCAGAATAACAACAGCAATGAGAACACATGAAAGCGTTTTTATATCATTACATAGAATGTGCAGCACAGAAACAGGCCATTCGGCCCAACTAGTCTGTGCCACACCTTACTTCATCTAACTCTATCAGCATATCCTTCTGTTCCTTTCTTCCTCATGTGCTTATCTAGCGTTCCCTTAAAATGCATCTATGCTATTCACCTCAATTACTCCATGTGGGAGCGAGTTCCACATTCTCACCACTCTCTGGGTAAAGAAGTTTCTCCTAAATTTCCTATTGGATTTATTAGTCGCTATCTTACATTTATGATCCCTAGTTTTGGACTCCCCCACAAGTGGAAACATGTTTTATATATACTTTCTGGTGGATAAGAAAAACCCAAGTAGTAATAGAAGAGAATAGTAAAATATTCTCTTTAATAACATGCGAGCAGGGCACTTCAATTTTAAATTTAGTTTCATGAATTTATCGAGTTCCGCTGCAGAGCAAAGCTTCCTGTGTTTTTCTGCAGCTCAATGCTTTAAACCCAGCCTCTGAAGGGGACCCTTTCCCCACACTGGCCTACTCTAAGTGAGATTACCGATTTAACGCAAAAAAGGAAATCGTCGGCCTTTTTTTGCTGAGACGAAGACGACCGGAAACTGCTGAAACTGAAAATAGATTTCAGGTAGAGAGCAGAGATTTTCATCCCGTCAGTCATGGGTGGGTTTTAACCCACATCCGAATGGGAAAGGGGCAATGCTCAAACCCCCTGGACCCTGCCCCCACCGCCCAACAACGCAATATCACTGTCATGTTATTGTTGTGATCCTCTGATCGATAACGGGAGGGTGATTCACTCCTCGACATTCACTCCCCGACATTCACTCCTCGACATTCACTCCCCGACATTCACTCCTCGACATTCACTCCTCGACATTCACTCCCCGACATTCACTCCCCGACATTCACTCCTCGACATTCACTCCCCGACATTCACTCCCCGACATTCACTCCTCGACATTCACTCCTCGACATTCACTCCTCGACATTCACTCCCCGACATTCACTCCTCGACATTCACTCCCCGACATTCACTCCTCGACATTCACTCCCCGACATTCACTCCCCGACATTCACTCCCCGACATTCACTCCCCGACATTCACTCCTCGACATTCACTCCCCGACATTCACTCCTCGACATTCACTCCCCGACATTCACTCCTCGACATTCACTCCCCGACATTCACTCCTCGACATTCACTCCCCGACATTCACTCCTCGACATTCACTCCCCGACATTCACTCCTCGACATTCACTCCCCGACATTCACTCCTCGACATTCACTCCCCGACATTCACTCCCCGACATTCACTCCCCGACATTCACTCCTCGACATTCACTCCCCGACATTCACTCCCCGACATTCACTCCCCGACATTCACTCCTCGACATTCACTCCCCGACATTCACTCCCCGACATTCACTCCTCGACATTCACTCCTCGACATTCACTCCTCGACATTCACTCCTCGACATTCACTCCCCGACATTCACTCCCCGACATTCACTCCCCGACATTCACTCCCCGACATTCACTCCCCGACATTCACTCCTCGACATTCACTCCCCGACATTCACTCCCCGACATTCACTCCCCGACATTCACTCCCCGACATTCACTCCTCGACATTCACTCCTCGACATTCACTCCCCGACATTCACTCCCCGACATTCACTCCTCGACATTCACTCCCCGACATTCACTCCCCGACATTCACTCCTCGACTCCTCGACATTCACTCCTCGACATTCACTCCTCGACATTCACTCCTCGACATTCACTCCTCGACATTCACTCCCCGACATTCACTCCTCGACATTCACTCCCCGACATTCACTCCCCGACATTCACTCCTCGACATTCACTCCCCGACATTCACTCCTCGACATTCACTCCCCGACATTCACTCCTCGACATTCACTCCTCGACATTCACTCCCCGACATTCACTCCTCGACTCCTCGACATTCACTCCTCGACATTCACTCCTCGACATTCACTCCTCGACATTCACTCCTCGACATTCACTCCCCGACATTCACTCCTCGACATTCACTCCCCGACATTCACTCCCCGACATTCACTCCTCGACATTCACTCCCCGACATTCACTCCTCGACATTCACTCCCCGACATTCACTCCTCGACATTCACTCCTCGACATTCACTCCTCGACATTCACTCCCCGACATTCACTCCTCGACATTCACTCCTCGACATTCACTCCTCGACATTCACTCCCCGACATTCACTCCTCGACTCCTCGACATTCACTCCTCGACATTCACTCCTCGACATTCACTCCTCGACATTCACTCCTCGACATTCACTCCTCGACATTCACTCCTCGACATCAGTAATCAGGTGGTGAAGGTGAAAGTGATCCAATAAAGGGGAATTACTAGTGATTAAATTGTCTTGAAATAACTTCTTATCTTCCGATAAAAATAGTTTGTGTCTGTGTGTGTGTGGGGGGAGGGGAGTGTGTGTGGGGAGTGTGGGGGGGGGGAGTGTGGGGGGGGGGAGTGTGGGGGGAGGGGAGTGTGTGGGGGGAGGGGAGTGTGTGTGGGGAGTGTGTGTGGGGGGGGAGTGTGGGGGGGGGAGTGTGGGGGGAGGGGAGTGTGTGGGGGGAGTGTGTGGGGGGGGGGAGTGTGGGGGGGGAGTGTGTGTGGGGGGGGAGTGTGTGTGGGGGGGGAGTGTGGGGGGGGGGAGTGTGGGGGGAGTGTGGGGGGGGAGTGTGTGTGGGGGGGGAGTGTGTGTGTGGGGGGAGTGTGTGGGGGGGGAGTGTGTGTGGGTGGGGCGGGGGGAATGGGGGTGTGGGTGGGGCGGGGGGTATTTATTGGACAATAATAAGCTAATTTGCATCACAACGACGCTTGTATTTATTTTGCGCCTTTAACGTAGTGAAATATCCCGAGGTGCTTCACAGGAGCGATTATCAAACAGAATTTGACCCCTAAATCACTGATTACCAATATTAAAAAAGTCAGTAAAATTAGGGCAATAGCATAAAAATGTGCCTGAAATTGCAGCAGTTTTGGGATCTGCGATAGTTTGATTTTTCTTCGGGGCCCATTCTAGCATTTCTTTGTCCTCTAATTTCTTCCCCTCCTCGTCTGAAGGTACTGTTGATGCTGGGACACCGTCCCTCAGGCACCCACCACCCTCCTGTACACCACACAAGTGGCCAATCTTCATGCGCAATCCTAGCCAGTGAGTGTTGACAAAGTCTTCAACTGTCGGGAGCATCAAAGAGGAGCCTGACCCTGCCCTCAGTGGATTTCCACCCACGTGTGTTTTCCAGGAGGAGTTTACTGGATTGGCAACCGGGGGCACGAACCTGGACTGATTTTATTTCCGTCCCTAGCTCGGGGGCACTGTGACGAGCCTGTAGTGCAACTATTACTGCCCTGGCCGTCCGATCCTGGGTCATACCTGGTCAACACTGGGCAGTTCACGCATCGAGTGGGTCACTGGGGGAAGCCAGTAGCATCTGTAGTGGAGTTTTAGAATGGACACAAGCCTGTTCCAACTCCCCATTGAGGACATAACCACCTTTGAACAAGAGAGGCGCTGAATGCAGCGATTCCTGTATCCTGCTGTATACCGCAGATAGGACGAGATTCTCCCTCATTGTGAACTACTCCAAAACATGGTCTTAAATCGTCACAGAGTGCCGTACACATTGTACAGCCCATTCTGACTCAGAGGCAATAATTACTTTTTCCTATGAAGTGCTCAGAGTAGCAATTACAAGGTCCACAACTTTTGAATGAAGCTAGATGGATAATTTCTGACAGAACTGATAAATGGCATTATGATGTTGGCGGGTAATATTCATTTGTTCCCTCGCTGAAGACTGTCTGGTCCTGAGTAAACAAGACAACTTGGAACGATGAAAACTGCTTTATCACTGGAACTGCATTATCAGTCTGAAATTATTGTCCATGGGGGAAAAAAAAATCTTACATATTTGATCTAACCATGAAGATGAGACTATTTAGTTCTTGGAATCTGAGTCCTTGGTTTCCAGAATGTTCTGCCATTTGACTAACAGTATAGAACACAGCGGGGCTAACTTTGGAAGGGCTTCTTTGCTGCCATTTGATATTTGTGATTGTAGAATTATTAATACTGCACCAACTATCTGCCAGATAAGCAGAGCCTGAAATTCTGAGAAGGTTTTGGGGGATAGACCTGAGACCTGAAGGGAAACATCTGCCTGCCCATTGACAGCGTCCCTGACCCCGTCCCTGACCCCATCCCTGACCCCGGGATCTTGGGCCAGCGCCCATGCTGTTTCTGGCACAACTGCGGTTCCCATCTTCTGTCAGTTTTGGCAATGCAAGCAATCGCCCTGTGAATAATTTATAAAAAGGTCTCCAAATTTGTAAACTGTCCCTCCTCCTCCTCTACCTCCACAGCCCTTGTAACCCTGGACACCGCCAGGGACAGGGAGTTGCTCAAATAGAGTAGTTCCCTCATTTAACTTGTATTATGATGGCCCAGAATTTCAACTTGGACACAAAGGGGAAGAATAACTGCTGGAACAGGGTTCCGCCCTAAATTTCAACCCCCCCTCCCCCCGCCATGTCATTTTGTCATTAAACCATGCTCCCCAGGAATTTTGGGGCATGTATAATTTTAATACTTTAAAACTTCCCCGTTGAGTTAGTGCACCAGGTAACATGCTGAAAAAGGTGAGATGAAGTAGGGTGGGAGGAGTCTCGTGTGGAGCACATACACCAGCATAGACCAGTTGGGCCGAATGGCCTGTTTCTGTGCTGTACATTCTATGTAATGTTGAAGCACGCAAACCACAACAGTTCCAGATTCAGCAGCAGGCGGCTCACCCCAAGTTTCCCTCATTGGCCCTGGAATCGGGAGGGGGGGAAAAGCCAGCCAGGGTTCCTGCTCCCAATTGCTATCTCGTGACCCTGTTAGAAAGTGCATTCGGGTACTTGGAAATTAGGTGAGGGCAGATTCTGGCTTGACTGTGGATCCATTCCCCCCGACACATGCACCCCAGGGTCTCTTAGCTTGCTAACGCTCATTTTATAGGCTCACACATGAAGCATTGAATGAGAAACTACCCCAGTGAAAAAAAACCTCGCTACCACATGGAGTAGTTGAGGCGAATAGCATAGATGCATTTAAGGGGAAGCTGGATAAACACATGAGGGAGAAAGGAATTGAGGTTTATGCAGATCGGGTTAGATGAAGAGGGGAGGGAGGAGGCTCAGAGGGAGGAGGCTCGTGTGGAGCATAAACTCTGGCATGGACCAGCAGGCCTAGTGGCCTGTTTCTGTGCTGTACATTCTATGGAATAGTCAGCGAATGTCAGAAGTGGAGGAGCAAAAGGGGAGATAATCAGGGAAAATAAGATACAAAAAAGAATTCTATTTTACTGAAAGGCAAAGCGTTGGATTGAGGTTGAGACAGTTTGGGCTGCCATTTTCAGACAGGTGGGCTGAACAGATTGTCGGTTCGTTCCTGTACATGCTTCATCCAACCCATTTCCCAGCGCAGTGCTCGACGCGACGAGCTCCCGACTGGCTTCAGTCACTCCGTTCTGACCCAGAGGAGGCGAGACCGGCTGGGTTGGAGATTTAATTCCCTAATTATTTTAATATAGAATAAAGCGAAGCAAAATCCTGTCCCCTGAATGAGTGGCACGTCGCACAGAAAATAAAAAGTCTGCTGGAGCCAAAGCAGTTTGTTCCATCGAGAGACCATTTGGCACCTTTGCTGCCTTGAGTCAGGAGGAGGTTGGCACTCTCTGCTAAGTAATTACGTGGCAGAAGTGGCATCGACTGGGCATCACGCCACAACTTATTTTTAAAAGAAATAAATGGAACTAAAAACTCCTAATCTGATTGTAACAGGACTCAGACTGTTGATCCACACATGGACTTAAATTTTCAATCCGAAATGAGCAACAGCAACGATTGAATTCATATAATGCCTTTAACATAGTAAAAACGTCCCAAGGCTTTTAGAAACATAGGAACAGGAGCAGGCCATTCAGCCCCTCGAGCCTTCAGTTAGATCATGGCTGATTTGTATTTAACTCCATCCAACCGCCTTGGTTCTGTAACCCTTAATACCCTTGCCCAACAACCTATCAATCTCAGTTTGGCCATTTTCAGTTGACCCTCAGCCTCGACAGCTTTTTGGGGGAGAGAGTTCCAAACCTCCACTACCCTTTGTGTGAAGAAATATTTCCTGACAGCTCCCTGAATGGCCTAGTTCTAATTTTAAGATTATGCCCTTATTTGGCCATTATGGTCATTTCCTGATCCTAAAAATTTGTGTGTTTTGATTGTTTTTGAACAACAAAGGGGTTAATTCCCCGCTCTTACTCACCAGGAGTGTGGGATGGAGAATCAGGGCGACCCTATCTCTGACCTGTGCTCCCTTCGAGCCCTGTTGGGAGTGTGGGAACGGCCTTTAACTTTAGGGTGCTAAGAATCTTTTTTATTAGTAGATGGATGGATAAGTACTTCAGTTCCTGCCAATATTTTTAAAAAAAAGTGAACTGCAATATCAAATAATTATTTTCTTTTCCTCCCCTTGTTTAGATCTTCCTGCTCCATGTTCCAATCCCCAGTTGAGAGTGCAGCCAGGTAACCTGTACCTCGGCCTCCTGAATCAGATGGTAGGGGATGCATGAGAGCGGCCTGAGGGAGGGGGAGTCAAACGCCCTGCCATTTCATTGCCCCCCCCCCTCCTTCCAGCCTCTGCTCTTTACCTGCCTCGTGGCTGAGATAGTGAACTCAACTCTTGAGGAACCGTGGGCATGAAGTGGCATCGTACCGCTACGAAGCACATGGCCACATGGCGCCACATGGCGCTGAAATAATAACTCCTGTGCGTTCCAATGTGGCAGAACATTGGGGGCAGGTCCTCAAAGCAAACAACTTTTTAAATAACTGTCACAGGACTTTGTGCACACTGTCCGGCCCAGGCTGACCATTGAATAACTTTGAACTCTCAAATACTAGTTGAAAATGTAGCAATGTTTTGACAATATAAGAGTCTGTTAAGAGCCAAAATGGGGGAATGAAATAAAAGGATTTGGTCTCTGAAGGCCACTGGCCTTTTAAATTGAGGCAAGGTTTGGGATAATGTAGTATTGCTATTGAGCCCAATGTTGTTCTAGTCCACAGTGGTTACTACTGAACGTTAATTTTCCAATGACAGGGCTACCCTCTCTTTACTCTAGAGAACCCTGTAATGTACCAATATTTTTGGACATTGTTCTGCTCTTTAGCAATTTGAATTGATTGAACTGATTATTTACATTGTTTGACCATGTTGAAGAAATGAAATGGTTTGTGAGACTGACTCTCTGTTTGCAATTCAACAGCGGCCTATCCAGCAGCCTACGCTCCTATTAGTCAGGCGTTTCCACAGCAACCCCCCATAATTCCTCAGCAACAAAGAGAAGGTAAGACAAAGGAGGCTTTGATCAATTTTACCTGAATGTTACTTGCCAGTTTTGAAGCAACAAATGGACAACAAAGAAAGATTCACTTCGCTGCATGATTTCTGCCAACCGTTAATCCCAAGGTGTGTGTTTATTGGGAATTTGAGAGCATTTTGGCTTGAAGTGAAACAGGCCCGGATTTATATGACTGGTGGTTAAATCCCAGCAGAAATGGAAACTATATTTCTGTTGATCTGGTCTCAATGTGACACGACAAAGCGAGCTTCAAGTGATTTTCTCAGATTAGGAACTCTTTCTTTTAGTCGAAAATCTACAAGTATATGTGTCAGATGACATGACAAATATCTTCACTCACGAGGTGACAATAAGTCATCCTTCATAAGTAATCCAATCAGGCTCACTTGTCATGGCAGGCCACAGCCTTTTGGTATTATTTTATTGCCATCGATCAGTTAAGCGTAAAAGAGAACATTAGGAACTCCCGATAGATTGCATCCAACATGATTGCAAGTTGACTGAATTCTTTTCATGGTTTGTGAGCAGTATTAACAGTTCACTATCCAAGGTTTCTTTGTGGAAATGGAATAAGTTCTCTCTCTCTCTCTAGGTTTTCCCACCCCTCCTCTTGCCATGCAATCATTCTCCGACCAATATGGCGGCTCGGTGGCCTCTGCCAATACGAGTCTGAGGCAGCCACAAACAAATGGCACAGATTGAGCAGTCTTTGATTGCCCCTCCCTCTGTGTAGCCTGGCTGAGATCGAGGACTCACAGTGGCGGGAAGAAGTATGAGGAAAAGGGGGAGGACCTGTGTCCTATCACTCTGTAATCCAAAATATTGGAGCATAAACATGGTGAATCAAGGGGCCACCCACAGAATGGCAGAGCATCATCATGGATAGTGCTGTTGCTATTGGTAACCAATTAGACTATTTTAATTTGGTACCCTAATCATTTCCATCAGTTCCCTCCCAAATGGGCTGACAATGTCCCCTTTGAAATGATTCTGGAATGAAGCGATGGCTGCAACTCGATAAAGTCATGTTGACTCTGTTGGTGTGCTATGGTCACCTGAAAGTGTGCAGCAAACAATCCTGTTTCACCACCTTAAAAGATACTTTCAACGAGCTAAACGATTCCTGGTACGTACACACACTCCCGCAGATGATGTCCCTTTCCCATGGCAACTTTCTGACTCACCTGTTCAGCAATTTATTTGATGGTGTCATTTGACGATTTTGTTTTTTGAAAAGGAGAACGATCTCTGAAACGTTGTAATGCTACCGAAAGATTCTTCATTCCACGTTGAAAATCTCTTCTCCTGACACCCCCCCTCCATCCTGTTAATCTGAAGTGCAAAATGGAATCTTGTAATGGCTCTGTACACCATGATAAAGAATTGATTCTGAAGGAAGTGATCTTTATCAATCGTATCTGTAGAATAATGGAATGCAACGTAGGTAGGTGCTTTTTGGAAAACTAAGATCAGTTCTACCCTGTCTTTCTCCTGAAGACACGAATTTTTTTTGCTGGGCGCCAGGTGCCAGAAGTCCTGTCGCACCAAGTGATCACGTGTGAACCCAAACAGTCAGCGGACTCTTTTAATTGGAGAGGAGATCACAGCCTAACCGAATCCTGCCCTCTTTTAGACACCCACACAAGTACACTTTACAGCCAGAGGCAACCACATCGCACTCCAGAAGCAGGAATTTTTTTTAAAAATGTAATTCTTTCTCGGGGTGTGGGCATCGCTGGCATTCATTGCCCATCCCTAGTCGCCCTGAAAAGTTGATGGTGGGCCTTCTTCTGTCGGTTGATATAACGGGGTGGCTTGCTAGGCCTCTGGACCGGAGTCACATATAGGCCAGACCTGATAAGGATGGCAGGTCCCCTTCCTGAAAGGATATTCGTGAACCAGTTGGGTTTTTATGACAATCCAACAGATTCTTGGTCACTTTTTCTGACACCAGCCTTATATTTTCAGATTTTTTTTTTTAACTGAACTCAAACTGCTATGATAGGATTTGAACTCACATTCTCTGGATTATTAGTCCAGGTCTACTGGATTACAGGCTCAGTAATATAACCACTGCACTACCAGGGGCATTGACAGTAGTGGACACACATCTCTGCCAACTACACTTTCTTATCCTGCGATGTCCAGATCATTTGGATTTATAGAATCATAGAAATTTACGGCACAGAAGGAGGCCATTCAGCCCATCGTGTCTGTGCCGGCCAAAATGGAGCCATCCAGCCTAAAAGGCACTGGGATGTCAGATGCTCATTGTTCTTCATTACTGACGCCTCAACACCCTCACAGTTAACCTGCCTGAAGACAATATCATTCGCTATGTACAAATAGACACAAAATAAGATCTACTTTGTGCATTCGTGTTACAATAGGTTGGTTGACCCAGAGATAAAATACAGACACATGGAGGACCCTCCTTGTTTCTGGGGTGAGGTATTGTACCAATCGGAGAGGCATACATGTTGGTCGTCACTCCCTTGGCCACCCATTCTTCTGCGTGCAGTGATGTGGAATGATTTAATACGGAATGCCTTGGCACTTGAATACTGTAAGTATCTGATAGCGCTATTTGTTCTCCTTCAGGACCAGAGGGCTGCAATCTGTTCATCTACCATCTGCCGCAGGAGTTTGGGGACGCTGAGCTCATGCAGATGTTCATGCCTTTTGGCAACGTCATCTCTGCCAAAGTGTTTGTTGACCGTGCCACCAACCAAAGTAAATGCTTCGGTGAGTGAAATCCCTTAATCAGTGAGGGTGGTGGGTGCGTGGCGGGGTGGGGGGAGGAATTGGGGCTGGGCCTTTGATCTGTTGGGGCAGAAATAGTGATGCACAGAACCGACTCTAAAAGCAAAAAAAAAAACGATTGTAAACGATTAGGATTTTCTATTGAGGTTTCTTTATCCGGAGTCTTTAACTGAGCCAATTGAAGGTGTTAAGTGAGCTTTCATTGAACGCTAAGTGGAGCCAGGACTTTAAATAACAGAAGACGGGAATAAGAAAGGTAGACGAGATGGAGTTTCACTCAAAGCTGGGATCTCCTCATCTGAACCCCTCTAAACCTCGAAATACAATTGTGATTCATATTAAATTTAACGTGCATTTATTTTGTGAACAGTTCTGTGAGTGATACCATCATCAGAGGAACTGACTTGGAGAAATTGCTAAGCCTGACAATGTGAGGGAAGGGCAATGGCTTTATTAAATATAGGCTGCGTGTGTTGTTATGAATTAGCATCTGTCGATGTCGTCCAGTGGAGGCTTTGGAGGACTGAGTTATGAGGTTGGAAAAGCTTGGCCGGAATGGCTCAAACAGAGATGATTAAGGCAGGGCCTCCTAGAGGTATACAAGGTGGCAAACAGTACTGCAAAGGTAAATCCAAAACATTACTTTGAAGTAGTAATCGGAGAAGGAAGCTCGAGTTCAAACAAGCAATCGGGTCGTTCCCTTCCACACACAATATACGAATTAAACTTTTAGATCGGGGAGTGGAGGCATCGACTTTGGAGTTAGTTGAGAAACAGGATGCTCTGATGGAAAGGAGGAGATTCTTTTTGAATGGATGAACAGAGATGTAATATAAGGGGTCATTTTACAAGGCTGCACTGCTGATGCAGACGCTGGCTTGACAGGAGGGAGGGTAAGAGATCTGTCGACAACACTGTAGCCCTGAGATTCTGGTCTGCATTTACCCCATTGACAGCTGGTCCTGTCGTCTCCTGTAGCCTGTATGTGGTAATATAAACTGGAATCTGTCAATTACATTTGTAGGTTTTAAACCTCAGCCCCCTCACATAATTAACGCCAATAAAACAAAAAATATTATATTTTCAAATGAGCCGGGGATCTCGTCGTCATTTTACAACTTTGCATTTAGAGTCATAGAGTCATAGAGTCATACAGCACGGATAGAGGCCCTTCGGCCCATCGTGTCCGCGCCGGCCATCAGCCCTGTCTACTCTAATCCCATATTCCAGCATTTGGTCCGTAGCCTTGTATGCTATGGCATTTCAAGTGCTCATCCAAATGCTTCTTGAATGTTGTGAGGGTTCCTGCCTCCACAACCCTTTCAGGCAGTGAGTTCCAGACTCCAACCACCCTCTGGGTGAAAAAGTTCTTTCTCAAATCCCCTCTAAACCTCCCGCCTTTTACCTTGAATCTATGTCCCCTTGTTATAGTACCCTCAACGAAGGGAAAAAGCTCCTTAGTATCCATCCTATCTGTGCCCCTCATAATTTTGTACACCTCAATCATGTCCCCCCTCAGCCTCCTCTGCTCCAAGGAAAACAAACCCAATCTTCCCAGTCTCTCTTCATAGCTGAAGCGCTCCAGCCCTGGTAACATCCTGGTGAATCTCCTCTGCACCCTCTCCAAAGCGATCACATCCTTCCTGTAGTGTGGCGACCAGAACTGCACACAGTACTCCAGCTGTGGCCTATCCAGTGTTTTATACAGCTCCATCATAACCTCCTTGCTCTTATATTCTATGCCTCGGCTAATAAAGGCAAGTATCCCATATGCCTTCTTTACCACCTTATCTACCTGTTCCGCCGCCTTCAGGGATCTGTGAACTTGCACACCAAGATCCCTCTGACCCTCTGTCTTGCCTAGGGTCCTCCCATTCATTGTGTATTCCCTTGCCTTGTTAGTCCCTCCAAAGTGCATCACCTCGCACTTTTCCGGGTTAAATTCCATTTGCCACTGTTCCGCCCATCTGACCAACCCATCTATATCGTCCTGCAGACTGAGGCTATCCTCCTCACTATTTACCACCCTACCAATCTTTGTATCATCAGCGAACTTACTGATCATACCTTTTACATTCATATCCAAGTCATTAATGTAGACCACAAACAGCAAGGGACCCAGCACCGATCACTGTGGTACCCCACTGGCCACAGGCTTCCAGTCACAAAAACAACCTTCGACCATCACCCTCTGCCTTCTGCCACTAAGCCAGTTTTGTATCCAAAGTGCCAAGGCACCCTGGATTCCATGGGCTCGTACCTTCTTGACCAGTCTCCTGTGGGGGACTTTATCGAAGGCCTTACTGAAATCCATGTAAACCACATCCACTGCGTTACCCTCATCCACACGCCTAGTCACCCCCTCAAAAAATTCAATCAAATTAGTCAGACATGATCTTCCCTTGACAAAGCCATGTTGACTATCCCTGATTAATCCTTGCTTCTCCAAGTGGAGACTAATTTTGTCCTTCAGAATTTTTTCCAATAATTTTCCTACCACTGATGTTAGGCTCACTGGCCTGTAGTTCCCCGGTTTTTCCCAACTCCCCTTCTTGAATAATGGTATTACATTAGCGGTTCTCCAGTCCTCTGGCACATCCCCTGTGGCCAGAGAGGTTCTGAATATATGTGTCAGAGCCCCCGCAATCTCCTCCTTTGCCTCACACAGTAGCCTGGGATACATTTCGTCCGGGCCTGGGGATTTATCCATTTTTAGGCCTGCTAAAACCGCCAATACCTCCTCCCGCTCGATGTTAATATGTTCGAGTATATCACAGTCCCCCTGCCGTATTTCTATGTCTACATCGTCCTTCTCCTTGGGTAAATGAGATGTGAAAATGTGATAAAGTAAGTGTGAAATGAAAGAGTGTGTATCAGTGAGGCTTGTGATAGGCTGTTCACACCTGTGTTTGGCGTGAGTAGGCTTTTCCATGTATATTTGCACATGTGAGCTGAGGCAGAGTAAGCTATTTACCATGGAGCCAGTTGAAATGTGACAGAAGTGGAACAGGTATAGAAATTAATGAGTCAGCGTGGTGTTTTCAAATTATACAATGTCAAATTATGGACGGTTCATAAGGATTTAAAAAATTATCTTTTACTCTGGGGATTTCGGTGAATTGAGGCACAAGAACTAAGCCCGAAAGATTTTTTTAAATGATATTTTTCAATCCAATTTTGTCCCTTTTCTGTCCCGATGGTGCTGATTCCTGCTGGAATACAGTTCCCTGGGCTCCCCACAGCCCTTCAATCACCCACCCGAATAGCTGTACTTGAGCCTAGCATAGTGAGGCTTATCGGGCTATTCGCCTGGAAAGGGCATCACAGTCCAGTCTGGTCTGTCCACACAGGCACACTTTCCAGCAGGGGATCTCGAAAACCTGGCTGATTTCCCCCCCGCCCCCCCTCAAACTTCCTGGCCCACTGGTACTGAGGCCAATTGTTGTACGTGCAGCTCCTGCCTGGGAAGTGAACAGCTAATCAGCACAGATGCAACTTGTGACCTTCTAATATATGTGTGATTCAGTCCCATACAAGACAAGTGCACGTACCCAGTACATCATTGGAGGAACAACACAACTGGTGTATCAATCTCATCTAAATCCCTAGATTAAATTACTGCTGACGGTCACCGTCTTATCATTTTTTTAAACTAAAATGTATGCTATAGAATCTCAACACAATGTACTCATGGCCATAAAGAGGAATGTGGGAGTGACAATGATTGCACTGGAATGTATTGCCTGAAAGGCCGGTGGGAGCAGATTCAACAGTGACTTTCAAAAGGGAATTGGATAAAATACTTGAAGGGGAAAAATTTGCAGGGCTATGGGGAAAGAGCAAGGGGAGTGGGTCTAATTGAACAGCTCTTTCAAAGAGCCGGCACAGGCACGATGGGCCGAATGGCCTCCTTCTGTGCTGTATCAATCTGTGACTCTATGAAGTCAGCCAGAAGCCATTTTGATTTCATCATTCCGGAATAATATTCACATAATCCACAGGTGGGTGCAACAGCAGAATCATATTGAAGTTTTAATGCAAAATTATGTGGGAATTAATAACCGAACGGGATTTTCTAACGGTACTGAGAGGCACTTCCCTGGTGACGAGTCCTCTCGAGATTCCCTGCTATAAGCTGTTCGCACCTGAGGAAGTTGTAAAAATGGAATTCTGAACGTAAAGTTAACCAGCTCCAAGAATTGTAACAGCACTTTCTAGTGTTAGTACCAGTCATAGCCCTTGCAATCTGCAGTACTTGCACATCATATTACTTATTTGCAGTGCTTACCCCTTTACTCATTGCAATTTGCAGTCTTTCTCCTACAGTTACTTCCTCCTTTAACTGTTAATCATCAGCTTATTCCAGTTAAACAGAAGTTCCGAGAGAAACATTAAGTTCTACTTTTTGCAAAGTTACCTCTGAATGTTAAGTGTTGGGGATACTTTTTTAAAAAAATTTTTGCTGAAGAATTGCAATGAGTCATTCACAGAATTTGGCATGGATGTAAAATGGGATTGTTTAAACTGCAGCAAGGTTTACAGCACAAGCAGAGACAAAGGTTTAGTAGATACTTTTGATGGCCTTCTTGTCATTGCAGGCAGGTTTTTTTAAAAAAATCAAATGGGTCATCACTTTTCCTCGTATAATTTAGAGGCTTTGAAAACTTTGGATGGGCTTCGACCAAATAACCACTTGTTGATTTGTGTCCGTTCTCTCCGGTTCTTTTCAATCTTGTTCCTGTCCTTTCAGATCAGCCATGATATAATTGAATGGCGGAACAGGCTCGAGGGGCTGAATGGCCTCCTCCTGTTCCTATGTTCCTGCAGGATGGGCCTCAGTCCTTCACTTAGGCTTTCATTTGTTGGGTGGTTGGGGGGGTGGGTGAAATCATGTTATGGGGGGAGGTTGTTATCTGGGCAATGAGAGCTCTGTACTAACCATTTGGGAGTCAAGTAGCACATAATTTTACCAGAATAATTCTCCCTTTGCCTAATCCACATTTAAGTTGCTCACATTATGGCAGCGTGTTTTGTTTTTGAGCTGAGCAAAATAAATAAAAGACGGAGCCCCTCAGCACAGAGCAGGTTGAAAACCGTAAGGGAGAAGCCAAGGAAGTCGAGGAGTAGTGGTTAAGTAAAGCCGAGCTCGGGTTTTAAGACATAGATAAAACTATAAAATTGTAACCCTGAGTCTCTGATCTGCATTTACCATGACAGCAGTTGAACCTTGCAAAATGACTCCCGCAGTCTGTATGTGGTAATATAAACTGGAATCTGACAATATAATCTCGTAAGTTTTTAACCCCTCGCATAATCAATGCTGATAAAACGAAAATTTTATATTTGAAAATGAGCCGCGGATCTAGACATCTTTTTTAAGACTTTGCGTTTGAAATGATGTACTCGCTGTAAGACTCCTTCATTAGGTAAATGAGTTGTGAAAATGTGACAAAGCAAGTGTGAAATGAAGCAACGTGTACTAGTGTGGGCTGTTCACACTTGAGAAAGATAAATAAAGGACAGTTACAAGCACAGGCACAATGGGCCGAATGGCCTATATAACTCTAAGACCCATAGCACAGGTCAGGTTGAAAAGAGTAAGAGAGAAGACGGAGAAAGTTGAGAAGTGATGGTTAGGTAAAATCTAGCTGATAGGGTTAGATGAAGTCGGATGGGAGGAGACTGTTATGGAGCACAGACCCATTGGGCCAAATGGACTATTTCAGTGCTGTAAATTCTATGTAGTTCTGTGTAATTTTATGTAAAGTCAAGGTTGGGTCTTAAGATTGTACATCTTAAGTGGAGATGACTGAGGGAAGCAAGCTGAAAGAGTTAACTTTTGTTGTAAATATATAAAAGGCAGCAGAGTGCCATCTTCCCTCATTGTATGCTTCTATTCTTATTTCTGCTCAAGAAGATATTAGACTTTGATCAACATTGCCCTCATGAGGACGAACAGCAACGATAATTGCTAGTTTATCTACAAATGCATACACAGGGGGGCCTACCATTAAGTGCAGTAATTAATCACTGTAGAAATGATAGGTGTGTGCCGCTACACAAAAGGTTGGAAATCAGAATTTCTGAGAAAGACAATGTTTTAGGCTGTGCCCTTTTTTCAGTAGTGGCTTTACGATTTAGCTGTAAAGGAACTGGGTGTAACAGTGCCGTAGCACATTTTAACCTCTGGGATCTGGATTAGAATCCAGCCCAAGCTGATGAGATAAGAGCCACCTTCCTCCTTTTCTCAAAGGGTCTTGCATGAAATGAGTTTGGACAACCATCTCAATTTCCAAGGGGTAAACATTCATAGAGTTTGCCAATAATCTTTAACATGCTTGCCTATTCAGGTGGATGTTAAAGATACCAGGGTACTGTGAGCAGATAGTCTACCCGAAAAACCACTCCTCCTCGAGACAACACCATCAAAATTGTCATTTGTCCCCTTTGTTTTTGTGGGATTTTGCTTTGCATTTCTAATTCATTCTGTGTAAAGTGATTTGAGGCATATCTGAGAGGCACTACATCAATAGAAATCTTTTTTTCTTGACAATCTTCGAGACTGCAGAGAGTCAATGGGGGGAAAATGGAGATAGCTGACTTTGCTCTTCTGACTTTGAGAAACACTCCCAGGTTACAGACACGGGTTGCCCGAAAGGGGAAAGTTCTCAGTCTCCCAGTGCTAACAATCTTCTGTTAGCTTGGCTCAGCTGATGGCCGTCCCACCTCTGGGCCAGAAGGTGTGGGGTCCAGCCCACACTAGGGGGAGTGATTTTAACTTTGGGCGACACTGTAATACGTGCGATATCGAATTGGCCACCCGTTATACATCCCGCCCGATTTTTCCTTTCCATGGACTTTAATCGGGCTAATTCGATATCACCCGTTTTTACACCATCCCCATTCTATAAGTGAGAGAAATCTGCATCGTGGAAAATTGTAATTTTGGCCCTGCTCCTGTGGAACTACAGTAGTCCGAGCATACTGTGATAACTAGACCGAAAATTTGCAAATTGCACCTGTCCAGCTCAGGCACCGGAACAGAAGAACATCAAAAATAAAAAAGGTTTCATTTTTCTCAGTGCTCAATACAGTTTAAACCATTCAGTAAAAATTCGGAACTGACAGTCTTGCTTAGTTTTCTTTGTTGTGATTTCTGACCAGGGGGAAGGTTATTATGAAAGCGTTTGATGCCAATTACAGATATTGCGGCTGGAGCCAGTCAGCCAGGTGGGCCTGGACTGTGGCAAATGACCACCTGCTTAGGTGTTGGCTTGATGATGGGAGACTGCGGGGGAGGAGGGGGAGGGAAGTGTCTAGACTCGGAGCTCCATCCATCATGAATGAGGGACACCTTTGATGGGCCAGGTGATCTTTCTCTGCCCGTCATTTTCGTATGATCATTAAAAACCTCCCTGGACAGTGGAAAAGATGTCTTTTATAATCATGTACATAACTGAGAAACTGGAGGAAGATTTTTGGGGTGGGAGGAAGGTAAAATAGACCAATAAGTTAAGTCTTTGCATCTTAAGCAAGGGAGATAAAGCAACAATAAAATATTCTTAGAATGTAAATAACTGGGTATAAGAGGTTTTGAGGAAGGAAGAACTAAGTTTTTAGCACCTAAAGCAACTTTTGTAGAGCAGTGGTCTACTCCAGGCTACCATGAGTGACATCACAGTAGATCTCCCAGTTGGTAATGAGTAAAAGAGGTTTTCATAAAGATATGAGCCCTAGAACGATACCCGGACTTCAAGGGTTAAGTTACGAGGAGAGATTACACAAATTGGCGTTGTATTCTCTAGAGTTTCGAAGGTTAAGGGGTGATCTGATCGAAGTTTATAAGATATTAAGGGGAACGGATAGGGTGGATAGAGAGAAACTATTTCCGCTGGTTGGGGATTCTAGGAGTAGGGGGCACAGTCTAAAAATTAGAGCCAGACTTTTCAGGAGCGAGATTAGAAAACATTTCTACACACAAAGGGTGGTAGAAGTTTGGAACCCTCTTCTGCAAATGGCAATTGATACTAGCTCAATTGCTAATTTTAAATCTGAGATAGATAGCTTTTTGGCAACCAAAGGTATTAAGGGATATGGGCCAAAGGCAGGTACATGGAGTTAGATCAGAGATCAGCCATGATCTTATCAAATGGCGGAGCAGGCACGAGGGGCTGAATGGCCTACTCCTGTTCCTATGTTCCTATGCTCCTATGGACATTGATGCCAAACCCAGAAACTGCTGGAAGTGCACAAGGGTACAATGGATTAGCAACCGAAAGAATTAACATATCGGATGGGACCATTTCATAAGGAATTTGCTTTGGCGTTCAATGCCCTGTAGATAGACCGTAGCATGAATTTGACGGAGCGCTCAATATGACGTCTCGGTAGCAGAGTTTTAAGAACGCGATGCCCTCAGCTGCCCTGGGACCCCGCCTGGAAATGTGGAGGCTAAGATCCCTTTGAGCTTCTACCAAAGCATTTTGTGAAATAATTAGGAAAAACAACTTGCATTTTGAGAACTGGGATGATATTGTTATCGAGATGCGGCTCAAAAGGGTAGCATTAACATCCTGAACGCCCAAAGTTGTAACGTGACCTGCTCTTATATGATTTGATCTATAAATGGCAGCTGGGAGCCTGATAATTCATGCAGTTAAGTATGGAGAGGCTGCAGCCAGTTAAAATGATCTGTCAGTCATGCTACTTGATATCTCCATATCACTCAGCTCTGAATTTTCAGCAGCTCTGACCACAATAAGATGGTAATACTTTATTCATAGAATCAGGTCATGGAAAATGTCACTGCCATTTCAAGGCTGAAATATGCATACGGTCCTGAATTAATTCCCTGGTTGCATGAAATCAGATTGTCTGTCAACCGTCAGGGAACAGCAGCGATCTGCATTTAGCCCTTGAATATTTGGACCTTTCTGAATCCCTTTAAAATCCCATTTATGCTGGTAGTTGGAACCACTCCAGTATATTGTCCTTCAGCAGCACCAAGGTAATAAGCTAAGCTGCCTTCTTACAATTCGATGAAAGCATGAAATAATTCTATTTCTCTCTCTCTCTCATTCTCGTTATCATTATCCATCTCCATTTCTCTATCTCTCTTCCAATCTATCTCTGTCAAGCTCTCTCCCCATTTTAACTCTCTGTAATTCTCTATCTCTTTACCCACCTCCATCTATCTCTTACTCATCTATCCAACTCTCTCATTCCATCCATCTATCTCTCAATCCATCTCTCTGTCTCGCTCTTTCTCTCTTTATCTCCTAATTCATCTTCCTTTCTGCCAATCGATCTCTCTCAAGCTCTCGCCCTATTTTATGTTCCTCTGTAATTCTTTACCCATCAATATCTCTAACTCTCATCCTCTCCATCTATCTCTTTATCCATCTCTTTCTCTCTCTCTAACTATCTATCCTGTGACTTGTGAAATGTATAATTTGGTAATGTAGTGCTGTAGAGTCAGATCACAGAACCAGATACCAGTGTCCCCTTAACTCGATCACAACACCTAAGAACCAACAGATTATCTGGTCATTATCACATTGCTGCTTGTGGGATCTTGCTGTGCGCAAATTATCTGCCATGTTTCTATACATTACAATAGTGACTACACTTCAAAAGTACTTGATTGGCTGTAAAGGGTTTTGGGATGTCCTGAGATCGTGAAAGGCACAATAGAAATGCACGTCTTTATTTTTAACCCCGTACCAATAGATCAAATGAAGGTTTGGAAATCGTGGTCAGTGGGCCGGAATTTCTGATATGCGGCCTTGACCGGCGAAGCTTCCCCTCCAAGAGCACGGCCTCATAAAATCACCACTGTAGTGTCTTGTTTAGACACACCAGTTGGGAACTGTTATTCTAAACTTGCCCTTGCTGAGTTTCACCATTTGGTTAGCAAGCTTAAAATAAAATAATGTCTCATAAATGAGTGTATACAAAATCTCAACGACAGCTCGTGGTCAAATGCCACAGAGATTCTGCCAACATCACTGAACTTTGGTCACAGCGACTGCCCTGCTCAAATGAGAGTTTCCTGGGCTCTTTGGAGGATTATGTTAATTGGAAAGAAGGAATAAAAGGCTGGTCTTATTTAAACTCTGCCATTGTAGTTCGAGTACCCCACAAATAATTTTTGACGCACACTCTAATTTTCCCTTTTAAATTATGTAGACGAAATGTAAGCAAAAAAACGAGCAGGGTTACCTGGTTATTTTCTAATGAGAACAGGAGTGGGATATTCAGCCCCTCGAGCCCCATTCGATTAGATCGTGCCTCATCTGTATCTCAACTCCATTTACCCGCCTTTGCTTGATCCCTTGACACCCTTACCTCACAAAAATCTACCGATCTCAGTCTTGATGTTCCAATTGACCCCCGGGATCCACAGCCCTTTGGGGGAAGAGAATTCCAGATTCCCACTACCCTTTGTGTGAAGAAGTGCTTCCTGGTTTCCCTCCTAAACAGACTGGCTCTAATTTTAAGATTATGTCCCCTCATTCTTGATTCCCCCACCAGAGGAAATAGTTTCTCCGTATCTACCCTGTCAAAATCCTGTTAAACACCTCGATCAGAATCACCACTCAATCCCCTGTTGTTGTTTTTGATGTTGTACTCAAGGGATTTCAAGCCAAATTTATGCAAGCCGTCCTCATAATTTAATATATTCCATAAGATAAAATGGCTTCTTTTCCTTTTGATATCAGGAGTGAATATCCCTTTGTTTTGCCCCATTTTAAAATTGTTTTCTCAGCTTTTTGGGTTTTACTATTTCCTTGCCCATACACACATCATTCTTCAGTCCAGAGGACAGGTCGATCACAAGGCAATACAGATGAGAAGGCCACTTGGCCCATCTTTGCTAAACTATCCAGAAGAAATATCCTTCAATTCTCCCACACCATCCAACGAGCTCTTGAATGAACACTAAGATTTCACCTCTGCTGTTCTCTATTGAAGTCTTTTCCTACTGTTCTTCGTGCTTTCTGTGAAGAAATTCATCCTGGCATCAGAGTTAAACTAAACTCTTACCAGTTTGAACCTATGCTCCCCTTGTCCTACTGTCATGACTTATTTAATTAGTAGCTCAGATTTACTTTTTCTACGTCTTTAATATCTTGTTTACTTCTATAAAGACCTCACACTGTCACCCTCTATCAAGGCTGATAGGCCCAGGTTCCTCTAGTCTTCCTTTATAGTTTCTCTTTCATAATTTTAAGGTCTAACTACCTTACAGAAAGGTTATAACATTATAGAAGTTACCCTAACGCCATTTTGAGACTAGTTTCTTTTGACTTTTCTCCTCTCGCAGTCTCAAAATGGAGAGGATACCTGCCATCCAAAATGTTGGTATTACATCGCTTGGCACTGTAACAAGAAGTAGGCCCAATTTTAACCCCGGGCCAGTTTTCGGTGGGTGAGTAGAATTAGCACCTCGGCCGCTGCTCCAGAAATGAGGCCGGGGGTATTTTAACTCCCGGGCTTCGTTTAAATCCTGCCAGCCGGCTTCCCACCCATTCCGATGGGAAGTCGTCGAGAAGCAATGGACGCCCGCCAAAATCAAGTAGGGCCGTCCCGTGGGGTTCTCACGATCGGGAAGTGGAGAGAAGGGTGGGGGAGGGGTGGGGTGGGGGGGGGCAAGTCCCCGGCAGGGGAGGCCTAACCTTTCCTTGTAAGGACCGGAGGAGCACTCCTGCTCCTCCTGGCCACACAAAGAAAGTTCTGGCCCCGATCCACTTCCCCTCTGTCTCTACGTGGCAGGAAACTCACTGCGGCTTCCCGCTCAGGCCGCTGAGTTTAAAATTGCCGTCGGGTCCCGTTGTACACGTGTAAAATGTGACTTCTCCAGCTTTGGGCGGGTGTCCATGGCGCCTGCTCAGTTGACAGGTTAAAATCGGGAACTGTCAGCTCTCGGCTCCTCCAGGGCAGTAACTTGGACCATTTTAGTTGCCCATTTACCTGGTTTCTGCCTGGAGGGTAGAGTTAAAATCGCCCCCAGTGTTCCGACTGCCTGTGTCTTTGCCCAACACCCATCGATATTAGTCAAAGAAGTGTCGATAGTGTAAAACTCTGGGCCCAGATAAATTATTTTCAAACAATTTGACCTTGGTGTTTATTGAGCATGTTTGGAAGTGTTGGCTTGAGAGCTCTGAGATAGGGAAAATAATTGAACATGTAACTAATCAGGGCGGTTTTGGATTTTGTCAGAGTTTGGCAGAAGACAAAAGCAAAGAGAAGGCAAAATGCCTTAAAACCCCATCATCTCAAATAATTCCCAGTGGTGTCAACATAACCCATGTGTGATGCAAGATGCAGTGGGTCATCTTCATTCCCTCATTTTGTTTAATTCAGTTGTTCTCGGGACGTGGGCGTCGCTGGCAAGGCCGTCATTTATTGCCCATCTTTTAGTTGCCTGGAGAAGGTGGTGGTGGGCCACCTTCTTGAACTGCTGCAGTCCCTGTGGCGATGGTGGTCCCATGATAATGGTGGACAGGGATTTCAGGTCCTTGCCTAGCAACAATGAAGAAACGACAATACCTGTACGTGTCTTGTAGCCTGAGGTGATGATGGTGCTCCGTGACCTTTATCAGATAAAACCTTCGGCAGCATTGAAGGGATAGGCCAACTCAAACTTAAAATGTCCAAATTGGGTTTAGTTTGGGCATCCATCTTTAACCTTCACCAATATTTCTTATTGTATAACCAGTAATTAATTTATTTTTGTACCGATAATTTCTGATATAAATGAAAGTAGGTGATCAGGATTATGGAAACTTATTCGACCAGTAATGCAAACTCAGGAATTATGTCTTTCCAACATCACTCGGAGAATTATGTTCCATTTACTACTGCTCCCCATTGGTAATCTCACACCAATCAATTATTAACAATGTCAGAATATCACATCAGCTCCCTTTTACTGCTGTGCACCAGACCCTGCTCTAAAGAGCTACATGGGACAATTTTACAACCTCATGTTAGAGACAGGAAAATGAACATGACTCCTTGGACGGTTGTAGGGCATTTTACTGTTAAATCAGGACCAGCGCACGTACTTTTAAAGGCTACTAACGACAACTGGAGAAAGACTACAGATGGTCAACCTTGGACTGCCTCCATAAAGGCATTGCTAATAAAAACTGATTGGTAAAAACTTTGGAACTCCTAATGACTTTGTTGCTCTCTCTGTATGTCAGACATAAATTAGGTGTCAGCAGTGGTGCAGCGAGTAGCACTCTCGCCTCTGAGTCAGAAGGTCGTAGGTTCATAGCCCCACTCTAGAGACTTGAGCACAAAATCTAGGCCGACGCTCCAGTGCAGTACTGAGGGAGTGCTGCGCTGTCAGAGGTGCCATCTTTCGGATGAGGCGTTAAATCGAGGCTCCGTCTGCTCTCTCGGATGGGTGTAAAAGATCCCATGGCAGTATTTCGAAGAGCAGGGGAGTTCTCCCCGGTGTCCATTTATCTCTCAACCAACATCACTAAAAAAACAGGTTATCTGGTCATTATCACATTGCTGTTTGTGGGAGCTTGCTGTGCACAAATTGTCATGTTTCCTATATTACAACAGCGACTACACTTCAAAAAAAAGTATCTCATTGGCTGTAAAGTGCTTTGGGGCATCCTGAGGTCATGAAAGGCACTATATAAATGCAAGATCTTTCTTTTTTTAAATTGCGATCCTGTTATATTAGTCCAGAAGTGCTGCTGTAGTCCTCAAAGGGATGAGAATCAGGTGGGTGATCTGCTGTGGCAGATTACCGGCCATGGTGTGAGGACAAGATTATCTCCAGATCCACAGTACAAATCAGATGTGACATGTTCAAGGATGCAAGTAACTTATCCTCAAGTCTTTGGGAAGAAATGAGAGAGGAAAATATCAAGGACCTTTACTGGGAGGCCAGTTACCAAAGTTTTCTGATTGTAACAAGATATAAATTAGGATGAATTTTGCGAGCTGTTGTGGAGCCTGACTTAATAGGACTGCAAATTGGACATGGAGATCAGTCCTGATTCTACAATCCACTGTGCGCTCAAGAGAGGCACTATTTGAGCATGGAGCTTTGCAGAACTGGCCTGTTACCTCTCTCTAGTGTTTAATTTACATCTGGCAGTGTATTTTCCTATTATTTTTAGTGAAAAAGTATAAAATGCTTCTTCCTTGTGTCCACTTCATTAAAAATAGCCAACAAAGAATAAATGCTCCCCTCACCCCGCCTACCCCGGTATTTTTAACAAGAAGCAGATGTACTTGCACTAGTAACTCCAAGCGATTGGATGGTGAATTTCCATTCAGAAAGCTTGAATTCCAATCCCAGTTATTCAGATTCCAATCTCCTCAGTGGCTGGGTTTTTTCTTTGCTAAAAGCCAGCTAGGCCTAACGACGGAGGTCTTGGAAACGTGCACCGTCTCTCGGGAGTAGGGAAAGGGGAGGGGAAATGAAAAGCTCGGAGAGACATCACTCCTGCACCAGAGAGCTGCACTTCCGTTGGGTCAAACATAGAACAGCACCAACAGCAGCCATGGAGAAGTTTGAAAACAATCCCATTCCGACCAGTCCCGTTTCAAGAAGGATGAAAGGTAGAATTTACAGCACAGAAACAGGCCATTCGGCCCAACTGATCCATGCCGGTGTTTGTGCTCCACACGAGCCTCCTCCCTCCCTCCCTCCCAATTACATCTAACCCTATCATCATAACCTTCTATTCCTTTCTGTCTCATGTACTTAGCTAGCTTTCCCTTAAATGCATCTATGCAATTTGCCTCAACTATTCCCTGTGGTAGCGAGTTCCACATTCTGACCACTCTCTGGGTAAAGAAGTTTCTCCTGAATTCCCTATTGAATTTATTGGTGACTATCTTATATTTATGACCCCTTGTTTTGGACTCCCCACCAATAGAACCATCTTCTCTACGTCTACCTTTCATAATTTTAAAGACCTCTATCAGGTCACCCCTCAGCCTTCTCTTTTCTAGAGAAAAGAGCCCCAGCCTGTTCAGTCTTTCCTGATAACCACTCAGTTCTGGTATCATCCTTGTAAACCTTTTTTGCACCTTGTCCAGTGCCTCTATACCTTTTTGTAATACAAAGACCAGAACTGTGCACAGTGTGGTCTAACCAAGGTTCTATACAACTTTAACGTAACCCCTCTGCTTTTCAATTCTATTCCTTTAGAACGATGATGGAACTAGGATGAAATATCTATATTTAATAAAAGCAATTCGTCCGTCACGCCTCAAAATGTCACGTAGGCAAAGTGTGTGCCACACTTGCGTCTGATTGGTTCAAATATCATAATTAAACACCACTGAATATCTAGCGAGCCTATCATTGAACAAGTGTACTGTAAAGAAAAAGTATTTTTTTTAAATGGAGAAAGAAAGCCAATCGTTTCCTGCTGGTTTCTTCTGACCTTGACCATGGGGAGGAGCCAGGGATGTGTAAGCAGCTTTTAATCTAGGGCACTGGACCATTCCCTTCTGCCCAGTTTTTGGCGGAAGGGGTTGAATTGCTGTATCATGGGATTTATTCCCCCTAAACAAACACCCCTGAGCAAAAGCAATTAGTCTCTAATTGGTTTTATGATCTTATTTATAACACTCTCCCCCCGAAACAGGAAGCAGTGGGATCTTAAAGGGCCAGTCCACTTTAAACACCGCTCCATCTTAGCAGCTTTCCTCAAAGCAGTCCCTTTACATCAATTAGGAAAGGCCTTTAAGAATGTAAGCCCCTCCCTTACTTACACATTGTGCGTTACGTGGTATAACGCTCCTGTCATTCTCAAGCAACGTATCCTCTGACTTGCCACGAGCAAGGTCATGAGAAATACACTCGTAACCAAATCATAAGGTCGGTGTCAAAAGCAAAATGCTGCGGATGCTGGAAATCTGAAATAAAATCAGAAAATGCTGGAAATACTCAGCAAGCCAGGCAGCATCTGCGGAGAAAGAAACAAGAGTTAAATGTTTCAGTTCTGACAAAGGGTCATCGACCTGAAATGTTAACTCAGTTTCTTTCTCCACAGATGCTGCCTGACTTGCTGAGAATTTCCAGCATTTTCTGTCTTTATTTCAGAAGGTCGTGTGATGGTCATGGTTCATGAGGTCCAAGCCTAAAAGGTCAGGTCTTTAAATTGAGGATGTGATTGACATTTGTGTCTGAATCCCTGGCCATGTTTCAGGGACCTCAGAACTAGGCGGTCAGTAGATTTCACCATTCTGAAATGTATCTTTTGCTATTTCCAGGGTTTGTGAGTTTTGACAATCCTGCCAGTGCTCAGGCTGCCATTCAGGCTATGAACGGCTTTCAGATTGGAATGAAGAGGCTAAAAGTACAACTGAAACGACCAAAAGATGCTAACCGACCGTACTGACCTTCCCACGCTCCTAAACAGGTAGACATCCCAGCACTGTGTGAGCATGGAACAGGTTACAGTTCACATGGCGCCACACAGTGCTGCAGTCAAAACAAGAATATTACCACAGGTTACTCACTCCAACCTTGCAGTAATGTGAATGTCAGAGTAAGCACTTTCTTTACAAAAAAAAAACCATAATCCAGTCAAAGTTTAAAAAGTTAAAAAGTGTACTTGTCACATTTTTACAACAGTACTTCGGGATTAATCCAAAACAAAAGGCAAATTACTCTTTGAACGTGAGGGCAGAATTCATTCTGATCGATATTGTGACGTGTCGTAATCAAATAAGTGCAACTTAACTCAGGAATAGTGAATGGGAATGCCACTTGTGCTGTTACGAGGAAGCCTTAAGACCAAAGATGTTCTCGTGAAAAGATCCCTCAAGAGCATTCACTCCGAACGTCAAGCATTTATCTCTATAACGTGACCCCCCGCTTTGAGGCAGTGGCAGGTTAAAAGGGGTCTTGTTGTCTCACGGGCGGCTATGGCAGCTCAACACAGGTAACTCCTTTGCCCAGTGACGATAGGGTAGCATTGCCTGTGCCCCTTGGTAGTCCATATCAAGGATGTCAGAAAGCCCTTCCAGTTCGCTGGCATTGTAATATAGGAAACTGCGTCAGACAGTAGCCTTCTGAATTTTCACAAAGCAAGCTCCTTCCACATTCCGCTCCAGGTAGAATCAATTTTTTTTAAACAACACAATCTTTCACCCCCTCTTCAGCCCCCCCTCTCCCCACCCACAGCATGTGATCTTTAAAAATTATTTTTGTGTGCAAAAGTTTTTTTAGTGATTTTCACATGGTTGTGAACACACTGTGCACAAAATATGACCTATTTTGACGTGTGTGTGTGGGTGTGTATGTGGGTATGTATGTGGGTGTGTATGTGTGTGGGTGGGTGAGGGGTATAGGGGAAGTGATAGCGGCAGAGAGAGCTTCCGTCTTGTCTGTTACTTCGTGTCAGACATAAGGAGTGCCCCAGATGGCCCCAGGGTTGAAATCTTGTTGTGTGACGTTCGCAGTGAATGTATTAACACAATCATGTGAAATTCCAGTGTGGGTTATCGAAAGCCCATTTGGGACTATCATTTCTGTTAAAACAGTCCATCTCCCGTGGTACTGCACACGGGGAATCAAGCTATAGTCCTCAGCTGAAGCAGGTTTAGAGAGTGGCAGATAACTGGACCTGGGCGCACAGATGTAATTCAGTCCCCATTTTAAAAAGGTACATTCTGTTTTTATTTTCACATAAAACTTTGATTTGACGTCATTTACAGTTAAATAGCAAACTTTAGGACTATTTGGGGAACAGAGGAAGGGAGTTAGTTGGAATGTAAGAGTTTCTCTGAAATACAGGCTGAGGAAGTGGATAACATAAAACTGAATTGCTGCAGTGCTACTAAGATTTACTAGGATGCTACCGGGACTTGATGGTTTGACTTGTAGGGAGAGGTTGGATAGACTGAGACTTTTTTCCCTGGAGAGTAGGAGGTTTAGGGGTGATCTTATAGAAGTCTATAAAATAATGAGGGGCATAGATAAGGTAGATAGTCAAAATCTTTTCCCAAAGGTAGGGGAGTCTATAACGAGGGGGCACCGATTTAAGGTGAGAGGGGAGAGATACAAAAGGGTCCAGAGGGGCAATTTTTTCACTCAAAGGGTGGTGAGTGTCTGGAATGAGCTGCCAGAGGCAGTAGTAGAGGCGGGTACAATTTTGTCTTTTAAACAGCATTTGGACAGTTACATGGGTAAGATGGGTATAGAGGGATATGGGCCAAGTGCAGGCAATTGGGACTAGCTTAGTGGTATAAACTGGGCGACATGGACATGTTGGGCCAAAGGGCCTGTTTCCATGTTGTAAACTTCTATGATTCTATGATTCTACTGTTGGCAGGAGGCTGTAAGTACAGCGTGACAAGTTTACATAGGAAATTCCATTATAAATATGGACATAGGAATTTATAATGGAAAGGAAATGCATGCAACTGTAAATTTGATAATATATAGTGTTGGGCATTGGAAGTTCATATGAATGGATTAATACAATTATTGCTAATATCACACAGTATGATTGCACCAATTCAGTGTCTGGGATTGGATGGAGTTTCTCTTCTTTTTCGATGTGTCATAAAGGTGTTTTCTGACAGTCACAAACATACAAGACTACAAATGATGATTTGTAGTTTTGGAACTGTCACAAAGCAGCTTTATTGGTAAAACTTAAAAATAAGGCTATTATTTAAAGGCGAAGGGAGATTATTTTTATTGACTGATGGTTTGATCTCATACACTGAGTGCTGTAACCAGTAAAGATCACAAGTTGAAGAAGACACATTGTCCCATTTGAGATCATCTTCCAGAATACCAAACCCTACCATTTCCCCATTGCTAACACTCATCTGGACAGGCGGGTAGGACCCCAGTTTATGTTTCATCAAAGGATGGCATCTCAGACTCCCTCAGTATCGCACTGGAATGTCAGCCTAGATTGTGTCAAAAGCATTCCCCAAATATGGCAGATCTGGAGCACTGGGCAGGTGAGATTATCATGAAACAGTGAATGGAAATTCCAGAATGTGAAAATTAATTACATTAAAGATATTAAACCTAACATCAATATAATTGTGAATTACTGAAAAGAATTCTAATTGTTTTTCCGTTTAATATATGATATTATGGTATCCCTATTAAGCATCCCATCAGAATTCCAACTATCTTTGATATTAAGAAATGCCATTTTTGATACCTTTACAAATGGTGGTAATGACCATATCAGTATCACACCATCTCAATTTTAGGTGAACTGGACTTCTGTCTTTCAGACCAGAAATTTTTGAAAGACAAGGATCCATTTAACTTTTCTTTATGAGAACCAAACTCCATTCTCTGACTGGACAATTCATATCCTGCGATCTTGAGTTGGACTGATAGATGTAATCTGATATGAATTCATGGGTATAAAGGGAATAAAGTTCCTTCTCTTGACTCGGTGGGGAGGGGCCGAATTGGACAACAACACATAATTAGAAGGCAAGTGGAACACCTTTGAAGGCACAGTGCTGAGCATGCAGGATAAATAAACACCTAAGATTACCAAGCTTAGATTGATAAACAAATTAATCAAAAGTAAAATAAGCAAGAAAAACAAATTCTATGGAGAGAAAGATTAGGAAAACCACTTGGATGAATATAGAAGCATTCAGGAGCATGTTAGAAGGGCCAAAGAGGAAGTTAGGAATGAGGGTTGCTGCAGAAGGAAAAGATGATAGTGTTTCAGTAGAATTATTAGAGGGTAGTTAGGGAAGAGAGAAGAACCCTAAAGAATGCCTATAGGGAAGAAACTGAAGATAAGTACAAGGGGGTAGAGTTTACATTTTGGACGCAATCGGGAAATTGCACCTAAAATGCGCTTGAAATTGCATTGGTTAGATTACGTTTCAAGTTACCGCTAAAATTAATTTGCAAAACCACCAACCTAAAATCTTCCATGAACCAACACAATCGGGCAGCGTAATAGAGCCTAATTGTTTCTTTTCTTTTCTGGAGACTCTTTGTCTTTTCATTCTTCAAAGGAGGTGATTGAGGAGTGTCTACACCGAGGTGTTATAAGAAAGTGAATAGTATAGAAAATATAAAGCAGGAGCACTACTGCAAATTGAGCGATAGCAGTAGGACAAAGGGGTAAACTGGTGAGGGGCAAGTTTAGGACTGATGGCAGGAAGTTATTCATACAAAGTGGAATGGATTTCTAGATAGGGGGGTTTAGCATTAGCCCTGGAATCACTAAGATATAGTTGATGCGGGAAGGCAGAGGTAGGATGGGCAGATTGGCCTTCTTCATCCGAGTCTATCTTAGAATCTTTTACCCAAAACGTTGCTGTGTGTACAAAGCTGGAAATCCCCTTTTGTCCTCAAGTTGTCTTTTCCAGTAAAAGTATCAATAGGATGAGCTTCACCTCCAGAGTATGCAGTCAGAAAATCCAAGTTCTGGCTCCCTCAGCAATTAAAGGGGCGGTGTCGAGGGACTTTACCGAAACCAGAATATAGTGTGAGAATGCAGTCACAATGACCATCATATCTGCTGCTACTCATTATTCTTTAAACTTTAAAAAAAAATCTTATTTCTATCTTAAAAACCTAAAGGGGAAGGAAAGTTTAAAAGTTCTTATGTTCAACATACTTCCCTCTCTCCATTTTATAAGAGCAAAGTTTTTTTTTCTGACATTTTAGTAGAAACATCGAGTATCTTATTGGTGCAGAGGTCCCCCTCCCGGAGCTGGATCTCCCCCTCAGCTAGGCCACCCCAGTGGGTGTCACCTAAAGGAGTGCCTCCACGTATCCCTGAGAGGCTCTGCAGCAAACAGCCTGACCTGTGACTTAAGATGGAGCCTGAGAGCTGCTCCCGAGGCCCTGGATCCTGTCATGCTGCACGCCCAGCCTTTAGTGTGGCTCGATTGCGTCCTCTGACGTCTGCTATCAAGCCGCCCCCTGGACCCTCGGGGCTGCTGGCTGTCAGACCTCAGCAGCCTCACAGTGAGCAACACCTAACTGAAAGGTGACACTTAACGACACCTCAAAAGAATTCTGCTCAGGCCATTATTTTCCTCTATAAAACGGGGAAAGGAGGTGAACAGAAACTTCTCCTGTGAGACTTCTACTTTTAAGATTAAAAAAACAATGCGCTCAAAAAGTCTGTGCTGTAATCCATGCAGCGTAAATATGGCAACATAACAGGGGAGGTAAATGGAACTGAGCCTGCCTAAAGATTCCCAATTGAGGCAATAATGCCCCCTTTAACCGACTGTATTTTTGTTACTGTATTTTCCATGTAATGCTGAAATTGCCCCATTAGAGGGTGCCATCCTCAATATCCTCTCACAAAGTTGTGACCATTCTGCCTGATAAGAACAAAATGCAGTCCTGTC